>NW_027526295.1:45883562-47083562 GCF_048455015.1 Haemaphysalis longicornis | reverse complement strand
TTTTTATTTGGCATTGGCCAAATATTTATTATACAATACAAACTTTGCCTTAAACGGCCCTGCACGATGAACACCAAGATACCATCATCATCTGTCCCGACACGTTGCTCCCGGAAATAAATCATTGCATGCACCAAGAAAGCTGATTTGACATAGCTGATCGCAGAGATAGAGCACAGGGAGCTTCCACCACATTTTACAATGATACTTCGAAGATAGCTACTTCCTTCATGCCCTACACATCGGCATAATTTTACCTGCAAGAGGACAAAAACACCGTAGCGCTCTTTGCACTAGTTGGCCCTGGGCCACTCAATATCAACCATAATTATCAACAACAAAAACCCTAGTATATTTGCCTATGATGAATACGGCATTTTATAGAAATAAAAGGAAGTAGGAAGACACGATAATGTATTACCTTTATAGAATTTTTAAGCATTGTGAAGGCATTGCGGTAAGTTCCACCAAGCCATGAACCTGAACCAGCTTGTCAATGCCGTGATGCCTGCCTATTCTCTAACTTTAACAGTGGTTTATATTGGGAACCATGACGTCTGGCGTGCTGGGTAATAAAATTGCCGACCTTGGCATAGCTGCTTGGACGATAATCTGTAATGTAGAGCCATGATGGGTTTATAAAATACTTAAAGGCGCCCTTACGAAAGAGAAGTAAAGAACAAAAACATGGGCCAACCAAACGGATTACGAAGGCCACGACACAACTCCAGAGAGGTAGGTACACATTGTCGCATCGCCAAGAACTATGCGGGGTTGTTGCAGCATGCAAGGTTTATTGGATTCAACTTCTGTTGAACAACAACTAATTTACATAGTTGGCGAAGAAGCGGTCAAAAAGAGGCCCGCACAGTGTAACAATATCGTGGTTTGCTTAACTTCCAATGCTTTTCTGATGAAGGCGAAAAGCAAAAACGCCCGTGTGTTTAAGATTTCAGCGTTCGTAAAGATCCGAACGTGGTCAAATTTACTCCGCAGAACTACACTACGGCGCGCCTCATCTCCTGTGTAGCGTCGGCTCGTAAAATCCTGCATTCAATAAAATTATTGCTTTCCTTGGAAGCTTTTATCTTCGTGCTTTATACGTTCTAGAACTACCGAAATATATCGGAAACACTCGCCATCAAAGAAAATTGTACTACCATGGGTGGGGCGTGAAACACTCCATATCGACAATTTAGCGTGTGCTGCATACAACAGAAGGAAGTAAGAACACGTCTTTCCTGGAGAAAACAAAAAAAATAAAACAGGCATGGCAGACGCTGGCAACGGCATAACTAAATAAACAAGACGGGAGGCATAGTCTACGGATGTATAAAAAATAAACTTTTCGAAGTGGCCTTATCAAAGTCACAGGAGTGTGCACCCAGGACACCTTGTCTTCAAAAAGATCTGAAAGAAAAATGTGTTGTTTAATATACTGTGTTACTATAAAATTCCACCTGATCACAGTAAATATCTTCTAGGAATTATATACCAAATATATTGTCAGTCTAGTACCTCGGGTTATTGCCCCTGCCAAATAATTTAGCTGTACGTTGTGGACAGGTGTGTTTATCACTTGTCGAGCGCCGAGAAAAAGATCAAAATGTGGCCATTGTGCTAACGAAGTTTCTTTGCGCAGCATGCAAGCATGGCTACCTGAAGACTCAAAAACTCTTATCGGTTTTGTGAAGAGATCGGGTACCTTCTTTGTCTTGCTTCCCTAGTTTCTTGACTTTCTCTTGCTGTCCTTTCTTCTTTCTTGGACTCTCTAAACGTCTTCTCATATACCGCGCGGCCAAAGTTGAAAGCAAAACGAAATTGATCAGTGGGTGCATGAAATAAGGTCAGGTCAAAATAACTGCGATTTTGAAGGTGATGATAAGCAGAGGATTTATCTATGGTGCATACCGCATATCGAGGTGCATTTTGCTAGTTGAGTACTTCATTATATAGTGAAAACTGGTCAAGTTGTATCCCACCTTTCCACAGTTTTGCACCTGCCAAACCGAAGTGAACACGAAAACTGTCTTTATTGATCAATACTGTTTGCTGGCTGATTTACTGTTGCGAAATTCTTCCTGTTAAAATTATCAAAACACTGCGCTGCAGAAAAGCGCAATACGTATTTTGAGCGGCAAAGTGCAATAAAAAAGGCACACATATGTTAACCCCCAATCGTGTGTTTACTGTTTGAAGAGCACACCTTTTGTTCGAGGAGCAATGCATCAAGGTTAACTATTTGCTGTTTGAGAAAACTGCCATCACAACAGCCAATGGCGTTTTAATACAGTTGCTAAAAATATTCATTTGATTTTTTCCATTCCTCGTCCAGACTTGTTTCTCAACGTTCTGTGCTTTCGGTTAGATTTAGAATTTTTTACATCACATGCATTTGGGGGTGTTTGGCATGGACTTCGTAGCAACGTTTTGCGCGTTCCGATAAACACGGTTGTTCAAGTGTTCCTCCCATGTGAATAGGCCTTTGTTGAATTATGATTGTGTTGGGATATACATGGGGCAAGCACACTAGGGAAAACAGCAAAACGTATTTACCTGGTAGAGTAAAAAAGAGATACGCAATTTTTCACGGAGAAACAAAATTAAAACCGAATAAAGCTAACAAAGGTGACTGTTGCAGGGCAACAGTTTGTTATTATATGTGATAAGAAATGGTATAAAAATTGATTTAGGTAAACCAGGTAACACTTTGCGTAAGAAAAATCGTTGGTTGGTCAGCTAAAATTAGTCACGAATGTAGTGGCGAATCTCCGTAACATTCCGGGAGGAGTTGGCGTACTGTCGCTTTCAGTGCTTCTACGTTGCACAAAGAAGTGAATGGGAGAAGGTGTTCTCCGCACCCGCAGCACACGTGCGTTGAAGATTCTGTCAGCAGGGGGGGCGGTTGTTGCATGCGTGTGTCCTACCGGTATAATAGCAAATGCGACTTCGACGAATTTGTGCGGAGATTAGATGTGTATTATGCTGAGTGTTTTCATTATTAGGTGTGTTTTGTTTTCTGTATGTGTAACCCGCCCTACTTGCCATCTATTACACTGTTGAGTTCTAACGTGCTGCTTCATTTTCGTGGAGGGAAGTGTTGTCATATCTACTTTGCTCATACCAACTCCACCAGAGCCTCATTCATCTGCCCCCACACTCCCAGCGATGCCGTAGTGGCCAGGAACCACGCATACTTTTCTTTAAATTTTGTTATAATGCCGGACTGATGCAATAAAGCAAGACTGATAGTGTGTCTTTCGCGGTGATGGTGTCGTGTGGCTTTTTTATGAATAGAACGGCAGCCAGAATCAAAATTTTATTATCTCAACTGTGATTAACAAAAAGAAAATGGCAGTATGACTCTAAATAAAGCTGTAGACTGAGCTAGTCGGAAATTCATGGTGAACAAATGTAGCGCAGCAAAAACACACGGGACGGAAAGAATACACCCGGACTAGCGCTCTCTTCCACCTGATTCTTTATTCGTCAGCATCATCATCACCGCCACCACCACCAGCGTATTCACGCCCACTGCACGGCAAAGGCCTCTCCTATTATTTTCGAATTACCCCGTTCCTGTGGCTACTGTGAGCAATTTATCCCTGCAAACGTCTTGATCTAGTATGCCTATCTAACTTTCTGCCACGCTCTGCAACGCTTGCCTTCTCTACGGATCCACTCGGTTACCCTTAATGACCAACGGTTATCTTCTTGCAATACATGCCTTGCCCACGTCCATTTCGTCTCCCTAATTTCTAGTAATGTTCTTAAAACGCGTTTCTTTTCTTACCCTCTCCGCTCTATAGTTGTCCCTTAATGTTACACCTATCATTTTTTGCCCCGTTGCCCGCTGAGTCATTCTCAATTTAAGATGACACTCACGGTTGCCTGTCGCGTATGGCACCATATTGCAGGAAATGTAGTTCACGGTCCGATAACGCAACTGACGGTTTCCTAACATAGCCGCTCCTTTCACGCGCCATGTGAGCTGGTTCACTAATTAGGTCCTCTTGCTTATCCTTAATTATCTCGACTACTGTTGTGCCAGAGAACCGCGCAGTGCAACCCCTACACGTGCTGACATGCTATGCGAAAAAAACTTCCTTGCCATTACGCACATTACTGGCATGATCGCATAGACGCTCATTAAGGCATCCGCCCGTCTGTCCAACGTAGGTCGCACCGCACGGCAAAGCAATACTATATACTACATTTTTAAGACATTCTACAAACTGTGTTCCGTGTATGACAGAGCATTGCACACCACGGTCCTGCTAAGGCTAAGCATATAAATTTGCCGCCATTTGAATAAAGAATCAGTTGGAAGAGAACGCTCGTTCACGTGTATTCTTTCCGTCCCGTGTCTTTCAGCTGCGCTACATTTGGTCACCAGTATGAACCTGCAGTGAAAATGCCAGAACACAAGTTCTTAGCAAATGAATCAATTTAGCCTTTGAGCAGCACGAAAAACAGTAGAGTTATTTTTGTGGTTTTGACGCTGGGCACGGCAGCTGCTTTGACATGCCACAACGCGTAATACCACTACTGCTCGTTCTGCTGGTCCTTTCTGCTATTTCACCGCTGCTACGAGAATCCGGATCAAGTTATCGCCACAACACCAAACGAACCACAGTATCTACCATGCATCTCGGGCCGGCAAGGCCTCCCTTTTCACAGAAAGACGGCCCCAACGTCAGCACTCCTTGGGGCTCATAGGATAGACACCGGCTGCCAACCCCATCGACACCAACGTTGCTGTTTGTTGTAAAAGTGCGCACATCCGGACTGACACTTTGTGGATATGGCAGCTGCTCTGACATGCCACAACGCCTAACCCATCTACTCTTTGTTCTACAGGTGCGTACATCGAGCGTTTAGTTGCGCAGAAATCTAGCAATCGATGTTTATTGCAACTTCCGAGCCCACAGTGTCTTGCCGCCTTATTTAGGCAGTGCCTACATGACGCTAGATTGCTTCTGCTGCTCCCCGGAGACGCGGAAGAAAATCCCGGCCCGTCACACGTAGCACTTCTAATGACTCTAGTTCAACTGAACTTACAATTGATGAACTTTTATCTGAGTTAAAAGGCGGCCAGTATTCAACAATTTCTGAATTAAAAGCTATCAACAGCTGCTTAGCCTCTACAGAAAACATAACTAATGATGTAATGACTCGCATTGCAAAAACAGAGACTGAATGTTCTTCCATTCCAAAAATTAGAACGAACGCTGAAAACTTAATTACAATTTCTACCAAAACAATCGAAACAACCACTAATGTGGATGACAGAATCAATGACGCGGGAGATAAGTCTCGCCGACACTATTTACATTTCTACTGTATTGAAGACAAGGAATCAGATAAATCGATTGACAGTGAGAAAGCCCTTATCAAAGTGTGTGAGACCAATCTTCTTGTAACTATCGACCCCAACAAAATAGCAATGTCACACCGTCTGGGTAAAATCGTCCCGGGAAAAACCGCCACATAATTGTCAATTTTACACTTTTCAAGACACGGGAAGCTGTGCTATCCAATGCTACCCAACTAAAACGCGCCAATTACAGCATTGCAAAACACTTTTCTACGACCAGCCGTTCTGTTCGAAGGGAACTGAACTCGTTCGATTCGCTCACGAGCGGGGTGCAGTCTTCAAACTACAATACACTAAAATTCAAGACGCTTGTAATCGGGTAGAAAACTTATCACTCTGACGCTGCACACAAAAAGGGTAAAGAGTGCACGTTACCCTAGATAGGTCGCAATATTGCAAAATTCTCATCCGGAGTACGACGTCCCCATGACCCGAACGTTGTGCCACAGACAAACCTTAACAGAAGTTCATTTCTGTCCTTTACACTAACATTCATAGTATAATTCAAAAACGTGAATCCGTCGCCAACCTCATTAAGACATGAGATTGTGACATAATCACACTTAGAGAAACCCGGCTATCACCTATGGATGACTTCAAAATTTTCTCATATTTACCAGACTTCCTTATATATTGACGTGACCGTATACAACAACGAGGGGTTGGTGTAATGATAGGAATAAAAGCATGCGTCTGTCACAGTAAAATCGAAATTGACACCCTTCTAGAGATGTTCGGTTTATTAAGGGAAGGCCCGCAATATCTTATAATCTTATGTGCGCGGTACTGACCACCAAAGCAGGACTTTCGTTAGATTCCATAAGGATTACGTTAATTTCATGAAATGCCTTCAGGATAGTCTAAACGATCTGCATAAAAATTATACACGTGCAGATTTTATACTATTCGGAGATTTAAATTACGCAAATTTAATTTAAACTAATGGCTGCCAAACTAGCTCGAGATAATCCAGCGAATTTGAAAATTGCATTGAGAATTACCAGCTAACACAAGTGATCCCGCATGCTACAAGGGAAACTGAATAAAACGCTACCATATTAGATCGCACCCTCATGTCCAACCTCAGCAGCCTTCAATTACTTTACTACATTAGAGAATCGAAGACCACAAAGTAAATCCGGCCTCGTTTTTATCAATGCTGAAAATTCAAAAATCAGCCCCCCAAAATTACATTCTACGACTGCAGAAACTACGAAGCATTCAAAACTAAACTTGAAGAGTTCTACACAATATACAGAGACCAATGGACCTTTTTTCAGTACCGGTTCATCTAGCGGCCACCACGGCAACCTAAAAATGGCAGTAAGGCACGCCCCCAAGAATTGGTGGCTTTCGCATAACTCGTCCACAAAATATCCTGCTCCTGCAGTCCCTCCCGCTCTTACGCGTCGCCAGTACCTTTCACATATATGTCACAGTAGCGAGCGCAGATTCTCGTGACCAATGTGCCGTGTTCGAAGTGCTCATTTTCTTTTTTTTTGTTTTTGTTGCCCCCTCACTGGTAGCCATGTGCTGGCAACGTGGTCAGCCTCAAGAGTCTTTGCCCCTTTTCTTAGAAAGCCATTATTGTGTGCACGCACGAAGCCACCACGAGGGGCCGAAAAAGAAAAAGAAAAGACGTGCAGCGCTTGAAAGTGTAGCTGCTCGCAGAAAACTCAGAGGCGCCCTTTTGTTTTTGTTTTCTGCGGAGACGCCTGGCAAGAAGGGTGGAACGGCAGCCCGCCCATGCGCAAATCGCTGCTGCGAAAAGGTCCATTCTATAGCCGTTCCATGGAAACAAACTGAGTAATCTTTCGCGCCAAACTAAATAGAGTAGCGAACGTCAATCACGATAAAAAATATTCTGCGGAATGGTTTAAAACTGATATAAAAAACGTAATCAGTAAAAGAAAACGTCTTTTTAGGAAAGCAAAGAAAGAAACAGAGCGGACACTTGGCAACGATATCATAGTGTTGATTAAAAATAAAATACGGCCATCCATACTGCTAAAACAAAGGTTTTGTCAAGCAAAACTTCCCAACAGGCTCAAAATAAACCCCAGCACGTCTGGAAAACAATAAATTTATCCGTCGTTCCCGGGTTCCCTTATCACAAAGCTCTGTTGAACAACTCAGCAATAGTGATCCGCCAACTAATTTAATGATGTTTTTCGAGAAGTATTTAAGAAAACAAAAACAAAATCGCTCTTTTCCAACAGCTACTGACAGAACTCAAGGCGAATTTATGCCACCCACAACAATACCTGTGAATTTAATGTCCAACAATATTATGAAACTTTCATCAGGTGCTGGTATAGGCAACATAAACAGTAAAATAATAAAAAAACACTAGAGAACTAACAAGCGCTGTTCTATCTTGGGTATTTATGCAATCCCTTTCCTCGTCTTCCCTTCCCGTTGATTGGAAAATCGGAAAAATTCATTCCAGTTTTCAAAATCGGCCATAGGGCATCCTTACTCAATTATCGCACCATACCACTAACAAGCGTCCCATCGAAAATAATGGAACATATCATATTGGTGAACATCATCAACCACCTTGAACGAAACCATTACTTACACCCTGCACAACATAGGGTTTGAAAAAGCCTATCGTGTGAAACTCAGCTTGCCCTGTTCATACACGATATTCACGTCAACCTATAGAACAATGCACAAACAGATGCTATGTTCATAGATTTTAAATAGGCGTTCTATAAGGTTTCACATCACCACTTAACGGGCCAACGTGCAGAGCTTAATCTCGACCCTGATTTGTCAGCATGGCTTAGCGACTTCCTTATCAATAGAAAACAGTTTGTGCAAGTTAACAACAAGTCCTTAAACAAAGACACCATCTTTAGGTGTACCACAAGGCACAGTCCAGGGCCCTCTATTTTTGCACACATATATATATATATATATATATATATATATCAAAGTTGCAGTCCTTATTGCCAGTGCTGTTTGGCGTTTTAACAGTGCTTTATAGTGCCGAATGAGGTATGATTGCATTTTTTTTTTTGCAGGAATAAATAATTGAAAATTCAAGTCGAGAAAAAATGCGCCGTTTTTTCCGGAAGCGGGAATCGAACCCACAACCTCCGCATAACGCGTGCGGTGCTCTACCATTGAGCTAGTTCCGCGGCGACTCCCTTCTCGACTATACGGCGGGGTTTCGTATTTACGACTGCTCAGAGCCCGGTCAACTAGCGCCGCCCCTCGACCACCGCGGGAAGACGTAGAACGCCTTTTCCCAGCGGCCGCACGTAAGACGTGGTCGGAAGTCGGGGATAGCCAAAGGCATTTCAGACTGCTGAAGCCAGAACCCTCGTAATGCATTTTGTAGAACAGAGACGTACGGGACGAGGGATTCCGTAAGGACACATATCAAAGTTGCAGTCCTTATTGCCAGTGCTGTTTGGCGTTTTAACAGTGCTTTATAGTGCCGAATGAGGTATGATTGCATTTTTTTTTTTGCAGGAATAAATAATTTAAAATTCAAGTCGAGAAAAAATGCGCCGTTTTTTCCGGAAGCGGGAATCGAACCCACAACCTCCGCATAACGCGTGCGGTGCTCTACCATTGAGCTAGTTCCGCGGCGACTCCCTTCTCGACTATACGGCGGGGTTTCGTATTTACGACTGCTCAGAGCCCGGTCAACTAGCGCCGCCCCTCGACCACCGCGGGAAGACGTAGAACGCCTTTTCCCAGCGGCCGCACGTAAGACGTGGTCGGAAGTCGGGGATAGCCAAAGGCATTTCAGACTGCTGAAGCCAGAACCCTCGTAATGCATTTTGTAGAACAGAGACGTACGGGACGAGGGATTCCGTAAGGACACATATCAAAGTTGCAGTCCTTATTGCCAGTGCTGTTTGGCGTTTTAACAGTGCTTTATAGTGCCGAATGAGGTATGATTGCATTTTTTTTGCAGGAATAAATAATTGAAAATTCAAGTCGAGAAAAAATGCGCCGTTTTTTCCGGAAGCGGGAATCGAACCCACAACCTCCGCATAACGCGTGCGGTGCTCTACCATTGAGCTAGTTCCGCGGCGACTCCCTTCTCGACTATACGGCGGGGTTTCGTATTTACGACTGCTCAGAGCCCGGTCAACTAGCGCCGCCCCTCGACCACCGCGGGAAGACGTAGAACGCCTTTTCCCAGCGGCCGCACGTAAGACGTGGTCGGAAGTCGGGGATAGCCAAAGGCATTTCAGACTGCTGAAGCCAGAACCCTCGTAATGCATTTTGTAGAACAGAGACGTACGGGACGAGGGATTCCGTAAGGACACATATCAAAGTTGACCGGGCTCTGAGCAGTCGTAAATACGAAACCCCGCCGTATAGTCGAGAAGGGAGTCGCCGCGGAACTAGCTCAATGGTAGAGCACCGCACGCGTTATGCGGAGGTTGTGGGTTCGATTCCCGCTTCCGGAAAAAACGGCGCATTTTTTCTCGACTTGAATTTTCAATTATTTATTCCTGCAAAAAAAATGCAATCATACCTCATTCGGCACTATAAAGCACTGTTAAAACGCCAAACAGCACTGGCAATAAGGACTGCAACTTTGATATGTGTCCTTACGGAATCCCTCGTCCCGTACGTCTCTGTTCTATATATATATATATATATATATATATATATATATATATATATATATTGTAACAGAGATAGTGGCCGTTAGAAGGCGCACCAGTGTGGCCAAATGGGTGTGCGCTGAACTGAGACGAGGCTGTTTGGTGGCGTCAATCCCCCAACTGGGTCTATGTGCGAGGCTCAGTCACCGGAGCAGCCCCATACCTGCGCGTGGACTCCCGAGCTAGCTTGGCCTCTGATACAACCAGCCCCCGTTACCACGCTCTAGCCGTTTGCTAATAAACCCCATTATTATATATATATATATATATATATATATATATATATATATATATATATATATATATATATATATATATATATATATATATATATATATATATACAAGAGAAGAAAAACTTCGAACAAGGTAAAAGCACGATTGTGGCCTACGTTTCAGCAAAGAGAACTTGCTTTCCTCATATGTATATATATATATATATATATATATATATATATATCAGGTAACGGGTTAGGCTAGTGAAGGTTAAATAGTAAAAAGGGGCGCAATAAAAACATAACAAGTTTACTTCGAAAACATAACTTTACATCAACATTTCGGACGGGGACCGTCCTTTATCAAGAGTAATATTTTACAGAATGGAAGCGGTTTATATACAGTTCAAGCACTTGAGGTTCCGGGGCGGTGACATACGTTTAAGATTGGAAGCGAGGAGTTTTTCTCCTCGGTGGCTTTTCCTCTCATGTTTCAATGCGCTTTTCTCTCTTCCTCCTCGCTTCCAATCTTAAACGTATGTCACCGCCCCGGAACCTCAAGTGCTTGAACTGTATATAAACCGCTTCCATTCTGTAAAATATTACTCTTGATAAAGGACGGTCCCCGTCCGAAACGTCGATGTAAAGTTATGTTTTCGAAGTAAACTTGTTACGTTTTTTATTGCGCCCCTTTTTACTATATATGTATATATATATATATATATATATATATATCAACGACGTCCTATGTTATAGTGTTAGCGCAATCCGCCTATTCACAGATGATTGTGTCTTGAACAGTAATATCAATAGCACTCAAGATTGAACAGAAGTACAAACACTTTAGTATTGCAAAAATGGTGCAAAATTGAAACATATCCCTCCACGTTACTAAATGCAAAGTGGATTTATTCCTCAGGCTTAACCAAAGACTCACTTACAACTATACGCTTCATATCTTAATCCTACAAGCAGCTAACACATACAACTCTTTGGCCATTCACGTCTTAAGTGACCTTTCATGGTCTACTCATATCGCTCACATTTAATCATTAGCTCAAAAATCCCTTTGCTCTCTCCAACGCACCCGAAAAGACGCCCCTCCGCCAATCAAATTACAGGCTTATAACACGCTCGTCTACCCCAAATTAGAGTACGCTTCAGCAATCTGGGACTATTGGAACGTACCACATCGATCAACTCGAAGCCATTCGAAATCACGCCGTTAGGTTTACATATTTTTACTTCTCTTTGTTGGAACTTTCAATGACGATGAAGACGATGAAGACGAAGAAGAAGACCACCAGGCGAGGCGACGAGATGGCTGCATAAATGAACGGTTCCCTGTACATAATGTAAATATATTGGCTTTTCCCAGACGACGGCCTCCTCCATTGCCTCCCTGGACGTTTTCCACATGGTGCCGAAACCCCGGACGTCAAGCGACACGACGAGGTGAGCCATGGAGCGGAAATCTACTCTTCGACCGCATTGCTCACCCCGAAGCGAGGAGGAGGTGTCGAGACAGATGAACCGGCTGCAGATTGCTCAGAGAAGCCTTCTCGACTTCAACCGGAAGCTCATCTCCGAAATAACGCGAACTCTCGAGCAAACCAAGGACGTCGAGGCCGCTGTTTCATCTGCCAGGCTCCAGCACAGCGCCGATCGACTTGCTGCAATCAGCGAGAAGCTGGATGCCCTGGCATGCGGAACCAGAATCGACGGCCAACACGACGACGCTCTACGGTCGGTGGAAGAAGCTAACAGGATAATCGCCTTACTGGAAATAAGACTTCGCCGACAAACTACTACAATGACATCGATGTGCATTCCAGTAATAGGTCATCGACTTCAGGAAGGTCCAAGCATGCCTGCATCGCCAGCCCAAACGACACCATACGCCTCTATGAAAAACCATTCGGCTAAAACGGCGCTTGGGATACGCCAGTCGAATGTGCCTCCCTCGATCGGTACGAAAGACGCCGTGTTGCTGGGAACACCACACCGGCAGCTCATTGAAACCCAGCAAGAATCACCGCATTGTATCTTGGCTCCACCCCCATCAGAAGAAAGCACCCTGGACGAGGAACTGGCTTCAGAAGGTGTCACTGCTGAGCTACCCACGACTGAAGCGCTTGAAACCTCTTCTGCATGTAGGTATGTGACGACGAGACCTGCAGACGGTATGCAGAAAGACTTTTACAAGAGAGAAAACGTTGAACACAACGGTAAAGTAAGGAAACTTTCATCGGACAATTACGATTGCTCATTACGAGACAAGCTTGCCCGTGTTTCGGAGAGTTGTGGCGGCGACAGGAGTGATCGCGGTCTTCGCAAAATCGCGGACCATTGCACGACCGGTCACCTTCACTTCGGCTCGAGAGACACCGCGAAAGACCACACTTTCGCTCCTCCAAGAAAGAGGCCAGACAAACATGATGCCACGGTCATAATGACGTCGAAGATTCACCAGGCCACTAAACCAATTCGGAATTCGAAGAAACATGGAGGACGTTGTAATACATTCTTGAAGAAACCTGGAGGACATTGCGTTAGGCGCAAACGCACGACGTCACCGAAAGTACATCGGAAATCAGTGCCCATTCTTGACAACGCGAACTGTTATGCCTCTGACCGATTCCTGGACGTAGCCATTATAGAAAAAAACAGATCGAAGGTTCGAAGAAAGGCAAAGAGTAGAAGAAAGCGAAGACCGAAGATCAAGAAAAAAGACGAAATCAGACATCGGCTGGATACAAACGAGATACTGACTAAATATCTTCGCCCCAAGACTAGGTTACGGAACATTATATTTGTTGACAGTAGCTGCAAGACTCTGCTTCATCTCGCTTACACGAACTCTTGTGGGGCGGGAGAATGTTGGAACTTTCAATGACGATGAAGACGATGCAAGCACCGCGCGCAACAGACGCATAGACGAAGAAGAAGACCACCAGGCGAGGCGACGAGATGGCTGCATAAATGAACGGTTCCCTGTACATAATGCAAATATATTGGCTTTTCCCAGACGACGGCCTCCTCCATTGCCTCCCTGGACGTTCCTCCACACTCTTCCTTCACAAGTGTCATCGAATTAAAACAACGCGCCAACATTCCTCTCCTCAGTAACGGCCGCAAACTCACCAAATCGCCCTATTTCATAGATAATATTATTCCCTACCACCCAGTAAGTACATTACCCCCGCCCACAAACTACTTGCCAAAGTAATATTTCAATGTAACTACCATATCCCACCTTACAACCACCACATTTGCAAAATAATTCTGTATGACCTGTGCAAAACTTTGGAACATTTTTCCTGCCTATGCTGTACAAACAAGCGACCCCGAACAGTTCAAATGAACACTGTTTTCCATGGCTTCATTCTAGTTCATACCGATTTGTGCAATGTCGGCCTTGGTGCTATGTTATCTCTAAATTCTATAATTTGTACAATGCTTTGAAACTCATGCCTTGCATTTTTATTCACTCTACCACTGTTTTTTTAAATATGCCGTGCCCACCCCTAATGCAATGCCCCTTTTCCATGACGCTCTTGAGGTAACGAAGATAAACAAAAAAAACAAATTCTGCACACAGGAATTCTTCTTGTAGAGGAAAAAATTCAAGCACAATCGCAGTTATTCATAGCCGGTTGTCCATCATCTTACAAAAAATAAATTTATAAGATACAGGCGGAAGTAGCCATGATTGTAAAATACCGTATGAAGGTGTTACATGCCCAAAAAAAACATCCATCAGCTTAATCCATCAGCTAAATTTTAAGATTTGGACGGGAAGAAATGGATTGGCGGTTTAAAAAAAGCAGGGATGTGAATGCGTCGTGAAGCTCTCCGTGGCATAAACGGAAAAAGAGGATTTATTTTCCGGCGGGCGTTCGGCCTTGGATTGCGCGAGGGTCGAGCCTTGTGCCAGGAGAAGCGAGCCGGGAGTGCGAGCTATCCGTCACCATCTTCGTCACATCTAGGTGTCTTTGTCGTCTGCGTGCATGATCCGGAGAACCATGGCGAAGATATTTTCCACACATACCGGGCCGCGAGAAAATGACCAGGCGCGAAATTCAAACAGCAGTCTCTGCATGTGTCCATCTTGAAACTTGATCTCACGAGAGCGGATGAAGTTAATCGTGATTTTGTCTCATTTCTTCATTGGTTTTGTTTTGATAGACAAAGCCAGATTTGTGAAATTGGCAGTGCTGTAGGTGTGCAGCCTTAAGCCGAATAAAGCTCGTGCAAGCTCCAACTGCAGTAAGGTGATTTTCTTCGATGAGGCCACAAGCAACTTGTAGATCAGCCGGGGACACTTTCTGAAATTATCCGTGAGGATGTACACCGCGGCTCTATACGCTCGCGGGCTTGCATCGCAAAAGACGTGCACTTCCAGTATGTTAGAAAACTTATCTTCTCTCATTAGGCTCGAGGAACTGCGATTTTATTCAGGTTTCGCAGCTCGAGTACCCACTGGTCCCATTTATTCTGTTGATGTTGAGGTGGCTGCTCGTTAAAGCCTATTCCTCGGGGGCAATGCTTTTGAACCAGCGCCCTTGCCTACGTGGTGTACGGGCCAACAAAACCTAGTGGATTATATATCCTTCATTTCTATGGGAGAATTAATCACTTAGTGTTAGTCTTCTGTTTTGGGAAGGCTAGAGGATTAGATATCTGGAACAGAAACATTTCTTATTGAGGGTGCCGAGCGGCGCCTAGCACTTTCACTGTGGGCTCGTGAAGTACGACCATTCCTTTGCAGACAGCACGATCTTCACGTTCCAAATTCTCCGTCAACCCGTTTGAGTTTGAGGTACATTTTTCTGAACGTCATGCCTGTGGCCTTCATGAGTCCGCATGCTTCAGAGAACAACACTCTCGCTTCTTCTACAGATTCGGTATCCCTGACAAGGTTGTTGAGCTTATACTCGAAAGCTTAGACGTGTGAGCTTTCGATTGTAAAGTCACTTCGTGACGTCCATGCCGGGAAAAGACGTTCTCGAGGTGCTCTAACGCTGCGCTTTTTGAGTTATTACTGTTCATCGGTTCCACGATGCCTGTGCTTCCAACTTCCCAAAACGAACAAAGGATATTGTCGCATTGGGTTACGTCGGCCCTCAAAACGCAAACCACTGTGCGCGACATATTTGCTGTCGCTGTTGCCACTGTGCTGCTACCTTGAAACGTTCATCCAAGTTTCCTGTTTATGGCGAAGAGGGCCTGGTTTTCGTGGGACCTAACCAATTCGCCGGACAATATTGTCCACATCTGGCTCGAGTCCTTGAGGATGCTTATGCCACCGCGAGTGATGACTTCATGGTGAAGCAGCTCATCAACACTGTCCTGTCAAGATGTTTTTCAAGCCACAATGAAGGACAAATTCATTGTCGTGTCCTCAATGTTCTGGCAGATCTGCGGTATTTCTGTGGCGCTCAGGACAACTTCGGGGTCGGAAAATTGGCTTTTCAAACGTACCTCGACGATCCGACGCCTCGCGTCCGGTCGACGTTTGGCGTTGTATAACGTGTTGAGAGCAATATTGATGAATCCGATGCATTTCAACTTGAGGTGTTTGCAAATTTCTTCAGTCACGAATGTCCGCTAGCTGTCACCGTCGAATATGCCTCTGACGTAGCGGCCGGCGTTGTCCCTCACTGCCCAGGCTGCAAACGTCTGAAGGAGAACGCAGCCACTTCTATTTTCCACTCGTGACTTCTTTCCGGCAGATGTGCAGACCATTGTGTATGTGTGTTCGAAATTAGTTCAGTAAAAATTCCCGCTCGTTACTTTTTCTCGGGATACACGTGCTTGATGCATGTCCACTGGCACACGCTTTGCAACTAATCTTCCGGTGACAGTCACTTGTTCGGTGTCCTTTCAGCGTGCAGCGAAAGCATCGGATCTCCTTCGACAAAATTTGCTTCTTCTTTTCCAAAGGCATGTCCGCACAACAAGACTCCGTAATGTGACTTTCTGACTTGCAGAATGCGCATCCCTCACCGGGCATCGCCGAAGTGCCGGACAGAAGACACGCCGTGGGCTTAGAATATCTAAGGCTGAGGGTTTTGTTCGTCTCATATACAGGCTTGGTGTATTGTCCTCTCTGGCTCTTGAAGTCTCTCTTTTGATGGTTCTTCAGCTCGGTGCTCAGGAACATCAGAAAACGGTCTAGGTCTGTCGGCGAATCCTCAGGTGCGTCCGCTTGCAGTGTAGGCGTTTCAGTAGAGCGCGTGCGGTGGTACTAGAGAACGATATCGCGTGGTAGCGCTCGCAACAGGATGTCTGATAGCATGATGAAAAGAGGGACCGTTTCACGCCGAGGGTTTCGAGGCCATGGATGTTGACTAAAAAATAGTCGTTGAGCTTGCGAAGGCTACACGTGTCACTTGAGGGCCTGATCGGGTTGAATATTCGGAGCCTGGGGAAATACTCTTGCTCGAGTAGCGTGAGATCACCGAAATGCTTCTTCAGCATTGCAAGAGCAATCCGGTAACAGGCCTCCGTCGTATGTAGCCCACTTATTGCCGAAGCAGCACCTCCTTTCAGAAAGAGCCGTAGGTAGTAAAATTTCTCGCATACTGAAAGGCCGGTTTTCTTGTTTATCATTTGGCCGAATTGCTCCCACAATTCGTTCCATCGGCACAGGTCACCATAGAAAGGAGTGATGGTCAGTTTTGGTTAGGTTGGCCCGGTTCTCTCCAAAGTCGTAGCAGCGACGGGGAGCGTGACGTTCGCTACGGGTCCTGTCATAGGTGCAGCTGCCTGGAAAAGGCGGTTGCTCTTGCTTTTTAGCTCAGCGAGGACGCGTTTCGCGTTATCTTGATGTTCGATCACACTCGCATATTTGGCCTCAAATGCCCCCTGATCCTGAATCTGACTTTCGAGTCCTTTGTTGATCTTATTTAGCTCGTCGTTATTTAGCTTCAGCCCCCAGTAAAGTGACAATAGCTGGTCAGCTGTAGAGCAAGGATCGGCCATCACGTCATTTGCCTCGTTGATGATCCTTGTGTTCTGCGGCCACCTCGATGTACCCTTAAACGTGAGCTTCTCCATGTTGTCCCACCGCCTCGATGCTCCCGTTACGCTCCGGATGTGGGTCCCGGGTTTCGGCACCAAAAAACCTTGAGCCAAGGCGTTGCGGGACCCGAGAAATAAAGCTCTTCGTGGCATAAACAGAACAAGAGTATTTATTTTCGTGGCACCCAGGATGGGCGTTCGTCGTTTCATAGCGCGAGGGGGGAGCGCCTCGTGCCAGGAGAAGCGAGACGGGAGCGCGAGCTATAGTTTAGCATCTTCGTCGCATCTAGATGTCTTCGTCGTATTCACGCATGCTCTAGAGAACCATGGCGTTGATATTATCCACAGAGCTTTAGCATGATGGGCATTCAGTGACTGAGTTATAAAAGCACATAATTTGATTTACATTCGCTGATTTTGTGACCACAATTTTTTAAGGTCACCTCTCAGGCTCTGGTGGGGCTAGTGCACAAATTTTGCAAAGCATAGCGAAGCCACACGTGCAGCACCGGGTCAGGCCTCTCGAGTCATGTTTTCGTGGCTGACGCATAGACGACGCTCCCGTCTTCTGAACGAGACCCTACGAAGGCCGTATACAGAAACGTAAAGGGGCCATAAAGACAAAATACAAGTATGGTTTATTCGAAATATTGGGTGTTTTACAATTCCCCGAGCGTTCGCCCGGCTGCAAAAGATGAAATTTTCGCTGAAAAATAAATTATTTTTATCTGAACATTTTATTTATCCCACTAAATCGTGGGCTTCGTGAAGTCAGCCTTGATGTACTCAGAGAAGGCATCTGACGTTTAAGGCTGTTTGTTGACTACAGATGCTGCAACAGGCGAAAAAGCTTCTTCGGTGCTGTTTTTGTTGTTTGCATTCACAGATGGCGGAAAAATACCGGTCAAGGACCTCTGCCGCGCTAAACCATCTTTTATAAGAGATTTGTAATTGGCTTATTTTTCTTCCGGCTGAGATCAATCATTGGTAAAAGATTAGGTATGCTCTACAAACAGGGCCACGCAATTGTCGATGTGGCAGGCAAGCGCAATACACCTGACTGGCTGGCAGCTCGGGCTGGAATAGTGTTCGTGGTACGCACTGCTACTTGTTTTTTGATGAGTTCGCTCGTATTTACAGTTTTACCCACTATTGATACTGCTAGAAAAAGAATATACGTGAATTGTAGGCACAAAAGTCGCGCTCTCCAAGCTTGAAATCCCTATTCATTCGCTTGAAATTTTTTCTGCCCCTTACAACTGCAACCAGTCAACATTATGACGTTATTAGTTCAATGAGAAACTATAGCTAACGCTTCGCGTGCAACTTCTATGTTTTAATGATTATGGATCTTAGTTGAGCGAAACGTTGGTTAGAAAGTCGCAAGTGTTGTTGTAGCAAATTCATCATTGAAAAGAACCAAATTCTTTTTCGTTTTCAAAGCCTCTGTAAAGAGTTTTTGTCTCCACCTGAAGATGGGTGCGAAAGAACCGTAATGATGTTTATTGTTTTGCTTTTGATCTCAAATGTGTCTAACGTATGCGAATATTTCTTCTGAAACGAAACATAAAAGATAGTTACCATTTTATAAAGACATGGAGTCACCATTCACTTTGATTTAGGGTTGGGTTGGATCGAGAGCCTATTTGAAGCACACAGCGCAGGCGGTATTACAGTAATAGGTGTAAAGCCATTTTTGTAACCCAGCGAACAAGTTTTGTCTCCAGAAGCTGGAAGTTACCTTCACATATGGGTAAGTTACGGAATTCAAAAGATGCTGGTACAGATGCTGCTGATTCTGCACACATATAAAACAGGAGACTTATCCTGCTGGCAGCAATGTGTTACCAACTGAATTCATCTTTATTACCCTTCTTGAACGTGAAGATCAACATCAGCCTGGAAGCACGACGTTTCCTGCGCGCTAACATTGAGAGTGCTGCCCCGATTCTGATACTAAATTTTGTTTTATAAAAGTCATTAACCAGAATGTTCAGCATGTCACTTGATATAGAAAAAAGATAGGTCTCTAAGAACGTCATAGAGGCATGGCTTATAATAATTTTCGATATAAAAAAATATAGTCCTGTATTTCTGTATGAACAAACGAATCTTTAACATTTGATTCCAGGGCGACAAGTCATCATCTTCGCACCGCGCCACCCTGATGCCAGCCTGGAAGATCTTGGGGAGAACATTTTTACTCTAAGAATTACACGTCTTTTACTGATCATACTCTCCAGAAGCTTGCACAGGCATCTTGTAAAGACAATTAGTCGACAACCCGACAACTAAAGACGGGTCCTTGCCCTTCTCCAGAAAAGCTGCTGCTATGGCTTCCTATGAAATTTCCCCGGAAAGCCGTCATTTTTTATGTAGGTTTGGAGTGTTACTATAGTGTCTGCGTGTTGCTATTGTAACTTGGTATGTGTAATGTCGTCTCCGTTTCAAGCACAAGGCTTGCATCTGCTCATAGTAGCTCACAGCTTTTCAAGTGAAAACGAGGAGTTGTAAGAGCAGTTTAGTCTCTTTTTGCCGCATAGGAACTTCTTCTCAGCTGACATTTTATTTCTTAAGAATTGGTTTCGGGATTGAAGTTATATGCAAGTTTCTTGGCTTGGCGTTGAAGTGCTTTCACTGTTGTGGTATCCAGGCCATGCCATGTTTCCGTACGATTTCAAATTCAACCCTCTCCCGGATATATCGCAGTTATAGCTGTTCAACTGGGTAAAGAGAAGGTGTTGGGGTACTTCTTCATTCAAGTTATAAATTTTCAGTCAGGCCCTCTTCCAGTGGCAGAATAAACTTGTTTCATACTTCATACGGCTCTTCTAACCACCACCTGCTCCTGGAACTGAGACATTGCATAACATAAGGGACTTTATGCTCACTCGTAACTTTGGAAAAGGTAACCAATATTAATGGGTAGATTGTGTTGCCTCTGGCTTAGACTGCTGCTTCTTAAATTACTCTGGGAGTGACATGCACAATGGGGGAATTACGACCGTTTACTTTAATCTTGACCTTACGGGTATTTTAAATGACCTACTGAATACAACCTCTCACGCGGATTGCTAGAACTTTAGACTAGTAAATAAAATCTGTTATTATATATTTGACACTTCTCAAGACATTGCTCTTCCTTAAATTCTCTGTTCATTATCTATAGCACGTAGTGTGTTTACCGTCCGATGGCTTATCCAGGCTAACGATACCAGTGTTGTCGGTATATTATCTGGCCCTTTTAACCTCCATGGTGATGTAAATAATCGTGTGTATTACTTTGAAAGTGTCCTTCAATACTGCATTGAACGCTTCGTTTCTGGTAAAACAAACAAAAAGAACCCGAACATTCCCAAGATGAATCGAGAAATTTTGCATGAATCACGTAAAGGTAACAGTTTGCAGCGTCTGAAGAAATCCAGCAATGCACACAGGATTCATTTCGTTCATAAGGCCAAACAGATTTTTTGTGCACAAAAAATAATACGGCTAAAGAATTCTATTTTAGCTTTCAGCTGCAGGGGAGATTGAAAACTAAGCCACGTAAATTCTAGAAATAGGTTCAACCGACTAAAACTTCAACTACCTGTTACTCTTTGGTGACCAATATATTTCCGATCCCGTAGTACTATCCAACGTCTTCAAGACAATAATAATTCAATCTTCACAGACGACAACGGCGTTATTCCCTTTTTAGTGCTATATCTTATCCTCCCATTGCCGGTGTTTCATTGAGCGAAACAGGGACCTTAAAACTCATATTGCACATAAAAACAACAAAGGTGGAGACCTAAAAATATCCCGAGTGCACTTCTGGTACGCTGGGTATTCCGCGCATCCCGTTATCTTTGTAAATATTTTAAAATGTTTCTGCACTGGAATTGCCCCCAAAACATGGAAACATAAAAATATACTTCCGTTTTGTAAAACAGATGATAAAACACATTTTTTGAACTAAAGGCCTATCTTCATTACCTTAAATTCATGTAATCTCCTCAATCTCATAGTTCATAAATATATTGTGGTACACCTCGAGTCAAATTTCCTACTTTCAAAAGTACAGCGTAGTTTTCACCGAGGCTGTAGTACCGTATCTGAATTGGTAGAACTCGCACACGACATATCCTACAGCGCACACTCCGGAAAGAATATATATGCCATATTTAAATACCTTTCAAACGTCTTTGATATCGTCATTTATTCAACATTACGGTGTAGGTTAAACACAATTCTAAAAACCGCTAATCTCGCTCAATGCATTTCTAACTTCCTTTCCCCGGGCACATTACCTGTGGAGTTTAATTCTGCAGGATGTTCTGCTCCAACAAATGTCACATCAGGGGTTCTACAAGCCTATGCCCTTACGCAGCTGCTATATCTACTATGCAATTATGACATTCCAAATAACGTAAGCTCGAGTATATGATTTTATGCAGACGATTCCGCGTTACATCAAGTAATCACAGTACAAAGAAGTCACCAAATGCTCAAAAAATCATTTGCTAGCTTCTGTTTCCGGTTAAAAAAGTTGCAGATGAAAATTAACTTCAATAGGCTGTTATCTTACATTTAGCACCAGCATTTTCCCTTCCCCATGCTGCTTCTTGTTCAGAAACTTCTTACGGCTGGGGCAAATTATTACAAGTATCTTGGTGTTAACTTCGACAACAAGCTATCACGGGTAAAACACATACGAAATATTACTGCTAAAGCCATAAAAACTTGGTTATTTAAACCTATCTTAGCTGAAGCTTTAAAAGATGCCAAATTTCTCTTCTACAAATGAATATTCCGCCCAGTCACCGAATACGCCTCAACTGGGACGAACCAGGACAAGAATTTCGAAATGAATATGATCAAGTTGGTTTTAAAAATAGCCATTATATTTATATGCCGTCATTACGACCTATATGTTTCGGCCACCTCATCTGTGTGGTCCTTGCTTAACTCAGGCAGGCGCACAGTCGGTAAAACAAAATTCTGCCATAAATGTGGCGTATCTGTCACGAAGCGATAATATTTTACGCTTTCGACGCCATTGTCAATACGAAGCCACGACGGTCCTAATCATACACGAATATTTGCCGGAACAAACTCACTCAAACATGCTTTCTTTCCTCGAACGAGAGAGTGGTGGGATGCGTTGCCTGGGTGTGTTCATCCGCAACCGGAGCAACGTTTGTGTCTCCCGCGCAGAGGTACTTCTGTTCATACACCTCAGTGGCTTTCCCTTCCGTCTTAACGCTGTGTTATAATGTATGGGGTCTCTGAAAATAATCAAAACTTCATAGTTCGTCTACAATGTACCTGCTGTCTTCATGGAATTTATTTTTGCTTATATATGTTGGTCCTTTTTTTGTTGTTGCCAACACGGTGTAAAACACTGCATTGATTTGTGTGATCTTATATTTGCATTGTAGAGATTATATTGAATGCACTCCTGCTATAGCACTAATCTGGGCTGGTGTATTTTGAAATGGAAATAAACAAATGAATATAACAATTGAAGAAATGTGTGCTTTTAGCCATTTCTTTTAGTGTTGTTCCGTGGACACAGTATTGTTGGCTGATTAGAATGCAGTATCTGATATATATAAATACATTTTAAGGAGACACCTGTAGTGTTAGCGCGGTAGCGGTATTAGGCCTATTTTTGATTTTCCCGTTGCTCTGAGCCATCCGCTCTCAGCCGTGCTCATCAGGCTTTCGCGGAAATGCGTCACCGCTGCCTCCTGGAAGGTACGACTGAGGCAGCACGAATCTAGGGCTCCGCTGTATCGCTATGTGGCCCAACGGCAACTGAAGTTTGGAAAGGAGGACAGTTATAGTATGGCAGAAACCAAAAAATGGACACACATTTTCCGCAGGTACCGCGCCTGCGACGTGAAATTCGTACTTTGCCTAGTCTATGGTAGCACGCTCGGCAGACACGGTCGCCAGCCGTGTCGGCAACGGATGCCTGAGCAATCACACGAAAGCATCTGTCCATTATATGATAAAAATATTAATGTCCTGTAATCCTTGCGCCGGAGCTACACGTGCGCTGCGAGGCACGCCACAGTGAAAGCCTCCGAAATAAGTTAGATGACTTTAAGATCATAAGCGAGCACTAAAATGTTTACGCACTGGCGTTTTGGTTTCCTGCTTCCATCGGTAAAAGGGCCACTGGGGGAGGAAGTCTAACCCATGTCCTTGCTGTCAGTAGTGCTACGCCTTACCCACTGAGCGACCGCGGCGCGTTCGCCCCCGTAAATTGTGCCAGCACCAACATTGTGTGACCTAACTGAAACAGGGATAAAGCTTTATCGTCAGCTTCCCACCAATCACGAAAGGTGTATATGATAAGCAAAAAACTAAAATAAAGCCTGCTGTATAGACTTTATACACACAAGTTTTCAAAATACTTTTTATTTTTTCGCAGGTTTCGTCTCTGCTGCAAGCTCGGTATAGAAAGTGACAGATGGCGCTACGCGGCCGAGTTAAAAGTCACCGTAAAACAGGTATGAATGTCCTCCAAGAACACGGTTACATACGAAGGCTCAGCGTTGCTCTAGCGACAAGCGGTAGTGGCAAACTCAGAATGGCCAAAACAGAAAATCTTCAACCAATTATTCCCGTACGACAAAATTAACCACTCAAAAAAGTGAAAAAAAAAACATCATAAAGAAAGCGTATGAGGCCTTCTTAAACCTCGTAATTTTGTTCGTGACCCAAACTAACAATGAATGGACCACCAGGGTTAGAGAATAGACATGCATGGACGGGTATGGAAGAATGGGAAGACCATTAACTCTATGCGGAGATATAATAACAATATTCGGTGCAAATAATGGACTCGGGAAGCGGCGGACACGAGGGGGTGGAATTCAATGGGAGATGCCTTGACCCTGAAGGCTTCCGAAATACGATGTTGGTGATAACTACGATGAAGAGGTTCTCTTCTTTTGCCTTCCTAACAGATTTCAAGAAATCGAAGAAATCCCTCTCTTAGTGCCAAGAAAAACGGTTGGAAAAGCGAAATCAGGAGAGGCCATTGTGTAGAAGACAGGCATACCCACTTTGAAAAGAAAGCACTGCATGCCGTGGTTGATATGGCTCCGATCAAGCAATTCTGCATTGTACAAATTATGGATCCAATCCTGCACAAGAAGAGTCGATTAGGTAGGATCAAGTTCATTCGGGGAAAGTTCCGCAATCATGAGAACACACTATACAGACACTACGTGATGTATATAAAAGCACGAGGCTGCAATTCTTGTAGTTGCAACCTCTGGCAATCCCAGTGACTGCATGACACTCCAAAGCACAGGAACAAAGAAGTGGAGGCTGTAGCAATCCCCTTCGCAATCCTAATAACGGAAGTATAAATTCGGAGCGTAACACCACTAAAGACTCTCAAAGGACAGTGTGATGCTTTCTGTACGCAGAGTGCCTAAGCGCTTCGGCAATATACTCCCATTCACAATGCAAACATTAGCAGCCTCACCTGGACACCCTGAAACAATGGTCTGGAAAAGAACGACGCACTGACTGATGGGCACACGAACTCGCATTCCATGCTCCTGGTGACCATGACTACCACAGTGCCCTCCGAAAAAAGAGCTAACGATTCAGCATCCTATGTCGGGACACAATCTTTTCCGCTCGCTACAACGAGATATAAATTCCAAAGAATCACAGACTCTATGTGCGAAGAACCAGCAAAAGTATCCGTGAACCTATGTTCGTAAGGAAACATCAGATGTTAACTTAAAATTGTTCAAAAATCCACGTCCCTGCCCGCAACCAAGCCATGTTCTAGGGTATGGTCAGAGAGAAACACATAGAATATAGTATATTCCACCTCTTCGACACCTGCGAGGGGGCTTTGACCTCCTCGTTACCTCAATATCAGCGCAAGCTGATTGGTAGAGCAAAGAAGGAGCCGCTGTGTGTGGTGCCCTGGACTTCAGGTTCCACCCTGCGCCTCCCTGCCATTATTTTACCCAATTTTTATAAGCCATAACTATTTCTCCAGGAACAAAGAGCATTGTTCCTTCCCCCTCTCTCTCTCTCTTAGCGAAAAGCATAATTGTTTAGCGGGGCCAGAAAAATATTCATCACAGAATAAACATTTTGAAACATTGAAACTGATCCATTCTCCCTCAAACAGACCAAAAACCACGCATCCGCGACCTTTCACTAGCAGATTTTAAGCCACAAAAGTGCAGAGAGCCTGTCTTTCCTGGGCCACGGCGATAAAAAACCTGGTTGCAAGTCTTTCTCACTTCGATGTTTCTTTGTGCTCGTGAAGCATAGATCAGAAATATAGCAACTGCAGCAAAAACGCCCCAGTAGAGTCCAAGTATCACTATCGCGCCCTACATAATAGGGCAAAAACGTTTTATTGTGTGATAATTTCTCTTCCAGATTTTATAGGTTATAGTAAAGGCACTGTGTGTTTAGGTCATATCTTTCGGGGCTCAAGTATTGATGGAGGTCTTTTTATCTACTCTGTCGCCTTGAACGTCGCGGCCCTTCTCTTGCCCTCAGATCAAAGCAGGAACGGCGCAGTATCCATGAAGTCGTCGGATGTCATGAGAGTTATAAGCCTATCAGCCACTCGGAATTTGAGCAACTTAAGGTGCTCCTTGCTTAGGCCACCGTCAGCGAGGGTCAGCCGCGCTACTATTTTTTCTGCATCCTGTGTCCTGCGTGACTACGGTTGCAATCAAGCCAAAGAGAATGCCACTAGTCAGAATAAGAGATTTCATAATCTGAAAAATAAAAGCAAAAATCAACTTGCGATGACGTAGAGAAAATCGCTTTTTGTTGTTTGAGCCTTCAAAAGAACGTGACTCGCATTTTAAAACAAAGGTGTTTTGCACTAAAAATAGAAAAAACCAAATTGCGCATTCAGTCAACACAACCTCTTTTAAATGATTGATTAATTGGTACACATCATATGGGGCGCAAGAAAGGCGAACAAGAATGAAAACACGAGTATAAGAACCAGAGCCTAATTTCCTAAAACTAGATCATTCAGAAATGCTCTCAGCTCCGTTAAAACTAATCTAGTCAGACCGTGTTCTGCTTCGTATTTTGGAACGTAGGGACGGTTTACTAATTCTGATATGTGCAGCAGAAAACGTTATTCCTTGTTAAATTGACATTCATTGCTTTGCCGACAAGAAAAAAATGTTTCATGAAAATATAAAAAGCCTGAAGACGTTCCTGCTACTGTATAATGTTTAATGTGGCATAGTCATTGCACACAGATTGATAGAAATTATGTGTAAAAATGTATGCGAAAATAAACTGGAAAATTGTTAACAGTTTAATTTGTTTGGTGTTAATCGCAATGCGCTGAACTCGACCAACCAGAAAAAGTGATGCGGAGCCAGCTTGGCAATAACGTGATATCTGAATATTCTGCAATATTTATTAGTGTTTTACGTGTGGCGCCGCGATTTCTCGCGTTCTGTTTAATACAATTCTGACAGGAGCATCACTGCTTGCATAATGGTCTGCGATGTAAACACCACGTTCGCTTGGTACAATATTTTTGAGGCATCTTTAATACACAGACGTAATAAACCTTGACAAAACAATGGACGACTTAGACCACCAAAGAAGAACGGCAGAAATAAGGCGAGAATATAAGAACCCTCTTTCTTGCACCGCTTTGCTTTTTGCCCCACACATAGTTTTACTTTATCTTTTTGTTTTTTAGTTTAAAAAAGGCTCCGCCCAGAAATGTCGCTGCTTGTGGCATCTGAGATTTTTATTTTTGTGTTTTTTTATTATTTCACCAAGTTAGTGGTTCTATTTTTGACCACCAGCTTAGGGACCCCTTCGGAGAACGACTCCCCGTACCACTCGTTTGGCTTTCGGCGTTTCCAAGAGCTGAGCTCTAGGAAGGCTGGCGTTTCTACCAACGCCTTCTAACCCTTTCTTCCATGAATGAACAAAACCTTATTTTCTTCATACCATCTGCGCAGCTAAAATATACGCACCCTTGATTCCTCCTCAATTCCCACGCCAATACATTTCACTACCTACAGTACCATCTTTTCTCGGTCATTCCCTTTATCTCCTGGGAAACTACCTCTATATAGAACATGCCAGCCAGACGAGTGTTTGGCCTGATGAAGGCTACTCTCTTTGCTGAAAAGTTGGCAAGCATCGTGGTCGCTGCTTTACTCGATGTTTTCATATCTTGTATTCCCAACCATCTTCCAACTTTTATTGCTGCATTTGCATGAATAAAAACGCTTATTTATTTATACAGATCTGTATGTGGGTGTATATATGCGTATGTATGTATATAGGTAGAGAGAGAAAGTCTAGAAATAAAAAAAAACGCTAAAACAGCATGAGAAAATAGGGTAAGTAAAAAGACACACAGAAAATAATTTAAAAATTATTGTTTACTGATGTTTGAGTAAGCGGTCTTTCTTCAGCGTACAAGGTAAGCTGAGTCCAGTGTTAGGTCCTCATCATCGTCACCACCCTATCTACGCCCAGTGCAGGGCAAAGACCTCCCATTGTTGTCCAACTATCGCTCTTCTGTGCTACCTGCGACGAATTAATCCCCGCAAACTCGTAGGTCTCATTTCAACATTTACCTTTCTGCCGCCCTCATCCACGCTTGCCTTCTGTAGAGATCCACTCTGTTACACTTAATCACCAACGATTATCTTGCCTTCGCACTACATGTCCTGCCCTCGTCAATTTCTTCTTAATTTCTACAAATATGTTCTTACCACGTGTTTGTTCCCGGACCCACTCCGCTCTGTTCTTGTGCCCTAATGTTACACCTAACATCTTCTGTTTCATTGCTCAGTGAGTCATACTCAACTGAAGTAGCACCCTCTCAGCGAGCCTCCAATTTCCTGCTCTCTAGGTGAGTACAGTTAACATGCAGCTGTAATACACTTTCTTCTTCATGGACAATGAAGGCTGCCATCAATTATCTTAGAATGCCTACCGAATGCACTCCACCTCATTCATATCCTTCTAATTATGTCTGCCTCATGGTCGGGATCCGCTGTAACAACTTTGCCTAAGTCGATATATTCGCTTAGCTATTCCCCTGCGTCGCCACCTATCTCAAACCGCGGTGCTCTCCCAAGGGTATTGATCATTACTTTTGTTTTTTTGGAACACTAATTTTCAGGCCAACAGTTCTGCTCTGCTTGTCCAGTGCAGTTAGCATGCTTTGCGATTCCTCCCCCGAGTTACTTAGAAAGGCAACGTGGTTAGCAAATCTGAGGTTACTGAGGTATTCTCCATTACCCCTTACTCCCATATGTTCCAAATGCAATGTTCTGAATACTTCTTGAAAAGATGCTGTGAATAACACTGTAGAGATTGTGTCTCCTTGTCCGACGCCCTTCCTTGTGGGTATTTTACCACTCTCCTTATGGAGGATGATGATGATGATGATAGTTAGGTTTTATTGGCGCAAGGCCGACTATGGGCAAAGAGCGCCAAAGAAGGAGTTACTGAATTATGATGAGACCGTACATACTAAAACATGTGACTAAAAGTAAACGTGATGCAAAACAAAAGACAATGGAGATGGCTGGTGTATAGGGCCAGGGTGATTACACATGATATGACAAGAGCTGCAGAAAGTTTACCTCAGCTAAAAACTTAAAAACACGTTGCCGAGAGAACATTGGTTCGTCGGCTAAAAAGTATGATGGGTGCAAAGGAATGTGTTGTCTGTATAATTCAGGGAAATGTTTGTGTCGTGTTGTGTCAAGTGCCTTGCATGTGATTAGTATGTGGACTACGGATAGGCCCTTTCCACACCTGCTACACGTGGGTCCCGAAGTTCCAGTGAGCAGGTGGGAGTGCGTCGCATGTGTGTGGCCTATCCGCAGCCTAGCCAGGGCGACTTCAGTGTATCTGTTGTGTGAGTCAGTTATGTAGCGTCCAAGTTGTGGTTTTATTATGTGTAGTTTGTTGTCTGTTTGTTGACTCCAGTGTAATTGCCATGTGTTACGAAGCTGTCGTCTGATGTGTGTCTTTAGGTCGGTGTAAGGTACTGTTGTAACGTCAACTGTAGTCATGAGAGCAGCATCACCAGCCATTTGGTCGGCGGCCTCATTGCCAGGGATTCCACAATGCCCTGGTACCCAGCATATAGTTATTTCAAGATTTGAGGCATATGCAGACATTAGTACCTTGAAAAGAGCATTTATGACATAGTTTTTAGATGACCTTCCTAATGACAGTGCCTCTACAACGCTTTGAGGGTCTGTGTACACAATGGACTTGGGAATTTTATGTTTGATGATGTGGTTTGTAACGAGTAAAATGCCATATGCTTCTGCCGTGTAAATACTGTTATGAAAATTCATTGTTTTGCTTACTCTAAAATTTGGTCCGTGCGCTGCACAAGATACCGTAGAACCAGTTTTCGACGCGTCGCTATAGAGTTCTGCGCACCTGTACTTGTCCTGCAGGAACAGGAAGTGCTGCAGAATTGCATTCTTGGGTACCCTATTTTTTTCTACAAGAGTGAATGACAGGTCGCATGATACAGGACGAAGATGCCATGGTGCGATGAAATTTTGAATGGGTGTCTTGTGCGTGTCTGAAAGAGGGACCGTGAGTGCAGAAGCCTCCTCCCTAACTCTGAGAGAGAAAGGTAAGGAAACGGATGGCCTGTTTAAAAAGATTTGCAAGTTTGATGTATTGTTCATGATGGGAATAAAAGGATGGTTGGTAAGGGACACAATCTTAGATGCATACAGCAGGTCAACATACTCCCGCTGATGCCCTAGACACCACTTGTCGCACTCGACATAGAGGCTTTCGACAGGGCTAGTGCGGAAAGCGCCGCATGAGAGGCGAAGGCCAAGATGCAGCACTGGGTCGAGCATTCTCAGTGCGGTCTTTGTCGCCGACCCATACACGACACTGCCGTAGTCGAGCCGGGACCCCACCAACGCTGTGTACAGGCGCAGCAGGAGTTGTTTGTCGGCCCCATAAGATTGATGTGAGAGAACCTTAAGAATATTCATTGCCTTTAGGCATTTACATTTGAGCTGTTTGACATGAGGAATGAATGTAAGTTTTTCATCGAATAAAATGCCTAAAAACTTGTGCTCCTTGTTCACAGAAATTGGCACATTCGCAAGAGTGATGTCTGAGTCCGGGTGGACGCCACGCCTCCTGGAGAACAGAACACAAGAGCTCTTCGCGGGATTAAGTATAAAACCATTCTTGTCTGCCCAGCCGGCAAGCTTCTTGACGCCGAGCTGGACTTGACGTTCGCAGATGGACATATTACATGATTTAAAAGATATCTGCACGTCATCTACATACATGGAGTAAGAAATTGTAGGCGGCAGTGCCTTCCCAAGGGAGTTCATTTTTACTATGAAGAGAGTGCAGCTTAGAACTCCGCCTTGCGGCACGCCATTTTCTTGCACGTGTACCTTTGACAGTGCAGAACCAACTCTGACGCGAAAGGTTCTCTCCGACAAATAGCTAGCAAGGGTGTTAAACATATTACCAGAAACACCGAATGACTTCAGGTCAGTAAGGATCCCATAACGCCAAGCGGTGTCATAGGCCTTTTCTAGGTCGAAAAACACAGGTAAACAGAACTGTTTATGCACGAAGGCATCCTTAATATACGACTCTAGTGCCACAAGTTGATCATTCGTGGATCGCCCCGCCCTGAAGCCTGCCTGGCAGCTCTCGAGAAGGCCGTTATACTCCAAACAGTACACGAGCCTCCGGTTTATCATCTTCTCGAGAAGCTTGCACAGGCAGCTGGTCAGGGCAATGGGTCGATAGCTAGCGGGAGAAGAAGGGTCCTTCCCTTCTTTCAGGAATGCTACAACTATAGCATCCCTCCAAGACTTTGGAATGTGCCCCGAAAGCCATATCTTGTTGAAAAGGTGAATAAGTGTTACAAGAGTGTCTGTGTGTAAGTTCTGTATCATTGTATATGTAATGTTGTCTGGGCCTGGAGCTGAGGGTTTACACGTGCTCAGAGCAGCCCTCAGCTCATGTAGTGAAAACAGGGAGTTGTAGGAAGTCTGTGATTTGTTGTTGTCGTGTAGGGACTTCTTTTCACAAGAGGCTTTATGTTTCAGGAAAGTGCTCGTGTAGTGTGCTGAACTGGACACGTGTTGGAAGTGTTGTGCGAGTGTGTCAGCCTGGTCTTCCACAGTGTCCCCTGTTGTACTGACCAGGGGCAGGCTGTGTGTCTGTTGTCCTTTGAGTTTGCGTATACGTGTCCATACTTTCCGTGTGTCTGTGTAGGAGTTTATTGATGTTATGAATGTACGCCAACTCTCTCGTTTTGCCTCACGGCGCACACGTTTTCCTAATGCCTTGGCCCGTTTGAACAAGAGGAGGTTTCCCGACGTGGGGTACCGACGAAGGATACCCCACGCCTTGTTCTGGGCCTCTCGCGCCCGCCTAACGTCCTCATTCCACCACGGCCTCCGCTGGTTGCGCGGGGCACCAGAGACGTGGGGAATGGACTTTTCGGCGGCGTCGAGGATGTGCGCCGTGAGGAGTTGGGTAGCTTCTTCAACGTGTAGGTGTCCTATGGATGTGTGGTGTAGTTTGGATGTCTCTGTAAATGTATTCCAGTTAGCTCGTGCTTCATTGAACCTATTATGGGAAGATGAACTGCTTTGGCCTTTATCTATATATGTAAGTGAGGTGGGGAAGTGGTCACTGCCATATGGGTCAGTTCCCACACCCCACTCGAGAAGAGGAAAGAGAACTGCGGAGCCAATCGCCAAGTCAAGACATGAGTGTGTGTTGTGTCCTATGTTATGGTATGTAGGCTGTTTACTGTTGAAAAGGCATGCTCCTGAAGATGTAAGGAATTTCTCTATGAGGCGACCTCGAGCATCCGTGCGAGAAGAGCCCCAAAGGGTGTTGTGAGCATTAAGGTCGCCTGTCAGGATGTATGGTTCGGGCAGCTGGTCAACCAGCGCCTCGAAGTCAGAGCTTAAAAGTGAAACATCAGGAGGAATGTATATGGAGCATACCGTTATCAACCTATTAAATATTATCGTTCGAATTGCCACAGCCTCCAGGATAGTGTTCAAGGTGACAGGGTGGCATGCTAAGGATTTGCGGGCGATTATGGCCACACCGCCAGAAGAGTGTGTTCAGCCAACCCTGTCCTTTCTGTATACCAGGTAACTATTCAAGAAATTTGTGTTCTTGGAATTCAGATGTGTTTCCTGGACACACATTAAACTTGGCTGATTGGCATGCAGAATCTCATACACGTCGTCAAGATTATTTAGAAGGCCTCTGCAGTTCCATTGAACGACATTTTCTCTTCCCATTATGATGTATTAGAGCTACTGGGGTGTGACTGTTTATGTAGGGTCTTTCGGGGCTTGGACTCTTGGACGGGTTTTCTTTACCTCATCTGGAGGTTTAGATGGAGGGACCCGCTCCTTCCGCTGCGAAGCAGACAGGAAGGGTCCCACATCCAAGTCAGCATCTGATTTGGAAGGGGTACCCGGCGTACCGGACCCCCCGGACCTGGCACCCTTTGCGGTGCCCTTCGTTTTGGCCGCGACCGCCGAGGGCGTCAGGAGCGCCCCGGGTGGCACAGGCAGTGCGGCGGAGGTGGGAAACGCTGCGGTTTCCTCCAGCTCCATCTCCTCCGGGCCCTTGCATGTGCTTTGGGCCGGTGGAGAGGAGGAAACAGAGGGTGCAGCAGTATCCCCAACGGACGTGGATGCCACCACAGCCGCTGCTGACTTAGCAGGCGGTGCGGTGGCGGGTTGGGCCACCAGAGGCAACCCAGGGGGGGGCGGGGGCGGGACCAAGTCCGACTCGCGGTACTGGGTCCCCGCCGAAACCAGACGCCGCTCCGCCCCCCGGCGAGCTGCGTCGGCGTACCTCCCCAGAGGGAAAGAGGCGAACCTCTTCCGCGCCTCTGGGAAGGTGATGTTTTCGTTGACTTTCAAGGCAATTATCTGTTTTTCCTGTTTGAACTTTTCACAGCTCCTAGAATAGGCAACGTGTGGTCCCTGGCAGTTGGCACAGGTGAAGTTCTCGGATTTACAATTGTCAGTTTGATGATCATGTGCTGCACATTTTGCGCACGTCAATTTACCACGACAAGAGGTTGTGCCGTGCCCAAACCGCTGACACTTGAAACAGCGGCGTGGGTTCGGCACGTAGGGTCGGATTGGACATCTCAAGAAACCTGCGTTGACCGACTCAGGAAGGTTAGAGCGGTCAAGTGTCAAGATTATGTGCTTGGTTGGAAATATTTCATCATTTCGACGTATGGTGATTCGCCTCACCGCTGTCACGCCCTGATCTCGGAGGCCCTCGAGCAGATCTGCTTCAGTCTCATTCATTAGATTCCGATCAGAGATCACGCCCTGGCAGCTATTGAGGCTGCGATGGGGCGTGATCTTGATGTCAACATCTACCATGCGCGTTTGCTTGAGGAGGTTGGAGGATCGTTGTTTGTTCTCTACTTCTATCAAAACTTCTCCCGTTGTGAGTTTCTTAGCCTTGTACGACTTTCCGATAAGGCTTTCAAGAAACTTGGATATTAGAAACACAGACTGGGAAGTGATGGGCTTTGCCTTGTCAACAGAATCCATGATCAAAAACCGCGAGAAATTATCAGGCTTTGGGAGAGAGATCGATTGCAAAGGAGGAAAAGAAACTTCGGTGCGGCCCCTTTTCGGGGGCCGATCACGTTTTGGGGGGGGGTTTGGAAAATGCCATGTGATACATTGGAAAACAGGGAGACGGGGGTACTTTCTCCTTTGACCTTACCCTGGTAGTCAAAGAGGTCCCGGAGCTCCCTGCCTGGTAGACAGGCAGGGAGCCCATCGGCCGGAGCTTGACCAAGGCTCCGACGGCCACCGTTTACGGCTTCTACCCTTCACCTTTAAACACCTCACCACGGTTGGACACGGCTTATGTTGGGAGCTCGGGGTCCGCGGTGTCGCTGCTCACCGTCACCATGAATACTCAAGGTGCCCCGTGCGGGGCTTATGGAGGAGGATTGTAGCTGTAGACGCATTGTGGATATCCTCTAGTATTATTACATAATGCTAGTCTACACCCTCGTTTCCCAATGCCTGAATGACTGCTAAGCTTTCGACCCAGTCAAATGTTTTCTTGTCACCTATCCAGGCTACATATAAGGGTTGATTGTACCGCGCACACCTCTATCACCTGATTGATTATGTGAATATGGTTCATTGTTGAGTACCCTTAGGAACCCAGGCTTGTTCTTTAAGTTGACTGAAATCTAAGGTTGCAGAAATGTTGTTAGCGGTTGAGTATTTAGTAGGCGACTGGCACTAAGCTGATCGGCCTGTAAATTTTCAAGTTCTTCATGTCACCTTTCTTATGAATTAAGAAGATGTTCGCGTTCTTCCAAGCATCTGGTAGACTCGCGGGCATTAGGTATTGCGTATACAGGTTTGCCAGTCCGCCATCTTTCAAGAGGTCTGCTGATATCTGATCTTAACCAGGTTGTTTGACCTTTGGACTTTCTTTAAAACTCTTCATTACTTAATCTGCCGTTACTGGTGTGATGTCTATTTCCGCTGAACTACTTCCTCGTAAGGTATTATCCTGGATGTTGTGGCTGCTGTAGATATCTCTATTGAACTCCTGGGTTACTATGACTTTTTTATCCCTATTTGTGATGACTTTGCCTTGCTTGTCTTTCAGTAGACACACTGATTTTGCCCATTTTTAGACGCCGTTTCAGTGCTTTCAGGGTAACTTCTTTCTTTGCAGTATGCTCTATTGTCTCCATATCTTCCTTCTGTATGTCAGCTGTACTACGCCTACTAAATTATTTCGAAAGCTCCCCTAATTTTTTCGGACAGCTGGGTTGGAATGTTTGGTATGTTACGGCGTGTCAAAGCGCCGACCCATTGCGCAACACGTGGTCTGCTCCCTGTTCGACAGGGGCTTTCTCGCGACATTTCCAGCGCTATCATAATGCTCTCTCTTTATTGTTCAGATAAATTTAGTTGAAGCACTATATTCAAATCATATTTATTATACTACTAAATCTGACTCCTAAGTAAACATTTCAACAATATAATTGCTGCCCTGTTCAGAAGTTTTCTGTTCTCTTGCTGAAAATATAGCCGCCCTAAAATTACATCTTCCTGAGCCAACTGATGGCCACCAGCCGAATAAGAAAACTGCCGTAAAGCAAGGAAAAATTACTACATTCGGTACACAGGTATTATATATGTAGAGACAAAAAATGCTGCACAATCGTAGGTAATGGTAGCATATTTGATGGGTTTTCGTCCAACTAAATTCGTAATGTACCGCCGGAGGTAACCAATATGGTAAAATATAATAAAAGATGATGTGTACAATACTGAAGAGCACCTAACGATACCTGATCCTTCTGCTCTTATTGTAAGCTAATAAGAGATGAAAAGGGATTTACTCTTTAAGAAAAGGTGAGATGTGCATGCTTCACTGAAACAAGTTTAAAGGGACACTGAAGTGATATGTAAACATTGCGGGATTACTAGCGCAAATTGTAGTCCGGAGTTCCCAGGCCATGTTTCGACCACTCTAGGCGCGTTTAGGTGATTTTATTTAGTAGAAAAACTAATTCGAAAATGCTGTCCTCCTCTCTTTACGCTCGCCCATTTTCTGTGGCGTTTTCGTGTGACGTCAGAAGGGGATGAGCTGGCAATTGGCTGCGCCACGGCTGCGCTACTGCACGGCTCCCCGGCCGACAGAGTCAGTCGGCCCAGCGTTTCGTCCGCCGGCCGCCGGCGGGTCGTCGCAATCAAGGAGGTTAAAAAAAAATTGCTTGGTCGCAATTCGTTCGCTTAGTTGAAACGAAGCCAGGACACGTTTGTGAATGGAAGAATGTGCCTTTCTTTACTTGGTTTGTTTGTACACTGTATCTAGCTCCAAGTCAAGGTCGCTTCACACAAGCGCTGCCCAAGCGCACATGCGACGCTTCGCTGACTGGTACGCCAGTAGGAAAATATAAGGCCTCTTGAAGGCGGGAGAAGAGTCAGCGAAGTCAATATAGGTACTAAGGAAATAAAATCAACTGATATTTTTACCGTACAGCGTAAAACTAGGGCGCGGGAAGCACTTTTTTGCGTTGGGCGAACAAGCACAGCGGTCAGCAGCACGACTACGCATCTGCGAACGCTTTTCCGCCTACGAAATGCAATTGCTAGACGTGAGCTACTGTGGAAACTCGGGCGACGCTTCCTGCATGATCGCAGTACAACAAATAGTCACCTAAGCTGCTTGAAATGCCAAAACTGAATAAAAGTGTAAACCGGTTATACAATATATACCCTATATTAGCAAGGCCTTCGCGTCCCGTTCCGTGGCTCAGTGGTCTAGGGCGTTAGGTATGTGACCGCAAATGTTTTGCAAGTCACGAGTTCGAATCCCCGCGGCTACGTGCTTTTTTTTTGTAAGTTAACTTTTTTGTTTTCCGCCGATGTTTTCTATATTGAGTTCACCTTTTTTTGGGCCGCAACGTTCATGGCTACACGAACTAGTTCACAAAACGCGCGCAGGCTGGCACTGGCGCGCTAGCGAGTTCTCGTTGGCGTGCTGTTGCCATAAGCACCGACTGCTTGCAGGCAGTGGGCACAGGCCAGAATGAACAGACCCTTGGCCTGGTGCGAACACGCTTTTTACGATACAGGCATGAGGGAGGCAAGCTCCAAATATGGGGGAAAAGCGCATGACATTTGGGCGGCTGCGGGTACGCGGAGGGCGTTCATGCACTGCGTAGGTCTCGGCTAGTGAATGCTACGACTACAAGCCGTCCTGGGAGGCTTATCTTGTGCATTTTACATCCGACAACATGGCAGAAGCGCGGCACGATGATTAGTGATATATTGAGAATGCCCATCCAACAACGCCATTGGTTATGTTTTACAGAACCGAAACGGAAACCGAAACTTGTGTGATTGCTAATCTTGGGCATCGTCCAATCACGGCGCCCCTCCTCCCAACGTCACAGCCTTAGTTGGTGCGGCCGCCGCAAACCGCGCATGGTAGTTTTTCTTCTTTCGCGCTTTGTAAAATAATTACCGATTTGTCAACCGGATAAACGATGAAAAGTGTGCTAATTTGAGCCAGTCTACGCAGTGCAAGCAAAAACGGGAGCTTGACAAATTCACTTCAGTGTCCCTTTATTACGATGGGTATTTACGGATGAATTTCTATAACCATGTGAGAACTCTTTTTACAAACGGTTTTGTCCTGGGTAACATCTGTTGCGTTCAACGAATAGGCTCCTAAAAGGGCTACCGAAGCCACAGGTGCAGCTATGGGCTAAGCATATAAAGTGATGTTTTCGTGGCTTGTCTATAGACCCTTTTCAGAAATGTTGCCAACGTAGTAAATACGCGAGCTTTCATGATGACAACACTGAGGTCATTCGCAAACGTCGGCCATGATGAAGAAAACGCAGCTCTATCATAGCGCGGCTGCGCGGCCCTCTCTTGGAGCCACTCGTCGCACGTAGTCACCTCGGCGTTCAGTCTGATCGGGTAGGTTTCTGAGCGTTTGCTTGCTGCTTTGATTTTCTCACCACATGCGGTTACGAGTTCTGCAGGAGTCATGCCGACTCACTGCTGCGTCCCACTCTGCAAACGGCACGGATGCGCTCGTCGCTCAAACGCGGTGGTTGGTGTCCCACCCGGTGCACAGGAAAGACCAATCCCCACGACGCAGATGCCATATCATCCAGTACCCCAGTACTGCGAGTCCATGAAGTCCGAGTTTAGGTGATGCGTGAGCACGCTGAGCCGAGCAGCCGGCACAATCGCTCCGTTTCCTTCATCATGGCCGCGCACAATGTTGCTCGACTGGCCTTCCGCTTGCCCGCTATGCCTGATAGTATTTTGCAAAGGGTCTATACGCGACACTTCCGTAGTCCAACTAAGAGCATAGTGTCGCGGCACACACTGGTGCTTCTGTTGTTACGTGTACGTTTGTATTACCTCTGTTTTTGTGCGAAGCAGTTTATATCTAACCCCCCGCTTCCCGCTCCTCTTTTTATTCCGGTGATGCCGATTTACTCCGCACCGCTCCGGGGGTTCTCCTCACCACTGCCGACCGCTCTATCAAAACTGCTATCCCCTTCGCCACCACCGATGGCTCGTCCACAAGTAGCGCTGTGGGAATGGACGGTAACGCCCTTATCAGATGATTGTGAAGCACACACAGAAGAGCCAAGGGGCGTAAAAATGACCGAAAGCTGCCGTTTCCGCCACCGCCGCCGTTTCTCCGCCTCAAATTCCACCTGGCAGAGTAGGTCTGAACTGAAACGCCACTTGCCCAGCTGAAACGCCGGCGTGAGCCAATAGTGCATCTGTAACTTGAAAAAAGCGACGTTTTTTCGGGTGTATTTTACGTGAAATTAAGCGCCCATCACTGCTTGCGGGTTTAATATGCGTGCGCGGGTTGGGGGGTTGGGGGGCAGAAGTGGGATGGGCACGCACAGCTGGGCTCCATGCCGCGACCTCCGGTGCCCGTTGTGCTCGCTCGAAATTTAAACATAGTAGTTTATGGCTCAATGCGTCCTTTCAGCTGTCGGCCACAATCAAGCGGTGTCTCTGGGTTGGTGTGTTACACAGGCATTAAAATGCCTACCACGGGGGAGAAAAATGGGCAGTCATATGCTTGTCGCCAGGATAAATGTCGGGACCTCCCAGCGTTACCTCGCTATACGGCGAATGCATGTCGTTCGCGTGAATGAACAGCGGCCATTAAAGAAGCCTCAGCCCGAACAGAAGCGCGAATAGGCGCAAAAACTGTAGAAAACCGCTGCCAACCACTGTTCACGTTGCCAAGTCGATTAGAATCTCTTCTGTATAAATGGTAAGTTGCCCGCTTTGGATGAATCGTCGTAGGGCACTACTACTTGCTCAGCTTAAATGGCTTTTAGAGTGACATTTCGGACAGTTTCTTTCACTTCTATGCCAGCGCACATAACAGGTTACCGGTTTATGCATGCAAGGGTAGGGAGTGGAGGAAGGATGGTGGCATGCACAGCAATTGGTGTCATTGTCTCTGATGGCATGCCCGTTGTGGTGGCGGGAGGTTTGAACTTGGACGTCAAACCGCCAAATGTGACTTGTCCCGCATCGTCTTGGTGGTTGAGCGAATTGAGTTGGTATGTAACCCAAACAGTAATATGACCAGTACGCTGGAGTAAAACGGAGAGCCCGACGTTTGTCCGCGAGACTGAAGCTCGGGTCCTTGTAAGTTTCATTCAGATAATTGCTAGAATGTCGGCTCAATAGCAACTCACGATCAGTTGTGTTTTTTTTTCGTGCACTCTGTGGAGTGCGTCTAATTTCGCTAGTCGTCCTTCTTCACAGAGTGGAAGAACACTAATTTTTCCGTACAGTTCGTACTGCTCTATAAAGAACATGCACTACATTTAGGCTCAAACATCTGGTTATGAAAGCTTATATAGTCACATCCCTATATAAAGAATCACGGTGGACCCCCGGAAACCGTTCGTTATTTCGAAATATCGTTATAATAAAAACTGGCAGTTAAAAGCCAGTGGACAAACCTTCGAATGAAAATGAAGTACCTTTGGAGTAGAAACGTGTGGAGACAGGTAAACCATCAAAATATAATGTTGCGCTCACTTCAAAGCTACTTTATTAGAAGAAATCAGTTATTTTCTTCTCACACGCGCAGCTCGCACGTCCGGTTAGTAAGGCGTCTACATATTCAACCTTGCACAATATCTTATCTGGTACGTGATTCCACCAAGCAATAAAAGTGAGGAGTTTGTCAATGTGCACTAAACCATAAAGTTCGACACGATCTCATCTTCTCTGTTCGGTAAACCACACTCGTCTGCCTTCGCATTGTCATCGTTACTAAAGACAATGAATGCTCTCGGTTCTTATTTGTTTTGTCACTAGCTGGATTCTTCTCTACATCTTGAACTACCGTTCAAGAAAACCATCTACAACAAAGTACCTGGCCGCCCGCACACGTGCTAATCGGGAAGAATGACCACCAGGCAAACGTCACTCAATACAAGGAGAGAAAAAAGAAGCAAACGTGGCTAGGCCTGCTAGGCCTAGCCAACGAATTTCGAATCAGTGCAGGGAGGTATTGGCTGGGTGTCGTTTGAAGTTCGAAAAGTTGAGAGCAATGGATCAACGAAGATGAGCAGCCAAGGGTTTTAGGTACCTATACTTGGAAATCTTGGACACGCAGTGGTTAAGGAAGACTACAAGGCTATCGATGAAATACAGAAAGAACAGTGGAGAATCCAAAACAGCCAAGGCAACCAAAAAAGAGGCAAGACAGATTGAAACAAATAAATGGAGAGAAAAAAGGGTATCGAAAGCGTCGTTAGAGGTTTACGGGGGGAAAAATTGAACACCACAAAGGAAACGTTCTGCGAAAATTCTCTTGGCAGTGCGCATTGATTTTTGAGGCTAGAGCAGGTTGCTTGCGAACTAAGATCTTTGTGGGGAAGTATTCACAAAATGATAGGGTATCCATCGCCGGCGGAAACGAAACGGAAACTATGCAGCACATAGTGTTAGAATGTGAGGCTATCAGTCCAAATTTACAGGAGGAGAATACTCGGCTTCCAGAAGCCCTAGGATTTAAGGGTAGCACAGAGGAAGCTAACTTCAAGGCTGTCGAGGCGACAAAAATAAGATTAGAATGCTGGTGGACGAAAAGCAGAGAAGAAAATTTTGTCGAAGACAGTTACCATCTCTAACCGAAAAAAAAAGTATTTTGTGCCTAATAGGCTTTTTGTGCGAGCCCTAAGCAGCGCTAGTACTAAACCAAGAGTATAAAACATAGTTATATTACACTTTTTGGTAACCTGAAATGTCATCTTCTCGATACAAAGGGGAAACCAATAGCGACCATCATGATCAGGCTACTCCACATTAAACCACAGCTCTGTGATCGCATTGGCAGCACAGTGCTTAGCTGTTGGCACTCGACATCTTGATGATGTTAGCGACTGCACTCAGGGGATACACAGTGAAATGACGGTTTTTGTTTCACGCGAGAACTGCGACGCTGTTACTTCCAGCCGAATTCGTACTGCTGATGTTCATCGATATAATATGAAAATATATTATGTACGTTATTCTTAAATATGCGCTGTATTGTAATTCGTAGTTCTGAAATAATTTCACGTTGAAAGCATACGCAATCATGCGGGCTTTCTGCAAATATTTGTAAATTTAAAAAAATCGGTAATGTGGGGTTCGTTGTTGGGACATTTGAGTGTAATACCTTTTTCTTGGTTCGCACCTTGCAGATATCTGCCAATTAAACGACGTAACCTTGATACGTTTTTATTTTAGAGAGCGAATGTAGCTTAGTTGTCGCATGCCCTTGCTCTGTTTTCAATATAGGGCCTATTTTAACTAATCTTGTGTTTATGTCTACCAGTGTTATCCTGGCAACTTATTCTTTAAAAAAAAGCGAACCTATTTTCCGTCTTTAAAGCCTTTTAAGTGATTTTTGTTTGCCCCAGAAAAGTGGCGTTAAAGACCAACCACGATGACTTTTTAGTTAATACATTTATGTGTAAATTCTGGCATGTGTGCAATTAATACGTATTTTTCATAACAAAAGAAACGTAAAAGTTTTTGTTCCTTTTATACAGGAATGGTCTCGGCGTTCCATTCGATGTAAGCAGCTGCTCGGATCGCGCACCTCTTTCAATTCACAATACAGGTGTTTTTATTAAAATAAATTTAAAAGCACTTTCATGAGCTCTGGAGAACATTTCGCAACCCCAAGCTTCAGTTGACCTTCCTTTACGAATATCTTACATTATTTAAAAAGGGTGGTACAGTTGCTGTTGATCATGGACTGATACTAAACAGGATACCAACTTGGTGGTGTAAGTGCGTTCGTAAGGAAATTTGTCTTATTTAACCATTACCAAAATGAAAATAAATCTCCGGCTTGAAGTACGCCCTTTACATCTAACGCGCACAGGATAACCCTGAGGATTCATGTTGACGGTTCTGTTGACATCCCGGTCCCGAACCTTTGGCATAACCTGTAGCCAATGTTGCAATGTTTATAAATGAATGGTAAGAATGCACAAGCACTGGCAGTAAGAACCTAGGGGAAGCATCGACCGATGGGCGACAGAGCTCCGAAACTCCTGTCGGCATCCGGGTAAATCGGGCGAAAAAAGAACCCCTGTACTCTACTTGCTTGCGCCATCATGGTATTAAAGCCCACTGCCACACCCCCCCCCCCCCCCGCCCACAGGCATGATCGGGCCTTGGAAAGTGTTGTCACCGAAGGTTCATCTCCACCGCTGCCGACAATTTTTTTCCACAAGCCAGATAACTAAGTCTTTTATATTCATATCTGTAGTCAAATCTTATCCGGTTCCATCCCTGTCAGTATTGCGCATTTCTAAAGTTCTTGGAGGATCGCCTGGCCAGAAATATGACACAAAGAAATTCACAATAGGTGAAGTCCTGGTGGAAGTAATCACCCAGGCACAATCAACCGCCTCCTTGGAAAGAACGTGCACAGGAGAACTTCACATCAAGATACCACCCGACCATAACCTGAAAACCCCGCCTGGTGCGAGCTTAAGCCACATCCGATTAAACGAAACATATGTCGACCTATTGGAATACCCACAGGACCAGGGCGCCCCCACAGGTAAGGGTCTATGCATACGCCGGGACAGCAAAGAAATAGCAAATAAACACAATGCCCTGAATTTCAACCGCGTAACCGTCCCATAGACCATACAGGAAAGCCTTATACATTACTCTGTCCACGCACACAACGGTTACTGGCGCGCTGCTTTAAGTTCAAGCGTTTTGGCATGGTAGAAACTTCTCGCTTGGCCGACTTACATGGGCAAATTGCGGCCAGCATGAACATACATATGAAAACTGTGAATTACAATAATTCACTTGCGCCAACTGCCATGGACCCCCCGAATCCTAAGGTCGAATATGCCAAATGTGTGAACAGGATAAGCAGATCATGATTGTTAAGGTGACGGAGACCTTTAGCTTCACAGAGATGCGAGAGAGGTTCGCGTCTTTCTTCGTGTGGAAGTATGCCGGTGCAGCTCGCCGGTGCATGGTGTGGCGTCTGGTCTCTGAAGCGACCCAGGTCCGCGGCACTGACGTAGTACCGCTTCCGCCCCCCTCTGGGTTGTCTTCGGCAGCCAAACTTGGCGTCGCATTGCCTGCTGACCTTGCAGTGTTTGCGGTGACAGGAAACGTAGTAGTGAGTGATGTCGCTCCTTCCTTTGCCCCTCCTCTAGCCCAAAGTACTCCTGGGGCCTTTGAAGAGATATACACCGGGGAGCCCTCAAAACTCGCAACCTCACCCTGCCGCCATCCATGCCCTTGAGATTTCCATTGCCTACCGCGATGGCGACTGAAGCGAGGGCGCCCGAAAAGGTTCAAGGTTTCGATCTGCCGGTTCAGCGCCTCATTCCCAGAACATAAGGTGATGTGATGGACATCAAATTTTCCCTGTCTGAATCGCAGTGCAAGGAACGGTTACTCTCACCCAATCCTTCAGAGAGACGAAAAAACGCTTCCTTGTGTAAAAGTTCCAAAAGAACTTACATAAATAGTCACACTCCTTTAGCTACACTCAATATTAAGAAGAGACATTATTGTTCAATGAAACTGCAGACGCCGTACAACAAACATAGAAAATTCTTTGAGGTACCACAGGTCAATCATCTATGTGTAAGGTGATTGATTGATTGTGGGGTTTAACACGCCGACGCAACGCAGGCGATGAGGCGCGCCGTAGTGGAGGGCGCCGGATTAATTTGGGCCACGTGGGGAAATATAACGTGCGCCGAAATCTCGTACACGCGGGCGTTTTTGCTTTTCGCCTCCATCAAAAAAGCGGCCGCCGCGGCCGGGAATCGAACCCGCGACTTCGTCCAAGTGTAAGGTGCCTGCAGGAAACGCATTTAAACAGCACCCATGCAAACATTCTGAAAATTTGGATGGTACTTTGATAGGACAAATAGCTGCGTAGACTTTAAGGCGGAATGCCAGTGTCGCCCGGAAATAGGCAGCATATTGTTACGAAGCCAAAGACGACGCAGTTGGCTTCAAAGAAAACAAGTTTTTTGGAGCAAACGTGTGCTCCCCTAACAACTCAAATAACACACAGGCTGCCAAACAGGTGTCAAGAAAGTGACGCACGCACAAGCGTCAAGAGTCGAATGCCCTGGCGTCTGCATAGCAGGCTTTTATCTTTCGGCTCGAGTATTTCTTGAACGTCAATTTACATCCGGAACATTGTAGATCAAAGAAGATTATTCTGAGCTAGTGACGTTAGGGCGAAACAGTCTGCTTATCTGAATGAGATAGTCCGTGCGGCATGAAAATAAAGAATGGAAGACTCCCTTCGCTTGGGACAGAGATAACAGAGCCGAACGTGACCGGGCTATAAACAAACAATAAATAAACAAACTCCTACATGGTTCGCGGTAATATATAACTGTCACACTCGAAACTGTACAGCTATAAACTGGTCACAACCAGTCCCCAAGCAGGGTATGCGTCAAGGGTTGGAGCAGAAGAGGGAGTAGAGAACGAACCGCACTCGTACTGACCGCACGATCAGTGGCCGCCTCCTTCAATGTTTTTGTTCCTATTTACGGCCGTAAATAAGCCTCTTGCAGCGTAACAGTTTATGAGCTTAGAGATTGCCTGCACTCTGCATCCTATTTCTCGACAATCAATTTAACATCCAGAAATTGGCAGATCCCGATTGACCAAAACCACAGAGAAAAACAGCCTTCGTCACTCCGGACGATCTTCTTGATTATAACGTGATGCGATTCGGCCTCTGTAAGGCGCCAGCGACATTTGAACGGTTCATGGACACAATTCAGCGTGGTCTGAAAGGGAACATTTGTGTGTGTTACCTCGACGTCATAGTCGTATTCGGACGAACTTTTCACGAGCACAACGCCCGACTTGAGAGAGTCCTCTGCTGCATAAAAGTCGCCGGATTAGTGTTTACCTTCAAGAAATGTCGTTTTGGTCAGCTTCAAACGTTTGTTTTGGGACACCTTTTTGATAAGGATGGCGTGAGACCGGACCCTCAAAAGATCACCGCTGTTGAGCGATTCAAGCCACCACGATCAGTGCGAGAGCTTCGTAGCTTCGTGGGGCTTTGCTCATACTTCCACCGCTTTGTGCCCCACTTTTCAGATTTGGCGTCTCCCCTCAGTAGCCTCTTTCACAAAGATGCAGCCTTTACCTGGCTCGCCGAGTGTGAAGCTCCGTTTTCCGATCCTAAATATCTTCTCACGTCGGGCCCTATTCTTCGCCACTATCACCCTAGCGCACAAACTAAATACATCCGATCGCTAGGAATGTTGGACTTGTTGCAGTGCTCATACGGCGGCATAGGACTGCCGAGCATGTGATCGCTTGCGCCAGTTTTTGCCTCAGCAAAGCTGAGCGCGATTACACAGTCCCCGGCGGTCATGCTTGGCGGTCATCTTCGCGATCAGTTGATTGGCCTCCATCACCCTAACAGCCGCCTAGCAAGGTGGGGCTTAGAGCTATAAGAGTACGGCTTTACGACTTTGCTATCGCCTACAAGAGTGGTCGTCGGCACGCAGACGCTGGTTGTCTTTCCCGGCTGCCAAATGGGTGCACTGTTCGTGAGGAAGATCAATTCGACGACTGCTTGGCAGCTGTGGGCACAGAATTCTTAGATGTTGCTACTTTCCGTTCAGAACACCAGAAAAATCCAAGCATCCAGCACCTCTTCGCTGCTGCTGTTGATCCTACGGCTCCTCGGCGCTACTCGTTTCATGACGGGCTTCTCCAGAAGGATAACTGCATGCCTTGGGGAGCAGGTTCTCTTCTTGTCGTGCCAAAACCTTTGCGTGCTTCAGTTCTACATACCATGCATGACGATGTTACTGCCGGTCACACGGGTTACATAAGAACTTTGCACCGTAGCCAAGAAAGATTCTCCTGGCCAAAAATGCGCCGCGATGTTCAACAGTATTTGTAGACTTGCCTCCAATGTCAGCACTAAAAGCGACCTACGAGCATTCCATCTGGGCTACGCCAACCTATAACGCCTTCTTATTTCCCCTTTGACGAAGACGGCATTCATTTATTCGGTCCATTTCGCCACTCTTCGACATGTAATCGCTACATCATTGTCTGTGTTGACCACCTGACACGTTACGCAGAAACTGTGGCTGTAGCAGCTGCGAAGGCAGACATCGTTTCGACATTCCTGCTCCGGTTCATCATCTTGAGGCATGGTGCTCCTCGCGCGATTATCAGCGACCGTGGACGTCAGTGTGTCGCTGACGTTTTGGAAGACTTGCTACGCCTTTGTTCGACTCACTTTAGTCAGTCGACATCCCATAATTTCCAGACAAACGGCTTGACTCAGCGTACCAACAAAACTCTCACCAACATGATTTCGGTGTATGTTTACTCTCGCCACAACAACTGGGATGAGATTTTGCCGTTCATCACATACGCGTATAACACGGCCCAACATGAGACCACAAGCCACAGCTCTTTCTATTTGCTCTACGCCCGTACACCGCCTAACACCCTGGCTACATTATTGCCCTTCTCTTTGAATTACGACACATCCGTTTCGCGAAAACACTGTCTCGCTGAAGAAGCTCGTCGCCTTGTTCGTTTACGTACCCTGGCCTCCCAGCGCCGCCCAAAACACCTTTCCGGCAGTCCGCATTCCGCGGCTTCGTACGCTAAAAGCGACATGGTATTGTTGTGGACCCTGTACGCAAACGGGGCCTGTACAGCAAGTTCTTGTCTTATCACACGGGTTCAGACGTTCTCGTCGATTGGTTGAGTGGTGCCACCTACGTTATCTCTAGATTTACGGCCCATGGACGGAGAAGCAGCAAAACGGAACTCACCCACGCCGCCCGGTTGAAGACATTCAGCTCTCGCCTGTTACTTCCTCGTGGCTTGCCCGATGGGCTTTGTCTGCGAAGGGGGATATGTCCCGCGCGAAACTGTACGGCGTTAAACTGGTCGCAACCAACCTCCTTGCAGGGTATGCGGCGAGGGGTGCAGCAGAAAAAGGAGTAGAGGACGAACCGAACTCGTACTCACCGCCAGATCAGTGGCCACCTCCTTCAATGCTATTGTTCCTATTTACGGCCTTCAATAAAGCCTTTGCACCGTAAAAATACTATAAATTATATGCTACCATAATTACCATATAAAAATCTAACACTGTCCTTGGGGCTTTCACAATTAAACTAATAATATTTACATGTTTGTAATTGTTAGATCTGTCTACATCCCTCCTGGCTTCCAGCTATCCCGCTCTATTTCGAGGCTCGGGTAGAATAGTTGCCTGAACCATACATACTCATACCCAACCCGAAGGCAACCTGAAGGCGGCCTCTTTGGTGCTCTTCCCGCACGAACGCCAGACGTCGGCTCATTGAAAAACATTTGATATACTCTACAGTATGTCTTTGCAATACGAAACAGCTCGAATACTAGGAATAGGACACAGAAATTCTGGCATGCTAATATTGCAACTGGTCCTGAAGTTCTCTTCCAATTTCTTGAGTGGGGCGGGAGCAGGAACCCATTCAGTAGTGACGACGTCCCTACCTCAATACTTATATCGGTCCCAGCAGTTCTACATCTTGTAAAAGGTTCATATGAGCCCGAGGAAACTGAAGTATATTCGCAGGAAACACTCACATGTGAAGGAAGCAGCCCAACTCATCATGGGCGCCAAAAGGGTGTGGACTCATGGCTCATGGACGCCAATAAGGCCAAAAGGCCAAAAGGACTTCAGGCGGGCGCGATAGGCGCTTAACAAGGCGTTGGGTGTACTTCAACGTAACCCACGTTGGATAAGCTCATTTGGTCTAAATGGGCAAAGACACTTGGAAAATTTGTTGGTCGAGATGGGAAAAGTGAGTTTGCACCTTCCTCGCGTCTATCAAAAGATACACCGACACACTGGCTGGAAACGAATACTCAAACGCAAAGAACAACAGACGCATGGGCTGGCCCTTGTCAAAAACAAAGGGAACATACTCAACTTTGCACGACACTCCGAACACGTGTTTGGTTAAAACACAACAGGAAACACTGTCATGAAACACGAAACACAAAGTGAAAACCAGCCTTTGTGGGGTAATAATATGCCAAGCACCGCGTATAGCTCCCGAATTACCTACAAGAGATGAAGGCTTATGTGAGCAGGTGTAAGTTTTCAACTCCAGGTGCAAACAACATAACATACACAATAATGCAACACCTAAACAAAGACACTCTTGCGACGCACTTACGCGAATTGGTTTCGGGGACATTCCAAGGTCTTGAAGGGAGGTCGGTTGAGTCGCTTTCCTTAAGGAATGAAAGACCCTTCCTCTCCCTGAAGGTATCGTCCCATCGCACTGACACGCTGTCTGTGCAAGCTCCTTCAGAGGATGACTCGTGTACCAAAAATCGTGTACTTTTTGAGTACGTTTTTCTCGAGAGCTGGCATGCATGATTGAGAGTACGCGATGCACCAACAATTAACTTGTGGCGTTGGAATCCGACGTGAAAGTTGATTTATCAATAATTAGTTGTACCTATGGTGTTTTAACATTTCAAAGGCTTTTACAACACAGCTTGGCAATATGTCCTCCTTAGAGATCTCAAGTCCTTTGGTGTGTTTATATGTTCAACATGGTTGCTAGAGACACGTCCCAGAGGGCATTTTATTTAACGTGCAGTAAGCTTCGCTCAGAATGCATGTGCAGGAAAATGTTTTGACACAAGGTGTAGTTTTTTGACTGATCATTGTTTAGCGTTCACGTTAACTGCCTTCGAAGGCATTGACACCAACCATTTCAATCTCATGTTTGTTGACGTTGTTGAAATATCTTTTAAATCGTGCAATCGTCTACCTGTGAACAAATTTTACGAACCTTTCTGGTTGGGAGAATAAAAACGGTTTTGAACTGAACGTGGTTAAAAGCACTTGTGTTATCTTGTCGAAACACGTGGCATGTGGCAAGATACAGACATAAACGGAACGGAGTCGCGATTCTGGTAAAAAAAAAACGAAAACATGTTCTTAGTCATAGTTCTTGCCAAAATGCTTCATTGTCACACCCATCAAACCACTTAAACAAAAATATCTTCAAATAGTAAATATTCTCAAGGTCCTTTTATAGCACTTCTATCATACTGACAAGTTCTGCTGCAGGGATTTAGCAGCCTGGTAGGCTCGCGGTTGGACTATGAGAGCGTAGTGTATGGAACAGGAAGGGAAACCTATTTAAAAATGCCCGACCCAGCGCAGCACTTGGGTCTTCGCCTTGCGTCTCGTGCTTTCCGCACTAGCCCTGTGCAAAACATGTAGGTCAAGTGTGACGAATGGCTCTTAAGGTACCGGCGCAAGTACGTCGATTTAGTATGTGCTTCAAAAGTTTTATCAATGTCTCATCATACTTCTAAATCTGTAACGAAAGATACATTCACATTCGAGGTATCTTTAAATCATCTAATGGTTTTTTAACCTTTCTCACTCAAGGTGAAAGAGAATACTTCCGAACTTTCTGTCTCGTTTTAAACACTTTCAAAACGTTGCTTAGTCAAGCGCGACACACATGGACGACTGAGGCATGCGATTCGCATGCGACGGATCCTACGATCAGTCGCATGGGAATCGTGCGTACACACGACTGATCGTACTGATCGAACGTACATGCGATTGATCGTACGTACACACTCATACGACTGTCGCCACGACTAGTCGTACGCGTGAATTTCAGTAACGTGGTCCAACGCGCAAGCGTGCGATGCGTCGCCGGCGCCGCTCAACCCACTGTTATTGCTCCATGTCGGCCTCCCTGTTTAGGCGCACTCCGGCCGATCTAGATATGCGCAAGAGAAATCCGAGCAGGAAATGAAAACTTCTGTAAACTTGAAGTGAAAATGAATAGTGTTATTACACTACGCATTGCATTTTTAAATGTTCAGTTCAGCGGTGTGGTAACATTAGCACTCATAATTCTGCTCGTCCTTGGTGTAGGTACCGCTGACAACTTGTGTCTGCCAGGCGGGGAGCGCACGGGTCGACGGCGGCGGCGGCGGAGAGCTGCTTTATACAAAGTATTTGAAATGGCCGCTAGCTGCTCCTCGGGGCTTTAAAAGAAACTTTCTCAGAGATGACACCTTCGGGCTCTCTTTGCATGTGGCCGCACGATGATAGCTACGATGGCACGACTGCATCTGGCTTGCCAGTCGCATGTCGTGAGCCTCCTCTGACCAGCAAATAGCGCAAAAAAATACCGCCATCTCCACGAAGTGAATGATGATGAGAGGGGTGAAGCTAAAATGCTTATCGGTCAAACCGTGAAAAATTGTTATAGGTTTTCTTGACGGCATGCAACATCTGAATGAGTGAAGGCCATAAGGCGCGTTCATAGCCATGCTCGTGTCTCAGCTTGTAGCGCAGTGTGAATTGTGCCACGTACCTCTCGTCGCGGCCACAGAGTCGTGGGATCGAAACCAGGCGCCGCCGCCTAAAGACCACCACTCCTCGCTCGCAAAGTTTGACACTTTCCACGCTCCTTTGACAAGCCAGTCGACGACGTCGATGTTTGTGGTTATTCTGTAGTGCTTGTTTGGGATGAGAATCTCCGTGGGTAAATTAGCGAATTCGGTGTGTGACATTTTAGCCACCTTGACCATCGTCTTCTCCAGAGCGTCTTTTGTCGCGCACCCCCGGTACGTGTCTTAAGCTTGCAGGCGACCAACGACAACCTCTTCTTCTTCCTCTCCTCCTTTTTGGGTAGCAACGAACGCGTTGAACGTTTTGACCTCTTCGGGCAATCTTTGGTTGGCCAATCCCAAGGGGAATCCTGACACAATCATTATCAATGTGCCGTGTACAATGTTCCGTGTACGGCCGGGACAGGGCCCGTGCAAGAGGAGCTTCTCCCCTATCGTCTCAAATTTATACACGTATCAATAGGAGCATGCGCACTAGGGTACACTAAATGGAAAGACTCAAACATATCGACACGATCAAAGTGACGTCTTTAAAAATTCAAACTCTTTATTGTCGTTGTCCACGTCGCGCTCTATTTTTGACTGAGAAGTATTTGTCATGTTCAAATTTGAGAGTGTGCTTATTCTCTTTTGTGTATGTTTACACCAACTGCCTGGAAAGCCAACAAGCATTCGGTGCTTAGGCAGACCAGAGAAAAAAACTATGTAAAACAAAAGTGAATAAAGCTGAATGAATGAATGAATGAATGAATAACAGTGCAGCGACGTGCCCAACAGCTATGTTTAATGAACAGGCAGCAATCTCCAGGCCATTTTAGCATGAGCAACCACAATCCATGTCCTTTCTGAAAACAATACTCAGCAATCGAATTCAATTAGGCAAGACAGAAGCTATTCTTACGGAACGTTTGAAGCACCTGCATCTTCTTATTCCTCCCGTCAGTGAACGACAAGTACTAAATGCGATAGCAAATTTATTGTATTCATTTTAACACTACAAGTATTGCCAGTCAAGTTCCAGAATTCATTGCTCTTCTGTTTTTCTTTTTACCCGAAATTTGTGGATTATTGAAACCTGGTTTGATGACAGCAGATAGGACACTTAAACCACCCTCCCGTATATATTTAGGGTAGAACCAATCCTCAAAATAGGTAATGGTGGGGGCTATCGTTTACCTCTCCATTGAAGTCCTGAGTTCTCATTCTCACCTTGTCCCTCTCATATAAAATGTCCCTTGTGCAAACTTCATCTGCGCGCACAATCTCTAAATATACGGCTCTACTACCGCCAATCTGGCTCTCCAATTGACGCGTTGCCCAACTTAGTAAAGAGTTTGAAGAGGGTAATTTGTTGACTCAGGTATTGAAAGGCCAGTTTCATTGTGTTCTTGGTGTGACGTCGCCATTGGGAGCGCGTTTATCTCTCGCTCGTGGAATATTGACCTTACATAGATTGTAGAATTTTTTCTAGACTGAGTTCAACCCTTGATAGAGTTATCACAAAATCCATGCTGGTAAAGTATGTCTTCTCTGATATATATTTGAAGGTATCTGTGACCACAAAGGTATTCGTGTTTCACTTCCTCCTTTATTTCCTGCACAACGTAACGTCTATACAACGTTCCGAAGTTTAACCAGGCTGAAGGTTGTGGGAACGGCGCGCAGAAGAGGAGAAAGACGCTGTTCGGGGCACGCGCAGCGTGTGCGCGCTGGAGCGTGACGAGGGACTGAGTCAGTGCGTGCCTGGGCTTGGAGAAGATCAGACGTCTCCGGACGGGTACGGGTCAGAGCTGACTAAAGGTGTGGTTTCTGGGGACTCGGTGTCTTTCTTGGGAGCCGCGGCCGGGCGCTAAGACCCTGGTACCACAATTGGCGCCCTGAACGTGGGGCCGGCCGTGGTTCCTGGGAAGGGCGTGGTGGTCTTCTTCTTTGTTTTGGTGTTCCGCGGTGGGCATTTTGCGGGGCGAATTACGTTGGCGTTTTTGAGTGGCTCTCGGGATTTTTCGGTAGCCCTCCTCGTGATTTGAGGCGCCTTTGTAGTGGCTTCTGTTGTTTATAACCATTTTTTTTCTTCCCGTGTTCGCTTCGCAACTCGCGAGAGCATTTCTTCCCAGGGACATGCCTGCCCGTGGAGCTTCTACCCGTCGGCGCCCCTTGGTTGCTTCGCGTAAGCCCGCAAGGGATGCTGACGCCACTGGGCTCGTCGGCGTGCTCCGCCCGATCATGGACCTCTGCGAGAACCTCACGAACCGGCTGGCGGGTCTCGGGCTAGAAGGCGGTGGGTCCGAGCATGGGTCATCGTTCCAGCCGAGCATTTCGGTGCCACGGTTCACGGGCTACGATGACCGCAAGACCGTGGCGGACTTCCTGAGTGATCTCAATGTTTACAAGACGGCATCGGGTGCTTCGGACGAGTTCGTGTTGACCCGTGTCCTGCCGGTTGCCCTGGAGGCATCGGCTGGTCGTTGGTGGCGCCTCCAGACCCCGTTCGCGTCCTGGGCTGACTTCGAGGCACTCTTCGGCGAGGAGTTCTTGCCTCCCGACTACGACTACCGCATCCGCCGTGAGCTGGAGGCACGTACGCAGCACCCGCGCGAAGGGTTGCTCGAATACATTCGAGCTATCCCGGGTGCGTCTGACGCGGAAATGGTAAAGCACGTCTTGCGGCGTTGCCATCCGCGCTTCCCACCTTTCCTGCACGGTCGTGATTACTCCAGTTTGGAGGAGATGGCGCGATCAGCTTGAGCAATCGAGGACGCTCTGATATCAGAGCTGAGTTATATACCCCCTCCGCCAGTAGGGGAGGCACTTGAGCCAGCTTGCGCATGGAGAGACACCTATGAGACTTCGCCACAGCGAAGTCCACAGCCGCGTACGGCAGCGGCGGGCTTGAATTCCCCCCGCGCACGACGTCCTTCTGCCCTTGGCGACAGGCAGTTGGAGCGCGGAAGACCACTAGATGGTGCAGCCCACGGCGGGAACTCCCCGCAGCGGTTAGAGCCAGGGTTCCTGCGTTGGGAAAACAGGCCCTCTTTACTGGCAGGCTCACCGCTCCCCGACCCGAGTCTCTCCCTTGGGAGTCGGCAACGAAATCCTCTGAACTCTAGAGGTCCTTCTCGTCCGGTCGTCGAGACGGGAGGGTCGCGGGGCTACACGCCCAATGGAAATCAAGCTGGCGGCTGTTACCAATGTGGACAGCCAGGACACATCCGTCGTGAGTGTCCGCGTGTGATGGCTGGTCGCCGAAATACAAATAGCCATCGAGATGAAGGAATGCAGCCCGAGGCAATGATGGTGACTAACCCATCACTGAGTGGCCCAGAATTGGCTGGTGGCGAGGACTGGTTCCTATTACCCACTGCTTGCCGTGTTGAAGCACGCACACAGCCCAAAGCACCACATCTTTCTTTTCACGTTCTTGGAACGGATGTTTCTGCATTGGTTGATACCGGCGGCAGTTTGTCGCTCATTGGTGATACTGTCTTTGAACTTTGCCGAGCACGTGGTGTAAGTTGCGCCAATGCAGCACCCGGTTGCAAGTGGTCAATGGTGCTGTGGTTGAAGCGCGTGGGGCTGTGCGTTTGCACATTTCTTACGCAAGCAGAAGGTGTCGGCAGCGCTTTACGTACTGCCCTAGCTTGGCAGTACGCATGATGTTGGGCCGGGATTTCATTAGTCGCGAGGGCCTACTGCTTGACTTGGCGGGAGGTGGTTACAGATTGGGCGATGACGCAGAATTGATACCTTTTCTGGCGTCAACGCATATCTGTACCGTGCCAAGGTCAGCCGCAGTCGCAACGAAATCCGTGTTGCCTGAGCGAATCAGGCAGCTGCTTGAGGAGTGTCCTTGCCGTGACTATGAGAGGGAGCAGCTCGCCTATGTGCTGGAGCCGTTTGCTGAAATGTTCACGGAGGCCCCTGGGCGGACAGCAGTCCTTCAACATCGCATTGACACGGGAGACGCCCCTCCTTGGAGCTGCAATCCACGGCCGCTCAGCATCCAGAAGAAGGCGAAACTGGATGTCGCCCTTGAGGAGATGCTGAACACGGGGGTTGTGCGGCAGTCGCAGAGCGCCCATGCATCTCCAGTCGTGTTGGCGCCAAAAAAAGACGGCAGTGTGCGTCTTTGCGTGGACTACCATCGTCTCAACGACGTAACTATAAGAGACGCATATCCTTTTCCTGCCGTAGAATCTATCATTTCCTTGCTTGGTGGTGCCCGCGTGTTTACCACTCTAGATTGCTCACGCGGCTTTTTGCAAATTGAAATGCACCCTGATGATATTCCTAAGACGCCTTCACATGCTACAGGGGTCTTTTCGAGTTTGTGCGCATGCCGTTTGGGCTTAAGAACTCCCCCAGCAAGTTTCAAAGATTAATGGACATCGTCCTTGACGATGTACGTTATAAGTACGGGATGGCCTATATGGATGACGTCGTCATCTTTTCGCGCACCTTTGAGGAGCATCTCGTGCATCTCAGAGATGTTCTTGACCGCATGAAACGCGCCGGCCTCACCATCAATCCTAAAAAGGTCCAACTCGCGACAAGCAAAGTTGAATTGCTCGGCTTTGTCGTGGACAAGGAAGAGCTTCGTCCTAACGATGCCAAACTGAAAGCAATTACAGAGTATCCGTGCCCGCATGACGTTAAGAGTTTGCAGCGCTTCTTGGGCATGATAGCCTTTTACCGCAGCTTCATCCCTCATTGTGCGGAGCTATAACGTCCGCTGAACCAGCTACTACGGAAAGGCGTGAAATGGCAATGGGCAGAAGCTGAACAGCAAGCTTTTGAAGCACTGTCTCGCGCAATCGCAACAACAGCGGCGTTAAGGATACCGGACCTTAACAAACAATTTGTGTTGCAGACCGATGCTAGCGACTATGGACTGGGCGCAGTGCTGATGCAGGAGTTTGAGGGCGTTCTCCGTCCGGTCGCATTTGCTAGCCATACGCTCACTCCGGCTGAGCGCAATTACACGGTCACAGAACGTGAGTGTCTGGCAATTGAGTTTGCACTAAAGAAATTTGACATGTATCTTGACGGTGCCTCTTTCACCATTGAGACAGACCACATGGCATTAACGTGGCTGCAGCGTTTGCAGAACCCTGCTGGTCGTCTTGCGCGCTGGGTGCTTGCGCTTCAGCGCTACGATTTTACTATCCAGCACAGGAAGGGTTCGCAGAACCAAGTCGCTGACGCGCTATCGCGCGCGCCCCTGCCGCCATCCTCGGACGCGAAAGCGCCGGCGCTAATGGCTGCAGTGGATGCTGACGCACGCTGTGGTACGCTGGTGAGTAGGGCAGATCTTCTCGCGGCGCAACGTGCCGACGGACTCTGCCGTAAGATCATTGAGCACGTCGGGGCGCAGGGCGCAGCTCCCACCAGCAACAGCGGTGAGTTTGATACATATGTGTTGGCGGAAGACGGTCTCCTGCTACGGTATATCCCGCAGGACGATGAAGAAGATAATTCCCTATTCCGCGCTGTTGTACCTCGTAAGCTTCGAAGGGCTTTCATCCGTTAATTTCATGATTCAGCTCTGGCTGGACACAGCTGTGGCAGCAAAACTTATGAGAAGTTATGTCGGACTGTCACGTGGCCGGGAATGCGGCAGGATGCGCTGCGGTACGCCAGGAGCTGTCACGTGTGTCAGACAGCAAAACCCCGAGTCGGTTGCCCGCCCGGATTGATGCAGTCTGTTGAGAGTAAGAGCCCCTGGCAAATCGTTGCTTGCGATATCATGGGCCCTTACCCCCGCAGCCCGCGTGGGAATTGTTATTTGTTTGTGGTGACGGACCATTTCACGAAGTGGTTAGAGCTGTTCCCGCTACGTACCGTCAATACACCGAATGTATGGAGGTGCCTAATGGAAGTGTTTTCGCGTTTTGGGTTCCCCGCACAGCTCATAACGGATAATGCTACGTATTTTACGAGCAAATTGTTTGAGGACAACTGCCGAGCTGTAGGCGTGAAACACAAACGTACGACCACCTATCACCCTCAGACAAACATAACTGAGCGTGTGAATCGCAACCTCAAGGCGATGCTAATTGCTCATACGGAGCAACACAAGGATTGGGATGCTAAGCTGCCTGAGATTGCATTTGCCACTCGCACCACGGTGAATCGTTCAACCGGGTTTACGCCGGCTTATCTGAATTACGGTCGGGAGATGCCATTCCCTCTCGACAGGACACTTCCAGAAACGGACGCGGGTTCTGGTCTGTCGCCTCATGCTGTGGCCGTCCGCCAGCGCCTGCGTGACGCGATACAGGCTGCCTGGGAGCAGCTTGATGTTGCTCGTCTCCAGCAGGCGGAGCAGTACAACCGGGGTCGTCGAGATGTTCAGCTTGCGGTTGGCGACATGGTTCTCCGGAGCACTCATCCGCTGAGCGACGCTTCACGCAAGTTTTTCGCGTCGCTAGCTCCTAAATGGCAGGGCCCTTTTACCGTAAGCGAGAAGCTGTCTTCCATCACGTATCTTTTACGCAACAACAGGACAGGTGAACATGCAGGCCCCGTTAATATAGCCGACCTTAAACGGTACCATGCGGACTGATCATGTTTCTCTTTTCACAGGACGCCTTCGCCTAGCGTTGCGTATGGGCGCTAGCGAAATAACAGAATTAGTTTTTTTTCTTTTACTATCCACATTTTCTTTTTTCTCCTCTGTTTATTCTTGACCTGTCTTTTATGAAGCCTTGATCAGTCCTTTATGGTTATTGTGGGGTTAACTTGTTCCGTAGTACCAGCTTGGCTTCCTCTTTTTTGTCCCCTTTCAATATTTTTTGTTTGTATGTTCTTCTGCACGCTCTCGTAGATGCCCCGCCACCACGCAATCTTCCTGGGCCTTCTCGGGGATGGGGTCATTCTGCGTACGCACAGGCCCGTTTCCATCCCTGGCTTCCCCGGGCGCCACGTCACCGCCCTCCAGCACTTCGCACCTTCGCCACCTGGACGGTCGTGGAGGCAGATCGCTCGGTTGGCTGGGTGTCCCGCCTCCCCTGGGAACTCCAGCCCCGTCCTGAACGTGGCGATCCCGCGGCCGATATCCCAGAGCCTTTCCGGGGCCGTTTACTCTCGATTCGACATCCCCAGGAACCTCCATCCATCTATACGGCAGAGGAGCTCCGTCGCCTTTGCCCTTACTGCCGGGTGCCGCAAATCCATGTGCCCACGCACCTGGCAGGTGCTCTCACCGTGACTGCATGGCTGCCGCCATTGCTGCAGCGTCGGCCTCCGCAGGACCCCGAACTGAACAGTCAGTCGCTGCTGCCTTTGCCCTGCTGCTTCACCACCGCCCGGACCTCCTCCGCGACCCTCTCCCGGCCGACCACGTCATCGACATGCCCGACGAGTCTTGACTTTGTTTTTAGAGGGGGGGAGAGTGTGGGAACGGCGCGCAGAAGAGGAGAAAGACGCTGGTCGTCGCGGTCAGGTGGTGTCCTCCTGCTGCCAGCGGGCTGCGAGGAAGCGCCGATAGATGACGGTGACGTAGATGGCCAGTAGGAGGACCACGAAGAGGTCGTCCAGAAGGCGAGGATGCCGAAGACGGCCTCGGGGATCATGTCGAGCGGGGAGACGAGGTACATGATCGCGGCCACGAAGCAGAGCACGATGCGAAGCCGGAACATGTACATGATGAGAGTGTGGGAACGGCGCGCAGAAGAGGAGAAAGACGCTGTTCGGGGAACGCGCAGCGTGTGCGCGCAGGAGCGTGGCGAGGGACTGAGGCAGTGCGTGCCTGGGCTTGGAGAAGATCAGACGTCTCCGGACGGGTTCGGGTCAGAGCTGACTGAAGGTGTGGTTTCTGGGGACTCGGTGTCTTTCTTGGGAGCCGCGGCCGGGCGCTAAGACCCCGGTACCACAAGGTACTACTGTTATGAAACTTTACTGACAGTGTTGCTCACTTCTGTGACCTTAATCTCCAAGGCGATAAGTAATCTTCAGCATTACTTTAAAAGCGCCGTTAGATGTTGCAATGAAAGCTTCGTCGCCATAAAACAAATAGAAGGAACCCTAAACTTTATTGCAGGAATCGTGATATTACACATGCATCGTGGAAAGCTACAATTTCCCTGAAATTATTCGTAACAAAAGTAAGGAATTATCATACTTATAAGTACAAAAAGTTTCTTCATGCCCGAAATATTAACCCTTAGGGTTTATATTTTCGTTTTCCGATGTAGGGATATTGATAAATAACGAATATGTGCTCTGGAAACTGGTTTTTTGGCTAAAACCTAATCCACCTCACTCATTTGTAGAGAAAGATGATTCACCGATCCTGAAGTAATACTGAACGCTTCATTAAATTTTACTTGAGCCTTCACAGACAATAACGCTGTTATTCCCTTATTTTCGAATGCTCTGTTGCGGAAGAATGGAGTCCGAAGCCACCGCAACGACAGAATAACTGTATTTCAATCACCTTGACTTGCTTGTCACTACGATCATGGCGCCCGAAAGTTCCTGTTCCTTCTCATCTTCTTTCTTCCCTAACGTCCTCGAGCCATGTCCTCTTCATCCTCGGGGTTATTTGCTATGTGCGACACAAAAAACTCAACATCCTCCACTACCCACAAAAAATGTAGTTCAAGCTCCTGGCGTTGTCCGTACAGCCTTTGGCTCAAATGCCTTTCCCGGTACACTTAAGCCACTGCACATCGAGTTCGTCTCGTGGAGCAAATTGGCTGGGTGTCACACCAACTACTTTCCACCGAGAAGTGCAACTTTTATAAACTGCCTTCTCATTCAGTTATGTACGCCCTGTTCTGTAGTTCTCGCTACCTTTCATCTTCCGCCCCTCGTAGCAACGTGCGCAGTTTATTTCCCCATTGTTTTTTGCAACTTGAGAATAGAAGCTTTTAGGCAATGAACCGTAATGAGACCTACGACATGAGATGACCGAATGTCGCTTCTTTGTAGCTTGTTTCATTTCGCGTTGTGCCATGGATGGTAAATTGCTCACTCGGAACACTTGACTGCTCCTATTTTGGCTCGCCCTTTGTGGAAAGCATTTGCTGTGGGAGCTCTTAGACTGAACTTGTGAAGATGGTGTACCTTGCCTACGGAAACGTGTCGTACGTTTTTTGCGTTTTGACTGGAGCCCTGTCGTACTTGCCGGTCGCTCCTAGTACTGATCACTATAATATTTACGCCTGCCTAGGTCACAAGCTTGATGCCATTTTCGAAGAGTTGGTTCTTTGCTGTCGTTGCCTTTACAGTGTCTGGAAGGCACGCTCCTTTCGTTTTTGTCATCTAGTGGCTTTCCTTCAAACATTTCGAGATTTCTAGGACCCCAGAATCTACTAACCACTTCGCCCACCGCCTCACAGTTGAGGCTCACTTTCAACACGCATACGTTTGATGCACCACCCGATGAACTGTGTACAGAAAGGGGACCCTGGAACATCCACCCGAAGACAGAGTTGAGTGCAAATACTCGATTGTTTTTGGGATGACGATGCACCTCTCCTGTCATAACCTTGCAGATGTGATCAGCTCCCAGCAGCAGGCTAATTTGAAGCACCGGCGTCATGCCTGCCTGAAGAAGCTTGTCCGCAATAGGCTGACCGGTAGCTTCGGGAGACAAAACCGTCACTTTCCATTGGCACTTGCACAATGTCCTTGCAAATGAAAGGAACTTCGATGGCTTCCACAGAGACCAGTTCGTCACTGTACTGACTGCGGACGACCAGTTCCACTAGACGGCACTCCTTTGTTGCTGACGTATCTTGACCGAAGATGTTCAGCTGCAAGAAGGTCTTCCCAAGGTCCCGTAAACCAAGGTTCCGGGAGACATCTTCTTGGTTGAAAGAGCGCTGACTTCCTCCATCTACGATGCAACGGACGTTCGCACACGGCCGACCCCAATAAATTCAGCGCCGACAAGTTTGCAGCAGTATTTCCGTGCCTAGAATGGGTTGATTGCTGGAGTGAGGGCTACTGGCATTCAACTTTCTCACGTTATTTGCTCTGTCAGTTTCTCTGCGCTGCCAGGAAGGATCTCAAACCGATGACACATGTCGCCCGTTGCAGTTTTCGCAGGTGACATTGCCGCGACACTCTTTAGAAAAATGTCCTTTCAAAGTGCACCGAAAGCACCGTCTGTCAGCAGCCAACTTCCTTATCCGATCCTTATGACTGATGTTGCCGTCGCATAACTGCGTGTAGTGTTGTTCTCAGTCGCAGAACAGGCAATTGGAACCGCCCGAGGCGTTAGAATTTAGCACCGCTGCCTTCGGTGGCATGCCCAAACCTCCATTTCCATCTTGCGCTTGAGGCCGAGCTTGTTCCATTTTGCTTTCACCCACATTCCGTTCTCGGCGTCCTACTTCGATCATAAGTTTGGTCAAAAGCGCGTCAAGCTTACCCTCAAAATACGCTGGTGTCGCAGGCGTAGCTGCTCCACCGACGGAGGACTCACCCTCTCGAAGGCTTGATCAGTGCCCGCTATGTGCTATCTGTCGCTGATAAGCAACGACAATGTCTGATGGCAACGCTCTCAGTAGCACATCAGTCATCATCGTGGAGTACGTGGCCGAGAAAATCTTCAGAGTCGCGAGTCCACGAACATGAGACTGCACGTGGTCCAGCAGTCGTCGCATTCGGCCGACATCATTCGAGGACACCACTGAAGTAAGCACTCGACGCTGCGCTAAATGCTCCTGCACAATTCGGAGGCTGTCACCGAAGCGCTGCGAAAGAATTTTCACGGCGTGTGGGTAACAATCTTCCGTGGGTTGCAGCCCGGCAATGGATGAAGCAGCCGACCCACCCAGCAGCGACGGAAGGTAATTGAACTTCTCTCCATTGTTCAGGCTGGGGTTTTCGTGGACGGCTGCCTTGAACTGCGTCCAAAAGCTCAGCCACTGGCAAAACTCGCCGTTGAAGGTTTGCAGCTGCAGCGTCGGGAGGCTCACGGAGCCTACCAGCCGATGACGCTCGTCACAGTGAGACTCCGCCGCTGTAGCTGAAGCTGTCGACCCAGGCAGGCGTGAACCACTCAGAAGAAATTTCTCCTTGGCCTTCAGCTGGCCCAGCATGCCTTTGGCGGCGTCCTCATATGCAGCCGCGAACTCTTCGTGGGGTATAGTGTCTTCAAACTGGGCATTCAGCTTAGTCAACGCATCGTTGTTCGACTGCAGACGCTCTATGAGCGAACCCAACGTTTGCACATCCGCGGTATCCAGCACCGTCTTAGCTTCATTGATGAGCCTGGTATTTTGCTGCCTATGAGCCGTTCTCTTTTGTTTCAGCTTGTGCATGCTGCGTTACTTGCCTCTACCTGGTAGACACAGTCATCGCTTTCAGTCCGCTTGGTTCTTGATCTGCCGATCTCGTTGCTCCGACTTCGTTCGCGGGTTTACAGGTACCATAGGTTGCGGAAAAATGGAGTCCGAAGCCACCGCAACGACAGATTAACTGTATTTCAATCACATTGACTTGCTTGTCACAACGATCATGGCGTCCGAAAGTTCCTCTTCCTTCTCATCTTCCTTCTTGGTGGTGGTGGTGGTGGTGGCCCATAAAGTGGCGCATACCCACTCAGGGGGATTGGCCAAAAAGAGTGTTTTTTTAACCAAAAAAATTAGATTGGCACAAAGGTGCAGTCGAAGAAAGAATTTAGAATATAGGGTGAAGACAGAAATAGAACAAGAAAGAGGAGCGAGAGAGCCTGATCAGAGTCATTTCAACAAGGCAGACGAGCCGTCTCTGAAATGAAGGAATGAATGGCTTGACAGACATCCCCATGGCAGTGGGCTAGCTGCGTGCCTCCAAACGACAAAAGCACTGGCAAGGTTAGTGGCATTCCAAGACGCCGCAGGGGAGCCTCCAACAGCCTTCTCCGGTGATGCGAGAATCGCCGTCAAAGAAGGAAGAAATGCTCATCCGATTCAATTTCATGGCAGAAGTGGCACAAGGGTGAGGTTGCTAGATCTGCCCGGTATAGATACCTGTTAAGTGGGGAACACCACACCGAAACGAAGCCAGCGAAACTTCACACGAGCGAGTTTGGCAGAGGCTTCTTTTCCACCGAAACCTGAGGTGTTCGAGTTCCGGAGAGGTGTGCAGCCCGGGATCGGACACGTCCTGGGCCAGCAGGTATGGTCGATAACGGGCTAGCAACACGCAAGCAATGCCTAACATCCTCGAGCCATGTCCTCTTCTTTCTCTGGGTTACTTTGCTATGTGCGGTACAATAAACTCAACATGCTGCTTGCTATCCTCCCGTTCTGATGTTTTACTCAGTGAGGAAGAGATCTTGAACCTCATTTTGCATTTACATATTAAAAACGTGAAGGGCGCCACCATTTTGCTAGTTCATTTCCGGTATGCTAGTTGCTTCGGAGATCCTGTTATCAGAATATAATTTTTTGAAGCTCTCTCTGCCTTACGTTGCCAAACAAAATTGAAACATGCAAAGGTGCTTCCGTTGTGAAAACGGACGATCCACACCATTTTTTGAAACCTATGGCGGCATTTTTATAACCTCATAGCCCTGTAAGCTCCCTGTACATATACTTTTTTAACATATAATAAAATCCTGGAAATAAATACGATGCTTCCAAAAGTGCAGCGTTGTTTTTGCTGACGTTTCGTACCGAATCCTAAATCGTACAATTTCCACATGCCATATATTGAAGCAGTGGCTCAGGGGGCAATGCCGATGGCATACTGATAGGCATTTGAAAAGAATTTGACACCGTCCTTTATGCATAATAATTGTGTAAATTAGTACCCATTGCTGAAAAATCCTACTCTTGTTTACTGGATATGTAACTTCTAAACGAGTATGCACAATCTGTGTGTTTTATCTCTGCTGAAGTTTCTACTCTCAAGACTGAGCCGTCTGAAACCCGTATACTACTGGAGGCTGTCACTAAACCGCTACTAAAATGACTGTGCTGGGCCTACGGGTCCTGCAGCTGCGGCGCGGTGCTAAGGTAGGGGAGCGACACGTCTGAAGAGGATGAGTTTTTAATGGAATCTGGAAAAAGCGGCCGCGAGCCGGCGCAGCCACAAGAGCATGCGACAGCTTGTGATGAACATAATGAAATGATGATGGCTAGCGTCGTCTGCTACGATGCTGATGAAGAGGCAGTCACAACACTGTGTATCAATTACCCCACAAGTATTGTAACCCCACTATACGACCTCACGCAGACGACGGTGTTATATCAGGCAACCAGCTCACAAAACAATCACCAAATCCTCAACAAATTGTTTGCTGTCTTCTGTTTTGGTGCAAACGTTGCAGAAGAAAAGACACTTTACTAGTAAGGTTAATTTAACTCTCTTTACGAGCATTACACCCTCGCACTTCGGCTTCTCGTTCAAGAACTTATCTGTCTAAAGAAAGATTTCCAAGTATCTTGGACTAATCTTTGATAGCAACCAATGTAGCATTTTCCTAATAATTCAGTAAGGTAGTTGCTCAGATTTCTAATCAATCCCCAACTATATCGCTTATAGATGTCCAACCCATTACTTTATATACGCAAGAAATGGGCTTGTCACAAAATAATGGTTTTTTTCCCGGGCTAGTTGCTAAAACAGTGTATTCTAAACCAAAGGCATCCATCGAAATGGCGGATAATCTGAACCACGATCTCATTTTTAAATCATTTCAGTTTCTCAAAAATATAGATTTATTGTAGGTTTTAACTCGCCGACGCAACGCATGAGATGAGGCGCGCCATACTGGAGGGCTCCGGATTAATTTTCACCGCCTGGGGACCTTTAACGTGCGCCGAAATCTCGTACAGATGGGCATTTTTGCTTTTCGCCTCCATCAGAAAAGCGGCCGCCAGGGCGGGGAATCGAACCCACGACCTCTTGCTCAGCATCACAACACCTTAGACACTGAGCCACCGCGGCTGGTAATACAAAAAATATTTTAATTTGAAAATTAGAAACGCTTTTTAAATTGCGTTAGGCGCAATCTTGATGACGAACGACTCTGTGTCTGAGTAAGTAGAACCTGTACGCGCATTTGTGCTTTTATTGAGTTCGTGGTGAGTCCTATAGCATTCAATTCGGTCTGACGTTTTTCTACCGTGACGGCAGCTACGTGTCGTTCCCTAAGCATGACCTTGTGTATTGAGCTTCCGATGCAAAACGTTCGTTTTTTTTACTCGGAGCTTTCTACCTCTACACCGCAAGGGGTTTGTTGCGACCGTTGGTGTAAACAGAAAACTCCCGCAAAAAAATAAAATAGGTTACTAGCACCATCAGGAGTGGAATATGGAACAACTAGAGGAAAAGAGGGAGACCCCGCTGTCTTACCGATTGCGCTACGAGCCGTTCTGGAGACGGGGGAGGCCAACAGCGCACTCACCGAGGATATCTGCGGCTTTACCCCCTGCGTGCTGGCTGAGCGCCATGTGCTAGCGTTACGCGGCCACTCGCACCGCTCCGTGCTACACCCCCCGCACGAGTAGCGGCCGTGTGAGCACCTTTTGCACGCGCGATGAGTCAGTAAAAATAAAAGAAGCTCTCACCAACGCATGCCATCTTTTTTCTCCGTCTCTGCCGCTGATCTCGTCGCCACTCTCGGTGGCGACAGAACGGAACAGAAGTGAGATCGCCTAACACTGTTTTAGCTTCCCTTACTTTTATAAAAAAGAGTTCCCACTCTTGTGCTTCACCAATACAACTCAACCAACTACCCTTTATGAACCATGCATTCATTTCACCTTAACAAAAAATATCTATTTGAAACAATAAACAGTGTGGTTAAGTGAATTTCACTTCTCTCTGGTTTTACTCTATCTAGAGCTACGTGTATGAGTCCAAGTCGCGGCATGGGGGTAATAGTTGTTGGTGTCGTTTACATCTTCGCTTTACGACCACGTTCGCGGTGTGGAGTGGCGCACGTTGTTTTGCTTGACTCGTCGGTTCCACCCTCCAACAAGTACGTTCAGTCCTGCTTATCATACTTGCGAAGACAGTTGTCTACGTTTGCGCTTTCTCGCCTCTTAGCAATCTCTTCTAAATTTCTAAAAGCATATTACAACCTTTTTTCGTTCTATTTTGGTTTGGGCACCAACTGAAACATTGCATGTAAAGGCTTTGAACAGAGCTAGTGAATCCACAGGTGTAGCACCGGTTCAAGCTTCTTGAGTGATCTTTTTGTGGCTTACCCATGCACGAAACTGTTGTAGTCCTAATGAGACCATATGTAGATGCTTTAGACAAGCACAAAGGGCACATGAAGACCAAATACAAATTCGGTGTATTGGAAAGTTTTGGTTTTACATTACTCACAGCAATTTGTCGGGTGCAAACCATGCATTGCCCACTAAAAGAAAACATTTTATCGTGCATTTTGTGCGTTTCGTGGCGTCAACGATGGTGTATTAAAAGCGCATACGTGATTTAAAGATAGTATGTTGACTACAGCTGCTGCAAATGGCGAAACAGGTTGTTGTGTTGCCGTTTTTACGATTGCCTTCATAGATGGCGGGACGACGCCGTTCGAGTACTACTGTCTACACTTGCTGTCTTCTGGACCAGATTGGTCGTTGGCTTACTTTCTTGGGGCTGAGAGCAATCATTGGTAAAGCATGAAGCTTGCTCGACACAGAGGACTATGCTAGTGCCCATCTCACTTATTCGAGTGGCGCAGTGCCGTTACAGGTTAGCGCAACGCGCCTGGCGGATGGCTGCTTCTGCCACATAGTGTTCGCGGTACCCACTGGTGCTTGTGTTATTACGAGCAAGTTTCTGTTTACACTGTTTTACCAGCATTCGTACTGCTCGGAAAAGATTAGGCACTACATTTAGGCGCAAACATCTCGTTCTGCAAGCTCATAAACTTTGTTTATTTGGTTTGGACCTCTTCGACCTTGCTAATTCCAACGTGGTAACGGTAATACGTCATTAGGCCAGTGAGAAAACGTAGGTTAGGTGTTGCATGCCTTTCTCTGTTGTCATCCTTATGGTGCTGATTTTATCTAAATTCTGGTAATACTGGTGTCAGTGTTTTTCTTCCAAAATATTCTTTCAAATGAACCAAACTTCCTTCTCATCTTCAAACTCTTTTTAGGCCTTTTATCGTCTCCCGCAGATAATCAACTTGAGGGGACCATAACAGCGTTGTATTTTATTTTAAGCGCAACGTTAAAGTTCCCTGATGTCTGTAATGAATGCGAATTTCTTTTGGCAAACGGGACGTAAATTATTTAGTTTATTTTATACAGGAATGAAGTCACCGTTCTGTTCGATGCAACGATCGGGCTGGATCCTCACCTGCTGAAATTCACAATACAGGTGTTCTCATTGGATAAAACGTAAAACCGCTTTTATCAGCTTACGAGCAAGTTTATTAACCGGAAGCTGGAGGTCACCTCCAGGTATAGATATGTTACACAATTTAAAAATCATCATACAGATGCTGTTGCTAGTGCACTGATATTGAGAACGACAGTTAGCTTGGTGGTGGCAATGCATTCCGATACGAATTCATCTTATCTAACAATAACCAACTTGAAAATTATTCTTCGCTTGGAAGAACGTTGTTTTCCTTCAACCCCACAGGGCACTTTTAGTATCCATGGTGACGACACTGGCGACACAGCGGGCTGCAATTAACCACACAAGTTGTAGTAAACCAAGACGATGTGATTATCATCATCATCATCATCATCATCATCATCATCACCAGCCTATCTACGCGCACTGCAGGGCAAAGGCCTCTCCCATTATTCTCCAATTACCTCGGTCCTGTGCCAACTGTGACCAATTTATCCCCGCAAACGTCTTGATCTCATCTGCCCATCTAACTTTCTGCCGTCCCCTGCAACACTAGCCTTCTCTAGGAATCCACTCTGTTACCCTTAATGACCAGCGGTTATCTTGCCTTCGCATTACATGCCCTGCCCACGTCCATTTCTTCTTCTTAATTTCTACTAATATGTCTTTAACACCAGTTTGCTCTCTGACCCACTCCGCTCTCTTGTCCCTTTATGTTACACCTATCATTTTCCGCTCCATTGCCCGCTGAGTCGTTCTCAATTTAAGTTGAACCCTCTTAGTGAGCCTCCAAGTTTCTGCCCCGTAGGTGAGTACCGGTAAGATGCAGCTGTCATACACTTTCTTCTTCAGCGACAATGGTAGGCTGCTATTCATTATCTGAGAATGCCTGCCATATGCACCCCACCCCATTCTGATCCTTCTAATTATCTCTGCCTCATGGTTGGGATCTGGGGTCACAACTTGGCCTAAGTAGATATATTTGCTTACCACTTCCACTGTCTCGCCACCTATCTCAAACTGCTGTGCTGTCCCGAGGTTATTGATCATTACTTTAGTTTTCTGCATATAATTTTTAGGCCCACGGTTCTACTCTGTTCGCCCAGTGCGGAAAGCATGCTTTGCAATTCGTCCCCCGAGTTACTTAGCAAGGCAACGTCATCAGCAAATCTGAGGTTACTGAGGTATTCTTCATTAACCCTTACTCCCACCTGTTCCCAATCCAATGTTCTGAATACTTCTTGTAAGCATGCTGTGAATAACATTGGAGAGATTGTGTCTCCTTGTCTGACACCCTTCCTTATAGGTATTTTACGGCTCTCCCTATGGAGGATGATGGTAGCTGTAGACCCACTGTAGATATCCTCTAGTATTCTTACATAGTGCTCATCTATCCCCTGGTTCCGTAATGCCTGAATGACTGCTAGGGTTTCGACCGAGTCAAATGCTTTCTCATAATCTATAAAGGCTATATATAGGGGTTCATTATACTCAGCGCACTTCTCTATCACCTGATTGATCGTGTGAATATGGTCCATTGTTGAATAACCTTTACGGAACCCTGCTTGTTCTTTAGGTTGACTGAAATCTAAGGTTGCAGAGATTCGGTTAGCTATTACCTTGGTAAATACCTTGTAGACGACTGACAGTAAGCTGATCGGCCTGTAATTTTTCAAGTCCTTCATGTCGCCTTTCTTATGGATTAGGATGATGTTCGCGTTCTTCCAAGATTCCGGTACCATTGCGGTCATTAGGCATTGCGTATACAGGTTTGCCAGTTTTTCAAGTACAATTTCTCCGCCATCCTTCAAGAGATCTGCTGTTATCTGATCCTCACCAGGTGCTTTGCCCCCTTTCATTTCTTTCAAAGCCTTCCTTACTTCTTCGGTCGTTACTGGTGGGATGTCTATCTCCTCTGAATTACTGTCTCGTTCGGCATTATCCTGTATGTCCCAGCTACTGTACAGATCCCTATAGAACTCCTCGGCCACTGTGACTATTTTATCCCTATTTGTGATGACATTGCCTTGCTTATCCTCAAGTGCATACATCTGATTTTTCCCCACGCCAAGACGTCTCTCCACTGCTTTCAGGCTACCTCCGTTCTTTACAGCGTATTCGATCCTCTCCATATTATACTTCCGTATGTCAGCTGTCTTACGCTTATTGATTAACTTCGAGAGCTCGGCTAGTTCTATTCTGTCAGCTGCGGTAGAGATTCTCATGGTTTGCTGTTTCCTGATTAGATCTTTCGTCTCCTGTGAAAGTTTACCAGTATCCTGTCTAGCCATAGTGCCCCCGACTTCTATTGCACACTCCGTGATGATGCGTGTTAGGTTGTCGCTAGCTTCCTGTGTCGTAAGCTCGGCTTCCTCGTTAAGGGCGGAATATCGGTTCTGCAGCGCTATCCTGAATTCTTCTACTTTACGTCTTACTGTTAGTTCGTTTATCGGCTTCTTTCATACTAGCTTGTTGCGGTCCCTCCTCAAATCTAGCCTAATTCGAGATCTTACCATACGGTGGTCACTACACCTTACCTTTCCGAGCACTTCCACATCCTGCATGACGCCAGGGTTATCGCATAATATGAGGTCTATTTCATTTTTGTGCTCCCCATTCGGGCTCCTCCAGGTCCACTTCCGACTCTCCCGTTTACAGAAGAAGGTATTGATTATGCGGAGGTTATTCCGTTCTGCAAACTCAACTAGTAGGTCCCCCCTGCTATTTCTACAGCCCAGACCATAGTTCCCAACTGCCTTGTCTCCAGCCTGATTCTTGCCTACTTTAGCATTGAAGTCCCGCATAACTACGGTATACTGTGTTTTTACTTTAGCCATTGCTGATTCCACATCTTCATAGAAGCGTTCCACTACTTGGTCGTCGTGGCTGGATGTGGGCGCGTAGCCCTGTACCACCTTGAGCTTGTACCTCTTATTGAGCCTAATTACAAGACCTGCTGCCCGTTCGTTAATGCTATAGTATTCGTCTATGTTGCCAGCTATGCTTTTATTGACTAGAAATATCACTCCCAGTTCCCTTCTGTCCTCTAGACCACGGTAACATAGGACGTGTCCATTTTTCAGCCCCGTAAAGGCTTCGCCTGCCCTCCTAACCTCGCTAAGCCTATTACATCCCATTTAATGCCCTCTAGTTCCTCGAACAACACCTCGAGACTTGCTTCGCTAGATAAGGTTCGCGCGTTAAACGTTGCCAGGTTCAGATTCCATTGGCGGCCTGTCCGGATCCAGGGATTCTTAGCACCCTCTGCTGCGTCACAGGCCTGACCGCCGCCGTGGTCAGTTGCTTCGCAGCCGCTGGGGACTGAGGGCCGAGGGTTAGTTGGCGTATTCATGGGAGGTTGTGGCCGTTACTTCACCAGGGTGGCCAATCCTGCTCTGGTGAGGGAGTGCATTACCGGCAATGGTCGCCGGGGTCAGGCCGCACCCCAAGCACCTTTGTGCAATTCCATCAATACGCGGATTTTTTTTTAAATCCGGTAGGAATTGTCCGGCACCGGGATTCGAACCATGGTCCTTCTGCACGCGAGGCGGGTGTTCTAGCTCTGCGCCATCGCTGCATCCGATGTGATTATAGATGGAGGGTAAGAACCCTCGAGCGGTGGCAGTGGGAGCCTTGGTCAAGCTCCTGCCGACGGGCTTCCTGCGTGTTTAAGAAACACGGAGCTCCGCAACCCCTCTCGGCATCGGGGTAAACCGAGCGAAGAAAGAACCCCCGTCTTTTGCTTTTCTCTAAGCCGTATGGTAAACCTCATCCCCACCCACCAAACCAGGCATGATTGGACCCTTATTTCCTCCGCTGCCAAAAGTGTTTTTCCAAAGCAAGGTAACTGTCCCTTTTCTATGACAACTCATAACCGGTTGCTTCTCTGTCAGTATTCCTCATTTGTAAATTCCTTGAAGAAGTCTTTGGCAAGAGTTATGACGACAAATAACTCACAGTAGGTGAATTCCTGGTTGAAGTGGACACCCAGCAACAAGCAATAACCCTCTTACAATAGACGCACACTGGAGATCTCGACATCAAAATAACACCCCACCTCAGCCTGAACAACTGGCAGGGTGTGATCACTGTTGCAAATCTAGTTAACATAACCGATTCCGGCTGTTAGGAATACCTAGGAGATGAGTACGTCATGCCAGTAAGCGCATATTCATACGCCACGATGAAAAAGAAATCGCAACTCTACACACTATCCTGACTTTCGGATGATCCACCCTATAACAAATCATAAAAAGGGCCTTTTACAAAGTTCTCTCCGCCCATACAATGTGAACCCCTGGCGATTCTTGAAGTGCGCCGTTTTGGGCATGGTAGTAACTCTGGCTGCGGCCAACGTACCTGCGCAAAGTATGGCAAAGATGACCATCCCTCTAAAAAGTGAATTAAAAACCTTCACCTGCGCCAAATTCCAGGGACACTAAGAGGCCTAATGTCGAACATGCCAAAATGGTAAACGGGAGAACCAGATCTTCAATATTAAAGTCACGGAGAACACTGTCATCGCAGGGGTGCGGGAGAGGTTCTTCTCTTTCTCCCGGGGAATGGACGCCGACGCAGCTCACCGGTGTCCGGGCGGCGTCTGGTTTCTGCGACGACACAAGTCAGCGAGACCTAGTCCCGTCTCTGCACATCTCTTGGTGGTCTTCCGACGACCAACTTATCGTCGCACTGCCTGCAGACCCTGAAGTTGTTCTTGAGGTCCGAAACGCCCTTCGGAGTGATGACGCTCCTTCCGTTGATATTCCGCCAGACCACAGTACACCTTGCGGCTCTGAAGAAATGGACAGCGGGAAGGCCGCAGCAACTGCCAGCCTCGCCCCACCTTGTGCCGCGACCGTGGCGTTCCCAATGCCCACAGCGGTGACCCCTACAAGGAGGGCACCCAAAAGGGTGCTAATTCTCGTAGCGCCGCTCCACCGAAACCACAAGAACATCAGATGATGAGATGAACATTGAATCTTTCCTCTCTTCGTCGCAGTGCAATGAATGGGTCCCCTGATACGAGCATCTTAAGAGTTGGAAAAACCCTTCCGAAAATAAGAACCCAAAAGACCTTACATAAACAATCACACTCCAGTAGAGATCTGAACACTGAATAATGAAAAGAGAATATATGTCCAACGGAACTACAAAGACCTTATAAGAAATCGTGATGATTGATTTGAGATACTCCACAAGGGTAAACCAAGTGTAATGTTTCTGCTACAGGTAACTAATCTAAAGAAAAAGCACAGAAACATCGTGAATAATTATACGGCACTTAGAAAGGCCAGAGATAGCTGCAGGAGCTCCCCGGGTAGAGTGGCATTGTCACCCGGGAATCGATGGCTTATAATAATCAAAAAGTAAACACTGTCGTTCCGGCTGTTGTAATTAAACATAGTATTTAACACCTTTTTTTAAATTCGGCGTAATATTTATTAGCTCCCGTTACATTGCTCCCGGTTTCCAGCTATCCCGCTGTGATTTAGAGGAGCGGGTAGAACAGTTGCCTGAACCATACACACTCGTAGGCGCCCTGAATGCACACAATCCTCTTTGGGGCTCGTCCGGCACGAATGCCGGGGTCATCTCATTGAAACATTTTCACATCTTCGGGAGCATGCCTTTAGATATGGAGCAGCCTGTACACCACAATGTTTGACAGAATACTTGAATACCTCATTATGGTGCAATTCCGCCGTTCTGTTCCCATTCCTTTCCATCAGCCCACGTTACGTCGTGCAGATATCCTGCAGACGTCAGCAATCGACATTGCACATGTCCAGGAGACCTACAGTTGGGGTCGGAATTACATATATTCAACGTCGCTACAACTGCGAAAAATTTATACAAATCACAGGAACGATAACAGAATAGACCTCTCATGTTACTTTTATATGCTGTGTACAGGACGCTACCTTAGTGGTACACCTTATGTATATTGTAGTGGTACGCAATCAAGACGTATATAGATGTCTGTTCTACATTATTGTTTTGTCTTTGCCCAAAGCATTAGTTTGTTATATTCATGACTACTGTACGTTAGTATGATATTGTTGAGATGAACCTGTATGCTTGAAATTTGCATTTTGTATACATTTTGAAGTTTGGCCAGCCTCCTTTCTAAGGTTGCCTACGTTTTGTGGGAATTTATACTTGAAATACATGTCTGGCTCGCTATTCAGCACTTTTTGTGGTTACTTGGCACCTGGTTTCTAGAATAATGTCTTTCCATTTTCGAAGTGCTGCGTATTGCATGAAGTCTCAAATGTGAAGTGCCCAGCTGACCACACACTCGTGCAGAAGCACATAAGGCACAGCTCTGAACAAGAAATGTCGCATCAAAAATAAGTGGCAGTAAGTAACAGCAATCCAGTCCTGATCAGAACAAACGCCCTTGACACTAAGGCAACCACATTAGCGTCATCAAATTCTACCACACGGCACGGCTGTACAGGCCTTCTGGGAATAAAGTATCACAAAAACAATTAAAAAATTAAACTAATTAAACTGACAGTCTTGCCAACCTAGCTGTAAGTGCAGCTGGGTAGTAAGAAATATTTTAAAGTACATATAAAACACAAATGAGTTCAGGTAAAACAGTTTATATTGACTTACAAATTATGTATTATGGTTTCGCAACACCACTTTATTTTGATTCCTATCTGCCGTCCCACAGGGTACGATTTGTAAAATTACAACAATGATACAAATATTTATGACTGTAAATAAGTCACACACAGCAGAAAGGTTGAGAAAAATTAGGAAAAAAAGCAAACTTGTAAACTCGGGGCACATGCACAAGACAGTTATGCAAATTGAAATTTCTCACACAAAGTGAAATGGGTGGAATTACAAGAATATTAACAATATTCCTGACTATAAATAAGTCCCACACAGCAGAAAGGTTTACAAAAATAGAAAGAAAAGCAAACGTGTAAACCCAGGGTACAAGCTCAAGATAGTTATGCAAATTGAAATATCTCACACTAAGTGAAATGGGTGAAAAACAACGCAAGAAAAGTGTGAAAACATAGAAATGGTTGAATGGTGGGTAGAAAAACAAAGCAAATTTACGAAACTAAATAGTTCACATCTAGTGAAAAGTTTGGAGAACAATAAAACAAAAACACACTGCAGAAATGCTTTCATGAAACACAAACTATTAAGAGAAAAGAATCTTTTGAGGAGTAAGTCAAACACCTCGTACAGCTCTCCAGGTTTAGGTTCTGTGCTGATATCTGCTGTGAGCACGTGCAAGCCTTCAGCTCCAGGCGCCAACAACATAACATACACAATAATAGAACACCTACACGCAGACACTCATGCACCACCCATACACTATGCAACAAAATATGGCTTCAGGGGCACATTCCAAGGGCTTGGAAGGAGGCCATTCTAGTTGCCTTCCTTAACGAAAGAATATACCGTTTCTCTCTCGCTGGGTATCGTCCAAACGCACTGACAAGCTGCGTGTGCAAGATCCTCGAGAGGATGTGTAGTGTTCCAGACATCCTACACGTTTTGGAATACAATTCGAATCTCCAGAGTGGTGAGGCAGGCTTCATGGTGGGGCGATCCACCAACACTACACTTGTGTCAATAAAAACCGACATAAAAGATGCTTTTATCCATAATCAGTTCAGTCTTACCGCATTTTTATTATTGCAAAGGTTTCCGACACAGCCTGGTGATATGTGCTTAGCAATCATAAGTTTTATTGTGTGTCAGGTAACGTGTAAACAAAATTGCTAGGTACATGTCCAAGAGAATACTTTGTGTTAAAGGTTCGCCAACTTTGTGTAGGATGGTGGGCCAGAAGTTATATTTTTCGGCTGAAAAGTGTTTATGCGAAAGGCACTGACACCAACCGTTTCCTGTTGTATGTTTAGAGACAATGTTCAAATATTTTTTAAACCCTGTAACCTACCATCTTGTCAGTGACAAATACTCCTTTGGTATACACTAAAATCTCGATGATACGAATCTCGCGGGACCGCGAAAAATATTTGTATCATCCGAAATTTGTATGAACCAATACAGACCAAAAATTGTAGCGCTGAAAAAAGTTTTCGTGTATTTCTTTTTTTGCTTTCGCCTGAAGAAATTCGCGATTTTCTTCTGCATTTTTGTACCCCCATGTCGCAAAGCAGTCCTTTCTGGAGCGCCTAACGCTTTGCGCTCGTCGCCTCCCTCGCGGTTCCCAAGCTCGCTACACGCCGCACGTCAAGCGTGAACCGCATTGTGCGTTTTTCCACGTGATTCGCGCACCTCGGCCTTGCGCGCACTGTATTTTCACGCCTGTATCGACGATTTTGCGCCTGCGGCAGCTCCTACCTCAACCAGAAAATGACACATGACGCGCGCGGCAGGATGGATGAGCCTGACGACTTGGAAGCGCTCGAGACAGCCGGCTTGGCTCCGCCGGAGATGGTTAGGCTTAGCACCCTGGCAGATATTTCATGGGCGCTTTCACTAGCGCCGTGGATGATGTTTTATAGTACCGTTTTCGCAGGCATAATCAGCTCCTTTACCGCACAAGCAACTTAGCGTGTGCCTTGAGTGGCATTTTAAGGAGCGGTTAGGAGCGGTCGCTCGAGCGGCCACGCCACCGCGCCGCCGCAGCCGGCCACGCTGCGACAAGCGTGCGGGGTTTCGCAGCGGTGTCAGCAAGCAGAAAACAACCGCCCCGCCGTTTCTAGAGAAAGAGCGGCAAAGAGGGGAGAGAGAGCCGTCACTTGCTCGTTCGGCAGTCGGGGCCCCGCAGGTCCATTCGGAACACCCGAAATGTTTCCCATTGCTAACAATGCAATTTCGCCAGGACTTTTCAGAAATTCGTATCACCCAGAATCGTGTCATCGAGATTCCACTGTAATAAACTTGCGGCCTCGGAGTATAAAAACGGTATCAAGCAAAACCTAGTTAAAAGCACTCATGTCACCTTGTCCTAAGACGTAGCAGTTCGTCGGATCTAGACATATAACAGAACGGCGTCGTGATTCCCGTCAAAAAAGAAGTCTTTAGCTATATTTCTTGACGAAATTTTGTCCCTTGTCCTACCCATCAACCCACTCAAAAAATGTCTTGAAATAGTGAATATTATTCAATAGTGAATAGTGAACGTCCGGTCATATCACTTCTACCGTATGGACAAACAACTTCTGGATGGTTTAGCAGCCTGGTAGGCTCGCAATTGGGCTATGGGAGGGTAGTGCAAGGAGCAGGAAGAGAAATAGATAACAAAATGCAATACCCAGCGCAGCACTTGGGTGTTCGTCTTGCGTCTCGTGCTTTCCATGCTAAACATCTGCAAAACGTGTACGTCTAGTGTGACGAATAGTTCTGAAGGTTGCGGCGCGAATACGTCTATTTGCTATATGCTTCAGAAGTTTTATAAAGCCTCATCATACTTTTCAATCTGTAAGGAACGATACATCACCATTTAAACATTTGTTAAATCAACTTACCTTTTCTGCACCTTTCACACTCAGGGAGACAGTCAATACTTCTGAAATATCTGTCTCGCTTTAAAAAACCTTGAAAGCATTGGTCATTTTTCATTTAGCTCCATGGCATGTTTGCCTTGCATCGCGTGATTTGCGTTTCACCTAAAGTAAGAAAAAACCGAGGACCCAAGACTGCCATTTTCCAGCTTTCCAGGAATAGGCACCAGAAATACGTGGCTGCGAAAACTTTTTGCGATCCGTCTGAACTTTTTACGGTGGGGGAGCAACGTACCAACACGGACCAACCTTAATGCACCTAAAGTAGCACATTTAAAGTAAAGTAGTGAAATAGTAAAGTAGTGAATTGTTGTATAACTGAACGTGCTATACTGGAACATCATAATCCCAGTTCCATAATTTTCACACTGTTAATGTGTGCATTATTCTCCCAAAAAATTTCAAAATTTCAAGTCGCCAATCTAGTTTGTATGTCTGTTACGTTTTTTTCCGTTTTACCCGTCAAGTCTGATTGCGACTTTTGGCTGCGATCTAGGCCACGCTGATATTGCTGGCCTTGAGTTGGCCGATGAGAGGGCGGTGTAGCGCTTTGTTTCGAGTTGTAGCGACCGCAGTCTACTGGTAGCGGGGTCGGTCGCCGTCGCTCCGTCGTGCCAGGACTAGGGGAGAGCTTAGAGAAAACTCAGCAGGTTTATTTACATTTTTACAGTGAGTTGTCGAGATGAAGACAGAAGACAGATCTCCGGCGAGCCGCAGCACGCCCTTTTTGTTGACCCCCGATCCATAGTTCCCTAGGTTAGGGATCCCCATACAAAACAATGCGGACCAATGGTGATGTGTAAGTTCCTCGCCGTGAAGCACCGCCCTCGGGTAGGAACACGCCTTTCAGGTATGTCGGCAGATGCAAAGCACACACACACACACTCACACCCTTGCCACTCCTCAGGAGCCTGTAGTAGAGGGGAAGAACGGAAGACGCGCGGGCGCCGCGTATCCTTTTGGTGTCTTCAGCGTGCTGAGTTCCCACGGTGGGGTTCTCCTCGCACGTACTTTCCAGAGAGCCTAACAGCACAGATTATCAAGGTTCGTGGAATCACTCCGGGAAGAGTCAATGGCTTGACCATTGCGACTGCCTTTTTCGGTGTGCTCCCGCCGCCACTGGGGTCCCATTGTCCGGTCGTCGCCGTCGGGGCTTTCATGCGCACACGCGTTCCGTTGCTTAGACAGGGGGAAGAACAGCGGCTTCTTAATCCCTTTGGGGCAACAACACTCAACACCGCTCAAAAGCCGCTGTCAATCAGTGGCCGCGGCCTCGTCGTGTCGGCCTCCTTTCGTTTCCGTCGACAAGCGGTGGGGTGGTCGACCGGCGGGCGACTGACCCGCGCAAACATGGCGCCAGTGAGTCATAACAGCGGGTGCTTGTTTAGTACGAGACACATTGGACATGACAACCGTACCCAACAGTGACCTCAAGCCACACATCGCACAACACCTGCGTAAAACATGAGACACATATTGGAGAGAACAAAGGGACAACAAAGTACAAGTAATGAAGCAACACTTAGGTGGATACATAACTGACTCACACAACACGCACACCTAAGTGGCCGTCGCAAAGTTACGGAGGCCAGACACATGGAACACGCTCCCACCTGCTCACTGGATGACCCATGTCCTGCGGGTGTGGACAGCACCCATGGGTAATCTACATACCCATTCTATACAAAGCACTTTGAACAACACCATGGAAAAACTTTCCACAACTTTGCAGGCCCCATGTTCCACAACACTCTTTAAATGTTCAAGAAACGAGCCTATTTCGCGTAAAACTATTTTTTGAGATTGCTATCGACGTATATCTTTGGCATCTGTGTTCTTAATGTGCATTTTGACCACCTAGGCCTTTACACCGGTCATCGTTATTGCATTTTGTTTCATTTCACGTTTTTACTGAAATGCTTTAGGTATTGTGATTAAGCGATTATCAAAAATTCTTCATCCGGTGACGTTTGCATTTGAGTCGCCCTTGCGCCGAAATATCCAAACATCATCAGCGTTATCGTCATAGTTTTTATCCACGTGAACACTGAGAGTACTGACCCGACTCTGACGCTAAGTATTCCTTGTCACCTGATATAAAAAAAAATAACGTGACGTATTTTAACCTAGGCATTGTCGATATCAAAAATATGGTAATGTATTTCTGTATGTCAACATAAGCTTTTTCAATATATCACTAGGGGCACAAAAAAACATCTCTTGATCTCTTCTCCCTGAACCCAGCCTGGTAGCTTCAGGAAATACCCCGGTACTTTAGGAAGTAGCAAGCATAATTTAGGACCTGGGACAGACCAGAAGGTGCTAAGAATCCCTAGATGCGGACAGGCCACCATTAAAATCTGAATCTGGCAATGTTTACCACGCGAACTTTATCTTGCGAGGCGAGTCTAGCGGTGTCGCTCAAGAAAGAAGAGGGTATAACTGGTATGTAATAGGGGTTAGCGAGGTTTGGAGGACCACTGAAGCCTTTCCATTGCTGAAAAAAGGTCACGTCTGATGCTGTCGTGGTCTAATGGACAAAAGAGAACTAGGAGTGGGATTTCTCGTCGATAAAAGTATAGCTGGCAACATAGACGAGTACTATAGCCCTAACATGAAGGTACCGGACGTGTAATTAGGCTTAATAAGGGATACAAGCTCATGGTGGTAGAGGGCTACGCGCCTCCATCCAGCCAGGACGACCAGCTAGTTGAACGCTTCTATGGGGATGGGGAATCAGCAATAGCTAAGGTAAAAACGTGGTATAGCATAGGTATAGGAGGCTTCAATGCTAAAGCTGTCGAGAAGCAGGGTGGAGATAAGGCAGTTGGGCACTATAGTCTGGGTCATAAAAATAACGCGGGGTACGTATTAGGAGAATTCGCAAAATGGTATATTCAGCGCATATAAATACCTTCTGCAAACGGGAGCGCCAAAGGTGGACGCGGAGTACGAATGGGGAGCATAAAAATGAAACAGACGTAAGATTATGCGAAAGCCTTGGGGTTGTGCAGGATGTGGAAGTGCTCGGATGGGGGTGGTGTAGTGACCACGGTATGGTAAGACCTCAAATTAAGCTAGATTTGAGGAGGAACTGTAACAAACTAGTACGTAAGAAGGCGATAAATGAGCTAGCGGTAAGACGGAAATATGAAGAATTCAGGATCGCGCTGCAGAAACGATCTTCAGGTCTAACAAAGCAAGCAGGGTTCACGATACCAGAAGCGAGTGAAAACCTTACACGCATTATCACGAAGTGTGCAGTAGACGTCGGAGGTGCGATTGCTAGAAAGATACTGGTAAACTTTCCCAGGAGACAAAACATTTTATTAAAAAACGGCAAAGCATTGCAATATCTACGCCAGGTGAAAGAATAGAACTCGCGGTGCTTGCGAAGCTAATCAATAGGCGTAAGAAAGCTAACATACGGAAGTATAATATCGAGAGGACTGATCATGCTGTGAAGAACGGAGGCAGCTTGAAAGCAGCGAAGAGGCGTGTAGGCGTGGGAAAAAATCAGAAGTACGCCGTTAAAGACAAGAAAAGCAATGCCACAACAGATAGGTATAAAATAGCTATAGTAGCAGAGGATTTCAAAAGAGACATATACAGTAGCCACAATATCCAGGATAATACCTTACCAGGAAGTAGTTCAGAGGAAATAGACATCCCACCGGCCACGGCAGATGAAGTAGAGAAGGAATTTGCAAGAAATCCAAAAGGGCAAAGTTGCTGGTGCCGTTCCGATATCAGCAGACCTCTTGAAAGATGGCGGGCAAATCGCACTAGAAAAACTGCCAAACCTGTATATCCAATGTGTAATGACCGCCAGGTTCCACATCCTTTAAAAAACGCGAACATCATCCTAATCCATAAGAAAGGTGACATGAAGGACGTGAAAAATTACAGGCCAATCAGCTTACTGTCAGTCGTCTTAACAGGTACTTAACAAAGTAATGATTAACAGAATTTCTCCCACCTTAAACTCCAGTCGACCTAATGAGCAGGAAGGGTGTGGAAACAAGAAAGCCTATTCAACAATACAACATAATGACACGATCAATCAGGTGACAGAAAAATACGTCGAGTTTACTCCACCGCTATAATAGCTTTCACAGATTATGAGAAAGCATTTGACTATGTCAACAGTTCAGCTGTCATTAAGCCATTGCGGAATCAGGGTGTACGCAAGCAATACAGAACAATTGTGGATGATATCTACAATAAATACACTGCGGCAATCGTCTTACAGAAGGAGAGCAGTAAAACACCCATAAGAAAGGGCGTCAGACGAGGAGACACATTTTCTCCAATGTTATACACATCACTTTACCAGAGGTATTCAGAACATTGGATTGGGATGGGGTGGGCTAACGAGTTACTGGAGAATACCTCATTAAAATAATATTTGCTGATGACGTTGCCTTGCCAAGTAATTTGGTGGACGAATTGCAAAGCACGATTACCACATTGGACAATCAAAGTAGCATAGCACTCCTGAATATTAAAATGCAGAAATATAAAGTAGTGTGTAATAACCTAGGTAGAGCACAGTGTTTTGAAATGGGTGGTGAGACAGAGGAAGTGGTAACCTAATCGATCTACTTAGGCAAAGTAGCCACCTCGATCCCAACCATGAGACAGAGATAACTAGAATGGTAAGGATGAGCTGAGGGCAGTCGGCAGCCATTCTCAGATAATGAATCGCAACGTACCATTGTTCCTGATGAAGAAAGTGTGTGTCAACTGAGTCGTACTGGTATTAAACGACGCGGCAGAAACTTGGAGGCTCAAATAAAAGGTTCAGTTTAAATTGTGGACGACTCATCGATCAATAAAATGACAGGTGATGGGATGAACATTAATGGACAAGAAGAGAGTGGAGTGGGTGAGGGAACAAGTGCGTGTTAAAGACATATTAGTAGAACTTGAGAACAAATGGGTGTGCGCAGGGCATGTAATAGGAAGGCAAGGTAACCGTTGGTCTTAAAGGGTAACCTTCTTTAGGGGAACCGTTGGTCTTAAGGGTAACCTTCTCTCAAGCGAAGGCAAGCGTGGCAGGGGCGGCGGAAAGTTACATGGGCAGATGAGCTCAAGAAGTTTGCGGGAAAAAAATGTTCGCATTCAGCACAGGACCGGAATCAATGAAGATATCTATGAGAGGCCTTTGTCCTGCAGTGGGCGTATATAGGCTGATGATAATGATAATGACTTTGGGAAGTACGCACGTCTTAATTGATCATATTCCCTCCAAGCCTGCAACGGGAGATTGCCAGAGTAATTGGTTGATAACTTGAGGTGGAAGATGGGTTCCTACCCTCATCCGCAAAAACCACTACGAAGAATTTCTTCATCTATTATGAAATTTGACAGGAACGACATATCTTTTTGTTGAGTTGCAGGACGGTTTCAAGAGCGTTTGGGTGTAGGTGCTGTAACTTGGTATATGTAATTGTACCGGTGCCTGGTGTCAGCTCTACCATAGGGAAATGAGAACGGGGAGTTGCAGGAACTGTTGCGTTGGTTCCTGTCGCGGAGGCATTTCTTTTCTGTTGTCCTTTTATGTATTGTGAAGGGGTTTTCACATTGTGAAGAATTACCGAGTCGAAGGTTTTTGCAAGTTTCTTAGCCTGGCCTTGAAAGAGTGTCCACTTTAGTGCTAGCCAATGATATGACATGCGTCTGTTGCACTTTCAGTAAGCATTCTGTGAAGACTATTTCTCTGGGTATAAGTTATTGATGTCATAAATGCTGGGCAGCTTTTGTTTGTTTCCTTCCAGAAAAAGCATGCTTAGCTTGAGAACTTTAGCCCTTTTGAAGTAAAAAGTAATTTGATGGGGAGTGCAATAAAGGATACCGCATGACCACAATTTGCTCCTCGTGCCAGCCTGGACGTCTCATTCCAGCAATGCGCTGTCTGGTTTCTTGTTCCACCGGAGGTCTGTCGAATGAGCCCTAGGGCCAAACAAAAATGAATTCTGCGGATTTGGGAAGGTGTTTTAGAAATGCACGATGAACTGTAGATGGTTTTTTAAGCCCATTTCGGTTCACAATACAAGATTCTGAATACTTCTTGTAAACATGCTGTGAATATGATTAAGGAGATTTTGCCTCTTTGTCTGAGGCATTTCCTTAAAAGTATTTTACTCTCCTCCTAGCTGTGAACCCATTGTAGATATCCTCTAGTATTCTGACATAATACTCATCTACACCCTGGTTCTGTAATACTTGAATCACTGCGCATGATTCGACCTAGTCAAATGCTTTCGATAGTCTATGAAGGCTATAGGTAGGGGTTCAGTATGCTCAGCGCACTTCTCTATCACCTGATTAATCGTATGAATATGGTCCATTGTTGAATAGCCTTTACGGAACCTTGCCTGTTCGTTAGATTGACTGAAATCTAAAGTTGCAGAAAATATTTTAGCGATTACCTTGGTAAGTACCTTGTAGACGACTGACAGTAAGCTGGTCGGCCTTTAAATTTGCAAGTCCTTCATGTCACCTTTCTTATGGATTAAGATGATGTTCGCGTTCTTCCAAGATTCCGGTACACTGGCGGTCATTATGCATTGCGTTTACAGGTTTGCCAGTTTCTCAAGTACAATATGTTTTCCATCCTTCATGAGGTGTGCTGTTATCTGATCCTCACAGGGTGCTTTGCCCACTTTCATTTCTTTCAAAGCCTTTCTTACGTCTTCTGTCGTTACTGCTGAAATGTCTATCTCCTGTGAACTACTTTTTTCTTCGGCATTTTCCTGGATGTCCTGGCAACTGTATAGATCCCTATAGAACGCCTCGGCTAGTGAGAGTATTTTATCCCTTTTTGTGATGACAGTGGCTTGCCTGTCTATAACTGCATACATCTGATTTTTCCGCACGCCAAGACGCCTCTTCACTAGTTTCAGGCTACCTCCGCTCTTTACAGCGTATTCGATCCTCTCCAAATTATGCTTTGGTATGTCAGCTGTCTCACGCTTATTAATTCCGAAAGCTCCGCTAGTTCTATTCTCTCAGCTGGGGTCTAGATCGTCATAGTTTGTCGTTTCCTAATTAGACCTTTCATCACCTAGAAAATTAACCACTATCCTGTGTAGCCATCGGGCCCCCTACGTCTACTGCACACTCTGTGATAATGCGTGTATGGCTGTCGCTGACTTCCTGTGTCGTAATCTCTTCTTTTTCGGTAAGAGCTGAATATCGGTTCAGCAGCATGATCCTGAATTCTTCTACTTTACTTCTTACTGTTAGCACATTCTTGGACTTCTTTCGTACTAGCTTATTACGGTCCCTCCTCAAGTCTAGCCTAATTCGAGATCTTACCATATGGTGCTCACTACACCTTACCTTTCCGAGCACTTCCACATTCTGCACGACGCCAGGGTTATGGCGTAATATGAAGTTTATTTTATTTTTATGGTCTTCATTCGGGCTCCTCCACCTCCACTTCCGGATCTCGTGTTTGCAGAAGAAGGTATTCATAATACGTAGGTTATTCCGTTATGCGAACTCGACTGCTTTTTTCTGTGCCATATGGTAAACTGACCACGCCTTCCCAACCAAGCATGATCGCAACCTGAAAGGGTCGTCACCGAAGGCCTATTTCCGCCGGTGCCGACACTTTGTTTCTTCAAGTAAGATAAATTACGGTTTTAGTTGAATCTGTGGGCAAATTTTATCGGGTTACTTCCTTGTCAGTATTCCTAATTTGAGGATTCGTTGAACGAGTGCTTAGCAAGAAATAAGATAGTAAGAAAATCACAATGAGTGAAGTTTTTTTTTTAAGTGAACAACCCAGCAACAAGAAACAACCGTCTTGGAACATATGCGTACTGGTGATCTTCACATCAGGATAACACCCCAGTGCAACCTAAACACCTCTCCCGGTTTCGTCTCTGACGCAGATGTGATTACGAAACTGGTGCCGACATTTTAGATTGCCTCGGAGATCAATGCATTACGGCAGTTAAGTGCACATCCATACGGCACGATGAAAACAAAATATCAACTAAACACACTGCCCTATACATTCTTTTCTCCGCCCATAAAACGCGAACACGCAGCAATAATTCGTGCCAGCGTTTTGGGCACAGTAAAAACCCCTGCGGCGGCCGACATTCCTGCGAATAGTGCTAGGAGGATGACCATCCATGTGAAAACCATGGATCACAAATCTCTCCCTATGCTAGGTGCCAGGGACACAATGAGGCCTATTGTAAAACATGGGAAAAGTGTAAAAAGGAAAAGGAGATCATCAATGTAGGGTCATGGAGAACTTAACCCTCCCAGTGGCGCGAGCGAGGTTCAGGTCTTTCCCGCTGGAGATGTACGCCGAGGCAGATCCGCGGAGAGCGAGGCGGCGTCTGGTGTCTACGGTGACACTGGTCGTGAGCCCGACCTAGTCCCTTCCGCCACCTTCTTGGCTGCACTAGTTACTTCAACCCAGTACCGCATCGTGTGTAGTGCCTGCAGTGATTGTGGTGGCCGAAAACAGTGTTGGGAGTGATGCAGCTCCTGCTGTTGCAAATCCGCCTCCCCACAGTACTCCTGGGCGCACCGAGGAGATGGAAGTAAGGGAGCACGCACAATCTCCCAACGTCGCACCACCAACAACCTGCAAATGGCGCCCCCAACGCTGACCGCCGTGACGGCTGATGCGAAGGCACCCCAAAGGGTGTTAAGTCCCGTTGGGCCGGTTCAACCTCAGGTTATGAGATGGACATCGGACCTTTCCGTCTGCATAACTGTGAAAGAAACGGTTCGCCTGATGAAAACCTTCTGATAGGTTGAAAAAACCCTTGCGAGAATGAGAGCCCCAAAAGACTTTACATAAACAATCACACTCGAGCAGCTCTCAACACTAAATAATGGGAAGAGAAAATATCGTTCCATTGTTCAATGGAACTGCACAGGTTTTATAACAAGTCACGATGATGTGTATAAGATACTGCATGCCGATGAGCTACGTGTATTGTGTCTGCAGGAAATGAATTTAAACAGCACGCATACAAACATCCTGAATAATTGCATGGTAGTTTGAAAGGACACAGATAGCTGCGCAGACTGTTCAGGCAGAATAACCGTTGTCACCCAGAAATCGGTTGTATGTACAAATACTTTAAATTTAAACCATGTCCTGGAGGTAGTTTTAGTCGGAAGAAAAAAATCTACAGGGTAATATTTGTCAGATCCGTCTACATCCCTCCCGGCTGCCAGCTATGTGGCTCTAATTTCGAGGCGCCGGTAGAATAGTTGACCTGCTCGTGCAAACTCATAGGCGACCTGAATGCAGGTAATCCTCTTTGGGGCTCCTTCCCCACAGATTCCCGAGATCATCCAATGGAAATCGTATGACATCCTTGGTAGCATGCTTGTTTAAAACCAAACAGCCTGAATCACATATATAGCACACATCACTTTGACACCTTATCATAGCCACTGGTCCTTGCAGTTCTATACCAGTTTCTCGACCCATAGGGCAGGGACTATTCCCCTACCTAGCTAATATTTATCGGCCCAAGGAGATCTACGTTAATACGATGTTCAACAATGCCTGAGGGAACGGGATTACACGCACATCAACTTCACAACTACGCAACACATCCGTAAGACTCGTACATGTGGAGGAATCAGCCCAACTCCTCACGGCGCATGTCCTCGAGCCAGCCGAAAATTCTCTGGTTCCCCACGCAACATCAAGGAAGTTGTGGTGGAACGAGGACTGCAGGCGAGCGGCAGGGGCGCATAACAAAGCCTACAGTATACTGCGCTGGTATCATACGTCAGATAATCTCATTCGGTTGAAACAGGCAAAAACTCTTGGAAAGCGAGTACGTCTTAAAGCGAAAAGTTGTCGCCTACCTCGCGTCCATCAACTGATACACAGACACACATACAGTCTGGACATGAGTAAGAAAACGCTAAGCACATCACACGCGCGGCCTTCCCATCGTCAACAAGACAGCGGTCGCACTCCAGCTTTCACAACTTTCAACACGTGTCCCGTTCAGCACACTACACCCTTTCATGAAACACAAAACGTTCAGTTAAATGAAGTCTTTGTGGCGTAATAACGCCATACTCGTAGGATATAATCGCCCATGATGCCAGTTACAGCGGTCACTTCTGTTTCAGAACTGGATGTGAAGCAACTGATATATTTCCATCCACCTACTGAAGTGCAAATTAAACAGCGTCAGGAACGCACGTTCTGTCATTTTAGTTTGCACAAAAGGACCTGCTCCAGTTCTTGTTCACGAGATAGTTGAGTGATAAGCGAACCAAGAAACCGGTATTGGTGCTAACGTAGCTCCATAACAACCTGGTGAGTTGTAATGCAAATCAAGGAGAAAATTGAGGATAATAGAACCTCGAAGGGTGACTAATGTTCAGTATTTACAAATTATTTTAGGCAGCGTTAAAACTGTATCAACGCAGCTTCCAGAAACCAGCGGCACTATTCACTAAATGGACCGGCTTATCAAAAGAACCAGCGACAAAGTTTAGCAAACCGCAATACTTCGTAGAGATTTTGGGACTTTCTTGGAAGGACTAGAGCGTTATTCTATGGACAAGCATCGGACTGTTATAATTTGTCTATGAGGGACAATCGGTTCATATCGAGGCAATGACAGTCAAGAACAAAGCATAAATGGAGGAACAAACTGTACCGAACCTTGTCTTTTCTCAAGCTGTGCTTTGCGCCTGATCGAACTTTCCATGCTGACGCTTTTCCAGTATCAACAAACGGACATTTTCAACGTACATGCAACATCACTGCGAAACACGCGGCTAGGAAAAGTATCTTAAATTCTGCGTAATACTGGAGTCATTTTTCCGGTATCGTCACCTAAAGTTATTCAAAATAGTTTTCCAAGAATTACGAGAGCTATCGCAATGAACTATAGCCTTTCTCTATCAATTTTCAGCTATGTATTGGTAGCAGAATAGAATTCAGTCATGGTTACAACTTTGCTGTTTATTGCACTCGCTTAAGACGGGTGTCTCAGCAGACAATTTCAGTATATTCTTTTTCTACATACCTAGGTGAGTTTAACACCTTTTAGACGGTGCGTTTGATACCATTAAAACGCAAAGTCTTTGTGTCCACACAACCCTCACAAGCAAATCGGCCACAACCTCCGCCGTGCAGTGTTCGTGAAAAATGGCACAACATTTAGGAATAACCTCGGTGATGATGATAATTTACACGCATGCGAGATTGTGGCTGCTCGTCGCTTTGTTGCGTGACGGCTTTGATGCAGCCAAAGGCTAAACGTTGACGTCAACATAAGTGAGCCGCCGGCTGCGAACAATGTGTACAGACAATTTTCAAGCTCAACTGACCTGCGTGCAGGCGCACTCATAAATTTAGATAGAATTTACAAAACAAAAAGCACCATTGCACCTAACTATAAGAAACTACCGTACTTTATGTCCAACTTTAAGTCCACTTTTGTGCGCAATATAGTCATATTACGAGAACAAAAAAGAAATTCTAGAAGCCTGCTTCGTTCAAGAATTTATTTCAACATGTTGAAAAATTGCAGTAAACAAGTGACAGTTAAGAGTGTCAATGACAACAAAGCTAAGTGCTTTTTGGATTTGTTAAACTGTATTTTGTCTTTTCGCAGAGTAATGTCTCTTCCCCCCCAAAAAAACAATATCAACGTCTACAAACTGTTCTTGAAGTCACCAACAATATTTTCGTCAATATACGCCGTCAATCTTAATACATCAAACAAAAGGTAAGATTTATAGTTCTGTATACACTACAAAAAATGGCATATCTATGAGGTAGTCAGTCAACAGCAAAATAGGCCTAGGGACACTGTATGAAGTCAAGATCCAACTCATACCCTCACTAATAACGCATCGCTGTTGTAAAACTTCAAACGTTGCCTTCATCGTTCAAAGATGAAGGCGAAACGAAGGTTGAAGGTTGCTTGCAAAAACACCCTGCCCAAAATATATTCACTCTCCCTTTTGCTCTTTTTGCGTGACTTGTACAAGATAAAGTCTTAAGTTTGAAAAGTGTAGGGGACGAACATCCGCAGCAGGCATACCAAGAAGTTTCACAGCGGCAACGAACCCTTTTCTTATATGTTTCAAAAGACATTCCTTCAATTTCAGGCGAATGGTAATATTTATTTTAAAAGTGTTTAGCCAAGCTAGCCAAGTTAATCGAGTCATTTAAAAAAACTCGTCCGACTGGTAAGTAAAGCCTGAGCTGATATTCATTGACATTGCACAATTTTGATGGTGCCTCAAATGCTGTTCTAACACGGGCCAAAAAAACTTAGAGAGTATTAGGGAAGGAAAACTGCTTTACACAATACTTTTTTGGACTATAAACGCTCCTAACGTAGCGTAGGTCACTTCGAAGGCACGCCTTAAGCCGTTCATAACAATGTCAATATTGGCCTAAGGGTGATGCTTTACCAACAGCTAAGTACACCATAGAGATGCAAATTTTCACACTACTAGCTGACTTTTTATACGCATTAGTTGAGAGGAGATGTATCGTTAAAACATATATAAATAAAAATAATCAATTTGAATCGTTTTATGCCAAACGGCTGACAAAGTGCGTGTGGCCGTTTTTTTATTTAGGTAAAAACATGGCATGTTATATTCCAATCTGCAAATCCACCCATTGGACCACAGATATCCGTAGGGCGCCCGTTTTACAGCCGAACATCAAAGTCCCGCGTTCGACGTCTGGCGGACGTACTTCGGATGTATTTTTCTGGGAAACGTGAACGTCCGCTGAATTCGGTCCGACGGACGTCCGACCTACATTTGTGCATGGACGTTTACTGTGGTCCCATCAATAAAGTCCGCTGGACGCCCATCATACGTCTGCATGGTTGAAGCAATATTCCGCAATCATGTTAACAACTTATCGTAATTAGCCCCGAGTTAATTATATTGTCTATATTCTTACTTCCTGCAGCGGGAGGCAAACAATTTCTCAGCTCAATAGTTGTAGCCCTCGCGCACAAAACACTCGATGCGGGAATTAAAAAAGGACAGCAGATCTCGTAAAGTTTCATAAAAACAGTTGGGTTGATATACAATGTTGTATTGTTTGATTTGCTGCTAATTAGGCTAAAATGTATTCTTTTTGTAACTAAATTTTGTTTGTCTTTTGTGCGATGCAAATCCAACACTGTGACAAGCCACGTCAAGCCGTATAGCCATAGCCATTCGCTTATGTGTGCGAGTTGCGAAGCGCCAACTAGCTTCCCTGCTGCTTTCTTCTAGACATTTTTTTGCGTCCTCAACGAAAGGTAAGACAATTTTATCAGTGCCGATGAGTGGGGAGGGGGCGGGAAATCGTCTTTAGCTTTCCGTGTACTGCAAACGCCGTACGCTGTGCCGAAGTTACGCAAAACTGGCTTAGCGCGTTTTGAATGACGGTGTCAACGCGCTCAGGGAATCATCTTTTCTTCGCAATCATAGGCGCAATAAATTAGTTATACAGTTTCCGTAAAGCTATCAGCGGTACGCGCACGTGCTGTCGTTGAAAGACAAAATCGTTGAGTATGCCGGCGTTCGCATTCAGCCCGGCGCTACCTGCGACGTGGTGTGCGCAGTGGCCACTTTTACCCTTTTACGTCCACTCAAGTTTACGGAAAGGGTTGCAACAATTTTTGCCGTGTGAGCTCGTTGCGGAAATGCGTTATGCATTGGCCTTGAGTTGAAATGTAGGCATGGTGTTGCAAAACGTGTAAAAAGCCGTACGGTGCGCTTTAGGTGGGTGATTTCATGACCCCAGAAGAGAGGACGCGGCCGTAGTGGTGTCGCTCATGCCGGTGAACGCGGCGAAGTAAATGCATTTTGCTGACGTCAGCGCAAAGCGTGCACTAATATATTAACCGCGCTTGCTCTATGCGTTTGTACACGCGCGTATCCGTCAATACCCGCCGCAGTGGTTCGGTGGCTAGGGCGTAGTGCTGCTGAGCCCAAGGACGCGGGTTTGATTTTCGCCCGCGGCGGCCACTTTTGTCATGGAGGCCAAAAGAGAAAGCGCCATTGTGTACGACATTTAGGCGCACGGTAAATATACCCGGGAGGTCAAAATTAGTCCGGCGGCCTCCACTACGGCGCGCACCCCATATAATTGATAGATGCCGTCAAAGCGCGTTGGTGAAAACGTATGTTTATATTGTAGAATATTCGGTGGGCATAGAACAGCTTTGCTTGATGCAACCGAGGTATGCAGTTTTTTTTTTAAATTAGGATATGCATTTGTTCTTCAGTACCCTATCCGCAAACTGCTCATGCTAGAGCGCAAGACACTGCAGCTTGTCAATGAGATCGAGGGAATCTAGCGAAGCACTGCGAATCCTACCAGTTTCAGCTATCATTTGGCTTTGTACAGGTTTTCAAGAGTCAAAAATTTAGTTCGCCATGAAGAAGCATGTTCCAACATAAAACCCCAACAGTAAGGAATCCCCAATGCCTCGTACCAATTTTTTGAAGGGTGCAGTTAAAAGTACTTCAATCATCATTGGTATTTGTTGGCATGCCACTACATTAGCTATATAGTCGAGCAAACAGAAATAGTTCTAAAGCAGAATAAAATTCTTTTTGTGGCTAATAATGTAGCCGTATATAGGACAAAAACATGAAATTGTTGCTTTTGGTTTTGCAGGTGCTGACCGAGGAGCTGGAAAAAGTTTGAGACAAGATGTCCCAGGCATGAAGCATGATGAGCACGTGAAAGGTTGTATTTACATTGGAGGTTATAAAGCCTTAAATAAAGAATTTTCAGCTTTGCGACTTCATTTTATCTGGTTTGCATGCCACAATTTGCAACATGTAATCTGCAGTGTGCTAGATCTATTTCATTCAGCATATTTGTTTTCAGCAGCCTGTTTACTGTTCAATACTTCACTTTTTCAAGCTGTTTGTTCTTTAGCGTGCATTACTGGACGTTTTGTCTTAGATATTTAATGGAAATATCCCAAACATACTCGGTATAGATTCATAAAGCTTAGTAGTGTAGGTTTCAGTTGTCTATAATAAACTTGAGAATCTGTACTTGCTGTAAATTTCAGCGCTTTATTGATAACATGCCTTGAAGCACTGCTCCAGCTTTAAGAATACTCGATACAAAAGCCCCTCCTGTACCTTGTTTTGACAGAACCCTAATTATAAATGCTTCTACCACGCACTGTGTGGGCTGACAACTCCACACCCTATTCATATCTTTCTTGGCAAGTGTGGGAGCAGTGATGTTTGCAGTAGCATAACACAGTGGAAAGTTGTGAGCTCATTATCGTAATGTAACCACTTTTCAATACGGAACCATGTATACCCTGTGGGCTGTCATGTTGAAGCATCCTGTTCACCGAGTTGGTAACTGCCTACTACAACTTATTCATATTTATGCTGACACAAAGCCCGGAGAGTATGCATAGTCCTTATTGAGAAGTGACGATAAGCTTGCAACGTTCCACTGTATTACACTCCTGTAACATCACTTTTCGCGCTCTTGAAAAGACATATGAATAGGGTGTGGAATTGTCTGTCCCCAGGGTGCATAGCGCAAGCATTTATAATTAGGGTTGTGCCAAAATAAGCTACAGATGGGGATTTTGTATCAAGTATTCTTAAAGCTGGAGTAGTGCTTCAAGGCATGTTATCAATAAGCACTGAGGCTCACAGCAAGTACAGGTTCTCCCTGATTCGAAAAATTTGGGACCAGAAACGGACGTCTGGATGACATCCAATATCCGCATTTTGTTATCCCCTGCACGTCCCCTGTACATTTCGGTTTGGAAATGTCCGATTTTGAACATCCACCGGATGTCGGAAAATCCAGCTGGGACGTCTGTCGGACGTTGGTAGGATAAGCAATTTCTTTGCATCGAATTATCCCACGGACGTCTGTAAAACGTCTGCTGGCTTTCTACGGACGTCCAAATGTCCCACACCGGATGTCCAACAGATGTTCGATGGACGTCTGGGGTCCACTGGGCACTATGCCTGGATGTTTTCACATCAGGTCATGACATAAAATTTCTGGCTCTGCACGCAGGTCACAAGTCACGTGTGTTTGTTGGGAAGGTGGTTTGCGATTATCTTTGGTGGCCAATCGGTACCCTGTTTTACAGCTATATTCTGAATCCCCGGTATAGAAAAAAAACAGGTCGACCTCCTAAATTGGGTAGCATAAAATCACTACAGACAGAACTACAATACCCACTTTCAACGATTATCTAGTTGTCTGAGATACAAACGAAAGCTCACTAATGACTGACAAGTCAAGTTTCTTCATTGCTACGTGCAGTAAAACCTTTTAGAAAAACACTTCAAAAACCAAATATGCTTCGTGGTGACCACCCGTTTTGAAGTTATAAAAAAATGTCACAAAGGCAATATCCTGCAGCAACAAAACGCCAACTTGCTATCATCGTTAGACCACACCGCACATTAAACAAGACAATGAGGTAACTGAATCAGAGATCCTGCATGAAAAAAGATGTTATCTCATCGACGGAATGCAACAACATGGTGTTGTAGACGCTCGTATACTCCTTATTCGTAGGGATGGGGCCGAAATAAACACTCGAAATCTCATTCTAAAATCTTGAGCTCTCTCTCTTGGAGTCCTTGAAGGTAGCTTTCTTTTATTACAGGTCGTGTGCGCGCCTATATTCAAAACTGGGGGCGATGCTTCAGGTCACCTGCCCAGTAAATTCACCTTCTGTTAAAGTGATTAAAATGACCCCAGTTTAGAATTCAGACAAATAAAACCAAAAACTGTCCGAAAAGTGTTTGGTTTCGCCCTGCTTTTATATGTTCACCTGAGATACACAAATCCTAAGCCAAAAAATTCGAGGCACCCAGAAATTCCGGTTGTAATGTCCGCATCCTATTCAGCCGTTGCCCACCAAGAACGGTCGAAGTTTTGGTATTGCTGTAATACAGTACACACCAGCTCACGTGTCGCCAAGCTTAACATTATCCAGATGCCAACAATTCCTTATGCTTCTTCTGAAGTGTTCCTGATCCTTTCTCCAACTGAATATCTGTCCTTCACAGCCTAGCACCTCGGCCCAACTCTTGCGGAGCCTGTTGAGGGTATGGCGATGGCCACAATATTGTGATACCGAAATTGCCACATGAGGATATGAATACTTCGACATTTTTATGTGCGCAGGTGCGCAATGTGCGAAGCAGCACTCTATGACCTCAAAAACTACATGATCCACGTTTTGCCAGCCCTAAACAAGATTAATAGACATGAATCAAAATTAATAGTGCAATAACTTCTATTACCATCGACTGGGAGGGCATCACTAAATTGATAAATATGGCTAAATTTATTTCTGAACCGGCATACAGTCAAACCTCGTTATATCGAACAGTGCGCGAACCGTGAAATAGTTCGATATAACCGAAATTCGATATATAAAATTTTATCAAAAACGCGTCAAAACGCAGCGCTCTTCAATCACTAAAAAGGCAACGACAAGAATGACTACTCACATGAAGCGTTAAAGTGAACTATTTATTCCCAGGGGAAAAAAACTGCGGCAGCGTTGACCGTTTCTTCGAGTTGACTGCATGTCACAGCCTGCTCCATGGTTTCCAAAGAGTCCACGAACGCGAGACCACTACCTTCCATTCCGCTGAAGTAGCGGCGTAAAAGTTCCACAGCGGCCACAGCGGCCATCACCACGCCGCACGCGTCTGACACAGCGCCTTGCAAACACTGTCACGTAACTGCGCGAACAGTGTCCGCTAGTTTAAACTACACACGACGCTGAAGAGTTCGTTAAGGCGTTGAGTCTTGAGCTTATCGACTGAAACAAGACAAGACGATGACTGAAGCTGATGAACAACGACTGAACCAACTGGTGGACCGGCTGAGCCTGAGTCAGCCAACTGCGTATGCCACCTAGCCTGAATGGCGCTACCGGCGCCTCAGGCATGCGTTTGAGTCGCAAACGCCTGCTGCGCCACCGCTATTCTCCCCTGCGTTGCGGGAAAGCCTGCCGCCTGTCTCCGGAGTGCGCGCTTTCGGCCGGCGCTGAGTTCGATATATCCATTTCTTAACCGACCGAATTCGATACAGAAAATTAAAAATGCATGTAATTATTTTAAAAACTGACAATGGTTCGATAAAGGCAATGATTCGATATACCCGTGTTCGATATAACTAGGTTCGACTGATAACTCTATTATTTACATAATTTGAAGGGTGACGCAGGTGTACTCTAGCTTAATCATCACGTCTATTTTTTCGCAATGACTGCTGTGTACCGCAGTGCCCATCGTTGAGAAGGTTAGAAAAATTCTAGAAGAGTATCATTCTAGTCCGATAGATTTCTTTGAAAGTAGATTTTGTTCCCAGCAATAACGTTGTTTTTGAAAAACTTACATGTGCGAAACTGAATTGCTTGCATTTATTAACGAATGTATTTTTTCTATGGATGATTTATCTCCTAATGTTGGTAATTTTATTATCATTGCCAAGGCATGTGACACCGTTCCTCACCATTCACTCTTCTGAAGCTATCAAATCTAATAATTAAACCAGTGTCTCAAAACAAATCGAAGATTTCTTGCATAACCGCTGCCAATACACAAGAGCAAGTTCATGATTCTCATCCTTGGCCAGTCACGTCAGGGGTTACGTACTGATTGGTAGTTGCACCTTATCTACGTTTTCAAGGATATATATGTGTATTCCCAGAGTCTGTAAACTAACATATAAGCCTTTTCCCAGACAATTGTGTACCCTGGCGGGAAATGTGCCACCCTTTGAATATCTCTGCTCTTCAGGATGATCTTAACATATCTTCCTGGTGTGACACGTGGTAGTTTAACCTTAATATGGGTAAGTGTTAAAAAATAACACAAAAAATAGCGCAACAGGCACCGCGTACTTTCTTAACGCAGTATCTTTAGCTTTAAATACCTCAGCATCTATACATCTACCAACATTTCCGGGCAAACTCACATTGAACATATTCCTGGTAACACAAATGGCATGCTTGGTTTTTTGTGCTGGAACATTTGACTTGCACCCAGGTCATTATCTGCTCCTCTACAAAGCAGCAGTTTGGTTTAATTTTGAGTGTGACATCCATGTGGAATTACTCGTATACCTTAAAGCCGTAGAGATTGCGCTGCACGTTTTATTTTATACAATTGCGTTCGAACAGCTAGCACTTATCTGATGAAAAAAAACGAATTTATTTCTAACTACTCGAAGCCGCATTTTACGTTTGTGCCTGTTTCACAAACGTTTCTACAACAATAAATCCCTCGACGAGGATATATTCTGCTTTCCAACATACAATTCGTCTCACCTTGGCAAACAATTAAAAGTAGCTGTGCCCGCAAAGGCATGCAATTTGGCGTGTACGTCCGTAACCCAGTGTGGACTAGAACAACCTTCGTGCCCCATAGTTTTTGCACGTCAACCGTACAAATTCTATACTGCAGTCGCTACTTTTTTTGGACCCTCCAGTCTTTGTTGCGTATGCATTTTTCTCCTTACCCCAATTTTCTTTGTCACACCTTAATGGCCCTGACAGCAAAATAAATGCATTGTCATTATTGCTACCCCACAATTGCAGTCGAAAAGTGTTCAAGGGGTTTTGTAGAGGTTTTAAATGCAGAGCATTTCAGTAACTCACGATGTCACCCTGGTTGACGTCCGTAGTCGTAGTCCGCACCCCTCCCCCTAAACTATATAAAAAAAACTATCGGGCGCCTGGTTTCGACCCCTCGACTCTGCAGGCGGAACGCAATGTACATGGCGCTCTACCCACTGCGCCACAAAGCCGACACAGAATGGGAGGCTACGAACGCGCCTTATATCCTTGACTCATTCAAACTACGTCAAGAAGCTGCTGATACAATGCATTCACTACCACCAACTCCCCAAACACTAAACGTTAACGCATTACACCCACCCCTATGCAACGCATTTACTCGAGTCCCCTTCGCGGGGAGATGGGCCCAATTTTTTTAAATAGGTTAGGTAATGTATATGAACTCCTTCTAAAACACTAATTCAGTAACATTCGCCCGCAGGAAACACACCTGAACTCAAAGCTAAACAACTTTTGAAGACTACTTTGTCTTGTGGAGAAACAGGTGCATTGGTTTATTCATCAGCCTCAGCTCATTAGAGCACTCGCCAGTTTCGAATTGGTCGTTGTCCGCTTTTTCGCTTTATTCTGCTGAATAGTATATGCTCTCTATATATTCAACGAATAATTGCTCGCCTATATATGCGTTCGAGTAATACGCGCATGAGCATTACTGGCCCTTCAGGTAATTCAGTAATTTAAAGGCACTGAAAAACATTGGCATCCTGCAAGAAGTGATAACACTGGCCGTTATATAAAAAATATTTCTCGTCTCGTCTCAAGTTTTCTCATAAAAACACAAAGGGAATATTGCACCACTACACAACAGGTAGTCATACCTAAAATTCGAAAATTGCTCTGATATGCTTGTCTCATTTGTTGAGTGCACTTGAAACTTGCGCTTTAGACAGTAGTCATCACTGGTATTCTTGGAGTGCTACGATTCCATCTCAAAAATGTACTTGAGGAAACTGGCGCAAACGTGCAAAGTATGCGCACATCTCAGCTGTCACGCACACTCATTAAACACTTGGGTATAGCATCATAAGGCTCTAGCGTAACACCGCGCATATCTTGTACCCTGGAGATTACTTTTTTTATCCACTCTTCAGGTAACAGAGAGAACTAAAGGAGGCCCCTGTGAAATGAGGAGTCTCGGAAAGTGCCCTCGGCGCAAAACAAGGCTTGGGGCATTGTTCCATGGTACCCCACGGTAATCTTGAAGCTATATTTGCGTAAATCTAGAAGAAAGCGCCTTCGCCATCAAACCCAACGCAGCAGTTTGATGACCTTTTTTTACTTCAATAAATGTTTTCACAAGTGCACGAAATGCTTGGGGCATAAAAGGAACACTTCCCTGTTAAATACGTATACCATACCGTTTGTACCACCACATGTGACACTTTAGAAGAGCAGGCAAATGCGTTAGCAGAACATTACGAACATGTTTCACGCTTCCTACATTACAGAAGTGCCCTTAAACACCAGAAATGTCGGCAGAGCCGAAGCAAAAATTTGAAAACAGCAAATAAATAGTGCCTTATATCTCTGAATTCGTACAACACAAACTTATCAGTTCGGTGATCGGCGGCCAGACGCCGGTGCCCGGTGACCAAGCACAAACCAAATTACATACCCCATGATCAAACACCTTCAAAGAGACACAACGGTAATACCATAAACTTTTCTCTCGCATGAAAAGAAGCCACAGTGGTGACACTGCTTAAGCTGGGAAAGTATGCCGGCAGTGTTTCAAGTTATCGCCCTAGGTCTATAAAATCTGGTTGCTTAAGGTTTTGAAATATTATTATAGAAATGTTACTAAACTTCCCCGAATACGGTGGTGATATTGACACTGCCAAACAGCCTTTCGGTTGGGCAAACACCTGACCATATTGTAAAATCCAAATGCTATAGAAAATTTATACTTGGTTACACACAGTACTGCCTGGTCATTTTTTTATCTACACAAGGCCTACGACACTGCCGTGGTATGATAAGCAGCAGTGTATAAAAGATTTTTGTATTTGTAGAATACGCCTACCATTTATCGAAGCTATCTGTCGGAGCGAACATTTGGGGTTAGTGTCAGGCCTGCAGATTTTGCGCTGTATATGGGTACTCGTCTTAATGGGTACTCGTCTGAAAACGTTTCTTATCTACGGTGAACATACTCAGAAAAAGTCTACCTCCTACAACTTTTCCTTCAATAATGTACACGATGTTTCAAATCGTGTGGCATGTGGATTACTGACCGGACGGAACAACTCGCCACTTCTGGCATGCAAGGTGAGCGAGTGTTTGAAGATAGCAGCTAAAATAAGTACATCCACGCTTTATCGAAAAACATCCTTTATTTACGCTTGCCCTAGAATCCATCTTGATGAGATATCTGTGCCACTGAAAACGCAGCAAACGTTTTTAGGCATTCGGCACCATAAAAATGTCTGATCTATTACACATATAAAGTTTTTAAAACGTGTGGAAGCAATAAACATTATAATATTCTTTCCCACTACCCGTGCCTCAAAGATGAGATGTGGCTGCTGCCTCTTTACTGGTTCTTTCAAAATATGGGTAGGACTACGAAAGTATCTTAAGTGGGCCAGCCTAAAAAACCGCCCTAAAATGCATACAGTCGTTTTGCTGGGGTTACACCCTTCGTCAAAAGGTTTCCAGAGGAATCTCGTGCAATGCCGTTACATCGGATGGGACCAGTAGTGCCTAGAACACCGCCGCTTATCTACAGACGTAATGTACGATGTGAGGACAACATTCGTAAAAAATTCCCTTGGCTTGCTGTAATGAATTACGCCTCTGCAATGCAATGAATATTAAACTGGCGCTTTTCATTTATGTCTTTTTGCTAGTGAGAATGCAAGAAGACGAGCTCGAGTACTTTTTAATGTGGCTAAAAACTTCCTTTGCTGGCATTGTTGCTCATCGGGAAAAGTCTCCAGTGTATTTTTACTTATAGTTTCAGCCATCATCAAAAGAAGTGCACTAAGAAAACTCATCGCAATATATATAGTACAGTTTTTTACAGCACATGCCAATGCAACTTATGATCACGTAAACAATGTGTGAGTAAAATACGTTACACAAATATTTATAAACAGTTTTTTTTACTTTTACAATTTTTTTATGTGTAGTATTCACACCGCAATCAGGAAAACCAACTAAGGACTAAGAAAACAAATCATATTGTCTGCCTACAATTTAAAATGATATTGGTGAGTTGTCAAACGGATTCATTTTATTTTATTTATTACTTTTATACATGCTGCAACCCGTAAGGGCTATGGCAGGAGTGGGGAACAGGCCGGTACAAAACAAACATGGTGAAAACACTTTGCTAAAGAACGTAAAATACAAAGTGGCAAGACATGGCATCACTTGGTGTCATAATGAAGACATTTTGGCAAGGAACAGAACACAGCAAACATACTGTGCAAAACTGTGCATACTGTGCATGCTGCGCAGAGCAAACATAAACAGCAAAAAAAAGAAAAAAACTGTCAAAGGGTATTTATGGATAACAAAAATTTGTTTAAGGGCAAAGAAGGTATGTCACTGGATATGTTATTCCAAAGTTCAACAGTTCGTGGAAAGAAGCTAAATTTAAACGTGTTAGTACGGGCGTAGAAAGGTGTCATATTCAAAGGATGGTAGTGGCGTGTTGAAGATGGTCTGGAACATGTTAAGTACAGATCTTTTGAAAGTTTGCACGTCGAAAAAATTATGGAATGTAATAACTTGAGAGACTCAATGTTCCTTTGCGATGGAAGTAGAGATAGGTTCAAAGATGGTAAGGCTGACGTAGGTGAAAAGGCAGAGTCATATCGCCTGAAGATGAATATAATGGCCTTTTTTCTGTACCGATTCTATTTCTTTTACTTCGCACTGGTTATAGGGGTTGCATACAGGTGACGCGTATTCGAGCACTGGGCGGATAAGAATCTTGTACACAGTTAGTTTTGTGTCGCTTGGGACCGCAGATAGTGTACGCCGGAGGTAACTAAGTTTTTTAGGGCTTTAGAAGTAATGTAATCAATATGGAGGGACCAGGACAGGTTAGAACTAAAAAACACTCCAAGGTATTGATATTGGTAAACTCTCAGCAGGGGCAGTCCATTAAATGAGTAGTTAAAATCTGAAAGAACTAATTTATTAGTAAAGGACATGAACACAGTTATTTCGTAGTTAATATTCATTTGTCAGGAACGGCACCAGTTGCAGAAAGATGAAAATGAATCGTTGAGAAGGATGTGATCATTGGGCGAGTGAATTACATGATATAACACACAATCATCAGCGTACAAACGAATCTTAGGGTGAACAATATCAGGCACGTCCATAACATAAAGCAAAAATAACAGAGGTCCGAGGAGTGAGCCCTGCCGAACACCAGAAGTGATTTTGGCCGGAGAAGAGGGCCTGATAAGGTGTAGGCATTTCGCCAGACAGTTTCGGGCCCTTTTCCTCCTACCTCCCCCCCTTCAAAGCCTCATCGCATCGCATCGCCGGAGAAGAAGCAACAAAATCACAGTACACAAATTGAGATCGGTTCGAAAGAAAGCAAGAAATCCAGTGAAATAATTGTGGGTTATTGCGGATCTTATTTAATTTGTGCAAGAGTTTTGAATGAATAACAGTGTCAAAGGCTTTAGAAAAATTGATAAAGATGGCGTCAATCTGATGTCCTGCGTCAAGGTTCATGAAAATGTTTAGTGAAAAGGCAATGGGTTGCGTCACCGTGCTGAACCCGCGTCGAAACCCATGTTCAAAATTGGACAGAATGTTATTAGACTCGAGGAAGTTGATGATATGTTTAAAGATTAGGTGTTCAAGCATTTTACAAGAGTATGAGGTTAATGAAAGAGCTCTATAATTGGAAAAAGTGTGCTTATCACTGGATTTGAACAGAGGAAGAACTTTACCTATTTTCCAGGACGAGAGAACGGTACCGGTGCGGATGGATGTGTTAAAAATAATTTCAAGGTACCGAGCATACCACTGGGAATACCGGAGTAGAAATGCATTGGGAATGCAATCAGGACCACTGCATTTTTTGCGTCCAGATTCAATATAAGGTTTAGAACGCCCTCTGCGGTAATTGTAATATTCCCAATGGAGAAATGAGAAAGACGATTTCGGAAGGAAGGGACAACGTTATTGTCAACAGAAAAATTGAAACTAAAATAGTCATTAAAGGCATTTGATATGTGAGCTGCGCAACATATTGTTTCGCCATCAGAAGTGAATTAAGATGGTAAAGTGGATTTGGGAAGGATAGAACGCCAAAACATTTGGGATTCCTTTTAAGCAAGGTTTGAAGCTGTACACGATAATAAAAATCCCTAGCCGAGTTTGTTATCCGTCGAAGTTCTTCTTTCGCGAGTTTGAACTTGGTGATAGTGTCAGGGTTATTGTTACGTTTAGATCGCCTGAGGCGATTCACACGGCGTGGCAAGTGTAGAATGTCGCGATTCATCCATGGAACACTGAGATTAGTCTTCTTCGTCTTTAGTGGGATAAACTGCCGTATGCAGGATTTAACAAGGCGCTCGAAGAATTCTAAAAGGGCGTTTGTGTCACCACTGAGACTGAGCTCGTTGAACGCCTCAAAGCTGTCGAACAATTTCTCGATAATAGAAATATCATCAGCGTTATTAAAGTCAGGGAAAATTGTGAACAGCGAACCAGGTTTAGGTAATGAAGAAGGAAGGTTAACAACAACTGCACTGTGGTCAGGTATTCCTTTAATTATCCTATGAGTGAAGCCATTCTGCGCAGCACGAGCACTAAGAAAAACTAAATCCAGTAGGGCGTTGGACCTTGTGGTGCCAGTAACGATCTGGAGGAGCCCATCAGAGAGTGACAAATTTAGGAGTGCTTTGTTAATAATGGTATCGCGACCGCTACAGGTCATTGCCGACCAGTTAACCCCAGGTGCAGTGAAATTACCCATGCAAATGAAATGTGCCGCAGAAACGTTATGTTCAAGAATGAATTGGCTGAGGGAGTGAATGCTTTCAACCGAACACCCAGGAGGGCGATGAAATACACCGATTACACTTGACTTTTTAGGAAGATGCAGCTTGCACCATACTGATTCAGTCGCAGCTGGAGAAGGCAACACCGAAAACTTAAGGTCAGAACGCAGTAGCAAAGCAACACCACCACCTTTCATATCAGAGCGATCAGACCTAACTGCGATGAATCCTGGTGGGGTAAATTCTGATTGAAGTATGCCATCATGTAACCATGTTTCGGTGATCCCAATCACATGGGGGGAATACGAGGAGACAAGAGCAAGAAGGTCTCGAAAATAATTAGTGATACTTCTGGCGTTTAGATTAAGGAGGGTGAGATGATCTGGTAGCTTACGTGCTGGTCAGGAAGGCGACGAACAACTAGACTGAATGGATGCAGGCCCAGAAGGGGGGCGGTTTACTTTATCCCGACTTTTAACTAGCATATTGAGGTTAGTGTCCCAGTCATGACGAGTGTCGTCAATGGAAACATGGTCGAAACGTATTTGAACTGTAGAACCATTGCTACGATGAGATGAGGTGGCATCCCAAAGTGTCCTACGTAACGAACGTACTCGTGCAGAATAATTTTCAGTAATTTGGAGATCAGTACCTTTTAGCTTTGGAGCATTGCTGAGAATATCCATTTTATCTCTGAAATCGAACAGTTTGAGAATGACTGGACGTAGAAGATCATTGTGCGCCGTACTGATTAGGTGACAACGCTTGGTACGAGGGCACACCATTTCCAAATGCTCGGACATTAATTTCCCAACGGTAGCGAGTAAAGAAACGTTTGTTTCTTCTGATTCTTCGGGCAAACTATGGATGATATTGTTGTTCCTTCGAGAGCAATTTTCTGGTTCGTTGTTTATAGAAACAAGTTTAGATACTGTTTGTGATAAGTGCAAAATCTCGGAACGTTCTGGCTCAGACAAACTGTTCACGGAAGATGCCGGCTTTTATTCGAGTGCAGACACATGCGCTTCAAGAGACTCAATACGGGCGTTGAAGGAATGGTTAATATCAGAGATATCGCGTGCGATTTGCTTTTGACCAGCCAGTATCAGCGAAAGAGTTTCCGCCAATGAATCAGAAACGCCAGGAAAAGGAGCGGATACCGATACATCAGAAGCTGATTTGGAGCGAGTCGATGGTGGTTTGACAGAATCAGTTGTGTTATTAGTAACCTTAGGACGGAATTCCTTGCGAGGGCCGGGATCAGTTCAACGGCACCGCTTAAGATAAGACGATGTAATCAAAACGCAATGTGTGAATAACAGAAAATAACACTTCGTCGGCAGGCACAGAGCAGCAGAAATCGACCATCGCTTCTAAAGCACGCAGCATCTGTGAGGTAACATACCTGTAAAAGCAAGCAGCGATCAGGCATTGTGCTCACGCCGCTCCTGCCTAGCCCACTGAAGAAGATGCCGGGATGAAATCCTTTTAAAGGGGCGAGTGTGACGTCACTGCCCAGGGGTCGGTCTTCTTCCAGGGGTCGTTGCAGGCATCCCGGCAAGGTGAGCGAGGCAGACAGTTAGGGCTATCTAGCATCACCAGTCTGCCGGGAACGTCGTCGATAAGAGATTCTGGAGGGACAGCGAAGTTCGCATGCGCAGGCCAGGGTGATGGGTCAGGCACGATCCTTGGTTCAGCAGAACACGGCAGCAGGGCGGCGAACCAAAAAGCGAACTGAAAAAGCAAGCACCGATCAGGCATCGTGCTCACGCCGCTCCTGCCTAGCCCACTCAAATGCAGCGGCAATTCGTATAAAAAAAATTTCTCACCAGAATACTGCTGAGGCATCTGTCCGCCGTACTATAGATGTCCCGCAGTTACCCAACCTATATTCAAATCCAGACGATCCGAGCCTAAAAACAAACTACGTGTCTCGTAAATGAGAAAACACACTTTTAATCTCCAATGCAATGGTCAGAACAAGTGCTGACACAAAGCAGTCTGAGAGGGGTGAGTCAGCCAACGCAATCCGCCACCGCGGAAACCCGTACACACGCCAGCGGGCTTGGCAGCGCCGCATTAGTGATATCGCCTGTGCGTCGAAGCGCGTATCAGCTCGAATCGTCTTTTAAATGGTTTTCAACTGTTATAAATACAGCTATGGGAGAAAATATTACGGTTAGTCATCGTGTTGTGCGCTGTTCAAGCATGCGCTCCGTATAAACACACATCACAATCGACTCTTAACAGCAAAGAGAGACAAGAGGTCGAAAAGGTCGTTTTCGAAAGAGGTCGTTTTCGCTAGACGTTTCTCGAGTTCTGTATAATTTCTCATTTTTCGCCGCTGTGTCACTGTGTATCTCTTTATGTGTGCGTCTCATTGTGTACCGTGGGTACTCTTTATTCTTCCCCAAAGTATGTGCTACGTCCTTCGCATTAAGCGTTGCAGTTGTTCTAAGTGGCAGTCACCTCGTTAACCTACGTTAGAACGGTGGTTTGGGCTAGTTGGTGGCGCATACTGAAATTCGAAACAGCGCAAAAAGACGGGGAAAGAAAACGACGACTAAAGACGCTGACTAACAACTGGTTGGTTTATTGCGCGGGTTGCGAAATATACCCAGAAAAGAAGGCGAGAAGGAACACGATAAAAAAGAAGGAAGCACAAAAAAGCACGAAAAAAAGAAGTGCATTGAACATTGGAAACAAAATACAAGATTGATACACGTGCATTGATTAAGTAGTAGCAACGCTGAAATGAGACGTGGCCAGAGGCGCGAGGCAAGCAAGACATCCTGAACAGCTAAGCTTTTTATGAGTCCAGATTGCGGATTTCCTTTTCAAGTATTTCAATGAACGGCTTACTGACACAATCGCTGCCTGCCTTATGAAAGAGGTAGGCTTCATAGATCTCATGCTTACGCTGACCCTTATACGTTTTTGCAACACGGGTATCGTGGAATCTGGGCGAGCAGCCGTGGTCTTTACAATGTGTGGCAAGATTGCTGCCAGTTCCCGTTTTCAGTGTGTTTGCATGCTTGCAGAGACGATAGTTCAGACAGCGCGCGGTCTAACCGATATTGGTCTTCCCGCAAGACAAGGGAACTTCATACACAACGGAGCGCCTACATTTTATATACGGTTTAGTGTGGCCTATTTCGCAAAAGGTGCCCCTTGGCTCATTTATGTTCACTCGCCTACAAAGGCCACCCAGATTGTGTGGTGTGGGAAACACTACTCCTACACCAGCGCGACCCGCTACCTTTTTCAAAATGTGCGAAACTCTACGCACATAGGGAACAACAGTGAATTTCGCCGGCCTCTCCTTCGGTGATCCAGCTTCGCTGCCTTTGTGAAATTGCCCTAACAACACTTCAGCTAAGTCACGTAGTAAGGCCGGTGGAAAGCCTGCCGACAGGAGCCTCACAACCAGCTAATCAAAACTGGCATCTACTTCATGCGGGCAAGATCTATTAAGGGAGTCCCTCAATGCAGCTAAGCCAATACTCAATTTCACGACTTTGGAATGGGCGGACGAGAGCGGGAGTTGGTTTTTTCCTGGAGCGGGGTGCATGCTTCCAACAAACATGGCTTGGCCTGAAATGTAAGAGGAGGTAAAAAAACCGCAGCTCATTGTGCGAAAGAAGTTCCCTTGTAAAAGTGACACCAGCTAGGGTGGTCTCGAAAATGTCTGTGATGCGCTGCACATGCTCGTCCCCGTCATCAGTCACGCACTCGAAAACCACCAAGAAGTCCTCCAAGTAGCAGAAAACGCGCACGGTTTTGGGACACGAACCATAACCTCCATTTGCCGGCAGTGTCGCGCCAGCAGGGAACGCTAAACATAGGCGCCAAGCATGACCCTATGCATACACCTTTCCTCCGAACGAAGAATTCGCTGTCTGCAATACTTCGCTGTCTGCAAGAATTGCCGTCTGCAAGGCGCGCCTCTTGTCCTACTCCATCAAGCATGCGTACGTCCCACCAGCGCTCTTCCTCTTGGTAGGCCCTTTCCCGCCGTCACGCCCGCTAGCATTGCAGCTGTGCCGCTACCGGCGGTCTGACTCCTGGAGGCAAATCCGTCTTCTAAAGAACGACCTTCTTGCCGCCTGTATTCTGGAGTGTCCCCGTGGGCGGCACTATCACCGGTTCCAGCAGGAAATTCAAACAGCATCGCAAGTTTCAGAGTTCGTCCGGCGGAGCATTCTCTCAAGATTGCGCAAGCCGTCGAGACCACTTCATCCGAGAAACACCGTGACTTTTCTGGGAGATCCCGCCGTGCCTGCAAGTGTGAAAAAGGTGTTGAAGTTTTGCGTACATCCCAAAATGGACAAGACCGAAATGCTGGGGCTTGTCAGGGCCACAGCTTTGAGGGCTGATTCAGAGAGTGCGGACAGATGCATTCTGGAGGCGGTCGATGCCTTGCCTGGAAAGTGTGAGGGAACTCCGCGCATAAAGACCTCGAGCGTCGTCAATGCACTCCGGGACGCTGACCTAAAACTCTTCCAGTCCCACAAAGAGGGCGGCTTCGCTGTTATTCTCTCGGGGTTGTACAACGAAAAGGCGCTATCAGCAGCCCAGGAAAACTTTTGTCCTGCTCAAATTGACCACAGAAAAGCCAGAAGGGAGGCTCTCAAGGAGTGTCAGGGTGAAGCGCTGAAAGACCTTGCAGGCTATGGAAAGAAGGCTGATGGGCTCAGCCTACAGGCTTTCTTCACGGCCAAGACTCACAAGGAAGGCACGCCATTCCGCGTCATCGTGTCCAAAAGGGGCTCTTGACAACGCGTTGTGGGCAAGTTCTTGCAAAATTCGCTATCCTAGCTGAAAATCGACGACCCTTTTCTTGTCAGGAGCACTACCGAAGTTTCTGACTACCTCCAATGGCAGTCCCCCCTCATGTGTATGGGTTCTCCCTGACATTAAGGACCTCTACTATTCCAAGCCGCACTCTGAGCTCATGCAGGTCCATTCTGAGAGAATACCCTACTACGTATCCTACTACCCTACTACCCTACTAGAATACCCTACCAAAATGCTAGTGCTGTGGACGCCAACACCTTCTTGGACCTGTTCGGCCTCTACCTGCGCTCTTCTGTTGTGGAGTTCAACAGCGAATTTTTCCTTCAGAGGAAAGGTGTTTGCATAGGGTCGTGCTTGGGGCCTACGATTAGCGACCTCCTGCTGCCGCGACACTGCGGGCAACTGGAGGTTATGCTTCGTGCCTCCAACACCGTGCGCGTTTTCCGCTACGTGGATGACTTCTTGGTGCTTTTCGAGTGCGTGACTTGTGACGGGGACGAGCATGTGCAGCGCGTCACGGACATTTTCGACACCACCCTAGCTGGTCTCACGCTTAAAAGGGAACTTCCTTCGGACAATGCGATGCGGTTTTTGGACCTCCTCTTGCATTTCAGGCCAAGCCATGTTTGTGGGAGCTATGCAACCCTATCCAGAAAAAACCTTTTTCCGTTCTCGCCCGCCCATTCCACAGTCGTGAAACGGAGCATTGCCTTAGCGGCATTAAGTGGCTCCCTTAAGGTATCTTGCCCGCATGAAGTAGAGACCAGTTTTGATTCACAGGTTGTGAGGCTCCTGTCGGCAGGCTTCCCACTGGCCTTGCTAGGTGACTTAGCTGAAGTGTTGCTAGGGCAATTTCACGAACGTAGCGAAGTTCGATCGTTTAATGATAGGCCGGCAAATTTCGCTGTTTTTCCCTATGGGCATGGAGATTCGCACATGTTGAAAAAGGTTGCGGGTCGCGCTGGTGTAGGAGTAGTGTTTTCCGCACCACACAAACTGGGTGGCCTTTATAGGCGAGTGAACATAAATAAGCCAAGGGGCACCTTTTGCGAAATAATTCACATAAAACCGTATGTAGAATGTAGTTGCTCCGTTGTGTATGAAGCTTCCTTGTTTTGCGGAAAGACCTATATCGGTCAGACCGGGCGCTGTCTGAACGATGGTCTCCTCCAGTATGCAAACACACTGAAAACGGGTACTGGCAGCAAAATTGCCACACATTGTAAAGACAACGGCTGCTCGCCCAGCTTCAACGATACCCGTGTTGCAAGAATGTATAAGGTTCAGCGTGTGTGTGAGATAAATGAACCCTACCTTATTCATAAGGCAGGCAGCGATTGTGTGAATGAGCCTTCCATTCAATTACTCAAAAAGAAAATCCGCTCTGTGGACTCATAAAAAGCTTAACTGTTCTGGATGTCTTGCTTGCCTCGTGCCTCTGGTCACGCCTCATTTCAGTATTGCTACCATTTAATCAATGCACGTGTATCAATCTTTTATTTCATGTGCAATGTTCAATGCACATCTTTTTCCGTTATTTTTCTGTGCTTCCTTGTTTTTTATCGTGTTCCTTCTTGCCTTCTTTCTGTGTATATATCTCAACCCGCGCAATAAACCAACCAGTTGTTAGTCAGCGCCTTGTGTCGTCGTTTCATTGTCCCATCTTTTTGCGCTGTTTCAAATTTCAGTCGTCAAGCTGCTCATTGCAGTAGCTTTTTGTGATTGCTTCTTTTTTATTCTTCATGTAAGAGAAAATAAACATTTAATTGAACCTAATTCAATATCCAAGCAGTCGATTACTCAACTAGGAAAGCTCAAGAAACACTCGCAGCCCCAGCCAGTCACTTCGCCAAGAAAGCGCACATTTAGAATACAAGGATAATATGTGGTTATTGACGAAGAAAGCGCACATTTAGAATACAAGGATAATATGCAGTTATTGACGATTCGGGATTCATAAGCCAGAAGCGAGGCGTACAGTACAGCAAGACTATGAAGAAGCACGTTATTGCCAAACCGAAGCAAGGCCATATTACGGAAATATTTGTTAATCAAGCTCTCCGCCAGATGATGCTTCAGGGTGAACAAGCAACACTGGCTTGTCTGCGGAAACGATACTGGATGTTGAAAAACCGCCAAATAGTCAAGAGAGTAGTAAAAAATGGGTCGTTTGCAAAATACATAATAGGAAAGCAGTCAGCCAAACGCCCTCTCTACTAACACAAGACCGAGTCACGCAAGTGCTGCCATTTCAAGCGAGCAGAATAGACTTGACAGGAATACCATACGCACCACACAAAGGGCAGTGCATAACGCAGTATGCAGTAATTCGCACCTGCGCCGTCTCAAGACCGAATCATCTAGAAGTGCTAAACAAGTGTTTAGCCTTCAACGTCCTACAAGCTTTCCGTGGATTCACAGCACGACGAGTAATACCAACAATAGTGCATTCACACAACGCCAAAACATTCAAACGTGCAGAGAAAGGCAATAACAAAGGGTTGAAAACAATTCGAAGAAAAATATAGATATTGCAGCTTACATTATGTCAAGCGGAATACGATAGCGGAGGGGGCACCCGTATGGGATGAATTTAATGAGCGTTTGATAAGAAGCCTAACAACCTCCATATGCAAACTATTCATTAGCATCACGACCACAGTAGAAGAGATGCTAACCATCGTAACAAAACTGGAAGGAGCGTTACATAATTCACCCTTAACCGACATTTACAGAGAGCATGGCGAGCTCATGCCAATAAAGCCTGCGGACAATATCGGACATTTCAGTATTCAGCTCAGGACCTGCGGAAACGTCCACGGTCGACGGCTGTCGCTGCCTTCGGCTTCAACGAGGATAAAAGCGCATCTGCAGCCGCGTGGCCCACATTCTTGAGGGAGCGATCAGCCACCGCGGTTCGATCGAAGCCTGCAATCTGAATCGTCTAATGCTGTCCAGGTCTCCAATCAACATTACCCCGCCCCTCGTTGTCCTTGGCTGTCGAACAGCTTATGTTTTTTTACGAAAAAAAGACCACCTGTATAAAAAAACTAAGCGCCAACCATTTAACACGCACCTCAAAACCAGGTATACACGATATTGCAATATGTTATGCGCATTGCTAAAAAACGCCAAGCGAAGGGATTATGAAAACCAAATTCTGGACAGCGGAAGCAATACAAAAAGAAAATTTATACGCGAACTTCTTAACACACCACTTCAACGTGACTCGGTCACATCCATTAAAACGAAGGACTCGCTGGTCACAGCACAGCTTGATATGGCGAACTGTATTAATCAACGTTTTCCTACAATATCTTCTGACCATTCTTATTTTGGGGGTACGGCCACATTTACTCGCCAACCACAATCATTCTTTCTTATTCCTACCAACCCTGTGGAAATTGAAGCCGTCATTTCAAGGCTAAAAGCGGCTGGTCCTGGCTTAGATAGAATTCAGGCGAAACACATCAAATTGATTTGTCCATTCATTCTCCGAATTTCAGGTTCTGTTTTAAATCTTGTCTTTAAAACTGCTTTGTTCCAAAGCATATTTAAATTGGCTAAAGTTGTTCTGGTCTTCAACAAAGGCGATCCGAATCAAACATAAAATTATTGATCGATTTCAATCCTCCCACTTCTTGACAACGTGCTTGAAAAGTTAAACAAAAAGAGACTGTCTAACTACTAAATAAAGTTTAGTATACTAACTCCCAGTCAAATCTGCTTTCGACCTTGCCTTTCAACAGATAAAGCTTTCACATCTTTTGTCGATAGCATGAAAATATTCATTGGCAAAGAGAATTACGCTGGCTCGGTATTCGTGGACTTATCGAAGGCATTCGACAGTATTGATCACGATACCCTCTTCACTAAACTTCAGTCATACGGAATAGCTGGACCGCGCCTTCAACTGTTGAAAAGCTTCTTGTCAGATAGGCAGCAAATTGTTTGCGTCGATGGCACTTTTTTTTCCTCTAATTTTAACAGGAAAGGCGTACGCCAAGGCTCTGTTTCAGGGCCGCTTTTCTTCCTCAGTTACGTAAATGATTTACCGCAGTGCGTCACGCACTCGAAATGCATTCTATACGCTGACGATACCACCATTTTTTCAGACAATTCTGACACAGAGATATTAATTTCTCATTTGCAAAATGACTTATGTTCTCTTGAAACTTGGTGAGCTAATAACAAACTATCTATTTACTTGTTTAAATCGTCCCTAATGGTATTACAATGCCCGAATAAAAAGTTGCAAATAAAGTCTTGCCTCCATGTAGGTCACGATCCCATTTTACTGTGGAACCAAACACCATTAGGTATTGTTGTTGACCCTCACCTAAAGTTCCAATGCCAGATCTTCTCCATTTGCAAACAGATATCAATTCGCATTCGAGCGCTTCTTAGAGCTAGACTGTAATCCAGTACGAAAACTTTGTTGGATTTATATTATGCAGTTATTCTTAGCCACTTGAACTACTGCATAACATCGTGGGGTCGATCGTATAGAAATCACCTTTCACCATTAGAACAACTTTAAAAACATGCAATGCGTATAATAACGTTTTCCCCAAAAATGTCACACCTCTTCCTATCTTTACTGAAATTAATATATTACCTTTGCAAAAGATATATTTGTATAGCGTGAGAGTTCTGTTTTTTGAAGTGCTTCGCAGACTCCTAGATCTTGACATTTTCCCTCGCCACTGGTTAACCAACCCTAATTGCACTAGATTTTCCTCCCGTGAGAGTTTGTTGTTGCCCAAGGTAAGAACTAATTAGGGTAAATTTAGTTTACCTGTTCTTGCTGTTTGTTTGAATGACGTACCACTGAAAATGAAGATAGCTCGCTTCAATCATTTAAAAGAAAATTCAAAATGTTCTTAGCTACTCACCAGTAACTCCTAGAAATATTTTTCTGGTGTGACATCTTTCCGTGGTTGTTCTGTTGTCAATTGATTACAATTTTCCTGTTTTTTCCACAATGTGTTGTATTTTCTTTTATATCCTATTCTTACACGATGTTTTATAGGATTTGTATAGCGTATGCAATATATACTGTTTGTATGATGCTCACAACTTGGTATCTCCGAAACATGTAGCATAGAAGGTCCCACCTGTGGTTCTGAAACCTTGGGACCTTCTCGTGTAGTTCACCAATGTTATTACACTCTTGTACTTTTCTAAATTTATAAATAAACTGACAAAGACGGCAGCTAAACGCCGAACAGTGCATCATGACCAGAGATGAATTGGTATACAAGATTTCACCAACAGTACTTGAAAAAAATCTCAGCAATATCACGCACAAAAGCAACGACCGGCCAAAAGTTGGAAGAAGGCGATGTCGTTTTCCTGGGAGGCAGCAGACAGAGAACGTTCTGGGAACTGTTCAGGATTGCGACATAATCCGGAAGTCACGCTGTGACGAAACCGTGTCTTTTGTGGGGAAACAAGAAGTTGATACAGCGTTCAATCAAACACACTTACCCGCTCGAGGAATTCTCTAAATGAGCGCGCCAACAACGATCCTGGTGTCCTTTGAGAGGGCGGTGATTTGATAAATATCACCGTCATTTACACTGAAGAGGAAAGGATCTGGTCCTCCTGGCGCGACACGCATTCAGTGTTCTGTAAGCTATAAAAAAACGTATCTAGATGGTACACCAGCCTGCCCCGTGTTTACAGTAATGAAGCTGCGTTTAAAATTACAATAATTAAAATAACTTCACCGTGCAGTTATACAAGCTTATTAGCCATTGCGTGCATTTCTGTCATGTTAATATTGACGTCACCGCCATTTCCCGATCTCAGGTTTCTATTGGTTGAAAAAAAAGTCTAGTTTTCATAAAAGAATAAAACATGCCCTTCTATCGGGTGGTAGAACTTGTCACTACACGTGACACTATGCCCTTTAAGGTTTTCTGAGAGTACTGTGAATCTGGGCAGAAAATTCGCAGAAAATTCACTTTTTATTAGTTAAAGCATTCTTCAACCTTGTTTTCCTTGAATATTTTGGAATATCGATAATCTGGTAGGGCCAGAACTTAATCGTCCCAAGTGTATTCCGTTTTGTTAGAATGACGACAAGAAAGACGAACTAGAAATTGTTGAAAAACGTCGGTTTACACCAATATTCATTTCACGCGAACTGCTCGATGCAAAAGAAATTGTAGTATCTGCCTTCTTCGGGACAGGCAACTTCTATTGGGCTATCATCCCTCTAGATGGAGCCATCCAGATGAAATAGAACTATATAAAATACGACAAGGACAGAGTGTGGCATCGTGATACATCCTTAGCTGTGCACACTAGGCTGGTTTATCAGGCGCCTTAGCCCTGACACTTTTGCCATACTTTCTTTTGGTGTGTTTCTTCTCATTTTATTTTGTTTTCCTGACGGGTCCCCTTTGTTCGCTCGCTTAAAATCACAAACTACGCCACCGTCAAACTACAGAATCAGGGCCTACGTGGTGCGCCCTGAGACTGGAGAGCTTCAGAGTTCTAAAAATAACAGCCCGCTTCTTTCAGCATTTAGTGCGCTAGATTTACTTATGGTGATTATGATGATGATTACTAGGCATCTCTTGGCGTCGGTTTGTCTGTTGTAAGCAACCGACTTGCGTATTTTGTTTCACTTACCGTCTCTACTCTTTTCAAACTTATAGGTTTGCCTCCTGGAGTCCCCTATTTTCAACTCCAAGCGACTCCCTCTCTCTTTTTTCTTCCCCCGCTGTTTTAAAGTCCACCCGTTTGTACTACCCCTACGTAACAATCGTTTTCCTACTCTTCTTCCGTTACCATTCCAGCCGCCTCTCTGTAACCTCTATGGCCCTGAAGTACAAGTTCCTTCCTCACCCCCAATCCCATGGTCTCCGGCACCGTCCTTGCAACCGGTGACGTTGAACAGCTGTTTCCTGTGTTTGGGGCGTGATGCGCAATGATATATACTATGGAAAATGTCGGTATTCTGGGGGGAACCGTTTCCAGTTCGGATTCTGCGTGAAACTGCGAACTTCTCCATAATCAGGTGCTACATTTTAGTTTCAGCGAAGTGGAGCGGCTAATAGTTGTTTATTTCGGACATCATTATTCACTGCGTTCCATAAAGGCACCACAACGCCCCTCGTTGTTTGTGCGTTGCATCACAATGTGCACCAAACAGAGCAATTATTTGCTACCTTGAACTTTGGAAATATATTACGAATTCAGATTGCTGCACACTCTTTCGTTCCCTTCCAAAAACACATTATGGCTGACTGCGGAGATATTTGGTTCTTGTCTGATAGCTTGGGCCAAGTGTTTGTGTTTTCAAAAAAGAAATGAAAGCAAGTTATTTTCATTGTCTACATGAACTTTTGATATGCTGGCTATGGTGCCCACTGTGGCAGGAGACACTTTTTGGCATGCTGAGGTATCGTCATGGCGATTGTGGGGGAATAATAAGATTTCACAGCAATGCTGAAAAGCTACAACCGAGCGCCTCTCGAGAAGTGCACATTGTGCAGACATTTATCACTCAGCTTGCAGGAATAACTCGTGAGCCTAAAGTATGTTGCAATATTTTTGTATGTCGAAGTATTTAGAAGAAAAACATTGTCATGGCTCGGGCTAAAAAAAGTTCAGTTTCGTACAAAGAATCAAGTTCTCTAAAGATATCTCAGTGCTCCCTCCGTAAACGGTCGCTAAAATTTATGTATGACATTTTGGTATTCTGTATTTTCTAACAGGGCAAACCGGGACCTCGGGCCATTGAAATAGCAATGCACATTGTCATTTTCTGCGTTATTGATCTCTTTCTGCCATGTGTATGTTCACAGAGCAGCTCATGAAAGCTCCTGTACAAGAAGAGATGATTGCATTCTTCAAGTATACACGGGTATTTTTGATCTTTGGGGGTGCGTATTAGTTAGCGGCATTAAAAGTATTAACAGCTTCAAAATTCATTTACACACAATGAAAAACTAGACCTGTATTTCAAGGTGACAGTATGCTGTTTTTGAAACTCTTTTGGCAAAACGTTCCTGCTCATAGATTTTGATGTCGTACGGGCGCAAGCAGGCACACCTTAATTTTGTCTGTATACGGTCGCATTTCATTTTGAAGCTACTCGATTTGTTGGAGGGGTCAGTGTAATAAGCATTTATTTTGAACTGCTGTATAAAGCATAACGTTCACAATCAGCCTTTTCTGGATGCCGCAACACCAACAAGGAAAGACCTCCTTTTGCCTTTATTTTTAAACAAATGCGACACTTAGACATCAAGAGTGCATGCGGTGATAATATGGCACTGTGGGTACTCTGATTGTGGCTGCTTCCCCAACAATACGGTGGTCAATCAAGATACGATATTTCCGCTTATAATGCTAAGGTAATACCAATTATACTCATTAATGTAGGTGGACCACGAGTAGTGCCACCGCTAGATTCGTAAAAGTGGCTAAGTAAGGGTATCTAAGTAAGATTGCTAAGTAAGCACTCCACTAATGTGGACTGCTTAAGATCGGCAACTAATCGAAACCATCTTTTTAACTAGGCAGTGCCCGATTAATACATCGGTGCCGGATTGTCTGCAGATTCACCGACGCGTGCGGCTCACCACCCCTGTCACCAGTTCAGCCGATGTGTGCGCCGCTCCGCTGTTACTGGAAGCCCGTGGATCCCGCCTAGAAAATGGTGTTATTCTGCAGTCCATGCGTGATCCTTTGTAAACTGCTTTTCGCGACAACGGCCATCACTTCTCGGAAAGCAATCCACCACTGCGGACCGCTCAAGATCTCCAACTAATCAGAAATACCTTTTGACCTGGGCACTGCCCGACTGCTATACCGAGGCCAGAATAAGAAATTTCTTTTTACACTGGCACTGACCAACTGATATATTGGGGCCGGTTTGTAGGCAGATTCGCCGACGCGTGCCGCTGACCACTCTGTCACCTGTTCAGCTGATGTGTGGGCAGCTCGGCTGTTACTGGAAGGCCGAGATTCCCGCCTACATGCGGTGTGTTAATGCTGTCAACGCCATATCCTTCATAAACTGCTCTTCGCGGCAATGGCCATCACTTTTGGGCGAGCGATCCACCACTGCGGACCGCTCAAGATCGCCAACTAATCAGAAATACCTTTTGATACGGGCACTGCCCGACTGATATATCGGGCCGTATCGTCTGCAGATTCACCCACGCGTGCCGCCGACCACTCTTTCACCCGTTCAGCTGATGTGTGCTCAACTCAGCTGTTACTCGAAGGCCGAGATTCCCGCCTACAACGGCACATGTCTCAGCAGTCCACGCCGCATCATTCTTAAACTGTTCCTTGCGCACCGGGCATGACTTTTGGACAAGCGATCCTCAAAGGCGGACCGCTCAAGACTGCCAAATAATCAGAAACACCTTTTGACCCGGGCACTGCCCGACTGTTAATTTGATGCCGGATCGTCTGCAGATTCACCGACGCGTTCCCACTGACCACTCTGTCACCCATTCAGCTGATGTGTGCGGAGCTGAGCTGTAACTGGAAGTCCGTGGTTCCGGCCTACCTGTGGTGTGTCTATGCAGTCCACGCCGTATCCTTCATACACTGCTCTTCGCGACAACGGCCATCACTTTTGGGCGAGAAATCCACCACTGCGGACAGCTCAAAATCGCCAACTAACCAGAAATACCTTTTGACCCGGCCACTGCCCGACTGTTATATCGGGGCCGGAACATCTGCAGATTCGCCGACGCTTGCCGCTGACCACTCTGGGACCCGTTTAGCTGATGTGTGCTCAGCTCAGCTGTTACTGGAAGGCCGAGATTCCCCTCCTACATGTGGTGTGTCTATGCAGTCTACGCCATAATCTTCATAGACTGTTCTTCGCGAGAATGGCAATCACTTTTGGGCGAGCAATCCACCCCTGCGGACCGCTCAAGATCGTTAGCTATAGAGAAATACCTTTTTACCCTGGCACTGCCCGACTGATACATCGGTGCTGGATCGTCTGCCGATTCACCGACGTGTGCCGCTGACCACTCTGTCACCCGTTCAGCTAGTGTGTGCGCCGCTCAGCTGTTACTGAAAACCCGTGGTTCCGGCTTACAACGTGGTGTGTCTCTGCAGTCCACGCCAGATCCTTCATAAACTGGTCTCCCGGACAATGGCCATCACTTTTGGGCTAGCAATCCACCACTACAGACCGCTGAAGATCGCCAACTAATCAGAAATATCTTTTTACCCGGGCACTGCCCGACTGATATATCGGGGCCGGATTGTCTACAGATTCGCCGACGCGTGCCTCTGACCACTCTGTAACCCGTTAAGCTGATGTGTGCGGAACTCAGCTGTTATTGGAAGGCCGAGATTCCCGCCTACAACGGTAGGTGTCTGAGCAGTCCACGCCGAATAATTAAAAAACTGTTCTTTGCGAACCGGGCATGACTTTTGGAGAACGAATTCTGAAATGCGGACCGCTCAAGATTGCCAACTAATCAGAAACACCTTTTGACCCTGCCACTGCCCTACTGATATATCGAGGCCGCATCGTCTGCAGATTCGCCGACGCGTGCCGCTGACCCCTCCGTCCCCCGTTCAGCTGATGTGTGCGTAACTCAGCTATTACTGCAACTACAATGGTAGGTGTCTGAGCAGTCCACGCCGCATCATTCGTAAACTGTTCTTTGTGATCCGGGCATGACGTTTGGACAAGCGATCCTCAAAGGCGGACCGCTCAAGACCGCGAACTAATCAAAAAAACACCTTTTGACCCGGACACTGCCCGACTGATATATCGAGGCCGGATAGTCGGCAGATTCACCGACGCATGCCACCGACAACTATGTCGCCCATTCAGCTGATGTGTGCGTAGCCCAGCTGTTACTGGAAGTCCGTGGTTCCGGCCTACACGTGGTGTGTCTATGCAGTCTACGCCGTATCCTTAATACACTGCTCTGCGCGACAACTGCCATCACATTTGGGCAAGCAATCCGCCACTGCGGACCTCTCAAGTTTGCCAACTAACCAGAAATACCTTTTCACCCGGGCACTTCTCGACTGATATATCGTGGCTAGATCGTCTGCCTTTTCACCAACGCGTGCCGCTGACCAATCTGTCACCTGTTCAGCTGATGTGTGCGCAACTCAGCAGTTACTGGAACGCCGTGGTTACGGCTTACAACGTGGTGTGTCTCTGCAGTCCACGCCGGATCCTTCATAAACTGCTCTTCACTTTTGTGCGAGCAATCCACCACTACGGACCACTGAAGATCGCCAACTAATCAGAAATACCTTTATTCCCGGGCACTGCCCGATTGATATATTGGGGCCACATTGTCTGCAGATAGCACGGAAGAAACCGTGCAGCTAATTCAATAGCTGCACGGTTTTTTCCGTCTTTTTGGCCAAATGTTGTATCAAGAATTTGTTGATCCTGAATCTGCAACACTATGTGCTCTGCCAGAAAGGACAACCTCTATTATTCACCTGAATTCCCGCGCTGTTACAAACAAATATGACCACTTCACTTTCTTTCTTAGCCAATTCGCGTTTCGTTTCAACATTATCATGCTTACCGAAACGTGGTTTACCTCATTCAATATTTCTCCTTCTTTAAAGGGCTACAAGCTATTTTTAGCGAACCGATCCGACAAGCGTGGGGGTGGTTGCTACGACCGGCTACCGCAATTCACTGTGGTATCCAAATACTACGAGGGGCTGAGTGTTGAAGGCACGAACGCACTTGTATCTGTTCTATATCGACAACCCAGCGGCGTTACAAATACTTTCATAGAATTTGTGAACGAGCTGCTTGAATAGGCTTCATTTAAAAGGCTTCGATTAATTCTTGGTGGGGTTTCAACATTAACCTTCTTGCTGAGATCACTCATTCGAAAAATTATAAAAGTTTTGACTGCCTGTGACTTTACAAATATCATTAAAACGCCGACCCGAGTGACGTTAACAAGTTCAACACTCCTTGACCTTCTTGTGACCAACACCGACACGCCCGTGACACCAGCTGGCACTATCAATTGCGACTTAAGCGACCACTGTCCTATATTTAGAGCGTACTCCTCTTGCGATAATCGTTGTAATCCCTCTCCCCCCAAAGCAACTTACCAGAGCATAACTGTGTGGAGGTTGGAGCAGTTCAGAAACAAAATTCGCGAAAGCGAATGGACACCCGTTCTTAAGCATGGTACCGCACACGGCGCCTACAATAAATTTTTAGCAATCTTCGCTACAAACTACAACGCCTCTTTTCCGATAAAGTCCTTCACAGCCAGAAAGCGTATCAGAAAACCCTGGATTCGGCCTCATCAACTAAAAATGATACGAGAAAAGAACAAGCTTCTTCGCTTATTATAAAAACGCGCACCTTGGCGGCGCATGAAGCATTTAAAACACTAAGCAATCGTTTGACCGCCGAACTAGGGAAGGCAAAAGCCCAATAGTATCAGCAGCTATTTTCTGACGCATCCCGTCCTTATCAAACATGGAAATTTATAACTGATGCACTGGGAAAACACAACGGGATGACGGAAACGTCAGAACTAACTAATCTTGGCGAGACCCTTACTGCTCCAGCACTTTCTGAACACTTCAACGATCACTTTATAAATGCCAATGCTAACATTACGTCCCCAAACCCCATGTCAAGTACTCTCGAACACCCTGTTCCCGACTCTGCTTTCTTGAAACCAACAGACATCTCGAAAGTTAATCAAGCTTTTATGTCACTTAAAAACAGCAAAGGCCTCGACATTGAAAGCATGCAGATTAAACCAGTAAAACACGTCCTCGACCTTGTTTGCCCGTATCTAGTCTTTATATTAGAACTTGCAATCGAGTCGGGTTGCTTCCCGCACAAAAAAACGCGCTAAAGTGTCTGTTATATTTAAGGGGGGTGACAGAAACAATGCCTCTAACTATAGACCCATATCTGTCCTACAAGTGCTATCAAAAGGTTTCGAAAAATTTTTTTCTTGCGCGGCATGAAAGTTTTTTTTTTTTTTCTAAGCATAACATTTTGTCCGAACGCCAGCATGGTTTCAGGAAAGGCTGCTCCACCGAGTCTGCACTGCTCTTGCAGAAAGAAATAATAGTAAAAAATATAGAAGCCTCCAAACTTACACTTGCAATATTTATCGACTACAGCAAAGCATTTGATTCTCTGCATTATGAAATTCTTCTGCAAAAGCTTCAAAAGTATAGAATCCGGGCGGTTTTGCACTCGCCAATGCAACCCTACATGTCTAATAGGGAGCAATGTGTTGTGCACAATGGCTACCGGTCTTCATTCAGAAAAGATGTTGTGCGGTGTACCGCAAGGAAGTGTTCTGGGACCGGTTTTATTCAATGTTTATGCTAACGATGTAATTTCTATTGATAAACAAGCCGAATTTGTGTTGTACGCAGATGATACTAGTTTATTTATTAGCAACGCTGACGCTACACGCCTGTTTTCCGCCGCCGATTTTACCTTAACCCAATTACAGGCTTGGTCAAACGAAAACTGTTTAAAAAATAGTGCAAAGAAAACCAAATGCGTTTTATTCGCGCCTAAAAATAAAAGTGTAAATGTAACCGAAGACTTCATCTTGGGGGCCTCGCAAATCGACATTTTTAAGCATCACAAAGTGTTGGGGGTAGTGCTCTCGCACCGCATGACATGGGACGCCCATGCTGAATTACTCGCAAAAAAGCTGGCATGCGCAGTGGGTGCATAGCACCGATGCCGCGATTTCTTCCCGCTGAACATTAAACCAGGGAAGTGAAACTTCATATACCTTGCATGGGACGCGAAATTCGCTCGCAGCGCCGGAAAACCCCTGGTGTTTGGGGACGCTACTAAAAACATGGCGGCGTGATGCAGATATGCACTGTGAAACGCCATCTTAATGAGGACTGAAAGGCCGAGCGGGGGGACGAGGGGCAATTTAGCGGCAAATTCATTTGGGACGCACATGCAAGGTAAATTGAGCGAGTGGAATATATTCAGATGGCCAGCACACGACCTTGTTTCTGTTGCGCAACCGGCCACATTAACAAAAGAGCAATTGTTTTGTCCTGATTGATGAAGTTTTGCGCGTCCATTTCTTTTTGCACCACTTATTTTAAGTACGAAGTTGTTTTGGATTATTAGTACACACAATCTAGACAAGAATAAATAGTATAATTAATTTAATTTTTATTGCCTAAATGTACCATTCATACAGTAAAAACACAACTTGGATATTTTGGGCTTTTAGTCGCAAAGAGAAAGTGTATGGCACATGGCCGCATGCTGATAACTAGGTATCCAGCCAGTGCACATATGTCCAGTGCCTTGTCTGTCCAAGGTCCGCGTAGTCTCTGCTGGTGAAATGGGCAGGACCCAGCCGGTAGCTGCTGTAGATCTGTCGAGGTGGTAAATGAGCCAGGTCCTGCCTTCTCGCACACTGGAGCCAAACGCGAGATCTGGAACATCAACAAGCAGGTTTGTATATTTGGGTTAGAATGAATACTAGCTTTAATGCTGCTTTCAGGAGCACATAGTTTTGAGTGAAAACTGGCATCTGTATTCGAAATGAACGTGATCTGATATATTTCGATATATCTGATATATTTCGATCTGATATATCCGATATATTTTGATATATTTCAACTTTCTAAATTGATTTTGGCTACAAAGACGACTTGTGAGAACACCAATCGTAAAGGCAAATTTTAAATTAAAATAAGCCTTTATTATTACGAGACGCGGATACGTTTTTCTATTTGTGCGATCATAATGTTCGGTGGCAACGACCCAGCTTTCCTCCTAATCCAGAATACATTTCTGCAGACAAAAGCAGCCATCCCACACCACAGACAGCTAAGCAGTTATTCATGCATATATACTTTAGCGCACTGTGTATTCCTTAGGTATTTCTCAGGCCCTGCAGTACACCGGTCATAAAAACCTTATTTAAGAACCTCTAATAAATTACCAGCAAAGGTTAAGCATGCATTGTCTAATTATTTATCGGCTTATAGCTGTAGCTCCATTTTTGTGAATATATTGTTCTTGTACTTAAAGCTGAAACTCGAAGCACGGAACTGAACCGTAAAGTATGAATTATAAGTGGCGGAATTAGAGTTAATTTTGTATTATAAACATATACAGTAATTGTTTAGTGTGTATATTTATTGGTACAAATTTATTCTGCCATATTCCGTTGATTAACGTGAATGGAAAATGCAGAACACACAATTGAAATCCAATAAAGTAATGTATGTAGCCACTATGCTAAGTTAACTTAGTGCTAACAACACGATATGAACCTACGTACCCACCCTTTAAGCCAAAGGTTTAGCGAGACGCCTTCATCCAGCTGTAGACATAAATTGGCTGACAATATTAACGATAACAATAGTACTGATAATAATTATAATATTCAAAGTAATAGAAATGTTATAATAACAACAACAACGCAGGCAATCAAAAGCTAATTAAAAAAGTTCGGATAAACTTACACTGTTCCATTAGTTATTGTATATGTTGCCTCATATACATTTGCCTGCATACTGTGCATTCACTTGCGCTAAAAAGAAGAACACACCATCGAAACGCATTAAATCAACAGCGCACGTGTAAACAAATGTGTGTAGCTAATGTAGACATTGCATTATTAACAGATGCTCTGCTGTGCATTTCATGTGTAATTCAAGAGTCAAAGAAGACAATCAGAATGTAATAAACAAAGTGTGCACGTGGAATCCACTTAAATTAAAAAGCTAGTGTTGCAACGGCATCCTGCTATCTCGTGCAAGCGTAGAAAAGCAAAACGAGCACAATGCAGGTCGCACCTTTCGTCCGCCGGGTTCGAAAAGTATTTTAGGCGGCCTGGCGTGAAGAATTTTGACACCACTCAGTACAGCACTATCTGTGATGATGGCGCGAATCCATTCATGCGTGTGTTTTGCTGGAACGAACTTTACGGTGGTAAAAACGGCCCTCGGAACACCGCGGATCGTAGCATACCTGTGGGTGCGACAAGAAACGCCCCTTTTCAGCGATACGAAGTAGAAAGGCGCGGTTGACGTTTTCCACTCGGGCTGGCGCTCGTATTTTCGCAATCTCGAACTGCAACTTTTAAGTTCACGTGCATATTAAAAACTCCGCAAGTAATAACTAACCTGGTAATAAATATAAAATACAACAACAACGTTCATTTATGCCTGTATGCAGTACAGCCCCCAAACGTTAGGATCGCTGCAGTCACGGGACAGAAAAACGGCGGAGTTTCATCCCCCTGATTAAACTTCAAATATACCATTCGCTGTTCCGGTCACACCATAATTACTGTACGTTAGTTTTGGCCACGACAACCAAGAAAAATATTAACACGTTACTGCTGTTAGAAAAGAAAGCTTTAAGGTGTATAAATAACGTACCGTATCTTCATCCGACTAAGCAATTATTTGAGCAGCATAGAATATTCAATATTAGGCTGCTTTATTCCTACCGTCTGATATATCAGTTACACTTTTCAAATCGTAAATATAACAAATCTTAACACAATTATACGGTCTTGATCTGCGAATTAGCACTTATACAACTCGTGCCTCGTAACAATGGCTCGTTCCACGCCCATGAACCAATTATCATTGGCAGTCACTGGCATACAACATTCTAAGCATATTAAATAAATTACAGGGACTTAGCGACAATTACGGAACACTAACACGAGCTTCCTTACGTGATATGTTTGTCGGAAATGATTGTTTTTAAATTTCATTTTCCATATTGTTGTGTAAATATGCGTGAATTGTCTCGTCTGTTCTTTTTACCTGTACAGGATTATGTAAATGATTATGTTTTTATTTTTTTTCGTGACATTTATCGGCCCTCTGAAAGGTATTGATATGCTGTATTCCTCGTTTTGATCGCTGTGTACAGTCGTCATTGAGATGCCAATTTGGCTCCCTGGCCCCAACAAGCTGTAGCAACAGCTTTCTTGGCAGGGAGTCCATCGACATTGTATTACGTTGAGAGAAAAAATAAAATCAAATTTGAATTTGAATTTATATTCGCCGATGCGTGCCGCTGACCACACTATCCCCGTTCAGCTGATGCGTGCGCAACTCAGCTGTTACTGGAAGGCCGAGACTCCCGCCTACAATGGTAGGTGTCTGAGCAGTCCACGCCGCATCATTAGAAAACTGTTTATTGCCAACCGGGCCTGACTTTCGGACAAGGGATCCTCAAATGCGTACCGGTCAAGATCGCCAACTAATCTGAAATACCTTTTTACCCGGACATTGTCCGACTGATATTTTGGGCCGGATTGTCTGCAGATTCGCCGAAGCGGGCCGCCGACCACTCTGTCACCCATGCAGGTGATGTGTGCGCAACTCAGCTATCACTGCAAGGACGAGATTCGCGCCTACAATGGTACGTGGCTGAGCAGTCCACGCCGCATCATTGGAAAACTGTTCATTGCCAACCGGGCATGACTTTTGGACAAGTGATCCTGAAATGCGTACCGCTCAAGATTGCCAACCAATAAGAGATACCTTTTTACCCGGCCATTGGTCGAATGATATATCGGGGCTGGATGGTCTGCAGATTCGCCGACGCGGGCCGCTGACCACTCTGTCACCCCTTCAGGTGATGTGTGTGCAACTCAGCTGTTACTGGAAGGCCGACACTCCCGCCTACAATGGTAGGTGTCTGAGCAGTCCACGCCGCATCATTAGAAAACTGTTCATTGCCAACCGGGCATTACTTTTGGACAAGTGATCCTGAAATGCGTACCGCTCAAGATCGCCAACCAATAAGAAATACCTTTTTACTCGGACATTGCCCGAATGATATATCGGGGCCGTATGGTCTGCAGATTCGCCGATGCGGGCCGTTGACCACTCTGTCACCCGTTCAGGTGATGTGTGCGCAACTCAGCTGTTAGTGCAAGGACGAGATTCCCGCCTACAATGGTAGGGGTCTGAGCAGTTCACCCTGCATCATTAGAAAACTGTTCATTGCGAACCGGGCATGACTTTTGGACAAGTGATCCTGAAATGCGTACCGCTCAAGATTGCCAACCAGTAAGAAATACCTTTTTACCCGGCCATTGCTCGAATGATATATCGGGGCCGGATGGTCTGCAGATTCGCCGACGCGGGCCGCTGACCACTCTGTCACCCGTTCAGGAGATGTGTGCGCAACTCAGCTATTACTGCAAGGACGAGATTCCCGCCTACAATGGTAGGTGTCTGAGCAGTCCACGCCGCATCATTAGAAAACTGTTTATTGCCAACCGGGCCTGACTTTCGGACAAGGGATCCTCAAATGCGTACCGGTCAAGATCGCCAACTAATCTGAAATACCTTTTTACCCGGACATTTTCCGACTGATATTTTGGGCCGGATTGTCTGCAGATTCGCCGAAGCGGGCCGCCGACCACTCTGTCACCCGTGCAGGTGATGTGTGCGCAACTCAGCTATTACTGCAAGGACGAGATTCGCGCCTACAATGGTACGTGGCTGAGCAGTCCACGCCGCATCATTGGAAAACTGTTCATTGCCAACCGGGCATGACTTTTGGACAAGTGATCCTGAAATGCGTACCGCTCAAGATTGTCAACCAATAAGAGATACCTTTTTACCCGGCCATTGCTCGAATGATATATCGGGGCCGGATGGTCTGCAGATTCGCCGACGCGGGCCGCTGACCACTCTGTCACCCCTTAAGGTGATGTGTGTGCAACTCAGCTGTTACTGGAAGGCCGACACTCCCGCCTACAATGGTAGGTGTCTGAGCAGTCCACGCCGCATCATTAGAAAACTGTTCATTGCCAACCGGGCATTACTTTTGGACAAGTGATCCTGAAATGCGTACCGCTCAAGATCGCCAACCAATAAGAAATACGTTTTTACTCGGACATTGCCCGAATGATATATCGGGGCCGTATGGTCTGCAGATTCGCCGACGCGGGCCGTTGACCACTCTGTCACCCGTTCAGGTGATGTGTGCGCAACTCAGCTGTTACTGCAAGGACGAGATACCCGCCTACAATGGTAGGGGTCTGAGCAGTTCACCCTGCATCATTAGAAAACTGTTCATTGCCAACCGGGCATGACTTTTGGACAAGTGATCCTGAAATGCGTACCGCTCAAGATTGCCAACCAGTAAGAAATACCTTTTTACCCGGCCATTGCTCGAATGATATATCGGGGCCGGATGGTCTGCAGATTCGCCGACGCGGGCCGCTGACCACTCTGTCACCCGTTCAGGAGATGTGTGCGCAACTCAGCTATTACTGCAAGGACGAGATTCCCGCCTACAATGGTAGGTGTCTGAGCAGTCCACGCCGCATCATTAGAAAACTGTTTATTGCCAACCGGGCCTGACTTTCGGACAAGGGATCCTCAAATGCGTACCGGTCAAGATCGCCAACTAATCTGAAATACCTTTTTACCCGGACATTTTCCGACTGATATTTTGGGCCGGATTGTCTGCAGATTCGCCGAAGCGGGCCGCCGACCACTCTGTCACCCGTGCAGGTGATGTGTGCGCAACTCAGCTATTACTGCAAGGACGAGATTCGCGCCTACAATGGTACGTGGCTGAGCAGTCCACGCCGCATCATTGGAAAACTGTTCATTGCCAACCGGGCATGACTTTTGGACAAGTGATCCTGAAATGCGTACCGCTCAAGATTGCCAACCAATAAGAGATACCTTTTTACCCGGCCATTGCTCGAATGATATATCGGGGCCGGATGGTCTGCAGATTCGCCGACGCGGGCCGCTGACCACTCTGTCACCCCTTAAGGTGATGTGTGTGCAACTCAGCTGTTACTGGAAGGCCGACACTCCCGCCTACAATGGTAGGTGTCTGAGCAGTCCACGCCGCATCATTAGAAAACTGTTCATTGCCAACCGGGCATTACTTTTGGACAAGTGATCCTGAAATGCGTACCGCTCAAGATCGCCAACCAATAAGAAATACGTTTTTACTCGGACATTGCCCGAATGATATATCGGGGCCGTATGGTCTGCAGATTCGCCGACGCGGGCCGTTGACCACTCTGTCACCCGTTCAGGTGATGTGTGCGCAACTCAGCTGTTACTGCAAGGACGAGATACCCGCCTACAATGGTAGGGGTCTGAGCAGTTCACCCTGCATCATTAGAAAACTGTTCATTGCCAACCGGGCATGACTTTTGGACAAGTGATCCTGAAATGCGTACCGCTCAAGATTGCCAACCAGTAAGAAATACATTTTACCCGGCCATTGCTCGAATGATATATCGGGGCCGGATGGTCTGCAGATTCGCCGACGCGGGCCGCTGACCACTCTGTCACCCGTTCAGGAGATGTGTGCGCAACTCAGCTATTACTGCAAGGACGAGATTCCCGCCTACAATGGTAGGTGTCTGAGCAGTCCGCGCCGCATCATTACAAAACTGTTTATTGCCAACCGGGCCTGACTTTCGGACAAGGGATCCTCAAATGCGTACCGGTCAAGATCGCCAACTAATCTGAAATACCTTTTTACCCGGGCATTGTCCGACTGGTATTTTGGGCCGGATTCTCTGCAGATTCGCCGAAGCGGGCCGCCGACCACTCTGTCACCCGTTCAGGAGATGTGTGCGCAACTCAGCTATTACTGCAAGGACGAGATTCCCGCCTACAATGGTACGTGGCTGAGCAGTCCACGCCGCATCATTGGAAAACTGTTCATTGCCAACCGGGCATGACTTTTGGACAAGTGATCCTGAAATGCGTACCGCTCAAGATTGCCAAACAATAAGAGATACCTTTTTACCCGGCCATTGCTCGAATGATATATCGGGGCCGGATGGTCTGCAGATTCGCCGACGCGGGCCGCTGACCACTCTGTCACCCCTTCAGGTGATGTGTGTGCAACTCAGCTGTTACTGGAAGGCCGACACTCCCGCCTACAATGGTAGGTGTCTGAGCAGTCCACGCCGCATCATTAGAAAACTGTTCATTGCCAACCGGGCATTACTTTTGGACAAGTGATCCTGAAATGCGTACCGCTCAAGATCGCCAACCAGTAAGAAATACATTTTACCCGGCCATTGCTCGAATGATATATCGGGGCCGGATGGTCTGCAGATTCGCCGACGCGGGCCGCTGACCACTCTGTCACCCGTTCAGGAGATGTGTGCGCAACTCAGCTATTACTGCAAGGACGAGATTCCCGCCTACAATGGTAGGTGTCTGAGCAGTCCGCGCCGCATCATTACAAAACTGTTTATTGCCAACCGGGCCTGACTTTCGGACAAGGGATCCTCAAATGCGTACCGGTCAAGATCGCCAACTAATCTGAAATACCTTTTTACCCGGGCATTGTCCGACTGGTATTTTGGGCCGGATTCTCTGCAGATTCGCCGAAGCGGGCCGCCGACCACTCTGTCACCCGTTCAGGAGATGTGTGCGCAACTCAGCTATTACTGCAAGGACGAGATTCCCGCCTACAATGGTAGGTGTCTGAGCAGTCCACGCCGCATCATTAGAAAACTGTTCATTGCCAATAGGGCATGACTTTTGGAAAAGTGATCCTGAAATGCGTACAGCTCAAGATCGCCAACCAATAAGAAATACCTTTTTACCCGGCCATTGCCCGAATTATATATCGGGGCCGGATGGTCTGCAGATTCGCCGACGCGGGCCGCTGACCACTCTGTCACCCGTTCAGGCGATGTGTGCGCAACTCAGCTATTACTGCAAGGACGAGATTCCCGCCTACAATGGTAGGTGTCTGAGCAGTCCACGCCGCATCATTACAAAACTGTTTATTGCCAACCGGGCCTGACTTTCGGACAAGGGATCCTCAAATGCGTACCGGTCAAGATCGCCAACTAATCTGAAATACCTTTTTACCCGGGCATTGTCCGACTGGTATTTTGGGCCGGATTGTCTGCAGATTCGCCGAAGCGGGCCGCCGACCACTCTGTCACCCGTGCAGGTGATGTGTGCACAACTCAGCTATTACTGCAAGGACGACATTCGCGCCTACAATGGTACGTGGCTGAGCAGTCCACGCCGCATCATTGGAAAACTGTTCATTGCCAACTGGGCATGACTTTTGGACAAGTGATCCTGAAATGCGTACCGCTCAAGATTGCCAAACAATAAGAGATACCTTTTTACCCGGCCATTGCTCGAATGATATATCGGGGCCGGATGGTCTGCAGATTCGCCGACGCGGGCCGCTGACCACTCTGTCACCCCTTCAGGTGATGTGTGTGCAACTCAGCTGTTACTGGAAGGCCGACACTCCCGCCTACAATGGTAGGTGTCTGAGCAGTCCACGCCGCATCATTAGAAAACTGTTCATTGCCAACCGGGCATTACTTTTGGACAAGTGATCCTGAAATGCGTACCGCTCAAGATCGCCAACCAATAAGAAATACCTTTTTACTCGGACATTGCCCGAATGATATATCGGGGCCGTATGGTCTGCAGATTCGCCAACGCGGGCCGTTGACCACTCTGTCACCCGTTCAGGTGATGTGTGCGCAACTCAGCTGTTACTGCAAGGACGAGATTCCCGCCTACAATGGTAGGGGTCTGAGCAGTTCACCCTGCATCATTAGAAAACTGTTCATTGCCAACCGGGCATGACTTTTGGACAAGTGATCCTGAAATGCGTACCGCTCACGATTGCCAACCAGTAAGAAATACCTTTTTACCCGGCCATTGCTCGAATGATATATCGGGGCCGGATGGTCTGCAGATTCGCCGACGCGGGCCGCTGACCACTCTGTCACCCGTTCAGGAGATGTGTGCGCAACTCAGCTATTACTGCAAGGACGAGATTCCCGCCTACAATGGTAGGTGTCTGAGCAGTCCACGCCGCATCATTAGAAAACTGTTCATTGCCAACCGGGCATGACTTTTGGAAAAGTGATCCTGAAATGCGTACAGCTCAAGATCGCCAACCAATAAGAAATACCTTTTTACCCGGCCATTGCCCGAATTATATATCGGGGCCGGATGGTCTGCAGATTCGCCGACGCGGGCCGCTGACCACTCTGTCACCCGTTCAGGCGATGTGTGCGCAACTCAGCTATTACTGCAAGGACGAGATTCCCGCCTACAATGGTAGGTGTCTGAGCAGTCCACGCCGCATCATTAGAAAACTGTTCATTGCCAACCGGGCATGACTTTTGGACAAGTGATCCTGAAATGCGTACTGCTCAAGATCACCAACCAATAAGAAATACCTTTTTACCCGGCCATTGCCCGAATTATATATCAGGGCCGGATGGTCTGCAGATTTGCCTACGCGGGCCGCTGACCACTCTGTCACACCTTCAGGTGATGTGTGTGCAACTCAGCTGTTACTGGTAGGCCGACACTCCCGCCTACAATAATAGGTGTCTGAGCAGTCCACGCAGCATCATTAGAAAACTGTTCATTGCCAACCGGGCATGACGTTTGGACAAGTGATCCTGAAATGCGTACCGCTCAAGATCGCCAACCAATAAGAAATACCTTTTTACCCGGACATTGCCCGAATGATATTCGGGGCCGGATGGTCTGCAGATTCGCCGACGCGGGCCGCTGACCACTCTGTCACCCGTTCAGGTGATGTGTGCGCAACTCAGCTGTTACTGCTAGGACGACATTCCCGCCTACAATGGTAGGTGTCTGAGCAGTTCACCCTGCATTATTAGAAAACTGTTCAGTGCGAACCGGGCATGACTTTTGGACAAGTGATCCTGAAATGCGTACCGCTCAAGACTGCCAACCAATAAGAAATACCTTTTTACCCGGCCATTGCTCGAATGATATATCGGGGCCGGATGGTCTTCAGATTCGCCGACGCGGGCCGCTGACCACTCTGTCACCCGTTCAGGAGATGTGTGCGCAACTCAGCTAATACTGCAAGGACGAGATTCCCGCCTACAATTTTAGGTGTCTGAGCAGTCCACGCCGCATCATTAGAAAACTGTTCATTGCCAATAGGGCATGACTTTTGGACAAGTGATCCTGAAATGCGTACAGCTCAAGATCGCCAACCAATAAGAAATACCTTTTTACCCGGCCATTGCCCGAATTATATATCGGGGCCGGATGGTCTGCAGATTCGCCGACGCGGGCCGCTGACCACTCTGTCACCCGTTCAGGCGATGTGTGCGCAACTCAGCTATTACTGCAAGGACGAGATTCCCGCCTACAATGGTAGGTGTCTGAGCAGTCCACGCCGCATCATTAGAAAACTGTTCATGGCCAACCGGGCATGACTTTTGGACAAGTGATCCTGAAATGCGTACCGCTTAAGATCGCCAACCAATAAGAAATACCTTTTTACCCGGAAATTGCCTGAATGATATATCGGGGCCGGATGATCTGCAGATTCGCCGCGCGGGCCGCTGACCACTCTGTCACCCGTTCAGGTGATGTGTGCGCAACTCAGCTATTACTGCAACTACAATGGTAGGTGCCTGAGCAGTCCACGCCGCATCATTAGAAAACTGTTCATTGCCAACCGGGCATGACTTTTGGACAAGTGATCCTGAAATGCGCACCGCTCAAGATCGCCAACCAATAAGAAATACCTTTTTACCCGGCCATTGCCCGAATGATATATCGGGGCCGGATGGTCTGCAGATTCGCCGACGCGGGCCGCTGACCACTCTGTCACCCGTTCGGGTGATGTGTGCGCAACTCAGCTATTACTGCAAGGACGAGATTCCCACCTACAATGGTATGTGTCTGAGCAGTCCACCCTGCATCATTAGAAAACTGTTCATTGCCAACCGGGCATGAGTTTTGGACAAGTGATCCTGAAATGCGTACCGCTCAAGAACGCCAACCAATAAGAAATACCTTTTTACCCGGGAATTGCCCGAATGATATATCGGGGCCGGATGATCTGCAGATACGCCGACGCGGGCCGCTGACCACTCTGTCACCCGTGCAGGTGATGTGTGCGCAACTCAGCTATTACTGCAACTACAATGGTAGGTGTCTGAGCAGTCCACGCCGCATCATTAGAAAACTGTTCATTCCCAACCGGGCATGACTTTTGGACAAGTGATCCTGAAATGCGTACCGCTCAAGATCGCCAACCAATAAGAAATACCTTTTTACCCGGGCGTTGCCCGAACGATATATCGGGGCCGGATGGTCTGCAGATTCGAAAACGCGGGCCGCTGACCACTCTGTCACCCGTTCAGGTGATGTGTGCGCAACTCAGCTATTATTGCAAGGACGAGATTCCCGCCTACAATGGTAGGTGTCTGAGCAGTCCACGCCGCATCATTAGAAAACTGTTCATTGCCATCCGGGCATGACTTTTGGACAAGTGATCCTGAAATTCGTACCGCTCAAGATCACCAACCAATAAGAAATACCTTTTTACCCGGCCATTGCCCGAATGATATATCGGGGCCGGATGGTCTGCAGATTCGCCGACGCGAGCCGCTGACCACTCTGTCACCCGTTCAGGTGATGTGTGCGCAACTCAGCTATTACTGCAAGGACAAGATTCCCGCCTACAATGGTAGGTGTCTGAGCAGTCCACGCCGCATCATTAGAAAACTGTTCATTGCCAACCGGGCATGACTTTTGGACAAGTGATCCTGAAATGCGTACTGCTCAAGATCGCCAACCAATAAGAAATATTTTTTTTTTCGGACATTGCCCGAATGATAGATCGGGGCCGAATGGTCTGCAGATTCGCCGACGCGGGCCGCTGACCACTCTGTCACCCCTTCAGGTGATGTGTGTGCAACTCAGCTGTTACTGGAAGGCCGACACTCCCGCCTACAATGGTAGGTGTCTGAGCAGTCCACGCCGCATCATTAGAAAACTGTTCATTGCCAACCGGACATGAGTTTTGGACAAGTGATCCTGAAATGCGTACCGCTCAAGATCGCCAACTAATCAGAAATACCTTTTCACCCAGGCATTGTCCGACTGATATTTTGGGCCGGATTGTCTGCAGATTCGCCGAAGCGGGCCGCCGACCACTCTGTCACCCGTTCAGGTTATGTGTGCGCAACTCAGCTATTACTGGCGTGTACGTCCGTAACCCAGTGTGGACTAGAACAACCTTCGTGCCCCATAGTTTTTGCACGTCAACCGTACAAATTCTATACTGCAGTCGCTACTTTTTTTGGACCCTCCAGTCTTTGTTGCGTATGCATTTTTCTCCTTACCCCAATTTTCATTGTCACACCTTAATGGCCCTGACAGCAACAGAAATGCATTGTCATTATTGCTACCCCACAATTGCAGTCGAAATGTGTTCAAGAGGTTTTGTAGAGGTTTTAATTGCAGAGCATTTCAGTAACTCACGATGTCACCCTCGTTGACGTCCGTAGTCGTAGTCCGCACCCCTCCCCCTAAACTATATAAAAAAATACTATCGGGCGCCTGGTTTCGACCCCTCGACCCTGCAGGCGGAACGCAATGTACATGGCGCTCTACCCACTGCGCCACAAAGCCGACACAGAATGGGAGGCTACGAACGCGCCTTATATCCTTGACTCATTCAAACTACGTCAAGAAGCTGCTCATACAATGCATTCACTACCACCAACTCCCCAAACACTAAACGTTAACGCATTACACCCACCCCTATGCGACGCATTTACTCGAGTCCCCCTCGCGGGGAGATGGGCCCAATTTTTTTAAATAGGTTAGATAATGTATATGAACTCTTTCTAAAACACTAATTCAGTAACATTCGCCCGCAGGAAACACACCTGAACTCAAAGCTAAACAACTTTTGAAGACTACTTTGTCTTGTGGAGAAACAGGTGCACTGGTTTATTCATCAGCCTCAGCTCATTAGAGCACTCGCCAGTTTCGAATTGGTCGTTGTCCGCTTTTTCGTTTTATTCTGCTGAATAGTATATGCTCTCTATATATTCCAGGAATAATTGCTCGCCTATATCTGCGTTCGAGTAATACGCGCATGAGCATTACTGGCCCTTCAGGTAATTCAGCAATTTAAATGCACTGAAAAATATTTGCATCCTGCAAGAAGTGATAACACTGGCCGTTATATAAAAAATTTTTCTCGTCTCGTCTCAAGTTTTCTCATAAAAACACAAAGGGAATATTGCACCACTACACAACACGTAGTCATACCTGAAATTCGAAAATTGCTCTGATATGCTTGTCTCATTTGTTGAGTTCACTTGAAACTTACGCTTTAGACAGTAGTCATCACTGGTATTCTTGGAGTACTACGATTCCATCTCAAAAATGTACTTGAGGAAACTGGTGCAAACGTGCAAAATATGGGCACATCTCAGCTGTCACGCACACTCATTAAACACTTGGGTATAGCATCATAAGGCTCTAGCGTAACACCGCGCATATCTTGTACCCTGCAGATTATTTTTTATCCACTCTTCAGGTAACAGAGAGAACTAAAGGAGGCCCCTGTGAAATGAGGAGTCTCGGAAAGTGCCCTAGGCACAAGACAAGGCTTGGGGCATTGTTCGATGGTACCCCACGGCAATCTTGAAGCTATATTTGCGTAAATCTAGAAGAAAGCGCCTTCGCCATCAAACCCAACGCAGCAGTTTGATGACCTTTTTTTACTTCAATAAATGTTTTCACAAGTGCACGAAATGCTTGGGGCATAAAAGGAACACTTCCCTGTTAAATACGTATACCATACCGTTTGTACCACCACATGTGACACTTTAGAAGAGCAGGCAAATGCGTTAGCAGAACATTACGAACATGTTTCACGCTTTCTACATTACAGAAGTGCCCTTAAACACCAGAAATGTCGGCAGAACCGAAGCGAAAACTTCAAAACAGCAAATCAAGTGTGCCTTATATCTCTGAATTCGTACAACACAAACTTATCAGTTCGGTGATCGGCGGCCAGACGACGGTGCCCGGTGACCAAGCACAAACCAAAAAACATACACCATGATCAAACACCTTCAAAGAGACACAACGGTTATACCATAAACTTTTATCTCGCATGAAAAGAAGCCACAGTGGTGACACTGCTTAAGCTGGGAAAGTATGCCGGCAGTGTTTCAAGTTATCGCCCTAGGTCTATACCATCTGGTTGCTTGAGGTTTTGAAATTTTATGATAGAAATGTTACTAAACTTCCCCGAATACGGTGGTGATATTGACACTGCCAAACAGCCTTTCGGTTGGGCAAACACCTGACCATATTGTAAAATCCAAATGCTATAGAAAATTTATACTTGGTTACACACAGTACTGCCTGGTCATTTTTTTATCTACACAAGGCCTACGACACTGCCGTGGTATGATAAGCAGCAGTGTATAAAAGATTTTTGTATTTGTAGAATATGCCTACCACTCATCGAAGCTATCTGTCGGAGCGAACATTTGGGGTTAGTGTCAGGCCTGCAGATTCTGAGCTGTATATGGATACTCGTCTTAATGGGTACTCGTCTGAAAACGTTTCTTATCTACGGTGAACATACTCAGAAAAAGTCTACCTCCTACAACTTTTCCTTCAATAATGTACACGATGTTTCAAATCGTGTGGCATGTGGATTACTGACCGGACGGAACAACTCGCCACTTCTGGCATGCAAGGTGAGCGAGTGTTTGAAGATAGCAGCTAAAATAAGTACATCCACGCTTTATCGAAAAACATCCTTTATTTACGCTTGCCCTACCATCCATCTTGATGAGATATCTGTGCCACTGAAAACGCAGCAAACGTTTTTAGGCATTCGGCACCATAAAAATGTCTGATGTATTACACATATAAAGTTTTTAAAACGTGTGGAAGCAATAAACATTATAATATTCTTTCCCACTACCCGTGCCTCAAAGATGAGATGTGGCTGCTGCCTCTTTACTGGTTCTTTCAAAATATGGGTAGGACTACGAAAGTATCTTATGTGGGCCAGCCTAAAAAACCGCCCTAAAATGCATACAGTCGTTCTGCTGGGGTTACACCCTTCGTCAAAAGGTTTCCAGAGGAATCTCGTGCAATGCCGTTACATCGGATGGGACCAGTAGTGCCTAGAACACCGCCGCTCATATACAGACGTAATGTACGATGTGAGGACAACATTCGTAAAAAATCACCTTTGCTTGCTGTAATGAATTACGCCTCTGCAATGCAATGGATATTAAACTGGCGCTTTTTATTTATGCCTTTTTGCTAGTGAGAATGCAAGAAGACGAGCTCGAGTACTTTTTAATGAGGCTAAAAACTTCCTTTGCTGGCATTGTTGCTAATCGGGAAAAGTCTCCAGTGTATTTTTACTTATAGTTTCAGCCATCATCAAAAGATGTGCACTAAGAAAACTCATCGCAATATATATAGTACAGTTTTTTACAGCACATGCCAATGCAACTTATGATCACGTAAGCAATGTGAGAGTAACATACGTTACACAAATATTTATAAACAGTTTTTTTACTTTTACAATTTTTTTTATGTGTAGTATTCACACCGCAATCAGGAAAACCAACTAAGGACTAAGAAAAGAAATCATATTGTCGGCCTACAATTTAAAATGATATTGGTGAGTTGTCAAACGGCTTTATTTTATTTTATTTATTATTTTTATACATGCTGCAACCCGTAAGGGCTATGGCAGGAGTGGGGAACAGGCCGGTACAAAACAAACATGGTAAAAATACTTTGCTAAAGAACGTAAAATACAAAGTGGCAAGACATGGCATCACTTGGTGGCATAATGAAGACATTTTGGCAAGGAACAGAACACAGCAAACATACTGTGCAAAACTGTGCATACTGTGCATGCTGCGCACAGCAAACTTAAACAGCAAAAAAAGAAAAAAAACTGTCAAAGGGTATTTATGGATAACAAAATTTTGTTTAAGGGCAAAGAAGTATGTCACTGGATATGTTATTCCAAAGTTCAACAGTTCGTGGAAAGAAGCTAAATTTAAACGTGTTAGTACGGGCGTAGAAAGGTGTCATATTCAAAGGATGGTAGTGGCGTGTTGAAGATGGTCTGGAACATGTTAAGTACAGATCTTTTGAAAGTTTGCACGTCGAAAAATTTATGGAATGTAATAACTTGAGAGACTCAATGTTCCTTCGCGATGAAAGTAGAGATAGGTTCAAAGATGGTAAGGCTGACGTAGGTGAAAAGGCAGAGTCATATCGCCTGAAGATGAATATAATGGCCTTTTTTCTGTACCGATTCTATTTCTTTTACTTCGCACTGGTTATAGGGGTTCCATACAGGTGACGCGTATTCGAGCACTGGGCGGATAGGTGTCTTGTACACAGTTAGTTTTGTGTCGCTTGGGACCGCAGATAGTGTACGCCGGAGGTAACTAAGTTTTTTAGGGCTTTAGAAGTAATGTAATCAATATGGAGGGACCAGGACAGGTTAGGACTAAAAAACACTCCAAGGTATTGATATTGGTAAACTCTCAGCACGGGCAGTCCATTAAATGAGTAGTTGAAATCTGAAAGAACTAATTTATTAGTAAACGACATGAACACAGTTTTTTCGTAGTTAATATTCATTTGTCAGGAACGGCACCAGTTGCCGTTCACAGTACACAAATTGAGATCGGTTCGAAAGAAAGCAAGAAATCCAGTGAAATAATTGTGGGTTATTGCGGATCTTATTTAATTTGTGCAAGAGTTTTGAATGAATAACAGTGTCAAAGGCTTTAGAAAAATTGATAAGGATGGCGTCAATCTGATGTCCTGCGTCAAGGTTCATGAAAATGTTTAGTGAAAAGGCAATGGGTTGCGTCACCGTGCTGAACCCGCGTCGAAACCCATGTTCAAAACTGGACAGAATGTTATTAGACTCGAGGAAGTTGATGATATGTTTAAAGATTAGGTGTTCAAGCATTTTACAAGAGTATGAGGTTAATGAAAAAGCTCTATAATTGAAAAAGGTGTGCTTATCGCCGGATTTGAACAGAGGAAGAACTTTACCTATTTTCCAGGCCGAGGGAACGGTACCGGTGCGAATGGATGTGTTAAAAATAATTTCAAGGTACCGAGCATACCACTGGGAATACCGGAGTAGAAATGCATTGGGAATGCAATCAGGACCCCTGCATTTTTTGCATCCAGATTCAATTTAAGGTTTAGAACGCCCTCTGCGGTAATTGTAATATTCCCCATGGAGATATTAGAAAGGCGATTTCGGAAGGAAGGGACAACGTTATTGTCAACAGAAAAATTGAAACTAAAATAGTCATTAATGGCATTTGATATGTCAGCTGCGTCACATATTGTTTCGCCATAAGAAGTGAATGAAGATGGTAAAGTGGATTTGGGAAGGATAGAACGCCAAAACTTTTGGGATTCCTTTTAAGCAAAGTTTGAAGCTGTACACGATAATAAAAATCCCTAGCCGAGTTAGTTATCCGTCTAAGTTCTTCTTTCGCGAGTTTGAACTTGGTGATAGTGTCAGGGTTATTGTTACGTTTAGATCGCCTGAGGCGATTCACATGGCGTGGCAAGTGTAGAATGTCGCGATTCATCCATGGAACACTGAGATTAGTCTTCATCGTCTTTAGTGGGATAAACTGCCGTATGCAGGAGTTAACAAGGCGCTCGAAGAATTCTAAAAGGGCGTTTGTGTCACCACTGAGACTGAGCTCGTTGAACGCCTCAAAGCTGTCGAACAATTTCTCGATAATAGATATATCATCAGCGTTATTGAAGTCAGGGAAAGTTGTGAACAGCGAACCAGGTTTAGGTAATGAAGAAGGAAGGTTAACAACAACTGCACTGTGGTCAGGTATTCCTTTAATTATCCTATGAGTGAAGCCATTCTGCGCAGCACGAGCACTAAGAAAAACTAAATCCAGTAGGGCGTTGGACCTTGTGGTGCCAGTAACGATCTGGAGGAGCCCATCAGAGAGTGACAAATTTAGGAGTGCTTTGTTAATAATGGTATCGCGACCGCTACAGGTCATTGCCGACCAGTTAACCCCAGGTGCAGTGAAATTACCCATGCAAATGAAATGTGCCGCAGAAACGTTATGTTCAAGAATGAATTGGCTGAGGGAGTGAATGCTTTCAACCGAACACCCAGGAGGGCGATGAAATACGCCGATTACACTTGACTTTTTAGGAAGATGCAGCTTGCACCATACTGATTCAGTCGCAGCTGTAGAAGGCAACACCGAAAACTTAAGGTCAGAACGCAGTAGCAAAGCAACACCACCACCTTTCATATCAGAGCGATCAGACCTAACTGCGATGAATCCTGGTGGGGTAAATTCTGATTGAAGTATGCCATCATGTAACCATGTTTCGGTGATCCCAATCACATGGGGGGAATACGAGGAGACAAGAGCAAGAAGGTCTCGAAAATAATTAGTGATACTTCTGGCGTTTAGATTATGGAGGGTGAGGTTATCTGGTAGCTTACGTGCTGGTCAGGAAGGCGACGAACAACTAGACTGAATGGATGCAGGCACAGAAGGGGGGCGGTTTACTTTAACCCGACTTTTAACTAGCATATTGAGGTTAGTGTCCCAGTCATGACGAGTGTCGTCAATGGAAACATGGTCGAAACGTATTTTAACTGTGCAACCATTGCTACGATGAGATGAGGTGGCCTCCCAAAGTGTCCTACGTAACGAACGTACTCGTGCAGAATAATTTTCAGTAATTTGGAGATCAGTACCTTTTAGCTTTGGAGCATTGCTGAGAATATCCATTTTATCTCTGAAATCGAACAGTTTTAGAATGACTGGACGTGGAAGATCATTGTGCGCCGTACCGATTCGGTGACAACGCTTGGTACGAGGGCACACCATTTCCAAATGCTCGGACATTATTTTCCCAACGGTAGCGAGTAAAGAAACGTTTGTTTCTTCTGATTCTTCGGGCAAACCATGGATGATATTGTTGTTTCTTCGAGAGCAATTTTCTGGTTCGTTGTTTTTAGAAACAAGTTTTGATACTGTTTGTGATAAGTGCAAAATCTCGGAACGTTCTGGCTCAGACAAACTGTTCACGGAAGATGCCGGCTTTTATTCGAGTGCAGACACACGCGCTTCAAGAGACTCAATACGGGCGTTGAAGGACTGGTTAATATCAGAGATATCGCGCGCGATTTGCTTTTGACCAGCCAGTATTAGCGAAAGAGTTTCCGCCAATGAATCAGAAACGCCAGGAAAAGGAGCGGATACCGATACATCAGAAGCTGATTTGGAGCGAGTCGATGGTGGTTTGACAGAATCAGTTGTGTTATTAGTAACCTTAGGACGGAATTCCTTGCGAGGACCGGGATCAGTTAAACGGCACCGCTTAAGATAAGACGATGTAATCAAAACGCAATGTGTGAATAACAGGAAACAACACTTCGTCAGCAGGCACAGAGCAGCAGAAATCGATCATCGCTTCTAAAGCACGCAGCATCTGTGAGGTAACATACCTGTAAAAGCAAGCAGCGATCAGGCATTGTGCTCATGCCGCTCCTGCCTAGCCCACTGAAGAAGATGCCGCGATGAAATCCTTTTAAAGGGGCGAGTGTGACGTCACTGCCCAGGGGTCGGTCTTCTTCCAGGGGTCGTTGCAGGCATCCCGGCAAGGTGAGCGAGGCAGACAGCCCAAGTTAGGGCTATCTAGCATCACCAGTCTGCCGGGAACGTCGTCGATAAGAGATTCTGGAGGGACCGCGAAGTTCGCATGCGTAGGCCAGGGTGATGGGTCAGGCACGATCCTTGGTTCAGCAGAACACGGCAGCAGGGCGGCGAACCAAAAAGCGAACTGAAAAAGCAAGCACCGATCAGGCATCGTGCTCACGCCGCTCCTGCCTAGCCCACTCAAATGCAGCGGCAATTCGTATAAAAAAAATTTCTCACCAGAATACTGCTGAGGCATCTGTCCGCCGTACTATAGATGTCCCGCAGTTACCCAACCTATATTCAAATCCAGACGATCCGAGCCTAAAAACAAACTACGTGTCTCGTAAATGAGAAAACACACTTTTAATCTCCAATGCAATGGTCAGAACAAGTGCTGACACAAAGCAGTCTGAGAGGGGTGAGTCAGCCAACGCAATCCGCCACTGCGGCAACCCGTACACACGCCAGCGGACTTGGCAGCGCCGCATTAGTGATATCGCCTGTGCGTCGAAGCGTGTATCAGCTCGAATCGTCTTTTAAATGGTTTTCAACTGTTATAAATAAAGCTATGGGAGAAAATATTACGGTTAGTCATCGTGTTCTGCGCTGTTCGAGCATGCGCTCCGTGTAAACACACATCACAATCGACTCTTAACAGCAAAGAGAGACAAGAGGTCGAAAATGACTCCCGTATGCATTGTAATTAGTCATAATCCCTACCGAAAAATTCAGGAAAACTTGCGCTCACGCACAAGGCTAGCGTGGCAACGCTGTTGTAGGTCAGCCTGGAGGACACATATGTGAGTTTCAGTATTATTGTTTATTTGCATACTACGTGTGTTTGTTTCTTGTCTTCCTTCCTATATTATTGAACAGCGTACAACAAAAACACCGTGTTGACATTGCTGTGTGACATTGCAAGATATTCCTGATATGTATTTATGAAGATTGCTTTAATGAAGATATGTTTTTGAAGAGAGAGAGAGAGAAAGACTTTATTGAATTGTCCTGCGGGGGGAGGTGGGAAGATATGGTTTTCGCTAGACTTTTCTGGAGTTCTGTATAATTTCTCATTTTTCGCCGCTGTGTCACTGTGTATCTCTATGTGTGCGTCTCATTGTGTACCGTGGGTACTCTTTATTCTTCCGCAAATTATGTGCTACGTCCTTCGCATTAAGCGTTGCGGTTGTTCTAAATGGCAGTTACCTCGTTAACCTACGTTAGAACGGTGGTTTGGGCTAGTTGGTGGCGCATACTGAAATTCGAAACAGCGCAAAAAGACGGGGAAAGAAAACGACGACTAAAGACGCTGACTAACAACTGGTTGGTTTATTGCGCGGGTTGCGAAATATACCCAGAAAAGAAGGCCAGAAGGAACACGATAAAAAAGAAGGAAGCACAAAAAAGCACGAAAAAAAAAGAAGTGCATTGAACATTGGAAACAAAATACAAGATTGATACACGTGCATTGATTAAACAGTAGCAACGCTGAAATGAGGCGTGGCCAGAGGCGAGAGGCAAGCAAGACATCCTGAACAGCTAAGCTTTTTATGAGTCCATATTGCGGATTTCCTTTTCAGGTATTTCAATGAACGGCTTACTGACAGAATCGCTGCCTGCCTTATGAAAGAGGTAGGCTTCATAGATCTCATGCTCACGCTGACCTTTATACGTTCTTGCTACACGGGTATTGTGGAATCTGGGCGAGCAGCCGTGGTCTTTACAATGTGTGGCAAGATTGCTGCCAGTACCCGTTTTCAGTGTGTTTGCATGCTTGAGAAGACGATAGTTCAGACAGCGCGTGGTCTGACCGATATTGGTCTTCCCGCAAGACAAGGGAACTTCATACACAACGGAGCGCCTACATTTTATATACGGTTTAGTGTGGCCTATTTCGCAAAAGGTGCCCCTTGGCTCATTTATGTTCACTCGCCTACAAAGGCCACCCAGATTGTGTGGTGCGGGAAACACTACTCCTACACCAGTGCGACCCGCTACCTTTTTCAAAATGTGCGAAACTCTACGCACATAGGGAACAACAGTGAATTTCGCCGGCCTCTCCTTCGGCGATCCAGCTTCGCTGCCTTTGTGAAATTGCCCTAGCAACACTTCAGCTAAGTCACGTAGTAAGGCCGGTGGAAAGCCTGCCGACAGGAGCCTCACAATCAGCTAATCAAAGCTGGCATCTACTTCATGCGGGCAAGATCTCTTAACAGAGTTCCTCAATGCAGCTAAGCCAATACTCAATTTCACGACTTTGGAATGGGCGGACGAGAGCAGGAGTTGTTTTTTTCCTGGAGCGGGGTGCATGCCTCCAACAAACATGGCTTGGCCTGAAATGTAAGAGGAGGTCCAAAAACTGCAGCTCATTGTGCGAAAGAAGTTCCCTTGTAAAAGTGACACCAGCTAGGGTGGTCTCGAAAATGTCTGTGATGCGCTGCACATGCTCGTCCCCGTCATCAGTCACGCACTCGAAAACCACCAAGAAGTCCTCCAAGTAGCGGAAAACGCGCACGGTTTTGGGGCACGAACCATAACCTCCATTTGCCGGCAGTGTCGCGCCAGCAGGGAACGCTAAACATAGGCGCCAAGCATGACCCTATGCATACACCTTTCCTCCGAACGAAGAATTCGCTGTCTGCAATACTTCGCTGTCTGCAAGAATTGCCGTCTGCAAGGCGCGCCTCTTGTCCTACTCCATCAAGCATGCGTACGTCCCACCAGCGCTCTTCCTCTTGGTAGGCCCTTTCCCGCCGTCACGCCCGCTAGCATTGCAGCTGTGCCGCTACCGGCGGTGTGACGCCTGGAGGCAAATCCGTCTTCTAAAGAACCACCTTCTTGCCGCCTGTTTTCTGGAGTGTCGCCATGGGCGGCACTATCACCGGTTCCAGCAGGAAATTCAAACAGCATCGCAAGTTTCCGAGTTCCTCCGGCGGAGCATTCTCTCAAGATTGCGCAAGCCGTCGAGACCACTTCATCCGAGAAACACCGTGACTTTTCTGGGAGATCCCGCCGTGCCTGCAAGTGTGAAAAAGGTGTTGAAGTTGGGTCCCAAGTTTTGCGTTCATCCCAAAATGAACAAGACCGAAATGCTGGGGCTTGTCAGGGCCACAGCTTTGAGGGCTGATTCAGAGAGTGCGGACAGATGCATTCTGGAGGCGGTCGATGCCTTGCCTGGAAAGTGTGAGGGAACTCCGCGCATAAAGACCTCGAGCGTCGTAAATGCACTCCGGGACGCTGACCTAAAACTCTTCCAGTCCGACAAAGAGGGCGGCTTCGCTGTTATTCTCTCGGGGTTGTACAACGAAAAGGCACTAGCAGCAGTCCAGGAAAACTTTTGTCCTGCTCAAATTGACCACAGAAAAGCCAGAAGGGAGGCTCTCAAGGAGTGTCAGGGTGAAGCGCTGAAAGACCTTGGAGGCTCTGGAAAGAAGGCTGATGGGCTAAGCCTACAGGCTTTCTTCACGGCCAAGACTCACAAGGAAGGCACGCCATTCCGCGTCATCGTGTCCAAAAGGGGCTCTTGACAACGCGTTGTGGGCAAGTTCTTGCAAAATTCGCTATCCTAGCTGAAAATCGACGACCCTTTTCTTGTCAGGAGCACTACGGAAGTTTCTGACTACCTCCAATGGCAGTCCCCCCTCATGTGTATGGGTTCTCCCTGACATTCAGGACCTCTACTATTCCAAGCCGCACTCTGAGCTCATGCAGGTCGTTTCTGAGAGAATACCCTATTACGTATCCGTCCGCTTCCAGAATGCTAGTGGTGTGGACGCCAACACCTTCTTGGACCTGTTCGGCCTCTACCTGCACTCTTCTGTTGTAGAGTTCAACGGCGAATTTTTCCTTGAGAGGAAAGGTGTTTGCATAGGGTCGTGCTTGGGGCCTATGATTAGCGACCTCCTGCTGCCGCGACACTGCGGGCAACTGGAGGTTATGCTTCGTGCCTCCAACACCGTGCGCGTTTTCCGCTACGTGGATGACTTCTTGGTGCTTTTCGAGTGCGTGACTTGTGACGGGGACGAGCATGTGCAGCGCGTCACGGACATTTTCGACACCACCCTAGCTGGTCTCACGCTTAAAAGGGAACTTCCTTCGGACAATGCGATGCGGTTTTTGGACCTCCTCTTGCATTTCAGGCCAAGCCATGTTTGTGGGAGCTATGCAACCCTATCCAGAAAAAACCTTTTTCCGTTCTCGCCCGCCCATTCCACAGTCGTGAAACGGAGCATTGCCTTAGCGGCATTAAGTTGCTCCCTTAAGGTATCTTGCCCGCAGGAAGTAGAGACCAGTTTTGATTCGCAGGTTGTGAGGCTCCTGTCAGCAGGCTTCACACTGGTCTTGCTACGTGACTTAGCTGAAGTGTTGCTAGGGCAATTTCACGAAGGTAGCGAAGTTGGATCGTTGAAGGATAGGCCGGCAAATTTCGCTGTTTTTCCCTATGGGCATGGAGATTCGCACATGTTGAAAAAGGTTGCGGGTCGCGCTAGTTTAGGAGTAGTGTTTTCCGCACCACACAAACTGGGGCCTTTATAGGCGAGTGAACATAAATAAGCCAAGGGGCACCTTTTGCGAAATAATGCACATAAAACCGTATGTAGAATGTAGGTGCTCCGTTGTGTATGAAGCTTTCTTGTTTTGCGGAAAGACCTATATCGGTCAGACCGGGCGCTGTCTGAACGATGGTCTCCTCCAGTATGCAAACACACTGAAAACGCGTACTGGCAGCAAAATTGCCACACATTGTAAAGACAACGGCTGCTCGCCCAGCATCAACGATACCCGTGTTGCAAGAATGTATAAGGGTCAGCGTGAGTGTGAGATATATGAACCCTACCTCATTCATAAGGCAGGCAGCGATTGTGTGAATGAGCCTTCCATTCAATTACTCAAAAAGAAAATCCGCTCTCTGGACTCATAAAAAGCTTAACTGTTCTGGATGTCTTGCTTTCCTCGTGCCTCTGGTCACGCCTCATTTCAGTATTGCTACCATTTAATCAATGCACGTGTATCAACCTTTATTTTATGTGCAATGTTCAATGCACATCTTTTTCCGTAATTTTTTTTGTGCTTCCTTGTTCTTTATCGTGTTCCTTATTGCCTTCTTTTCTGTGTATATATCTCAACCCGCGCAATAAACCAACCAGTTGTTAGTCAGCGCCTTGTGTCGTCGTTTCATTGTCCCATCTTTTTGCGCTGTTTCAAATTTCAGTCGTCAAGCTGCTCATTGCAGTAGCTTTTTGTGATTGCTTCTTTTTTATTCTTCATGAAAGATAAATAAAGCATTGAATTGAACCTAATTGAATATCCAAGCAGTCGATTACTCAACTAGGAAAGCTCAAGAAACACTCGCAGCCCCAGCCAGTCACTTCGCCAAGAAAGCGCACATTTAGAATGCAAGGATATTATGTAGTTATTGACGATTAGGGATTCATAAGCCAGAAGCGAGGCGTACAGTACAGCAAGACTATAAAGAAGCACGTTATTGCCAAACCGAAGCAAGGCCATATTACGGAAATATTTGTTAATCAAGCTCTCCGCCAGATGATGCTTCAGGGTGTACAAGCAACACTGGCTTATCTGCGGAAACGATACTGGATGTTGAAAAACCGCCAAATGGTCAAGAGAGTAGTAAAAAATGGGTTGTTTGCAAAATACATAATGAGAAAGCAGTCAGCCAAACGCCCTCTCTACTAACACAAGACCGAGTCACGCAAGTGCTGCCATTTCAAGCGAGCAGAATAGAGTTGACAGGAATACCATACGCACCACACAAAGGGCAGTGCATAACGCAGTATGCAGTAATTCGCACCTGCGCCGTCTCAAGACCGAATCATCTAGAAGTGCTAAACAAGTGTTTAGCCTTCAACGTCCTACAAGCTTTCCGTGGATTCACAGCACGACGAGTAATACCAACAATAGTGCATTCACACAACGCCAAAACATTCAAACGTGCAGAGAAAGGCAATAACAAAGGGTTGAAAACAATTCAAAGAAAAATATAGATATTGCAGCTCACATTATGTCAAGCGGAATACGATAGCGGAGGGGGCACCCGTGTGGGATGAATTTAATGAGCGTTTGATAAGAAGCCTTACAACCTCCATATGCAAACTATTCATTAGCATCACGACCACAGTAGAAGAGCTGCTAACCATCGTAACAAAACTGGAAGGAGCGTTACATAATTCACCCTTAACCGACATTTACAGAGAGCATGGCGAGCTCATGCCAATAAAGCCTGCGGACAATATCGGACATTTCACTATTCAGCTCAGGACCTGCGGAAACGTCCACGGTCGACGGCTGTCGCTGCCTTCGCCTTCAACGAGGATAAAAGCGCATCTGCAGCCGCGTGGCCCACATTCTTGAGCGAGCGATCAGCCACCGCGGTTCGATCGAAGCCTGCAATCTGAATCGTCCAATGCTGTCCAGGTCTCCAATCAACATTACCCCGCCCCTCGTTGTCCTTGGCTGTCGAACAGCTTATGTTTTTTTACGAAAAAAAGACCACCAGTATAAAAAAACTAAGCGCCAACCATTTAACACGCACCTCAAAACCAGGTATACACGATATTGCAATATGTTATGCGCATTGCTAAAAAACGCCAAGCGAAGCGATTATGAAAACCAAATTCTGGACAGCGGAAGCAATACAAAAAGAAAATTGATACGCGAACTCCTTAACACACCACGTCAACGTGACTCGGTCACATCCATTAAAACGAACGCCTCGCTCGTCACAGCACAGCGTGATATTGCGAACTGTATTAATCAACATTTTTCTACAATATCTTCTAACCATTCTTATTTTGGGGGTACGGCCACATTTACTCGCCAACCACAATCATTCTTTCTTATTCCTACCAACCCTGTGGAAATTGAAGCCGTCATTTTAAGGCTAAAAGCGGCTGGTCCTGGCTTAGATAGAATTCAGGCGAAACACATCAAATTGATTTGTCCATTCATTCTCCCAATCTCAGGTTCTGTTTTAAATCTTGTCTTTAAAACTGCTTTGTTCCAAAGCATATTTAAATTGGCTAAAGTTGTACTGGTCTTCAACAAAGGCGATCCGAATCAAACATAAAATTATTGATCGATTTCAATCCTCCCACTTCTTGAAAACGTGCTTGAAAAGTTAAACAAAAAGAGACTGTCTAACTACTGAAAAAAGTTTAGTATAATAACTCCCAGTCAAATCTGCTTTCGACCTTGCCTTTCAACAGATAAAGCTTTGACATCTTTTGTCGATAGCATGAAAATATTCATTGGCAAAGAGAATGACGCTGGCTCGGTATTCGTGGACTTATCGAAGGCATTCGACAGTATTGATCACGATACCCTCTTCACTAAACTTCAGTTATACGGAATAGCTGGACCGCGCCTTCAACTGTTGAAAAGTTTCTTGTCAGATAGGCAGCAAATTGTTTGCGTCGATGGCACTTTTTTTCCTCTAATTTTAACAGGAAAGGCGTACGCCAAAGCTCTGTTTCAGGGCCGCTTTTATTCCTCAGTTACGTAAATGATTTACCGCAGTGCCTCACGCACTCGGAATGCATTCTATACGCTGACGATACCACCATCTTTTCAGACAATTCTGAGGCAGAGATATTAATTTCTCATTTGCAAAATGACTTATGTTCCCTTGAAACTTGGTGTGGTAATAACAAACTGTCTATTTACTTGTTTAAATCGTCCCTAATGGTATTTCAATGCCCGAATAAAAAGTTGCAAATAAAGTCTTGCCTCCATGTAGGTCACGATCCCATTTTACTGTGGAACCAAACACCATTTTTGGGTATTGTTGTTGACCCTCACCTAAACTTCCAATGCCAGATCTCCTCCATTTGCAAACAGATATCAATTCGCATTCGAGCGCTTCTTGGAGCTAGACTGTAATCCAGAACGAAAACTGTGTTGGATTTATATTATGCACTTATTCTTAGCCACTTGAACTTCTGCATCACATCGTGGGTTCGGTCGTATAGAAATCACCTTTCACTTCAAAAACTTCAAAAACATGCAATGCGTATAATAACGTTTTCCCCAAAAATTTCACACCTCTTCCTATCTTTACTGAAATTAATATATTACCTTTGCAAAAGATATATTTGTATAGCGTGAGAGTTCTGTTTTTTGAAGTGCTTCACAGACTCCTAGATCTTGACATTTTTCCTCGCCACCGGTTAACCAACCCTAATTGCACTAGATTTTCCTCCCGTGAGAGTTTGTTGTTGCCCAAGGTAAGAACTAATTAGGGTAAATTTAGTTTACCTGTTTCTGCTGTTTGTTTGAATGACGTACCGCTGGAAATTAAGATAGCTCGCTTCAATCATTTAAAAGAAAATTCAAAATGTTCTTAGCTACTCACCAGTAACTCCTAGAAATATTCTTCTGGTGTGTCATCTTTCCGTGGTTGTTCTGTTGTCAATTGATTATAATTTTCCTGTTTTTTCCACAATGTGTTGTATTTTCTTTTATATCCTATTCTTACACGATGTTTTATAGGATTTGTATAGCGTATGCAATATATACTGTTTGTATGATGCTCACAACTTGGTATCTCCGAAACATGTAGCATAGAAGGTCCCACCTGTGGTTCTGAAACCTTGGGACCTTCTCGTGTAGTTCCCCAATGTTATTACACTCTTGTACATTTCCACATTTATAAATAAATTGACAAAGACGGCAGCTAAACGCCGAACAGTGCATCATGACCAGAGATGAATTGGTAGACAAGATTGCACCAACAGTACTTGAAAAAAATCGAAGCAATATCACGCACAAAAGCAACGACCAGCCAAAAGTTGGAGGAAGGCGATGTCGTTTTCCTGGGAGGCAGCAGACAGAGAACGTTCTGGGAACTGTTCAGGATTGCGACATAATCCGGACGTCACGCTGTGACGAAACCGTGTCTTTTGTGGCGAAACAACAAGAAGCTGATACAGCGTTCAATCAAACACACTTACCCGCTCGAGGAATTCTGTAAATGAGCGCGCCAACAACGATCCTGGTGTACTTTGAGAGGGCGGTGATTTGATAAATATCACCGTCATTTACACTAAAGAGGAAAGAATCTGGTCCTCCTGGCGCGACACGCATTCAGTGTTCTGTAAGCTAGAAAAAAACGTATCTAGATGGTACACCAGCCTGCCTCGTGTTTACAGTAATGAAGCTGCGTTTAAAAATTACAATAATTAAAATAATTTCACCGAGCAGTTATACAAGCTTATTAGCCATTGCGTGAATTTCTGTCGTGTTAATATTGACATCACCGCCATTTCCCGATCTCAGGTTTTTATTGCTTGAAAAATAGTCTAGTTTCCATAAAAGAATAAAACATAAAAGTTAAAGCATTCTTCCATTCCATAAAAGTTAAAGCATTCTTCCACCTTGTTTTCCTTGAATATTTTGGAATATCGATAATCTGGTAGGGCCAGAATTTAATCGTCCCAAGTGTATTCCGTTTTGTTAGAATGACGACAAGAAATGTGAACTAAAAATTGTTGAAGAACGTCGGTTTACACCCATATTCATTCCACGCGAACTGCTCGATGCAAAAGAAATTGTAGTATCTGCCTTCTTCGGGACACGGAACTTCTATTGGGCTATCCCTCTAGATGGAGCCATCCAGATGAAATAGAACTATATAAAATACGACAAGGACAGAGTGTGGCATCGTCATACATCCTTAGCTGTGCACACTAGGCTGGTTTATCAGGCGCCGTAGCCCTGACACTTTCGCCATACTTTCCTTCTGTGTGTTTCTTCTCATTTTATTTCGTTTTCCTGACGGGTCCCCTTTGTTCGCTCGCTTAAAATCTCAAACTACGCCACCGTCAAACTACAGAATCAGGGCCTACGTGGTGCGCCCTGAGACTGGAGAGCTTCAGAATTCTAAAAATAACAGCCCGCTTATTTCAGCATTTAGTGCGCTAGATTTACTTATGGTGATTATGATGATGCTTACTAGGCATCTCTTTGAGTCGGTTTGTCTGTTGTAAGCAACCGACTTGCGTATTTTGTTTCACTTACTGGCCCTACTCTTTTCAAACTTATAGGGTTGCCTCCTGGAGTCCCGTATTTTCAACTCCAAGCGACTCCCTCTCTCTTTTTTCTTCCCCCGCTGTTTTAAAGTCCACCCGTTTGTACTACCCCTACATAACCATCGTTTTCCTACTCTTCTTCTGTTACCATTCTAGCCGCCTCTCTGTAACCTCTATGGCCCTGAAGCACAAGTTCCTTCCTCACCCCCAATCCCATGGTCTCCGGCACCGTCCTTGCAACCGGTGACGTTGAACAGCTGTTTCCTGTGTTTGGGGCGTGATGCGCAATGATATATACTATGGAAAATGTCGGTATTCTGGGGGGAACCGTTTACAGTTCGGATTCTGCGTGAAACTGCGAACTTCTCCATAATCAGGTGCTACATTTTAGTTTCAGCGAAGTGGAGCGGCTAATAGTTGTTTATTTCGGACATCATTATTCACTGCGTTCCATAAAGGCACCACAACGCCCCTCGTTGTTTGTGCGTTGCATCACGATGTGCACCAAACATAGCAATTATTTGCTACCTTGAACTTTGGAAATATATTACGAATTCAGATTGCTGCACACTCTTTCGTTCCCTTCCAAAAATACATTATGGCTGACTGCGGAGATATTTGGTTCTTCTCTGATAGCTTGGGCCAAGTGTTTGTGTTTTGAAAAAAGAAATGAAAGCAAGTTATTTTCATTGTCTACATAAACTTTTGATATGCTGGCTATGGTGCCAACTGTGGCAGGAGACATTTTTTGGCATGCTGAGGTATCGTCATGGCGATTGTTGGGGAATAATAAGATTTCACGGCAATGCTGAAAAGCTAAAACCGAGCGCCTCTCGAGAAGCGCACATTGTGCAGACATTTATCACTCAGCTTGCAGGAATAACTCGTGAGCCTAAAGTATGTTGCAATATTTTTGTATGTCGAAGTATTTAGAACAAAAACATTGTCATGGCTCGTGTTAAAAAAAAGTTCGGTTTCGTACAAAGAATCAAGTTATCTAAAGATTTCTCAGTGCTCCCTGCGTAAACGGTCGCTAAAATTTATGTATGACATTTTGGTATTGTGTATTTTCTAACAGGGCAAACAGGGACCTCGGGCCCTTGAAAAAGCAATGCACATTGTCATTTTCTGGGTTGTTGATCTCTTTCTGCGATGTGTATCTTCACAGGGCAGCTCATGAAAGCTCCTGTACGAGAAGAGATCATTGCATTCTTCAAGTATACACGGGTATGTTTTATCTTTGGGGGTGCGTATTAGTTAGCGGCATTAAAAGTATTAACAGTTTCAAAATTCATTTAGACACAATGAAAAACTAGACCTGTATTTCAAGGTGACAGTATGCTGTTTTTGGAAATCTTTTGGCTAAATGTTCCTGCTCATGGATTTTGATGTCGGACGGGCGCAAGCAGGCACACCTTAATTTTGTCTGTATACGGTCGCATTTCATTTTGAAGCTACTCGATTTGTTGGAGGGGTCAGTGTAATAAGCATTTATTGTGAACTGCTGTATAAAGCATAACGTTCACAATCAGCCTGTTCTGGATGCCGCAACACCAACAAGGAAAGACCTCCTTTTGCCTTTATTTTTAAACAAATGCGACGCTTAGACATCAAGAGTGCATGCTGTGATATTATGGCACTGTGGGTACTCTGATTGTGGCTGCTTCCCCAACAATACGGTGGTCAATCAAGATACGATATTTCCACTTATAATGCTAAGGTAATACCAATTATACTCATTAATGTAGGTGGACCACGAGTAGTGCCACCGCTAGATTCGTAAAAGTGGCTAAGTAAGGGTATGTAAGTAAGATTGCTAAGTAAGCACTCCACTAATGTGGACTGCTTAAGATAGGCAACTAATCAAAACCATCTTTTTAACTAGGCACTGCCCAATTAATACATCGGTGCCGGATTGTCTGCAGACTCACCGACGCGTGCGGCTCACCACCCCTGTCACCAGTTCAGCCGATGTGTGCGCCGCTCCGCTGTTACTGGAAGCCCGTGGATCCCGCCTAGAAAATCGTGTTTTTCTGCAGTCCATGCGTGATCCTTCGTAAACCGCTTTTCGCGACAACGGCCATCACTTTTGGGAAAGCAATCCACCACTGCGGACCGCTGAAGATCTCGAACTAATCAGAAATACCTTTTGACCTGGGCACTGCCCGACTGCTATACCGAGGCCAGAATAAGAAATACCTTTTTACACTGGCACTGACCAACTGATATATTGGGGCCGGATTGTAGGCAGATTCGGCGACGCGTGCCGCTGACCACTCTGTCACCTGTTCAGCTGATGTGTGGGTAGCTCGGCTGTTACTGGAAGGCCGAGATTCCCGCCTACATGCGGTGTGTTAATGCTGTCAACGCCATATCCTTCATAAACTGCTCTTCGCGGCAATGGCCATCACTTTTGGGCGAGCGATCCACCACTGCGGACCGCTCAAGATCGCCAACTAATCAGAAATACCTTTTGATACGGGCACTGCCCGACTGATATATCGGGCCGTATCGTCTGCAGATTCGACCACGCGTGCCGCCGACCACTCTATCACCCGTTCAGCTGATGTGTGCTCAACTCAGCTGTTACTCGAAGGCCGAAATTACCGCCTACAACGGTACATGTCTCAGCAGTCCACGCCGCATCATTCTTAAACTGTTCTTTGCGCACCGGGCATGACTTTTGGACAAGCGATCCTCAAAGGCGGATCGCTCAAGACCGCCAAATAATCAGAAACACCTTTTGACCCGGGCACTGCCCGACTGTTATTTCGATGCCGGATCGTCTGCAGATACACCGGCGCGTTCCCACTGACCACTCTGTCACCCATTCAGCTGATGTGTGCGGAGCTCAGCTGTTACTGGAAGTCCGTGGTTCCGGCCTACGTGTGGTGTGTGTATGCAGTCCACGCCGTATCCTTCATACACTGCTCTTCGCGACAACGACCATCACTTTTGGGCGAGCAATTCACCACTGCGGACAGCTCAAGATCTCCAACTAATCAGAAATACCTTTTGACCCGGCCACTGCCCGACTGTTGTATCGGCGCCCGATCATCTGCAGATTCGCCGACGCGTGCGGCTGACCACTCTGGCACCCCTTTAGCTGATGTGTGCTCAGCTCAGCTGTTACTGGAAGGCCGAGATTCCCGCCTACATGTGGTGTTTCTATGCAGTTTACGCCACATTCTTTATAGACTGCTCTTCGCGACAATGCCCATCACTTTCGGGCGAGCAATCCACCAATGTGGACCGCTCAAAATCGCCAACTAATCAGAAATACCTTTTGACCCGGCCACTGCCAGACTGAAAAATCGGGGCCGGAACATCTGCAGATTCGCCGACGCTTGCCGCTGACCACTCTGGGACCCGTTTAGCTGATGTGTGCTCAGCTCAGCTGTTACTGGAAGGCCGAGATTCCCGCCTACATGTGGTGTTTCTATGCAGTCTACGCCATATTTTTCATAGACTGCTCTTCGCGACAATGCCCATCACTTTTGGGCGAGCAATCCACCAATGTGGACCGCTCAAAATCGCCAACTAATCAGAAATACCTTTTGACCCGGCCACTGCCAGACTGATAAATCGGGGCCGGAACATCTGCAGATTCGCCGACGCTTGCCGCTGACCACTCTGGGACCCGTTTAGCTGATGTGTGCTCAGCTCAGCTGTTACTGGAAGGCCGAGATTCCCGCCTACATGTGGTGTTTCTATGCAGTCTACGCCGTATTCTTCATAGACTGCTCTTCGCGACAATGCCCATCACTTTTGGGCGAGCAATCCACCAATGTGGACCGCTCAAGATTGCCAACTAATCAGAAATACCTTTTGACCCGGCCACTGCCAGACTGATAAATCGGGGCAGGAACATCTGCAGATTCGCCGACGCTTGCCGCTGACCACTCTGGGACCCGTTTAGCTGATGTGTGCTCAGCTCAGCTGTTACTGGAAGGCCGAGATTCCCGCCTACATGTGGTGTTTCTATGTAGTCTACGCCATATTTTTCATAGACTGCTCTTCGCGACAATGCCCATCACTTTTGGGCGGGCAATCCACCCCTGCGGACCGCTCAAGATTGCCAACTAATCAGAAACACCTTTTGACCCTGCCACTGCCCGACTGATATATCGAGGCCGCATCGTCTGCAGATTCGCCGACGCGTGCCGCTGACCACTCCGTCCCCCGTTCAGCTGATGTGTGCGCAACTCAGCTGTTACTGGAAGGCCGAGATTCCTGCCTACAAAAGTAGGTGTCTGAGAAGTCCACGCCGCATCATTCGTAAACTGTTCTTTGCGAACCGGGCATGACGTTTGGACAAGCGATCCTCAAAGGCGGACTGCTCAAGACCGCCAACTAATCCGAAACACCTTTTGACCCGGGCACTGCCCGGCTGATATATCGAGGCCGGATCGTCTGCAGATTCACCGACGCATGCCACCGACAACTATGTCGCCCATTCAGCTGATGTGTGCGTAGCCCGGCTGTTACTGGAAGTCCGTGGTTCCGGCCTACACGTGGTGTGTCTATGCAGTCTACGCCGTATCCTTAATACACTGCTCTGCGCGACAACTGCCATCACATTTGGGCAAGCAATCCGCCACTGCGGACCTCTGAAGTTTGCCAACGAATCAGAAATACCTTTTCACCCGGGCACTTCTCGACTGATATATCGGGGCTAGATCGTCTGCCTTTTCACCAACGCGTGCCGCTGACCAATCTGTCACCTGTTCAGCTGATGTGTGCGCAACTCAGCAGTTACTGGAAGGCCGTGGTTCCGGCTTACAACGTGGTGTGTCTCTGCAGTCCACGCCGGATCCTTCATAAACTGCTCTTCACGACAACGGCCATCACTTTTGTGCGAGCAATCCACCACTACGGACCACCGAAGATCGCCAACTAATCAGAAATACCTTTATTCCCGGGCACTGCCCGATTGATATATATGGGCCGCATTGTCTGCAGATAGCACGGAAGAAACCGTGCAGCTAATTCAATAGCTGCACAGTTTTTTCCGTCTTTTTGGCCAAATGTTGTATCAAGAATTTGTTGATCCTGAATCTGCAACACTATGTGCTCTGCCAGAAAGGACAACCTCTATTATTCACCTGAGTTCCCGCGCTGTTAGAAACAAATATGACCACTTCATTTTCTTTCTTAGCCAATTCGCGTTTCGTTTCAACATTATCATACTTACCGAAACGTGGTTTACCTCTTTCAATATTCCTCCTTCTTTAAAGGCCTACAAGCTATTTTTAGCGAACCGATCCGACAAGCGTGGGGGTGGTTGCTACCACCAGCTACCGCAATTCACTGTGGTATCCAAAGACTAAGAGGTGCTGAGTGTTGAAGGCACGAACGCACTTGTATCTGTTCTATATCGACAACCCAGCGGCGTTACAAATACTTTCATAGAATTTGTGAACGAGCTGCTTGAATAGGCTTCATTTAAAAGGCTTCGATTAATTCTTGGTGGGGTTTCAACATTAACCTTCTTGCTGAGACCACTCATTCAAAAAATTATAAAAGTTTTGACTGTCTGTGTCTTTACAAATGTCATTAAAACGCCAACCCGAGTTACGTTAACAAGTTCAACACTCCTTGACCTTCTTGTGACCAACACCGACACGCCCGTGACACCAGCTGGCACTATCAATTGCGACTTAAGCGACCACTGTCCTATATTTATAGCATACTCCTCTTGCGATAATCGTTGTAATCCCTCTCTCCCCAAAGCAACTTACCAGAGCATAACTGTGTGGAGGTTGGAGCAGTTCAGAAACAAAATTCGCGAAAGCGAATGGACACCCGTTCTTAAGCAAGGTACCGCACACGGCGCTTACAATAAATTTTTAGCAATCTTCGCTACAAACTACAACGCCTGTTTTCCGATAAAGTCCTTCACAGCCAGAAAGCGTATCAGAAAACCCTGGATTCGGCCTCATCAACTAAAATTGATACGAGAAAAGAACAAGCTTCTTTGCTTTTTTTTTAAAACGCGCACCTTGGCGGTGCATGAAGCATTTAAAACACCACGCAATCGTTTGACCGCCGAACTAGGGAAGGCAAAAGCCCAATAGTATCACCAGCTATTTTCTGGCGCATCTCGTCCTCATCAAACATGAAAATTTATAACTGATGCACTGGGAAAACACAACGGGATGACGGAAACGTCAGAACTAACTAATCTCGGCGAGACCCTTACTGCTCCAGCACTTTCTGAACACTTCTACGATCACTTTATAAATGCCAATGCTAACATTACGTCCCCAAACCCCATGTCAAGTACTCTCGAACACCCTGTTCCCGACTCTTCTTTCTTGAAAGCAACAGACATCTCGGAAGTTAATCAAGCTTTTATGTCACTTAAAAACAGCAAAGGCCTCGACATTGAAAGCATCCAGATTAAACCCGTAAAACATGTCCTCGACCTTGTTTGCCCCTATCTTGTCTTTATATTAAAACTTGCAATCGAGTCGGGTTGCTTCCCGCACAAAAAGAAACGGGCTAAAGTGTCTGTTATATTTAAGGGGGGTGACAGAAACAATGCCTCTAACTATAGACCCATATCTGTCCTACAAGTGCTAACAAAAGGTTTCGAAAAATTTTTTTCTTGCGCGGCATGAAAGTTTTTTTTTCTAAGCATAACATTTTGTCCGAACGCCAGCATGGTTTCAGAAAAGGCTGCTCCACCGAGTCTGCACTGCTCTTGCAGAAAGAAATAATATTAAAAAATATAGAAGCCTCCAAACTTACACTTGCAATATTTATCGACTACAGCAAAGCATTTGATTCTCTGCATTATGAAATTCTTCTGCAAAAGCTTCAAAAGTATAGAATCCGTGCGGTTTTGCACTCGCCTATGCAACCCTACATGTCTAATAGGGAGCAATGTGTTGTGCACAATGGCTACCGGTCTTCATTCAGAAAGATGTTGTGCGGTGTACCGCAAGGAAATGATCTGGGACCGGTTTTATTCAATGTTTATGCTAACGATGTAATTTCTATTGATAAACATGCCGAATTTGTGTTGTACGCAGATGATACTAGTTTATTTATTAGGAACGCTGACGCTACACGCCTGTTTTCCGCCGCCGATTTTACCTTAACCTAATTACAGGCTTGGTCAAACGAAAACTGTTTAAAAAATAGTGCAAAAAAAACCAAATGCATTTTATTCGCGCCTAAAAATAAAAATGTAAATGTAACCGAAGACTTGATCTTGGGGGCCTCGCAAATCGACATTTTTAAGCATCACAAAGTGTTGGGGGTAGTGCTCTCGCACCGCATGACTTGTTACGCCCATGCTGAATTACTCGCAAAAAAGCTGGCATGCGCAGTGGGTGCATAGCACCGATGCCGCGATTTCTTCCCGCTGAACATTAAACCAGGGGAGTGAAACTTCATATACCTTGCATGGGACGCGATATTCGCTCGCAGCGCCGGAGAAACCCCTGGTGTTTGGGGACGCTGCTAAAAACATGGCGGCGCGTTGCAGATATGCACTGTGAAACGCCATCCTAATGAGGACTGAAAGGCCGAGCGGGGGGGAGGAGGGGCAATTTAGCGGCAAATTCATTTTGGACGCACATGCAAGGTAAATTGAGCGAGTGGAATATATTCAGATGGCCAGCACACGACCTTGTTTCTGTTGCGCAACCGGCCACAATATCAAAAGAGCAATTGTTTTGTCCTGATTCATGAAGTTTGGCGCGTCCATTTCTTTTTGCACCACTTATTTTAAGTACGAAGTTGTTTTGGTTTATTAGTACACACAATCTAGACAAGAATAAATAGTACAAATATTTTAATTTTTATTGCCTAAATGTACCATTCATACAGTAAAAACGCAACTTGGATATTTTGGGCTTGTAGTAGCAAAGAGAAAATGTATGGCACATGGCCGCATGCTAATAACTAGGTATCCAGCCAGTGCACATGTGTCCAGTGCCTTGTCTGTCCAAGGTCCGCGTAGTCTCTGCTGGTGAAATGGGCAGGACCGAGCCGGTAGCTGCTGTAGATCTGTCGAGGTGGTAAATGAGCCAGGTCCTGCCTTCTCGCACACTGGAGCCAAACGCGAGATCTGGAACATCAACAAGCAGATTTGTATATTTGGGTTGGAATGAATACTAGCTTTAATGCTGCTATCAGGAGCCCATAGTTTTGAGTGAAAACTGTCATCTGTATTCGAAATGAACGTGATCTGATATATTTCCTTATATCTGATATATTTCGATCTGATATATCCGATATATTTCGATATATTTCAACTTTCTAAATTGATTTTGGCTACAAAGACGACTTGTGAGAACACCAAACGTAAAGGCAAATTTTAAATTAAATAAGCCTTTCTTATTATGAGACGCGGATACGTTTTTCTATTTGTGCGATTATAATGTTCGGTGGCAACGACCCAGCTTTCCTCCTAATCCAGAATACATTTCTGCAGACAAAAGCAGCCATCCCACACCACAGACAACTAAGCAGTATTCATGCATATATACTTTATCGGACTATGTATTCCTTAGGTATTTCTCAGGCCCTGCAGTACACCGGTCATAAAAACCTTATTTAGGAACATCTAATAAATTACCAGCAAAGGTTAAGCCTGTATTGTCTAATTATTTATCGGCCTATAGCTGTAGCTCCATTTTTGTGAATATCATGTTCTTGTACTTAAAGCTGAAACTCGAAGCACGGAACTGAACCATAAAGTATGAATTATAAGTGGCGGAATTAGAGTTAATTTTGTATTATAAACATATACAGTAATTGTTTAGTGTGTATATTTATTGGTACAAATTTATTCTGCCATATTCCGCTGATTAACGTGAATGGAAAATGCAGAACACACAATTGAAACCCAATAAAATAATGTATGTAGCCACTATGCTTAGTTAACTTAGTGCTAACAACACGATATGAACCTACGTACCCACCCTTTAAGCCAAAGGTTTAGCGAGACGCCTTCATCCAGCTGTAGACATAAATAGGCTGACAATATTAACGATAACAATAGTACTGATATTAATTATAATATTCAAAGTAATAGAAATGTTAAAATAACAACAACAACGCAGACAATCAAAAGCTAATAAAAAGAGTGCGGATAAACTTACACTGTTCCATTAGTTATTGTATATGTTGCCTCATATACATTTGCCTGCATACTGTGCATTCACTTGCGCTAAAAAGCAGAACACACCATCGAAACGCATTAAATCAACAACGCACGCGTAAACAAATGTGTGTAGCTAATGTAGACATTGCATTATTAACAGGTGCTCTGCTGTGCATTACATGCGTAATTGAAGAGTCAAAGAAGACAATCAGAATGTAATAAACAAATAGTGCACGTGGAATCCACTTAAATTATAAAGCTAGTGTTGAAACCGCATCCTGCTATCTCGTGCAAGCGTAGAAAAGCAAAACGAGCACCATGCAGGTCGCACCTTTCGTCCGCCGGGTTCGAAAAGAATTTTATGCGGCCTGGTGTGAAGAATTTTGACACCACTCAGTACAGCACTATCTGTGATGACGGCGCGAATCCATTTATGCGTCTGTTTTGCTGGAACAAACTTTACGGTGGTAAAAACAGCCCTCGGAACACCGTGGATCGTAGCATACCTGTGGGCGCGACAAGAAACGCCCCTTTTCAGCGATACGAAGTAGAAAGGCGCGGTTGACGTTTTCCACTCGGGGTGGCGCTCGTATTTTCGCAATCTCGAACTGCAACTTTTAAGTTCACGTGCATATTAAAAACTCCGCAAGTAATAACTAACCTGGTAATAAATATAAAATACAACAACGTTCATTTATGCCTGTATGTAGTACAGCCCCCAAACGTTAGGATCGCTGCCGTCACGGGACAGAAAAACGGCGGAGTTTCATCCCCCTGATTAAACTTCAAATATACCATTCGCTTTTCCGGTCACACCATAATTACTGTACGTTAGTTTGGGCCACGACAACCAAGAAAAATATTCACACGTTACTGTGTTAGAAAAGAAAGCTATAAGGTGTATAAATAACGTACCGTATCTTCATCCGACTAAGCAATTATTTGATCAGCATAGAATATTCAATATTAGGCTGCTTTAATCCTACCGTCTGATTTATCAGTTACACTTTTCAAATCGTAAATATAACAAATCTTTACACAATTATACGGTCTAGATCTGCGAATTAGCACTTATACAACTTGTGCCTCGGAACAATGGCTCGTTCCACGCCCATGAACCAGTTATCATTGGCAGTCACTGGCATACACCATTCCTAGCTTATTAAATAAATTACAGGGACTTAGCGGCAATTACGGAACACTAACACGAGCTTCCTTACGTGATGCGTGTGTCGGAAATTATTGTTTTTGAATTTCATTTTCTATATTGTTGTGAAAATATGCTTGAATTGTCTCGTCTGTTCTTTTTACCTGTACAGGATTAGGTAAATGATTATGTTTTTATTTTTTTTCGTGATATTTATCGGCCCTCTGAAAGGTATTGATATGCTGTATTCCTCCTTTTGATCGCAGTGTACAGTCGTCATTGAGCTGCCAATTTGGCTCCCTGGCCCCAACAAGCTGTAGCAACAGCTTTCTTGACAGGGAGTCCATCGACATTGTATTACGTTGAGAGAAAAAATAAAATCGAATTTGAATTTGAATTTATATTCGCCGACGCGTGCCGCTGACCACACTATCACCCGTTCAGCTGATGCATGCGCAACTCAGCTGTTACTGGAAGGCCGAGACTCCCGCCGACAATGGTAGGTGTCTGAGCAGTCCACGCCGCATCATTAGAAAACTGTTTATTGCCAACCGGGCCTGACTTTCGGACAAGGGATCCTCAAATGCGTACCGGTTGAAATCGCCAACTAATCAGAAATACCTTTTCACCTGGGCATTGTCCGACTGATATTTTGGGCCGGATTCGCCGAAGCGGGCCGCCGACCACTCTGTCACCCGTTCAGGTGATGTGTGCGCAACTCAGCTATTACTGCAAGGACGAGATTCCCGCCTACAATGGTAGGTGTCTGAGCAGTCCACGCTGCATCATTGGAAAACTGTTTATTGTCAACCGGGCATGACTTTTGGACAAGTGACCCTGAAATGCGTACCTCTCAAGATCGCCAACCAATAAGAAATACCTTTTACCCGGCCATTTCCCGAATTATATATCGGGGCCGGATGGTCTGCAGATTCGCCAACGCGGGCCGCTGACCACTCTGTCACTCCTTCAGGTGATGTGTGTGCAACTCAGCTGTTACTGGAAGGCCGACACTCCCGCCTACAATGGTAGGTGTCTGAGCAGTCCACGCCGCATCATTCGAAAACTGTTCATTGCCAACCGGGCATGACTTTGGGACAAGTGATCCTGAAATGCGTACCGCTCAAGATCGCCAACCAATAAGAAATACCTTTTTACCCGGAAAATTGCCCCCATGATATATCAGGGCCGGATGGTCCGCAGATTCGCCGACGCGGGCCGCTGACCACTCTGTCATCCGTTCAGGTGATGTGTGCGCAACTCAGCTATTACTGCAACTACAATGGTAGGTGTCTGAGCAGTCCACGCCGCATCATTAGAAACCTGTTCATTGCCAACCGCGCAAGACTTTTGGACAAGTGATCCTGAAATGCGTACCGCTCAAGATCGCCAACCAATAAGAAATGCCTTTTTACCCGGCCATTGCCCGAATGATATAGCGGGGCCGTATGGTCTGCAGATTCGCCGACGCGGGCCGCTGACCACTCTGTCACCCGTTCAGGTGATGTGTGCGCAACTCAGCTATTACTGCAAGGACGAGATTCCCGCCTACAATGGTAGGTGTCTGAGCAGTCCACCCTGCATCATTAGAAAACAGTTCATTGCCAACCGGGCATGACGTTTGGACAAGTGATCTTGAAATGCGTAACGCTCAAGATTGCCAACCAATAAGAAATATCTTTTTACCTGGCCATTGCCCGAATGATATATCGGGGCCGGATGGTCTGCAGATTCGCCGACGCGGGCCGCTGACCACTCTGTCACCCATTCAGGTGATGTGTGTGCAACTCAGCTACTACTGCAAGGACAAGATTCCCGCCTACAATGGTAGGTGTCTGAGCAGTCCACGCCGCATCATTAGAAAACTGTTCATTGCCAACCGGGCATGACTTTTAGACAAGTGATCCTGAAATGCGTACCGCTCAAGATCGCCAACAATAAGAAATACCTTTTTACCCGGCCATTGCCCGAATGATATATCGGGGCCGGATGGTGTGCAGATTCGCCGACGCGGGCCGCTGACCACTCTGTCACCCGTTTAGGTGATGTGTGCGCAACTCAGCTATTACTGCAAGGACGAGATTCCCGCCTACAATGGTAGGTGTCTGAGCAGTCCACGCCGCATCATTAGAAAACTGTTCATTGCCAACCGGGCATGACTTTTGGACAAGTGATCCTGAAATGCGTACCGCTCAAGATCGCCAACCAATAAGAAATACCTTTTCACCCGGGCATTGCCCGAATGATATATCGGGGCCGTATCGTCGGCAGATTCGCCGACGCGGGCCGCTGACCACTCTGTCACCCGTTCAGATGATGTGTGCGCAACTCAGCTATCACTGCAAGGACGAGATTCCCGCCTACAATGGTAGGTGTCTGAGCAGGCCACGCCGCATCATTAAAAAACAGTTCATTGCCAACCGGGCATGACTTTTGGACAAGTGATCCTTAAATGCGTACCGCTCAAGATCGCCAACCAATAAGAAATACCTTTTTACCCGGCCATTGCCCGAATTATATATCGGGGCCGGATGGTCTGCAGATTCGCCGACGCGGGCCGCTGACCACTCTGTCACCCGTTCAGGTGATGTGTGCGCAACTCAGCTACTACTGCAAGGACGAGATTCCCGCCTACAATGGTAGGTGTCTGAGCAGTCCACGCCGCATCATTGGAAAACTGTTCATTGCCAACCGGGCATGAATTTTAGACAAGTGATCCTGAAATGCGTACCGCTCAAGATCGCCAACCAATAAGAAATACCTTTTTACCCGGCCATTCCCCGAATGATACATCAGGGCCGGATGGTCTGCAGATTCGCCGACTTGGGCCGCTGACCACTCTGTCACCCCTTTAGGTGATGTGTGTGCAACTCAGCTGTTACTGGAAGGCCGACACTCCCGCCTACAATGGTAGGTGTCTGAGCAGTTCACGCCGCATCATTAGAAAACTGTTCATTGCCAACCGGGCATTACTTTTGGACAAATGATTCTGAAATGCGTACCGCTCAAGATCGCCAACCAATAAGAAATACCTTTTTACCCGGCAAATTGCCCGAATGATATATCAGGGCCGTATGGTCTGCAGATTCGCCGACGCGGGCCCCTGACCACTCTGTCACCCGTTCAGGTGATGTGTGCGCAACTCAGCTATTACTGCAAGGACGAGATTCCCGCCTACAATGGTAGGTGTCTGAGCAGTCCACCCTGCATTATTAGAAAACTGTTTATTGCCAACCGGGCATTGCTTTTGGACAAGTGATTCTGAAATGCGTACCGCTCAAGATCGCCAACCAATAAGAAATACCTTTTTACCCGGAAAAATTGCCCGAATGATATATTGGGGCCGGATGGTCTGCATATTTGCCGACGCGGGCCGCTGACCACTTTGTCACCCGTTCAGGTGATGTGTGCGCAACTCAGCTGTTACTGGAAGGCCGACACTCCCGCCTACAATGGTAGGTGTCTGAGCAGTTCACGCCGCATCATTAGAAATCTGTTCATTGCCAACCGGGCATTACTTTTGGACAAGTGATTCTGAAATGTGTACTGCTCAAGATCGCCAACCAATAAGAAATACCTTTTTACCTGGCAATTGCCCGAATGATATATTGGGGCCGGATGGTCTGCAGATTTGACGACGCGGGCCGCTGACCACTTTGTCACCCGTTCAGGTGATGTGTGCGCAACTCAGCTATTACTGCAACTACAATGGTAGATGTCTGAGCAGTCCACGCCGCATCATTAGAAAACTGTTCATTGCCAACCGGGCATGACTTTTGGACAAGTGATCCTGAAATGCGTACCACTCAAGATCGCCAACCAATAAGAAATACCTTTTTACCCGGATAATGCCCGAATGATATATCGGGGCCGGATGGTCTGCAGATTCGCCGACGCGGGCCGCTGACCACTCTGTCACCCGTTCAGGTGATGTGTGCGCAACTCAGCTATTACTGCAAGGACGAGATTCCCGCCTACAATGGTAGGTGTCTGAGCAGGCCACGCCGCATCATTAGAAAACAGTTCATTGCCAACCGGGCATGACTTTTGGACAAGTGATCCTGAAATGCGTACCCCTCAAGATCGCCAACCAATAAGAAATACCTTTTTACCCGGGCATTGCCCGAATGATATATCGGGGCCGGATGGTCTGCAGATTTGCCGACGCGGGCCGCTGACCACTCTTTCACCCCTTTAGGTGATGTGTGTGCAACTCAGCTGTTACTGCAAGGCCGACACTCCCGCCTACAATAGTAGGTGTCTGAGCAGTCCACGCCGCATCATTAGAAAACTGTTCATTGCCAACCGGGCATGACTTTTGGACAAGTGATCTTGAAATGCGTACCGCTCAAGATCGCCAACCAATAAGAAATACCTTTTTACCCGGAAAATTGCCCGAATGATATATTGGGGCCGGATGGTCTGCAGATTTGCCGACGCGGGCCGCTGACCACTACCCGTTCAGGTGATGTGTGCGCAACTCAGCTTTTACTGCAAGGACAACATTCCCGCCTACAATGGTAGGTGTCTGAGCAGTCCACGCCGCATCATTAGAAAACTGTTCATTGCCAACCGGGCATGACTTTTGGACAAGTGATCCTGAAATGCATACCCCTCAAGATCGCCAACCAATAAGAAATACCTTTTTACCCGGGCATTTCCCGAATGATATATCGGGGCCGGATGGTCTGCAGATTCGTCGACGCGGGCCGCTGACTCTCTGTCACCCCTTTAGGTGATGTGTGTGCAACTCAGCTGTTACTGTAAGGCCGACACTCCCGCCTACAATAGTAGGTGTCTGAGCAGTCCACGCCGCATCATTAGAAAACTGTTCATTGCCAACCGGGCATGACTTTGGACAAGTGATCCTGAAATGCGTACCGCTCAAGATCGCCAACCAATAAGAAATACCTTTTTACCCGGACATTGCCCGAAGGATATATCGGGGTCGGATGGTCTGCAGATTCGCCGACGCGCTCCGCTGACAACTCTGTCATCCGTTCAGGTGATGTGTGCGCAACTCAGCTATTACTGCAAGAACAAGATTCCGCCTACAATGGTAGGGGTCTGAGCAGTCCACGCCGCATCATTAGAAAACTGTTCATTGCCAACCGGGCATGACTTTGGACAAGTGATCCTGAAATGCGTACCGCTCAAGATCGCCAAACAATAAGAAATAAATTTTTACCCGGACATTGCCCGAAGGATATATCGGGGCCGGATGGTCTGCAGATTCGCCGACGCGCTCCGCTGACAACTCTGTCACCCGTTCAGGTGATGTGTGCGCAACTCAGCTATTACTGCAACAACAAGATTCCGCCTACAATGGTAGGGGTCTGAGCAGTCCACGCCGCATCATTAGAAAACTGTTCATTGCCAACCGGGCATGACTTTTGGAGAAGTGATCCTGAAATGTGTACCGCTCAAGATCGCCAACCAATAAGAAATACCTTTTTACCCGGCCATTGCCCGAATGATATATCGGGGCCGGATGGTCTGCAGATTCGCCGAGGCGGGCCGCCGACCACTCTGTCACCCGTTCAGGTGATGTGTGCGCAACTCAGCTATTACTGCAAGGACGAGATTCCCGCCTACAATGGTAGGGGTCTGAGCAGTCCACGCCGCATCATTACAAAACTGTTCATTGCCAACCGGGCATGACTTTTGGACAAGTGATCCTGAAATGCGTACCGCTCAAGATCGCCAACCAATAAGAAATACCTTTTTACCCGGACATTGCCCGAATGATATATCGCGGCCGGATGGTCTGCAGATTCGCCGACGCGGGCCGCTGACCACTCTGTCACCCGTTCAGGTGATGTGTACGCAACTCAGCTATTACTGCAAGAACGAGATTCCCGCCTACAATGGTAGGTGTCTGAGCAGTCCACGCCGCATCATTAGAAAACTGTTCATTGCCAACCAGGCATGACTTTTGGACAAGTGACCCTGAAATGCGTACCGCTCAAGATCGCCAACCAATAAGAAATACCTTTTTACCCGGCCATTGCCCGAATGATAAATCGGGGCCGGATGGTCTGCAGATTCGTTGACGCGGGCCGCTGACCACTCTGTCTCCCCTTCAGGTGATGTGTGCGCAACTCAGCTATTACTGCAAGGACGAGATTCCCGCCTACAATGGTAGGTGTCTGACCAGTCCACGCCGCATCATTAAAAACTGTTCATTGCCAACCGGGCATGACTTTTGAACAAGTGACCGTGAAATGCGTACCGCTCAAGATCGCCAACCAATAAGAAATTCCTTTTTACTCGGACATTGCCCGAATGATATATCGGGGCCGGATGTTCTGCAGATTCGCCGACGCGGGCCGCTGAGCACTCTGTCACCCGTTCAGGTGATGTGTGCGCAACTCAGCTATTACTGCAAGGACGAGATTCCCGCCTACAATGGTAAGTGTCTGAGCAGTCCACGCCGCATCATTTGAAAACTGTTCATTGCCAACCGGGCATGACTTTTGGACAAGTGATCCTGAAATGCGTACCGCTCAAGATCGCCAACTAATCAGAAATACCTTTTCACCCGGGCATTGTCCGACTGATATTTTGGGCCGGATTGTCTGCAGATTCGCCGAAGCGGGCCGCCGACCACTCTGTCAACCGTTCAGGTGATGTGTGCGCAACTCAGCTATTACTGCAAGGACGAGATTCCCGCCTACAATAGTAGGTGTCTGAGCAGTCCACGCCGCATCATTACAAAAGTGTTCATTGCCAACCGGGCTTGACTTTTGGACAAGTGATCCTGAAATGCGTACCGCTCAAGATCACCAACTAATCAGAAATACCTTTTCACCCGGGCATTGTCCGACTGATATTTTGGGCCGGATTGTCTGCAGATTCACCGAAGCGGGCCGCCGACCACTCTGTCACCCGTTCATGTGATGTGTGCGCAACTCAGCTATTACTGCAAGGACGAGATTCCCGCCTACAATGGTAGGTGTCGGAGAAGTCCACGCCGCATCATTAGAAAAGTGTTCATTGACAACCGGGCATGACTTTTGGACAAGTGATCCTGATATGCGTACCGCTCAAGATCGTAAACCAATAAGAAATACCTTGTTACCCGGCATTGCCCGAACGATATATCGGGGCCGGATGGTCTGCAGATAAGCCGACGCCGGCCGCTGACCACTCTGTCACCCCTTCAGGTGATGTGTGTGCAACTCAGCTGTTACTGGAAGGCCGACACTCCCGCCTACAATGGTAGGTGTCTGAGCAGTCCACGCCGCATCATTAGAAAACTGTTCATTGCCAACCGGGCATACCTTTTCGACAAGTGATCCTGAAAAGCGTACCGCTCAATATCGCCAACCAATAAGAAATACCTTTTTACCCGAAATTGTCCGAATGATATATCGGGGCCGGATGGTCTGCATATTCGTCGACGCGGGCCGCTGACCACTCTGTCACCCGTTCAGGTGATGTGTGCTCAACTCAGCTATTACTGCAAGGACGAGATTCCCGGCAACAATGGTAGGTGTCTCAGCAGTCCACGCTGCATCATTAGAAAACTGTTCATTGCCAACCTGGCATGACTTTCGGACAAGTTATCCTGAAATGCGTACCGCTCAAGATCGCCAACCAATAAGAAATACCTTTTTACCCGGACATTGCCCGAATGATATATCGGGGCCGGATGGACTTCAGATTCGCCGACGCGGGGCGCTGACCACTCTGTCACCCGTTCAGGTGATGTGTGCGCAACTCAGCTATTACTGCAAGGACGAGATTCCCGCCTACAATGGTAGGTGTCTGAGCAGTCCACGCCGCATCATTAGAAAACTGTTCATGGCCAACCGGGCACTACTTTTGGACAAGTTATCCTCAAATGCGTACCGCTCAAGATCGCCAACCAATAAGAAATACCTTTTTACCCGGTCATTGCCCCAATGATATGTCGGGGCCGGATGGTCTGCAGATTTGCCGACGTGCGCCGCTGACCACCCTGTCACCCGTTCAGGTGATGTGTGCTCAACTCAGCTATTACTGCAAGGACGAGATTCCCGCCTACAATGGTAGGTGTCTCAGCAGTCCACGCCGCATCATTAGAAAACTGTTCATTGCCAACCGGGCATGACTTTTGGACAAGTGAACCTGAAATACGTACCGCTCAAGATCGCCAACAAATCAGAAATACCTTTTCACCCGGGCATTGTCCGACTGATATTTTGGGCCAGATTGTCCGCATATTCGCCGAAGCGGGCCGCGACCACTCTGTCACCCGTTCAGGTGATGTGTGCGCAACTCAGCTATTGCTGCAAGGACGAGATTCCCGCCTACAATGGTAGGTGTCTGAGCAGTCCACGCCGCATCATTAGAAAACTGTTTATTGCCAACCCGGCATGACTTTTGGACAAGTGATCCTGAAATGCGTACTGCTCAAGATCGCCAACCAATAAGAAATACCTTTTTAGCAGGACATTGCCCGAATGATATATCGGGGCCGGATGGTCTGCAGATTCGTCGACGCGGGCCGCTGACCACTCTGTCACCCGTTCAGGTGATGTGTGCTCAACTCAGCTATTAGTGCAAGGACGACATTCCCGCCTACAATGGTAGGTGTCTCAGCAGTCCGCACCGCATCATTAGAAAACTGTTCATTGCCAACCGGGCATGACTTGGACAAGTGATCCTGAAATGCGTACCGCTCAAGATCGCCAACCAATAAGAAATACCTTTTTACCCTGGCATTGCCCGAATGATAGATCGGGGCCGGATGGTCTGCAGATTCGCCGACGCGGGCCGTTGACCACTCTGTCACCCGTTCAGGTGATGTGTGCGCAACTCAGCTATTACTGCAAGGACGAGATTCCCGCCTACAATAGTAGGTGTCTGAGCAGTCCACGCCGCATCATTAGAAAACTGTTCATTGCCAACCGGGCATGACTTTTGGACAAGTGATCCTGAAATGCGTACCGCTCAAGGTCACCAACTAATCAGAAATACCTTTTCACCCGGGCATTGTCCGACTGATATTTTGTACCAGATTGTCTGCAGATTCGCCGAAGCGGGCCGCGACCACTCTGTCACCCGTTCAGGTGATGTGTGCGCAACTCAGCTATTACTGCAAGGACGAGATTCCCGCCTACAATGGTAGGTGTCTGAGCAGTCCCCGCCGCATCATTAGAAAACTGTTCATTGCCAACCGGGCATGACTTTTGGACAAGTGATCCTGAAATATGTACTGCTCAAGATCGCCAACCAATAAGAAATACCTTTTTACCCGGCCATTGCCCGAGTGATATATAGGGGCCGGATGGTCTGCAAATTCGCCGACGCGGGCCGCGGACCACTCTATCACCCGTTCAGGTGATGTGTGCGCAACTCAGCTATTACTGCAAGGACGAGATTCCCGCCTACAATGGTAGGTGTCTGAGCAGTCCACGCCGCATCATTAGAAAACTGTTCATTGCCAACCGGGCATCACTTTTGGACAAGTGATCCTGAAATACGTACCGCTCAAGATCGCCAACTAATCACAAATACCTTTTCACCCGGTCATTGTCCGACTGATATTTTGGGCCAGATTGTCTGCAGATTCGCCGAAGCGGGCCGCGACCACTCTGTCACCCGTTCAGGTGATGTGTGCGCAACTCAGCTTTTACTGCAAGGACGAGATTCCCGCCTACAATGGTAGGTGTCTGAGCAGTCCCCACCGCATCATTAGAAAACTGTTCATTGCCAACAGGGCATGACTTTTGGACAAGTGATCCTGAAATGCGCACCGCTCAAGATCGCCAACCAGTAAGAAATACCTTTTTACCCCGCAATTGCCTGAATAATATATCGGGGCCGGATGTTCGGGAGATTCGCCGACGCGGGCTGCTGACCACTCTGTCACCCGTTCAGGTGATGTGTGTACAACTCAGCTGTTACTGGAAGGCCGACACTCCCGCCTACAATGGTAGGTGTCTGAGCAGTCCACGCCGCATCATTAGAAAACTGTTCATTGCCAACCGGGCATGACTTTTGGACAAGTGGTCCTGAAATACGTGCCGCTCAAGATCGCCAACCTATAAAAAATACATTTTTAACCTCGCATTGCCCCAATGATATATCGGGACCGGATGATCTGCAGATTCGCTGACGCGGGCCGCTGAACACTCTGTCACCCGTTCAGGTGATGTGTGCGCAACTCAGCTGTTACTGGAAGGCCGAAACTCCCGCCTACAATGGTAGGTGTCTGAGCAGTCCACGCCGCATCATTAGAAAACTGTTCATTGCTAACCAGGCATGACTTTTGGACAAGTGATCCTGAAATGCGTACCGCTCAAGATCGCCAACCAATAAGAAATATTTTTTTACCCGGACATTGCCCGAATGATATATCGGGGCCGGATGGTCTGCAGATTCGCTGACGTGGGCCGCTGACCACTCTGTCACCCCTTCAGGTGATGTGTGTGCAACTCAGCTGTTACTGGAAGGCCGACACTCCCGCCTACAATGATAGGTGTCTTAGCAGTCCACGCCGCATCATTAGAAAACTGTTCATTGCCAACCGGGCATGACTTTTGGACAAGTGATTCTGAAATGCGTACCGCTCAAGATCGCCAACCAATAAGAAATACCTTTTTACCCGGACATTGCCCGAATGCTATATCGGGGCCGGATGGTCTGCAGATTCGCTGACGCGGGCCGCTGACCACTCTGTCACCCGTTCAGGTGATATGTGCGCAACTCAGCTATTACTGCAAGGACGAGATTCCCGCCTACAATGGTAGGTGTCTGAGCAGTCCATGCCGCATCATTTGAAAACTGTTCTTTGCAAACTGGGCATGACTTTTGGACAAGTGATCCTGAAATACGTACCGCTCAAGATCATCAACCAATAAGAAATATCTTTTTAACCTGGCATTGCCCCAATGATATATCGGGGCCGGATGATCTGCAGATTCGCCGACGCGGCCGCTTACCACTCTGTCACCCCTTCAGGTGATGTGTGTGCAACTCAGCTGTTACTGGAAGGCCGACACTACTGCCTACAATGGCAGGTGTCTGAGCAGTCTACGCCGCATCATTAGAAAACTGTTCATTGCCAACCGGGAATGACTTTTGGACAAGTGATCCTGAAATGCGTACCGCTCAAGATCGCCAACTAATCAGAAATACCTTTTCACCCGGGCATTGTCCGACTGATATTTTGGGCCGGATTGTCTGCAGATTCGCCGAAGCGGGCCGCCGACCACTCTGTCAACCGTTCAGGTGATGTGTGCGCAACTCAGCTATTACTGCAAGGACTAGATTCCCGCCTACAATAGTAGGTGTCTGAGCAGTCCACGCCGCATCATTACAAAAGTGTTCATTGCCAACCGGGCTTGACTTTTGGACAAGTGATCCTGAAATGCGTACCGCTCAAGATCACCAACTAATCAGAAATACCTTTTCACCCGGGCATTGTCCGACTGATATTTTGGGCCGGATTGTCTGCAGATTCACCGAAGCGGGCCGCCGACCACTCTGTCACCCGTTCATGTGATGTGTGCGCAACTCAGCTATTACTGCAAGGACGAGATTCCCGCCTACAATGGTAGGTGTCGGAGAAGTCCACGCCGCATCATTAGAAAAATGTTCATTGCCAACCGGGCATGACTTTTCGACAAGTGATCCTGATATGCGTACCGCTCAAGATCGTAAACCAATAAGAAATACCTTGTTACCCGGCATTGCCCGAACGATATATCGGGGCCGGATGGTCTGCAGATAAGCCGACGCGGGCCGCTGACCACTCTGTCACCCCTTCAGGTGATGTGTGTGCAACTCAGCTGTTACTGGAAGGCCGACTCTCCCGCCTACAATGGTAGGTGTCTGAGCAGTCCACGCCGCATCATTAGAAAACTGTTCATTGCCAACCGGGCATAACTTTTCGACAAGTGATCCTGAAAAGCGTACCGCTCAAGATCGCCAACCAATAAGAAATACCTTTTTACCCGAAATTGTCAGAATGATATATCGGGGCCGGATGGTCTGCATATTCGTCGACGCGGGCCGCTGACCACTCTGTCACCCGTTCAGGTGATGTGTGCTCAACTCAGCTGTTACTGTAAGGCCGACACTCCCGCCTACAATAGTAGGTGTCTGAGCAGTCCACGCCGCATCATTAGAAAACTGTTCATTGCCAACCGGGCATGACTTTGGACAAGTGATCCTGAAATGCGTACCGCTCAAGATCGCCAACCAATAAGAAATACCTTTTTACCCGGACATTGCCCGAAGGATATATCGGGGTCGGATGGTCTGCAGATTCGCCGACGCGCTCCGCTGACAACTCTGTCATCCGTTCAGGTGATGTGTGCGCAACTCAGCTATTACTGCAAGAACAAGATTCCGCCTACAATGGTAGGGGTCTGAGCAGTCCACGCCGCATCATTAGAAAACTGTTCATTGCCAACCGGGCATGACTTTGGACAAGTGATCCTGAAATGCGTACCGCTCAAGATCGCCAAACAATAAGAAATAAATTTTTACCCGGACATTGCCCGAAGGATATATCGGGGCCGGATGGTCTGCAGATTCGCCGACGCGCTCCGCTGACAACTCTGTCACCCGTTCAGGTGATGTGTGCGCAACTCAGCTATTACTGCAACAACAAGATTCCGCCTACAATGGTAGGGGTCTGAGCAGTCCACGCCGCATCATTAGAAAACTGTTCATTGCCAACCGGGCATGACTTTTGGAGAAGTGATCCTGAAATGTGTACCGCTCAAGATCGCCAACCAATAAGAAATACCTTTTTACCCGGCCATTGCCCGAATGATATATCGGGGCCGGATGGTCTGCAGATTCGCCGAGGCGGGCCGCCGACCACTCTGTCACCCGTTCAGGTGATGTGTGCGCAACTCAGCTATTACTGCAAGGACGAGATTCCCGCCTACAATGGTAGGGGTCTGAGCAGTCCACGCCGCATCATTACAAAACTGTTCATTGCCAACCGGGCATGACTTTTGGACAAGTGATCCTGAAATGCGTACCGCTCAAGATCGCCAACCAATAAGAAATACCTTTTTACCCGGACATTGCCCGAATGATATATCGCGGCCGGATGGTCTGCAGATTCGCCGACGCGGGCCGCTGACCACTCTGTCACCCGTTCAGGTGATGTGTACGCAACTCAGCTATTACTGCAAGAACGAGATTCCCGCCTACAATGGTAGGTGTCTGAGCAGTCCACGCCGCATCATTAGAAAACTGTTCATTGCCAACCAGGCATGACTTTTGGACAAGTGACCCTGAAATGCGTACCGCTCAAGATCGCCAACCAATAAGAAATACCTTTTTACCCGGCCATTGCCCGAATGATAAATCGGGGCCGGATGGTCTGCAGATTCGTTGACGCGGGCCGCTGACCACTCTGTCTCCCCTTCAGGTGATGTGTGCGCAACTCAGCTATTACTGCAAGGACGAGATTCCCGCCTACAATGGTAGGTGTCTGACCAGTCCACGCCGCATCATTAAAAACTGTTCATTGCCAACCGGGCATGACTTTTGAACAAGTGACCGTGAAATGCGTACCGCTCAAGATCGCCAACCAATAAGAAATTCCTTTTTACTCGGACATTGCCCGAATGATATATCGGGGCCGGATGTTCTGCAGATTCGCCGACGCGGGCCGCTGAGCACTCTGTCACCCGTTCAGGTGATGTGTGCGCAACTCAGCTATTACTGCAAGGACGAGATTCCCGCCTACAATGGTAAGTGTCTGAGCAGTCCACGCCGCATCATTTGAAAACTGTTCATTGCCAACCGGGCATGACTTTTGGACAAGTGATCCTGAAATGCGTACCGCTCAAGATCGCCAACTAATCAGAAATACCTTTTCACCCGGGCATTGTCCGACTGATATTTTGGGCCGGATTGTCTGCAGATTCGCCGAAGCGGGCCGCCGACCACTCTGTCAACCGTTCAGGTGATGTGTGCGCAACTCAGCTATTACTGCAAGGACGAGATTCCCGCCTACAATAGTAGGTGTCTGAGCAGTCCACGCCGCATCATTACAAAAGTGTTCATTGCCAACCGGGCTTGACTTTTGGACAAGTGATCCTGAAATGCGTACCGCTCAAGATCACCAACTAATCAGAAATACCTTTTCACCCGGGCATTGTCCGACTGATATTTTGGGCCGGATTGTCTGCAGATTCACCGAAGCGGGCCGCCGACCACTCTGTCACCCGTTCATGTGATGTGTGCGCAACTCAGCTATTACTGCAAGGACGAGATTCCCGCCTACAATGGTAGGTGTCGGAGAAGTCCACGCCGCATCATTAGAAAAGTGTTCATTGACAACCGGGCATGACTTTTGGACAAGTGATCCTGATATGCGTACCGCTCAAGATCGTAAACCAATAAGAAATACCTTGTTACCCGGCATTGCCCGAAAGATATATCGGGGCCGGATGGTCTGCAGATAAGCCGACGCCGGCCGCTGACCACTCTGTCACCCCTTCAGGTGATGTGTGTGCAACTCAGCTGTTACTGGAAGGCCGACACTCCCGCCTACAATGGTAGGTGTCTGAGCAGTCCACGCCGCATCATTAGAAAACTGTTCATTGCCAACCGGGCATACCTTTTCGACAAGTGATCCTGAAAAGCGTACCGCTCAATATCGCCAACCAATAAGAAATACCTTTTTACCCGAAATTGTCCGAATGATATATCGGGGCCGGATGGTCTGCATATTCGTCGACGCGGGCCGCTGACCACTCTGTCACCCGTTCAGGTGATGTGTGCTCAACTCAGCTATTACTGCAAGGACGAGATTCCCGGCAACAATGGTAGGTGTCTCAGCAGTCCACGCTGCATCATTAGAAAACTGTTCATTGCCAACCTGGCATGACTTTCGGACAAGTTATCCTGAAATGCGTACCGCTCAAGATCGCCAACCAATAAGAAATACCTTTTTACCCGGACATTGCCCGAATGATATATCGGGGCCGGATGGACTTCAGATTCGCCGACGCGGGGCGCTGACCACTCTGTCACCCGTTCAGGTGATGTGTGCGCAACTCAGCTATTACTGCAAGGACGAGATTCCCGCCTACAATGGTAGGTGTCTGAGCAGTCCACGCCGCATCATTAGAAAACTGTTCATGGCCAACCGGGCACTACTTTTGGACAAGTTATCCTCAAATGCGTACCGCTCAAGATCGCCAACCAATAAGAAATACCTTTTTACCCGGTCATTGCCCCAATGATATGTCGGGGCCGGATGGTCTGCAGATTTGCCGACGTGCGCCGCTGACCACCCTGTCACCCGTTCAGGTGATGTGTGCTCAACTCAGCTATTACTGCAAGGACGAGATTCCCGCCTACAATGGTAGGTGTCTCAGCAGTCCACGCCGCATCATTAGAAAACTGTTCATTGCCAACCGGGCATGACTTTTGGACAAGTGAACCTGAAATACGTACCGCTCAAGATCGCCAACAAATCAGAAATACCTTTTCACCCGGGCATTGTCCGACTGATATTTTGGGCCAGATTGTCCGCATATTCGCCGAAGCGGGCCGCGACCACTCTGTCACCCGTTCAGGTGATGTGTGCGCAACTCAGCTATTGCTGCAAGGACGAGATTCCCGCCTACAATGGTAGGTGTCTGAGCAGTCCACGCCGCATCATTAGAAAACTGTTTATTGCCAACCCGGCATGACTTTTGGACAAGTGATCCTGAAATGCGTACTGCTCAAGATCGCCAACCAATAAGAAATACCTTTTTAGCAGGACATTGCCCGAATGATATATCGGGGCCGGATGGTCTGCAGATTCGTCGACGCGGGCCGCTGACCACTCTGTCACCCGTTCAGGTGATGTGTGCTCAACTCAGCTATTAGTGCAAGGACGACATTCCCGCCTACAATGGTAGGTGTCTCAGCAGTCCGCACCGCATCATTAGAAAACTGTTCATTGCCAACCGGGCATGACTTGGACAAGTGATCCTGAAATGCGTACCGCTCAAGATCGCCAACCAATAAGAAATACCTTTTTACCCTGGCATTGCCCGAATGATAGATCGGGGCCGGATGGTCTGCAGATTCGCCGACGCGGGCCGTTGACCACTCTGTCACCCGTTCAGGTGATGTGTGCGCAACTCAGCTATTACTGCAAGGACGAGATTCCCGCCTACAATAGTAGGTGTCTGAGCAGTCCACGCCGCATCATTAGAAAACTGTTCATTGCCAACCGGGCATGACTTTTGGACAAGTGATCCTGAAATGCGTACCGCTCAAGGTCACCAACTAATCAGAAATACCTTTTCACCCGGGCATTGTCCGACTGATATTTTGTACCAGATTGTCTGCAGATTCGCCGAAGCGGGCCGCGACCACTCTGTCACCCGTTCAGGTGATGTGTGCGCAACTCAGCTATTACTGCAAGGACGAGATTCCCGCCTACAATGGTAGGTGTCTGAGCAGTCCCCGCCGCATCATTAGAAAACTGTTCATTGCCAACCGGGCATGACTTTTGGACAAGTGATCCTGAAATATGTACTGCTCAAGATCGCCAACCAATAAGAAATACCTTTTTACCCGGCCATTGCCCGAGTGATATATAGGGGCCGGATGGTCTGCAAATTCGCCGACGCGGGCCGCGGACCACTCTATCACCCGTTCAGGTGATGTGTGCGCAACTCAGCTATTACTGCAAGGACGAGATTCCCGCCTACAATGGTAGGTGTCTGAGCAGTCCACGCCGCATCATTAGAAAACTGTTCATTGCCAACCGGGCATCACTTTTGGACAAGTGATCCTGAAATACGTACCGCTCAAGATCGCCAACTAATCACAAATACCTTTTCACCCGGTCATTGTCCGACTGATATTTTGGGCCAGATTGTCTGCAGATTCGCCGAAGCGGGCCGCGACCACTCTGTCACCCGTTCAGGTGATGTGTGCGCAACTCAGCTTTTACTGCAAGGACGAGATTCCCGCCTACAATGGTAGGTGTCTGAGCAGTCCCCACCGCATCATTAGAAAACTGTTCATTGCCAACAGGGCATGACTTTTGGACAAGTGATCCTGAAATGCGCACCGCTCAAGATCGCCAACCAGTAAGAAATACCTTTTTACCCCGCAATTGCCTGAATAATATATCGGGGCCGGATGTTCGGGAGATTCGCCGACGCGGGCTGCTGACCACTCTGTCACCCGTTCAGGTGATGTGTGTACAACTCAGCTGTTACTGGAAGGCCGACACTCCCGCCTACAATGGTAGGTGTCTGAGCAGTCCACGCCGCATCATTAGAAAACTGTTCATTGCCAACCGGGCATGACTTTTGGACAAGTGGTCCTGAAATACGTGCCGCTCAAGATCGCCAACCTATAAAAAATACATTTTTAACCTCGCATTGCCCCAATGATATATCGGGACCGGATGATCTGCAGATTCGCTGACGCGGGCCGCTGAACACTCTGTCACCCGTTCAGGTGATGTGTGCGCAACTCAGCTGTTACTGGAAGGCCGAAACTCCCGCCTACAATGGTAGGTGTCTGAGCAGTCCACGCCGCATCATTAGAAAACTGTTCATTGCTAACCAGGCATGACTTTTGGACAAGTGATCCTGAAATGCGTACCGCTCAAGATCGCCAACCAATAAGAAATATTTTTTTACCCGGACATTGCCCGAATGATATATCGGGGCCGGATGGTCTGCAGATTCGCTGACGTGGGCCGCTGACCACTCTGTCACCCCTTCAGGTGATGTGTGTGCAACTCAGCTGTTACTGGAAGGCCGACACTCCCGCCTACAATGATAGGTGTCTTAGCAGTCCACGCCGCATCATTAGAAAACTGTTCATTGCCAACCGGGCATGACTTTTGGACAAGTGATTCTGAAATGCGTACCGCTCAAGATCGCCAACCAATAAGAAATACCTTTTTACCCGGACATTGCCCGAATGCTATATCGGGGCCGGATGGTCTGCAGATTCGCTGACGCGGGCCGCTGACCACTCTGTCACCCGTTCAGGTGATATGTGCGCAACTCAGCTATTACTGCAAGGACGAGATTCCCGCCTACAATGGTAGGTGTCTGAGCAGTCCATGCCGCATCATTTGAAAACTGTTCTTTGCAAACTGGGCATGACTTTTGGACAAGTGATCCTGAAATACGTACCGCTCAAGATCATCAACCAATAAGAAATATCTTTTTAACCTGGCATTGCCCCAATGATATATCGGGGCCGGATGATCTGCAGATTCGCCGACGCGGCCGCTTACCACTCTGTCACCCCTTCAGGTGATGTGTGTGCAACTCAGCTGTTACTGGAAGGCCGACACTACTGCCTACAATGGCAGGTGTCTGAGCAGTCCACGCCGCATCATTAGAAAACTGTTCATTGCCAACCGGGAATGACTTTTGGACAAGTGATCCTGAAATGCGTACCGCTCAAGATCGCCAACTAATCAGAAATACCTTTTCACCCGGGCATTGTCCGACTGATATTTTGGGCCGGATTGTCTGCAGATTCGCCGAAGCGGGCCGCCGACCACTCTGTCAACCGTTCAGGTGATGTGTGCGCAACTCAGCTATTACTGCAAGGACTAGATTCCCGCCTACAATAGTAGGTGTCTGAGCAGTCCACGCCGCATCATTACAAAAGTGTTCATTGCCAACCGGGCTTGACTTTTGGACAAGTGATCCTGAAATGCGTACCGCTCAAGATCACCAACTAATCAGAAATACCTTTTCACCCGGGCATTGTCCGACTGATATTTTGGGCCGGATTGTCTGCAGATTCACCGAAGCGGGCCGCCGACCACTCTGTCACCCGTTCATGTGATGTGTGCGCAACTCAGCTATTACTGCAAGGACGAGATTCCCGCCTACAATGGTAGGTGTCGGAGAAGTCCACGCCGCATCATTAGAAAAATGTTCATTGCCAACCGGGCATGACTTTTCGACAAGTGATCCTGATATGCGTACCGCTCAAGATCGTAAACCAATAAGAAATACCTTGTTACCCGGCATTGCCCGAACGATATATCGGGGCCGGATGGTCTGCAGATAAGCCGACGCGGGCCGCTGACCACTCTGTCACCCCTTCAGGTGATGTGTGTGCAACTCAGCTGTTACTGGAAGGCCGACTCTCCCGCCTACAATGGTAGGTGTCTGAGCAGTCCACGCCGCATCATTAGAAAACTGTTCATTGCCAACCGGGCATAACTTTTCGACAAGTGATCCTGAAAAGCGTACCGCTCAAGATCGCCAACCAATAAGAAATACCTTTTTACCCGAAATTGTCCGAATGATATATCGGGGCCGGATGGTCTGCATATTCGTCGACGCGGGCCGCTGACCACTCTGTCACCCGTTCAGGTGATGTGTGCTCAACTCAGCTATTACTGCAAGGACGAGATTCCCGGCAACAATGGTAGGTGTCTCAGCAGTCCACGCTGCATCATTAGAAAACTGTTCATTGCCAACCTGGCATGACTTTCGGACAAGTGATCCTGAAATGCGTACCGCTCAAGATCGCCAACCAATAAAAAATACCTTTTTACCCGGAAAATTGCCCGAATGATATATCGGGGCCAGATGGTCTGCAGATTCGCTGACGCGGGCCGCTGACCACCCTGTCACCCGTTCAGGTGATGTGTGCGCAACTCAGCTATTACTGCAAGGACGAGATTCCCGCCTACAATGATAGGTGTCTGAGCAGTTCACGCCGCATCATTAGAAAACTGTTCATTGCCAACCGGGCATGACTTTTGGACAAGTGATCGTGAAATGCGTACCGCTCAAGATCGCCAACCAATAAGAAATACCTTTTTACCCTGACATTGCCCGAATGATATATCGGGGCCGGATGGTCTTCAGAATCGCCGACGCGGGGCGCTGACCACTCTGTCACCCGTTCAGGTGATGTGTGCGCAACTCAGCTATTACTGCAAGGACGAGATTCCCGCCTACAATGGTAGGTGTCTGAGCAGTCCACGCCGCATCATTAGAAAACTGTTCATGGCCAACCGGGCACTACTTTTGGACAAGTTATCCTGAAATGCGTACCGCTCAAGATCGCCAACCAATAAGAAATACCTTTTTACCCGGTCATTGCCCCAATGATATATCGGGGCCGGATGGTCTGCAGATTTGCCGACGTGCGCCGCTGACCACCCTGTCACCCGTTCAGGTGATGTGTGCTCAACTCAGCTATTACTGCAAGGACGAGATTCCCGCCTACAATGGTAGGTGTCTCAGCAGTCCACGTCGCATCATTAGAAAACTGTTCATTGCCAACCGAGCAAGACTTTTGGACAAGTGAACCTGAAATACGTACCGCTCAAGATCGCCAACAAATCAGAAATACCTTTTCACCCGGGCATTGTCCGACTGATACTTTGGGCCAGATTGTCCGCATATTCGCCGAAGCGGGCCGCGACCACTCTGTCACCCGTTCAGGTGATGTGTGCGCAACTCAGCTATTGCTGCAAGGACGAGATTCCCGCCTACAATGGTAGGTGTCTGAGCAGTCCACGCCGCATCATTAGAAAACTGTTCATTGCCAACCGGGCATGACTTGGACAAGTGATCCTGAAATGCGTACCGCTCAAGATCGCCAACCAATAAGAAATACCTTTTTACCCTGGCATTGCCCGAATGATAGATCGGGGCCGGATGGTCTGCAGATTCGCCGACGCGGGCCGCTGACACTCTGTCACCCGTTCAGGTGATGTGTGCGCAACTCAGCTATTACTGCAAGGACGAGATTCCCGCCTACAATAGTAGGTGTCTGAGCAGTCCACGCCGCATCATTAGAAAACTGTTCATTGCCAACCGGGCATGACTTGGACAAGTGATCCTGAAATGCGTACCGCTCAAGATCGCCAACCAATAAGAAATACCTTTTTACCCTGGCATTGCCCGAATGATAGATCGGGGCCGGATGGTCTGCAGATTCGCCGACGCGGGCCGCTGACACTCTGTCACCCGTTCAGGTGATGTGTGCGCAACTCAGCTATTACTGCAAGGACGAGATTCCCGCCTACAATAGTAGGTGTCTGAGCAGTCCACGCCGCATCATTAGAAAACTGTTCATTGCCAACCGGGCATGACTTTTGGACAAGTGATCCTGAAATGCGTACCGCTCAAGGTCACCAACTAATCAGAAATACCTTTTCACCCGGGCATTGTGCGACTGATATTTTGTACCAGATTGTCTGCAGATTCGCCGAATCGGGCCGCGACCACTCTGTCACCCGTTCAGGTGATGTGTGCGCAACTCAGCTATTACTGCAAGGACGAGATTCCCGCCTACAATGGTAGGTGTCTGAGCAGTCCCCGCCGCATCATTAGAAAACTGTTCATTGCCAACCGGGCATGACTTTTGGACAAGTGATCCTGAAATATGTACTGCTCAAGATCGCCAACCAATAAGAAATACCTTTTTACCCGGCCATTGCCCGAGTGATATATAGGGGCCGGATGGTCTGCAAATTCGCCGACGCGGGCCGCGGACCACTCTATCACCCGTTGAGGTGATGTGTGCGCAACTCAGCTATTACTGCAAGGACGAGATTCCCGCCTACAATGGTAGGTGTCTGAGCAGTCCATGCCGCATCATTAGAAAACTGTTCATTGCCAACCGGGCATCACTTTTGGACAAGTGATCCTGAAATACGTACCGCTCAAGATCGCCAACTAATCACAAATACCTTTTCACCCGGTCATTGTCCGACTGATATTTTGGGCCAGATTGTCTGCAGATTCGCCGAAGCGGGCCGCGACCACTCTGTCACCCGTTCAGGTGATGTGTGCGCAACTCAGCTTTTACTGCAAGGACGAGATTCCCGCCTACAATGGTAGGTGTCTGAGCAGTCCCCACCGCATCATTAGAAAACTGTTCATTGCCAACAGGGCATGACTTTTGGACAAGTGATCCTGAAATGCGCACCGCTCAAGATCGCCAACCAGTAAGAAATACCTTTTTACCCCGCAATTGCCTGAATGATATATCGGGGCCGGATGGTCGGCAGATTCGCCGACGCGGGCCGCTGACCACTCTGTCACCCGTTCAGGTGATGTGTGTACAACTCAGCTGTTACTGGAAGGCCGACACTCCCGCCTACAATGGTAGGTGTCTGAGCAGTCAACGCCGCATCATTAGAAAACTGTTCATTGCCAACCGGGCATGACTTTTGGACAAGTGGTCCTGAAATACGTGCCGCTCAAGATCGCCAACCTATAAAAAATACCTTTTTAACCTCGCATTGCCCCAATGATATATCGGGACCGGATGATCTGCAGATTCGCTGACGCGGGCCGCTGAACACTCTGTCACCCGTTCAGGTGATGTGTGCGCAACTCAGCTATTACTGCAAGGACGAGATTCCCGCCTACAATGGTAGGTGTCTGAGCAGTCCATGCCGCATCATTAGAAAACTGTTCATTGCCAACCGGGCATGACTTTTGGACAAGTGATCCTGAAATGCGTACCGCTCAAGATCGCCAACCAATAAGAAACACCTTTTTACCCGGCCCGAATGATATATCGGGGCCGGATGGTCTGCAGATTCGCCGACGCGGGCCGCTGACCACTCTGTCACCCGTACAGGTGATGTGTGCGCAACTCAGCTGTTACTGGAAGGCCGAAACTCCCGCCTACAATGGTAGGTGTCTGAGCAGTCCACGCCGCATCATTAGAAAACTGTTCATTGCTAACCAGGCATGACTTTTGGACAAGTGATCCTGAAATGCGTACCGCTCAAGATCGCCAACCAATAAGAAATATTTTTTTACCCGGACATTGCCCGAATGATATATCGGGGCCGGATGGTCTGCAGATTCGCTGACGTGGGCCGCTGACCACTCTGTCACCCCTTCAGGTGATGTGTGTGCAACTCAGCTGTTACTGGAAGGCCGACACTCCCGCCTACAATGATAGGTGTCTTAGCAGTCCACGCCGCATCATTAGAAAACTGTTCATTGCCAACCGGGCATGACTTTTGGACAAGTGATTCTGAAATGCGTACCGCTCAAGATCGCCAACCAATAAGAAATACCTTTTTACCCGGACATTGCCCGAATGCTATATCGGGGCCGGATGGTCTGCAGATTCGCTGACGCGGGCCGCTGACCACTCTGTCACCCGTTCAGGTGATATGTGCGCAACTCAGCTATTACTGCAAGGACGAGATTCCCGCCTACAATGGTAGGTGTCTGAGCAGTCCATGCCGCATCATTTGAAAACTGTTCATTGCAAACTGGGCATGACTTTTGGACAAGTGATCCTGAAATACGTACCGCTCAAGATCGCCAACCAATAAGAAATATCTTTTTAACCTGGCATTGCCCCAATGATATATCGGGGCCGGATGATCTGCAGATTCGCCGACGCGGCCGCTTACCACTCTGTCACCCCTTCAGGTGATGTGTGTGCAACTCAGCTGTTACTGGAAGGCCGACACTACTGCCTACAATGGCAGGTGTCTGAGCAGTCCACGCCGCATCATTAGAAAACTGTTCATTGCCAACCGGGAATGACTTTTGGACAAGTGATCCTGAAATGCGTACCGCTCAAGATCGCCAACCAATAAGAAATACCTTTTTAACCGGGCATTGCCCGAATGATATATCGGGGCCGGATGGTCCACAGATTCGCCGACGCGGGCCGCTGACCACTCTGTCACCCGTTCAGGTGATGTGTGCGCAACTGAGCTGTTACTGGAAGGACGAGATTCCCGCCTACAATGGTAGGTGTCTGAGCAGTGTACGCCGCATCATTAGAAAACTGTTCATTGCCAACCGGGCATGACTTTTGGACAAGTGATCCTGAAATACGTACCGCTCAAGATCGCCAACCAATAAGAAATACCTTTTTACGCGGCCATTGCCCGAATGATATATCGGGGCCGGATGGTCTGCAGATTCGCCGACGCGGGCCGCTGACCACTCGGTCACCCCTTCAGGTGATGTGTGTGCAACTCAGCTGTTACTGGAAGGCCGACACTCCCGCCTACAATAGTAGGTGTCTGAGCAGTCCACGCCGCATCATTAGAAAACTGTTCATTGCCTATCGGGCATGACTTTTGGACAAGTGATCCTGAATTACGTACCGCTCAATATCGCCAACCAATAATAAATACCTTTTTACCCTGGCATTGCCCCAATGATATATCGGCGCCGAATGGTCTGCAGATTCGCCGACGCGGGCCGCTTACCACTCTGTCACCCCTTCAGGTGATGTGTGTGCAACTCAGCTGTTACTGGAAGGCCGACACTCCCGCCTACAATGGTAGGTGTCTTAGCAGTCCACGCCGCATCATTAGAAAACTGTTCATTGCCAACCGGGCATGACTTTTGGACAAGTGATCCTGAAATGCGTACCGCTCAAGATCGCCAACCAATAAGAAATACCTTTTTACCCGGACATTGCCCGAATGATATATCGGGGCCGGATGGTATGCAGATTCGCTGACGCGGGCCGCTGACCACTCTGTCACCCGTCCAGGTGATGTGTGCGCAACTCAGCTATTACTGCAAGGACGAGATTCCCGTCAACAATGGTAGGTGACTGAGCAGTCCACGCCGCATCATTAGAAAACTGTTCATTGCCAACCGGGCATGACTTTTGGACATGTGATCCTGAAATGCGTACCGCTCAAGTTCGCCAACCAATAAGAAATACCTTTTTACCCGGCCCGAATGATATATCGGGGCCGGATGGTCCACAGATTCGCCGACGCGGGCCGCTGACCACTCTGTCACCCATTCAGGTGATGTGTGCGCAACTGAGCTGTTATTGGAAGGACGAGTTTCCCGCCTACAATGGTAGGTGTCTGAGCAGTGTACGCCGCATCATAAGAAAACTGTTCATTGCCAACCGGGCATGACTTTTGGACAAGTGATCCTGAAATGCGTACCGCTCAAGATCGCCAACCAATAAGAAATACCTTTTTACGCGGCCATTGCCCGAATGATATATCGGGGCCGGATGGTCTGCAGATTCGCCGACGCGGGCCGCTGACCACTCGGTCACCCCTTCAGGTGATGTGTGTGCAACTCAGCTGTTACTGGAAGGCCGACACTCCCGCCTACAATAGTAGGTGTCTGAGCAGTCAACGCCGCATCATTAGAAAACTGTTCATTGCCTATCGGGCATGACTTTTGGACAAGTGATCCTGAAATACGTACCGCACAAGATCGCCAACCAATAAGAAATACCTTTTTACCCGGCCATTGCCCGAATGATATATCAGGGCCGGATGGTATGCAGATTCGCTGACGCGGGCCGCTGACCACTCTGTCACCCATTCAGGTGATGTGTGCGCAACTCAGCTATTTCTGCAAGGACGAGATTCCCGTCAACAATGGTTGATGACTGAGCAGTCCACACCGCATCATTAGAAAACTGTTCATTGCCAACCGGGCATGACTTTTGGACACGTGATCCTGAAATGCGTACCGCTCAAGATCGCCAACCAATAAGAAATACCTTTTTACACGGCCCGAATGATATATCGGGGCCGGATGCTCTGCAGATTCGCCGACGCGGGCCGCTGAACACTCTGTCACCCGTACAGGTGATGTGTGCTCAACTTACCTATTACTAAAGGACGAGATTCCCGCCTAAAATGGTAGGGTTCTGAGCAGTCCACGCCACATCATTAGAAAACTGTTCATTGCCAACCGGGAATGACTTTTAGACAAGTGATCCTGAAATGCGTACCGCTCAAGATCGCCAACCAATAAGAAATACCTTTTTACCCGGTTATTGCCCGAATGATATATCGGGGCCGGATGGTCCACAGATTCGCCGACGCGGGCCGCTGACCACTCTGTCACCCGTTCAGGTGATGTGTGCGCAACTGAGCTGTTACTGGAAGGACGAGATTCCCGCCTACAATGGTAGGTGTCTGAGCAGTCCACGCCGCATCATTAGAAAACTGTTCATTGCCAACCGGGCATGACTTTTGGGCAAGTGATCCTGAAATGCGTACGGCTCAAGATCCCCAACCAATAAGAAATACCTTTTTACCCGGGCATTGCCCGAATGATATTTCGGGGCCGGATGGTCTGCAGATTCGCCGACGCGGGCCGCTGACCACTCTGCCACCCGTTCAGGTGATGTGTGCGCAACTCAGCTATTACTGCAAGGACGAGATTCCCGCCTACAATGGTAGGTGTCTGAGCAGTCTACGCCGCATCATTAGAAAACTGTTCATTGCCAACTGGGCATGACTTTTGGACAAGTGATCCTGAAATTCGTACCACTCAAGATCGCCAACCAATAAGAAATACCTTTTTACGCGGTCATTGCCCGAATGATATATCGGGGCCGGATGGTCTGCAGATTCGCCGACGCGCGCCGCTGACCACTCTGTCACCCCTTCAGGTGATGTTTGTGCAACTCAGCTGTTACTGGAAGGCCGACACTCCCGCCTACAATGGTAGGTGTCTGAGCAGTCTACGTCGCATCATTAGAAAACTGTTCATTGCCAACCGGGCATGACTTTTGGACATGTGATCCTGAAATTCGTACAACTCAAGATCGCCAACCAATAAGAAATACCTTTTTACCCGGCCATTGCCCGAATGATATATCGGGGCCGGATGGTCTGCATATTCGCCGACGCGGGCCGCTGACCACTCTGTCATCCGTTCAGGTGATGTGTGCGCAACTCAACTATTACTGCAAGGACGAGATTCCCGCCTACGATGGTAGGTGTCTGAGCAGTCCACGCCGCATCATTATAAAACTGTTCATTGCCAACCGGGCATGACTTTTTGACAAGTGATCCTGAAATGCGTACCGCTCAAGATCGCCAACCAATAAGAAATACCTTTTTACCCTGGCATTGCCCAAATGATATATCGGGGCCGGATGGTCTGCAGATTCGCCGATGCGGGCCGCTGACCACTCTGTCACCCGTTCAGGTGATGTGTGCGCAACTCAGCTATTACTGCAAGGACGAGATTCCCGCCTACAATGGTAGGTGTCTGAGCAGTCCACGCCGCATCATTAGAAAACTGTTCATTGCCAACCGGGCATTACTTTTGGACAAGTGATCCTGAAGTGCGTACCGCTCAAGATCGCCAACTAATCAGAAATACCTTTTCACCAGGCCATTGCCCGACTGATATATTGGGGCCGGATTTTCTGCAGATACGCCGACGCGGGCCGCTGACCACTCTGTGACCCGTTCATGTGATGTGTATGCAACTCAGCTGTTACTGGAAGGCCGACACCCTCGCCTACAATGGTAGGTGTCTTAGCAGTCCACGCCGCATCATTAGAAAACTGTTAATTTCAACCGGGCATGACTTTTGGACAAGTGATCCTGAAATGCGTACCGCTCAAGATCGCCAACCAATAAGAAATACCTTTTTACCCGGCCATTGCCCGAATGATATATCGGGGCCGGATGGTCTGCAGATTCGCCGACGCGCGCCGCTGACCACTCTGTCACCCCTTCAGGTGATGTGTGTGCAACTCAGCTGTTACTGGAAGGCCGACACTCCCGCCTACAATGGTAGGTGTCTGAGCAGTCTACGCCGCATCACTAGAAAACTGTTCATTGCCAACCGGGCATGACTTTTGGACATGTGATCCTGAAATTCGTACAACTCAAGATCGCCAACCAATAAGAAATACCTTTTTACCCGGCCATTGCCCGAATGATATATCGGGGCCGGATGGTCTGCATATTCGCCGACGCGGGCCGCTGACCACTCTGTCATCCGTTCAGGTGATGTGTGCGCAACTCAACTATTACTGCAAGAACGAGATTCCCGCCTACGATGGTAGGTGTCTGAGCAGTCCACGCCGCATCATTATAAAACTGTTCATTGCCAACCGGGCATGACTTTTGGACAAGTGATCCTGAAATACGTACCGCTCAAGATCGCCAACCAATAAGAAATACCTTTTTACGCGGCCATTGCCCGAATGATATATCGGGGCCGGATGGTCTGCAGATTCGCCGACGCGGGCCGCTGACCACTCGGTCACCCCTTCAGGTGATGTGTGTGCAACTCAGCTGTTACTGGAAGGCCGACACTCCCGCCTACAATAGTAGGTGTCTGAGCAGTCCACGCCGCATCATTAGAAAACTGTTCATTGCCTATCGGGCATGACTTTTGGACAAGTGATCCTGAATTACGTACCGCTCAATATCGCCAACCAATAATAAATACCTTTTTACCCTGGCATTGCCCCAATGATATATCGGCGCCGAATGGTCTGCAGATTCGCCGACGCGGGCCGCTTACCACTCTGTCAGCCCTTCAGGTGATGTGTGTGCAACTCAGCTGTTACTGGAAGGCCGACACTCCCGCCTACAATGGTAGGTGTCTTAGCAGTCCACGCCGCATCATTAGAAAACTGTTCATTGCCAACCGGACATGACTTTTGGACAAGTGATCCTGAAATGCGTACCGCTCAAGATCGCCAACCAATAAGAAATACCTTTTTACCCTGGCATTGCCCGAATGATATATCGGGGCTGGATGGTCTGCAGATTCGCCGATGCGGGCCGCTGACCACTCTGTCACCCGTTCAGGTGATGTGTGCGCAACTCAGCTATTACTGCAAGGACGAGATTCCCGCCTACAATGGTAGGTGTCTGAGCAGTCTACGCCGCATCATTAGAAAACTGTTCATTGCCAACCGGGCATGACTTTTGGACATGTGATCCTGAAATTCGTACAACTCAAGATCGCCAACCAATAAGAAATACCTTTTTACCCGGCCATTGCCCGAATGATATATCGGGGCCGGATCGTCTCCATATTCGCCGACGCGGGCCGCTGACCACTCTGTCATCCGTTCAGGTGATGTGTGCGCAACTCAACTATTACTGCAAGGACGAGATTCCCGCCTACGATGGTAGGTGTCTGAGCAGTCCACGCCGCATCATTATAAAACTGTTCATTGCCAACCGGGCATGACTTTTGGGCAAGTGATCCTGAAATGCGTACGGCTCAAGATCCCCAACCAATAAGAAATACCTTTTTACCCGGGCATTGCCCGAATGATATTTCGGGGCCGGATGGTCTGCAGATTCGCCGACGCGGGCCGCTGACCACTCTGCCACCCGTTCAGGTGATGTGTGCGCAACTCAGCTATTACTGCAAGGACGAGATTCCCGCCTACAATGGTAGGTGTCTGAGCAGTCTACGCCGCATCATTAGAAAACTGTTCATTGCCAACTGGGCATGACTTTTGGACAAGTGATTCTGAAATGCGTACCGCACAAGATCGCCAACCAATAAGAAATATCTTTTTAACCTGGCATTGCCCCAATGATATATCGGGGCCGGATGATCTGCAGATTCGCCGACGCGGCCGCTTACCACTCTGTCACCCCTTCAGGTGATGTGTGTGCAACTCAGCTGTTACTGGAAGGCCGACACTACTGCCTACAATGGCAGGTGTCTGAGCAGTCCACGCCGCATCATTAGAAAACTGTTCATTGCCAACCGGGAATGACTTTTGGACAAGTGATCCTGAAATGCGTACCGCTCAAGATCGCCAACCAATAAGAAATACCTTTTTAACCGGGCATTGCCCGAATGATATATCGGGGCCGGATGGTCCACAGATTCGCCGACGCGGGCCGCTGACCACTCTGTCACCCGTTCAGGTGATGTGTGCGCAACTGAGCTGTTACTGGAAGGACGAGATTCCCGCCTACAATGGTAGGTGTCTGAGCAGTGTACGCCGCATCATTAGAAAACTGTTCATTGCCAACCGGGCATGACTTTTGGACAAGTGATCCTGAAATACGTACCGCTCAAGATCGCCAACCAATAAGAAATACCTTTTTACGCGGCCATTGCCCGAATGATATATCGGGGCCGGATGGTCTGCAGATTCGCCGACGCGGGCCGCTGACCACTCGGTCACCCCTTCAGGTGATGTGTGTGCAACTCAGCTGTTACTGGAAGGCCGACACTCCCGCCTACAATAGTAGGTGTCTGAGCAGTCCACGCCGCATCATTAGAAAACTGTTCATTGCCTATCGGGCATGACTTTTGGACAAGTGATCCTGAATTACGTACCGCTCAATATCGCCAACCAATAATAAATACCTTTTTACCCTGGCATTGCCCCAATGATATATCGGCGCCGAATGGTCTGCAGATTCGCCGACGCGGGCCGCTTACCACTCTGTCACCCCTTCAGGTGATGTGTGTGCAACTCAGCTGTTACTGGAAGGCCGACACTCCCGCCTACAATGGTAGGTGTCTTAGCAGTCCACGCCGCATCATTAGAAAACTGTTCATTGCCAACCGGGCATGACTTTTGGACAAGTGATCCTGAAATGCGTACCGCTCAAGATCGCCAACCAATAAGAAATACCTTTTTACCCGGACATTGCCCGAATGATATATCGGGGCCGGATGGTATGCAGATTCGCTGACGCGGGCCGCTGACCACTCTGTCACCCGTCCAGGTGATGTGTGCGCAACTCAGCTATTACTGCAAGGACGAGATTCCCGTCAACAATGGTAGGTGACTGAGCAGTCCACGCCGCATCATTAGAAAACTGTTCATTGCCAACCGGGCATGACTTTTGGACATGTGATCCTGAAATGCGTACCGCTCAAGTTCGCCAACCAATAAGAAATACCTTTTTACCCGGCCCGAATGATATATCGGGGCCGGATGGTCCACAGATTCGCCGACGCGGGCCGCTGACCACTCTGTCACCCATTCAGGTGATGTGTGCGCAACTGAGCTGTTATTGGAAGGACGAGTTTCCCGCCTACAATGGTAGGTGTCTGAGCAGTGTACGCCGCATCATAAGAAAACTGTTCATTGCCAACCGGGCATGACTTTTGGACAAGTGATCCTGAAATGCGTACCGCTCAAGATCGCCAACCAATAAGAAATACCTTTTTACGCGGCCATTGCCCGAATGATATATCGGGGCCGGATGGTCTGCAGATTCGTCGACGCGGGCCGCTGACCACTCGGTCACCCCTTCAGGTGATGTGTGTGCAACTCAGCTGTTACTGGAAGGCCGACACTCCCGCCTACAATAGTAGGTGTCTGAGCAGTCAACGCCGCATCATTAGAAAACTGTTCATTGCCTATCGGGCATGACTTTTGGACAAGTGATCCTGAAATACGTACCGCACAAGATCGCCAACCAATAAGAAATACCTTTTTACCCGGCCATTGCCCGAATGATATATCAGGGCCGGATGGTATGCAGATTCGCTGACGCGGGCCGCTGACCACTCTGTCACCCATTCAGGTGATGTGTGCGCAACTCAGCTATTTCTGCAAGGACGAGATTCCCGTCAACAATGGTTGATGACTGAGCAGTCCACGCCGCATCATTAGAAAACTGTTCATTGCCAACCGGGCATGACTTTTGGACACGTGATCCTGAAATGCGTACCGCTCAAGATCGCCAACCAATAAGAAATACCTTTTTACACGGCCCGAATGATATATCGGGGCCGGATGCTCTGCAGATTCGCCGACGCGGGCCGCTGAACACTCTGTCACCCGTACAGGTGATGTGTGCTCAACTTACCTATTACTAAAGGACGAGATTCCCGCCTAAAATGGTAGGGTTCTGAGCAGTCCACGCCACATCATTAGAAAACTGTTCATTGCCAACCGGGAATGACTTTTAGACAAGTGATCCTGAAATGCGTACCGCTCAAGATCGCCAACCAATAAGAAATACCTTTTTACCCGGTTATTGCCCGAATGATATATCGGGGCCGGATGGTCCACAGATTCGCCGACGCGGGCCGCTGACCACTCTGTCACCCGTTCAGGTGATGTGTGCGCAACTGAGCTGTTACTGGAAGGACGAGATTCCCGCCTACAATGGTAGGTGTCTGAGCAGTCCACGCCGCATCATTAGAAAACTGTTCATTGCCAACCGGGCATGACTTTTGGGCAAGTGATCCTGAAATGCGTACGGCTCAAGATCCCCAACCAATAAGAAATACCTTTTTACCCGGGCATTGCCCGAATGATATTTCGGGGCCGGATGGTCTGCAGATTCGCCGACGCGGGCCGCTGACCACTCTGCCACCCGTTCAGGTGATGTGTGCGCAACTCAGCTATTACTGCAAGGACGAGATTCCCGCCTACAATGGTAGGTGTCTGAGCAGTCTACGCCGCATCATTAGAAAACTGTTCATTGCCAACTGGGCATGACTTTTGGACAAGTGATCCTGAAATTCGTACCACTCAAGATCGCCAACCAATAAGAAATACCTTTTTACGCGGTCATTGCCCGAATGATATATCGGGGCCGGATGGTCTGCAGATTCGCCGACGCGCGCCGCTGACCACTCTGTCACCCCTTCAGGTGATGTTTGTGCAACTCAGCTGTTACTGGAAGGCCGACACTCCCGCCTACAATGGTAGGTGTCTGAGCAGTCTACGTCGCATCATTAGAAAACTGTTCATTGCCAACCGGGCATGACTTTTGGACATGTGATCCTGAAATTCGTACAACTCAAGATCGCCAACCAATAAGAAATACCTTTTTACCCGGCCATTGCCCGAATGATATATCGGGGCCGGATGGTCTGCATATTCGCCGACGCGGGCCGCTGACCACTCTGTCATCCGTTCAGGTGATGTGTGCGCAACTCAACTATTACTGCAAGGACGAGATTCCCGCCTACGATGGTAGGTGTCTGAGCAGTCCACGCCGCATCATTATAAAACTGTTCATTGCCAACCGGGCATGACTTTTTGACAAGTGATCCTGAAATGCGTACCGCTCAAGATCGCCAACCAATAAGAAATACCTTTTTACCCTGGCATTGCCCAAATGATATATCGGGGCCGGATGGTCTGCAGATTCGCCGATGCGGGCCGCTGACCACTCTGTCACCCGTTCAGGTGATGTGTGCGCAACTCAGCTATTACTGCAAGGACGAGATTCCCGCCTACAATGGTAGGTGTCTGAGCAGTCCACGCCGCATCATTAGAAAACTGTTCATTGCCAACCGGGCATTACTTTTGGACAAGTGATCCTGAAGTGCGTACCGCTCAAGATCGCCAACTAATCAGAAATACCTTTTCACCAGGCCATTGCCCGACTGATATATTGGGGCCGGATTTTCTGCAGATACGCCGACGCGGGCCGCTGACCACTCTGTGACCCGTTCATGTGATGTATATGCAACTCAGCTGTTACTGGAAGGCCGACACCCTCGCCTACAATGGTAGGTGTCTTAGCAGTCCACGCCGCATCATTAGAAAACTGTTCATTTCAACCGGGCATGACTTTTGGACAAGTGATCCTGAAATGCGTACCGCTCAAGATCGCCAACCAATAAGAAATACCTTTTTACCCGGCCATTGCCCGAATGATATATCGGGGCCGGATGGTCTGCAGATTCGCCGACGCGCGCCGCTGACCACTCTGTCACCCCTTCAGGTGATGTGTGTGCAACTCAGCTGTTACTGGAAGGCCGACACTCCCGCCTACAATGGTAGGTGTCTGAGCAGTCTACGCCGCATCACTAGAAAACTGTTCATTGCCAACCGGGCATGACTTTTGGACATGTGATCCTGAAATTCGTACAACTCAAGATCGCCAACCAATAAGAAATACCTTTTTACCCGGCCATTGCCCGAATGATATATCGGGGCCGGATGGTCTGCATATTCGCCGACGCGGGCCGCTGACCACTCTGTCATCCGTTCAGGTGATGTGTGCGCAACTCAACTATTACTGCAAGAACGAGATTCCCGCCTACGATGGTAGGTGTCTGAGCAGTCCACGCCGCATCATTATAAAACTGTTCATTGCCAACCGGGCATGACTTTTGGACAAGTGATCCTGAAATACGTACCGCTCAAGATCGCCAACCAATAAGAAATACCTTTTTACGCGGCCATTGCCCGAATGATATATCGGGGCCGGATGGTCTGCAGATTCGCCGACGCGGGCCGCTGACCACTCGGTCACCCCTTCAGGTGATGTGTGTGCAACTCAGCTGTTACTGGAAGGCCGACACTCCCGCCTACAATAGTAGGTGTCTGAGCAGTCCACGCCGCATCATTAGAAAACTGTTCATTGCCTATCGGGCATGACTTTTGGACAAGTGATCCTGAATTACGTACCGCTCAATATCGCCAACCAATAATAAATACCTTTTTACCCTGGCATTGCCCCAATGATATATCGGCGCCGAATGGTCTGCAGATTCGCCGACGCGGGCCGCTTACCACTCTGTCAGCCCTTCAGGTGATGTGTGTGCAACTCAGCTGTTACTGGAAGGCCGACACTCCCGCCTACAATGGTAGGTGTCTTAGCAGTCCACGCCGCATCATTAGAAAACTGTTCATTGCCAACCGGACATGACTTTTGGACAAGTGATCCTGAAATGCGTACCGCTCAAGATCGCCAACCAATAAGAAATACCTTTTTACCCTGGCATTGCCCGAATGATATATCGGGGCTGGATGGTCTGCAGATTCGCCGATGCGGGCCGCTGACCACTCTGTCACCCGTTCAGGTGATGTGTGCGCAACTCAGCTATTACTGCAAGGACGAGATTCCCGCCTACAATGGTAGGTGTCTGAGCAGTCTACGCCGCATCATTAGAAAACTGTTCATTGCCAACCGGGCATGACTTTTGGACATGTGATCCTGAAATTCGTACAACTCAAGATCGCCAACCAATAAGAAATACCTTTTTACCCGGCCATTGCCCGAATGATATATCGGGGCCGGATCGTCTCCATATTCGCCGACGCGGGCCGCTGACCACTCTGTCATCCGTTCAGGTGATGTGTGCGCAACTCAACTATTACTGCAAGGACGAGATTCCCGCCTACGATGGTAGGTGTCTGAGCAGTCCACGCCGCATCATTATAAAACTGTTCATTGCCAACCGGGCATGACTTTTGGACAACTGATCCTGAAATGCGTACCGCTCAAGATCGCCAACCAATAAGAAATACCTTTTTATCCTGGCATTGCCCGAATGATATATCGAGGCCGAATGGTCTGCAGATTCGCTGACGCGGGCCGCTGACCACTCTGTCACCCGTTCAGGTGATGTGTGCGCAACTCAGCTATTACTGCAAGGACGAGATTCTCGCCTTCAATGGTAGGTGTCTGAGCAGTCCATGCCGCATCATAAGAAAACTGTTCATTGCCAACCGGGCATGGCTTTTGGACAAGTGATCCTGAAATGCGTACCGCTCAAGATCGCCAACCAATAAGAAATACCTTTTTACCCGGCCCGAATGATATATCGGGGCCGGATGGTCTGCAGATTCGCCGACGCGGGCCGCTGACCACTCTGTCACCCGTACAGGTGATGTGTGCTCAACTCACCTATTACTGCAAGGACGAGATTCCCGCCTACAAAGGTAGGGGTCTGAGCAGTCCACGCCGCATCATTAGAAAACTGTTCATTGCCAACCGGGAATGACTTCAGGACAAGTGATCCTGAAATGCGTACCGCTCAAGATCACCAACCAATAAGAAATACCTTTTTAACCGGGCATTGCCCGAATGATATATCGGGGCCGGATGGTCCACAGATTCGCCGACGCGGGCCGCTGACCACTCTGTCACCCGTTCCGGTGATGTGTGCGCAACTGAGCTGTTACTGGAAGTACGAGATTCCCGCCTACAATGGTAGGTGTCTGAGCAGTGTACGCCGCATCATTAGAAAACTGTTCATTGCCAAACGGGCATGACTGTTGAACAAGTGATCCTGAATTGCGTACCGCTCAAGATCGCCAACCAATAAGAAATACCTTTTTACGCGGCCATTGCCCCAATGATATATCGGGGCCGGATGGTCTGCAGATTCGCCGACGCGGGCCGCTGACCACTCGGTCACCCCTTCAGGTGATGTGTGCGCAACTCAGCTGTTACTGGAAGGCCGACACTCCCGCCTACAATGGTAGGTGTCTGAGCAGTCCACGCCGCATCATTAGAAAACTGTTCATTGCCAACCGGGCATGACTTTTGCACAAGTGATCCTGAAATACGTACCGCTCAAGATCGCCAACCAATAAGAAATACCTTTTTACCCTGGCATTGCCCCAATGATATATCGGGGCGGGATGGTCTGCAGATTCGCCGACGCGGGCCGCTTACCACTCTGTCACCCCTTCAAGTGATCTGTGTGCAACTCAGCTGTTACTGGAAGGCCGACACTCCCGCCTACAATGTTTGGTGTCTTAGCAGTCCACGCCGCATCATTAGAGAACTGTTCATTGCCAACCGGGCATGACTTTTGGACAAGTGATTCTGAAATGCGTACCGATCAAGATCGCCAACCAATAAGAAATACCTTTTTACCCGGCCCGAATGATATATCGGGGCCGGATGGTCTGCAGATTCGCCGACGCGGGCCGCTGACCACTCTGCCACCCGTACAGGTGATGTGTGCTCAACTCACCTATTACTGCAAGGACGAGATTCCCGCCTACAATTGTAGGGTTCTGAGCAGTCCACGTCGCATCATTAGAAAACTGTTCATTGCCAACCGGGAATGAGTTTTGGACAAGTGATCTTGAAATGCGTACCGCTCAAGATCGCCAACCAATAAGAAATACCTTTTTACCCGGTTATTGCCCGAATGATATATCGGGGCCGGATGGCCCACAGATTCGCCGACGCGGGCCGCTGACCACTCTGTCACCCGTTCAGGTGATGTGTGCGCAACTGAGCTGTTACTGGAAGGACGAGATTCCCGCCTACAATGGTAGGTGTCTGAGCAGTCCACGCCGCATCATTAGAAAACTGTTCATTGCCAACCGGGCATGACTTTTGGACAAGTGATCCTGAAATGCGTACGGCTCAAGATCGCCAACCAATAAGAAATACCTTTTTACACGGGCATTGCCCGAAATATATTTGGGAGCCGGATGGTCTGCAGATTCGCCGACGCGGGCCGCTGAGCACTCTGTCACCCCTTCAGGTGATGTGTGTGCAACTCAGCTGTTACTGGAAGGCCGACACTCCCGCTTACAATGGTAGGTGTCTGAGCAGTCTACGCCGCATCATTAGAAAACTGTTCTTTGCCAACCGGGCATGACTTTTGGACAAGTGATCCTGAAATTCGTACCACTCGAGATCGCCAACCAATAAGAAATACCTTTTTACGCGGTCATTGCCCGAATGATATATCGGGGCTGGATGGTCTGCATATTCGCCGACGCGGGCCGCTGACCACTCTGCCACCCGTTCAGGTGATGTGTGCGCATCTCAGCTATTACTGCAAGGACACGATTCCCGCCTACAATGGTAGGTGTTTGAGCAGTCCACGCCGCATCATTAGAAAACTGTTCATTGCCAACCGGGCATGACTTTTGGACAAGTGATCCTGAAATTCGTACCACTCAAGATCGCCAACCAATAAGAAATACCTTTTCACCCGGACATTGCCCGAATGATATATCGGGGCCGGATGGTCTGCAGATTCGCCGACGCGGGCCGCTGACCACTCTGTCACCCGTCCAGATGATGTGTGCGCATCTCAACTATTACTGCAAGGAAGAGATTCCCGCCTACAATGGTAGGTGTCTGAGCAGTCCATGCCGCATCATTAGAAAACTGTTCATTGCCAACCGGGCATGACTTTTGGACAAGTGATCCTGAAATTCATACCACTCAAGATCGCCAACCAATAAGAAATACCTTTTCATCCGGGCATTGCCCGAATGATATATCGGGGCCGGATGGTCTGCAGATTCGCCGACGCGGGCCGCTTACCACTCTGTCAGCCCTTCAGGTGATGTGTGTGCAACTCAGCTGTTACTGGAAGGCCGACACTCCCGCCTACAATGGTAGGTGTCTTAGCAGTCCACGCCGCATCATTAGAAAACTGTTCATTGCCAACCGGACATGACTTTTGGACAAGTGATCCTGAAATGCGTACCGCTCAAGATCGCCAACCAATAAGAAATACCTTTTTACCCTGGCATTGCCCGAATGATATATCGGGGCTGGATGGTCTGCAGATTCGCCGATGCGGGCCGCTGACCACTCTGTCACCCGTTCAGGTGATGTGTGCGCAACTCAGCTATTACTGCAAGGACGAGATTCCCGCCTACAATGGTAGGTGTCTGAGCAGTCTACGCCGCATCATTAGAAAACTGTTCATTGCCAACCGGGCATGACTTTTGGACATGTGATCCTGAAATTCGTACAACTCAAGATCGCCAACCAATAAGAAATACCTTTTTACCCGGACATTGCCCGAATGATATATCGGGGCCGGATCGTCTCCATATTCGCCGACGCGGGCCGCTGACCACTCTGTCATCCGTTCAGGTGATGTGTGCGCAACTCAACTATTACTGCAAGGACGAGATTCCCGCCTACGATGGTAGGTGTCTGAGCAGTCCACGCCGCATCATTATAAAACTGTTCATTGCCAACCGGGCATGACTTTTGGACAACTGATCCTGAAATGCGTACCGCTCAAGATCGCCAACCAATAAGAAATACCTTTTTATCCTGGCATTGCCCGAATGATATATCGAGGCCGAATGGTCTGCAGATTCGCTGACGCGGGCCGCTGACCACTCTGTCACCCGTTCAGGTGATGTGTGCGCAACTCAGCTATTACTGCAAGGACGAGATTCTCGCCTTCAATGGTAGGTGTCTGAGCAGTCCATGCCGCATCATAAGAAAACTGTTCATTGCCAACCGGGCATGGCTTTTGGACAAGTGATCCTGAAATGCGTACCGCTCAAGATCGCCAACCAATAAGAAATACCTTTTTACCCGGCCCGAATGATATATCGGGGCCGGATGGTCTGCAGATTCGCCGACGCGGGCCGCTGACCACTCTGTCACCCGTACAGGTGATGTGTGCTCAACTCACCTATTACTGCAAGGACGAGATTCCCGCCTACAAAGGTAGGGGTCTGAGCAGTCCACGCCGCATCATTAGAAAACTGTTCATTGCCAACCGGGAATGACTTCAGGACAAGTGATCCTGAAATGCGTACCGCTCAAGATGACCAACCAATAAGAAATACCTTTTTAACCGGGCATTGCCCGAATGATATATCGGGGCCGGATGGTCCACAGATTCGCCGACGCGGGCCGCTGACCACTCTGTCACCCGTTCCGGTGATGTGTGCGCAACTGAGCTGTTACTGGAAGTACGAGATTCCCGCCTACAATGGTAGGTGTCTGAGCAGTGTACGCCGCATCATTAGAAAACTGTTCATTGCCAAACGGGCATGACTGTTGAACAAGTGATCCTGAATTGCGTACCGCTCAAGATCGCCAACCAATAAGAAATACCTTTTTACGCGGCCATTGCCCCAATGATATATCGGGGCCGGATGGTCTGCAGATTCGCCGACGCGGGCCGCTGACCACTCGGTCACCCCTTCAGGTGATGTGTGCGCAACTCAGCTGTTACTGGAAGGCCGACACTCCCGCCTACAATGGTAGGTGTCTGAGCAGTCCACGCCGCATCATTAGAAAACTGTTCATTGCCAACCGGGCATGACTTTTGCACAAGTGATCCTGAAATACGTACCGCTCAAGATCGCCAACCAATAAGAAATACCTTTTTACCCTGGCATTGCCCCAATGATATATCGGGGCGGGATGGTCTGCAGATTCGCCGACGCGGGCCGCTTACCACTCTGTCACCCCTTCAAGTGATCTGTGTGCAACTCAGCTGTTACTGGAAGGCCGACACTCCCGCCTACAATGTTTGGTGTCTTAGCAGTCCACGCCGCATCATTAGAGAACTGTTCATTGCCAACCGGGCATGACTTTTGGACAAGTGATTCTGAAATGCGTACCGATCAAGATCGCCAACCAATAAGAAATACCTTTTTACCCGGCCCGAATGATATATCGGGGCCGGATGGTCTGCAGATTCGCCGACGCGGGCCGCTGACCACTCTGCCACCCGTACAGGTGATGTGTGCTCAACTCACCTATTACTGCAAGGACGAGATTCCCGCCTACAATTGTAGGGTTCTGAGCAGTCCACGTCGCATCATTAGAAAACTGTTCATTGCCAACCGGGAATGAGTTTTGGACAAGTGATCTTGAAATGCGTACCGCTCAAGATCGCCAACCAATAAGAAATACCTTTTTACCCGGTTATTGCCCGAATGATATATCGGGGCCGGATGGCCCACAGATTCGCCGACGCGGGCCGCTGACCACTCTGTCACCCGTTCAGGTGATGTGTGCGCAACTGAGCTGTTACTGGAAGGACGAGATTCCCGCCTACAATGGTAGGTGTCTGAGCAGTCCACGCCGCATCATTAGAAAACTGTTCATTGCCAACCGGGCATGACTTTTGGACAAGTGATCCTGAAATGCGTACGGCTCAAGATCGCCAACCAATAAGAAATACCTTTTTACACGGGCATTGCCCGAAATATATTTGGGGGCCGGATGGTCTGCAGATTCGCCGACGCGGGCCGCTGAGCACTCTGTCACCCCTTCAGGTGATGTGTGTGCAACTCAGCTGTTACTGGAAGGCCGACACTCCCGCTTACAATGGTAGGTGTCTGAGCAGTCTACGCCGCATCATTAGAAAACTGTTCTTTGCCAACCGGGCATGACTTTTGGACAAGTGATCCTGAAATTCGTACCACTCGAGATCGCCAACCAATAAGAAATACCTTTTTACGCGGTCATTGCCCGAATGATATATCGGGGCTGGATGGTCTGCATATTCGCCGACGCGGGCCGCTGACCACTCTGCCACCCGTTCAGGTGATGTGTGCGCATCTCAGCTATTACTGCAAGGACACGATTCCCGCCTACAATGGTAGGTGTTTGAGCAGTCCACGCCGCATCATTAGAAAACTGTTCATTGCCAACCGGGCATGACTTTTGGACAAGTGATCCTGAAATTCGTACCACTCAAGATCGCCAACCAATAAGAAATACCTTTTCACCCGGACATTGCCCGAATGATATATCGGGGCCGGATGGTCTGCAGATTCGCCGACGCGGGCCGCTGACCACTCTGTCACCCGTCCAGATGATGTGTGCGCATCTCAACTATTACTGCAAGGAAGAGATTCCCGCCTACAATGGTAGGTGTCTGAGCAGTCCATGCCGCATCATTAGAAAACTGTTCATTGCCAACCGGGCATGACTTTTGGACAAGTGATCCTGAAATTCATACCACTCAAGATCGCCAACCAATAAGAAATACCTTTTCATCCGGGCATTGCCCGAATGATATATCGGGGCCGGATGGTCTGCAGATTCGCCGACGCGGGCCGCTTACCACTCTGTCACCCCTTCAGGTGATGTGTGTGCAACTCAGCTGTTACTGGAAGGCCGACACTCCCGCCTACAATGGTAGGTGTCTTAGCAGTCCACGCCGCATCATTAGAAAACTGTTCATTGCCAACCGGGGATGACTTTTGGACAAGTGATCCTGAAATGCGTACAGCTCAAGATCGCCAACCAATAAGAAATACCTTTTTACCCGGCCATTGCCCGAAAGATATATCGGGGCCGGATGGTATGCAGATTCGCTGACGCGGGCCGCTGACCACTCTGTCACCCGTTCAGGTGATGTGTGCGCAACTCAGCTATTACTGCAAGGACGAGATTCCCGCCTACAATGGTAGGTGTATGAGCAGTCCACGCCGCATCATTATAAAACTGTTCATTGCCAACCGGGCATGACTTTTGGACAAGTGATCCTGAAATGCGTACGGCTCAAGATCCCCAACCAATAAGAAATACCTTTTCACCCGGGCATTGCCCGAATGATATTTAGGGCCCGGATGGTCTGCAGATTCGCCGACGCGGGCCGCTGACCACTCTGTCACCCGTTCAGGTGATGTGTGCGCAACTGAGCTGTTACTGGAAGGACGAGATTCCCGCCTACAATGGTAGGTGTCTGAGCATTGTACGCCGCATCATTAGAAAACTGTTCATTGCCAACCGGGTATGACTTTTGGACAAGTGATCGTGAAATGCGTACCGCTCAAGATCGCCAACCAATAAGAAATACCTTTTTACGCGGCCATTGCCCGAATGATATATCGGGGCCGGATGGTCTGCAGATTCGCCGACGCGGGCCGCTGACCACTCGGTCACCCCTTCAGGTGATATGTGTGCAACTCAGCTGTTACTGGAAGGCCGACACTCCCGCCTACAATGGTAGGTGTCTGAGCAGTCCACGCCGCATCATTAGAAAACTGTTCATTGCCTATCGGGCATGACTTTTGTACAAGTGATCCTGAAATACGTACCGCTCAAGATCGCCAACCAATAAGAAATACCTTTAAACCAGGCCATTGCCCGACTGATATATCGGGGCCGGATTTTCTGCAGATACGCCGACGCGGGCCGCTGACCACTCTGTCACCCGTTCATGTGATGTGTGTGCAACTCAGCTGTTACTGGAAGGCCGACACCATCGCCTACAATGGTAGGTGTCTTAGCAGTCCACGCCGCATCATTAGAAAACTGTTCATTGCCAACCGGCCATGACTTTTGGACAAGTGATCCTGAAATGCGTACCGCTCAAGATCGCCAACCAATAAGAAATATTTTTTTACCCGGACATTGCCCGAATGATATATCGGGGCCGGATGGTCTGCAGATTCGCCGACGCGGGCCGCTGACCACTCTTTCACCCTTTCAGGTGATGTGTGCGCAACTCAGTTATTACTGCAAGGACGAGATTCCCGCCTACAATGGTAGGTGTCTGAGCAGTCCACGCCGCATCATTAGAAAACCGTTCATTGCCTATCGGGCATGACTTTTGGACAAGTGATCATGAAATACGTACCACTCAAGATCGCCAACCAATAAGAAATACCTTTTTACCCTGGCATTGCCCCAATAATATATCGGGGCCGAATGGTCTGCAGATTCGCCGACGTGGGCCGCTTACCACTCTGTCACCCCTTCAGGTGATGTGTGTGCAACTCAGCTGTTACTGGAAGGCCGACACTCCCGCCTACAATGGTAGGTGTCTTAGCAGTCCACGCCGCATCATTAAAAAACTGTTCATTGCCAACCGGGCATGACTTTTGGACAAGTGATCCTGAAATGCGTACCGCTCAAGATCGCCAACCAATAAGAAATACCTTTTTACCCGGCCATTGCCCGAATGATATATCGGGGCCGGATGGTATGCAGATTCGCTGACGCGGGCCGCTGACCACTCTGTCACCCGTTCAGGTGATGTGTGCGCAACTCAGCTATTACTGCAAGGACGAGATTCCCGCCTACAATGGTAGGTGACTGAGCAGTCCACGCCGCATCATTAGAAAACTGTTCATTGCCAACCGGGCATGACTTTTGGACAAGTGATCCTGAAATGCGTACCGCTCATGATCGCCAACCAATAAGAAATACCTTTTTACCTGGCCCGAATTATATATCGGGGCCGGATGGTCTGCAGATTTGCCGACGCGGGCCGCTGACCACTCTGTCACCCGTACAGGTGATGTGTGCTCAACTCACCTATTACTGCAAGGACGAGATTCCCGCCTACAATTGTAGGGTTTTGAGCAGTCCACGCCGCATCATTAGAAAACTGTTCATTGCCAACCGGGCATGACTTTTGGACAAGTGATCCTGAAATTCATACCACTCAAGATCGCCAACCAATAAGAAATACCTTTTCATCCGGGCATTGCCCGAATGATATATCGGGGCCGGATGGTCTGCAGATTCGCCGACGCGGGCCGCTGACCAGTCTGTCACCCGTTCAGATGATGTGTGCGCAACTCAACTATTACTGCAAGGACGAGATTCCCGCCTACAATGGTAGGTGTATGAGCATTCCACGCCGCATCATTATAAAACTGTTCATTGCCAACCGGATATGACTTTTGGACAAGTGATCCTGAAATGCGTACGGCTCAAGATCCCCAACCAATAAGAAATACCTTTTTACCCGGGCATTGCCCGAATGATATTTAGGGGCCGGATGGTCTGCAGATTCGCCGACGCGGGCCGCTGACCACTCTGTCACCCGTTCAGGTGATGTGTGCCCAACTGAGCTGTTACTGGAAGGACGAGATTCCCGCCTACAATGGTAGGTGTCTGAGCAGTCTACGCCGCATCATTAGAAAACTGTTCATTGCCAACCGGGCATGACTTTTGGACAAGTGATCCTGAAATTCGTACCACTCAAGATCGCCAACCAATAAGAAATACCTTTTTACGCGGCCATTGCCCGAATGATATATCGGGGCCGGATGGTCTGCAGATTCGCCGACGCGCGCCGCTGACCACTCGGTCACCCCTTCAGGTGATGTGTGTGCAACTCAGCTGTTACTGGAAGGCCGACACTCCCGCCTCCAATGGTAGGTGTCTGAGCAGTCCACGCCGCATCATTGGAAAACTGTTCATTGCCTATCGGGCATGACTTTTGGACAAGTGATCCTGAAATACGTACCACTCAAGATCGCCAACCAATAAGAAATACCTTTTTACCCTGGCATTGCCCGAATGATATATCGGGGCCGGATGGTCTGCAGATTCGCCGACGCGGGCCGCTGACCACTCGGTCACCCCTTCAGGTGATGTGTGTGCAACTCAGCTGTTACTGGAAGGCCGACACTCCCGCCTCCAATGGTAGGTGTCTGAGCAGTCCACGCCGCATCATTAGAAAACTGTTCATTGCCTATCGGGCATGACGTTTGGACAAGTGATAATGAAATACGTACCACTCAAGATCGCCAACCAATAAGAATTACCTTTTTACCCTGGCATTGCCCCAATGATATATCGGGGCCGAATGGTCTGCAGATTCGCCGACGCGGGCCGCTTACCACTCTGTCACCCCTTCAGGTGATGTGTGTGCAACTCAGCTGTTACAGGAAGGCCGACACTCCCGCCTACAATGGTAGGTGTCTTAGCAGTCCACGCCGCATCATTAGAAAACTGTTCATTGCCAACCGGGCATGACTTTTGGACAAGTGATCCTGAAATGCGTACCGCTCAAGATCGCCAACAAATAAGAAATACCTTTTTACCCGGCCATTGCCCGAATGATATATCGGGGCCGGATGGTATGCAGATTCGCTGACGCGGGCCGCTGACCACTCTGTCACCCGTTCAGATGATGTGTGCGCAACTCAACTATTACAGCAAGGACGAGATTCCCGCCTACAATGGTAGGTGTATGAGCAGTCCACGCCGCATCATTATAAAACTGTTCATTGCCAACCGGATATGACTTTTGGACAAGTGATCCTGAAATGCGTACGGCTCAAGATCCCCAACCAATAAGAAATACCTTTTTACCCGGGCATTGCCCGAATGATATTTAGGGGCCGGATGGTCTGCAGATTCGCCGACGCGGGCCGCTGACCACTCTGTCACCCGTTCAGGTGATGTGTGCCCAACTGAGCTGTTACTGGAAGGACGAGATTCCCGCCTATAATGGTAGGTGTCTCAGCAGTCTACGCCGCATCATTAGAAAACTGTTCATTGCCAACCGGGCATGACTTTTGGACAAGTGATCCTGAAATTCGTACCACTCAAGATCGCCAACCAATAAGAAATACCTTTTTACGCGGCCATTGCCCGAATGATATATAGGGGCCGGATGGTCTGCAGATTCGCCGACGCGCGCCGCTGACCACTCGGTCACCCCTTCAGGTGATGTGTGTGCAACTCAGCTGTTACTGGAAGGCCGACACTCCCGCCTCCAATGGTAGGTGTCTGAGCAGTCCACGCCGCATCATTAGAAAACTGTTCATTGCCTATCGGGCATGACTTTTGGACAAGTGATCATGAAATACGTACCACTCAAGATCGCCAACCAATAAGAATTACCTTTTTACCCTGGCATTGCCCCAATGATATATCGGGGCCGAATGGTCTGCAGATTCGCCGACGCGGGCCGCTTACCACTCTGTCACCCCTTAAGGTGATGTGTATGCAACTCAGCTGTTACAGGAAGGCCGACACTCCCGCCTACAATGGTAGGTGCCTTAGCAGTCCACGCCGCATCATTAGAAAACTGTTCATTGCCAACTGGGCATGACTTTTGGACAAGTGATCCTGAAATTCGTACCACTCAAGATCGCCAACCAATAAGAAATACATTTTTATGCGGTCATTGCCCGAATGATATATCGGGGCCGGATGGTCTGCAGATTCGCCGACGCGCGCCGCTGACCACTCTGTCACCCCTTCAGGTGATGTGTGTGCAACTCAGCTGTTACTGGAAGGACGAGATTCCCGCCTATAATGGTAGGTGTCTCAGCAGTCTACGCCGCATCATTAGAAAACTGTTCATTGCCAACCGGGCATGACTTTTGGACAAGTGATCCTGAAATTCGTACCACTCAAGATCGCCAACCAATAAGAAATACCTTTTTACGCGGCCATTGCCCGAATGATATATAGGGGCCGGATGGTCTGCAGATTCGCCGACGCGCGCCGCTGACCACTCGGTCACCCCTTCAGGTGATGTGTGTGCAACTCAGCTGTTACTGGAAGGCCGACACTCCCGCCTCCAATGGTAGGTGTCTGAGCAGTCCACGCCGCATCATTAGAAAACTGTTCATTGCCTATCGGGCATGACTTTTGGACAAGTGATCATGAAATACGTACCACTCAAGATCGCCAACCAATAAGAATTACCTTTTTACCCTGGCATTGCCCCAATGATATATCGGGGCCGAATGGTCTGCAGATTCGCCGACGCGGGCCGCTTACCACTCTGTCACCCCTTAAGGTGATGTGTATGCAACTCAGCTGTTACAGGAAGGCCGACACTCCCGCCTACAATGGTAGGTGCCTTAGCAGTCCACGCCGCATCATTAGAAAACTGTTCATTGCCAACTGGGCATGACTTTTGGACAAGTGATCCTGAAATTCGTACCACTCAAGATCGCCAACCAATAAGAAATACATTTTTATGCGGTCATTGCCCGAATGATATATCGGGGCCGGATGGTCTGCAGATTCGCCGACGCGCGCCGCTGACCACTCTGTCACCCCTTCAGGTGATGTGTGTGCAACTCAGCTGTTACTGGAAGGCCGACACTCCCGCCTCCAATGGTAGGTGTCTGAGCAGTCCACGCCGCATCATTAGAAAACTGTTCATTGCTTATCGGGCATGACTTTTGGACAAGTGATCATGAAATACGTACCACTCAAGATCGCCAACCAATAAGAAATACCTTTTTACCCTGGCATTGCCCCAATGATATATCGGGGCCGAATGGTCTGCAGATTCGCCGACGCGGGCCGCTTACCACTCTGTCACCCCTTCAGGTGATGTGTGTGCAACTCAGCTGTTACTGGAAGGCCGACACTCCCGCCTACAATGGTAGGTGTCTTAGCAGTCCACGCCGCATCATTAGAAAACTGTTCATTGACAACCGGGCATGACTTTTGGACAAGTGATCCTGAAATGCGTACCGCTCAAGATCGCCAACCAATAAGAAATACCTTTTTACCCGGCCCGAATTATATATCGGGGCCGGATGGTCTGCAGATTCGCCGACGCGGGCCGCTGACCACTCTGTCACCCGTACAGGTGATGTGTGCTCAACTCACCTATTACTGCAAGGACGAGATTCCCGCCTACAATTGTAGGGTTTTGAGCAGTCCACGCCGCATCATTAGAAAACTGTTCATTGCCAACCGGGCATGACTTTTGGACAAGTGATCCTGAAATTCGTACCACTCAAGATCGCCAACCAATAAGAAATACCTTTTCATCCGGGCATTGCCCGAATGATATATCAGGGCCGGATGGTCTGCAGATTCGCCGACGCGGGCCGCTGACCAGTCTGTCACCCGTTCAGATGATGTGTGCGCAACTCAACTATTACTGCAAGGACGAGATTCCCGCCTACAATGGTAGGTGTATGAGCAGTCCACGCCGCATCATTATAAAACTGTTCATTGCCAACCGGATATGACTTTTGGACAAGTGATCCTGAAATGCGTACGGCTCAAGATCCCCAACCAATAAGAAATACCTTTTTACCCGGGCATTGCCCGAATGATATTTAGGGGCCGGATGGTCTGCAGATTCGCCGACGCGGGCCACTGACCACTCTGTCACCCGTTCAGGTGATGTGTGCCCAACTGAGCTGTTACTGGAAGGACGAGATTCCCGCCTACAATGGTAGGTGTCTGAGCAGTCTACGCCGCATCATTAGAAAACTGTTCATTGCCAACCGGGCATGACTTTTGGACAAGTGATCCTGAAATTCGTACCACTCAAGATCGCCAACCAATAAGAAATACCTTTTTACGCGGCCATTGCCCGAATGATATATCGGGGCCGGATGGTCTGCAGATTCGCCGACGCGCGCCGCTGACCACTCGGTCACCCCTTCAGGTGATGTGTGTGCAACTCAGCTGTTACTGGAAGGCCGACACTCCCGCCTCCAATGGTAGGTGTCTGAGCAGTCCACGCCGCATCATTAGAAAACTTTTCATTGCCTATCGGGCATGACTTTTGGACAAGTAATCCTGAAATACGTACCACTCAAGATCGCCAACCAATAAGAAATACCTTTTTACCCTGGCATTGCCCGAATGATATATCGGGGCCGGATGGTCTGCAGATTCGCCGACGCGGGCCGCTGACCACTCGGTCACCCCTTCAGGTGATGTGTGTGCAACTCAGCTGTTACTGGAAGGCCGACACTCCCGCCTCCAATGGTAGGTGTCTGAGCAGTCCACGCCGCATCATTAGAAAACTGTTCATTGCCTATCGGGCATGACTTTTGGACAAGTGATCATGAAATACGTACCACTCAATATCGCCAACCAATAAGAATTACCTTTTTACCCTGGCATTGCCCGAATGATATATCGGGGCCGAATGGTCTGCAGATTCGCCGACGCGGGCCGCTGACCACTCGGTCACCCCTTCAGGTGATGTGTGTGCAACTCAGCTGTTTCTGGAAGGCCGACACTCCCGCCTCCAATGGTAGGTGTCTGAGCAGTCCACGCCGCATCATTAGAAAACTGTTCATTGCTTATCGGGCATGACTTTTGGACAAGTGATCATGAAATACGTACCACTCAAGATCGCCAACCAATAAGAAATACCTTTTTACCCTGGCATTGCCCCAATGATATATCGGGGCCGAATGGTCTGCAGATTCGCCGACGCGGGCCGCTTACCACTCTGTCACCCCTTCAGGTGATGTGTGTGCAACTCAGCTGTTACTGGAAGGCCGACACTCCCGCCTACAATGGTAGGTGTCTTAGCAGTCCACGCCGCATCATTAGAAAACTGTTCATTGACAACCGGGCATGACTTTTGGACAAGTGATCCTGAAATGCGTACCGCTCAAGATCGCCAACCAATAAGAAATACCTTTTTACCCGGCCCGAATTATATATCGGGGCCGGATGGTCTGCAGATTCGCCGACGCGGGCCGCTGACCACTCTGTCACCCGTACAGGTGATGTGTGCTCAACTCACCTATTACTGCAAGGACGAGATTCCCGCCTACAATTGTAGGGTTTTGAGCAGTCCACGCCGCATCATTAGAAAACTGTTCATTGCCAACCGGGCATGACTTTTGGACAAGTGATCCTGAAATTCGTACCACTCAAGATCGCCAACCAATAAGAAATACCTTTTCATCCGGGCATTGCCCGAATGATATATCAGGGCCGGATGGTCTGCAGATTCGCCGACGCGGGCCGCTGACCAGTCTGTCACCCGTTCAGATGATGTGTGCGCAACTCAACTATTACTGCAAGGACGAGATTCCCGCCTACAATGGTAGGTGTATGAGCAGTCCACGCCGCATCATTATAAAACTGTTCATTGCCAACCGGATATGACTTTTGGACAAGTGATCCTGAAATGCGTACGGCTCAAGATCCCCAACCAATAAGAAATACCTTTTTACCCGGGCATTGCCCGAATGATATTTAGGGGCCGGATGGTCTGCAGATTCGCCGACGCGGGCCACTGACCACTCTGTCACCCGTTCAGGTGATGTGTGCCCAACTGAGCTGTTACTGGAAGGACGAGATTCCCGCCTACAATGGTAGGTGTCTGAGCAGTCTACGCCGCATCATTAGAAAACTGTTCATTGCCAACCGGGCATGACTTTTGGACAAGTGATCCTGAAATTCGTACCACTCAAGATCGCCAACCAATAAGAAATACCTTTTTACGCGGCCATTGCCCGAATGATATATCGGGGCCGGATGGTCTGCAGATTCGCCGACGCGCGCCGCTGACCACTCGGTCACCCCTTCAGGTGATGTGTGTGCAACTCAGCTGTTACTGGAAGGCCGACACTCCCGCCTCCAATGGTAGGTGTCTGAGCAGTCCACGCCGCATCATTAGAAAACTTTTCATTGCCTATCGGGCATGACTTTTGGACAAGTAATCCTGAAATACGTACCACTCAAGATCGCCAACCAATAAGAAATACCTTTTTACCCTGGCATTGCCCGAATGATATATCGGGGCCGGATGGTCTGCAGATTCGCCGACGCGGGCCGCTGACCACTCGGTCACCCCTTCAGGTGATGTGTGTGCAACTCAGCTGTTACTGGAAGGCCGACACTCCCGCCTCCAATGGTAGGTGTCTGAGCAGTCCACGCCGCATCATTAGAAAACTGTTCATTGCCTATCGGGCATGACTTTTGGACAAGTGATCATGAAATACGTACCACTCAATATCGCCAACCAATAAGAATTACCTTTTTACCCTGGCATTGCCCGAATGATATATCGGGGCCGAATGGTCTGCAGATTCGCCGACGCGGGCCGCTTACCACTCTGTCACCCCTTCAGGTGATGTGTGTGCAACTCAGCTGTTACTGGAAGGCCGACACTCCCGCCTACAATGGTAGGTGTCTTAGCAGTCCACGCCGCATCATTAGAAAACTGTTCATTGACAACCGGGCATGACTTTTGGACAAGTGATGCTGAAATGCGTACCGCTCAAGATCGCCAACCAATAAGAAATACCTTTTTACCCGGCCATTGCCCGAATGATATATCGGGGCCGGATGGTATGCAGATTCGCTGACGCGGGCCGCTGACCACTCTGTCACCCGTTCAGGTGATGTGTGCGCAACTCAGCTATTACTGCAAGGACGAGATTCTAGCCTACAATGGTAGGTGACTGAGCAGTCCACGCCGCATCATTAGAAAACTGTTCATTGCCAACCGGGCATGACTTTTGGACAAGTGATCCTGAAATGCGTACCGCTCAAGATCGCCAACCAATAAGAAATACCTTTTTACCCGGCCCGAATTATATATCGGGGCCGGATGGTCTGCAGATTCGCCGACGCGGGCCGCTGACCACTCTGTCACCCGTACAGGTGATGTGTGCTCAACTCACCTATTACTGCAAGGACGAGATTCCCGCCTACAATTGTAGGGTTTTGAGCAGTCCACGCCGCATCATTAGAAAACTGTTCATTGCCAACCGGGCATGACTTTTGGACAAGTGATCCTGAAATTCGTACCACTCAAGATCGCCAACCAATAAGAAATACCTTTTTACGCGGCCATTGCCCGAATGATATATCGGGGCCGGATGGTCTGCAGATTCGCCGACGCGCGCCGCTGACCACTCGGTCACCCCTTCAGGTGATGTGTGTGCAACTCAGCTGTTACTGGAAGGCCGACACTCCCGCCTCCAATGGTAGGTGTCTGAGCAGTCCACGCCGCATCATTAGAAAACTTTTCATTGCCTATCGGGCATGACTTTTGGACAAGTGATCCTGAAATACGTACCACTCAAGATCGCCAACCAATAAGAAATACCTTTTTACCCTGGCATTGCCCGAATGATATATCGGGTCCGGATGGTCTGCAGATTCGCCGACGCGGGCCGCTGACCACTCGGTCACCCCTTCAGGTGATGTGTGTGCAACTCAGCTGTTACTGGAAGGCCGACACTCCCGCCTCCAATGGTAGGTGTCTGAGCAGTCCACGCCGCATCATTAGAAAACTGTTCATTGCCTATCGGGCATGACTTTTGGACAAGTGATCATGAAATACGTACCACTCAATATCGCCAACCAATAAGAATTACCTTTTTACCCTGGCATTGCCCCAATGATATATCGGGGCCGAATGGTCTGCAGATTCGCCGACGCGGGCCGCTTACCACTCTGTCACCCCTTCAGGTGATGTGTGTGCAACTCAGCTGTTACAGGAAGGCCGACACTCCCGCCTACAATGGTAGGTGTCTTAGCAGTCCACGCCGCATCATTAGAAAACTGTTCATTGCCAACCGGGTATGACTTTTGGACAAGTGATCCTGAAATGCGTACCGCTCAAGATCGCCAACAAATAAGAAATACCTTTTTACCCGGCCATTGCCCGAATGATATATCGGGGCCGGATGGTATGCAGATTTGCTGACGCGGGCCGCTGACCACTCTGTCACCCGTTCACGTGATGTGTGCGGAACTCAGCTATTACTGCAAGGACGAGATTCCCGCCTACAATGGTAGGTGACTGAGCAGTCCACGCCGCATCATTAGAAAACTGTTCATTGCCAACCGGGCATGACTTTTGGACAAGTGATCCTGAAATGCGTACCGCTCAAGATCGCCAACCAATAAGAAATACCTTTTTACCCGGCCCGAATGATATATCGGGGCCGGATGGTCTGCAGATTTGCCGACGCGGGCCGCTGACCACTCTGTCACCCGTACAGGTGATGTGTGCTCATCTCACCTATTACTGCAAGGACGAGATTCCCGCCTACAATTGTAGGGTTTTGAGCAGTCCACGCCGCATCATTAGAAAACTGTTCATTGCCAACCGGGCATGACTTTTGGACAAGTGATCCTGAAATTCGTACCACTCAAGATCGCCAACCAATAAGAAATACCTTTTCATCCGGGCATTGCCCGAATGATATATCGGGGCCGGATGGTCTGCAGATTCGCCGACGCGGGCCGCTGACCACTCTGTCACCCGTTCAGGTGATGTGTGCCCAACTGAGCTGTTACTGGAAGGACGAGATTCCCGCCTACAATGGTAGGTGTCTGAGCAGTCTACGCCGCATCATTAGAAAACTGTTCATTGCCAACCGGGCATGACTTTTGGACAAGTGATCCTGAAATTCGTACCACTCAAGATCGCCAACCAATAAGAAATACCTTTTTACGCGGCCATTGCCCGAATGATATATCGGGGCCGGATGGTCTGCAGATTCGCCGAAGCGCGCCGCTGACCACTCGGTCACCCCTTCAGGTGATGTGTGTGCAACTCAGCTGTTACTGGAAGGCCGACACTCCCGCCTCCAATGGTAGGTGTCTGAGCAGTCCACGCCGCATCATTAGAAAACTGTTCATTGCCTATCGGGCATGACTTTTGGACAAGTGATCCTGAAATACGTACCACTCAAGATCGCCAACCAATAGAAAATACCTTTTTACCCTGGCATTGCCCGAATGATATATCGGGGCCGGATGGTCTGCAGATTCGCCGACGCGGGCCGCTGACCACTCGGTCACCCCTTCAGGTGATGTGTGTGCAACTCAGCTGTTACTGGAAGGCCGACACTCCCGCCTCCAATGGTAGGTGTCTGAGCAGTCCACGCCGCATCATTAGAAAACTGTTCAATGCCTATCGGGCATGACTTTTGGACAAGTGATCATGAAATACGTACCACTCAAGATCGCCAACCAATAAGAAATACCTTTTTACCCTGGCATTGCCCCAATGATATATCGGGGCCGAATGGTCTGCAGATTCGCCGACGCGGGCCGCTTACCACTCTGTCACCCCTTCAGGTGATGTGTGTGCAACTCAGCTGTTACTGGAAGGCCGACACTCCCGCCTACAATAGTAGGTGTCTTAGCAGTCCACGCCGCATCATTAGAAAACTGTTCATTGCCAACCGGGCATGACTTTTGGACAAGTGATCCTGAAATGCGTACCGCTCAAGATCGCCAACCAATAAGAAATACCTTTTTACCCGGCCATTGCCCGAATGATATATCGGGGCCGGATGGTATGCAGATTCGCTGACGCGGGCCGCTTACCACTCTGTCACCCCTTCAGGTGATGTGTGTGCAACTCAGCTGTTACTGGAAGGCCGACACTCCCGCCTACAATGGTAGGTGACTGAGCAGTCCACGCCGCATCATTAGAAAACTGTTCATTGCCAACCGGGCATGACTTTTGGACAAGTGATCCTGAAATGCGTACCGCTCAAGATCGCCAACCAATAAGAAATACCTTTTTACGCGGCCATTGCCCGAATGATATATCGGGGCTGGATGGTCTGCAGATTCGCCGACGCGCGCCGCTGACCACTTTGTCACCCCTTCAGGTGATGTGTGTGCAACTCAGCTGTTACTGGAAGGCCGACACTCCCGCCTACAATGGTAGGTGTCTGAGCAGTCTACGCCGCATCATTAGAAAACTGTTCATTGCCAACCGGGCATGACTTTTGGACAAGTGATCCTGAAATTCGTACCACTCAAGATCGCCAACCAATAAGAAATACCTTTTTACCCGGCAATTGCCCGAATGATATATCGGGGCCGGATGGTCTGCATATTCGCCGACGCGGGCCGCTGACCAGTCTGTCACCCGTTCAGGTGATGTGTGCGCATCTCAGCTATTACTGCAAGGACGAGATTCCCGCCTACAATGGTAGGTGTTTGAGCAGTCCACGCCGCATCATTAGAAAACTGTTCATTGCCAACCGGGCATGACTTTTGGACAAGTGATCCTGAAATTCGTACCACTCAAGATCGCCAACCAATAAGAAATACCTTTTCATCCGGGCATTGCCCGAATGATATATCGGGGCCGGATGGTCTGCAGATTCGCCGACGCGGGCCGCTGACCACTCTGTCACCCGTTCAGATGATGTGTGCGCAACTCAACTATTACTGCAAGGAAGAGATTCCCGCCTACAATGGTAGGTGTCTGAGCAGTCCACGCCGCATCATTATAAAACTGTTCATTGCCAACCGGGCATGACTTTTGGACAAGTGATCCTGAAATGCGTACGGCTCAAGATCCCCAACCAATAAGAAATACCTTTTTACCCGGACATTGCCCGAATGATATTTAGGGCCCGGATGGTCTGCAGATTCGCCGACGCGGGCCGCTGACCACTCTGTCGCCCGTTCAGGTGATGTTTGCGCAACTGAGCTGTTACTGGAAGGACGAGATTCCCGCCTACAATGGTAGGTGTCTGAGCAGTGTACGCCGCATCATTAGAAAACTGTTCATTGCCAACCGGGTATGACTTTTGGACAAGTGATCCTGAAACGCGTACCGCTCAAGATCGCCAACCAATAAGAAATACCTTTTTACGCGTCCATTGCTTGAATGATATATCGGGGCCGGATGGTATGCAGATTCGCTGACGCGGTCCGCTGACCACTCTGTCACCCGTTCAGGTGATGTTTGCGCAACTCAGCTATTACTGCAAGGACGAGATTCCCGCCTACAATTGTAGGGTTCTGAGCAGTCCACGCCGCATCATTAGAAAACTGTTAATTGCCAACCGGGCATGACTTTTGGACAAGTGATCCTGAAATTCGTACCACTCAAGATCGCCAACCAATAAGAAATATCTTTTCATCCGGGCATTGCCCGAATGATATATCGGGGCCGGATGGTCTGCAGATTCGCCGACGCGGGCCGCTGACCACTCTGTCACCCGTTCAGATGATGTGTGCGCAACTGAGCTGTTACTGGAAGGACGAGATTCCCGCCTACAATGGTAGGTGTCTGAGCAGTGTACGCCGCATCATTAGAGAACTGTTCATTGCCAACCGGGTATGACTTTTGGACAAGTGATCCTGAAATGCGTACCGCTCAAGATCGCCAACCAATAAGAAATACCTTTTTACGCGGCCATTGCCCGAATGATATATCGGGGCCGGATGGTCTGCAGATTCGCCGACGCGGGCCGCTGACCACTCGGTCACCCCTTCAGGTGATATGTGTGCAACTCAGCTGTTACTGGAAGGCCGACACTCCCGCCTATAATGGTAGGTGTCTGAGCAGTCCACGCGGCATCATTAGAAAACTGTTCATTGCCTATCGGGCATGACTTTTGGACAAGTGATCCTGAAATACGTACCGCTCAAGATCGCCAACCAATAAGAAATACCTTTTTACCCTGGCATTGCCCCAATGATATATCGGGGCCGAATGGTCTGCAGATTCGCTGACGCGGGCCGCTTACCACTCGGTCACCCCTTCAGGTGATGTATGTGCAACTCAGCTGTTACTGGAAGGCCGACACTCCCGCCTACAATGGTAGGTGTCTTAGCAGTCCACGCCGCATCATTAGAAAACTGTTCATTGCCAACCGGGCATGACTTTTGGACAAGTGATCCTGAAATGCGTACCGCTCAAGATCGCCAACCAATAAGAAATACCTTTTTACCCGGCCATTGCCCGAATGATATATCGGGGCCGGATGGTATGCAGATTCGCTGACGCGGGCCGCCGACCACTCTGTCACCCGTTCAGGTGATGTGTGCGCAACTCAGCTATTACTGCAAGGACGAGATTCCCGTCAACAATGGTGGGTGACTGAGCAGTCCACGCCACATCATTAGAAAACTGTTCATTGCCAACCGGGCATGACTTTTGGACAAGTGATCCTGAATTGCGTACCGCTCAAGATCGCCAACCAATAAGAATTACCTTTTTACCCGGCCCGAATGATATATCGGGGCCGGATGCTCTGCAGATTTGCCGACGCGGGCTGCTGACCACTCTGTCACCCGTACAGGTGATGTGTGCTCAACTCGCCTATTACTGCAAGGACGAGATTCCCGCCTACAATAGTAGGGTTCTGAGCAGTCCACGCCACATCATTAGAAAACTGTTCATTGCCAACCGGGAATGACTTTTGGACAAGTGATCCTGAAATGCATACCGCTCAAGATCGCCAACCAATAAGAAATACCTTTTTACCCGGTTATTGCCCGAATGATATATCGGGGCCAGATGGTCCACAGATTCGCCGACGCGGGCCGCTGACCACTCTGTCACCCCTTCAGGTGATGTGTGTGCAACTAAGCTGTTACTGGAAGGCCGACACTCCCGCCTACAATGGTAGGTGTCTGAGCAGTCCACGCCGCATCATTAGAAAACTTTTCATTGCCAACCGGGCATGACTTTTGGACAAGTGATCCTGAAATTCATACCACTCAAGATCGCCAAACAATAAGAAATACCTTTTCAACCGGGCATTGCCCGAATGATATATCGGGGCCGGGTGGTCTGCAGATTCGCCGACGCGGGCCGCTGACCACTCTGTCTTTCGTTCAGATGATGTGTGCGCAACTCAACTATTACTGCAAGGACGAGATTCCCGCCTAGAATGGTAGGTGTCTGACCAGTCCACGCCGCATCATTATAAAACTGTTCATTGCCAACCGGGCATGACTTATGGACAAGTGATCCTGAAATGCGTACCGCTCAAGATCGCCAACCAATAAGAAATACCTTTTTATGCGGCCATTGCCCGAATGATATATCGGGGCCGGATGGTCTGCAGATTCGCCGACGCGGGCCGCTGACCACTCGGTCACCCCTTCAGGTGATATGTGTGCAACTCAGCTGTTACTGGAAGGCCGACACTCACGCCTACAATGGTAGGTGTCTGAGCAGTCCACGCCGCATCATTAGAAAACTGTTCATTGCCTATCGGGCATGACTTTTGGACAAGTCATCCTGAAATACGTACCGCTCAAGATCGCCAACCAATAAGAAATACCTTTTTACCCTGGCATTGCCCCAATGATAAATCGGGGCCGAATGGTCTGCAGATTCGCCGATGCGGGCCGCCTACCACTCTGTCACCCCTTCAGGTGATGTGTGTGCAACTCAGCTGTTACTGGAAGGCCGACACTCCCGCCTACAATGGTAGGTGTCTTAGCAGTCCACGCCGCATCATTAGAAAACTGTTCATTGCCAACCGGGCATGACTTTTGGACAAGTGATCCTGAAATGCGTACCGCTCAAGATCGCCAACCAATAAGAAATACCTTTTTACCCGGCCATTGCCCGAATGATACATCGGGGCCGGATGGTATGCAGATTCGCTGACGCGGGCCGCCGACCACTCTGTCACCCGTTCAGGTGATGTGTGCGCAACTCAGCTATTACTGCAAGGACGAGATTCCCGTCAACAATGGTGGGTGACTGAGCAGTCCACGCCGCATCATTAGAAAACTGTTCATTGCCAACCGGGCATGACTTTTGGACAAGTGATCCTGAATTGCGTACCGCTCAAGATCGCCAACCAATAAGAATTACCTTTTTACCCGGCCCGAATGATATATCGGGGCCGGATGCTCTGCAGATTTGCCGACGCGGGCCGCTGACCACTCTGTCACCCGTACAGGTGATGTGTGCTCAACTCACCTATTACTGCAAGGACAAGATTCCCGCCTACAATAGTAGGGTTCTGAGCAGTCCACGCCACATCATTAGAAAACTGTTAATTGCCAACCGGGAATGACTTTTGGACAAGTGATCCTGAAATGCGTACCGCTCAAGATCGCCAACCAATAAGAAATACCTTTTTACCCGGGCATTGCCCGAATGATATTTCGGGGCCGGATGGTCTGCAGATTCGCCGACGCGGGCCGCTGACCACTCTGTGATGTGTGCGCAACTCAGCTATTACTGCAAGGACGAGATTCCCGCCTACAATGGTAGGTGTCTGAGCAGTCTACGCCGCATCATTAGAAAACTGTTCATTGCCAACCGGGCATTACTTTTGGACAAGTGATCCTGAAATTCATACCACTCAAGATCGCCAACCAATAAGAAATACCTTTTTACCCGGCCATTGCCCGAATGGTATATCGGGGCCGGATGGTCTGCATATTCGCCGACGCGGGCCGCTGACCACTCTGTAATCCGTTCAGGTGATGTGTGCGCAACTCAACTATTACTGCAAGGACGAGATTCCCGCCTACGATGGTAGGTGTCTGAGCAGTCCACGCCGCATCATTATAAAACTGTTCATTGCCAACCGGGCATTACTTTTGGACAAGTGATTCTGAAGTGCGTACCGCTCAAGATCGCCAACTAATCAGAAATACCTTTTCACCAGGCCATTGCCCGACTGATATATCGGGGCCGGATTTTCTGCAGATACGCCGACGCGGGCCGCTGACCACTCTGTCAACCGTTCATGTGATGTGTGTGCAACTCAGCTGTTACTGGAAGGCCGACACCCTCGCCTACAATGGTAGGTGTCTTAGCAGTCCACGCCGCATCATTAGAAAACTGTTCATTGCCAACCGGGCATGACTTTTGGACAAGTGATCCTGAAATGCGTACCGCTCAAGATCGCCAACCAATAAGAAATATTTTTTTTACCCGGACATTGCCCGAATGATATATCGGGGCCGGATGGTCTGCAGATTCGCTGACGCGGGCCGCTGACCACTCTGTCACCCGTTCAGGTGATGTGTGCGCAACTCAGCTATTACTGCAAGGACGAGATTCTCGCCTACAATGGTAGGTGTCTGAGCAGTCCGTGCCGCATCATTAGAAAACTGTTCATTGCCAACCGGGCATGACTTTTGGACAAGTGATCCTGAAATGCGTACCGCTCAAGATCGCCAACCAATAAGAAATATCTTTTTACCCGGCCCGAATGATATATCGGGGCCGGATGGTCTGCAGATTCGCCGACGCGGGCCCCTGACCACTCTGTCACCCGTTCAGGTGATGTGTGCGCAACTCAGCTGTTACTGGAAGGCCGACACTCCCGCCTACAATGGTAGGTGTCTGAGCAGTCTACGCCGCATCATTAGAAAACTGTTCATTGCCAACCGGGCATGACTTTTGGACAAGTGATCCTGAAATTCGTACCACTCAAGATCGCCAACCAATAAGAAATACCTTTTTACCCGGCCATTGCCCGAATGATATATCGGGGCCGGATGGTCTGCATGTTCGCCGACGCGGGCCGCTGACCACTCTGTCACCCGTTCAGGTGATGTGTGCCCATCTCAGCTATTACTGCAAGGACGAGATTCCCGCCTACAATGGTAGGTGTTTGAGCAGTCCACGCAGCATGATTAGAAAACTCTTCATTGCCAACCGGGCATGACTTTTGGACAAGTGATCCTGAAATTCGTACCACTCAAGATCGCCAACCAATAAGAAATACCTTTTCACCCGGGCATTGCCCGAATGATATATCGGGGCCGGATGGTCTGCAGATTCGCCGACGCGGGCCGCTGACCACTCTGTCACCCGTTCACATGATGTGTGCGCAACTCAACTATTACTGCAAGGACGAGATTCCCGCCTACAATGGTAGGTGTCTGAGCAGTCCACGTCGCATCATTATAAAACTGTTCATTGCCAACCGGGCATGACTTTTGGACTAGTGATCCTGAAATGCGTACCGCTCAAGATCGCCAACCAATAAGAAATACCTTTTTACCCTGGCATTGCCTGAATGCTATATCGGGGCCGGATGGTCTGAAGATTCGCCGATGCGGGCCGCTGACCACTCTGTCACCCGTTCAGGTGATGTGTGCGCAACTCAGCTATTACTGCAAGGACGAGATTCCCGCCAACAATGGTAGGTGTCTGAGCAGTCCACGCCGCATCATTAAAAACTGTTCATTGCCAACCGGGCATTACTTTTGGACAAGTGATCCTGAAGTGCGTACCGCTCAAGATCGCCAACTAATCAGAAATACCTTTTCACCAGGCCATTGCCCGACTGATATATCGGGGCCGGATTTTCTGCAGATACACCGACGCGGGCCGCTGACCACTCTGTCACCCGTTCAGGTGATGTGTGCGCAACTCAGCTGTTACTAGAAGCGCTAGATTCCCGCCTAGAACGCAGGGTGTCTCTGCAGTCCACGCTGCATCCTTGATAAACTGTTCTTTTCGACAACGCCCGTAACGTTTGGACGAGTGATCCACAACTTCGAATCACTCTAGATCGCAAAAAAAATCACAACCACCCTTTTACCCATGCACTGCCCGACTGATATATTGGGGCAGGATACTCCGCAGACTCACCGGCGTGCCGCTGACCACTGTGACACCGCTTGAGCGATTTGTGCGCAGATCAGCTGTTACTGGAAGCCAGTGATTTTATTCTGCAACGTGGTGTGTCTCTGCAGTCTACGTCAAATCCTTCGTAAACTGCTCTTCTCGACAGCGGCCGTATTTTTTGGGTGAGCAATTCAACTCTTCGGACCGAACAAAATCGCCAAACAATCAGAACCACCTTTTAAAGCAAAGCTTTTTTACCTCTACCTCCCAAGGGGTATTTCGCGACCGTTGGTGTCATCAGAAAATTCCCGCGAACAAATAAAAGAAGTTACTGACACCACCAAAATTCGAACCTGCAACTAATATTGTCACGCAACGTGACCCCGTTTTCTTACCGATTAAGCTGCGAGCCCACATGGAAACGGAGAAGACAGGCGGTGCACTTACCACGCACATCAGTGGGTTTAGCCATTGCGTTCTCGCTGAATGCCACCCGATGATGTCGCGCGACCTATCGCGCCGCTATGCGCTGCGCCTACGGCACGTGTAGCAGCCGTGTGCGCACCTTGACCATACGCTAGGACTTACAAAAAGTAAAGGAAGCTCACTCCAAGGAATGTAACCTCAATTCCAGTACGCCAATATGCTAAAGCCTGTGGCCTCCACTGTTCGCCTAAAAACTCAGAGCTCCTTGTCGTCCGCCCTCACGCCGAACGACGTATCAGGGAAGACAATCAAATACTGATTGATGGTCAGGCCATGAGTCCAAGCCCCATCATCAAGATCCTGGGTGTAATTCTTCAGTCGAACACCAAGAGTGACAATCCTTGCAGCGCCTCAAACACAGCATCAATGAAATCATACATATTATCAGGCGTGTTGCCACCAAGAAGCGAGGCCTCAAGCAAGCCAGTACGCTTTGAATAATTCAAGCTTTTGTCCTCTCGGGTATCACTTGCGTCACTCCTATCTTCTTCTCGGCAAGGATGACACAAAGATGCTTGATATAATGATTATAAATGCGATTAAGCGGGTCATTGGTCGTCCCGTGAGTGCGTCCACGGAGTTGCTGCTTAGGATTGGGCTGCCATACACGGTGAAAGAGCTGATAGAGGGCCATCTTTCTTCCCAGAAGCTCCGATTGAGTAGAACGGCAGTGGTTCGCCGCATCCTTCAACAGATTGGCTTGACAGCACTAAATGTCACTCCCAGACTCGTGGCGACAAGAAATAATATGCTCCCCCCTTTACCTAAAAATATGAACCTCTCACACCACGAGGGTCACCGACAAGCACGGTCTCAAGCGCTCAGCACCACCCTTGGCGTGGATCATGCAGTTATCTTCACAGACGCCTGCTAACATCGAGGGCATCAGTACGCCTTCATCATGGCTACCACCAGAACCAACCTTCTTGCGTGTGCCTCACTCAAGATCCAAGACATATCGTCAACAGAAGAGGCAGCCATCGTCTTGGCTATCTCCTCAGCCATGAGTTCGGAATGTAGTCACCAATTCCCAACAGGCCTAGCAGAATTACCAGCCAGGGTGTATGACCCAAGCTGCACTGCGTGTCCTGAAAAAACACTTAACAACCGGTTCTATTAGGCTCATCTACATGCCTGCTCACACTTCCATGGAGGGAAACCAATACGCCCACCAACAGGCCTGCGCTTTTACCCTCCTCCTCATGCTATGGAGCTGCAAGAGGACAGTCGCCCGCTTGTAACGTTCAGGGACATAACCCAGCTATACCGTCTTCAGAAACAAACCCTATCCTCACCGCAACCTGAACTTTCCACGGAACAACTACCCTACGGCTCTACCAACGGACGCGTCTTCACTCAATGCACCCCAGTGGCTATGACACTGAATACAAGTTTTGCTCAGAAGTAGAAACACTCCGCCACATAATCGGGTTGTGCGACTTTAGCCCTGAGCACCTTCTTCTCTTCCCTTCAACTACCCTACAAGAGCAATCGCAGACGCTGCTGTACAGCTCCTCTCTGCCCACTCAGCTTCAGCTGGTGGACAGTGCACAGGCGGTGCGATATGCATGTGAGCTCCAGTAAATAAGGTACCACTCCTCTGGCCCACCCTTTGGGCCCTTTAGAAATCTGAATAAAAGTATTTATTTCTCCTCCTCCTTCTTCATCTCTCTGAGATTTCGTCGCCTCTGTCAGCGGCGGCAGAGACGGAAAAGTAAGATCGTCTAACACCAGGTTTGAGCCTAATTTAATTTTATAAAAAAAGAGAGTTTCCACTCATGTGCTTCTCTAACACTCAAACACCGGTCATTATTTATGCATTGATTTTACTTGAGCAAAGAATACCTCTTTGAAGTAATAAAGGTTGTGGTTAAGTGAATTTTACTTGTCTCTGGATAAACTATGTGTAGAGCCACGTGAGTGAATTTAAGTGGTGTCGCATGGGAAATCCTTGTGGGTGCCGTTTAAAGATTTGCTTTCCAAGCACATTCACAGGGTGGATTGGCGCGCATTTTTTTCTTCTTTTTTTATTTTAAATATTTCATCGTGTGCAAAACACACTGTTAATTTTATAAATGCGTAGCCCAGGCTATACACGCCCACGTTATATACAAAGCAGCATTTTACATGCGCTGTAAGCGACATAAGTGCGCTAAGTGCACTCAACAAGCATCATGACTACTTAAAGCTTTACGCTGTATTTGCTTATATTTCAGAAATGTCCGAATGCATCATTACAGCTGCGCTTATTTGAAACCACCCTGAGCAGTACGTAATGCTTTCCTTAGGACTTTGCACAAGTTTAGTAGTGCCCATATGGCTGTTCTCGAACAGGCGGAAGAAAAATAGCTGTGTGCAATACATTGGGGGATATAAATAATTGTTATTTATTGTAGGGCGCATAGAAGGCGCACCCTGAAATGTTCATAACATTGTCAATTTTGGCGTAATTGTGACGCTTTTGTAGGAGATTAGTGCCAGCCAGACAAACGCTGTACAACTACCGAGTGGCCTTTTATACACGTTGTTTAAAGAAAAATAATTTCGCAAAACACATAAACATTTTAAATCACTATTATGCATTATGTTCAGCTTTATGCCAACAACTCAAGCATTGCACATGACGGTTTACACTTTAGAAGAAAATATCACAGCGCGTATTATTTCAAATTTCTCGGACACTGCACGTGACTGATTTGAGATATGAATATAAAAATAAGGATTGTGCACGGAGGTTCAATGTTTCATTCTATAATTGTGCTTAGTGATAGGCGACCGTTTTTGCCACCGAACCGATACCATGTATGCTCGATCCATTCTAAATTCGCGCCCCACCCCAACAAATTAAGATTGATGAACAGCATGTTGTTGGGCTAGTTGTGCAATATTTTAAGGATGGAAAAGCTACTCGCAAAAGACGACACAATAAGAAAAGGACACGGCTGAGCCCTGTCCTGTCCCTTCCTTTTTGGGTTGTCTTTTACGCACAATTTTTTCACCCTAGATCAGATTGTAGCACCGAAGCTCCCATAAGAAAACCACGAAAAGTCAAGAGCAACAAAGATAAAGAACGGTGCTTCCAGGTTATGCTCTTGCAACACATGATTGAAAAAAAAAATAAAAAAATAAACTTAACCACCTCAAACTCGCGCCACAAGAACCGTTTTTTTTCGGTGGCTGAGCACGAGGTCGCGGGCTCAATTCCCGGCCGCGGCGACTGCTTTTCTGATGGAGGCCATAAGCAAGAACGCCCATGTGTTCGGGATTTCGGTGCACGTGAATGATCCCCAGGTGGTCAAAATAATCAGGAACCCTCCGCTATGGCTCGCCTCATCACCTGGGTTGCGTCGTCACAATAAATTCTACAATCAATCAATTTTACTCGGTGCACTTCAAACCTTGTACTGCGAAATCGATGTGAACGAGAGAGACCTTAAGAAGACGGCGTTTATAACGCCGGAGAAAATTACAATTCAAGGCGATGTCATTGGTAATGTGCACGGCACAAGCAACGTTCCCAAGAGTCATGGGCACTGTACTAGAGAATTAAAATCAGTGCTTTTGAATCCTCTACCTCGGTGACGTTGTCGTAATTGCTCAGAACGTTTACGAACACCTTAGGAGATACTAGTTGGTACTTGACGCTTTTGAAAATCACTATAAAGCTGAGCTAGAAAACTTACGCTTTGCGCACAAGAGAGTGAAATGATTTGGGCAACGTCGTCAATGTCAATGGTGTCATCCCTGACCCAGGGAAAACATCAGGCATATCAAACTTCTCAAGGCCTAAGAAAAAGAAGGGCGTGTGTAAATTCGTCGGAATATACTCGTACTACCTGTGTTTTGTCGCAAACGTCCGCCACATTGCAAACCTATCAAGCGCTTCACGAAAAACGCAATCTCTTTTTGCTTAGAAGACGCCCAAAAGAAGCACTCCAAGAGGTGCCAGAATGCTTGCACATCCTGCCTGTGCGCTCTCGTTTAGATGAACAAGCTGAAACGATAATAGTAATAGGTGCCACCTCCGTTGAAAAGTAAGCGACTGCAAAAAAGTAATCGCTGGTGTAAACCGTGGTGTGTCGAAGACAAAAAGTACTCAGCATCTTGGGCCGCACGTTCATGTCGATTAGGCATCTCAAACGGAAGTGCGTGTCTTGACGACGTCCGCGAAGCAGGCGGTGCACTAGACTGGCTGGCAACTGATTATGTATTCGAGCGATGACATGGAGGGGCAGAGAGAACACACGGATCGGTAGCAGGCGGCCTGCTATTAAACTCGACGGCCAGACTGCTGAAGAAGGCACCGAGTCTCATCAGCAGGTATTTAACCGGCTCAAGACAGCCGCCATCGCTGTTCAGGGTAGCTAAAGCCCGCGGTAACTCGCACCAACTTCTATAAAATCAAATGGCTGGGCGTTCCTGGCTTGCAAACTCATCATGTCCCAATCCTAAATATGGCATTATAGCTAACACAATGTCGTAATCACTTTATAAAAAAGAAAACCAGAATAACTATAAAATTATAAAGTGGGAACTTGTTCATGTAACAGAATAAGCGTAAGTCACTTATTATTATAATCAGCAGAGAGCTGCTGCCTCTTTTAGCGCGCTTATTCTCATCTTTCAAGTGGCAGCACTTCGGTGCACATGATCGCAATTTCGTGTTGACGAGACTTGTACTTGCTAGCAGCATGACTCAAATTCACAGCAAAACCATGACGTCTCTTCTGTTTAGCTCTCGTGTTGTTTCCGCAATATGTTGGCAATAAACCGGTGTTTGGACTAAATTGAAAACTAAACATAAAAACGTAAAGATGTGATCAACCGTTGTAGAACCAGTTGTATAGCTTGTGCTCAGATGTGGGCAACAATATGCAGTTACGCTTGGTGAGCATAGGATTCGTTCAGTGAAGATGAGACCTTCTTACGTTCTACATCCTCCACTAAAGTATTGCATTCCTACCTATGAGCAACCTCTAACAGTCTCTTTGAACCGCTTTATTGCGCTAGCAGTCATATCAAGTTTTTTGAGGCACAATTAGGGTTGCATTAACGCACATTCTCCACCCATGGGTGACGTATGTTGTAAAGGCCGCTTGAGGAGTGCAGTCGCCATTGGAGCTATTTGGACGTAGCCAGTGTGCAAAGGCCCGAACGAGACTCGTAAACTAACAGACAGCGCATTTCAATCGTCATATGTGAAAGCAGGAGCTGTATGATTCACAGTAAACAGGCACTTACGGACACAAGGTGTTCGCTCGCATCTGCATAATGTCAATTCCTTGCTTTTCGAGTCGTTGGCGTGGTTCTCCTTCTAATCACAGTGTACCTACTGGCCTTTGGTACTGAAAAAAAGTTTGTGATACGCTGGGGGTAAATGTGGAGCAACAAACAAGGACGATAGAACAATATACTAGTACAGCCACATAGTGGCGACCATTCAACTAGTGTTTACTAAAAAAAGTACGCTGAATATATGAAAAAAACTGGAAGGCCAGGGTCAGTGTACGGATTTTTCCACGCGTTGTAGAAAGTCGTGCATAGGGCAAGGTGAGAGGGGTTGCAATCAGATGGTGGGGCGCGAAACTCGATTGTATGAAAACAATGCGAATGTTAAGCTGTCACAGGTTTGCCCAATGACTAACTGCTCGTCCCTGCTAGATCAGACAAAGTTTTTAGAAACCAATCGATAAGCTTAGTCGAAAGATTCTTGAACACTATTTTACCAGTTTGATACATCTGCATCACTGCTCCCTTCACCGCTTTAGAAAAAAGGAATAGCCGTTTCACAAATTTGATGAGCAGCCATGAAAAAACAAAACGCGATTAGAAAATATGAGCCAGGACACAGAAAAAGCGCTAATTATTTCCATCCAGGTAAAACTGACGCCTCGCCTGCTGACACTAACAATGCATAAAAAGGGGCTTTCAAAATATCCCCATAGTGCAGCATACTTTGGCCTCCAAAAAGAGTAGGTTTTTTTATTTTGCGTGTCCTGGTTCAAATTTTCCTGTTGGTTTTACTTTTGCCTTGCAGTCGAATGTTGTTATACGAGTTTCCACAAACATATGCCAGCAGCGACATTTTGCGCGAATTCGGCACTGTGTTGTTCAACATGTTTCTTTTACCGTCTTTACTTCTTCCGCCGAAGCTACAATCAACCGTCTTAGCAACTAACCCGCCACTTGCTGTTTTGCAAGTAATTCAAACTGCAACATCGAAGCGTCAATCCCGGGCAATTCCGATATATTTTCATTCAGGCACGCTAACGTACAGCAGCAAAGGTGCGAAACCCGTGTTACTTATATGGAATATGCCAAAAAACCATGCACCGAAGTATTTTATTTCAATTGTTTTTGCCGGTACATAACGCTTAAAATTCGTCGACGCTATTAATTTTTTTCGGCGCGTTGACCAGCCGTAGCCTTCCACCGATTAACCACTGTGCCGAAGTTTTTGAAAGAATATCAGGCAGTCGACAACACTTTTTAAGAATCAACACAACTGGTATCTGTGCCTTAACGTTTTCGTCCAATAAGAATTTGAAGAAGGTATTACCAACAGGTAGCGATGTAACGCTATAATTGAGTCAACACACATCCTCCCCCAATCATAACCCGCTCGGGCGATGGGAGACCTTACTGTCCAGCTTTGACCTCGCCATTCAGCAAAAGCTAATCGCTCGAGGAGTATTACTGGACACTGTGTAAAAGTTGTTCGATCAATCGTTTAAGGCGGGAGAATACAAAGCTCTGAGGACGTTGTTGTTTCTGGCACCTCATAATGTGACAAGCCTAGGATGATCCGTGGATGAGACGTGAGATAGAAGCCTAAAACAACCTGACGGAATGAAAAGTCCACGTTCATAGTGCTACCTGTGCAACTGGGTCGGTTATCACGCTGTGGAGTGGCACAAGACATCACAGCACTTTATCAAGTACACGTCATGCGGGAAGCTCTGCCCACAGCACAGAGAAGTGTAGGAATGGATCCAAGGAAGAAATGGTTATAGAATTAGCGCCTCTAAAGCGTGTTACAAATCTTCATCGCTGCCCATAACCTCAGCGTTCACAGAAGTCCAAAAAGCAGACCGCGAACGAGGGCCCTTACACGAGCTCTTAAATCTTCCTTTTTCGTGATAGTCATGTTTGTCGGCGAAGGACGCCCACCCGGAAAAGATAACCGTGCGAACAGACTCGAGAAGCAATAGGGGCATCCTACAGAGAGAACTGGTTCCTCATGACAGCCTCAGTAAAAAGACGTGCCACGTGCTTTTTCTAGACAGATCTGAAAAGAGCTTAAACGAGGAAGCTGTTCAGGAGGCAACTCCGTACCTTACTTGTAAAAAACCCGCTGCTCGCGAGTAAGGAATTTTTACGATCTTAAACTAGGCAATCTCCCACACATGGGAGAAGCTCGAAATCCCGATTCATGTCAAACAGCGCAAACATACGTGGCGAGACGGAAGAGCAACTGGTACCAGCGCTGAGAGAAAACTGATTAATTTATTCAGACAACGACCACTTGCAAGGATTCGCACGCAACTAACAAAATAAGAGATAATGATAAGGATATCACGCTACCAAAGTCACAACTTTTTGAGGAATGACCCCTCAAAGTGAAGCAGTGCAATCGACGGTGGGCAGATACAATTGTCAGCCTTTTTTAATATTGCGAAAATTTCACGTATTTTTCATGTACGTGCATTTCAATGTGCGAACTGCAAAGTGCTGAGGCCACATTCGGGGAGCAGCCATGCCTGCCGTAATGGTGAGACAATTGGTCCAGAAAAATACTGGCTTGTCCTCGAAATGGGCCCGAAGCGTTGTTTCGAACCGGTAGTAAACCATGTGAAAAGCTTGGTATGTCATGATTCGTTGCTGGTTGCGTCGGTGAAAGTGAAATCCATATTTGTTTGAAAGAATGTGTTATCGCACTGGAAGGCTTCATGTCGGACCCAGGTCACCTTTGGGTCGAATGGCTTGAGACCTCTGTCATGAGATAAAGAATGGCTTTTTATGGTAATGACTGATGCCCAGTTTAGTAACAAAGCCCAAAAACCTTAAGCGAATATTTTTTTCTCTAGCAGTGTGTAATCCTGGCAGTTTAAAGGCATACTACTGAGCTCTGGTCAAGTTTAAACCTCGAGAGGCTCTGCACGGCCGCAAGCAGAGCAACGGGTGTCCTATTTCGACACACTTTACTGCAAAAACCGACACTACTGATATACCTTTTTACGTGATTGCTACTGAACGCGACACCTTGCATTCCCAAGTGTCAGATTATCTACAAAAACAATTGAGTGCTTGTTTTCTAAATGCCCCTTCACCCTCACTGGGTCAAACGAGGTTGTCGAGATTTTCAACACCGGGACGTCTTCATGTCATTTTCTTATTGTGTTTCATTGGCCACGCTCGTTTAAGACATGTTTAAAGCCTACTTTACAGACGACCTTTGCGAATTCGCCTTTGTAAATCGCTGTGAACTAACTTCTCAAAGCTTTCTCTAATTGTTGAGCGTTTATATCTCGTCGGCATTGCTAGGTTTTGATGAAAAATTACCTCCAAGAGGTAGGGAATTTGCAGTACGCCGCACATCACCCGAGTGCTTAGCACATCTCTGTTAGAAGCGTTGTCCGAGTTTTGAGCGATAACTAGGGAGAAATGGTTTATATTTCTTCGGCTACATTAATTATTGAGCAATATGGTTTGGGTAGAAAGATTAGATGCCGCAAACAATTATTGTCCGGAAATTGTTCAGAGACAGAAGCAGGGACTTGAATATACAAGCGGATGTCCTGTAGACGATGCACTTTATTTTTGGACTTTTGCCTCTCATGTTGTGGAGATTGGTATGCTTGGCATTGCATCGTGGATACAAAAACACCCTTGGTCTGGTTCACTTTGTGCAACACAAAAACTTTAAAAACAGGTATTGCTTTGAATATTTTTTCCTGCGCGGTTACTAAATTATGTGAGCATAGTTTGGCCGCTAGATTCCTGTGTGAAGTTCAATGGTTCAGACAAGCGGATTTTACTAATGATGATGACGTTTCTGTGTCACAAAGGTGTCCCCCAAGGGAAACGTGTACGCAAAACCATTGAAACAAAGAGTAAAAGACAGAAAGCGGGAAAGGCTGGTGGTTATTCCAAGCATAAATGGAAATTCACATCAGATAAGAATGATAGTGGATATGTTTGACGTCTATGTAGGTTTCTCGGGAAAGAATACACTACAACACCTTTCTGCGAGAATTATTAAGAAGTCCGGTGGTGCGGGTACAGTGAACAGTACTCTGTAGGGTGTCACACATGAAAACCAGTTTGTCCCGTGCGAACGCAACAGCATGCGTTTTCTCCCTTTGTCATGCGGACGGTTCACGTAGAGTAGACGGGTCGTTGCGTTTAGCTTCGCGTGCGGGAGCACAACATTATAATAAATGGTACAGAACGTTCCCACTTGTCTGACCATTGTCGCAGACACGGCTGCTTTCCTGAATTTTGCAGCAATACTTTCGAATTCGGCCACGCCGATACACGCTCAATGAAAATAGCAGAGTCCTGTGCTAGCCTAAAAAAAGCACACCATGTACTTCGCTGTTTGACTGTAAGGTGTCATTCCTAGGGAAAATGTGATTTCTCTAAATGATATTTTAAAGCGAAGCTTCAGTGTTCTCACTGATGGCGTCTGTAACACGATTACAAAGGAGAAAACCAACTTTCTCTGACGATAACGTTGATTGTCGGTGAAATGTGGCAAAATTGAAACGGTTCACTGCCAAGCTTGCCAGCAGCTAAGTTACGCCCCCTGTGCTAGAGGTTGATGTGAAGCAGAAGGTTCAGGTAACGCGGGTGTATGACAGCGCGACGTAAATATCTCTAATGGCATGTTATAGGGTGAACAGGTGTTACCTGAAGGCCGACGTAGGATAAAAATGGCGTTGCTCTGCGTTAGGCCTAACAGTAGACCTAACGTTACATCTAGGGATAAAACCTCACACCAGCACCCCACTCAAAAAACTGATCACTGAACGCCAAGCAGCAGGTTGTAATTCGTGCTGTACACCGAAACAGAAACGTTAGGCCTACACAGTACGCACTTGAGTGTTGCTGTGGGTATTCCTTAAGGGTGGTGCGTGCATTCAGAGTAGCACATAATTGCAATATGGCATTGCCCAAACCAAATAATTCAACACGGCAAAGCTTCTTGTTCAACCATCGTTGCAGGTAGACGGAGGGGTTGTGATTTTTCCATCTGTATCTCTCCTTATGTCACTTGCGGGCGAATCCTTGTGCGTTCTTTCTGTCCAAATAAATCATTCAGTTGCTAGTCAGCGCTCATCCTGTGTGTTCTTCTGCATTGTTCTGCTTTTGGTGCTGTTCCAATTGAAGTCCACTCCATTAGTTTACATGTCTTTCCTGTTTCTTTATTTATTTTATTTTTGGTTGTACTCTTCCAGCCACCTTTTGGTAGCCAAATGAGGAGTGGTTACATATTTAAAAGCATTTAGCCCTGTGGTGCATCGGAAAATTCGTGTGATACAGCGAAGCGCGTAACCATAGAAGACAGTACAGAGTTTCCTGGGTAGAAACGAACAAATGGAAAAAATTGCTTATAACACACCCAGAACCAAGCTCTCTGTTTGAGGTACAAAACAAAGACGTACAAACCCGGCTTCCGAGACAATATACACAATTTTAATTGTACACACTGTTTACCCAACGGGTGGCGATAGTAACGGTTAGTACAGGTGGCGATAGTGCCACCACAGTCCATTATGAGAAGATTGCGGAGAATCAACGGAAGCGCCAATAAACGCAAAAAAAGATCGAAAATCGCCGCCGTCTTTGCTCCTCAGATTCCACCTCGCTGAATAGGTGGGAATTCCCAGCGGTTCAAGAGAAACTTCCCCATTTGGAACACCGGTGTGAGCCCATAATTAGTGTACAGCTTCAAATGCTTTCCCAGCCAGGTTTCCTTGGGGCATTTCACGCCAGAGTATGCCCCCGTCACCGGTTGCCGGCTTATATTTGCACGGGATGGGGTTGGAAGGCGGGGGGCTTGCAGGTACAGCTGGGGTTCATGCCGCTTCCGATGCCTGCCCGTTGTGCTTGTCGGAGGTTTAAATGTGGATGTCTTATGACTTGATGCGCCGTGTCAGGTATCATCCGCAATCAAGTGGTTTGGGTCTTGATTCGTGTGTTAGAGAGACAGCAACATGCGTACGAAGGGGGAGGGATACGGATGGTCACAAGTTTGTTCCTTAAAATAAAGCTTCATGCCTCAGAGGTTTCAACTCTTGTGGGAGGGACACAAGTAGTTATCTTGGAGGAAGAAGTCGGGGAATTGAAGGAACGTTGGCCTGAACTAAAGCTTGAATGGGCGCGAAAACGACTGAAAGCACTGACGTCGCCGTTAATGCCTCAAGGTCCTTCTCGTCGAGTTGCTGGGAATTCTTGCCAGATGAACAGCAACTTTCCCGCATAGAACGCCGCCGTGGGTCATTACTACCTGTTCAGCTTAAAGGGCTTTCATAACCACATTTTAAAGGGCTTCTTTTACTCTAAGCACACGATATAACCGGTCGCCGCTTTATGGGAGCACTAGGTGGGAGGGGGACATTCACTCACCAATTTACCTTTCATACCCTTATAGAATTTCTATGGCGCTGGCGGGTTGTTTAAACGTGGGCGTCAAACAGCCCAATGCGACCTGTCAAGTGTTCTCTCGATGGTTTAGCCAGTTGGGTCGGTGTGTTACAGATAGAGTAAGATGCCCACCACACTGCTGTCGGGCGGCTTCATGCTTGCTCGCGAGAAAGAGATTGTGTTCTCCAGAGTTCTATTCTTGTAATTGGCTAGATAGTGTGCTCCGTCGCAAATTACCCGAAAATGTGTTTTGTTTCGTGCACTCCGTGGACAGCGGCGCACGTCGCAGGTCATACGCTTTCACAGAGTGGAAGGGCACAAATTGTTTTTCACTTTGTACTCGCATGACCCTCAACAAGCTAGTGATGGAAGCAAAATTTCTCGGGCTGTTTTTTTTGTATTTCATTTTGTGGTTTAGCAGAGCACTGTAGTTTCCGCCATTTTGCTACGCTAACGGTGGCTCAAAAGCGTTTCGCCGTCTTGTGTTCCCCGCATTTTGTGCCACATATTCAGAGTGATATACAAAAGAAATGCGAACACTAAAATATGAATCCGACACGCAAATATAAAAACAATGCTGTTCGTTGAAATTCAATAAAACCCATATTTCCAGGCGTTGTTTTTATAGCTCAGCCACACGCCATTTTGACTTGGATCAAAAGAAAGAGCTCTTTTTGTGTGTTCTCGTCACATTTTCATGTTAGCGTTACATATGGTAATGACTGTACATCGTCTTTCCCATGCCTATGAAGAACAGACTAACGGAGAGGTACTGACCACTACCTCTGCTGGTACACGTCATTGCTCCCATTACTATGTGGTGTTGCGAATTTTTCGCTTTTACAGAATTCGGATACGTGCTGCTGAGCACGAGGTCACGGGTTGGATTCCCGGCCGCGGCGGTCGCTTTAGTTATGGAGGCGAAAAGCAAAAAAGCCCGTGTGAACAAGATTTCGGCGCACGTTAAATATCCACAGGTGGTCAAATTTTAACAGGAGCCCTCCACTATGGCGCGCCTCATCGCCTGCAGTGCGTCGGAACGTTAAACCCTACAATCAATCAACCAAAGCATTCGGATAGCGTAATTTCTGAGTGTGAGTGAGTGAGTGAGGGAGTGAGTGAGTGAGTGAGTGAGTGAGTGAGTGAGTGAGTGAGTGAGTGAGTGAGTGAGTGAGTGAGTGAGTGAGTGAGTGAGTGAGTGAGTGAGTGATTTGAGTAAGTGAAAGTGTTTGATTGATCTACAAAACGTGTGCACGCATGGATGCTACCGGTGTCACTGTGAGGTGCCACGTTATCGTCGCTGTTGCCGTTTCCAAAGACACAGAAAGTCGCGCTGAGGTGTCCGCTCGACCTCATGTTAATTTTTGGTCTGAGCTTTTCAATCGAGGCTGGTCATGGTTTGATACTGTGAAAATACTCAATGCTTATTTTTAAGAAAGGAAAAAAGTGACATTGCTCCGTACGAACAAGGGTAGTAGCGTCGCTTGTTACTGCACCGTGCGCGACGAGTTAAGAAATGAAAACTTCAAAGCGCACAATATCGGGACATCCAGGAGCGACACACACAAATGCTTATTTGTATGTCATTTCGGTCTGCCCGCGATATTTGTGCGCTTTGAAGTTTTTAATCATGCACTATGTGGCCCAACTTGCGGTATTGCTTGAGCATAAAAGTCCCCGCTGGCTAATTTTATTAATAGCTTCCTTTTTAGAAAGTACCAACAATTAAACTGCCACAAATCGCTTTGTCTTCACAGGAGAAACCCTTGGCCGTACACACCATTTTTTTCCGCGACCGGCCACTGAGGAGGCACGACAAAATACTCACTTTTATTACCTCAATAAGGGCTAATGCGTGTTTGCAGGATTCATAAATATTTTTTCCTACCACACTTGTGTCCGGGGGCAAATCTGAAATTTTACTGGGTACATTTTCATGAAGTGTATAGATTGGGAACACCTGAATTTGCAGCTAAATGCGGGAAGGACAATTTTATTGATAAAGGCGTCACCAGCATGTTTGTATTGTTTCGCGGAAATTTGTAAAGCACCATTGCTGCTGTACGTGTGAATTTATCATGAGGGTAAATTATTTCTAATGTAACTTGTACGTCTTTTGACATGTAAGCACGCTTCTGTCATAATATCAAGCTGTTATAATTGTGTCGCTTTTGCAGTGCATGCGGCTAGTTGATGAAATATGTGCGAACGTTTTCCTGTCCACAGTGTACCGCACACTTTTATTGAACTTGATATGTTTCCCGCAATGTAAGGATAAGTTTCCGTAAAGTAGGTTGCACGCAATTGTCGCCGTGACTGGAAAACTTTGATGTGGGCCTGTGAAGAAGGAAGGATTCATTGTTCTGCTTCTAGCGAAGGGCCGAAGGGCGCTCCTCGTTTCCGCGTTAGGTCGACGTCATGAAAGGTTGATTCGCAGGCTTCCCTCAACTCGAGACTTCGATGACCACTGCCGCTGGTCTGATTACACAAAGTGAGCCGCTGGGGTATTCAGTGCGGCGCGCTTAAGCACCCGCTCTTGTGGGTTCAGGGTGCCGTCGTGTATACTTCCACGAAGGGAAAGACGACGCATTTGTCTTGAAGGAAAAAACCTTTATTGGAGCGAACTTTTGCTCAACTAAAAACTAAAAAATACACAGGCGGCGAAGCAGGAGTCAACAAAGCGACGTGCGCCGGCAAGTGTCGGAGAATCGAGTACCGCGGCGTCTGCTCGGCGGGCATTCATCTCTCGGCGCGAGTATTTCTGGAACCGTAGAATTGCACCCAAAACACTGTAGATCCAAGAAGATTATCCTAGGCAGGATATGTTAGTTCGAAACACTCTCCCTATCAAAGGACATAACACGTGCAGTATAAAGAATGGAATACCCGGATGATTTGGCCCACGGATAACACAGATAAAACCCGGTGCAGTGGTCCCCAAATACAAGACATAAATAAACAAACCCAATGCATGCTTTATATGCCTTTTGGCCAGTATAAAATGGGAATGGAGTTACGTGCATCCTTCGTGCACTAGAGGGCTTTTTGCAAGTCGCCCGCGGTTTTTTGTCAAAATATGCAAATATATGCAATACAGCTAACCAGCCCAAGTTGAAACATAGCTACGTGACAGCCTGGAATTTAAAAGAACCCTGACACAAAAGTTTTGCATCTTGTTTTTTTTTTGTTGCGATAAGTAGCTAATGATATATTCACCAAGTGCGCGAACCTCGCCAGCTTCAGCGCTCGAGGGTTGTTTTAGTTAGAGGCGTCTCTCATGCTGCCAGTCGCTGTTCCGGTATTACAGGTCGCGCGAAAGGTAGGACTGTGTGTAAACAAAGGTGTCCACGTTACTGTCGGACGGATATCAAAGAGCATAAATGCCGTAGTCCTGTCGATTCGGCGTCGGAGGAACTTTCTGCTGATTCAAGTATGTGCGCCGGGTTATGCAAGCGCTACGAGTGCAACTTGCTGCCGCGGCGAACGACGCGCGAATCTTGAGGCAGTGGGTGGGGAGAACCGCATTGGGAGCAGCCAGCAGGCCTGCCTACACGTACACCTAATCGCCTTAGTCTTTACACTGCGGTGGATATTCAATTGTCGTAGTTTTAAGCGGTGCAGATGAAGAGGTGTTATGCAATTTGCCTTCACATCATTCCATCCTTTCTCCTATGTGTAGCTTTGAGCCTTCAGCCCATATCGGGTGGCTCAAGCTACCTGCGCCTACATACGCGACTTCGCGGCCGCGGCCGCCGCCTGCACAGCTGCCGTGCTGGTGGTATACATGGCTGCCACAGGGCACGTGTCGTGTGCTTGGGGCGTTTCCGCGTTAAGTATTATAAAGACCAATACAAATAGAGTGCCTGGAATTGCTGTAGAATTTCGGTCGCAGCCAGCTACCCGATAGGCTAACGAAATCCCGGCGTTTCCGTCGCGTGCGACCGGATCATTTGTAGCTCGAGAGCAAAACAGCCGACCTCCGATAAAAGCGGTGAGCCGGCGACAAGCGCCGGCAGTGTGGAAGCGGCCAACATAAACTGATGACGTGTTTTGATGTTGTTCTCGCGAGTAAATTTCGATGTTGCAACGACCATATCTGGCTACTCGGTCGCGTTACGCACACTTTAAAACTGATTTTAAGCTTGAATAGGCTGTATTTGCCTCTGATATCTTACAGATGATGTGTGTGTGCCCACATAAAGTTAACGCCCAATTTATGTGGCCTCCAACATTTAGTTTCAGAAGTCATCTCACGATAAGCTTGTCAATAAAAACTGGCACCGACCGACCGGTGCGGAGTCGCAAACATGAGCGCGGGTCAGTACGAGAGGTGAGCGCGAGTGTGTGCGAGTGATAGGGCGAGTGGTGAACGTGAGCGTGGAAAAGTGCGAGTGGTAAGGGCGAGTAGTGAGCGTGAACGCACCTGACGGCGAGTGGCGACGACGAGTGGTGAGCGTGAGCGCTAGTAAGTGCGAGTGTTAACAGCGCGTGGTCAACGTGATAGTGAGGGATTCTGTGTGGTGAGGGTGAGTGGCAGGCGTAATTGGAAGTGACTGCGTGAGGAAAAATACATTTTTGAGTGAGTGTGAGTGAGCGGCATCCAGTTTCCCGAGCTAGGCTTAAGCCTGCTCAGGTTAAAAGGCATGCAATTGAGCTGTCCTCTAGTTTAATCCTGGAGGGGTTCTGCACGGCCGTTGGCAATGAAAAGGAGGTCATGTTAAGATTCTTCTTTACAGAAAATCTTATAACTGTGATATACATGTTCGTGATTGTCACATAACGTGACCCCTGCCGGTACGAAGTGTCAGGATATCTACAAAAACACTTGAGTTCTCGTTCTCTAATTGCCCTCCTCTTCAGCACTGGCTGAATCTAGGTCGTGGAGCTTTTAAATACCAAGAAACCTATGAAGTTGATGGCTTTCAGTGTTTAAGTAGTTTGTTCATTCTGTTCCGTTCCCCATGGCCGTTTGTTGACGGGTGTCAAGTCCTGCATTACGGAACAAAATGATGAATTCTCCTCTGTAAATCGCTATGACATAATTGTTGAGAACCTTGTTGAGGTTATGAGGTTTTAGTTGTCGGCTACGTTAACTGGTTCGATGATACGGTGTTCCTGAAGAGGCCGGGAATTTGCATTGTGTCTCCCATGGCCCCGGTGCTCAGCGACATTTGTTTTGAACGGGGAAATCATTTTAGGTGTCCGCTGCGTTGATGGTTACACGATTCTGTTGAAGAAGAGTGATTACATGCGCCAAACGATTGATCAACTGAAACGCTTTAGAGAGAGAAGGCAGAAACTTGAACGTACAAATGAATCTTCTCTGTATGGTGCAAGTCAGTTTTGGGACATTTACTTCTCTTTTTATAAGAGCTGTGTATGCGTTGCGTTTCCGGCTAGGTAAGAAAACGCCCCTGCTGAGTTCTCTTCGATCTATTAAAAAATTTAAAGATCACCTATGGCCATCAATATCCTTTTCTCCTAGCTTAGAAAGGCAAAGGTAGGCACCTAGCTTACAGTGTCAAGTTCAACTGGTCAAACATGCGAGTTTTTTTTAAATATATATTTGTTTGTCCACAAAAAACAACCCTCAACTCTATAATGCAAGCAAAATTACAGAAAAAAGAACACAGCAACGTCATGCACTTCTGCTAATTTCTAATATTCATGGAATTTCACATCGTATAGAAAAAATAGCGAATAAGTTTGATGTCGGTGTATATTTTTTTGGTAATAATAATAAATCTACAAAAACTTTGCGCGAGAATTGATGAGAAGTCGTGGTGTGCGGTTTTAGTATATGGTGTGGTGTGGGGTGTGAAACATCATAACCAGTTTGTCCCGTTCAAACTCAACATCGCTTATTTGCTCTCTTTTTCATGCGGCAAGGTTTATTTGGGGCACACTGGGCGCTGCGGTGCATTTCGTCTGCGGAAGCACAAAATTTTATTAAAAGGTACTCCACCTTCTACTTTGTCTGACCATTGTCGCAGGCATGTTTGCTTCCCTGAATTTTGCAGCACTACTTAACGATTCAAAAACCCCATTCACATACAATGGAAACCGCAGAAGCGTTTCCTATTAATAAAAACGGTGACAACTGTATTGGCGTACCGCGATTCCGCAGCTTTGCTGTGAGGTGCTATTCGTAGAGAAATTGTGATTTCCGCGGTGAGACATTTGGCATCTTTATTACTGAGAGGCTTTACACGTCTCACACCCCCAGGTTTCACTCCGGTGAAGCAGGGTCACTCAGCGACGCTCCATCTCTCCTCCGTCAGGGGCCACCGCTCCCCCCTCTCCCACAACTTGTTCTACTCGCCGCCACCTATTGCCTCTTTCAAAAGTTGCACAATGGGCTGACAACGGCGGTAGCAAAGTTGCCAGATGATTCTGGAGAATAAACAAAGATCGAACGGGCACAAAAACGGTCGAAAAGCACCGCCGCCTTTGCCGCCACAAAATCGTCTTCACCGATTAGCTGCAAATTCCTCGCGGTTGAACAACAACTTGCCCATTCGAACACCGCTGTGAGCCCCTATTTCTTATACAGCTTGAAAGGCTTTCCGACCGACATTTCCACCGTTTTAAGGCACGCCAAAGCATGCGCCCATTACCGGTGGCTGGTGATGCGTTCACAAATTGGGGATGGGAGAATGCGTGCCCGCACACCTGGGCTCTGTGCCGTTACCAATGACATGCGCCTTGCGCTAGTAGGAGATACAAACGGGCATGTCTCATGGCTCAATGCGTCCTCCCAGCTGACCTCCGTAATCGAGCAGTTCGGGTGTTGGTTGGCGCGCTGCAGAGACAGTTACATGCCTAGGACGGAGGAGGGAAACAGACAGTCACGTGTTTTTCTGCCAGAATATAGCTGCAGTCGTTGCATGTTTTGACTAGCTTAGGAACGGGCGCATGTCATTCGATTGGAAAAACAAGAGCGGTGATTGAATGAGCGTGGGCGCGAACAGAAACGCGAATGGGCGCGAAAACAACTGAAAGCCACTGTCGCTGCCATTACCGCCTTAAATTCCAGCTCGTCGAGTAGCTGTGAATCACTACTGGATGGACGGCAACGTGCTCGCTTGGAACGTTAACGTTTACCTATATGAGTTGTTCAGCTTAAGTGGCATTAAGAGCAACATTGTGGGCGGTTTAATTCACTTTTAAACATACGCGCATTAACGGCGGCCGCGTTTTGCTTGCAGGCGTTGAAAGGGGGGACTTGAGCGTGGAAGCTCAGCTATAGGTTTCACATCCTTACTGGTGACATGTCTGTTGTGCTGGCGGGAGGTTGAAACGTGGACTTCAAATGGCACGAAACCACCTGTCCTGTATCCTCTCAGCGGTCTGGTACATTGATGGTCGGTGTATTCCACACGCACCAAAATGCCTGCGTCCCGGGAGGGAAACAGACACAGACAGCTCGATATTAGTGGGGGAGACTAAAGCTAGAGTTCTTCCAAGTTTCCTAAAAATACTGGGCTGGGAAGTATGTCCAGTCGCAAATATTAAGCAAACATGTCTTCCATATACTGCGTGCATTGCGTCCACCTTCACATGTCGTCCTTCTTCACTGAGTGGAAGCACCATATTTGGCTTTTGTTACTTGTGTACCCATCCTTCGGTGTCTTTTATATCTGAATAAATCATTACATTGTTAGCCAGTGCTGGTCCCGTGTGTTCATCCGTCCCGTTTCGTATTCTTGCGCTGTTAGTAATGAAGCCTAACCAACTGGCTCATATTTCCCTTGTATTCTGCTAGAAACTGGAAGCGTAGAACTCCAAATTGCAAACGCTACCACAAATAAGCCGGTATGGAAAATCTACGACCAACGATGGTTTACTTGTGGCTTCCGCTGTCGTTCAAACGAAGGCCAACCTTTCGCTTCTGAAGGAACCACCAATTTACGCCACCTTAAAAGCCACTTGGGATGAAGTCGTATAGAAACGGTGTGACGACCATTGTTTGAAAAATTGTTTTCTCAACCCGGACAAACACGTTTCCTCTAAAAAATGATTTCCGCAAATAGAAAGCACTATACTCAGCCCACGAAAAACCGCATAGCCGAAGAAGACGAGGTTTAGCGCTTGTTTTCTTGTTGACTGTCTCTGTTCTTTTGGAGGGCGCGTAAGCTGCAATTATAAAACAGCAACTGTACGGAACCGAAGCCCCTTTTCAAGGCCCTATAGCACCGTCGTTAGGGGCTATCATAGGTGAAGATGCGGAAGTAATTCGTACTGTGCCAGAATAGCAACGCAACTAATTATTTAGCACTCTGAAGCCGCAGTGTGTTTCCTATCTCGCAACTGTAGTCCAAACGGACGACGTTGGCACATGGAGAAATTCAACACTTTAACTTTAGAAGACAACCTACCAAAAATAACCCCTTCTTCATTACAACCAGACAAGCACATGCGACACCTCACCGGGTGCCTACGGCAAGGTTTGAGAGCAGCTGAGGAACACTGACTCGCAAACGCTATCTCCTAAGCACACATGTACGCTAATGAAGCTTTAGCATCTAGCTAAACAGAATACGATTTTTATTAGAATAAGAGACAGCTGGGAGAGTTGGAAGGGGTTTATATTCAAAATTTAACTGCGCGAAAGACGGATACATGAAAGGACATGGCCGAGCGCAGTCTCACAACTGAAGTTTTATTGAAACAACAGAACATATATATGCGATTACGATTTCCTGTCCCGTTAAACCGTATCGCTACGTTATAGACCTAGTCCTGACGCCCGAAGGAGTCTTCAATGGGCTAAAGAATTGCAATAACTCGGTGCACTTGGTGCAACAAACGAGTACGCTGTGTGGATGCAACTTTCACCACCGTGATGCTAATACCACCTTGCAGGTACGGCGTGGAGAATGCTTTACCAATTAGGTTGTGCGAACTTCGGCAGACGGTCTGTTCCCCGGTGTTTCACATCGCAAAATGGTTTCAGCACTTTCCACTAGAACATAAGTATTAGTTAGCCCCCACTGATACACGAGAAAAGCATAAAGAAGCACCCTTTTTGGTGTTGCCGAGGCCCTATTCTCAGTCAAACTAGGTGCAATCAGCAAGCTTTGATTTGCTAGCAGTAGAAACATACGTATTGCCAAAGCGTTCATGATTTGGAAGGGGTAATGGCTCGGAGAATGTGCCGCAAGTTTGTGCGTTTTTCTGAGGTCTCTGATAAGAAAGATAACTTATTAATGCACGAGTGTGGTAAGCTGGGCTGCTTGGTACTGTTGCATTATGGGTAACAGCGCTTGTTTGTGTCCTCCCTCTTATGTTTTCCACCAGTTTTTGTGCTGTTGGCCATCATGAATCTTATAAGTGAAAATGTCTTTAGCTTTATACTAATTGAATGGCCGCGTTTGGGTCGACTGTTTACAGATTATCTTTGCACTGCGGTCGCATAATGAACATTTTTGCCTGGCTGGGCACATACGTAGTAAATTTTGTCGAAGAGGAATCGCTAGTTACCACCCGTGCATTGAACGTTCAAAGCGTCTTGCTATTGAATTATACTCCTATACTTTTTCAGTGCTTTCTTATGTTTTAAACACAAAGTTTCGGCTAACAAAATTCTCGAATAAAAAAACTGGCTTTGGTCTTCGTTCCCAAATCAGATGCATCACTTTTTTGCATTTGAGCTTATGTGTATTAAAAACGTTAGCGTCGGCGACAAAAAATAAAAACTTTCACGGGATGCAATTGTTTGTCACCCAACAGTTCTTATTTTTCGGCAAGTTCTACGATGATAGGTTACTTTTTTGTTCAGTTCGTTGATCCAAGCCCTCCAATATAAATCTGGGAAAACGTTCCGCCTTCACACATCACTTGAGTGGCAAACCATGACCGTCTACGAGAAGCTGCAACGATTCGCTTGCGTGTATTTGCTTCTAAAGCTGGTAGATACAAATGCGTCTGAAGTGCCTGAACTTCCGACATACTGTAACACTGCTGATATAGCCAAGGTAATTTTAATTTTCCTTTCCGTGTTGTGCAAAAACACCAAGTGTAATGAAGAAATGTTTTGCATCTGTTGCTTGGCTTTCTTTATTTTAGTACTAGCATGCGTGCAGACGGCTTTCGTTTTTTATGGTATGTGTGCAGAAACCCTGAACTATTCGAATTATACGTCGGCGTAACCTGACCTGCCCGTTGTTTTCGCTGTAGGAGTTTGAAAGCGGTAGTCCACATCCATCAAAACACCCAGCACATTTTCTGAAAGAATTTAGTGGTTACTCAATTCTGGGTGACAAACTATATTTCGGAATATTTGCGGTGAGACAAATTGCGGTTAAAACCATATCCAAGTACCTGGGGACGCTAATACTTACGGGAACCACGGTTATTACAAGCGCAGGCACTGCGCAACGCCGCATACTTGAAAGGGAGGCTCGTAGAGTCAGACAAGTAGCCACGCCCACAATTTTATTGAATTGTTGCCCCTCCAGCTCAGCCTCCATTCCTGCTTTTGATGCACATGCCCCGTTAGAAGTGGTCATGCGCACTATTTCAAAATCGCATATACTTCATTATCAACAAATTTTTCACAAACTTTATTCTCTTTTTGGACTCCGTTCCACCCTTCCCCCAAAGCAATATCTGGCGCCTTCCTACGCAAAACACACGCCTTAAGTTCTACAAAAACATGGAATTTGTGCGTAAGCCTTATGAATCAAACTGGTGAAACGGATCTGTAAAAAAACGGGCGAAGAAATCCGCTTTGACCTTTTCTGTTAGAGCCACTGTAAAAAATTCTCTCGCACTTTCCCGAGGGGGAGAGTGTGTAAGTGCGAATGCACGGTTGTTGATTGCGCGATTACGGTGGATATCATGATCTTGGAGTGGAGAGGAGGCGCCCAACACCCGCAGTCACTGAGTAGCGAGAGGAGAAGGAGAGTAGCGCCCGCCGTTACGGCGAGGGCTACACGAGCGCCCTCACGCGTCGGAATGCGGAGCACCCGCTACGCGAGCGAGAGCTCTCCCGCCCGAAGTGGAGAGGAGGCGCCCAACACCCGAAGTCACTGAGCGAAGAGAGGAGGAGGAGAGTAGAGCGCGCCCATCTCCCTCCGTTGCTGGGGAAGATGAGGTGGAAGACGAGGAGCGCGCGCACCCACAGCTGTTGCTATGCGGACAACGGCGGCGGACGATTCAGGCTCGCTTAAGAAGTGCATTCGCACTTAATAAATTGCCCAGGGCATGTAGAAATATTTGACGGCAATATTGGCTGTGATCGCACTAGGTAATGCACGCCGGTGTTTACTAATAAATGCGGCGTGTGCATACGCCTGGAGTGACGTGAAAAATCCTCAGGTTGCGCGAAGCAACAAAGAGCATAGGAGTGAATAAGTAACATGTGAATTTCAAATTCAAAAACCGGAATGACTGAAGTACAAAATATGAGCAGTCGGAGCTACCAATTTTCTAGAAACCTCAAATGAGACTTGCAAAAATAAACAGTTACATTCATACAGTGTGATACAAACGGGCTACTGGAATACAAAAAGGATTATACAATATATTGCGTGTCACGTATGGTGATAGGAAAAGGAAATTGCACGAAAATACATCACATTCGTGTAATGATGATAATAGTTAGAGTTTCAGTTTAATTTTGAACATTCTGACACAAACATATTCTTTAAGAAGTGCAGGCAAGATTAGTGACTAATTAGTTTACCGCAGTTGGTGTTTACTTTGCGCAGTGGGAACAATTTATGGGAGAAGAGTGGAGTGGAGTTTGTTTTATAGATAATGCTTTGAGTGAAAAGATTTATCTGGTGTCTTCAACGCAATATGTTCATGAACAAGTCTTTCGTTTCCAGAACGTAAAGAGGCGAAATTGATAAAACATCAAGTTTATTATACCGAGTATAAAAGACGGCTCACCAGAAGAAAAATATATGATAAAGCTTGTCATTGCAGTTTATTACAGGAAGCGATGAATAAAATATGTGGTACACCGTGTGATATACAGAGGGTAACAGTCTGTGAGTTAACGGGTAATACATAGTTTCCAGGGTTGCTAAATCTCTAGGAACCTCCTTTATGTGCGAAGGGTTCGCGAGCCTGACCCCGCCTGAACAAGTAACGCCGACACGCAAGACAGACAAATCATCGGTTCATTCCGTGGTAACAAAACAAAAATGATATGCGTAGAAACACCAGCTTGAATCACATAACGGTCATGGGAACAACACCAAACCAATAATTGCACTGCACCGATTGTGCAGTAAATTTATGCGGCGCTTCGCTCGACAGATGCAACAACGTTCCAGTTCTTGTGAATAGCCACGCCCTGCCTGCCCGCCATATGTGCAGGTTAGTCTGAACTCGCCAGAGGCCATTCTTCCGATGGTCTACCCCTTTCTGCTCCCATTCTGGTGCTATACAGCCGCTGGGCTGTTTCGAGAAACTTCCCGGCTACCCGAACAGTGAGTGCAGTTGGCACACCAGGCAGGGTCTAAATGGGCATGTACCGCATTTGATGCGCACCAAGCATGCGTTCCCTACCCGCTTCCTGTTGTTCATAGAAACCCTAATAGGGCACACTGCACATAGGTGGCTGACGTCCTTATAAGTGTTCGTCGTGCACTCCCTTGTTCGGAGCGCTGCACAGGCCCTTGTCGCATACCGGTGTCGTTAGGCTCGGAAGGTGTGGTCAGAAATTTGTTAAGGACGTCTGCACAGATTGATTGGCAATGGTAAGCTATTGTATCTCATCTTGCCGCTACGTGCCTCATCAGCCTGGCCCCGAGGCCTCTCTCAGAGAAGCACGTGAACACTGGAGTAAGTCAGCGCTTGAAAACCATCTCGGGCGGTGGCGCCACACCGCTATTGGTGGCGAGGCGCCCAAAGGTTTTGCTCCGTGGTGCCGCATTCATGAGGCCAGTTGGCTCGAACGGCTTTCGCCTGGTGGCGTCAGAGGGCTTGGGCCTCCTGTGACCGGGCCTCGCCGTTGATGCCTAGGTTTTTTGCTCGCTGCTGGAATTTGTGGGGTGCCACGTTTTCGGAGGCTGAGCCGAAGAACGGAACAGAGTCTATTTAAAGGGCCACTATCACGCCGTTCTATGGCAAGGCGCCTCGGCTAGTCTAGCCCCTGAAGGGCTTGTCCACACACGGAATGTTTACAGAAGGTCTCTTTAAATGGGGATGGCTGGTAATCCATTTTTGCAAACATGGAAGGCTCATTGGCCAAAGCCTCCTTTGCAATGTCATCAAAGCTAGAGAACTGTACGAAGTACAAGTATGGCAGGAGTGTTGGAAGGCGCTGGCGGATAGCCCTGGGGACCTATTTAAGTTCGGGCGCTTCCGAGTTCGCTTTCTCACACAAATCTTGTATTGAGTTTACATGTTCCAAAATGTTTGCGTTCTCACCTTATGTACGTGCGTGCATTCCATCCTTCATCCGGTAGTAGTTATCCGGGGGGCAAGAACATTTACGTGAAGTTTCTCGTTAAGTCCATCATGTTTGCAAATGGCTACTGATGTTATCTCCAAGCCACTGTTGATGAGCGCAAAGTCACTAGCTTGATCCTGGTAGTCTGCATGTCATCCGAAATTTCCGTGTCCTGCTGGGAGTCAAACAGTCGTAGGGGAAGTCAATGACCATATTCTTGACGGTAGAATCAGTCTATTTCGTTACAAATAAATTTCACTGCAGCGACTCGTTACAGTGAACCTTGCCCTCGTTGGCGCATGTACTCGAGTAAGCGATTAATCGGTTTTTGCAGGCTCGAGCGACAGAAGCTGCTTTTCAAACTCTCTCTAAAATACCCAGCTACTGGCCATCAGCTCGAGAATGGGCTGTCCACTGTCCGATACTAGCTCCGTCTGCGCAGCACTAAGACGGATTAGCAGACTTTGGTTGATTGTGCTTTGGTCGAGTACGTGCTTTGTACTTCGGTCTCTTGGAACTAGGAATAATTGGACCGTTTGACATGGCCAAAATTTCCCGGAGTTCATAATGTAGCAGAGCATACTGGTTCGAATTCGGGTGCCGAGCGGGAAAAAAAACGATCCTAACTGCGGCATGTAAAAAGGCTTGTTGAGCCACGAGTGCCGAAAAGCGAAACTCAAGGCATAAGAAAACTGTTTATTGGCAATGCGTCTAGCTTCAGAACCATCCCCTTCCAGATTCGATGCACGAGCTCTCATCCCTTTTATTACTGCCTCGTCGTCTTCATGGTCGCAGGAGGCAGCGGGTCGAGGGAATGAACATACTCCGGGACCCGGAAAAGGTGTTAAGTAGTGACGAGTTCAAATGGGCAGAGTCTCTAGATAGCTCTGGTGGTGACAAGACCATCTTGCACCTTGATTTTGTACGAGCGGGGACTGCCGTCCTCGCTTCTGAAGACTCCTAGTATCCGAGCCAGCTGCCACATTTGACGAGGTGTTTTCTCAGCATAGACGAGCACGATGTCCCCCAAGTTAAATTCTGCTGCCGTCCGTCTGGCTGTAAAAAGGGCTGATCGCAACTGAAGGAGGTACTCCTTCTGCCATCTTGTGCAGAAGTTTTCCGTGAGTCGCTTTCTATACTGTTCCCTTCGGAGAGCGTCTGTGCGCGTTGAAGTAGTGGCGACATTCGATGCCCCATGCGGTAGAGCTGTAAACCTTCATCCGATCAGGAGGTCGGTGGGCGTTAACGCACACGGTTCACCTATGTCCGACTCGATGAATGTTAATGGTCTAGAATTGATCACAGCTTCGACTTCGGTAAGAACTTTTGCTAGTTCTTCGAAGGTGAGAAGGGCTTTACCCAGAATGTTTCTCAGTGTTGCCTGAACAGTTCTCACAAGACGCTCCCACAACCCGCCCCACCAAGGGGCGTCAGGCGCGATGAACCTCCAAGCAACTTCGGCGCTGCTGATATGCTCAGCGAAGCCGTCTTGTAGGAACATCCTGTGAAGTCGCTTGACGTCAGATGATGTTTTCTTGAATGTCTTGGCATTATCTGAATAAATGACTCGAGGTACGCCCGTCCATGATACGAAACGCCGTAAACACATCAGAAATGCTTCGGAGGTCATCGAAATGTCCAGTTCCAGATGCACTGCTCGTGACGTAGCACATGTGAAAGAGCTATGTAGCTCTTGGGGTCGTTAGAGGACCGTAAGTAGAGCGGCCCTGCGAAGTCTATCTCCACAGCTTCGAAAGGATTAGTCGATGACAAGCTGTGACCAAGAAGAGGGGCAGCGGGATCACTGCCTGGCCGTGTTCGGAACCGCTTGCACAGGTAGCAGACATGGATGAATCGCTTGACTAGGGGTCGAGCTCTGTTAATCCAGCAACGTTCTCTCAGTTGAGTTAACGTGTCCCTCACGCCACCGTGCATAACTTGAAGGTGGGATCCTACTACAATCAGTTCCGACAAACGGTGGTATGGTGGTAGAATGATTGGGTGTTTCACTTCTTCTGAAACAGGTAGTCGTGGCAGACGACCTCCAACTCGAAGTGGACCATCGGAATCCAGTAAAGGATTGCGTTCAGTGATTGGTGATGAGCCCTCTAAAGCGGTGTCATTTGAAAGGCAGTCGACCTCAGTTTTCAATGCTTGAGATTGAACCAGCTTGACCCGGTACTTAGCGGCCGTGTCATTTCTTTAGCTGTCACTGGGCCAGCGGTTATTTTTTGGCGTCGGCAGTGGTTTATGAAGCGGAAGACCCTCTCCGTGACTCTAAGCAGCAAAGTAAGCTTGCTGTATAGATCAATATCGAGAAGTGGTTCCAGTGCTTCAGATTCAGTAACGGGTGCGATTTGGACGGTTACCGCTTCTGCCTCCAAGGGTTCCTATTCAGTGGTACAGTGAACAGCTTGCGATGGCCAAACATCTTTATCCGTTAACCATGCAGGGTCATGCCACCAAGCTTGGGTTGATATTATGTTGTCAGTGGATGCACCACGAGTTAACAGGTCTGCCGGACTGTGTTTTCCAAGACAATAACTCCACTTGGTTGAATCTATCTTTCCGTTGATTTCTCTAACCCTGTTCCCGACGAATGGCGTCCACTTGACCGACGCACTCTTTATCCAAGTCAATGTGATTGTATTGTCTGTCCAGAACCTGTAGTCTATTTTGAATCTCGCAAGAGCCTTGGCCACACAAGAATTCTTGCTCCAACCAATGCTGCTAAAAGCTATAATCGAGGGAGGGTTACTTTCTTGATCGGAGCTACGCGTGATTTTGAAATTAGCAAATGTCCTTGTCTTGGCTGATTTGTGACGATGTAGACAACAGCTTCGCATGCTAACGGGCTTGCGTCGCAGAAAACATGGGTCTCTAATTCTTCTGGTAGGGCAAAGGACCCACCAACACACCTAATAACGGTGGCAATGTTAATTTTCAGTAATTGACGCACCCATTCGTCCCATTCACATTGCAGATCTTGCGGTAAGTCTTCGTCCCAAGCGATACGGCGTGACCAAAGATTCTGAAAGAGCATCCTTGCCGCTATGGTGAAAGGGACAACAAATCCGAGTGGGTCAAAAACACGCGAAGCCGTCTGCGAGACAAAGCGTTTTGTGTTTGCTCTTGATTTCAAAAATTTCACCAGGTTAGTCAGAACAAAACTGAACGTATCCTTCGCGGGATCCCAAGTGATTCCTAGGACCTTTATCGTGGATTCTTGAAGGACAACCAGTTCCTTGCTCGCCGCCTTTTGTTCTTGCTGCAGAAACTCCCTGACTTGGTCCGATTTTGTCGTCCACGTCCTCAGTGTCATTCCTGCCGCCTCCATAATTTCTTGAGCTTCAATGTAAACCTTGACAACCTCCTGTTCTGTGGCGGCACCAGTGACCAGGTCATTGACGTAGAATGACTCGCTGAGCAATTTGGCCGTTTCAGCTTTTTCTCCAACTGTATTCTTTAAGTGGTGAAGGATTGTTGCGGTAAGCAGGAATGTTGCTCCGAACGGAACTCGCGTCATTCGCCATTCCTGGAGCGCATCCTCAACGTAGTGTAAGCTACTTCCTTCTTTAAACCAGATAAATCGGAATGCATCCCTGTTATCTTCTTTGATAGATATCTGAAGAAAGGATTTTTCTATGTCACCCATGATGGCGATGGGTCGAGTCCGGAACCGGAGGAGAATTGTTCCGATTTCTTGGTACAAGTTGTCACCTTTTTCAAGGCAATCATTGATTGACTTACACCCTCTGGCGTGGGACGACGCGTCGAACACGATCCTCACTTTTGTGGTAAGGCCTGCTCTCTAATGACTTCTCTGTGAGGCATGTAGTAGAGTTTCTCTAAGTTTGACGGACGGGTTTCTACTACGTCAGCGTGTCCTGATTCGAAATACTCTCTGATCGTCTTGTCATACATTTTCAGTAGTACCTCATTCTTGGACAGACTGCATAAGAGTCGTTGCAGTTTTGTGGTGGCAACCTGCATGTTGTTAGAGAACTCGAAGCCATCCTTCCAGGGTAGAGCTACCTCGTACCGCGCATTTAGGAAACAAATGGTCTTTTTGAAGCGCTGAACGGGAGATCCCCGCCAGGGGGCCACGCATGGCGGTCGTGTCATTCGTGTGCTCCCGCGAACTTCTTATTTTATAAGAAAGAAATAGCGCTTCTTGCCTCCTCGGAGCTTACGTTTGGTGAGCAGTGAGCTCGGACAACTCGCGCGCGAGCTCTCTCGAGCGCGCCAGTGCCATGGAGAGCGACGACGAGGGTTCAGCCTCACCAGCGAGCAGGGAGCCTCACGAGACACAACGACGCGGCAGCAGAAATGCCAGTCCGGCGACACCGTCGACACTGACCACGATCGAGAGCTTCCTGGACAGCGAGGTGAGCTCAAGCTTCTGAGCTGATGAGGCCGCGATTGAGTGCTCCACAGCTATCGCCGAAGAGGCAGCGGTGGTCGCCTTGCTGCAGCAGGCCAACGCCGCAGTGGTGGTGACACTCGAGAGGCAGCTTCGTCGGCAGCTTGAGCATCTGCGAGGACTGCACGGGCATCGGACGACTCGGGGTGATTTTGGCCAGCTGACCATGGCGCTTGCCGCGTTCGTAATAACCGAGCTGGATGCCGTGGACTCCGAACAGGAGCGTTGCAATCGGCGCGCCAGCGGGGAGACGGGTGACGCCATGTTCGACGGGTCGGGGAGGGACTCCGCCATAGCGGCGCCCATTCGGTCCTTCCTTGCGGCGGCGGCAGCAGAGGGGACGACGCGGGTGCCATCTGAAGAGCCTCTGCCGAACCTGAAGAGGTCCGACGACGGCCAGCATTCGCCGACGCTGCGGGAGGACCCTATCGTTGCCTCCATCACGAGCGAGACCACTACTGAGCCACCTGGGGACGAGCACGAGAGGCAGCCTACTGCCACAACTGCGCCCAGCCGTCCGCGCTACAGGGACGCTGTTAGTAACGCACGAACCACGCGTCACAGCCGGCCGCGTGGAACAGCCTGCGAGGGGGACGCGGCAGGCTGGCTGGGGCGCTCTTCGCCCCCCACCCCCCACGCAGCGGCCCTCTGCAGGGGGTTTAGACCGGAGGAGCGACGCCGCAGGCTTGCCAAGGCCTGTGTCGACCCCCCCCCGCTACCGCTGCCAGTAGAAGCGAGCGGAGAGAGCACGGGGACGGATCGACCGGTGGCGCTGCGGCCGATGCTGCAAGCATGGTGAGCGGCCTAGGCGGGGATGCGCTCGCAGAGCAGCCTCCTGCCCTAGCGGACAGCCCCGGAGGCAGCAGTCACCCTTCCGAAGCGCCCTGGGAGGAGTTGGTGCCGCTTTCAAAACGCAAGAAAGCGGCACGAAGGCTACAGAACGAGAGGCCGAAGCTTCCCCCACGCCCCACAGCCCTTTTTCGGCCGAAGGTGTCCGAGGCTACTTTCGCGAAGCTGGCGCGCGAACCTATCGCTGGGCAGCTCACTGTGCAGCCTGGTGCGCTGGATGTTCGGGTGAACTGCCGGCGGAACGTCTTTGCAGCGAACGCGGCCCCCCAGGAATCCATGGGGACTGTATTGACCACTACTACGATCTGTGGCATCGAGGTGAGCCCCCGGGAGCCGTCGTCGAGCAGCATGGGCGTAATCGTGGTTGACGACACGACGATCACGGCAGAGGCAGTCGTATCCGGCCTTGAGACGCCCGTGCCCTTGCAGTCGGCCGTTCGCAGGGGGCCTGTAGTGTATCTGCGTTTCTCAGCACACATACCCCTGCGGAGGTAGCGCTGAACAGACTCCGGCGGCCGGTGAGGCCGTGTCGACCGCAACCGCAGCAATGTGACAGGTGCGGTGGGCTTGACCACGCAACAGCGAGCTGCAACCGCGACAGAAGGTGCTGGCCATGCGGGGGATCCCACGCCATGGCAATATGCAAGGCAGCGCAGCCTTTCTGCTGTAACTACGGGGGCCCCCACACCGTGCTCGACCACTCCTGTCCGCGCTGACAGGAAGAGCGCCGAGTGTGTGCTGCCCTAGCACGAGCGCAGACGCCAACATCTCGTGTGGACGCTCGAGCGGCCGTGGGGGCGGCCGCTCAGCTCAAGCCGCCCCCGGTCGCGCCGGCGACATCGATGCACCAGCGCGCGAGGAGGGCGGCTGCCTCCCGATTGGCTGCGGGCCATCCTGCGGCCCCTCCCCAAGCCAGGACGTGGTTTTGGGGACGTTACGGCCTACCGCCCCATTGCCCTCACCTCCTGGGACTGCAAGCTGCTGGAGCGGGTGGCCCTGCGCAGGATGGAGGCCATCACTCGGAGGAGAAGTTCATCCCGGAGCAACTCACAGGCTTCCTGAGGCATAGGGCTGCGACGGACTCCATTGCCGACGTGGTGGCGGCAATGGAGCATGCCCGGGCCACCAGGCAGGTGGTAGCCCTGGTGCTGCTAGACGTCAACGGTGCATTCGACAACCTGCAGCGCCGTGCCATCTCGCTGGCCATGCAGGAGGCAGGTATCGCGGGCAAGCTTGAGGGTTTCGTTGAGGTGTTTTGAAGGGCCGCATTGCGCGGGTGCAGGTGGGAAGCGCCCTGTCGGCGCCCCGGCCAGTGGACGTGGGCACCCCGCAGGGCTCAGTCGTCAGCTCTTTCACACCTCTGTATGTCACAAAATTTCACCATATTATCTGCCAACCGCTTCTAAAAGAGATACAAATTGGCGGTGGTTAAGAGCTCTTAAACGAATGAAGTTTGCTGCGCTGAGCAGAATTTTTATGGCGCTCGCGTGTCCAACTACTCTTTTCAGAACAGAAAGCATATCCGCCGCGGTGGTCGTGCTTTTCATTGGTATTAGGTCCATGAAAGATTGCTGAAAGGATTTTTTGATTTTCGAGAGGAAATTGACGCCTTCATGAAGAGCAAGAACAGGGCCACTGTTGAGCTGTCAGACGAAAAGTGGCTTCACTCCCTTGCGTTCTTCAGTGATATCACTGATCATTTGAGCTGCCTCAACGTTAAACATCAGGGAAAAAACAAACTGATCAAAACAATTTATGACGACATGCAAGCCTTTCGGTACAAATTTCAGCTCTTGGAGTGACAGATGAGAAATCAGAAGTTTGATAATTTTCTAACCCTGAAGTCGCTGGAGAACATTGATAAACAATACTGTGATAACTTCGCTCGCCTCCCCCATGATCTCCAAGGAGAATTCGATGGACGCTTTCAAAACATCACCAGCCTCGCCGATGAATTCCGAATGTTCTCGTTGCCGTTTTCGGTGCCGGTGGATGACGCAGCACCCGAGTTACAGATAGAACTTTTTGAGCTCTAAGCTAACACTCCGTTGAAGCAGATATTTGAGGACGTGGCTGTAGCAGACTTCAACAAGCTTCTTGACGATAAAGATACCCGTCGCTTCGTCAACATTGTGCAAGAATCTTTGCCATATTTGGAAGCACCTAGTTGTGCGAACACCTGTTTTCCTTGCTGAATGTGAACAAGTCAGCTCTCCGGTTGAGGATGACTGATGAGTACCTGCGATCACACATGAGGACCGTTCCCGCGCAAGAAGTTCACGCGGACATCTAATCACAGCCAAGTGTTGCCAGGCATCAAGCAAGCATGTTTAGGACAATAACAGCTAAGTTGAGGTTCTCAAAGAATAAATTTTTGTGACCTTCATAAATAAAACTGGCAATATTTTCTCCTCAATTACTATTATTACGTTCATTATATACGATACAGAGACGCAGCTGCCCCCAAGCCTCTGTTGGTGAGGCACTCAATGCAGTCACCACATGTGGAAGCATAAACATGGAAAAAATATTTGATATTCCAGAATAGGCATCCAAATTTTAGTCATTGTGGAGATTGCTATCGATTAGTGTCTGGAATCCTGACGCCCAGTTCTATTCTGGAATAGCAGCGTTATCTGACATTTTGTTAAATATCACCTGCCCCCCCTTCGTTTCAAACTGCTTCGCTCTCCCGGCTTTTGCAGGAATAAAATTCGTGACTGCGGCCCGCTCAGTCATGTCAGCTTGAGACCCGTGGTGTATGGTATTAGGGCGGCTTCTATAAAAATCCCCCTTGTAGTTTGATCATAAACAACGTATCATCCAATCCATTGTTTGCAGAACTTCCATCGATACCCACTCTTTTTTCTACCCGAATGAAAGCGCTCGCTGAGGAAATAGGAATTTCATTTGAGGAGAGAATGAAGTCTTTTATTGCTAACCTCATTTCGCCTTGGGGGAGGTCAGCGATTTTGTGTGATATTTCTTGTAAATGTGTCGACAAACGAAATGCGCCTAGAGAACTTACACTACAGCACTTTCTTCAATTACAACCCAAATACCCGCCCACCGCCTTCGACACCAGTGCTTCAAAGTATTCTACAGCCGTCGCATGTGCTGCACATGGCGCCAACTTTTCCCGTACGAAGACATTACACAGAAGTAGCAGCGTGTTTACGGCAGAAGCACACGGTATTTTATTAGAAGTACAACGCATTACACAAACCAGGACAGAACGCTCTATTATCTTTACACACTCACTAAGTGTGGTAACAGCCTTACATTGCTTCAAACCTAAAAAAACGTTGTCATCAGGCATCTAATCAAATCTCTAACCTCTGCTGATCACTGAGACTAAAAATATTTCTTTGCAGGGTTCAGGGTCACAGTGGCATTCTGGTTAACGAAATTGCTGACGAGATTGCAGCTGTGGCTGCTCTCCGCGGTAGCATAGGTGTACCGTGTGTTCCCTACTTTAACCTGAAGCCACAGATACTGTCAGGTTTGCGCAAATCTTGGCAGGAAATATGGGACACACAAACAAAGAACAAACTCCACACTCCACGTAACAGACAAGACAGACACACGGAAGTAGCCTTAGCCAGGCTACTGATAGGCCACACTTATCTCTGACATTCACAGTTGGTTACTTGGTCTTCGAGACTCCTTTGCGGCAGGTGTGAGAGGGCCTATTCGTAGTTCACATACTAATCACAGGCAAGGCACTGCACACCACACGACGCAAACACTTTCCAAAATGTACAGACGACAAATCACACTCCACCCATCCCACTTCTTAGGTGATGAACCAATGTTTTCTGTAAAATGTGTTTTTAAGCATCTATCAGAAGTTAAATTTCTGAATCTCATATGGTATAATGCATCATCACAACACTGCCCTCTACACCAGCCCCCTGTATTGTGTATTTGTTTTTACCTTGGCTGCTATTCGGTTTTAGTGTTCACTTTTCTTCTGTGGTAGCTTACCGTCTGTTTTTGCGCTATTTGCCCTAGTTTGCCTTGCGCCATTAAAATGCAACCATCATCATCAGCTTGCTTGTTGCTTGGTTGTCTGGCTTTTGGATGGCTGCTGAGGCTTCTCAGAAAGCTGCTGGTTTTTAGATGACGACGACGGCTTTTAGATGACGATGATTCAGCTGCGTGCTTATAAATGTTCAGCCTATTTAGCTATACCTGTTGCCGTACAACTGCCTGGGCTTCGAGTTTCGTTGAGCAGCTGGTGTCGTCCGAATGATGCGGTTCCTGACACACATCACACATTACACAAGTGGTGATACCCAGGCTCACTGAGAGAACTATGTGTGTGCCCTCAAAATTTATGACCGCCGTTCTGGAGCCTCCCGTCCTTCTCGCCACGACAATGTGGAACCCAGTTGGGGCAGTAAGTAGTTGCATCAGAGTTGCAGGATCGGTGTTACGCTCGATTTTATTGATGAATCCTTTGCACGTTTCTCCTGTGCCCGGCATGTGTACACTGGCGCTGTGGGTTGTCTGGTCGTCAGTGATTTGCGTTGTCATCAGAAGCTTGTTAATCGTTTAAACTTTATTGCTGGTCGTCAGGACGATGTTCTTGTAAGGGTTTTATAGAAGTAGTCATGCCTGCTGCCTCCTCTGGAGTAAGGTTGCTAGTGAGGACTAGCATTCAATGCAATGTGAGTGGGTAAACTGGCTAAGTTGGGGACTGCCTGATGTTCGGAAAATGAGTTTGCGCTGTTCACCTGGTTGGTTTTGCCGTACTGAATGGTGCCAGCCGTCGTCAGTGGTGTAGTCCTTCATCGCTGGGCCTAGTCGGCGCCGGATGGCACTGGGCGGGCCGGCGTGCTTTGTTGGTTAGGCTTTGCTCGGTCTCCCACGTTGGAGGCCAAAATTCTCCCTAAAAACTAGGAAATTTGGCCGAGATTTACCACACTGCGTAGAGCGTCGTTGGACCTTGTTGCCTGCTCGGTAGCGATAGTCTGGTGTGTTTCTAACGCGTTCTTCCTGGATTTAACGGGGATTTCTTGCAGAGCGAAACGGATGTGCGCCCGAGAGGTGCGGCTGCTCGCAGCGCCCCCGCTCGTGCTTCAAACACAAAATACTTTTACAGCAGTGTTGCATACCTATAGCTCCCAATTGTTCCATCTGCGCCAGAAAAAACGCGAAGACGCAAGAATAACCTTATACACTGCCTGCTTCACCCCTTCCAGGTTTCACGTTAGTGGAGATTGCCCGGGGTGCTTTTCACTTGTGTTTTTTGAAAGCGGAGGTATCGGTGACAAAGAGATTTTCGGGGATGATAACATCAAATGGCTGTCGAAATGTCGGTACAGTATTGAGGCCACTACCTATTAGAAAGTTTTGTCTTGCATTTTTCCAAACTCCTCCAAGTTTTTCCCTTGCCTGGGTAGATATTTGGAGACACACTCACCAGAACAGAATGCGGCAAACACGAGAAAGATTCGACTGAATCCTCCTATGCAGGAACAGGCCACCCTCCCACAGTTGGTGAAAATAGGTACATAAAAACTTAACAAATGCATATTGTTGATGGTATGCATACGTGTGGTTGGGAAAAACATTGTATATAAAAAAAAGTTCCTCGCCTGTAACACTGAAGCAACCTTTATCTCAACGCCTTCGTACTGAGTGGGGCACGTTAAGCGGCACCCAGGTTCGATATAGAGCAGGATGTGCAGTGCCTAAGAATACTCAAAGAGCTTTGTGATTCCAGTATTGCGTTACTGAACACAAGGTTCTACAATGCGAACACATGCAGTGACGCATCTGCAACGTGGCGTTGGTAAAGATTTTATATCCCTTCTCTCCGTGCCATTCTTGACAAACTTCATAATTTTACGTCTTTATTCACCGTCGCTGAACTCAATTACAAACACTCCTTTGCCTTTTTAGTTATATACATTGGGTGCCGAAATATGGACTGTTTATCGCTATACATTCGATAGTACTATTCATAATAAGGAAGGAAAATTTCAAGAGGAAACGTTTTTCATGGTTGACTATGTGGATAAAACAGAAGGAGGAAAAGTATTTTTCACTCGAAGTACAAAACATGAATCCACAAAGTGAGTACTGAAACTTTTTAATAATGGTTCCTTTAACAGCTTCTGTTATCGTTGCCGAGATATCTGACGATGTCTACGTGCAACAGAAATGAATAACAAACTAAACTTACAAACCAAATATATGCTGCTGAGCCTGAGGACCGTGGTTCGTTTTTAACAGCGGCGTCTGCTGTTTTGAAGGAGGTTAAAAGAGAAAACGCCCATCTGTTTGAAATTTATGCGCACGTGAGAGATATCCGGGTAACCAAAATTTACCTGGACCCATTCAATACAGCGATTAATATGGCCTGTGTAGCTTTCGTGCGTTAAACCTCATAAATATTCAATTACATACTCGAACAGTTCAGGGCCATCGAAAATACTTGCAATATAAAGGTTGACTTTAAAATTTGTAGATGAAAAAAGGCTTGCATATAGAATCGCCTAGGTACCGCAAGTTGGAATGAGCCGTACACTAGCAATATACTTTCTTGAAAACGAAGACAAGCCGAGCTTCTGCAGCGTATGTGACCAACTATTGCCGCGCGTTTGCAGCTCACAAGCATATGCAGATTTTCCCAATTTTGGCCGTCTTCCAAACGTAGCCACTGTTGGCGTTGTAGACAGTGGTCCCTTCAAGAATATGGCCTCAATGGTTCGGCATATCATAAAAGATCTATGCTACCAAGTTCAAGCGTGCAATGCCTATACGCACGCTTACTCGAGGCTGCCTGCCAAATTCGTGTACCAGAAGCGGGCATTTCAAGAGAGTTGCTTCAAGGACCAGTGTTTCAACCTTAGCAACGTGTTATGGGGATTTTCGCCACGTTTCCTGGGGTTGGTGTCAGCATTCGTACATTCGTAGCACCGTCCCAACAACGGGGTTACGCGAATGGATGCCGTAAAACACTTGGAGGCCAGCAACGCACACGGGTCTAACTATACCGATACTGGCAACATAGAGTAAATGAAGTGAAAGCGGCACCGACCGGCACTACCGAAGTATAACCGCTCGCTACTGGCAAAAAGTCGACCAAGGCCACTATCGTGCACCACCTGTTGGCTACTTCTGCGGAACCAGTGGGGACATCGCTTGCAGCTATCGCTGGTTCCGCCAGTAGGCTTCCTGGCTCTGCGGCCGTTTTTCACCGTGCCAACGTGATGGCTGAAGACACCGGTATGTACTTTTCGACCACCCGGCCCCACCTACACGCCGGAAGGCGTCACCTGCCTCGGCCCGCAAATTAACGCCCCCACCTCTGCGCCAGCGCTAGACGCAGTCACCACACCAGCGGTACGTGCCTCCACCGCTGGTAGAATAGATAGTGCGGCTGACAGGGGTAAGTTCGCGGAGCTTTCTGTTTTACCAAATACCGTAGGACTAGTGATGGTAATGAAAAATGTGCCTGTGTTGCCTAGTGAGGATAACATATTGATAGAATAGGGTGGCGAGTGAGGCTAACAAACAAGGTGCCTTTGTGTGGAAGGTGTGAACGCAGCTGCTTCAGTGTAAACCAGCACTACTGTTTCAGTAATAAGCCTGTAGTTTTAAAATGGCCTTAGATATATAGATATATTCGAGTTGGGAGGAACCATACGTTTCTATAACGTGGGCGGGAAGCCTTCCCTGGTGGTTAGAAATATTTCAGCGGAGGTTGTGCTTGGAGGAGGTGCCTTCACCATTGAATTTGCCTTTTTTGGGTATGAATGCACGCCGTATTTCAGGGCATCAATATTTTTCAATAATGTTGGGCAAAGTTGGATCGAGATGCTTTCGGGTTATTATTGCGAAGTGCGAATCGTGCGTTATCGTGAAGGCTACCTTACTCGGAAAAAGAAAGTTTGCCGTTGCCGATAACAAGCTTTTTCCTGCTTTTCCAGCTGTTTGTTTTCGTGAAGTCAAGCCATATGAGCACGGGCAGCTCTAGAGTGATGTTAGTTCAGCCCGTACCACACTACGTTAAAAAATGGTTTTTGTGCCTTTGGCTTTATCGCATGAAGAGGACGGTTATGTTCATGTGTGGACAATGAACACAAATTCTAAGCCCGCACTTCTTCCTTGTGGCCTCAACCTCGTCATGTATGATGAGTTGTTAGATATCCCACTTATGGTAATTACAAAAAAGTGTTGGTGGCAAACGCACGATATGGATATGCACGCCAACGTGTGGCGGGTGAAGACGAAGATGAGGGGGGGAGGGGCACCCGACACGAGCGGGGATGACTAAGGTGGCCAATTGGGCGAGTGGGTGTACTTGCATCTTGGGGAACAGCGCGACCTAACAGGGACACAAGTAAGAAAGAAATTAAATGGACAGGCGATGACTTAGAACTTGATTTTTTGGAAAAGTCGTAACGACTTATACATACGCAGAATCCTCCTCCACCTCGCCACGTGCGCCCACCAGCCAATGACATACTAACACGACCACAACACTCCAGTGTTGACAACGAACCCTTCTTAACACTGTAACATCTTATCGCGACAACCACTCCAAATAAACAAATCCTTTTTTGTGCAGGACAACTGATGATTCGCGTATGCATTCACTCCCCATTTTCTGATTTAGTAAGATTCCAGCAACTCTCTAGCACGCCTGTCTTTGTTGTTGTAGAGGATATCACTCTTGCGGAAAAGCAGATAGCAACGGTGCCTACACGTAAGACAAGGATCGGCCAGACGTGCGTACTAACATTTTTTAAGCGTGTTGCGATGCTCCATTAATCTAAAACTTACGCAGCAACCTGTCTAAGCAGCATACACGTTTCCGCAAGATAAAGGAATCTTGTAAACAACAGCCACAGAGCACGGTACAAGGGTGATACATGATTTACTATACACATACTTTTCTTCTTCTCCAGCTAATCTTCAGCACGCCGCTGTACGGCCAGACAAACGCTGTTAAATTTAACTGGGGACGACAACTTTACGTCCACCCCAAACCGTGCTGCCACCTGTTTCAGCCCGTGCGACATCCTATATACGTAGGGCAAAACAGCAAACTTTTTGCTCCTTTCCCTTGAGGACCCAGCCCCTGTTCCTGTTCTAATTCAGTCTGTGAGGGTTTTTATGGTCAGGGTTCTAGGCTCAAAGAGGCAGCTTTTTCTGGCATCACACTCAGTATGATGGCAGATAAACTGGTAAGGCTGCTAAAAAAAGCCTGGAGGTGATGGAGCGGCTGGGTCTTCAATGGAAAGGAGTAAAAAGTTTGCTGTTTGGCCTTATGTACATAGGATGTCGCACGGGCCTAAAAATGTGGCAGCATGGTTTGGGGTGGACGTAGTGTTTTTTTTATCCCGGTTAAACTAAGCAGCGTTTGGCCGGCCGTCCAGCAGCGTACGGAAGATCAGCTGGGAAAGAAGAAAAGTGCGTGTATAGTAAATCATATATCACCCTTTGTAACGTGCTTTGCGGCTATTGTTTACTAGATTCGTTTATCTTGCGGAAAAGCGTATGTTGGTCGGACAGGTCTCTGAGCATCGCAACACACTTAAAAAATGTCAGTACGCACGTCTGGCCGAGCACTGTCGCACGTATAAGCACCGTTGCTATCCGCTTTATCGGGAGGCCGATATCCTGTACAAGCACAAAGACAGGCATAGTAGGGAGTTGCTGCAATCATACTAGATCAGAAAATGGGGGAGTGAATGTATCAGTGAATCATCACTTGTCCTGCACAAAAAATAATTTGTTTATTTAGAGCGGTGGCCGCGATAAGTTGTTCCAGTGTTAAGACGGCTGTCTTGTCAAACGTGGAGTGCTGTGGTCGTATTAGTAGGTCATTGGCTGGTGTGGGCACGTGTCGTGGGAGGGGAGAATTTTGTGTATGTATAAGTAGTTACGTCTTTTCCAATAAATCCAGTTTTAAGTCAGCGCTTGTCCGGTTCACTTCTTACTTATTTGTGTCCCTGTTAGTTCGCGCTGTTCCCCTAAATGCAAGGATGAGTACATGGCTCAATCTGCGAACGAAAGTTCTGACCTCGACCACCTCCGGCACCCATGAAACTGCGAGTGCGTAAGCCACGGGCTTCTCAAGTCACCCACACGAGAGTTCGCTGTGGTGTAGAAAATTTAAATATTACTTGCATTGCTACAATCTGGCCTCTTCACCACTCTGTGAATTTGGTAACAAATTATAGAAAATAGAACATCCCTTCCTATCCTGCCGAAGGTATCCCTCTATATAAAAAGAGAATTAAGAGAAATGTTTACTTCATTGGCCCTCGCACTGACTGTTCCTCTAAACTAATTCTTCGTGGCGATTGTGCAGCGTTTTATCCTCGCAGATCTCTCCTTCCTCAACACTTAGTCATTTAGGAATCTGGCCGTCTGCCGTGGAACCCCCAGATGGTCATGCCGTGTTTTCCTTAAAAAGATGGCAGCGTCTATGATGATTTTTATTATTGCCTTCCCACTCACTGCCTGTTCTTTACTACCTTCCGTTTGATTTTTTTACTTATTTTACGGTCTTATTTTTCTTTTCTGTGTTTTTTCCATGTTCTTATTTCATAGTGCGTTCAACACTTTCGGTTGCTACATCTATTCGGCCAGTTTATTTTTTCTGCTTATATTACCTGTTGAACCACGCAATTTAAATGCGTGAGTTAAATGTACTTCTTTAATTCCCGGGATATAGTTTTTCTCGGTAAGTGCACCTTGCCTACCAAATCCTTCCGAGTTGGCATGAGCCATATCTTCTGGGATCCCACCATTACATAGCGCACTGGGCATGACGGGGCTTCAGAGCAATCATACCTATGAAAAGAGGTCTCCACGCAGTGAACGTGTGGTTTCCGTGGACTCAGTGTCATTCTTTAAAACGGCGCCCGAAGAATTTCGGTGAGAACTGCGGCCTAGGTCTCCCTTGCCACATTTGGCGCCCTTAACGTCGGGCGAGTCGTGGTTCCAGGGAAGCCATGTGAAGAAGGCGAGCAACCGCGGAGACCCCTCCCGATGATACCTTTATTCGAACACACTTCTGATTATGATTATGGGGCACGAGAGAAAGATATCCACTTATTTCCAAACATCCTCCCCCGCGTGACAATGAGTATGGGTTGTGTCTAAGAACTTTTTCAGTCCATGGAAAGCTAATTTCTCGTCCGAGTGGGCCAAAAGATTTCAACACATGTCGGCTTCCACCTCCACCTCCATCTATGGAAACAATGCCTCGGCTTTCGTGGACCTGTGGTCCAAGCTACTTCCGCCCCTTGATGCAGTCTTTGGCTTGTCCGGGTTGGAGGCATTTCTTCCGGTTTCCACAAGTTATTTTTCCTTGTAGCAGCCGGGTGCACGCGAGCCGTGCTCTCGTTGCGCCTCTTTTCAGAGAGCAAGGTTCGGTTTTTAGTGTCCGCTGCTGTTTCAGATCTGCGCTTTGAGTTGTTTCACTGTGCATCATCTTGCAAGAATGTGAAGATTCTTCCTTCATGCCCTCAACATTAGCTGGCCCTGGTGAATATTATCCAGCTGTGGCAAAGTAACAGCACCGCCATTGACGTCCTTTGTCCTTGCACGATTCATTTTAGCAGTGCCATCTTTCTTTCGCACGTATTGCTTTCTCGGTGCCTTACGTTTGAGCAATGGAGGACTAAGTAGGTAAGGTTGTAACGAAGATATCCCTTTCTTTTCTCAGAAAAGTCAGTTTCAAACGTCGCGGAATTCATACTTTTGCACTCTCTATCATTGGTTTCTTGAAACACTTCTTGGAACGATGTCAACGTAGCTGGTGGTTTCCATAGTATGCGGAAATCCCGTCCTGGTAGAAACCATCACCCTTCGCTACAAGAATGTAGTGGTAATGGTCCGTTTCTCGCGATCAGTTTCGGCGACAGAATTCACAACACCGTTGGTTTCTATTGAGGTTATATCTTTAAAACAAGTTTCCTTGTATATCAGCCTTCATCGTTTTCCGCTCCATGATTTTGATTTGCATTTCAGCTTTGCAAACATCTTGTCTGGTTATCCCGTCATTCCCTGCGTTCGGCGCGAACTCGTTCTTTGAGAAAAGCAATTACGTTTTCATGAGGTTTCTTTGCTTGAGCTATTTTAAGTTTATTCTTGGATTTTAACACAAAAAGCAGCTAGTCAACGTTGAATGCGTCTTCAAACTCGGCCTCCAGATCATCCATGCCAACAGCACCTTCTACTTCTCGGTTAATTTTGCGTAGTTCGTCATATTGTTCGGTCAATTTATTAGCAAAATCAGTCACTCACTTATTGCTGGTCGTGTTGTCGGGAGAAGGTCTTCAACATAGCCGATGAGTACCATGATGTCTCGTCGGACGATGCGCCGCCTTTCAAAAAGGCCCTCCATGGTCAGTTCCAGCGTCGTGTCGATTTTAAGAGCTGGCGGCCGGACTCAGAAGGCAGAAGTCGGCGTCATCTCTGCGTCGGTCTTGTCTACTCTCACGGACATCTCGTGCTGTGTCGGGAAGATATCTCTTGTCGCTGGGTTTGTTCGGTCTTCTTCTTCTTAGGCTGCCCCGCTGTTCTTCGAGTCGGCTGCTTCCCGGAGTAGCTTCACTCCCGATCTCCAGACGTAAGAAGGCGGTCGAACAGAACCCTTATACGCTCGCTGTAGCTCACCACTGGGAGTTCCTTCTCTCGGGTTTCGGCATAAAAATATGTGGAGAAAGGGACGAGCCGAGGAGACTCCTCCCAATAATGCCTTTAATCAAACGCACTTCTGATGATGATAATGGGGCACAAGAGAAGGATATCCACTTATTTCACAACAGGGCAATCGTGGTGTTCCTCCGGTTTTTGTATTCCGCGATAGACAATTATATGCGTGGCAAATTTTATAGGCGTTTTTGGTGGCTCGCAGGGTTTCACGGCTGTGCTTCGCACTTTTGGGTGATTTCTGCAGTGGCGGGAGTCATTTTTTTACCTTTTCGAATTCTTTTGTTCGCAGCGCGACACACGAGACCACTTCTTACAGGGATATCTATCTTCACGGTACCACTGCTCGTGGGAGCTTTTTCGTTTATTTGCGGGAGCCCGCATGGGATGCGGACACCGTTTGCATGAACGCTTGACGAGAGTGCACGCAAGGTGCGGGAGTTTGGAGTTATATGAACAGAAAGTGGACAAGAAGTGAACTGGGAATATTTTTAACTCATATACGTAAAAACTCATATACGTTTACCAACATCCAAACCAGTGCTTTGGAAGGGGAGAGGGTGACCGAAAGGGTATGCGTGAGATCAAATTGGGACCGAGGAAGAAGGAGAGCAAGAAAGACGGGATCAATGCGGTATCACAAGACGCACGAAAGTTGCAGACTGCCGTTTCGCCCGGACTTCAACGGTCAAGGGTGCCAGTCGCGGTGTTGTATGTTTGATACCACTCGACCCACTCGTGGAGCTAGCGGGAGTATGAGTATGAGTATAGTTGTACATTGCTGGTTTAAAGTACCAACGAAAGTGAAAAGAAGGAAATGAAAAAGCGATTTAGAATGATCACGAAATATTAGGCAATATTGATATTTGCTCTAAAGTTTTTTTTTGTCTTTTGTTCGGTGGGATTTGACCCGGCCATAACTTACTATTTTTTTCTTTTTGCATATTTCAAGCAGTATATCCCATCTGCTCACATCAATTTATTTCGAGGTGTTTTTTACTTCCACAATTTTCGATGCAAGGTCACTAAGCTTGACAACAGCGCAAAAATGTTTCGTAAACTTAGTACCGGCTGCTTCGCAAGTGGCTTTAGAAGAATGGGTGATATGACAGAGCTGGAGAAGAAGCTAGTGGGCTTCTGTCAAGTGAGCTTTTGACCAATCCGCTTAAGGCCAGTGAGTTTCAGTCCGATGCTCGGGTGACGCGATTGCATACCTACATTTGTGCTTGTAATGTCGGAAATGGAGGCCTAAGGAGTAGTGAATGCTTGCCCGCGAGGGTGCTTTGCCACGTTTGCTTCTCTTAAAAAAATCCGATGGAGCGCCATCAAAATTTACTCGCTATTACAACTTTATCACCCTTCTTTTTGAACATTTTGAAACGTATGGTAACAAGAAACCAATTTTATCGTGCCATTGTACATAAGGTTGGCACGCAGTTTCACGGCTGCCCGTTTCCACGAGTTTCGATCCGCCTCCTTTTTTTCAACAGCACAACACGTTAGAGAACTCTATGTTAATGAGACAATGTAAATTTTTTTGTGTTGCAAAATCATTTTTATCTTTAGTAGAAGGGAAGATGGCAGAATGGGAACTTTAACTTTGTATGCAGAAGAAGGGAAGTAAACACGTACTTTTCCAGCGGGGGTGTCGTGACCTCGGTAGGGCACGCGCTTCGGTCCCCCCATACAGTTTACGCCGATACATTTCGTTTACCCTGTCGGCATTTGCAAGCTGACGTGCACATTTATTACGAAAGCGATTAATTCACTAGAGGTTAAACGGTTCGCCGAAAATTGTGAAATCTTCTTCTCTCGGCATCATTGCCGCACTTTTGCATTTTCCCGCTTTGGCCTGCGCTGTCAATGACGCCTACCACACCTAGGAACTTTCCGATACTCTTCTAACAAAACTACACTAATATTTGCTGGGCAACTGGGCTGGGAATACCAAAGCTATCATAGATCCGCTTTTAAAGGTGGCGCAAGAACATCACTCTCCCAAAAATTTTTAGGCTTTTCTATAAGGCCGAATCACTTTTTATTGAAGTATGGTCACAAAATAGAAAATATGGGCCACTATGACTACCACTGCATATCACAAAGCAACTTTCAATCAAACCTTATATACCGAGAATTGAATAAAAAGTGATCAATGGGTATTCAATGGTTCCGTTATGTCTGAGACATTGAGAAGGTTTGAAAATAATGAATAACAACGCTTTTCGCGAACAAAGTATTTCTGTTTGGTGGAATTTTAATATAGTCCCCTGAAGTCGCAGATTGCTCACAAAACGCGAATCTTTGCCGGCTGTGAGGTGACAAAGAGCATGGAAGGCAATATCAGCGTCATGTATGAATATAATAATTATTACGATGATTATGATGAACAACTTTATTGTAGTCTCTGTTCAGAAGTAATCATTGATTGGTGAGTGGCAGTGCCCTCGTATGTTCAGACGGCGGTCAGGAGCCCACGGGCCCTGCCTGCGTCTTCCACCATCTGCACGACGGCTCTTTGGGCATCAGGTTAGGAGCTAAGCAGCGCGGCCTTTTATTGCTCGCGTCGTGTAATGCGTACCCCAGATGTGGTTGCCTCTGGTTTATTGGGCACACCCAAACCATGTGTGCGATTGTAGCGGCTGCTGCGCCGCACCACTTGCATTGTTCTGTGAATGCATCTGCAAAATGCGGTGTAACAGTGCGAGGTGTGGGAAGGTATTGGATTCTATCCTGCGACATACAAACGATTGCCTTCTGTTAAACTTACGATGAGCGCCTGGAAGTGTGCGTCAGCCAAATTTATAATGATGAGAAATTTCTTGATATGTAGCCAACCTGTCGCCCCCTCCCCCCGTCGATGACAGAAGGGTGTCTTCGAAGTCAGCCTAGTTGCCGTGTCCTCGGGCTGCTAAGTGGGTCATCTCATTTCTCAGGGGAGAACAGTGCACTGGCATCCAAATCAAATAGATATGTCGCCAGGTCAAGATTGGTTAGCTTTGGATTATCTTGGATGCAGTTTTCGACATTCTTCCTCATGTATAATTCCGTAGGCGAGTGTTTGGATCGTAGACAAGAATCGTGGCCGACGTGCCCGGAAGGGCCCGAGACATGGATACCTCTTCAGCAATTTCTGGATTAGCCTCTCTGATGGTGCATGATGTGACCGTATTACCCTAATGGTGTACTTCAACAGCCATGGCCGCTCGTGAACTGGTGCAACCCGCCGCGTCACGAATTCAGCCGTACCGACACAGCAATGTGAGACATAAGAAATATTAACCCGTAATGCTTATGTGGCCCTGAAATGCTAAAGTTGCCCTGAAAGGTGTTTTACGACACATGGGTGTCCACATGTTCAGGTAAATGTTGTAGTAATTACCTCCTTTAAGAATTCTGTTAAAGCGATGAGTATTACTGGTGTTACTGTAAACCAAAGCACCGCAGCTCCACGCATGCCGCTATTCTTTCTTATTTCGCCCACCTACTCGCACGGCGCAAGAATGACTACACATGATGCCTTGCATGTCGGCGATGCCAGCAAGAACAACCGGTTGCGGGCGTCGTCTGCTAGGGCGATATTATTCTCCGGAAATATCGCCCTGAGACGTACCGTAAGACGTTTTCCATCCAATTCGAGCCGTTCTTTTATCATTTTTATAACTCCTGCACTGCGGTCACGGCTTGAAAAGCTGATGGAAGAATCGGGGCCTTACGTTTACGCTTGCACACCACGCCGAAAGGTCACGAGAAAATAAAACGACTGTGTCATCATGAGTTCGTGGCGATGACATGTCTTCATACATATCGCAGTATAAATAATGCGGACGAATGACTTAACCAGGAGGATAAACATCTTTACTTGTGTGGTAAATTTGTGTGGCATCTTCAGGAGGTGGAGTCCTCAGCCCAAGACCGCATATGCTTTGCGAGGCACTACAGCCCGCTCCACCAGCCGAAGCTGGTCGGACAGATATGAGCGGGATATGGTGCGCCTCCAGAGCTCGGGAGAGTTGTACGGATTCGGTTTGGGGAGAAGATGGGAGGGGAATCCACCAATCATGTGGAAAAGAGTACAGTCTGCTCCACAGAAGGAGCAGCTACCGGACGTAATTTGTTAGGAGTAGTGGCAGACTCTTTTTTGGGGCGGAAAGGTGTTTGCAATGCACGGTAGTGGTGTGCCTGCTCTATAGATAGGTGTCGGTAGGTGGGAGAAGGGTGCTTCGGGCCAGGCGTCGATGTTGGGTCATATCGCTGTATGCCAGAATGGGAGTAAATCTCTCCAAGACGGTGTCTTCAGTCCTCGCACGGCGTGTCCTTTCTCGCGCAAGTTCGTGGGCCATCTCGTTCCCTCTCACTCCCAGATGGGCTGGAGTCCATACAATCTGGACCTGTCGCTGCGGAGGTGGCATAGTAGTATTGTGCGGGCCACCACGTGCACCGTCCCGCATGGAAGTGCCGGAAGGCCTTTTGGCTGTTCGCCATTACAGTAGTATCCTTGGTTGAGAAGATGGCAAGCGCGAGTGCCACCTGTTCAGCTTCAGCTGGTGAGCGTGTTTTTATAGAGGAAGTGATAGTCGGCCCTCGTCGGGCAGGGCTTTCTGCCAGGGCGAACGTTGGGTGGGAGGGGTGTGCCGCCGCGTCTGCGACGATGGCATCATCATCGTGAATGTACTGCCGTGAGATGGCCTCCACGCGAGCCTTGCGTCGTCCATTGTGGTGTTCCGGGTGCATGTTACGTGGTAACGATCAGGCTTGAATGCGTTCTTGAGTTTGTCGGGGTAGGGCCCACGAAGTGGGCCGTTGCAGTCTTGTGTATTTATTCCTGATTCTGACAGGACACAGCAGCCCGCCTTGGTGAGAGATAGCCTTTGGTATTGCTGTAGCAGATGTCCTTCAACCACCTCGGACGACGTACTATGGATGCCAAGTTGAAGGAGGAGCGAGGTGGATGTGTTCGGGGGAAGCCGCAGTGCGCGCTTGTATGATCTTCGGAATATTGTATTCACGCATTCTTCTTCGTGCTTTTTGAGCAGAGAATATGGGACTGCGTAAGTGATGCGGAAAATAGTGGAGGCCTACACGAGACGAAGCGCCGCATGCTCCCCAAAGCCACGCCTCTTCGTGATAATCCTACGCAGCATATGAGACACCTGGTCCGTAGTGTGTTTCAGGCGGTGGCTCAGAGGTACAGCCCTCGCCTCGTATGCGGAAGGTGCTGGGTTCAAATCCTGGTACCGCCGGGCACCCACCGGTTTCTTTAATGAATACAGGCGTCCCTGGTCGAGTGCGGACCCTTGAAAGGGGATTTCACGTCTGGAAAGCTGCCTTTACCCTATCGAGGGGCCCCTGACCTTTTTCGTTCAGGCGGGGCCTCCGGCCATCATGCCGCGTTGCGCCATGGCCGGGGGTGAAAGAGTGTGGGGGCATGTCCTGCCACAGGCGGTTACTTGTTGAGCGTCCGTCGTGGCTGTGGAAGGCACCATGCGAATTCGTGTTCCCTGGTGGCGCCAGGCACCTACCGGTAAAATGGGTACAAGCGACTCCCCGCCCTGGAGTTCGGCACTTGTGTGGGACTCCAACGCTTCGGATGTTCAGCCGGCTTGCACGGGAAATAGCCCTTATGAAAAGGGGTGGCTGCAAAAACGCAGGAATGTTTTTTTTTTGAGGCGAGGTACGAGAGTGGAGTTTCGTCTGTCGTGCTGGAAGATCATTCTAAGGATCTTGATTTCAGGTGTGGCGCGAATAGTGTGGCCCTCTTGGTGTATTTCGACCGGTGGGAGTGTGTCCCGCTTGGGTCTCCCTGGTTGGACCACGAGGAAATCCCACTTTTGCAGGGCGCAAGAGAGTCCGCAGTATTTGGCGTGCTCAGTGACTACATTGGCCGCTTCTTGAAGAGGAGCTTCCACTTCCCCCCATGATCCTGTGCCGGTCCAGACTGTCACATCGTCGGCATACATACGAAGCCTAATTTTTGGAAGAGCCGCAAGGCGTCGTGGCAGTTTGATTAGGGCGATATAAAGAGCATAGGTGAGAATACTGCTCCTTGTGGATTGCCTCTGCTCGCTAGGTAGATGGGGTGGGAATTTGCTCCACCGACGTGTATCACGGCTTGCCTGTTTGTAAGAAAGTTTCGCACGTATGCATACGTGCGTTCCCCGCAGTGCAGCACTCGCAGGTGGGCCAAAATGACTGACTGAGACACATTGTAAAATGCGCCCTTCAAGTCCAATGCCAGCATCGCTGTGGCGGAGATCCGGGTGGCCGGGCTCATGACCTGTTCTGTGATCTGGAGGAGGATGTCCTGGGTGGTGAGGTGAGGTCTGAAGCCAACCATAGAGGCTGGCATGACATTCCAATCGTCTATGTGACGCTGGAGGCAGCGATAACGACATGCTCTATGAGTTTTCTGACACAGGATGTTAACGACATAGGTCGGAGGTTGTGAATGGAGAGGGTTTTGTTCGGTTTTGGAATGAGGTGAACGTTGGCGAGCTTCCATTCGGCCGGAAAGCTGCCCTCTGGCCACACTCTATTGAGACACGCGGTGTGGGACACGGGGAAGTCGTCATCGAGGTTGTCTAGTAGCCTGTTGCAAACTCCTCCGGGACCCGGTGCAGTGTTTTTCCGTAAGCGAGCCAGTGCCGATCGTACCTCCGAGATGAGGATGTCTTGGTCCAGTGTGGGGCTTGGCTCGCCATCGTAATCTATGTGGCGTTGTTCAGGACCAGGTGGGAAGAATTTTGCCTCAAGGATCTCCAGAAGTGTGTCTGTTGAGTGCTTGTGCAGGAGGGCCCGTAGTTGGTTCAGTGACGCTGCCTTCGAGGTAGACGAGTCCAGAAGGTAGCGAGGAATTTTCCTGGTTTTTGACGTGCTCACATGATTACCCATGGCGTCACAAAAGGAGAGCCAACTCTCACGGCAAAGTTCACGTGCGTATTTTGCCGCTTTTTCAGTGAGCTGCGCGATGCGCTTGCGGAGTTTCCTATTGTGTCGTTGTTTTTTCCAGCGCTTTTGAAGGCTGCGTCTAGCTTCGCATATGTGTAGAAGGTGTCTGTCCACGCAGGGATTGTCGGTACTTGTATGTAACTTTGTAGTACAAGCGGCCTGGTCCTGTATAGGTTGGGTTATCCACGCGGAATACTAGTCTCTCCTCCATCGGATCTGGGATGTCCTCTGTATGCCGTGATGACCTCATTTTCTTAAAACCAACCCAGTCTGTTAAGGAGCCACGCCCCACTGTGCGGACAAGCTCATGGCCTGAAATGACATTTTCAATAATAAAAGGATCACTGCCCAGTGCCTCTTGCTTGTTTCGCCATACGCACGTCACCTGCTTGTTGCTCACTGAAAGGTCTGGCGTTGTATCACGGCAGGTGCTCGGGCTAGTGCGAGTGGGTATGTTGAGCTCGTTAAGTATCACCCACGCTTTGTCGTCTATATACTTGTGAAGGTAGTTGCCCCTTGGAGTAGCTTAAGCGTAACACCAAAGCGGGTGCGCCGCGTTGAAGTCTCCACTAACGATAGGCTGATGCCTGGATGCTTTCTTTCAAGCCACTTCTAGCGTGTCATTTAGGCCCTGTGGGGAACATTTGGGTCTGCAGTATACGTTGAGATAGAAGATGGGTAAAGAGTTCTGTGAGCTCTTGGCGGGCAGTAGTTGTAGGAGTATGCCTGGGGCTCCTGCGAGGGGTAGGGGGTGCTGTATAGCGGTGACTGACCTGGGTACCAGCGTGTGTAACACTCCAGTGCCACCAGCATGAAAGGTGATATGTCCAGGTAGCGAAGCGTATGAGTTGTTTTCTAGTAAGGCGATAACGTGCGGGTGTTTTTCTTGAGATGTAATATATTGGATAGGTTCTGCGCGTTTCCTGCGGAAACCGCGGCAGTGCCACTGCCAAACAGCTGTTTCGCCGCGGTTCCGTCTATCCAAATAAGATATTTCCAATGGGTAAGCAGTCATTTGAGCGCGCACCTTGGTACAATTTATTTCCGAAAATTTTGATTTAAGCTCGATTTCCAGACACTTCCTATTACCACAAGCCTCCAGGAGGAGACTATGTACTGAAATCAGCCAGGACGTGCTAGCTGTGTTGAACTCGATGGTGAACTACCTAATGATGACAAGTACGAGACAACAAGTGTTACATCCATTCGTGTAATAAGTATAGTGGGCCAGCCGGGAATCGCCAGTTGCACCACTACTATCACATTTCCTGGCTGCTGCAATAACGGAATTGGCATTGTATTGAAGATTAAGTGGTGTCAACAGGGTGTGTTGCAAGGCAACAGACACATGGTATTGAAGGTAGGCGCTTCCACAAATTATTCTTCTGCCAGCCGTTTTTTCTAGGATACAAGCTTTACACGTAAGCCGATGATTTTGGTGATGAACCCTATAACTTAAGAGCGATTAATTAATTATTCAGAGGACATCTAGCCCAGTTTTGAAATAATAAGTCAAACGGGAGGCAACTGGAGAATTTAAACGTGCAACGCCGTATGCACATTATAGGTGCATGTCAGGCCTGTACAGTTTTATTTTCACCGATGTAAATACTAATATAACCGCTGTATATTTTTTGGCAGAATCATTTAAATCATTCAAGGGCATCCTTTGCGTGTACCTATAAAAGCGCTAGTTGTTTTCTTACGTTGAACGAGTTTCCTTAGCCTACTTAAGCCAGGTGTGAATGTCACGTGAACGGATGGTGGGGTGGTCTTTACCTGCTTGGAGCAATGGACACAGGAACGCCGTTGATGTGTTTACCAACATACATTTAATGCATACACAAAAAACCTAACGCAAAGCCCTCAATATTTAAACTACACGCAAATGATATACACTCAAACCTCTATCCATCCCAAAACACAAGTTAAATACAAACCCCTAACTTAACAGCTCAATATACAATTCCAATCAAAACTGAAGAGTCTCTACAATAAAGTTCTACACAATTCGTACGACTGAACGTATTCTATCACCCTCTATGGGATCTCTCTATACCACAACTCCCTAGTTGTTTATAATTACTGCTTCCGTATTGGACTGGCCTACCCCGGTCGTCGGCGCTGACGTGTCGCACCCTTGCGTGGCCGTGACTCGGTGGTAGCCTTCCTCGTCTCGCTTTTTCCGTGCCGGCGTTCGATGCGCGCGCTCACTGCTTGGACGGCGTGCGCTCCGCGCGTCCTCACTTCTTTGCTCTGTGGCTAACCCTGGTAGCCGCTCTCGCTGGAGGTTCCAGGTAGGCTCGGCCCGAACGTAGCCTTTCGGGGCCGTCGAGACGAACGTCGACGGAGCGTGGACGTTGGCCGCTGGTGCCCGACCGATGCCGCTGGGGCCACGAAGACACAGGTTCGTGTTGCACCTAGGATGACGGTGCCGATGCGGTGTCGGCCCGCTCCCGCCCAGGCTCGAATGGCGGGCCGCCTCCTGCTTTCTTCGGTTTCTTGCCTCCTGCTCTTCTCTTTGTGCGCCCCGCTTTTATACCCTCTGGGCTGTCTCCTGGCGCACTCCCATTGGCTCTTCGCCTCTTCTATGTCCTTATATGGCCATCTCGCCACTTGTCCCATGCGTGGCCTTCCCTGATGGGCCGAACAGTGCCCTTCCAACTTTGCCCATGATTCCTTGGTGCGTCGGCGCTGGCGCTTGCTGATTGGCGCGCTCCTGTCGCGCTCCTGGCGCGCACTTCAAATGGCGGTTCCTTTGTTCTTAGTGCGCCACGAGAGAGCTCAGAGGGTATAAAAGTGGGGCGCACAAAGTTAAGGGGAGGAGGCAAGAAACCGAAGAAACCAGGAGGCGGCCGGAGCACGTGCGCTTCAACGAACGAGCCAGGGGGATCGCCGCCTAGCTATCGACCACGCCATTCGAGCCTGGGCGGAAGCGGGCCGACTTCACATCGGCACCGTCATCCTTGGTGCACTACGAACCTGTGTCTTCGTGGCCCCAGCGGCATCGGTCGGGCACCAGCGGCCAAAGTACGCGCTCCGTCGACGTTCGTCTCGACGGCCCCGAAAGGCTACGTTCGGGCCGAGCCGACCTGGAACCTCCAGCGGCAGCGGCTACCAGGAGGTAGCCAGCGAGGAAGCACGCCGCCGAAGGGATGACCGCGCGCGTCCAATGCCGGCATCCAGCACCTCCAGCGAGAGCTCCTACCAGGGTGTAGCCACAGAAAAAAGAAGTGAGGACGCGCGGAGCCCACGCCGTCCAAGGAGTGACCGCGTGCATCGAACGCCAGCACCGACGAAGCGAGACGACGGCTACCACCGAGTTGCGGCCACGCAAGGGTGGGACTCGTCAGCGCCGACGACCGGGGTAGGCCAGTCCAATAGGGACGCAATCATAAGACACAACTAGGAAGAAGTGGTTTAGTGAGATCACCTAGAGGGTGATAGAATGAGTTGATTCGGACGAATTGCATAGAACTTAATTGTAGAGCGTTTTGGGTTGAGAGTTTCCTGGTATGTTGGAAATGTTAGTAGAGGTGTGAGTGTTTATCGGTTGTGTGTAGGTTAATCATTGAGTGGTTTGCCGGAGGGTTTTTTGTGTGGGTTTTAAATGTATGTTGTTAAACACGTCAACGGCTTCCCGGTGTCCATTGCTCAGAGCTGGTAAAGACCACCCCACCATCCGTTCACCTGACAAATAATTGGCGAGCCTGCCAGGATTAATTTATCCTCACCCAGGATATTTCCATCGGGCCCTGTCACGTGTCCAGCGGGGAGAATGGATTGGGAATGGTTTTTGACGTTGGTTCAAACGCGAGGTTTGAACAAACAGCAGTTTTTTGAGTTGTTGGATGAAGAGAGCCGCAAAGTGAACGAGAAGTTGGATGCAGATATAGAAGAACTGCGAAAAAAGGTAGAACTAAAAGAATCAAGGCGGCGGTTCGGGGAAAATAGTTTTTTCGAACAAGGAAGGAGCGTTGAACCCGCCGCACGTGATAGTCAGGCCACGCGCCTGGCGCACAGCTTTGATGCTAAAAGCAAAATAATAGAAAAAGAAAAAGGGCTCTCGCGACAGAGCGCCCAGGAGAGAAGACGACAAGAGAGCAGTGAACATGCCGCACGTGAGATCGAAGACACGCGGACCGTCGACCACGATGAGTCACGTGCGATAGAAAGAACGGAGGTCGGAGACAACCACGAAGCGGCAAGGAAAAAGGAATACACAGAAAACAATTGTTTGTGTGGACAGCCTGCTGAGGTGAAAGGCGAGCTCGAAGCGCGAGACAGTGAAATGGCCGGGTGTGGCTCAACCGCACGCCGAGCGTTTGAAGATGAGCTTCCTGCGAACACGGTAGGAGAGGACAGCTTGCTGCCGCCTCGTAGCTCTGAGCAATTAGCGGGTGTCACGGTAACCCAAAGATTAATTACTGAGATCGAGGTGCCTGCCGCTCCATGCAAATTGCATCCGGCCAGAAGGCTTTATTGCCGGTGAGCTAGAAAAGCCGGTGACTATTGAAAGTATAGTTGTCCCGCAAAAAGACATTGCAAATCTTTTAGACATCCCAGTGGACAGCTCAGCGTCTAGGATTGTCACAGGGTTACCAGTTCGCAGCCAAGTAGAGGCATTGCCGAGCAACTAGGACAGCACCCTCAGACCGAGATCTTGATGGTCGATGGCCTGGCCGCGTCCCCCCTGGTCTCGTTTGTTGAAGCGCACGTGCTCCGGCCGCCTCCTGGTTTCTTCGGTTTCTTGCCTCCTCCCCTTCTCTTTGGGCGCCCCGCTTTTGTGCCCTCTGGGCTCTCTTGTGGCGCACTCCCATTGGCTCTTCGCCTCTTCTATGTCCTTATATGGCCATCCCGCCACTTGTCCCACGCGTGGCCTTCCCTGATTGGCCGACCAGTGCGCTGCCACCTTTGCCCATGATTCCTTGGTGCGTCGGCGCTGGCGCTTGCTGATTGGCGCGCTTCTGCGCGCACTTCAAATGGCCGTTCCTTTGTTTTTTTTCCTCGTTTTTTGGGGGGTTTTGATGCATCCCCCTCTCAGGGGTGCCCTAACACATGACAGTGAAAATAGCCGCTTCAAGAAAAACTTTTTTTGTTTTCAAGGCTGAGAGGAGAGTTTGTAAAAAGGAATCAAACATACGACACATGGGTGTCAAGAAGTACCACGCGGGTCTATATGGACGTTTTCGGAAGAAGTAAGTACCTCTATCCTTTGATGAACAGTTTATTATTATTTGTTAGCGTAGATCAAATGCATACACCTTTTTTATGATATTCTTGATTTATGCATAATACTTTATTGAAGACTGTAAGTCGCCCCAAAGAATGGCTCACCATTCTGGATATCTGTAATTATTTGTTGTCGTCTGTAGATAGATCTGGACTACAAAACAAAGGCCTGTTTAAGGTTTCCTCATTATGAAGCGTGATCGGTGCTTATCGGTTATGCCGGACATTTGTTGTATAAGAATCACTTTTAAGCTTTCAGCGGCGTGTACTTTTTGTGATTTTACGATATGGTTATTTAACTAATCATGGCGTTGTATCATTTGCCCAGCTAGCCATAGTGAGACGGTTACTATTGCTTTAAGTATTTCGGATACAATGAACGGATCAAGATAATGCATGTTTTTATACTTCAAGCGTACACCGATAACATATGAATGCGATACTAGTGAATGTGCGTAAAGGAAAATCTCGAGCCGCAAATGGCGACACCGGGGGGCCTCGCCTAAATTGGCCAATATTACAAAGTGTAGAATCACTTCCAATGGTAGGCTTGAAAGCAAATTTATCACAGAGGTTAACCTAACCAAATTAGATTATTTAAAGATAATTTCTTTTAAAACACTACTTAGTATTTTACACCATAATTACGAGAGCAAGGTGTCTTGTGTTACAAGATGATCCTCTACCGTTCCCACCAATTCTTTTGTTTGTTTTTAAATTAACGGTTCCACAAATTGCATTCGAATAATACCTAAACAACGAGCTGTTTACAACCAACGTTAACAATGACCGGCCTTGTGACTAAACGTTTTGTCTCTCGTCACAGGTTTAACTGTTTAGTGCAACTTAGGCACGCAAAGCTTCGCTTTTTTCATTTATGGATATCGGGATACATTTTCGCAAAACACCTCGGAACTGGGCCCCGCTTACACATCGTTTTGGAGCTGCGTTGGTCATGATTTCGGCGACTACACGTGCGCCAAGTTGTGCATAGTTTCGCGCGTGACTTCGCTAAAACTGCAGCGAGGTCACAGCTGAAGCATCCAGGCTACAAACATGAGCCTCGCGCCGGCAGAAAAACAATTTAATGCAAGAAAATAGTAGCAGGAAGTATCCCAGTTGTGCCTGTGGAAGGTATCGGCCCCATTTTTTTTTGTGCTGGACAGTGATCCTGTGTCGAAAGTAGTAGCACTTTTGTCCATCCTGGCCGCTGTCGCTCATGGAAATACGGCAACAAGGGTGAAGATGGGAAGTCCAAAAATGTAGCAGATAGAGCTTAAGTAAAAAAACAAAAGACGGGTTTCAGCACAATGACACCCGATATCTATGCTGTCGCCAGAGGACGCACTAATGTTTAAAAATTAAAAGCCCTAAGGTAGAGGTCACTGGCCTCGTAATTTTAGATGCGGAGGATCTCTTGCTCGGGGGGATGTTACTTGTCCGTGCCCCGTCCGCAGCGCCTCTGATGCTGATTGTGGCAGGCTGTCCCTAGGAATTGGCCAACCAAAACATCCATCACGAGATAGCTTCATGTTCAACCACCGTCGTCATCATCCTGTAGAAGAACCGCTGAAGAAGGAGAAGAAGACAAAGCTGCGAAGAGGATTCCGTGTACGTTGCACACAGCAGGTGCACCAACTTCAACAACCTTTACCTCACCAACGCTTAGATTCGAAGCATCTCTTGCTCGGGGGCATGTCACTTGTACGGGCCCTGTCCGCAACACCTCTGATGATGACCGTGGCAGGATGCCCCAGAGGGATTGGCCAACCAAAGAATCCATCATGAGATAGCTTCGCGCTCAACGACCATCGTCATGTTCCCGTAGGGGAACCGCTGAAGAAGAAGAAGGGGAAGAAGACAAAGCTGCGAAGAGGAGGGCGTGTACGTTGCTCTCAGCCGGTGCACCAACGTCAACAACCTCTATCTCACCAACGCTGATGGAGACTACCGAATCTACCACAGAGACGACAACATCGACAAGAACATGATTGACGAGTTTCGGCGCCTCGAGAACCACCGCCTATTCACTGTCACGTAACAGTACTTGCGTGCCTTGGCCACAGGTGTGGACCCGACGCGGAATTCGCCGTGGCGCTACTAAAGACCAGGTCACTCAACATAACGGCAACACAATGGAACCACACGGAACCCCCAAGATGCTTCGCATCCTCATCAGGGTTCCCCACGGGGAGATGGCTATTTTTTTCCTGTTCTTTTATAGTGCAGGTTTTAGAGAGAAGAGTAACACACAGTTTCTGCGTTTCTGAGTTTTATAAACACTACTTGTAGGGAACGTTTATAAGCTTCCGATTTTAATTGGATCTAGCGAGATTTCTGTCGGAAACTGTAGGTATGATTAGCGTGTCTTCAATCAGGATATCTATCTTGTATAGCGCAGTCCAATCGCAGGAAGGAATTCCTATTTATGACATAAAAACATTATTAAAAAAAGAGCGCTAAAGGGCGTGCATCTTATACAGCACAACCACAACAGATCGCTATCCAGCAAGACTGCATTTATTCGGTATTTTATGCAACTGCTGCCACATCAAACCGTCCTTTTATTGCCAATGCAGTGATGCCCCCATGTGGTCATGAGAGTGTAGGTATAAAGCATATCTTATATGGTTCCATGGCTTCAGAGCTCAGGCTCTGTGTAGGCTGCATCTCAAAAGGTCTTTCGGAACTCTGCAATTGGCTATCAGCCGCTGGCGCGAAAGTTTTGGCTTTTCGTTCTTATGGATCCACTCATTCGGAGCCTGGCTGCTGTGGTACCAACTTATTGGACTCGGGAGATACGGCTGCATAACCACCGCATCATCGCTCGTCTCCAGCCTCCCGGCAACGCCTGCGCTTCAGAGGAATCTAACCACGGTATTAGGCGAAGGTTTCAAACCTGCTTCGCGGGCGCTTGGTGTTACAACCTTGCCATCAGTGATGAACCGGCTAAGCGGTGTGTGGGTCTCCTTCCGCGCAACCGAAAAGATGTATTCAATCGCACAGTAAAACTACACCCTCGCCACCCCCCCTGCCCCGGCATGCTGTCTGTTTTCAATCAAATGTGAACTATGACGGAACACTGCGTTCTAAGACCTTGTTCCGCTCGGGATAACTAGGATTAAAAGTGTTTAACCTGAACAATTTTGTTAATGTAACTATCTCTGGCCTTACTTTTTCATTACGACCATTTCGTCGGTTGTGCTTCTTCCCCAATGTATTTGTATTACCACGATCTCAATTACATTTTTGCATTGACGCTGATGAATACGATGACGTTGGCGCCAATACAGACATGCCCCCTTGACGCACACCGTGGCATAATGAAATCCAGACACGTGCTTGGAAACGCGATGGAAAACCAAGTGACAGTCTGATGGGGAAATTGAGCTTGGGAAGTAGGGTACATTCATGGGCCCATACAAAGCGAATACAAAATATGAGCCAGAACACACAAATTGCGCAATGTTTTTCCCTAGAAATGTCCAATGGGGGTGTGGCATTATGAAAATAACAAATTTGAGATGTGTCACTTCAAAAATATATGAACATCACAACATTATTTGACCTCAACGAACAGTATTTTTTGGTTTCCCGTGTTCTGTTTAAGAATTTCCCTGTTCACATATCATTTTTGAGCGACCGTGCGTAGTGCGGAACACAGTTCAAGGGTAAGGCTGAGAAAGGGCCCTCGGAAATAATTACAGCCGTATACAGACTAAATGTTACAGCGCTGCTTGACAGTACGGTGGCATCCATATTATAGAAGAACGTCTGATATGGGAAGCCGGGACTGCATCCCCGCTGGAATTTAGGGGTGTGGAACGACTATTACAATAAACGGCGGTGAGAACAGCAAGCAGAACCTATAGGAATGAGCAAAAGACGAGGCTCGGTTCACCGCGACAGAAGGGAAAACGCCACTCTTAAATGTGTTAGGCTCTCTCCCGAAATCACTCTCGAGCAACTTGCCCGCTCGCACCGTGAGACAAAACACCGGAGCATGAGAAGGAATCCTCGCGTTTCAGCTGCAGAATCTTAAAATTTACCTAGTGGCCTGAATTTATGACAATTTTGCTCCTGGTGTTCAGGCTTAGCTCCTGTTACAGAATCAGTTGAGCATGGTCTCCGAGCAGTGACTCGTTCAAAGTCTAGTGGCAAGGAGGCGTACCTGGTTAACATGGACCAGTGATATCACGTTCCGCGACATTTGCTGCATGCTTTACGATCAGAATTACACCATAAGAAAATGCGCTTTCCGAACCCACATAAAACCGCTTAAACACGACTCATAAGACAGCCGGTCTGTTGCGTGAGTCGCAATCTTTGTGTCTGTCTGGCTTTTGTTGCCGAGATGCGAGAATCATCAGTGCACGCTCCTCAGCTTTGAGATTACGTACGTGTTCCATAAGCCCTCATTAAGAACAAGCAAACCGCTGTATTAACTGGATTGTAACGTCAGTTTTCTTCCTGAGTTTTGTTACTCTGGTGCTAGGATCGGATCGTGCTAGGATCGGATACCTAAAACGAAAATGATGCACCCAGATCTCAACCACAGCTTCTGTTTTGGCGATTTACCGACCAATGTTGGAAACAAGTGTGAGACCCGTTTCGATACAGTACAATCCAACGCCGGCGTTTGATATGCCCTACTGACAGCGTTGATGGCGTGAGCAACCTTGGGTGGCTTTTGTTTCCGTGGAGTGTTTTGACTCTTCGACTCCGTTTGCGATGACAACGTGTTGTGCACAGTACGACGCCCATATCAAAAGGCACGCCATTTCGATGGCTGAAGAAATGGCTTAACCGCATTGCCGCTTGATGGTGGTCAGTGTTGAACTGAAACAGCTCCAAGCAAACGATGAAACTTAGCAGATGGCCAGCACGCGAAAGAAGTTCAAAGAGTGACGGGTGGGCGTCTAGTCACAGTGCTTGAAAAACGAATGTGCTTTTCCTAGCTTCTGTTCGCTTATTGGGAGTACTTTAGTGGTTCTTTCCTTGTTTTTGTTTTTGGTTGACGTGACAAAGTCACCCCTCGCCTTCCTTTCGTGTTTTTACTTTTTCTTTCTGGATGCAATGAAAAGTAACTCCTCGCGTTAAAATTGTTGTCGGAATACACCTCATTATATATAGCAGTGTGTACAAAAAACTAGGCTTTGCACAGTCGGCGCGACGCACTTAAAGGGGCAATGCAAACAAAATACAAGTTTTTTTTTAGTAAGATTAGTGTTTTATAGCGCCCCCAGGGCTTGTCCGGTAGCACACGCTTTTTTTTATTCACTAAGCAGGTAATCAATTCTGGTTTAAATTTGGTTATCCTGACACTTTTCGTTTTGTGACGTTAACAAGGACAGGTCTTCAAGCTGACGTTAGTACGCCGTTTAGCGTGCAATGGACTAGAAACGTCTTGTTTGCCGTCAGTCCTCCTCATAGCGCCACCATACTGCGGAGCACCACTCTGCGCTGCCGCTTTCCTTCGGACCGGATTTGCAATTTCCACAAAATATCTACGACAGTAAAAAGAAGTCCACTGCTCCAGTTTTAACGACCTGCTGCCCTGTCTCAGTGAAAAAAGGCGGCGGCCACGTGTAAAGTTAGCGTGAATGACGTAGGAATATGTTTTCTACGCGGCCTGGTTAGGTATCATCCTTCGTACGTTCATCATTCCCACCAAATGATTCTAATATTTGCTCACAGAAACCGCTTAACAGTGGGTCAGCACATAAAAAATAGAGGAATAGTCGAACAAACAAAGAAAGCACCTGATGAATCATTCGGTCTATAAAACACGTTATACGCGCTACTGACAAACAGCTGTGGTCGAACGGATGTTATAGTTTGCGATTATCGCTCCTTTGAGGCACCAAAGTAAACTATCAGCTGTTACTCATCGCAAACGAAGTTCCCTTTGCCGATTTTGCAATTATGTGTACAGCATGTCTCTTAAGGCGACAACAGTTAGGACTAATGAGTGAAAATGAAGAACAACACTGATTACACACGTTTGGTTTTATGATGTGTCGCTTCACTAGTCCTAATCTTCCAGAACAAAAAAAAACGCCGTTCATTTACCCTACATCGGCCGCACAGCATCGCCGCCCGCAGCACCCAATCAAAGAAACGCTTCTTCGCCGAATCGTCACCTCCGCTAAACGTAGCCGTCTATAAGCTTTACAGATCTTTTTCGTATTATTAAAAGAATTCTTCCAACCTTCAATTTAAAACTGACATAAACTACCAGTTGTTTACACGACAAATAATTCATACGCTATTCAGTATCATTTATACCTTTTGTATAAAAAATAATTTAAGTAAAGACAACATGAGAGCTGCGTGAAGCCAAGTTCGAAAGTCGCCATTCCGCGGCTCGCATAAACACAAACGCCAGTCTCCCCTCTAAGTCTAGCGTATATTAGTAATAAACTGAATGGCTCCCTTACGCTGCAATATGGCATACAAAAAAAACTTAGCACGCTTTATCTTTAACAGATGCGGACGCCACGACTCTCCTACCACTTTGTTACACCGTGCCGGTCTGGACAAACTTAAAAGTCGGGTAATTTTTTGGGGCTGAAACGGCGTTACTTATGGTCAAAAACAATATTTCGCATAAACAGATTTCTATTTCAATATTTAACGCGAAAGTGTTTTATGCCGGGGTACACAAACTTCACCACGTCATATCCGTCACGGAAATGACATCACCAGAAAAGTGCCGCTGGCGTGGCGGTGCTAGGATTCGATCCCTCGATCACTCTTGCCGCAACGGGAGGTATGAAGTACACCGTCAACTTAGCCATAAAGTCATGCGCAGATAGCTGTACGAACGCGCCTGATGTCCTTTCCTGTAACCTCTCTAATCAGATTGTGCTCCAATCTAGGAGAGGCGAAGCGAAGTAGTGCGTCATGACTCCAATAGGCGCCGATAATTGGCCCTCGATAAGACAGCGTAGAGTACCGAAAGCTTCTGTGTTTATCCGTCCGCCGCCTATGTGGAACGCCGCTCAGCTTGTAGAACGCCCCCGCCGCGTTCCTCAGGCCAGCTCGTCGCAACACAGGTGTCTGGCGTACACAACGCAAAACAAGAGCGCTGTTTTCGTACCTTTGCCGAAGCGACTCGACAGCAGGATGTCACTCGCAAAGCACTACCACAAGACTGCTGCCATCCCCCCAAAAACGTTCCTGTCACTGTAGCGAACGGTGGCTTCACCAAACAATTCGCTGACAACCCGTTCGGTTTCGTTCGCACGGTTTGCGAGTGCCTGGGGTTTCACTCGAATTTCCGCAATGCTCCGGCGCGCGTACAGTGCCTAATGTTGATGTGTCTAACGGTGCCAAAGCGAAGAAATATAAATAGCGATGCGCAAGTTCATAACTATGCCCGATAAACAATAAAGTGTTCATGTTAAGGCATACTTCACTTTCGTATTTTACGGATTCCTGAGAAAGAAGGATCACAATTTCTTTTCTAACAGCTCGACGATGCGAAGGCATCCGTAAGAACTTGAAGAGCATTCCTTCACGGACTCCATTTCTTGCCATTCATTCTTTCCTCGTGATGTTCGCTAATGTAACATTCTGGACGAATTCATAACGCAGCAGCCAAATTTAACTAATTTATAGAAATAATTGAAACTACTGTTTTATGCTAAAATAGTCCGCAAGGAGGAGTGATTGAATGCTTTCGTCATGCATCCCAATTCGTTTCGAATGGTAATGTTATAGCGCTTGCCTACAGACTTCTCCTATACGTTTTCTTTATAACTAACATATCAATTGATTGTTTTGCTTTGAGAGTTCTTGTATATTGCTGTTTTATATTTTGTTATTTATGAAGGTACTATTGCTGCGCTGGTATGTTCCACTTTATTATGTGCTCTTTTTGTACTGGCTCGTGTTCCTAACAACAAACATTTGACAGTTATGCTCACCCCTGTAACTTTCTCCATGGGGGATTAAACAAAACCGGTAACAGCCGGTCCTTCATGCGCTGAGACTGCACATTCAAGAAGCGGAAATGCTCGAATTCATCAGAACATGTCTCGTGAACAAGCTGTACATGCTCATCGAAATCTGAAATAGACGCGAAGGAGCACAGCCGCTCGACGAGAGAAGTCAGTAGGCACCAGTATTCAAAAATAGTACCGGAGGGTTGTTTCAAGATAGCACAGGCGGTACCTTACAGTGGCGCTCCAAAGGTTCGAGAAGATTCTCTGGTGGAGCCTCGGGGAAGGTGGGAGGGGCGATGGAGTGGAGGTTTTAGATTATAAAACCAAAAATTGACTTTAAAGGTGTGCTCAATTGGAGGTCGGAGTGGAGGAGCTATTAGGAATACGGGGGATTGAATCTTCCTAAAAACGCTCCACTTATCAGAAGACGTGCACAACATCATACATACACACACAACGACGCCCGACAAGCCAGATTAGAATTCTTTCGATGAAAGGTACAAAGCTTGCAAAAACAGCCTACAGCCACTCACGCATAAATAGCAAGGTATGGCGGAAAAATTCTCGTAGTGGAATACAAAGGCAATTTGCGATACAGTAACACCCCTACATAAAGTGACGGACGCAAGAAAACTACAGACTGAATTCTAAAATCCGCCCAGTTAAATTATCGAGTTGGACTTTACGTATCTATAAACATTTTCAGACGGTCATTAAACTGTTGACTCCAGGCAGGATTCCTAAACCCTTCAGGACGATTCCCTTATCGGCAACAACAAATTCAACAAACATTCGCACTTGAAGGGATGCAAGACCGCCGCCAACGCAGAAGCCGGCAAACCTCATGTACCGTGCACCTTGCGAATTCACGAAAACTATGGAGAGCTTCTCCTCACTGTAGGGCTAGGATACGATCTTTCCCTGTGCCACACAGGATTTCAACGAGCAGTAATCCCAAATTCACCCAGCCTTAAAATCAAAACATGTATCCAGTGTTCTAGACGGACGATGATATTTGTTTAAAATATTCGAGATAGGTTTAAACTTTTGGTGAATTGGGGGAATCATCCACCCTATTCCATGTAACCTGGCCATGTCGAATATAGGTAGTCCTGACAGTCCTGACAAATTTGCGTTTCCAAGACCAGTGGGTGCTTATTTAGAAAGGAGCTGGTGCGTCTGGGCGTTTTTGGTTTGGGTTCTAACCTGAAGTTTGCACCTTCTGTTCAACTCATTTTTCCAAACTCCGCAATTATCTTTTGAAATCAAGGCCTTCTTTTCACACTCCAATCTCCCTTGTAGGAAAAAAAACAAAGGTTCTAGTTCGCCCAGGATGCTAGAGAATGAGAATTTCAAAATGCTCACACCATCATCTTCTCGGTCAAACTGACGTACACACCACCGCCTCAACTTTATCGCCCACATATAATAGAATCAACCGCAGGTTGCCTCTGTCATTACCGTGTCGATGTGATTGAAAGAATTCAGGGGAGTTTTACTCACGTGCAATACTTGAATGGCAAAGCTGTTGAATGGCAAAGCCATACACGCATTTCAGCATCACTTTATTTGCACAAATATTTGCATTTGCATTTGCATAAAATCCAGAAATGTTGCATCCACTCAAAGGTTGTCTTCCATCTAGTAAAAGATATCACATGTAAATGCTGCCAGCGGCGTTTTGCAGGAGAACAACTTTAAAACCGTGTTGATGTGAATAAACGAAGTTAATTGGTTTTAGGTAATTCATGAGGGCAGATGCTATTACATGCTCGAGCGCTTTGCATTGAAAACTTCGGAGCGAAATAGGACGTTAGTTGTCGGTGTACGCTCGAATCCCCGTTTTGAAAAGCGGCACAACCTATGCAACCCTGAAATAATCGGGAGTGATGCTAGATTCTAAGGATTGCAAAATATCAGGAAACGTATCTGACTGGATAAAAACGGAATGTTCTTCGATTATATTCTGTAATTTTATCACAACCGGCAGAAGACAACTTCAGTTTTTTGATGAGAAAAAAAATTCTATCGTAGCTAACGTGAATAGCGGGCATCGTGCTAACGTAAGTGTTTAAAGTCGGGACAGAAATGGCAGAGTTAATATGGGAAAAGAAAACAAAACAAAATTAGTCATTTAAGGCATCTGCACACACCTTTCCTAATGAGCTCGTTGCCTTGGTGTGCACGTTCTATTACATTAGAGCCCTTCTCAATGCTAGTCATGCGCCAAACGCCAGAACTTGTTGGAGTTAGATTGAAGAATAGTTAACGGGTCTGTAGAAAAGAATTGGGCTTTAACTCCACCTAACTCCTGAATGTACTGTTTAAAACGTAAGTAGCACTTTTAACGGGCCTCAAAATAATTAGTTCAGCTTTCTCGGTTGTACACACGTATTTATTTATTTATACATACTGCCAATCCCATGCGGGATTATTGCAGGAAGGGCAAAATAATGCAATTTTAACATAGTACAAACATACAACATTTACGCGTACAACATTATACAAAATTTAAAGAAGACAGTATTGGTTTGTGCACCTATGTGTGTAACAGTTCAGTATTAGTACATGACAACAATCATGCAACTGCAAACAGCGTCTGAGATACCAGAAACTAAAGAAAAACAAGAAAAAAAAGGAAAAAAAAGACACAACATGATGCGGTATAAGTCGAAGCTACTATGACTGGATTACATCGATGTGCGCAGGTGATTTTCCAGCAAACACGAAAAAGTTTCACAAATAGGACTGCTTGTTACGGAGGAAGGCAAGTTGTTCCATTCATGTATGGCGAGTGGAAAGAAGGAGAACTTAAAACAGTCGGTGCGGCATTGGTATTCCCGAAGTGTTAGTGGATGCGTGTGTCGTGTTGATCTGGTTTCTGCTTTTGATATATACATGAAGCTATCTATGTTTAACTGCTTGTTTACTAATTGGTATAACATCTTCTGCCGAGCCAGTTTTGCTCGCTGTTTAAGAGTTAATATTCCTGCTTTTTTTAGAAGTTCTGTGGGCGAATCAGTTGTCCGGTATTTGTTATAAATAAACCTAATAGCCTTCCTCTGCACCATTTCAAGTCTTTGTATAAGTGTGTTAGTGTAAGGAAACCAGGTGACGTTTGCGTATTCCAAAGTTGGTTTTACTAATGTATTATAAGCGAGTAGTTTTGTTTCTGGTGGTGCCTGCTTTAGTAGTCGTCTCAGAAAAAAGAGTCGGCGTAAGGCGGCTGATGTAACATTGGCGACATGAGAGTCCCATCTAAGGTCATGTGTTAAAGTTACGCCCAGATATTTCTGTTGATTCACGACTGTCAAGAAAGTGTTATTAATGGTGTAGAAAAACGTTGATATCTGATGTTTTCTGGTTATTCTTAAAAGGGCTGATTTTGTTGTGTTCAGGGTCATCTGCCAGTCGGAGCACCAATCGGACACTGTTTGTAAAGCACTGTTAAGCGATAGATGGTCTTGGGGGGAATTGATTTCTTGGTAAATAATACAATCATCCGCAAATAGCCTTATGTTAACACTAATATTTTTAGGTAAGTCATTGATGAATATTAAAAATAAGATAGGTGCCAAAACACTACCTTGGGGTACACCCGATGTGACTTTGACTATGGATGACCTTTCTTGATGAATTTGAACGTATTGTGATCGGTTGGACAAGTAGTCTTTAATCCAGTCACTGATTGCGCCTTTTCCTATCGTTGCTTCTAGTTTCTTTAATAGTTTTGTGTGAGGTACCCGGTGGAATGCTTTCGAGAAATCAAGCATTATAAGGTCCGTTTGTTTCTGGTGGTCTACGCTTAAGGAGAGGTCATGAATCAATTCAATAAGTTGGGTGACAGTTGACATACCTTGACGAAAACCGTGCTGATATGGTGATAAAATATGCTCATGGGCAAGAAAAGTTGTTATGTGTTTCAGGATAATATGTTCAAGTAATTTACATGCGGTGCTTGTCAGGGAAATCGGTCTGAAGTTGGAGGCTTCTGCTTCGCTGCCGCTTTTGTGTACGGGGATTACTTTTGCTATTTTCCATTCGGTGGGTAGCGAGCTAGTTGACAAAGATTTGGTAAAAATTATGCAAAGATACTTGGCCATCCATTCAGCGTATCTTTTGAGAAATACATTAGGTATATTGTCGGGTCAAGCCCCTTTTTTAGTATCAAGCATTAACAAAAGGTTGAGAACACCGGCTTCGGACACTGTTAGTGGGGTAAGTTGCTGGTTCAAAGGAATGCTTATGTCAGGACAGATTCCGTTATCTTCAGTAAAGACTGACTTAAAATGATCGTTAAACAGTTTGGCTTTCATTTTATTATCATCAGGGGAAGCAATGTTGGAGTCACATTTTTTAGGGTTCAAATAATTCCAAAATTTTTGGGGAGATGTTTTCAAAAACATTGGGAGCGTATGGCTAAAATACGTATATTTGGCTGATTTTACTTTTCTTTTCATACTCGTTAGCGCTAAGCTAAGATTGTTTCTAAGTTCAGGGTCACGTTTAGCCTTAAGCTGTTTTCGAAGCCTCTTGACTTTGCGTTTCGCATGAATAATGTCTCGTGTTATCCATGGATTTTGCTTTTTAATTTGTTTCTTTTTAGTTGGCACATAGTTATCAATGCAATGTGATACGATAGCCTTAAATGTTTCCCACAGTGTTTCTATATCTGTCTTTATGTCGTTACCTAGGTGTTCAAACGAAGCAAGCTCAAAAGAAAGGTGGTCTGTCACACTGGTATCGTCAGCATTGTTAAAATCGGGATAAGTAACAAAAGATTTGAGTTGGGTATGGGTGTCTGACGTAGGAACAGTGCACAAAATAATACTGTGATCTGACATCCTATCCAAAATGTCAACTTTAGCTTTGTCCGATGGAAAATGTTCACTTAGAAATACCAGATCAAGGATGCTTGAACAGCTTTTTTGTACGCGGGTAGGTTGAGTGACCATTTGGGAAAGATTAAACGTTAACATCGTGTCGATAAGTATGTCGGAACACGTGGAGTGATGCTGCATGGTCTGCCAATTTATATCAGCTAGATTAAAATCACCAAGTAGCACAAGTTTCGCCCCTAGAACGTGCAGGCGCATGTAGTCATAAAGAGATTGCAGGGTATCACATTCTGATGAGGGACTCCGATAAACACAGCCAACAGAAATTGGGCGAGGGGCATAGAGTAGCTTACAGAACACTGCCTCGACTCCAATCACTTCTGGCAGGGCTACAAAGGGGATATCGCGTTTTATTAGAATGGCCACACCACCGCCCCGGGACGGTCGATCTTTGCGTACTATAGCATAGTTAGGAAGCGCCACCTCAAAATCTTTGATATCCTTTGTTAGCCAAGTTTCAGTGAGCGCTAAAAAGTCGGGCTCGATGCTTAGCGCCAAAGATTCTAACAATGTTAATTTGTTCATGATGCTACGGGTGTTCACATTTACAAAAGTTATTTCTTTCGCTGTGGTGCGTGACGTGGACGTTGGGATCGCGTTGCTGTTTCCTCGTTTTTTTCCTCTTGAGATGCTCGGGGCCTCGTGCTAGTCATGACTAGCACAGCGTCATTTGTTTCTTCATCCCACCGGTATAAGTCGTCATTTACCCGTAGTTTGTCGTAAAGCAAGGATACTTTATCTCCAGATTCTTTTCGCGGTTTTCCAACTTTCCACAACTTTTTCCGGATATCACGTACCCTAGTGGAAAAATCCTCTCCAATCGAGAAATTTGTTCCTTTTAGCTTCTGGCAGTTCTTTAGGATCAGATTCTTGTCTCGGAAGTCTAGTAGTTTAAGGATAACTGGTCTCACTTTTTTTCCGTCAGGTTTTCCAATTCTGTTAATGCGTTCGATGTCAACCGGCTCAACTTTCAAAATTTCTTTAACAATTTTCTGATTTACAGCTTTTTCTAATGTGTCAGCATTTTCTTCTGCTTCCTCAGGCACGCCATACACTAGAAGGTTCGACCTCCTTGAGCGATTTTCCAAGTCGTCCAGCTTCATTTCTAAAGCTGATACTGTTTTCTGTAGCTCGACTACCTGAGCCATGCAAGAAGAAACTTTGTTATCTAAGGAAGTTAACCGTTCCAGTTTATTGTCGATGGCTGTTAATCGCTGTTCTTTGATTTCCTTTAGGTCCCCTGTGATTATTTGAAGCTGCTTAAAAAGTTCGTCCAGATCAGGCCCCGGGTTGGTCTCAACGTCCCCACCTAGTATAAGTAATTCCTTGAAATAGGTACACACGTCGCACAACATTGGACAAAGTAGCCGAGGGCACGGCAGCACAACTAAACAAAGGTTGTTTGACCGAATACATTTGCCGTAACGTTTGCTCACCTGCAAGAAGTAAACAAACGGGTTCAGGTTGCGCATGCCGGGTGAGCTGCCGTGCCCTATGCCATGTTGGTTTCTGCTGCCAGGCTTTATAGGTTCCCAAGGTGTCCGCAGCGCCGCCGTTGCGTCCTGGACTTCCGCCGGAAGACTGAGGGTCATCGAGGCATGACGGTCCAGGATCCAATCGCAATTTCTTGCGATCAGCTGCTCACTCGGTCCGTGGAAATCCTGATGACTGCGCAGGTCCGTTGTGTTTCTTCGATACTGCAGCACCGGCGCATCGTTCCCTGCTTGTATGAAGAGCAGGGGAGCGGTCAACTGCAAGAAGTAAACAAACGGGTTCAGGTTGCGCATGCCGGGTGAGCTGCCGTGCCCTATCTTCCGGTTTATAAGTGGTTTCAAATGTTGAATAAAGAAGTGGGTGTTTGAATCAGTCTTAACAATAATATGCGGTTTTGTATTTCGTTCTTAAGCTCCGCATGATATTTTTAATGAATTTCCCAGTTTGCGTTAACGGAGCGCTTCTGCCAGTTAATTGCCTCCCCATTTTCTTTCATGTAGTCAAATATAAACTTTTTTGGTGGTGATGGTTTATGTTCCGACAGTGAAATACAAATATGAATAAGATTGTGGTCGGTACCCCCCAAGAACCCTAACGGTTTGGATATTATCAGGGCAGCGTGTAGCCGATGTAGCGGCCGATGTAGCGTACTACATCGATGTACGCTACGATAGAGCGTATTACAGGGCAGCAGCCGATGTAGCGTATTATCTCCTCTTGTAGAGTTCGCTATCTCTTTATTAAGGTTAAAGTCTAAAATTACCTTTTTAAACTCTTTTGATTGGCTGTACGATGAACAGCGCGTCGTTGTCGGCAAAGAACATGAAATTTCCGGGCAGGTAAAATCTCCGTAGAGAAAAATAGGTGCGTTTAGAAACTTATCTCTAACGCGAGTACGTGAAGAACGGAGACAGGTACAGATTGAGGAGGGGTGATCCGGTGGCCGGTAACACATGCCAAAAACTTACTTCACATTGGTGTGGTACACTAGCACCCATGTTAGTTCCAAGTCACCGTCTTGAAAGATGATGAAAAAAGGGAACGCATTCTTTACGGGGATTAGGACGCCGCTGCCACGTCGATCGCTCCTGTCACAAAGATAAAGCATCAAATTGAGATTTACGGGAAATATTTCGATATCGTTTATGTTCTAGTGCAGCCAAGTTTCAGTTATTAGGATTATACCTGTGGAGTCGTGTTCAAGTATGTTGCATAATGCATCGCCGTTTGGAATAATACAGCGCGCGTTTGTAAACGTGATGTTAAGGGTCGTAGAAGATGGGATCGACTAGCGGAACGGAGACGCTGAAAGATATATCTTAGCGTGTCATTAAGCAGAAGCTGCAACACTTTCTGGTGAACTACATTAAGACGAAAGTGTACTTTGGTTAACGTTTTTGATGGCTATGTCTGAACTAGGGTCAAAAGAATAACACTTCGAGCCAACTAGGAGCGTGTCGAGTTGCAGTATGAAGGGGCACTTTTTTGGACGAATAAATGTGGTTAGACTAGCCCGCGCGAGTCTGTCACCGCTTCAAATTCTTCTATAATAAAAATCTGTTTCCTTAAGTTTTCAAACACACGCAAGAATGAATTCTTTTATTTTGGAAGTGCAAGCTTTATGATTACAGGGTGATTTTTGTTATTAAAATATCTGTTTAGGCAATGGCCTGTTTATTATCATTCGGGTTCAGCTGAATTTCCAACTTCTGTTAGCAGAACATTCTAGAACCTTTTCTTCTTATTTCTTTCAGGCTTGTTTCTCGCAGTCATTAGGACCTAAGAAAAGAAGGTGACAGCGGCGTATATGGTTATTCCAGTCGACGTGAGCGGCTTTAAAATCCTCGAGTTCATGTTTGGTCTGGGAAGTTTACGTTAGTCGAGTAGTGGACGTTGGGCCGGACTGTTTCATTTCTAGCATATTGATCCGGTTACTCAGCGATGATATCTGCTGTTCATGGACAGCTTGAGCTGCCCCTACATAAACTAGTTCTGCCCTAATATCGGTTTGCCCGTCTTTCACTTTTGTTGACACCAGCAACCAGCAAGGTGATGTCCGGTTTAGGAGGCCCAGGGTTGACCTGTACGTCTCCTGACAGTAACAGCAAAAAATCAGAAAGCAAGTGGCATGCAAGCCCATCACTTAGTGGGCGAATAACACTATTGCACTGCAGGTCGCTGGGGCACGACAAAGCGTCAAGAAAACGGTTGCAGATTCGGTATTTTTTTAAACAATTAGGGTAACAGACCTGAAACGATATAAGAATGGTGAACATGCTGTGACGAATGATGTCGTTCCCCAAACGTCCTGCGTTGTGGTCCAGCATATATGCACTGTGATCTGGTCCCGTGACAGATGACGTAGATAAAAGATCATGTTCGCAGGTGACGAGTTGAGTCCGGGCAGTAACTGGTGGTTGTTGTTTGGTTGGAGTGCCCGGACATTTTCCAGGAACCCGAGTGAAGAATGCCGTAGTATTTTTGTCCTGCGGGGTTGGGATTGGTCCAGGAAAAAAGCATGCTATCGGGGAAATGCAGTAGCTCAGGGCCTGGAACTCTAGAAGGGGGGTGAAAATGTTGTAGCGAACGATGTTGTGCCCACGAAGTCGTACAAATTTGAAACTGTTTATTTACATTTCCAGGCATTGTGTTGCGCTGTGGTAGTAGTCGTAATCGTCATTGGCACGGATACCGTAGTGCTGCTCATGCGAAGTGTTGCAAGCTCGTTAGCGCTTGATGATAGCGCTGGTGATTTTCCATAAAAAAACTGCGCGAATCGGTCTACTCGCGGTCGCCGCGAGGCATGCGCTTACGAAAGCTTGGAATTTTCTCGCTCGTTGTGGTATTTGCCAGTTTTTCTGCTAAAGCCACTAAGCGTGCCGGTAATGCTCGGCGGTCGGCGCGAGGCACGCTCTCACGAGCCCTCCGCATTTTCTTCGTATTCTTCCCGCAACACCGAACTTACGCCTTGTAAAACGGCTCCGCCGTTAAAACCATTGCGACAAGTATACATTACTTGCCCTGCTCGTATCGTCGTTCTCAGCATTTCTGTTTTGGAAGTAGAAAGGGTAAATGCCCTACTCCACTTCAAAATCCCCCTTAAGGTCAAATAAACGGGGTCGCGTCGCAAATCTTGCTACGGATGCGCGCGTATTACCTGCAACGCTTTCTCTGTTAGATCATATTTATGTTATATAAATGGTGAATGCCCTTAAGCCTCCTCATTGAAGAATAAATCCCGCTACCAGGAGTAATATGCATTAAACCAATAAACGTGACTATATAGCAAGTCACGAAGTCACCAAGTCTTCCAACAATTTACAAAGTGATCTATATCTCATAGAGCAATTTCTCAAATACCTCTTACGGAGCAGCAAGTAACAGAAAAATGTAGACACGCTATTGAAATCAATTCAAATTTTTTAGCACTTAAGCTACTGTCGACCTGAACATGTGTGGGGTTCGATACACGCCTTTCCAGAGCGTAATATGTGCTCTTTAAAATAGCTTCGTATTGTCCGTGAACTCCCAAATCAAAGTGAACAAGATATTCACACATTACGTAATAAAGGTAGCATTCAAAGAATCAAAAAGAGAAAGAAGGAAGGCAGCTCACACTAGCGCATAAGACCTGAAGGTAACGAAGCTGTACGAATCCTTCAAGACCATCACGATGGTGTACGACCGCGATTGCAGCCCAATTGTGTCTTCCGCGCTGCCGCAACGACCTTGACTCCATCATTGGTACTATAAGTGGGAGCGTCCTTACTTTTCTCGCAAGTGACATATATTAGACATCACCTTGAAAGGACGTAGGCTACGAATGTCTTTCTCGTCCGAGCAAGGGTTACCGTATTTAGAATGAACGCTGGAGTCCTTCTCTATTTCAGCTAGTTTTGCCACGATTACGGCAAACTTTGGAGGTTTTTGGCCAATCTTGGCACATCTCCTTAAGTGGGTACGCTAGGCTTGACAAACATGGGCCAGGGGACACTGGGTGGTCTCGGCGAGGCCCGCACATATGGGCGCTGGCATTTTCTTGTTTTTTTTTTTACTGCCGGGCGGTATTCGTAATCCTTGCCAATCTCCTAAGGGGTTATGCTTGGCTTGACAAACGTGTGGTGGGGACGCAGGGTGGTCACCGCAAGGTACGCACACTCGACCCCTATGCATTTTCTTTCTTTTTACAACTGCCGGGCAGTCGGCACGGGCGCGTGCTCAAGTGCGCTCAGCATTTTCTTGCTATTCTGAACTGCGGACAAAAAATATAACAATTGGTTAACAGCTTCGTTGTTAAAATGTAACTCACCAAGGAGAATCTATAGCAAAAATGTTTATTGAAATTATTTACCAAACGAGCCCTCCAGTGTCCTCTCAGCGGGCCGTCTACTGTGCTGACATCAGTATCTTGAGTCATTTTAAGTTAATAATGATAATGCGAGAATCGCGAACACAATTCCCGCATATTAAATAAAAATTGAGATATAAAAACGCTAGTAAATGCACTTCCCGCATTTATAATTACATAAAAAGTTATACCAACTCTTTTTATCAACAAAATACAGAAATATTTCCATGGGAAAGTAACAGAAAAGACAGCTGTAGCTGCAGAATACGAAACTCCGTCGTATTCTTTTTAGCAGCTACACTTACGCCTCTGGCATCCAGGGCAAGGGCGTGGCTTGTCGCTGGGGTGGCCTAGGCAAGTGAAACGCCATTTCTCCACCCCTAATGCCTCCATTCTTCTACCGCGGGATTTTCAGGCACTGGCTGCTTAGTTTGGGTACGCAAACGCGGCAGTGGTGCTCCGGAGCACTGTTCAGGGCAGCTATGGCTGTGCTGCGCGCTTCATAGGTATCCAGGTTTTCTGCATGTATTGGAGAGTTAGGAAAGTAATAGGCCTCAAGCGGAGTAAAAAATGTCTTGATTAGTTCGGGCGATCACAGCAAACAGTCGGATTCGTTACATCAGCCTTAAAATTGCGTTTACAAAAAGAACGTCTGCATGAGCAGATGCTTTTTTATATGAACTGGCAAAAATAATACTATTTTTAATATTTGGAAACTTATAGAAAGCATCCTTTTCTTTCAGATGTTGCCCAGCTAATTGATAGCGAAACAATTTTGCACCAAGCCCTTCCTTTGGGCTGCTATGTTATTTATGTTTATGAAACCTCGGGTGAGTGAGCAATATAATTTGAAAATGGGTCAACAATTCACGTGAGGCCCTTACTTACCTTGTCGTCTTTGTACCTGTGTAGATATTGTGGCATTTATTGTTGTGCTTCAGCTGAACCCTGAAATCTCAGTTGCTGAGGCTACGTACGGACTTCCTCAAGCATAGAAAAAAAATAAAGAGAATTGTATTTACACAATTAGAAAGAGCATAACTCTACCGCTATCAACACCATCACGAACTTTAGCAAGTGCCAGCTGATCTTTGATCATTCAAAGTTGACATATTTTTAAGAGAGCAATCTCACGTATAACTGTATAAATTCGGCCGCTTATGTAATTGGTGCAAATACAGGCTACCTATATTTCTGGTAACCTGACAGCCTCTGCAAACAGCCGATTTTGTCTCAATACAGTGCGTTTCTGTGACATGACATTCCAAATACATATTCAATCGTGCCGTAGGCGCTTGTGAGGTTTCATGTAAGTGGTAGTATTCTAGATCGCAGTTTCGAAGTGCGAAACCTGAGAAAACATAAAATTAGGTACAATACAAAACGAGTAACGCTATAACAACAAGCATACAAAGCGAATAATCTAACTTTGACATGCAACTCCTATTTAAGCGGTTCGACAGCGCTATTTCACGTTCCGTAAATTTACACAAGCAACAATTAACATAAAAAAGGGATGTACCCACAATGCTTAAATATCAATAAGTAACAAGCCCGATTTTTATTTTTTTCTGAGAAAAAAATATTAAAGCTATTACTTAAAACTGAACAACAATTTCGTGTAGCCGTGCCTTTCAAGTGCTGTAGCCGGAACTAAAAACAAGAAACAGCTTTTTGCGCAAACGCGGTTAGATAGGTAAAAAATACTCTTGAATATTTTACACGAATCGCTGTCGTTTCCAACATAACGTGCACTCAGCTATGCAGAGGGAAAAGATAATTCATAGGGAAGTCATTAAATCGACGAGTTATGAAAAACATTGTGTTTTTGCAAAGCATGATATTGTACCCGATTAGGAACCAGGAGAGGAGCTCCAAGCCAGGGACCACAACTTAGATTCTTAATCTTTTTATTTATCTTAAGCCCAGTTGTGTCCACTGCAGGACGAAGGCCTCTCCCAAATATCTCCAGCCACGCCTACCGAGTGCCTTAACGCCCATACTATGATTGTGTAATCATTTGGAGGTTTTCAGCAAACGTACTCAATCAGGGTTGCCAATTCCTCCTATGCTGAGAAAATGCTGTTTGTGTCCAACGAACCTCACCTAGCAAGGTTTACACTATGTAGTACACACACTGTTTACACTATGTAGGCCGGACCAGGCAGCATGTACGACCTGGTACAACACTTTAGAGGCGTGGAATGGAAGGAGCCTAAAGCACGCAAGGAGGGTGGCCAAGCTTCCCCGCACGCTGTATTTCGCCCCAAAGAGACTTGTATATTTGAAGCACTTCCAAGCATCAAAACCTAACCAGTGAGTATAGATTCTTCAAATGCCTCACTTTTGTCCTCAGTGTGACGCAAGTATTTCAGTAGCCAATATTTGAGAAGTAGCAGCATATGAGCATTACGACACGCCGGCGACGTACCCTCTTTTAACAGGCATAGTACCTCCTTCCAAAGATTATTCGGTCACGCAATCGGCCTCCAGTCCACAGCGACTGCATTGCCCCGGTTCATTGCGGCGGGAGGGCAAGTAATATAGCAGGATGTGCTCAGAATATTTGTGTCTGGATAGGCCGCCAATCGGGAAACCTAGATTCTGTCGCGCCCATTTTATTACGTTCTGAAACAGACGCTTTCCTCAACATCTGCGATACATGGCCTTCTTTGTTAAAGCCAAGCTTTCTACTTGTACCAGCCAACTATTCCTTCGCGGCGTGCGGGACAATTGATTCCGAACAAGGATGAAGAGGGAGAGGGCAGTTTTTCCTCCCGGATCACAGTGTAGATGGCGCGGCGATAGGGCGCTATTACACAGCGCCCCCCGCGGGCAGCTGCCTGCTCGCACCGGGTGTCTCGTTAGAGGGACGCCTTTGTCGTCTGCTTAAGCGGTTGTTTTTCGCCTGTTCTGGCATGCTTCGCGTTCATTACGCGCTTCTTTCGCAAGACTTTTTTAACATGTTCGACGGCACCTCCTGGGTACGATGGAGCCAACGAAAGTAAGTCGTCGTACGCAAAAGATACGGTGTTGAATGGTTTACAGGCCAAAAAAAAATATGGAGACCCTATACAGACATCTGGCCGCTACAGCAATGCCAGCTTTTGCGAACTGCTTTCCACGAATGTGGCTTCGTTTTCTAAATTGGTGAATACCAGTTCTGTTGTGTTTTAAGAAGTTGTAGGGACCAGACACGCTTGGTGTGGCTGGTGCGGCTTCCTACATTTATTGGTAGAGCGTAGGCACGGCCAGAAGTGGGAGCGGCGACGACGAGCAACCGCACGGCTACGCAGTCGTGTTCAATCTCGTGTGTGGCGCGTGGAACTGCAGACGCTGGCCAAGCATTCCAGGTGATGACTAATGCGCTGATGATTACGATGACGATGGTCTCGCTACAGGGCTCCCCCCTAGTGCGTAACGTGTTCAGATAAAAACTCTATGACATGTGTTGTGGAAACAAAAAAATAAACTATGTGCAGGTATGTACAGCGCCAATGTGAAGCAGGGTATGTCCGCATTCCATGTCGTAAGATGGTCGTGATCAGTTCCGTGAGAGCGTCCGGTGATTGGGGAAGCCTCAGGTGGCCTCGGCTTGGAGTAGATGTGGGGACGACCCTGCGTGCGGTTTCGCAGTCTAGTTGGGAAAGGGGAACATGCCGCCGCCAGGATGTAGAAGACAGCCACAGTGTAGATGATGCGGCAAAGCTTGTAGAACTGGCGCTTTTGTAGCGCTCTCTTGCTACGCGTGCGTACTGGCGTTCGGGTGAAGGTACGAGCAGTTTTACGTCCGTGACGTTTTGAGCACGGAGTCAAGGGCAACATGGTAGCGCAAGTTCGAAGTGCAACCGTGGTACAATGCCCATGACTATGGCTGCAGTGAGACACCCAATTGGCGGTGCGACGACGAGCACGAGCACCCAACGATAGTCGTAGCGTGCGTGCAGGACCATGTAACTTGGCAGGAACGCACTGACGTCTCGTGGGTGTGCCTTGCTATTGTACCCGGAACGAGGCTCGTTTTTATAACGGATGGGTAAGGCGTCAATTGCGGCGTCGGCGCCGAATGGGAGAAATACGCTGAAGTGCCAACTACATCGAGGAGCCGTGAAGGTGCACGTCTGCTGCCCGCATTTCGGGCTCCGATTGCTCTCGCGGGGTTGGAGACTGCACACTGATCGTAGGTGCGTTTTCGCCGTACTTTTTAGTGCACAGTTTTCGGTATTCCTCGGAAGGTTGCGAGGCAAATTTGGTGTCCCTACGGTGTGTGGTATTACACCCTCGAGAATCCAGGTGCGGTGTTGAATGGAGCCAGATGGGAGACGCGAGTTTGTTGCAGTTGGCGTTGGAAGCCACCACGTGCGTCTCGTGCAAGTCATGCTGCTACTGCCGTGGAGCAGCGAGTTGTGTCACCGTCGTGGTGGACTTAACGTAGGACACTGGTGGAGCGGGCGATGAGTTTGGAAAGGATTTGGTGTTAACACCGGAAAATCACTCACCAGAGCTTTCGCACGAGGCAGTAGAAGCGGCCGAGGCGGGCCGTGACTGGTGAGCTTCCATGACGTCGTCCACGGCAAGTACCTGCGGTGTAGGTGCGGCTACCGCGATGGGATGGCGTCGAGGTTGCCGACACTGGTTGCCGCGGACGAAGGCGATGGTGCAGAGGGTACAATAAGCGGCTGCGGTGCGTCCGCAGAGGGTGCGTCTACCTTTTCTGGTGTGCGCCGAAAGCGCTTGTCGCTGAAGTCGTAGTGCGCGAGCATGGCAGCACGAAGGTCATCCTAAGGGTTTCGCTGCGCTGTGGTTGGGCGATGACGCAGCGGAGCTCGAGCGGAAGCACCTCCCAAATGATGGAGTGCTATAGAGGCTGCATGCTGAGGTGTTTCAGCCACGGGGCAGCCTCGAACTTGGCGAACCAGCCTCTGAGGTAGCGTGGCTCTTAAGCCGGTATTGGCGGGTCCCCTCACGTCGCCATGTCGGAGTGCCGCTGGCCGGTTAACAGGCGCGGAACTCCCGGGTCATCCAACAAATGTAGGGAGCAGACTACCTTGTTGTAGCTGGTCTGGCGTCCTACATTTATTGGGAGAGGGTAGGCGCGGCCAGAAGTGGGAGTGGCGAAGACGAGCAACCACCCGGATACGCAGCCGTGTTCGATGTCGTGTGTGGCGCGTAGAACTGGTTACGCTGGCCAGGCACCGTTGATGATGATTATGCCGCTGATGAATACGATGGCGATGGTGTCGCTACAAGGTCTTACAAAAAGAGAAAGAAGCAACCGGTTCTAATAAAAAGCGACAATAAAAGTTACTTCAGATTTCTCGCAATTCTCGATCTACAAAACAATATTATATCGGTATAAATGGGAGTTACTACGTTCGCAATCCGAAGTTAATACGTTCGCATGCCGAAGCAGGGAAGAGACGTCTTGGCGTGTGGAAAAATCAGATGTATGCAGTTAAGGATAAGGAAGAAAATGTCATCACAAATAGGAATAAAATAGTCACAGTAGTCGAGGAGTTCTGTAGAGATCTGTACAGTAGCCAGGACATCCAGGATAATTCCGAACGAGACAGTAGTTTAGAGGAGATAGACATCCCACCAGTAATGACCGAAGAGGTAAGGAAGGCTTTGAAAAAATGAAAGGGCGTAAAGCACCTGGTGAGGATCAGATAACAGCAGACCTCTTGAAGGATGGCGGAGAAATTGTGCTTGAAAAACTGGCAAACCTGTATACGCAATGCCTATTGACCGTAATGGCACCGGAATCTTGGAAGAACGCGAACATCATCCTGATCAATAAGAATGGCGACATGAAGGACTTAAAAAATTACAGGCCGATCAGCTTACTGTCAGTCGTCTACAAGGTATTTGCCAAGGTAATCGCGAACACAATTTCTGCAACCTTAAATTTCAGTTGACCTAAATAAGAAGCTGGGTTTCGTAAAGCTTATTCAACAATGGACCATATTCACACGATCAATCAGGTGAGAGAGAAGTGTGCTGAGTACACTGAACCCCTATATATAGCCTTCATAGATTATGAGAAAGCATTTGACTCTGTCGATACCCTAGCAGTCATTCAGGCATTACGGAACAAGGGGGTAGATGAGCATTATGTAAGAATACTAGAGGATATCTACAATGGGTCTACAGCTACCATCATCCTCCATAGAGAGAGCAGTAAAATACCTATAAGGAAGGGCGTCAGACAGGGAGACACAATCTCTTCAATGTTATTCACAGCATGTTTACAAGAAGTATTCAGAATGTTGGATTGGGAACAGGTGGGAGTAAGGGTTAATGGAGGATACCTCAGTAGCCTCAGACTTGCTGATGACGTTGTCTTGCTAAGTAACTTGGGGGACGAATTGGAAAGCATGCTTTCCGCACTGGGCGAACAGAGTAGAACAGTGGGCCTAGAAATTAATATCCTGAAAACTAAAGTAATGATCAATAACCTCGGGACAGAACAGCGGTTTGAGATAGGTGACGAGACAGTGAAAGTGGTAAGCGAATATATCTACTTAGGCCAACTTGTGACCCCAGATCCCAACCATGAGGCTGAGATAATAAGAAGGATCAGAATGAGGTGGGGTGCATATGGCAGGCATTCTCAGATAATGAATAGCAGCCTACCATTGTCGCTGAAGAAGAAAGTGTATGACAGCTGCATCTTACCGGTATTCACCTACGGGGCAGAAACTTGGAGGCGCACTAAGAGGGTTCAACTTAAATTGAGAATGACTCAGCGGGCAATGGAGCGGAAAATGATAGGTGTAACATTAAGGGACCAGAAGAGAGCGGAGTGGGTCAGGGAGCAAACTGGTTTTAAAAACATATTAGTAGAAATAAAGAAGAAGAAATGGACGTGGGCAGGGCATGTAATGAGAAGGCAAGATAACCGCTGGTTATTAAGGGTAACAGAGTGGATCCCTACAGAAGGCAAGCGTTGCAGGGGGCGGCTGAAAGTTAGATGGGCAGATGAGATCAAGAAGTTTGCGGAGATAAATTGGGCACATTTGGCACAAGACCGAAGTAATTGGAGAAATGGGAGAGGCCTTTGCCCTGCAGTGGGCGTAGATAGGCTAGTGATGATGATGATGATGAAATTGAATTTTATTGGATTGGAGTGGAAATCATTTTAGTAGCAGTTAGCCCTCTCACGCGTGATTTACGGTAAGAACTATCGCCAGTCCTTCACTCACTCGTCATGATTCACTTCGTGGAGATGGGCGAATGTTTTTTTTTGCATTTATTTCCAATAATGCCACCAAAATTACCCAGTTTAAATGTCAAGGCATGTTGTTTCAGTTCTGAAGGGTTGCACAGAATAAAGCCCTGGTTTTCGCAGAGCTTATGTACTGAAGCCATTTATTCCTTCTCACGTTTTCTTGAGCCCACCTTAACACTAGGCACTAAACATTTTGGGAAGATGGTGTCCTCTCGTTTGATCCGCCTAAAGAAGCGATTTTGGGCTGCCTCGTGCATTCAGGGAAAACAATTGGTCTGCAGGGAAGTGCACGCTGCAGAGCAGGTAGGCAAGGGGTCGCAGTCGAAGTATGCAAATTACAGCCTGTCATAGGACACCCCATCTTACCGGCCGTTAAAAGCGGGCGGAAGGCATCGGCTGTACGCCGGTGCACTTTGAACGGACCACCGTACCCCGACCGTGGAGGAAGGTGCAGAGCCTCGTGACAAAAAAATTCACGCATCTCATGACGAGTGAGCGAAGCACTGGGGATTGTTCTCACAGTACACCAGCAGTTAAAGTGCGCACTGCAGTTAAACAATTTCCAATCCAATGAAATAGAATACAATTCAATTTATTCCAATCCAGTTCATTTCATTTTAATAAAATCCAAACTAACCGAAATCCAAATTCAATTAGACCCAATTCAATCCAACCGAATTCGCCTCGCGTATACAAGGGGCAGCTCTCCAGAAGCACTCTCTCTCTCTCTCTCTCTCTCTCTCTCTCTCTCCCCGTCTCTCTCTAACCTTTTGTGAACCTTTCGTTATATTCTTATCAACGTTTTGTCAGCCGTTTGTTGAGAGATGTTTCGATTTACACGTTGCTGCCCAGTGAGCACGGACGCCGGACGCTGGACGGACAAGCCTCGGCCTTAAGGTGCTTCACCCCTAAAACTACCTTTTTTCTACTCTGAAGGTCCGGGTGGACACGACGTGAGGACTGCCGTTAACGGAGAAAGCACAGCTCTTTGAGGACAAGTAGCGGAGTTTAAGAATTCTGCCGGATGGCTAGCGAGTGCACGAAGAATTCATCAAGCGCTCAAAGAGTAGGGCCAAGCGTAAGCACGGGAGCACTGAACAAAAGCCGACTAAACCCAGTTATGCCGATTTTTAACAATACCGGTTATTGCTCCCTGAAGAGCTTTAATGTTCTTTCCGCGGATATTTCGTGGTAATGACGCGCCAAGACATGTTCAAGGACATACTAACAGGTCATCAACGATTGCCATATGCAATAAAATGTATAACGCAGTGCAAAAAACTACACCTAATTACCACCTACTTAGAAGTTATTATTTTGTCATTGTCTTTGCAAAATAATTGTTTTTTGAAATTATTGAGCCGCATAATTCAATTGCTGGCGATTAAAATGCAGGTAACTATTGTTTCGCAGCGATGGTCTCATCTGACACACCACCACTTTGCTGCTAAGATAAGATGAAGCTACTCGAGAATCCATCTACTGTACTTATAACAGGTGAAGGCCTTGGCGTTTTGGAGATCACTCCGAAAACAGTACAAGATGCCCTAGTTATTTTTTACAGGAACTGTCTTGAGGTTGGTAGGGAGGGGTAATTGACAATCCTGGCCTTTCTGACACACCCCACTAGCTCCCTTTACTGGTTCTCTCTGAGCATTCTACTCCGTCGAACAACTGCTTAACAGGCTGAGCTCTTCTGCCTTGCTGGTTTAAGGTTAGAGTCGTGGGTTTTCGCGCTAACGACCCCACTCCATGCCTGGCGATATTATATTTTCGTATTACTTCCAAGACGCTTTAGTCAGTTCCACAAATTCTTGATAAAAATGAAGGTTTTTGGTACCTCGAACATCAGGTAAGCCAACGAACACGTTTATTCTTCTTCCACTACGCAAACATAGAATAACATGGGGAGAGTCCACGAGCGCAGGTTTGTTATATAGACTGGATGCGGTTACTCTAAAAGGACCACAGGTGTATCGCCGGAGTCCGGGGGAATGCGTGGGTAGTCTCCCAATTACATAGGGAATGGCTAAGTGGTCATAATGATGGTCGGAAGTCGGGGAGGGTAGGACGTGCCGAAGAACCTCAGATGTAGGCGGGGTAGCTCCGATTATGTGGTCGAATGTGCTAATCTGCTAAGTGAAGCGTTGACGTCAGAATGATAGTTCGTTTGTACTTAAGCGCTATTCAGCGCCCAACGACCAGAATTTCGGGAGCTCGATGTCAGACATATGGAGCTTGAAGGGCGCTTGTTCAGCTAACAAAGAAGCCGACACACCACAGGATGAATCGGAAGTAATAGCGAGCTTGTGGTTTCCCACCAGGAAAGGTATTAGGGATCGAGAACTAGGTGGGAATAAATGAGGCAAATAGATGCCGAAGCTGAAGAAAAGCGAGAAATCTGGAGTTCAAAATTTTTGACGTAGAAGAATCGTGTGTTCAGGAATATGCTTTATTAGGACCTGTTCATCTAGGCAGAGCAGGGGAGCGCCACGTTCCCATCCCTTGCCATGTGTGACTATAAGCACTGGACAGACACTGCTCCCTTGCTGAAGCCTCTAGTTGTGTATTCGTTTTTTTGCTTTTAGAGGCACGTATATTGTTCAAGTTCTAATGCAGCAGGTAGGGAAGAAATTAGTTTACCAGACGGCATTTTTGCAAGCAATTTGAGTGAAGAACACGTAAAAACTCAACAATAACAGACGTCGATAAATAAAGTGTTTGCGCAGGTTTTGCTAGAAGAATTCGCAGCATTCACCTGTGGCTCACGGACCCCTATAAAGAATGTTTTTAGTCTTATTCAACGGTGGCAGCGCCGTTTCGGACAAATATTTTCTCACTAAATTAAGGACATAAGCCAATTGCTAAGCCTGCTTAGGGTATTCTTCTGTGGAATCCTCAGCGGGCTTAAAATATATTATGAACCTATAATAATTATTGTGAGATCACTGAATAATCTGAATGTTGACATGTGTGTAAAAGGAGTAACATAGAAAACTACACGTCGGCAGCTTCCTGTCCGTCAGTTCGTTCTCCTGTTTACACTAATCAAAAAAAGAATCGCCAGCCCTAGGCCAAAGAAGTAAGCGGCCTAATTACCTTTCAATGCCAATTGACCTATGGGACCTCGAAGAACGTACTCGGGCGAATATGTCAATCACCATCATTTGGCCAATACACACAAATGGTAATATAAATGTTCACCGAAGGAGGGACAAGGCCAACATTTTGAGATCTGCTTCTATTGATCCCTCTCCGAATAACTCTACAGATTACTTTCCATTGAGAGAAAGCAACGCCCAAATGCAAATCAGGGAACGTTGCTCCAAGTGCACCCAGCCCTCTCACCACACCAAGACGTGTAAGAATGCTGGATAAATTCCTCTGTAGAATGGAAAAGTGGTGCCATTGCATTTCTTTGGCTTGATGCAACTTGTTAGCTCCCATGACAAAGAACTGAATGCTATGTCTGTATTAGCCGCTGAACAATAGCCTGACCACAAGTATGTTTTTTACCGACCTCACAGATATAGGCCAAAGCCACAGTCAGACAACAACATGTAGACACGCTGCTCTACGCAAGTACACAGCGTGCTTAATTAAGTGGTTGTTCATGAACTTATCATCGGATGCGCTCGCGGAGAAGCACACGATCTTATGAGCTCTTAAAAGTCCTCATTTCATCTCAAGCGATCCAAAACGTTACGACTGCGGCTTTTGAGTCAATACGACTTTCAGCGAAAGAAAATCAAGTCTATCTTAGTGCCTGAGATATCCAACGAACTGTCTCGCCTTAGCATAAAAGTACTGTTCCCGGAATTGGCGCCAACCACTTATGCTTCGAAGCTCAGCAAGAAACAGGCAGCGCGCGGCATAGTGGAGCGAACTCGGGTTGAAAACTGTTGGCTTGTACCTAAGGCATATTAAGAAAAAACTCACTGGTTTTAAACCAATTCTTGATATGAACGCTGCACAAGAAGGTGGTATGCATATTTGTAAACATCTACTGCGGAGTAAAAAAGCTTCCTGTCACAAGCGAATGTCTCTTATGCCACCAAATGAAGTTTTGGAAGCTTGATGACCTAGAGCCTAACGAGATTGTAAACGCGTTCTATGCAACAACTTTCAATAGCGGCGGATGCTGCTGCGCTGAATCTCCGATGTGCCGGCGTTCTAATCTGCACGGTTATGACCACCCAGTCTAAAGTCACAGCGGGAATAACACAAAAACCTAACCTGTTAAATCCAGTCTGCCGTCATGCAGTGTTTCCTATTCAACTGGTGTGTTCGCACTGACAGAGAACCTGTGAGAAATTTATTTGCGAGAGCTAGAAATATTCTCACAATACTGAAATTCGGGTTCTGAACATAAAAATATGCTCCTCGATTGTAATCAGTGCTGCATAAACAATTTTCATGTCCACACAACAATTCCTAAACAAGGAGAGCTTACCTTCAATAACGGCGTTCACAATTACTAGCAAAGGAAGTAGCACACAAAAGAGCAATGGAGATAGTCTAAGCAAACACGGTCAGCGCTTTCTGGACTGAGGTGGCTTATCAGACACATGGAGATTTCCTTACTACAGCTTGAGAGGGGAAAACGTAATATGTTAGTGCAACAATACGAAGACCTCCTGTAGCTTTGTTGCAGACTAGGTCAGTGACTAATGTTGGTAGTAAGAGCTCAAGAACCGCCAAACTCAAATGAAAACCCTTTCTAAGCTACCTTCGTTTTCGGTACGAAGTTCACTTCCGTAAACAAAGCATTGTCATGTTAATATCGTGCGCCATGAAAAAGCCGACACAACTTTGTCTTCCAAAGTAATCCACATGTGCAAGTCGATCGCCCCACGCCAGTGTCGCCTTTCAAAGTCACAGTTAAAGTATGAGCCAAGCGCTTAAAGGTGTGCACAAGGGCATGCGTCTTCGTCTTTGCAAAGTAATTTCTGGAATAACTTCTGCCTTCGGTTTTTGTGCGGTTATCACAACCTTCCTCTGCAAAGCTACTTTAGGGAACTGAAAATATTTCTAGGCAAAGGTGATGTCAGTGAGACGATTCATGCAGACACACTCACTTACTATTTTTTTCTCACCAAGGATGGACCGCCCACTCTCTTATGATGCAGGTGGATGCATGAGCTGGGCATCGGTGTCTCGTCTTCAGGTTAAATTACACGCTCTGCCTGACATGAAACACTTAGTTTAAGGCCGGGCTGATTGTTTGACAAACGGCGGGGTACATTCTAGCGCAATAAAAAGAAATCCAGGTTCTTTGAAATGCTTAATCATTGTTTTTCTAGCCTAAATCCTTACCGTTAGCCTCAGGAAGCAATCCCGTTCTTGTTCAAGCCAAAACAGCAAAGTGGGCACCTATTGATCTTGTGGTAAATTAGCATGAACGCATACGAATGTATGGAGACATTCGTATCATCATAAACCTGTGGCAACACGGTTGCAATACCCCATTGGGGGTGCTAAAGACTTGCGGAGCATTCATTTTGGAGGGTTAAATTTTGCAAGTTTCTGCTTGCTGGATGCATACCCGCCTATTATAATTTATTAGGCCTACAGGGAGTAAATCAGCATTTTCATACACATAGGGTGGTTGCAGTACCCCTTTTGCGTTTCTGTTTCTCATCTGCGGCTATATGTAAGCGCCAGATGGATAACTTGATTAAGGGTATGCCTTATGTATCAGTGCATCCACGACGTTCATGTAACCAGTGAGAACAAGGAACACCTTGGGGTCCGGCATTCTGTTCTCGGCATGATTTAGGAATTTGGCTCTGTGTTTAAATTCGAGATATGCCCCTTTTGCCTCGAAAGGTGGGTATCTCAGTCAGGTCATAAACAAATAAAGCTTTTGCCCAAATGTTGACATTTTGAGAGCAATTCTGTATGTCTATATGCCAAAGAAGTGAAAAAAAAAGGGTTTTCGAGTTCTGGTCAAGTTTTACAAGCCTTCTTGCAAAATATATCTTCTATCTCCAACCGCTGCTCTTGTTTTATTAGGTTAAAAAGCAGTTTCAGTGGGGGCTGGACCAGCAAAGTGCATATAATGCTTGCCACTATCTGGAAACTGTGGCTCTTGTTTTCCCGCATCCAACCCTGCAAGGACGTTGTGCTAAGCTATGAGATGTGGCCTTATGGTACCGGTGCAGTCCTAACACACATAGAAGCTAAGAATGTGATATCTAATAGCCTTTGCCTCTAGGAGCTTCTAGTAAGCAGCAAAACTCTACAATCAACTCGATAAACAGATACTAGCTGTATGGTGTAGATTGATTCTGCCTGTTATTGTGGAGCATACCATTTCAAGGCCAGGTTTCTGACTACTTCGCGCCAAGAACCTGTTTGGCTGCAATCTTTACCTCGAGTGGTTTGCTAGGCTCTGAAGCACTCTATTTGCAAGTATGAACTTGTATAAAAGCCTAGCGAAGAGCTTGGACACGCCCATGCTTTTACTAGAAAATACTGCACAATAACAGCGCTAGGTATTCTCGTCCTGCTGTATTATGGGTCGAGTAGAAATTCCCGCGAATCCTTTAACGTGCTGCTGTAGTACAAGCAACAAGAAATCATCCAGTGCAGTGTCATTTTGTAGTTTGAGGAATAACAGTTTAACTCGTGCAATACCAAAAGCTCGGAATTCCGTCCCTATGAGGATAGCTCAGCATTGGGATCGCGAGCCATTATTCCAAATTACTGAAGGCCCTCCTGCCTTTCGTTTTATCTGAGACACCAGGGTGTAAGAGCAAAATGATGGCCAGGGGCAATTAGTGTTGGCAAGGCACTGGCGCTAACATTGCCGGCAATGTGAAGAGCCGCGTTACGAGCCACGCTGAACACCGAGCTGCGCAACCAATTCAGCGGACGCCGTGTCTTTTATGCCGAAACGCTGTTGAAGGCTTTACAATTTTTTGTGAGGCCATTTTGGGACGCCTATTATTAGTTACAGTTGATACTTTGCCGAAGTGAGTAGAAGTTTTCCCGTTGCCCTCCACATCTTCAGAAGCAACCATCTCTGTCCGGAGAATCACAATCCCTCTGCATATATTTTTGTGTGTACAATCCTGAAACTTTTGTCGCGTGCTTTTGATGTCTTTTTGTGCTTCTATGTAAGCCCCTCCCCTCTACAATGCTTGTATGCCCTGAGGGTAAAATAACTAAATAAATAAATAAATAAATAAATAAATAAATAAATAAATAATAAATAAATAAATAAATAAATAAATAAATGTAATCCTGGAGATGGTGGCTTCCAACAATTGCCCGACGCTGAGTTTTTAACTGGATATACCATACGTTTCTTCTATGTACCTCTGTGCCACCACGCCTCTAATGGTACAACACTGTTGGTTGCCAAAACCAAGCAATAAAGTCAAGCTGAAGAACCAAGGTACTGGTGCTTTTAAAACACAAATTGCAAGGTTTTTTTTTTCATTCAGACTGCGCCACATGAAGTAACATAACAGCCACCATGTGAGCGCGAGGCTGCTTCAACGTTGAACCTCCCGAGACCAAACCTGCATACATTGATGATTCAAAAACAACAGAATCAGACGTTTTATGAAGTTGAAGTTATCTGGCAGGTTCAACACCTCAGGCAAATGTTGCGTGTGTGCGTAACATTTGCAGAGGTAGAGCCTGGTTACTTGCCCATGTTTTGGTCGTCGCTTTTTCTTTTTACCTACGTCCGTTTTTAGGATGGAGCCGTAGAGAACCGGCCCTATCACCACTTTAGCCTTGCGCAAATAAAAAAATCTTCAATTTATTTTGACACTGCTAGGTCTGCGGTCAGACTAAATCTGAAGGTGCCGCCTCTCCAAGCACAGGCTCTTTTAGAGCTATCTTATCAGAAACTTCCACATGAATATAGCCTTCCTGGAAGTAGCCGCGTCAGAGTTAGAGAAGGCACTGCAGCTAGCAGTGATGTTCGTAGAATCTGACATGGTTATAAACAGGTAAACGAAGCTACGTTGGGGTAAAAGGCGCACAAAACCAGTAAAATAACCCCGCCTCGTTCATTTGTCTATGATTGAAGCAGTATTTGAATGTGAACTTAACAGCAGCGCCTCCACGCGGCTCGGAGAGCTTCGTGTAGGCTTATCATAGCCACGGGTGTTTAATAAAGAGGGAAATAGACATGAAAATCAATTTTTGGCTTTGGAAAGGGCTCGGGCAGTACAGCTTGTTATTTGGGTTCCTTCCTTATTCGTCCTTCTGATGGCCTACCTATCTTCGCAAAAGGTTCGGCCTACCGCCAAGCTATTCTTGCATCAATAACCTTGAAATAAAAAAAAATAAAGTGCAGAAAAAAGAAAAGAATGTGTTTTAATCGCTTGAAGTTATGATTGAGTTCTTAAAATAAATAAATGGGTTGAGGTGAATTGAGAGCTTCAGTTTTGCTCTGCCATTGTATAAACCAAATGTACTTCCAAATGTGTAATTATTCTTATCAGAAGCATCACTTGGTTAAATACTTCAAATTGAGATTACTGTATTTTCTGTTTTTGAATCCTTTTACCTTGGAAGCCATCGAAAACTCTTGAAAATGGTTGGGAATACTTTTATTCTAGTACGCATAGCAGACAAGCAGCATCTACCCCAGCAGTGCCAACAAAGGGTTTCCGCCCACAGCCTTCAGTATTCTCGTTCAAACGCAATTATACTTGTCATGCATGCCACAGATCAGGTATTTCGTATTTCCTTCACGAACGCCGCATATATGTTACCTGTCGAGTCACCGGCTTTCAAATGAGAACAGTCGGCATGCTAATTTCGGCAGCTCTTCAATTGAGTGCCGCGCTAAAACGGGCCTGCCACCTCATGTCAATACATGACCTAGACACGGAGCTGGTGAGTGATGCACCAGCAAAGGATACACGCGTAGAAGTGAAACGCCACGAAGGCCTGTCGAACCGGTGTATTGGTCTTACCGAATCCGCAAAGCAGCAGCGCCAAGGGTGTGATGGCCCGAGATGGGAGCACAAGCCGCCGCTAGACATTATCAAAGAGAAAGGATAAGAGGAAAACGACAGCTTGGTTGTTGTTGGGTAACATAATAGCCAACATTATGCGGAAACAAAATCTCACGTGCTCATAATTGATTGCGGTGCATAAAGCGCCGAAGCTGCACCTGGTTGGAGCTGCCCATAAGCTGCACGCGCCACAGCGGACGGTTCGGGATTATTATCGCCATAAGGCTATTTTTACGGTCGTCAAAATCTAGAAACACGAAGATTTTCGCTATTTGTATCGACCAGAAAAGTTTCCAACACGGCCTGGGTTGAAAAAGCGTCCTTCCGCTTAGCAGCAGTACATCTAAAACGCTGAACCACAGCGGCGGATCGTCACAAGCTAGCACTTATAGGTGTTCGCGCACACTCAGGAGTGTATTGCCCGTTGCCATTACGCAACGAGCACCGATAAAAATTGCCAGATGTCACTTCCTATCACTTCTCTTCCTTTACTTGCGCCCGCTCAAAAACCTCATGGAGGTATGCGGGACGCTTCTGGCCCTGCCACTTAGTGCGCCGTCTTAACTGCTGCGAAAACCCTGCATGGGAGACATGCCGCTGCCGAAGCAACCAAAACCAAAGAATATATGTGATTAGACCAATGGGGCACGTGCAGCTGTCTCAAAAATTTGAAGAAAACGGTACCCATTCATTCATAGACGAAACCTCTTCCTGGTGGGCAGCCCAGTAGAGCACCTCCAACACACAAGTAAACGGCTAACAGAAAATACGCAATTTTCAACGCAAGATCGCCACTACGACACTTGAGCAAGCTTCTGCGAGCGCTAGTCATTCGCTAGCAGCCATACTCATCAAGGGTCTGCAGAAGGTAGTATATATCCGCTCATGGCAAACGACGGCGCATCCACAGAAGCTAATGTTGAGCGAACCCGCCACTGGAGTGTGGAAAAATTGAGGCTCAAGAACAATGGTACTGCGGCACAGTAAAAAGACACCATAAAAGATTTTAGAAAGCATGCCGCATGTGGTAAGTGTGTAGGGGTTCGTGGCTAGGCCAATGCGGTAGCCAGCCGTGCCCGCAACTTATGCCATTACACCTACGCTCTTGCAGCACAACTTATCCAACCAGTCTCAACATTGTTGCTGTCTCTCATTTGCCTGTTTAGAGCTCTTTTCCTTTAAAATGAATAACAAATCTCTACTAGACGAATGTCATTTTGAATTATAGATAGACCTCATTCGGAGCAGTTAGGCGCTAAACCACAAGACCATATTTAGTGGCGTTGTCGTCGAACGAGTGGCTAAAATAATCTCCACTTTAAAAAAACAAATGAAACACTAGAATATCAACAGGAAAGTGCTAAAATGTTGTTGATTTGTATACAGGGTGTTTCAGCGAACACTTTCGAAAATTCGTAAAAATAGGCTTTTTGCGAAAAAAGAAACCCTCTTTCATAGGAGATTGCTAGCTGCGGCCGACGCCATATAGTATCAGGGGTGTCCACATTAGTTAGGTGGGTAATTTATTTCTACTAATGAACTTCTTAGTTAACGGAGTTTGGGGGTTATTGTCAATGGTGATTTTGTAGGCCCGGAGAAGACCACTTCATATCAGTTCTTAAAACAACGAAAAACTCGGTGTTTAAAGCCCTGTAGCACGAGAAAACTTGCCATTGTTTTTCACTCAAAAACGAAACTTGGCGCTCGAGGAGCGCTGGAAGTCTTGAGCGAGCGCAACTTTGCCAGTTGACGTGTTTCAATGAATGTGGTGGCCAATTTGAAATGTAAGTGCAATTTTCCCTAGCTAGGAAGCCTCATCATCAGCCACAGCCGCGAAAGCCCCCCTCGACAAGCAAACAAACCTATCCTTTCTCTGATGCGCTTTTAAACACGCAGCGATTATTAAAGAACAGCAGATAAACCTAATGAAAAAAACTTTAACGGATGGTGACGTTTCACATCTTGCACTTCCGGTAGCCATGTCAGATGTGGTCCAGACAATAAATAAATAAAAAGAAAAGCAAAACGGTCGCCAACGCCCACTAGGGCTCCCGAAACGGGCGACCATGTTGTGGGCAATGGCTAGCCTCTTTCTTGCGCCTATCAACAAAAGAAAAGATAACGCTAGCCGTGGTATCAGGTGAGCGTTGATCATTGAAAAACACTGGAGGCGATGGCGTTGATATCAGCTGATTTCCTAGCGTGCGGAATCACCAGAGCCTTCTTGAATTGGGCGACACAGTCACCTCAACACGTCATCAGCGGATGTTGTGTTTGCACTATACTTCGGGCGCACCATGTGCGCTGCGTTTCGGTTTCATGGTGGGAAAATACTTTATTTTTGCGGGATGCACGGTTCAACACAGTGTATTTTTCTCTGCTTTAAGAACTGATCGGTTATCGTCGTCTGTGTGGCTACAAACTCGGCATTGGGAATAACCACCAAACTTCAGTAATAAAAAATTCATTAAACAGTTTTAGTTGTAACTAGGTAATTCGAATGTTTCTCATAACTGCTGACGTCCGTCGAACCTGATAACTTGTTCCTTAGGAAAATTCCTATTTTTGTTGAAAAGCATACCTTCAGGAATTTTTGAAAGGGTTTACTGAAACACCCTGTATATACGTAAAAATAATCCTCCAAAAAGTTATATTGCGTGTATATTATCGGATCTTTCGTAGCTGTGTAACAGCCGCTACCTCTGCGGGTTTAAATATCGCATGGGGGATGCATTGCACGGAAGTACAGGTGCCGCAACTACGGCTCCATAAAATATACTTCAAAACGGTGCAACTGGTGCATTCTCGCTTAGCTTTAGCAACAAGTGCCCCAGCGCCATGCTATTTTCCCCACATCTTAATCCAGACAAGCATACAGTTCCTGGGTAGTGCTCATAACTAATGGGTAGCTCAATGAAGACTTCCAGAAAGCTTGCGAATTAGCTCAATACTGTGTTGAACATGATAATAAAGTTGAAGGACGTTTTTGCAGGTCGATGTTGAGGGAGAGTCATTTCATTGTTTTTAACGCAACTTAAGCTACAAGGTACCTTGTCAATTTGCGGAAGTTTTAAATTTAGTGATTAGGGACCACAAAATTTTGGCGGCCACTAACAAGGCCACCTGGGGGGGGATGTTAAGAGGTGATACGCGGCACTACCGAATCAGAAGACCTGTGCAAAGCATCTGAAATAGCGTTTTGTATACCAACGTAATACTAGAATAAGCTGCGACACTGCCACTATTATACGAAGGCAGAGCGAGTCCTGCTGCGCCTTCGCACCATTCACCTCCGTTTCGCAACCACTTCGGCAATGACTCCAGCTCCAGGCGGGAATAAGAAGACGTGGTACACTGCTTGGTCTGTGGCACCTATACACACTAAGGACAGTTACGCTTGTTCCTCGACATCATCGCCACATTAGCACCTCTGATTAAAGTGACCCAGTTTTAAACCCTTCCGGTGAGACACAGTAGCGGAATAATTAGTGCGGGTTATTATTTCGTAGAGCTTGGTCCGTAATTAAGTGTAAGGTTTTTGTTTGCTTTGAGTACTCTTGTTCATTCTTGACTGTTACGTTTGCTTAAGTGTTTCTCCAGTACGTTTATTCTGTTTTAAGCCAAGCCTAATATTCCCGGTACAAATCCAGCAAACCCAAGCCAGAATTTCTTCTAACACGGGCCTAGTGTGCTCAAGGGGGATCAACAATATGTGCGGTTCTCGGCGCTGATGGTGTCACAGAGGACACTTCGGCCACCTACGGAACCAATTCGCGTAGTTAACGGCTTTAGACTGAAAGCGGCTAAGCATTCTTTTGTTTGAAGGGGATGGTTGCGAAGAGGGTGATAGAGGGAGAGAGTAAGGGAGCGCGAAATCAGAAAACGATAGAAGTAGCTGGCTGCATGAAACTTGACTGTGTGTTTGCTGTTAATACGGCGATGCGCCGAGCAGCGTCTTGGGTTTGCCTTTCTACGTGCTCTATTCTGATAGATGAGCTCTTGCTCAAAACCGATAACTTAACCCAGTGTAACCAGGGCAAAATATATGGTTAGGGTTGTTCGTGGGTATCCTGTCTGAAAGGCGAATTCTTCCCGGGGAAAACTGGAGCCAACGCGCTGACAAAATAAAACTATCTAAAACATTCCCCAAAACTTCAGTGCTCAATCTTTCTTCTAATAATTCGCTAATAATTCGCTGGTCATGCATATTGAGAAAGTCGAGTCGCATGACTGCTAATTTTTTAGCCTACCGCCTTTGCTTGAGTACATTTTGTTTTGCCTTTTTAGACGCTTGATTTTTGGCTTCCGCAAGAATTTACTGCTGCAATAAACGAACCGCGAGAAAATCCAATCCAAGCAGTATCATGTAGCACGCCCTGTGCATATAGTATACTTTTTGAGTATACTGAACCCCTATACATAGCCTTTATTGATTATGAGAAAGCTTTTCACTCGGTCGAAACCTCAGCAGTCATTCGGGCATTTCGGACCAGGGTGTAGATGAGGATTACGTAAGAATACTAGAGGATATCTACAATGGGTCTACAGCTACCATCATCCTCCATAGAGAGAGCAGTAAAATACCTATAAGGAAGCGCGTCAGACAAAGAGACACAATCTCACAAATGCTATTCACAGCATGTTTACAAGAAGTATTCAGAGCATTGGATTGGGCACAGGTGGGAGTAAGGGTGAAGTAGGATACCTTAGTAACCTCAGATTTGCTGATGACGTTGCCTTGTTAAGTAACTCGGGGGAGGAATTGCAAAGCATTCTTACCGCGCTGGACAACCAGAGTAGAACCATGGCCCTGAAAATTAATATTGTGACGGGACAATTCCTGTTCGCGCCAAACATGCAGTGGGCGCTGCGCCGCTGATAGAAGACGACGAGATCGACAACGCTTAACCCCGGACTCACGCTGCTGCCTAATCCAGTGCTTCCCAGCTCATTCGGACTTATAAATAGCTTCCCCTTACGCGTCTTTGCCACGTAACATCCTTGGTGGAGGTTGCGGAGTTTGAGTGAACAACTCATCCCGTACCCTCGCCTGGGCGTGCTCCACCAGCTCCACCCACCACGGAGCTTCGTAATGGACGCTCGGTTCCTCGTGTCACCATGCCGACCGATGGAGCGACCGCGTCGACGACACCCCTCGTCATCGTGTCTCATGCCCGGGACCCTGGCCTCTTGACCAGAACAGACGACGTTGATGTCGACGACTGGCTCAGCCTCTATGAGCGTGTCAGCGCTCACAACAGGTAGGACCCTACCATCATGCTGGCGAATGCGATATTCTACATGAAAGAGGAAAGTCCCGCGCGCAAGTGGTTTGAGACTCACGAGACCAAAATCACCAGTTGGGAGGTGTTCAAAACGAAGCAGCGAGGGGTATTCGGAAAGCCTCTTGGCCGTCAGCTTCCTGCCCGAAAGGAGCTCGAATCGCACGCTCAGACGTCGACCGAATCTTACGTCGCCTATATCCAGGACGTCTTTGCCCTTTGCTCGAAGGCTTACAGCACCATGACGGAGACCGATAAAGTAGGCCACATACTGAAGGGCATTGCGGATGATGCATTCCACCTTCTTATGTGCAAAGACTGTGCCACAGTGGAGTCCATCATTACGGAATGTCGCCGATTCGAAGAGGCCAAAGGACGCCGTATCGCCCACAACTTCACAAGGCTCCCGCACACAGCAGCTACATCTTCATGTGAAGATGGACGTCCACCAGCCCGTATTTCACGCCTTCAAGATCCCGTTCCGCCATCTGCAGATATAACAAAAATCGTGCGCCGAGAACTGGAGGCTATGGCCCCTACTACTGCGGTGCCATACGGGCCGGATCGGAATGAGCTCCACACCGTTTCCGCCATCCAAGCCATTGTCCGCGACGAAATGGCCAACCTGGGCCTTCACTCTGTGTGCGCGATTGGCTCTACTTTCCAACGACCGTTTAGGTCTCCCGGCTCCCACATCGACCATCCTCCTCCCCGCTACCCCCGCCGGAACCCTACTGAGTGGCGTACACCAGACGACAAACCGATTTGTTTCAGTTGCTCTGGAGTCGGCCACATTGCCCGGTACTGTCGCAACCGCAGGCCCCCGACCTTCCGCAACGGCTACGCCAACTACAGTACTTGACCGTCCTTTGGCTACTCCAATGACCGGCAAAACTGCTTCTCTTCCCGAACTGACTTCAACCCGCCCAACTCTACCAGTCCCAACACCCGAATGAACCGATCGCCGTCACCGCAACGCCGCCAGTCCCGATCACCACAGCCTCGCCGCCCCTCCGCCATGGCCGACTACTCCCGACCCCCTCCGGAAAACTAAGTCATGCAGCTCAAAGAGGTGACGCTGCATCAACGACCCGGCCCGTAAATCCTCTACTGACTTTGCCGACTATACACAATTTACTTGAAGTCCTTGTCGATGGAGTTGTAGTACGAGCTCTTATCGACACCGGTGTCCAGATTTCCGTCATGAATTCGAGCCTTCGCCGCCGTCTCCACAAAGTCCTTACGCCGCAAACGTCCCGTGTAGTTCGAGTCGCCGACGGCAGCACGCCTCGGGTCGTCGGAATGTGCACAGCTCGCATACGCATCGCTGACCAAGAAACAGCCGTTCTGTTTACCGTACTCGAACAGTATCCTCATGACCTCATTCTGGGCCTTGATTTTCTCTCTGAGCATTCCGCTCTCATCGACTGTTCTACTGGACTCCTCCGCCTCCAATTTCCTCTCCCTCCTTCTTCCGACGCACCCTAGCTGCGCTGTTGCAACACCGAACACGTTCGTTTGCCCCCAAACGCTGTCAGCTACATCTCCTTATCCCCGTCCTCCCCTGTCGACTACGGCGACTACGTCGTTTCACCTCTTCTGGACGTGCTTTTGTCACGAAATGTTACTATGCCGCATACTATTGTCACTATTGTTGACAACAAGACCTGTCTCCCGTTCCTCAACTTCGGTTCCTTCCCTCAAGTTTTACCGAAAGGAATGGCACTTTCGCCGCAATGCCCTTTGGAATCACATACCGCTACTACCCCGTTAGAGCCCGTGACGCCTTGTTTGGGCCACACTGTGCAGGCATCAGTCCCAGCGAATGAAGTCGCAGCGATGATCGCACCCGATCTTTCGCAAATGCACGCCGACCCTCTTAGTTCTCTCTTGACGTCCTATAAAGACATCTTCCATTTAGGCAGCCGTCCAGTGAGTACGACACACGCTGTAACGCACCGCATCATCACTGGGGATGCAGCACCGGTGCGAAGACGGCCATATCGCGTATTTAATTCTGAACGCCTCGTGATCCAACAAGAGGTCGAGAAAATGCTCAGCAAGGACATCATTGAACCGTCTTCTAGTCCGTGGGCATCCCCTGTCGTTTTATTCAAGACGGCACGTGGCGTTTTTGCGTTGATTATCGGCTTTAAACAAGATCACGAGAAAAGATGTCTATCCGCTTCCGCGCATACACGACGCCCTCGTCTGCCTGCATGGGGCCAGATACTTTTCGTCGATTGACCTGAGATCTGGTTACTGGCAGATAGCCGTTGATTCGCAAGACCGCGAAAAGACTGCATTCGTGACCCCTGATGGCCTTTACCAATTCCGGGTAATGCCATTTGGTCTGTGAAATGCTCCGGCCACATTCGAGATAATGATGGACTCCCTTTTGCGCGGTTTTAGGTGGACCACGTGCTTATGTTATCTAGACGACGTCATCATCTTATCACCCACATTTGAGACACACCTGGAGCGCCTGTCAGATATCCTTGAAATATTACGACGCGCTGGTTTCCAACTAATTTCCAAGAAGTGTCGGTTTGGTCACCGCCAGATAACAATTCTTGGGCACCTGGTCGACGCCTATGGAGTTCAGTCCGACCCCGACAAAAATCGAGCCGTCACCGATTTCCCCGTTCCACGCTCGACTCACGATGTCCGCAGCTTTGTCGGACTTTGCTCCTATTTTCGCCGCATTAGAAAATTTTGCCCACGTCGCTCGTCCTCTCCCGGACCTTTTGAAGAACGGTGCCCCTTTTACATGGGGTCCCGATCAAGCCCAAGCATTCGGCACTTTGATTTCCCTCCTAACGTCACCGCCAATTTTGGGCCACTTCGACGCTTCCGCTCCCACCGAAGTGCGTACCGACGCCAGCGGCCACGGGATCGGCGCCGTATTGGCCCAATCGCAAGCCGGCCAAAACCGCGTGATTGCGTACGCCAGCCGTTTGCTGTCGAAGTCCGAGCGCAATTATTCCATTACAGAGCGCGAGTGCCTTGCTCTTGTCTGGGCCCTCGCAAAATTTCGTCCCTACTTGTACCGCAGACATTTTAAAGTCACAGATCACCATGCGCTGTGCTGGCTTACCAACTTGAAAGACCCCACCGGGAGGATGGTCGCTGGGCATTACGTCTGCAGGAGTATACGTTTTCCGTCACCTATAAGTCGGGTCGCTTGCATAAAGACGCCGACAGCCTCTCACGTCACCCTGTTGAGCCCCCTGAGGCCACCCCGCCTACTGATGTCGCTTGCGTGTTCGCAATATCAGACTTTCTCCACATCGGTGACGAGCAGCGCCGCGATCCGTCGCTCCGTTCCCTCATTCAACGACTTACCTCTTCATCACCCGATTCTTCCACGCGCAACTTCACCCTGCGAAATGGCGTCTTATACCGCCATAACTTCCGTGCTGACGGTCCGGACCTCCTACTCGTTGTGCCCAGCCACTTGCGTTCGACCGTCCTGTACCAGCTACACGACATACCCACCGCAGGCCACCTAGGAATAACCAGAACTTATGATCGAGTGCGGCGTAGGTTCTTCTGGCCTGGCCATTACCGATCTGTACTCCGCTACGTTGCCTCGTGTGACAGCTGTCAGCGTCGGAAAAACCCTTCCACACTTCCTTCTGGAGAACTTCAACCCATCGACATTCCCCATGAGCCGTTCTTCCACGTGGGTCTCGATTTATTTAGTCCCTTCCCACTGTCTTCAGCGGGAAACCGGTGGGTCGCCGTTGCGACAGATTACACCACGCGGTACGCCATCACCCGCGCCCTTACAACAAGCTGCGCGACTGACGTCGCTGACTTTCTTCTCTACGACGTCCTTCTGCACCACGGCGCGCCCCGCCAGCTTCTGACCGCGGGAAAAACTTTCTGTCCAAAGTTACCGACAACATCCTCCGCTCTTGCTCGACGAAACACAAGCTTGCAACGGCCTATCACCCGCAAACTAATGGCCTCACCGAACGTATGAACCGGACGCTAACCGTCATGCTGTCTATGTACGTGTCGTCTGACCACCGAGACTGGGACCTTGCATTACCATTCGTAACTTTCGCGGACAACACCTCCCGCCATGACACGTCCTGTTTCTCCCCATTTTATATACTGTTTGGCCGTGAACCGGCTTTGCCTTTGGACTCGGTCCTTCCTGCCTGCGCCTCTGAATACGCTCGCGAAGCTATCACTCGCGCCCATCAAGCTCGTCAACTGGCTCGCGACCAGCTTCTTGCTTCGCAAGTATCACAAAAGACACGGTACGACGAACGTCACCGCGCGGTCCACTTTCCTCCGGGATCCCTCGTCCTGCTCTGGTCCCCTGCACGTCGTGTTGGCCTATCCGAAAAACTGCTCCAACCCTATTCTGGTCCATACAAAGTGTTGCGTCACGTCACAGATGTGACGTATAAGGTCCCTCCTACCGTCTCTACTTGGGCCTCATCCTCTACTGTCCCGCCTACCAGTGTTGTCCATGTCGCCAGCCTCAATTCATATCAGCTCCCGCTGACCAATTCTCCTTAGACAGCACCGAGACGGTGCCTCTTCCGCCGGGGGTCATGTGACGGGGCAATCCTTGTTCGCGCCAAACATGCGGTGGGCGCTGCGCCGCTGATAGAAGACGACGAGATCGACAACGCTTGGCCCCGGACTCACGCTGCTGCCTAATCGAGTGCTTCCCAGCTTATTCGGACTTATAAATAGCTTCCGCTTACGCGTCTTTGCCACGTAACAATATGCAGAAAACCTAAGTAATGTGCAATAACCTCGGGACAGCACAGCGGTTTGAGATAGGTGGCGAGGCCGCGGGAGTAGTAAGCGAATGTATCTACTAAGGCCAAGTTGTGACCCCGCATCCCAACCATGAGGAGGAGATAATTCGAAGGATAAGAATGGGGTTGAGTGCATTTGGCAGGTCTTCTCAGATAATCAATGTCATCCTGCCATTTTCCCTTGAGAAGAAAGTGTATGACAGCTGCATCTTACCGGTACTCACCTACGGGGCAGAAACTTGGAGGCTAACTGTGAGGGTTTAACTTAAATAGAGGACGCCTCAGCAGGCAATGGGGCGGAAGATGATAGGTGTAACATTGAGGGACAAGAAGAGAGCGGACTGGGTCAGAGAACAAGTGCGTGTTAAGGACATATTAGTAGAAATTAAGAAGAAGAAATGGGCGTTGGCAGGGCATGTAATGCGAAGGCAAGGTAGCCGCTGGTCTTTAAGAGTAACAGAGTGGATTCTTAGGGAAGGCAAGTGTTGCAGTTGCGGAAGAAAGTTAGATGGGCAGATCACTTCCAGAAGTTTGCGGGGATAAATTGGTCGCAGTTAGCAAAGGACCAGGGAATTGGAGAATAAAAGGAGAGGCCATTGCACTGCAGGTGGCGCAGATAGGCTGGTGATGGTGATGATGATTATGATGATGATGCCCGAGGTTAGCTACTTTTATGAAAACGAAAACGTGTTTTTCAAGAGATGCTGCGGTTTCACACGCCATCTCCTCTACGAGTTTGCTTAAAAACGTTTGGGCCACTTGACTTTCTGCGCTGCTAACGTGGCCTCTAGGATAGGCTCGTTTGCTATTTAGGTTGCGTATAGTCACAGTAATTTTTATTTAGGTTTGTAGTTGTGCTCACGCCTTTCTGGCGAGGGAGAAACAGACTATACTTCGGATCTCAGTGAATTTTTCGTCTGTGGGCATTCCCTTAAGAATGAAGCAGCACCTCACAAGGATTACTCTTAGCGTCGTTGTTGTTTCTTCGGAACTTATTATAATAAATACTAGCAAATTTACTACAGCCGTATAGTGCAGACTAAGTTTTTAAATTGTCTCATAAATTCTTTTCAGGTAAACAACATTGCGATCTCCGTATTATAGGAGGAAGGGCCAGCAGCGACCACGAACATTGTGCACAGTCCTTCAAAGAACAATGCCACCCGAGAACTAAACTACCTTCGAATATAAACGAAAATTCTGTGAAGGAAGCGGTGAAGCAGCAGCAACGTATTTCAACCCATTGAAAAACTGGATGCGAAATTAGTGCGTTATGTCGCTTTGGATTTTTTAATAAAAAAACACGCTAAAATGTTTTAAATCTACCTTGAGTACTTCAAATGCACGACCGGCCTTACTGGACCTTGTCTTATAATGTTTTCCTGTTACCAATGTGTGCACTTAATCGGCTGCTCGTTTGCCAGCACTCAGCCAGCATCGGTCTATACCTTTAGAAACTGTGTAAAATAAGCAGCTTATTTTGCATGAGAAGACTATTGTGCTCAGAGTAGAAAAGTGGAAATTATGGTCTCTAATATATAATTCTTATAGAAGAATTTTTATTTTTTGTCCTGAGTCTTTACAGGGACGGGAGCAGAGGCTATAGGCTTTGCAGCCTGACAAGGGCCCCTGCACCTAACTACATTTGACAAACAGGGCACTTATTAACAATAATGAAATATCATATCGCAGCATTTCACACAATAACACAGACAATAAAAATTCACACAATAACAGAGTAGAGGTTAGAAAACATAGGCTTTCACTTAAAAAAAAGAGAAAAAAGGTCACTTATATACTTTTAAAAACTCGCACAATTGCACAGTAGAACATCACAACAAACATAATATAGGCGTTCACATACGTTTTATCATACAATACACATTACCCAGTAAAAAAGTTCAAGTACACATACTTTATTACATATATTCCATGTCATGGCATAAAAGGATGGACTTCATTTGGGCTGTAGAATGAATATGACTGGTGTCTATGAGACCATGTAAACGATTTATCAAGGCAGGTGCTTGGTACTCGACGTGCTGTTTACCGTAATTTGTCCTCACTATTGGGGTTTTCCTGTACAGATGACGCATGTTGTAATTAAAATTCTTATTTTCTGGTGTGTTCTGAAAACTCTGAGGATCATTTTTCTGAACCCATTGTAAAAGCCTAAAGTAATATAGTTGTTTTATTTTTAACATTGAGTATTTTTCGAAAAGTGGCTTAGTTTTTAAGTCCCTGATGAGGCCATGATATTGTTCGAAGGCTCGCAGGACTCTTTTTTGCATAATCAGTAGTTTTTGATAGTTCGTTTGTGTCGTAGTACCCCATACCATGATGCAATATGTCATTTTCGAATAAAACAGTGCATATTACAACTCCATTTGTAGCCATTTTGGTACAACTGGGCTCAGTTTGTATAAACACCCAGCAGTTCTACTAAGCTCCATAGTTAGTTTTTGTATATGTGGGTTTCCATGTCAAGCCTTCATTAAACCATACACATAAAAACTTCTGACTGGTTACCTGTTCAATTTTTCTGCCCTCAAACAAAATGGTTGAATTATATAAACGCGGCTTATTATTAGGAGCAAATACAATGTATTTGGTTTTACTGACGTTTAGTTGAAGTTTGTTTACACTAAGCCATCCAGAAAGCTGGTGGAGATATTTATTAACGTGGTGTTCAAGTTGTAGAATAGATGTACCGCTAAAGAAAATGTTCGTATCGTCTGCGTACATAATTAGCTTTGGAGAACATGGGATATCACAGAGATCATTTATGTAAATTATAAATAGTAGCGGACCGAGTATTGACCCCTGCGGTACTCCTCTAGTTATATCTGCATAAGCAGATGCACTGTTGTTCATGCGGACATATTGACGACGGTTTATTAGGTAGTTTTTCAGTAAGTCAAGAACCACACCACGTACACCATACTTGCTAAGTTTATGGGTTAAGACATCATGGTATACTGAATCAAATGCCTTCCTAAAATCAATGAACAAACCAAGGGAGTATAGTCTATGTTCGATGTTTTTAATTAGTTCGTGTTTGATATTTAGCAGAGCTTTTTCACTGGATTTATTTTTCTGAAATCCATACTGAGCCTCATTGATCACATTGTACTTGCTAAAGAACTTGTACAACCACGTGTTTATTGCATTTTCAAATACTTTTGACACAACCGGAAGAACAGATATAGGCCTGTAATTAGTGAACTGACTTTTATCACCGCCTTTAAAAACAGGACACACACGCGCTATCTTTAGGCGGTCGGGGAAAATTCCAGTTTCGAACATTGCATTGATTATATGGGCAATTATTGGGGCTATAATATCAGCTACGTGTTTTAACGGAGTCGCCTTTATCTCGTCATAACCTGCAGCTACGTTATTCTTGATCTGCTGTATCAGTTTCAATACTTCATCCGATGTCACAGGGGTTAGTTGTACAGAGTTTGCAAGGCTAAACTCGTTTGACACAAAACAAGGAACTACATTACTATCATTTTTGTATTCCGCACTTGTGACAAAGTACTCATTCATCTGATTTGCCGCTGCAGTGTCGCATAGGATACCTGCACTATTCTGAATGGATATTTGTGGTGGTTGTTCCTTCCCAGACATTAGGTTCTTCACTTCTTCCCAGACCTTCCTAGGGTCATTTTTTATCGTAGTGAACAGCTTACCATATTACGCTTCCTTCGCATGCCTCAGTTCTGTGGTCAATTTATTCCTATATTTTTTATACTCAGACAAGGCCTCGGGATTTTTTGACTTAACAAAAGCGTGAAACATCCTATGTTTCGTGTCGATCATTTTCAACAGCCTTCCATCAATCCAGGGCTTCCTAGCTCGTTATGATTTGCAATTTCGCGATGTGATTGGAAATGCTCGAATATAGCACACCATAAACTTTTCGAAAAACGCCTCGTATGCCGCATTGGGGTTTTTTCGCTGGAATACGCATGTCCAATCGGTTGATTGAACATGTGAGCGAAATGCTTGCAGGGCTGCAGCAGTGATGCTTCGAGATAAGGTCTTCACTTTCGTTTTGTGTTTGACATGCGCATTTGGCATCAAACAGAAAACTGGTAGATGATCGCTTACGTCAACAGTTAGTAGTCCAGAAAAACAGTCAGGTGAATGAACGTTCGTTAAACATATGTCGATTGAGGTGGCACTTTTTTCAGTTAATCTCGTAGCTTCCGTAACAAGGTTTCTGCATGCGAATGAGTGCATGATTTAAATAAAATTTATAGCTGAAGTGTCACCCGATAACATATTTATGTTGACATCCCCCATGATGACGAACGGCATAGACAAGCGGCTTAACATAGCAAGCACACGCTCAAAACAGTCAAAGAATTCACGTTTGTTATCCATAGGTGGTCGATACATAACCGTCACTATTAATTTCTCTAAACGTACCAACATACACTCGACGCTATTAGTTATTACCGAAAACTCCGAAATTACTTCGTGCCTCATTGACTGTTTAACATAAATGGCTACGCCACCGCCCCGGCCACTTGGCCGCACAAGGCCGTTGTAAGAGTAACCATGAAAATACGGTGGTTTTTCCGTTTCTGTCAGCCATGTTTCCGTGTACATTAAAACGTCGAAGCTATGGGATGTGGATGCGTACAAGTCACTAAGCTGTTCCTGTTTATTTCGGATGCTACGCGTATTTATGTGCAAGATTTTGAGCTGATTCGGCATACATGGAAAAGATGTGTTAACAGTCGCCACATCATAGTAGCTACATGATGTCTGGCTGTCCATTTTTCCACAACACAATCACAGTACTAGGCTTGCGAAAGACTACACGCTACAATTCTTCGTTCATCTTTTCAATGTCGCTTATGTTAAAAATTTTCAGTGCAGGTGAGCCCTCCTCTTTCCTTGCAAACACCTTTCCTCCTGCAGTCCACACAAATTTCCAGCCCAATTCTTTCTTTTTTTGCACTGTGGCAGCGAGCAGGTGTTTGCCATGCCGTGTTAAGTGTTCGTTCACATAAACCGTAGAGGAAGACTGAAACCCGAAATTCTTTGCATCCAGTTTTGATTTCTTTGCTTTGCTGAGAAAGGCATTCCTCTTCGTTCTACGGATGAACCGAACGATTATATTTGACTCATTGTGCCGAGCAGTAGGCACACGATGGCAAATATCAATGTCGGCATCGGTTACTTCCTCTTGTATGACTACGCCAATTTGTTTGATTAAAGCAACCGGTTCACCTTCGAGAGGAATGCCCTTAATCTCAACATTGTTAGAGCGTTGGAACTGTTCTAGCTCTTCTAGTTTATTTGTCAGTTTCATGTTCTGTGAACGAAGGTCGCGATTCTCTTTTAGTACTTCTTGTAGCTGCTTCGTGAGTTCACCAATTCCGTCAAATTTTTCTTTTAGGCCTCTAATTTCTAGGCGGAGCTCACGCTTGAAATCTTCAAAGGCTTTAGACATATCACGCGCGTCCTTGGTCATTTCAACAACACGTAAGAGTACAACTGTACAGGCAAAAGCAGTGGCAGATTGTTCGGCAGCAGTGCACACTCGTCTACGATACAACGAAATGGGATTTTTCAAGTTTGCTGCTTACCTGTAAGAGCAAGCGCAGTGATTAGCTGCTGTTCAGGCGTGCACCGCTGCCGAACTGCACGGAATCCTCGTTGCGCTGGTCTTCTTATGCCGTCCGTGCTTTTACCGGTCCTCAAAAAGTGGGTGTTGCCTCGTACTTCCTGCCACGATCACAGATGCTGCAGGCGATGCTCTGAGCTCGTGGCGCACATGCGTCGTCCACCGGTTTCCACAAATCTTCACGCAGGCGGGGTGGCGGTCTGTAAGAGCAAGCGCAGTGATTAGCTGCTGTTCAGGCGTGCACCGCTGCCGAACTGCACGGAATCCTCGTTGCGCTGGTCTTCTTATGCCGTCCGTGCTTTTACCGGTCCTCAAAAAGTGGGTGTTGCCTCGTACTTCCTGCCACGATCACAGATGCTGCAGGCGATGCTCTGAGCTCGTGGCGCACATGCGTCGTCCACCGGTTTCCACAAATCTTCACGCAGGCGGGGTGGCGGTCTGTAAGAGCAAGCGCAGTGATTAGCTGCTGTTCAGGCGTGCACCGCTGCCGAATAAGAGAAAGGTTCTGCACGTAGCTTTAAAATTTTATTTAGGGTGTAGTACGAAATAAGGTTTTGGCAAAAAAAACTTTTCTGCCTTCGCCTGACCTGGAACTTCGGGGGCAGCCGCGTGCATCCACAGTAATGCAGATTTGTTCTACCTGTACGACCACAATGTTCTGTCGCTTGTGTGTTTCTTGTTTTTCTCGATGTAAAATCGCAAATGTCGCACATCCTCTCCAACCATCTCCGTAAATATTTTTTGGGTCAAGTTTCCATGCCGGACTTTATATACTGTTTCACGTGATTTACGAGAAAGGTGCACCGAATATTGAGAAAAGAAGGGTGTTCTGTTCGAAGTCCAGAATGGGCTGGCGCTGAATTCAAGGTTAACCAATATTGAAGTAATTAATGCACCTTTCGCAATAGGCCGCTGTTTGGACACACTAGTGCGACAAACAGCGTTTTCAGCCATTACTCGAGCCACTCGAAGAGCCCCTCCTTATTTTGTCATTTTTTTAAATACGTCTTTTGTCATACGAGAGAGGCATCGCTGCTTGCTTAGACAGCTGGAACAGCTCATCGTTGACGAGCGGGTGGACGAAAAGTTTGGATGGAGCTAGGTTTGGTAATGGCAAAAAATTCTGTGGCGCGTCACGTGCACAGCCACACACTTGAGAACCCAATTGCAGCATACACGGTTTTAATTACATGTAGGTCAGCTTCAAAAGTAGTTTTAGACTAATTTATTTTTTTTTGTTATGAAGACAGAACCACCCGTTCATTTACCATCATTTGTTAGGTGGCAGGACCTTAATCCTCGAGCTACTGTTTATTCATTCCACAGAAATATACCGTTGCGTCAAGATTAAAAGGATTTCCAGTTGTAGAAGGTGTATCCAACCCAAGCGTTCAATTTTTGAGAACATCAAAGCATGGAATTCGAAATGCACTCACAAATATTTAGTAGCAGAATTATAATTTATTCAGCGCATTTGAAACTTATTTTTATTAGTATCCACCGGTCGTTTTCCCTCAGGCGGTTTATTTGGGGTTGCAACACCTAGAATGCGATTGCTTGAAGTGTTTCTCCAAACTGGGCGATACAGTGGCACAGTGAAGTAAAGCAAGTATAATTGTGACATTAGCCCCGCGAACTCACACCTGGTATAGCGCCAGATCGTTGCCGGGTTTAGACGCCGAAAGCTTTACATGTCAATGCAGCTGTACCTTCGGTTAGGGGTCGTTGTCGGAATTCGAAGCGGGGTACAGGTTTCTTTACTAAGCCACAACTCTAGACGGGTTGTGTACGTCATTATCGGAAACTGAAGGTTTTACGAGACACTACTTTCTTTTAGATCTGAAGGCATTCCAAACCCTCTTCCAGCCTAACAAAATATTCAGGCAGAAGAGAGGGATATTCTTGTTAACAAATTAACGGACTATATTGAAAACTGCGCGCCAAGAATGTTGCAGGTCGCTTGAGGAATTACATTATGTTCATCTATCGCATATGCTTTCGTCAAGAAAAGAAACATTTTAGTGGCAAAGCTGTTAACCAAATCGTTATTTTTCCTGTGCGCAGTCAAAATTACCAAGAAAATGCCAAGCGCACACACGTAAGCGTTCGCTTCCTAGCGACCGCCGGACGTTGAAAATAAGAAAATGACGAGCCCTTATGTGTGCGTGCCTCGCGTCGCACGCCCAGCGTCCGCGGCGCACGTTTGTCAAGCGAAGCATGCCCAAGTAGCAAGATTGGCCAAGATTGTCAAAAAGAACTCCAGCATTCGTTATTCGTGTCTTGTGGCAACACTTGCTTGGCACAAAGAAGAAACGTCATTGCTTAGGCCCCCGCGAGGTTCTCTCCTATGGTCATTACTTCCAAATAAATGAAAGAAGCGCACACTTATAGCAACAATGAGGGAGTAAAGGTCATTGTAGCCGCGAACGAGAAGCAAATCGGCTGCAATCGCGGAATTTACCATCGTAATGATTGTGGAGGCTTTGCTATCTTCAAATTTTACGCGTAAGTGTGAGCTTCCTTTATTTTTTGAGTCAAATATGAGGCAAGCCTATCTCCAAAGGCCCCTAAACCACTTGACTTTCTGCGCTGCTAACGTGGCATCTAGGATAGGCTCGTTTGCCATTTAGGTTGCGTCTAGTCACAGTAATTTTTATTTAGGTTTGTAGTTGTGCTCATGCCTTTCTGGCGAGGGAGAAACAGAGTATACTTCGGATCTCAGTGAATTTTTTGTCTGTGGGCATTCCCTTCAGAGTGAAGCAGCACCTCACAAGGATTACTCTTAGCGTCGTTGTTGTTTCTTCGGAACTTATTATAATAAATACGGGCAAATTTACTACAGCCGTATAGTGCAGACTAAGTTTTTAAATTGTCTCATAAATTCTTTTCCGGTAAACAACATTGCGATCTCCGTATTATAGGAGGAAGGGCCAGCAGCGACCACGAACATTGTGCACAGTCTTTCAAAGAACAATGCCACCCGAGAATTAAACTACCTTCGAATATAAACGAAAATTCTGTGAAGGAAGCGGTGAAGCAGCAGCAACGTATTTCAACCCATTGAAAAACTGGATGCGAAATTAGTGCGTTATGTCGCTTTGGATTTTATAATAAAAAAACACGCTAAAATGTTTTAAATCTACCTTGAGTACTTCAAATGCACGACCGGCCTTACTGGACCTTGTCTTATAATGTTTTCCTGTTACCAATGTGTGCACTTAATCGGCTGCTCGTTTGCGAGCACTCAGCCAGCATCGGTCTCTACCTTTTGAAACTGTGTAAAATAAGCAGCTTATTTTGCATGAGAGGACTATTGTGCTCAGAGTAGAAAAGTGGAAATTATGGTCTCTAATATATAATTCTTATAAGGGAAAGGTTCTGCACGTAGCTTTAAAATTTAATTTAAGGTACAGTACGAAATAAGGTTTTGGCAAAAAAAACTTTTCTGCCTTCGCCTGACCTTGAACTTCGGGAGCAGCCGCGTGCATCCACAGTAATGCACATTTTTTCTACCTGTACGACCACGATGTTCTGTCGCTTGTGTGTTTCTTGTTTTTCTCGATGTAAAATCGCAAATGTCGCACATCCTCTCCAACCATCTCCGTAAATATTTTTTGTGTCAAGTTTCCATGCCGGACTTTATATACTGTTTCGCGTGATTTACGAGAAAGGTCCACCGGATATTGAAAAAAGAAGGGTGTTCTGTTCGGAGTCCAGAATGGGCTGGCGCTGAATTCAAGGTTAACCAATATTGAAGTAATTAATGCACCTTTCGCGATAGGCCGCTGTTTGGACACACTAGTGCGACAAACAGCGTTTTCAGCCATTACTCGAGGCACTCGAAGAGCCCCTCCTTATTTTGTCATTTTTTTAAATACGTCTTTCGTCATACGAGAGAGGCATCGCGGCTTGCTTAGACAACTGGAACAGCTCATCGTTGACGAGCGGGTGGACGAAAAGTTTGGATGGAGCTAGGTTTGGTAAGGGCAAAAAATTCTGTGGCGCGTCACGTGCACAGCCACACACTTGAGAACCCAATTGCAGCATACACGGTTTTAATTACATGTAGGTCAGCTTCAAAAGTAGTTTTAGACTCATTTATTTTTTTTTGTTATGAAGACGGAACCACCCGTTCGTTTACCATGATTTGTTAGGTGGCAGGACCTTAATCCTCGAGCTACTGTTTATTCATTCCGCAGAAATATACCGTTGCGTCAAGATTAAAAGGATTTCCAGTTGTAGAAGGTGTATCCAACCCAAGCGTTCAATTTTTGAGAACATCGAAGCATGGAATTCTAAATGCACTCCCAAATATTTAGTAGCAGAATTATTATTTATTCAGCGCATTTGAAACTTATTTTTATTAGTATCCACCGGTCGTTTTCCCTCAGGCGGTTTATTTGGGGTTGCAACACCTAGAATGCGATTGCTTGAAGTGTTTCTCCAAACTGGGCGATACAGTGGCACAGTGAAGTAAAGCAAGTATAATTGTGACATTAGCCCCGCGAACTCACACCTGGTATAGCGCCAGATCGTTGCCGGGTTTAGACGCCGAAAGCTTTACATGTCAATGCAGCTGTACCTTCGGTTAGGGGTCGTTGTCGGAATTCGAAGCGGGGTACAGGTTTCTTTACTAAGCCACAACTCTAGACGGGTTGTGTACGTCATTATCGGAAACTGAAGGTTTTACGAGACACTACTTTCTTTTAAATCTGAAGGCATTCCTAACCCTCTTCGAGCCTAACAAAATATTCAGGCAGAAGAAAGGGATATTCTTGTTAACAAATTAACGGACTATATTGAAAACTGCGCGCCAAGAATGTTGCAGGTCGCTTGAGGAATTACATTATGTTCATCTATCGCATATGCTTTCGTCAAGAAAAGAAACATTTTAGTGGCAAAGCTGTTAACCAAATCGTTATTTTTCCTGTGCGCAGTCAAAATTACCAAGAAAATGCCAAGCGCACACACGTAAGCGTTCGCTTCCTAGCGACCGCCGGACGTTGAAAATAAGAAAATGACGAGCCCTTATGTGTGCGTGCCTCGCGTCGCACGCCCAGCGTCCGCGGCGCACGTTTGTCAAGCGAAGCATGCCCAAGTAGCGAGATTGGCCAAGATTGTCAAAAAGAACTCCAGCATTCGTTATTCGTGTCTTGTGGCAACACTTGCTTGGCACAAAAAAGAAACGTCATTGCTTAGGCCCCCGCGAGGTTCTCTCCTATGGTCATTACTTCCAAATAAATGAAAGAAGCGCACACTTATAGCAACAATGAGGGAGTAAAGGTCATTGTAGCCGCGAACGAGGAGCAAATCGGCTGCAATCGCGGAATTTACCATCGTAATGATTGTGGAGGCTTTGCTATCTTCAAATTTTACGCGTAAGTGTGAGCTTCCTTTATTTTTTGAGTCAAATATGAGGCAAGCCTATCTCCAAAGGCCCCTAAACCACTTGACTTTCTGCGCTGCTAACGTGGCATCTAGGATAGGCTCGTTTGCCATTTAGGTTGCGTCTAGTCACAGTAATTTTTATTTAGGTTTGTAGTTGTGCTCATGCCTTTCTGGCGAGGGAGAAACAGACTATACTTCGGATCTCAGTGAATTTTTTGTCTGTGGGCATTCCCTTCAGAGTGAAGCAGCACCTCACAAGGATTACTCTTAGCGTCGTTGTTGTTTCTTCGGAACTTATTATAATAAATACGAGCAAATTTACTACAGCCGTATAGTGCAGACTAAGTTTTTAAATTGTCTCATCAATTTTTTTCCGGTAAACAACATTGCGATCTCCGTATTATAGGAGGAAGGGCCAGCAGCGACCACGAACATTGTGCACAGTCCTTCAAAGAACAATGCCACCCGAGAACTAAACTACCTTCGAATATAAACGAAAATTCTGTGAAGGAAGCGGTGAAGCAGCAGCAACGTATTTCAACCCATTGAAAAACTGGATGCGAAATTAGTGCGTTATGTCGCTTTGGATTTTTAATAAAAAACACGCTAAAATGTTTTAAATCTACCTTGAGTACTTCAAATGCATGACCGGCCTTACTGGACCTTGTCTTATAATGTTTTCCTGTTACCAATGTGTGCACTTAATCGGCTGCTCGTTTGCCAGCACTCAGCCAGCATCGGTCTCTACCTTTAGAAACTGTGTAAAATAAGCAGCTTATTTTGCATGAGAAGACTATTGTGCTCAGAGTAGAAAAGTGGAAATTATGGTCTCTAATATATAATTCTTATAAGGGAAAGGTTCTGCACGTAGCTTTAAAATTTGATTTAGGGTATAGTACGAAATAAGGTTTTGGCAAAAAAAACTTTTCTGCCTTCGCCTGACCTTGAACTTCGGGAGCAGCCGCGTGCATCCACAGTAATGCACATTTTTTCTACCTGTACGACCACGATGTTCTGTCGCTTGTGTGTTTCTTGTTTTTCTCGATGTAAAATCGCAAATGTCGCACATCCTCTCCAACCATCTCCGTAAATATTTTTTGTGTCAAGTTTCCATGCCGGACTTTATATACTGTTTCGCGTGATTTACGAGAAAGGTCCACCGAATATTGAAAAAAGAAGGGTGTTCTGTTCGGAGTCCAGAATGGGCTGGCGCTGAATTCAAGGTTAACCAATATTGAAGTAATTAATGCACCTTTCGCGATAGGCCGCTGTTTGGACACACTAGTGCGACAAACAGCGTTTTCAGCCATTACTCGAGGCACTCGAAGAGCCCCTCCTTATTTTGTCATTTTTTTAAATACGTCTTTCGTCATACGAGAGAGGCATCGCTGCTTGTTTAGACAACTGGAACAGCTCATCGTTGACGAGCGGGTGGACGAAAAGTTTGGATGGAGCTAGGTTTGGTAAGGGCAAAAAATTCTGTGGCGCGTCACGTGCACAGCCACACACTTGAGAACCCAATTGCAGCATACACGGTTTTAATTACATGTAGGTCAGCTTCAAAAGTAGTTTTAGACTCATTTATTTTTTTTTGTTATGAAGACGGAACCACCCGTTCGTTTACCATGATTTGTTAGGTGGCAGGACCTTAATCCTCGAGCTACTGTTTATTCATTCCACAGAAATATACCGTTGCGTCAAGATTAAAAGGATTTCCAGTTGTAGAAGGTGTATCCAACCCAAGCGTTCAATTTTTGAGAACATCGAAGCATGGAATTCTAAATGCACTCCCAAATATTTAGTAGCAGAATTATTATTTATTCAGCGCATTTGAAACTTATTTTTATTAGTATCCACCGGTCGTTTTCCCTCAGGCGATTTATTTGGGGTTGCAACACCTAGAATGCGATTGCTTGAAGTGTTTCTCCAAACTGGGCGATACAGTGGCACAGTGAAATAAAGCAAGTATATTTGTGACATTAGCCCCGCGAACTCACACCTGGTATAGCGCCAGATCGTTGCCGGGTTTAGACGCCGAAATCTTTACATGTCAATGCAGCTGTACCTTCGTTTAGGGGTCGTTGTCGGAATTCGAAGCGGGGTACAGGTTTCTTTACTAAGCCACAACTCTAGACGGGTTGTGTACGTCATTATCGGACACTGAAGGTTTTACGAGACACTACTTTCTTTTAGATCTGAAGGCATTCCTAACCCTCTTCCAGCCTAACAAAATATTCAGGCAGAAGAGAGGGATATTCTTGTTAACAAATTAACGGACTATATTGAAAACTGCGCGCCAAGAATGTTGCAGGTCGCTTGAGGAAAACATTATGTTCATCTATCGCATATGCTTTCGTCAAGAAAAGAAACATTTTAGTGGCAAAGCTGTTAACCAAATCGTTATTTTTCCTGTGCGCAGTTAAAATTACCAAGAAAATGCCAAGCGCACACACGTAAGCGTTCGCTTCCTAGCGACCGCCGGACGTTGAAAATAAGAAAATGACGAGCCCTTATGTGTGCGTGCCTCGCGTCGCACGCCCAGCGTCCCCGGCGCACGTTTGTCAAGCGAAGCATGCCCAAGTAGCGAGATTGGCCAAGATTGTCAAAAAGAACTCCAGCATTCGTTATTCGTGGCTTGTGGCAACACTTGCTTGGCACAAAGAAGAAACGTCATTGCTTAGGCCCCCGCGAGGTTCTCTCCCATGGTCATTACTTCCAAATAAATGAAAGAAGCGCACACTTATAGCAACAATGAGGGAGTAAAGGTCATTGTAGCCGCGAACGTGAAGCAAATCGGCTGCAATCGCGGAATTTACCATCGTAATGATTGTGGGGCTTTGCTATCTTCAAATTTTACGCGTAAGTGTGAGCTTCCTTTATTTTTTGAGTCAAATATGAGGCAAGCCTATCTCCAGAGGCCCCAAAATTTTTGCGTTCTGTAGGAAACAGGATAAGTAGGAGACAACAGCAACTAACCTTATCAAATATTTATAAGCGAAACAAAAAGTAAAAAAAGTGAAGAATTGAAAAGCTGTACGATTACTGCACCCAACAGCAATTATTTACTGTTCACATCACGCCATTTGAAATTGTAGTTTCTATTACTTTCGTTTTTTCACTATTCTCCTTTTTTTTGCAGGGATCGCCAGGCCCGAAATGCAGCCCTCGGTAGTGCCCTGCTTCTTCGTAGGCATCCTCATGCGTTCGGCGTATGTAGTGGCTTTCAAAGCAGTTGCCGTGATGCATGCGTCTTGAGGCAAATGATCATTGTCTCAAAGGGCGAAGACAGCACTGAACTACAAACATAAGTTTCTGTTTGTGTAGTTCATCTGGGCGGCTCAGCCTACGTGGACCTGGTCAGGTACACCGCTACAAAACATGGCATTGGCACCATTGACACGAACTGGTAAAAGGTCGAAACCTGGCGGCTTCCTAAACCAATTTTAACCCACACATTTGTCCATTTAGAAATGGCGAGAGCATGACGGCTCTGCAGTAGTGGTTTATTGCTTTATTCGACGCAGGGACTGGCGTAAGCGTAAAGTACAATTCAATAAGAAGCACAAACAGATACGACTGCGGCTTATAAAGCCAGCGTAAACTACGTCACCCCCGCGCAAACAGGCATTCTGATATTATCAAGAGAGCACCGCGCGCGCGCTACGCCGGACACCGCACGATGCCGAGCTTCCGGACGTAACATTCCTTCCCCCTCTTAAGTCAAAAGTTCAAACCAACTTTTTTTCAGCACTTGTACAGCATCCGCACAACAGCAAAATATGCTATCACTCATTGAAACAAAATCACTCCTACATCAGCCGCTCAGGCGGCCTTCGACTCCGGGTACTGTGCGGAAGTGGGGTTGGTGAGGCAGTACGATACTGACAGTTTCTGCGCTTGAGTCACTTTTGTGATTGTTTTCAAAAAAAGCTACCCACTCAGGTTGCACATCTTATTCAATGGTACACTGAGACACAAAGGTTGCTGCCGTCAAATTATCTGCGTGCACAGTCCTTATGCGTTTTTGCACACAAACAAGAACTGTGACATAATACACAACTTTGATCACTTGCCACGAACTCACTTGATGTTCTCCCAGCTAACCGGTTTTACTATTAGCGCATCTTCCATAGAAATAGTTCTAGTAGCACCGCAGAATTTGTTTGCGGTATTGCCAATCCTTTTCATTTTATCTTTCTTTCCTTGAGTCATGTCTGGTTTCAACAGGAAGAAGCGCGTTCGCGAATTTCTACCGAAAAACAGTTCACTTCTTTTCTTTCCAGTGAAAGGGTGGTATCATTCGGTACGAAAAACCAAAGTTGTTTACGTTGTGCGGCATACTTCTGCTGCACTCGGTCTTTTCATCAAAAAGTAGAGACTTCAAAACAAACTTTTTTATGATTTTACCTGCACGTTCTGCGGCGCCGTTTGACTGTGGACGGTAAGGCGGGGTAAGGGTGTGCTTTGCAGCATTTTGCGAAGGAATTCTCGGAATTCGGAACTAGCAAACAGGAGACCATTGTCCGTCACCACTTAAACCGGAAAACAATAGGACGCGAACTCAGAGCGGACAACTACAACTGTTTTCTGAGCGGTTGTGCTGGTCATCAGTTTAGCTTCCACCGGCTTTGAGTGCGAGTCCATCATGACCAAGAAAGATTTGCTCTCTTTTTCCGCGAAGTCCATGTGTACGTGCTTCCAGTTGTTCGAACACCACAATTATTGCGGCAATCGTGAGTCCGGAATCGAAGCTCGAACGTAACACAAATTTAGCGTTTCTTGACACACTCCTCAAGATATTTGTAGATGTTAGGCCACCACGCCATTCCTAGAGTCAACATCTTCATTTTGTTAATCCCAGTTTGGTCTCCCTCCAGCAGGTCTAAGACGTGTTTTTTCAATGAACTGGGAATGACTACGCGGTTATTCCAAGAAAGACAATTCATTTCTAAGGAAAGCTTATACCTTCTAATAAAATATGGCTAACGCTTTGTCGACTGCTTTAGGGCAACCGTGCAACGTCATTTCACGAATCTTTCTGAGTTCTTCATCTTTGTCAGTTTCTTTGGCTATTTCCTTAGCCCGGAGTGGCATGCCTGGGATGGGTAAAAGTAGTTCACAGTTTAGTCAGTATACCTGCGAGGCAACGATATCAGTGACAACCTATTTGCGTCGCCAATCAAGCCAACCTTTCGGTACTCACTCTTGTACTGATAACTAGCCAGCAAATTCGACCAGTGGTGCATCCCGGCTGCTGCAAACGAGTTTTCACGTTTGTTTGGGTCCAAAATGTTGTTCAGCGGCGGATGGTCCGTCAAGATAGTAATTATTCGTCAAGACATATATTTCTGAAATTTCTGTATGCCGAACATAATTGCAAGCGCTCTTTCAATGTGCGCATAGTTTCTTTCCGCTGGAGGCAACGTTTGAGAAGCGTACACCACCCATCTATCATCCCCGTTCACAACATGAGATAAACGGCAGCTACTCCATGCCAACGCCACCTGTATAATTATTCTCTTAAGCGGCAGCGAAAAATGGTCAAACAGCCACTCCCCTGCTGCTCTCTCCTACCCTTTCCCGCTGCGTAGCCTTCCTGCGTGCTATATTATTCGTCTGCCAGCGCCGCTTCTCGAAAACTATGCAAAATAGTTTACAGCTTCTCTAGCGTTCCCCAGGCGGCGCTCCTTCGCCTTCTTCTTTGCTTGTCTGTCTCGGTGTGACGCTGATAAAACCGCCTGCTCTAAGGCGGACGCAAAACCACTTTGGGCACGCAGGCTTATGCCGGTTTTGGGCTCCTACGTACTGCCCTGTGTATTTTCACGTTTCGGCCTTGTTTTGTCCACGCTGTTTGCACTCCGCATCGGTACACAGTTTTAAAACTGCAGACTGTACTGTAGAAGCGACCTTAGAGCGTGGCTGGAAGCTCAACTGATTATTCTTTTGTTTTCTATATTGTCTTAAAATTTAGAAGCACGTGCTATTTTCTGGAAGGTAATGGTAAAATTGAGCGCTTTAACAGAAAATGTGCGCTATTTGTCTTCCCTAAATCCTCCAGGGAGAAATATATCACTCAAATACTGGTTGTACCATCCAAAAATATCGTTTCTACGTTATTTGTCTGTCCGGCAATAAATACGTTTTGCACAATTTCAGTTCCCCCTACGTCAGCCATCTTGCGAAAAATGCAGCAGGTATGAAGTGGGCCCTACGTTGAACGGGATACCATTGCGCCTCAGAAATAATGAATGAAGTTCTTAACGCGCCGAGGGAACACAGGCGATGAGGCGCACCGTAGTCGAGGGCTCCGGATTAATTTTGACCACCTGGGGATCTTTAACGTGCGCCGAAATCCCGTACACACGGCTGTTTTTGCTTTTCGTCTCGATCAGAAAAGGGGCCGCCACGGCCAGGAATCGAACCCGCGACCTCGTGCTCACCAGCGCAACGCTTTAGACACTGAGCGACATTTTCGGGTGCCTCAGAATTAGCACCCCCCGTCACGGCTAAGATATGAGCAAGCAAAACGGCCCTTGAAACCAAAAATGAAACCTTACAGGAACACGTCGTAGAAGTAGGTGTAGCATTCGCGACTCGGCACCAATCAGACGCTTCGGAACTTGGAGGATGCCTCTTTCACGGCACTCGCAGCCTACTTCAACCAATTCTGGACCGAAGGGGTGGTCCCGGATGACTGGAAAACTGCAAATATCGTATTCATGCCAAAATCAGGAAAGCCCCTGAAAATCGAGAACCTTCATCTTATTTCTCTAACCTCATGCTTAGGGAAGTTCTTCGACCATATGGTTCTCCACCGGCTTGCTGCATATGTTGAAACACATTAGTTACTCCCCGAAACAGTGTACGGCTTCCGCAAGGGACGCTGCACGCAGGACATGTTGATACAGCTGCACCATGACATAATACTGGTTACCGGAGTGTCGCCAAGGGACACCCGGACCGTCCGTGGTTTACATCTCAAGAGCGCCTTCGACAACGTAGCCCACGATGCCATCCTAAACGGCCTCACGAACATGAGCGTGAGTCCAAGAGCCTATCACTACACACAGGAATTTTGGTCCCGCCGCACGGCACGCCTTACAGTCGAGGATCTCAAAACCAATCCCACCCTCCTGAGTGATGTGGGGACATCCCGAGGGTCGGTGCTCTCGCCCTTCCTAATTAACGTGGAGAGGCGGGGTCCCCCGCCAGCACTAGACCAGATATCTAATCACCGACACAGTTTATACGCGGGGATATCACTCTATGAATTGCGGGGGGTAGCGATGGCGACATCCAGGACGCCGTTCAAGGCGGAATTAGAAAAATGAACGCTATGCCAAAAGCAAGGGCTGCAGTGCTCCTCGCAGAAAGGCGAGCTGTTAACTACCCAGGCTGCCACACTCCTCCACCGCATCAGAGAATTCAGTTATACTCCAACGCGGAAACGCCCATACCTCAGGTTCCTGTTATTAGGGTATTGGATATTCACATTCAAGCGAATGGTCTCAACTCCGAACCTATCCGCCTCATCGGTGTCAATACCACCCAGGTCGGTCGCATGCTAACCCGGGTGGCTAATCGGCGACATGCAATATTAGGAAAATCTCTACTTCGCCTCGTACAAGCCTCATACTCTCCAGGATAACCGATTCTACCCCCTATCTGCAACTGACTAGCCTTGAAATGGAAAAAACATGGTTCAAGACGTATCTTCGAAACCCGGTTCATCAAACGCTGTTTTGTAGAAGCCGTTTCATCGAACGACGTTTCACCGAATGGTGTCTCATCGAACGCCGTTTCATCGAAGACTTTTCATCGAACGCCGTTGTATCGAATATTTATTCTCTCCCACAAAAGAGAGCTATAATAGCGCAGTGAAAGTGTTTGGGCAAGCTTGCTGCAAGCGACATCGAAATGCTTAATAGATAAGACTACAAGACTCATGTATCGTGCCCGTTTCCCGAATGTGCGCACGCTTGTCACGACCAATTGTATTTGTAGCGGCGTGGGGTCGTTTTGTTGATATCGTGTGATTAGCAACTTTGCACATGTTTCGTGATATATATAGCAGATATTTTACCCCGAAAAGTTAGCATACGCGCGATGGAGTTTACTACAAGCCATGGAAACTGAAGCTCTGTATAGATGGCCACGACCACGTTACCGGCAAGAAAGTTCTGCAGAACTTTTACGGGAATTGGGAGTGTTACGCACCTTTCAGGGGACGCGTGGTAACTCTCTATTACCTGAACCTAGGAGCGCACGATTTGAAAACCTTCAAAGAACACAACGATGTTTCAGACAGTACTAGTGTTGAAGTGCTGTAGAACAATCAAGAAATCAAGCGGATGACTTCCCCCAGCGAGTTCGCAGCTGCTTTCGTGGTTCTAGCAGAATTATTTCGTGGGCAAAGCTCATCACCTGCTTGGCGGCGTTGTAATTCGGACGCCGCCATGATTTCAAGTTGTGGCCTTCCCAGCCTTTGATAGCTGCAGGCGAGCCACGCAAAATAATGCCAGGGAGAGCTGGCACAGCCGCTTCCTTAAAGTCGTGGGCACCCCGGTTTCAGCCGTTTCCTCAGCCGCCTTCAGCAAGAATATCAAGCGACTGCAGACAAAATAGAATCCTTGCTACGAAACTAGAAGCCACCAAAGCAAAAAATACCAGTCGTTGCACGAGAAGAGAGAATCATGAGCACTTGACTGAATCGCCGACAAATGGCGGCCAAAGTTGTTTGAAGATCGATAGCTCGTTACCTGAAAGATTGAATGCTTGAGTGCGCTACCTGTCCATCTTTTATTCATCCGGCGTAATATTTTGCACCACTCATTTTGTTTTAAGAACAATTTATTGTATCCTTCTGTGTAATGTTCGTTGGTTTGCTGCGCCAAATCGTGTTGGCAGGACACCACGTGTGGGTATCATTGAGGACTCATTAACAAGATGCTCTGAAGTGGGAAAAGGCGACGAGGGATTAAACCATATCATAGGGTCTGAAAGTAGCCGGAAGATTGTCAAAAAAAGTATAAAAGATTTTCATGCACTGCTGGGTGCATGCTTTTTAATGAAACGGGCCCCGCTGATTCGATAAAACGCCGTTCGACGTAAGGGCTTCGATGAAACGGGCATGCCTTCTTTGAAAAGGCGTTCGATAAGACGGCGTTCGATGAAGTTTCCTGGACCAGGAAAAACGCTATTTAATTCTGCGTACTACGTACCAGCTGGTGCTAAGTATTCCCGGAACGGCCCCTACCCAGCACCTCCTGGAGCTGTGCATCTATATTACTGCTGATGAACTCATTAAACTCAGCGCCCTTCTCAAATTCACCGACTCGCACGTTCGCCTACGAGCACTAAAATCATACAACGGCTTGGCCGTACGGTCCCATGCAAACACCCTTCTGCGCAACCCGTGCGGCTATTTTTACAAGCCGTGATACAAGCGCTCCTTCTCCCCAAGAACATGGAAGCGGGTTCCCAAGACGGCCTGCACCGGGCACGAACAAGGTACCTCGCACGCTTCCTCGAGCTTCATCCACATGTCTGGTATACGGACGCCTCGTCATAGAAAAGACGCCCCGGCCTCTGCGCTGCTATATCTAAATTTCCCAATAAGCAGGAAGTTGCATGCACCTCGCCCAATGGCTACATCACGGACGCAGAAGAGGCAGTCATCACCTTTGCGTTTGCACAGATCGCTCGCGGTGCCTCACGTGGAATCATCATCACAGACTCTCAGACCGCCTTGCGAAACATTAGCAGCGGCAAGTGCAGCCCTCCAGCTGCTCGCATTCTACGCACCATCCAAGAGACTCCGCAGGTACCTCCCATACATCTGCTTTGGACGCCCGCCCACTCGTGCCTGGAGTGGAATGAGGCGGCTCATGAGCTGGCCTGTGAGCTCACCAACCAGGCGTCAAATCAACCTGCCGCTGCTCCTCTCTCATAGCCCCTGCTCAGTTTTCAAGATATCCGGACTCACTACAAGGACACTAGATGTATTTATCCACACCCGCACGCCTCACTCACTTGGCACCAAGCGACCGTGTTACTGCACATCCAGACGCACACCCTCCCTTCCGCAGCCCTGCGGAGCAGAATATACCTTACTTATACAGCCCGCTCTGTCGTTCCTGCGGAAACTGCGCCAACATGCAACACATACTATGCAAGTGCCCCACAATACAGGGCAACAATTTTATTCGCGACGAATCAGGCTGGGAGGCTGCCCTGCTCAGTCCAAACAAGGACATCCAGACGGCTCTCGTGGCTCTGGCGATCCGTGCGGGTCCTCCGGTGCTTCAGCGAGACACGCCACCGCATTTACTGCATTCATGAGTAGCCCGGCCCTAGACGCTGCCGTCGGTTCCAAGCTGGACTAGGCTGCCGACCGCCTAAGAGATTATCGGGCGACTATATAGTCTTTTCTCTCTCCCTCTCACGAGCAGTGACGTAAGGCGGGACGTCCGCGGCCTCGCGCCACACAGCCGATGAGTGCCTGAGCTAAGCGTCCCTACTGCTACCATTGAAAAGCGGCGACGCGTTAAGCAATGCATATACGGGCGGCGTTGGCCATGCGCAGATGCGCCGCAAGTTAGCTCAGTGGCTTTCCTGCGTCGTACAGTTCAACTACTGCATTGCTACAGAGAAGCTCTTTGCTATACTCGAAGCTTTCTTGGCATACTTCGGACCAGTTTTATTTACTTTCTTTCCTTAGCAATTTATGCAAGGGTTCCAGCATTACTTCAAGACGTGGCAAGAACATTGCGTAAAAGTTAAAAAGACACAACAAAGCTCGTAGCTCTTTATTGTTTTGTGGCTGAGGAGCATTCAGTGCAGCCTCAATTTTTTCTTTTGTCGGCCTCAGTACTTTGCCGCTTATCTCGTGCCCAAGAAATCAAACGCTCCTACGAAAAAAAATTGCATTTTTTGACATTTGTGCAAACCCCATGCTTTTGACGCTGCTTTGAAACGGCTTCACTGTTTTCTGCTCATTCCTTTTGAGTTTTACCCGAAATCAGTATATCGCCTAGGTAGCAAACGGTTCCCCGAATTCCGTTTAGGATTTGGTGTATGACATACTAGAACAACGCCGATGCACTTGCCGAGCCGTAGAGGAGACGTTCGAACCGAAACAAATAGAGGTGTGTGTTCAGTGTGAAACGTTTCTGGGAGTGCTCGTCTAGCTCTAGTTGCCGATAAGCTTTTGACAAGACTAAAACAGCGAGAACTGTGCCCCCTGCTAGAGTTACAAAAATATCTTCAGGCAGCGGAACCTCATTGTGATTATCTTCAAATGCGGAATTACCATCACACGATAGTTACCGCAAAACCTAAAACTTCTGTCGTCTTTCAAAACTGTGACCAGGGACGCTACCCAGTCACTGTATGGGACCCTGTTAATAACGTCGGCTTGTTCCAAGCTTTTAGGGGTGAAACTCCTCTTGCTCGGGCCCTGTCTCGTCCGTAGTTGCTGCCGTCTACATACCGCTGATGATAATTGTGGCAGTATGTATCTAGGGACTGGCCAACCAAAGATTGGATGAAGAAGTCAAAACGTTCAACGTGTTCGTTGCTACTCAACAAGGAAGAAAGGAAGAAGAAGAGGTTGTCGTTCGTCGTCTGGGAGCTCAAGACATGATCAATTAGCCAGCAGGCCTCTTGTTGGCCCTGTGGTGGCGCAATGTCCAAATGATAGTTTTCTATTAGGGGCGAGATTTAAACGTCTACAGCTACTCCAGGCTTAAGCAAGACGCCCTTCCATGTTCATGAGATTAAAGCAACCTTCCTCATGCATGGAAGTCGATGTTTTGTGAAAAAAGGCTATGCGAGGTATCAATCACTAAACTTCGGTGCAAAATTTCCTTAATACATTTTTATCTTTATAAATCTCGTCTGCCTCCATATACGCAATGGCCTTTCTGCTACGAACTGGAAAATATGGAACATTTTCTATTTAATTGCCGCAGCTTCTCCCCAATGCGACGCACACATCTGGAGTCAACCTTTAGATGCCTTCACCTTCCGCTATCTAGTTCCGAGGACCTGTCACTAGGCGCTTCCACCCTAGGAGTCTGCCACAGGGATGTTGTGTCTTCCCTTTATTCTTATGTTGTGGCGACAGGCCGGGTTTCCTGCTAGCCAGCTAAACGTTCACAATTATCACATTTTTCTTCCTGAATCTACTTTCATATTATACATATTTAAAAAAATGTGCTCGGTGTTTTCTTTTTTAAATTTTGGGAGTGAAAATATTACAGGTCACATCCTCATTAGGTACAAAACTTCTTGGCCTATCCCCCGCGCTGGTATGTGCTGTGGTCTGAGGCAACCAACCAATCAACCAACAAACATGTACCAGGGGTACGCAACACAAGACGCCCTGCAGAAGACGACGGCCAAGGTGGAAAAAATGTCGCACACACAATTTGCCAACTTACCCATGGAGATTCTCATCGTCCCAAACAAGCCCTACATGATCACCACAAACATCGACGTCGTCGACGGGCTTGTCAACGGAGCCGTGTGGTCTCAAGCTTTGCCAGTGATGAGTGGTGATCTTGACGTGGCAGCGCCCCGTTTCGATCCCACGACTCTCTGGCAGAGGCGGGAGGTACGTGGTGCTCTTCCCACTGGCCTACAATCCAAGACGCGAACTTGGCTACGAACGCACCTGATGTCCTTCACTCATTCGAATGGTGCGCGCCGTGAAGAAGACCTATAACAACGTGTCAAGTACTATTGAAACAGCGTCGCCGGGTTTCGATTCCACGACTCTCTTTCTGCAACAGGAGGTACGTGGCGCTCTTCCCACTGCGCTAAAAACCGAGACGCGAGCATGCTTAAGAACGCGCCTTATGTCCTTCACTCATACAGACGGTGCGCGCAGTCAAGAAGATCTACACCAACGTGTTGAGTCTTTATATGAAGTGTGGGCGAATGTTTCAAGGTTTTAACGACAAGCACTTTAGCTTTGGACCTCTCATCATCATTGACTTTGTGGAGATGGCGGGATTTTTTAACTCAGTTTCGACGCTTCTGTAAAGTGCCTAGGGCACTGGCCTCGCTTTACAAAAACTTGGCTCGGAAGATTTCTTCAACACCAAGCTTTCTTTGAAACTTTTGCTGACATCAAACCCTTGTTGAAACACGCCACCGTACTTTTGTTCCATCGGCATCTCTGTTGTCACCCTGTTTACTGACATCAGATGTCTGCAATTAGGGCGCAACTGCCACAACCAATCCCGGTCCAGCAAATTCGGCATAACAAGACCCTTAAAGTCTCCCGCAATAATCAATGGCAAACTCCCGTCCTTCCCTTTATAGGTTACACAATCCTGAACTCGCCCTCAAATTGGCATCGAGCTTCCGTTGTAGGCTCTTGGCCTTACGTTTGTCTTTTGACACTGCTTGGGTAGAAACATTCTTGGAAACTCGCTGTCGCTCATTATTGAGACTGCCGCCCCCGTGTCAGCTTGCATCTCTACCTGTTTGCCATCAATCACTGCGCTTACAAAGTACTTTGGGCATTTTTTCAACTTTAAACAGTATAGTGTTGTCAGTGGCAGCATCTACGCTCGTTATAGGCCTAATGTTAGTGCTGCACATTTTGGCCAAGTGTCCCTTTTTCGAGCATTTAAAGCACTTGCTAGCTAAATTCGGACACTTCTTTCCACCATTTGCACTACCGCACATAGTACACGCAGCATGAGTCCAGGAGGCGGAAAGTTCTTTTCACCGGATGCTGCTGACTTTATTTGCCAGCATACGTCTTCCACGGCACCGGCGGTGCCTGCTGCGTCGTTTCTGCGTACTTCCTTGCTCTGTGCGCGCGCTTTTTCCTCCCGAAACGCGGAGCTGTAGGTGTTTTCGAAGGTGAGGCCGTGATGTTCCGTCGCGAGAAGCTTGCAGCGGATGGTGTCGTTGCGTAGTCCCACGACGAAGCAGTCTCGAATCACCTTTTCCAGAAACGTGCCGAAGTTGCACGTGGCGGTCATCTTCTTGAGCTCCACGATGAAGTAACTGATGTCTTCAACTGGACGTTGTTCTCAACGGTAGAACTTGCACCTTTCCAATACCACGGAGCTCTTCCCCGTGTAGTGCTTTCACTGGATCTTCACAACATCTTGGAATTTGGCTTCTGCAAGAACCGTTTCAAAACTACAAGTTTTGAAGCGTTATGAACACGGCCTCCCGAAGGAGCGCCAAGAATGCCTGCTGCTTTCTTGCCTTCTCTATCTTGTTAGCAGTTGCGAATGCCTCGAAGCATTGAACGCACATGTCGAAGTCACCTTTTTCCGGCAAAAATAACGGAAGGTGCACAAAAAACCCCGCTGCTACTCGCCATGGTAGTTGGCTGTCCCGTTGTCATCGTTCGCTGCGTTGAATTGATCCCATCCTTGTCCCCATTGTTGAATTTGGAAATGACTGGAAAACGACGGCTCGGCAGCATTGACGTAATGCTTTATTCGACGCAGGGACGGGCGTCAACACAAAGTAAAATTCAAGGAGCAGCACACGCAGATGCGGCTGCCGGCTTATAAATCCAGCAACCATTACCGCACCGCCGCCCAGACAGGCGCTCCGGTCTTGTCAAGAGAACACCGCGCACGCGCTACGCCGTACACCGCCGAGCTGCTGTACGTAACAACAGGGGTCATAATTTCCCGATGTGGCAAAAATTCTTCATATAAACCACCTCTTATGTGTTCTACATAGCCCAATGTATGTATTAAATAACCAAGGTGATGACCGCGGGACGTGGGTGAATCGTTAATGGCGGATGGAATTCTACAGTGACGATGATAGCACTATCAGCAGGCAGCTGCTAATGGCCACCTCTTCTTTCTGATTTTTCCAACAACCTGCCGGCCCCGAGAAAAATGGCGGAGGATAATGGGCATGACGTGAAGGATTGCAATTTTCAATGGTCTTCAAGCATTCGTCTTTTAAAACTTCCGTCCAAGGTCTCGTGATCAGTTCAGTGTGGTCACAATTCATGTCATGAACGTCGTAGCCGCCGTGTGTTAGTCCATACTTTCGTTTCCATCGATGCTTGGTGCGTTTGCTATACCTGCGCCTTGAACCAGTGTAATCGACTCGATTGGACCGTCGTCCGTCTGGATGAGGACCTTGCAGACTTCGCACAAACTTTATGCGGCATGGGCATTGGGTTGACTGTCGAGTACTCAAAAAATTCAAGTACGGGATGTGTCTCTTTAGGTGTATACAGGTCTTTCGTCGTGGGGTTTTCCCTTGATTCCTTGTTTTCGGTCTCACTCTGTACTTGATCCCGCGTTTCGGTTTAACCTTACTTGTGCTACTTGTACATGCTCATCTTAGGGCTGTCTTGCTTCGCCATTTTCGGCGTCGTTGTTTTGGCATCGGGGTTATCAAATCTTCACGTTTTGCCGTAGTCAATAAAATCCCTTCCGAAGCCGTTTTTCCGTAATAGCAACATATACTTGAACGACCAATGGTGGCGCCTGTAACTGGGTCAATATGTCGATGCTTTGGCTGTGTTCTTTGGTTCACTTCCGGGGTTCCATAAAGTTGTTGGTTGTGCGCTGACACGGTTTAATCTTTTCGAAATGTTGCGCAGAAGTTTTCTTTTTTGGTACCTCCAATGAGTGTCGTCGCTTGTATTCCTCGTTATATTCATCGGAGGTAACGGGGCCGGTTCATCGTTTGCAGCGTCAACTGTGCAAAAAGCTCCTGTAAGGTAGTCTAAACGAGCCTTAGTAGCAACTGCCTGCACCTTGTCGATTGAGGCATTATGTTGTACTTTGAAGGTACCAGCTCATTTGGTGACGTGGGGTCCTAACGATCGCGCTTCGAAGGTGATGCCATATCGCTGTTTTTGTTAGGACGGCCACTCTTCTTTAGTGCTCACTCCTTGTTCTCTACGGTGATGTTGGGTTGTTCGGAGGCTATTGCTACAGTGTCATTGCTAGGATATTTTTTGTAACTCCGGGAACAAGTTTTATCAGCAGGATCAAATCTTCTAATTCATGCGTGGCTTCACAGTCTTTCGTTAAATTCCCTAGGGCAACGGGTTCTTCCATTTCACCGTCCAGTTTCTTCTGAATTTTACATATTTGCAATAAGGTTTTCTTGAGGCAAATTAGCTCACCGATTGATGGTGTCTCGCAATCATCCGTGATTTTATGCCGTTGATCAGTGTGGTGGACGACATTCGGGATTAGGCTTCTTCGTTTGCAAAAGGCATCCATGTCGATGCTCGGCGTCGTTAATACCTCTTGGTCGCCGTGAAGAGTCATGATCGGCGAGAAACCTAAGCCGTTTCTTCCATTGGTCCCGGCAGGCGTCTGCTAAGAGTCGGTAGCGCTGTTGAGGCAGTCTGATTGTTGGTCCCTTGGAGGGGCCTCAATTGATCCTTGGGTAGTTGCGTCGGCCTGCGGTCCGTGGTCAGCGGTAACAGCTTAGTCCCATCGTTGTGGTCACTCACGTCATCGTTGTGGGGTGGTGCGCACTCACCTTTTCAACAGTATTACCCATTGATCCTGGTCACGGAACGATTTTGTTAAAGAACCGAGGCGATGACCGCGGGACGTGGGTGAATCTTTAATGGCGGATGGAATTCTACAGTGACGATGATAGCGCTATCAGCAGGCAGCTGCAATGGCCCCCTGTTCTCACTATGATTTTTCAAACAGTATCAAAGCCAGTGTCACGCTGCACAACTTCGGTGGAAGCGTGGAAGCAGCAGTGTTATATACAATTTTACGGCGCAAAGGGAACCTACGTAAAACAGCAGCAAAACCAATTGTTTGGCGGTTTTTACACGTTATTATTCTTATATAACGTCATTAGATGAATGTTATGGTTGATCATTTTAGGATGCATAAAGCCCGCCATCTAATAGTGGAATAATATATGCGTCAGAACGAGTAGCTATACCTGCTAAAACGTAATTGTGAATGGTATCAAACATGAAAATAGATGTCGCAAAAACAATAATAAATATTTTGCGTGAGAGGCACAAGAACACTCTGACACATCCCCCTTTTGACTTAATTGTGGTGATGCTCACGCGGCGCACTAGAGAACTCTTATTGAACAATAATCCTGAGTGTGCTCAGGTTATCCCTGCTAAGGGATACGTTTTAAAATTCTAGCACCATAATTACAGGATACAACATGCTTGGAAAAACCTTGGTTGGTCCGCTAATAGTAAGGAAGGGTGCAATAGAATTTGATAGGTGTTCGGTTCACAAGCGTGGCTTCGTCTTGCGGAGTTGGATAGCATAAATTGAACTAAATCATGTGGGCAAGACAGTCATTAATGCCCTTGCGGCATTTTGGTGTTGATGTTCAACCTAAATTTAGAGTGTGTAAGGCGTGTGTAGCTTGTTTTGAGGGCATATATTGGTACTACCTTGAGTCTGTTTTGTTTTAAGTGCGAATGCACTTCTTAAGCGAGCCTGAATCGTCCGCCGCCGTTGTCCGCATAGCAACAGCTGCGGGTGCGCGCGCTCCTCCTCTCTCCGCTCAGTGACTGCGGGTGTTGGGCGCCTCCTCTCCCCTTCGGGCGGGAGATCTCTCGCTCGCGTAGCGGGTGCTCCGCATTCCGACGCGTGAGGGCGCTCGTGTAGCCCTCGCCGTAACGGCGGGCGCTACTCTCCTCCTCCTCTCTCCGCTCAGTGACTGCGGGTGTTGGGCGCCTCCTCTCCACTCCAAGATCACGATAACCACCGTAATCGCGCCATCAACAACCGTGCATTCGCACTTACACACTCTCCCCCTCGGGGAAGTGCGAGGGAATTTTTTTTGCTGTTGTGTACCTTTGGAAATGCGTTTTATTGGGTGTAGCTTGTTTTCGTTTTGTGCATTTCACATCTGCTTCAAGGTTTCACAGTATCCTTTGTTTTAACGCTTTCAGGTGGAGGGAGGATATACTTGTTAAGACTGCGCCACTAGGCAGTGCTGCCACAGCGGTATACTTAGGTCTGTGATTTTATTCCGCAAATGCCACTCTGGTCAGCGATGACACAAATAAATATGTTTAGTTGTAAGATAGCGGCACACATCATAGCTATATTAGGACAATCAAAAAATGCAGTTTAGTTTGTTGACTGTAATGCAAAGGTGTAATCATACTTCGGGACTCTGGGATGACAAAAGGTTTTTGTTTGTTGTTTTCAATAATCGCTTCCACTGCAATAGAAACACCGCAAGCGTCTGCTGTAGAAATGCCGCTACTTTTTTCAGTGTCCTTACTCAGTATCAGTATGTTTTGTAGCCGCAGCAAATTTTGATAATATATTTCTCTTGGGGCGTTCTTTATTGTATTAATTTTCACGGAGATCTCTGAAAAAATTTTGAATTGGTTCCAAGGTTGCACACATTCGGCAGCCTACACCATAGCGATTTGGCCTAAACGGACCCCTGTACCATCTGCTAGAGCTTACCTGCAACGACAAAAAGTGGGAATTTATTAAAACGCCGTATAAAAACCAAGATATCAGGTGATAATTAGGATACATTTATGGATGGTTATGTAGGGTTGTCATCCTGGAAGCTAGTTGCCTTCAACCTAAACACTTTATCTGGAGCTTGGTTGCGCATTTGTTCTTTTCCCCGCTTCTAACTTAGTGCTAAAGGAAATCGTTCGCATTGGTGATCAATTCACAGACGACACCAAAACGACAGTGAACTCTAAGCAAACATAGCGTTCTGCAGTGAAAAACAATTTGCAGATAACTGCAAATTCGGAGCAGACGCAAATTTATTGCTCACTTCGCCACACCATATCTCCCTATTTGAAGCAATGACCAACATTGTAAGGTAATGTCTGCGACGTGTTGGAAACATTACACAAAAAGATATAGCGGAAGAAGAGACGTGGGTGGTGAACGGACGAGAGAAAGAGAACAGACTTTGTTAAACTAAAACTGCTGGCGCCGTCGGGCGCCAGGTGGAGTGGGGCCCTCTTCACGGGCTCCATATGCTGTTCTGGCATCCAGGCCACTGGCGAGCAGTACAGTCTTGTCCCCCAGGGCTGGGCTGTGCAGAAAAGTCTCCCATGTTTGAAAGAAGGCGTTGCTAATCGGGGGAGAATACAGGGGACGGCGTGAGAAAAGTCGCACTCTTCAATTGCGTGGCAGAGCGTGCGGAGTGGTTTGTGAGAAAGGGCATTCATTGTCGTAGCGCGCGGAGTAAATTTTGTTTTGAAGTAGAGGGCATGGAAAGGACCCGACTTGAATTCGCCGATAGAAACACTGTTCTTGTCGAGTAAGAGGGTGGTGAGGTGGCGGGAGAGAGAGAGATAAAACATTCATTTTCATGCCCAGCAGTAGTGGGGTGGGGAAAGAAGGGATGGGGTGGCGAGGTGTGTGGTGGACCTCCCCGCTACGGCCGCCTACTAACTGCTCGTCTCGGTGGAGACGGCGTTTTCGGCCGTTGCCGCGCGAGGATGTCCATCACCTGCCGGAACGTGCCGCGTTGATGGCCGATGTTGTCGCTTCTGATGGCGACTGCCATGCTTGGTAGCATTGGGTCTTGGGTGTCTTCTGGGGGCCTGCAGTCCCATAAAAGATGTGCTGTTGTAGATCTGGCTGAGTTGCAGTGTTGACAGCGGTCGGTCGGGTAAACCGTGGGAAGGTGTGCTTGGCGAATACGGGGGTCCATATCGCTTCCGTTTCGAGTTGATGGAGTATCGTCGACTGTATCGGCGCGTGAGAGGTCGGGGTGCGGCGGTGGGTACTTTCGTCTGGTGTCGAGGTACCAGGCTAGAAGCTCTCCGTATGTGAGGAGCGGCGTGGGTTTGAGGGGGGGGGGCTGTTGGACGGAACGTGCTGGGTCGTGTACGGCTGCGCGACCGGTGAGCGCGCGTGCCGTAGCGTCCGCCTCCGCATTCCTGTTAACAGTTCCGCCGTTCGGTTTGTTGGTGTGGGCCCGGAACCATGTGAGTCGGGCGAGCTTTGCGGGTGCCCGGGAGGGGGTGCAGATCCGTAGGGTGGCGGGGGCTAACTGGTTGGTAGCGAAACGGAGGATCGCTAAGCGAGAGTCACTGAGGATCGTGGTGCACGGAAGTTGGGTGAGGGCCAGAGCGATAGCGATCTCCTCGGCCAGAGTCGTGTTTGTTGTACGTATGCTTGTGGCTGTCTTAAAGGCTCCCGTGGCAGCTGATATGACGGCGACCGCAAAAGCATCGGGTCTGCCGGGGCATAGCGCGGCGTCGACGTAGTAAGCGCTTGTGTCTTGTGCGTACATCTTGGTTAGGGCCTTCGCGCGGGCCAGGCGACGTTCGGGGTTGGCGTCGGGGTGCATGTGTTTGGGAAGCGGGGGGATCCTGAGCCTTCGGTTGAAGACTAGTGGCAGTTGGCCGGAGGGTGAAAGGCCGATGTGGCCGTAGGGGTTGTAACCGAAGCGGGCCAGGATTGCGCGGCCTGTCTTTGTCTGGGTGAGGCTTATGAACTGTGTGGTTCGCTGGGCTTCGGCGATCTCGGCGAGCGTGTTGTGAACGCCTAGATCGAGGAGTTTCTCCGTGTTGGTATACGTGTAGAGACCGAGCGCTGTCTTATATACGTTCCTTATCAGGGCTTCTATTTGCTGACGCTCCGCCAGCTTCCAGTTGTGGTATGCCGCCACGTATGCAATGTGACTAACGGCGAAGGACTGAAATAGCCGGAGGAGGCTGGTCTCTCTCATGCCGGCATATCGTGTGGCTACTGTTGAGAAATAAAGAAGCGCAGGCAGGCGGCGACAGTAGGAGAAGAGGAAGAGGAGGATCGGGGGCGTACTGCCTGGCTAATCGACTCGAGCACCACATCGGGAGCCAGACGCTGGTCCTCTTTCGTTAAACATTTTCTGGTGCCGAAACCCGGGAACCGGCGCACGAGCGGACCTACGTTCGACGGCGCAGCGGCTCTGAGGCACGCGAGGCTTGGATACCTTCGTACTGCTTGATCTTGGGAGCCTTGCCCTCGGCCGCCGCCCCTTTCGGCTCGTGCCCAAGCCCGCCCTTGTCCCTTGGTATTCGCAACCCCAGCGTCTTGCTTCAAAGACTGGTGCCATGGACGCTTTTCGTATTCGCCGAGATGTCCTGAGAGCGACCATCTCCGGGACCATGACAGTCCTCGACGCCTTGCTGCGGAGCCAGGAAGCAACGGCCCTTGACAGACAAAATGTCCTGGACCTTATTTCGCATGACCAGGTGAGCCTTCACAAGCTCGACGCTCAAGTTCAGGAGAACCTGAAGGATGAAGAATTTGATGCCAACATTTTGGAAGCGATCGATTATGACGAGCGTATCTGCGCCCTGCGAACGGGCGTACGCTTCTCTGCGAGCCATGACTCTTCCGCAAGCCCAGTCCTTAAACCACAGGCGGCGCTGTTTACCTCCCGAATCGCAACCTCGACAATGTGCTCATTTCCCGAGGAGGCCAGGTGGACAATGGCCCAGGTTGACGTGCCGCCCATCCGGGAAATGACAGCGGCGCGGATAGTAGAACAGGACAACGAGGACGGAGGCGCTGCGGCATTTCAGGACGCCAAGCAGGACACCGAGGTGCTCAGACAGGGAGAGAGGCTCCAGCAACTGCGCAGCCCTGTTGCTTCCGTGACTGCTGTCTCGGGGAAGTGTCAAGGACACTCCAGGGATCTCGGCATCGCTGACTCAGCTATTGTTTTTTAGAGAGCTCAGCGGTCCTGCGGTGAATCTAGCCGAGCCAACGAGACTTCTCCTTCAGAGATGACTAAGTGGTCCCAAACAAATGCTGGCATCACAGACGCGATTCCAACGTCGGAGACGTCACTACTACCCTTTCGCAAGCTTCGCTTCGACAACTTGACTTCCGCTCCGGAGACGTCTGACCCGTTCTGCCACGGCCCTAGCGTCGATGATGCGACTCTTGTTTTGGAGACCACCGAGCTTTCCCGTTGTGACCTTTACGTCGGCGACGCACCTCTCGTTTCGCAGGCAGTTCAGCAACCAGTTTTCGAGTCGAAGATAATTTCAGTGGGTCCAGCAACGAAAACGCGATTCGTGCAGAAGGTGGAATCGCTTCAGGGGATAACGAAGCGCCTGCTCCTCCGATGCTCCGTCAGCGAGCTTCGATGCCAGAAGAGAGCTTCGGCCGCGCTCGTCAAGGACCGGTGGGGAGGTATCCTCGTGGCGAAGCAGAATACATGCTTCTTTGGTGATGACCCCTTCTTCAGGAAGCGCAACTTTATTCGGCACAAGCCGTTGTACCCTGTTGGGAGCGGCGAGAGTGAAGTCCTATGGTTCGCAGAGATAACACACAGGCCGATGGAACACACATATTTCTTCATGGAAGAACTATCAGACGTGGACGTGACGGCAATGCCATAACATTCGCCTGACGCTCTCCGCAAATTTAACCATCCGCATAGGCTGTTCCCCTTCAATCCCGGCGGCTGCCTTCTGGTCAAAAACCTAGAGCATGGTTTCTCTTCCCGGGTGACCATAGGAACATTCGCGATATTCACTTTTAGATCCTAAGTCACTTCGATCCAGCAACCCAGCAAGCGCTCGTTGCCCGTGACGCTGGCTATAGACATGTACCGAGATCGACGGCACCGAGGCACCCAAACAAATGCTCCACTGAATCCCCCAGCGAGCCTACAAGCATTGCTACTGTGAAATTATGCGCCGCCGGAAGTCGAACTGGTCGTAGTTAGGCCCGGACTTCTCCACTTCCCGTGCTGCTGCCAGCTAGCTCCCAACCAACTTGGCGGCGGCGGGAGTGTGTTGAGAAATAAAGAAGCGCAGGCAGGGGGCGCCAGTAGGAGAAGAGGAAGAGGAGGATCGGGGGGCGCACTGCCTCGCTAATCGACTCGAGCACCACGTCGGAAGCCAGACACTGGTCCTCTTTCGTTACAGCTACCTTTCGGATGAGTTGCATGACCGTGGTGATTTTGGCGTTGAGGCGCTGTAACGTGTGTCCGTTGCAGCGGAGTGCGTCAATGTACATGCCGAGTACCCGTATGGACTTGACGTGCGGGGGGGGGGAGGGTGCCGTCCTTCGTCTTCAGCTTGATGTTAGGGGGTACTTCACGATTGTTGCGCGTACCGGTGGGTGGGAGGATGAGCAGTTCGGACTTTGCTGTGGAGCACCGAAGTCTCGTACCTTGGACTTGCTCTTCTACGGTGTCAATAGCTTGCTGCAGGGCGGCTTCGATTTGTCCGTCGCTGCCACCGCCCTAATATATGGTGATATCATCCGCGTAAATGGTTTGTTTGACGTCTTGGAGGCTGCCCAGTCTGCGGGCAACTCCTATCATGACTAGGTTAAACAATAGAGGGAATATCACTGATCCTTGGGGTGTGCCGGTGCTACACTGGGTCTTCTCTGGGAGCTCGATGTCACCGGCCACGATTTGTGAGTGCGGTTAGCGAGGAAGTCTGACACACGCAAAAGTGCGGTGTCCCATGTTGAGGTGCCAGACCTGCGCGAGGATTGCTGAGTGGTGCACCTTATCAAAAGCGCTCTCAAGATCCAGGCCCAGTAGAGCGTAGTTGTCGAGCGATCCAGCGGGGGGGTTCAGGATCTCGTGTTGAATAAGGAGCATTGCGTCTTGTGTGCTGAGCTTAGTCCGAAAGCCCCGCAGAGTGTCGGGGTACAGGTCGGCTTCTTCGAGGTACGTCTGCCAGCGATTGAGGAGGACGTGCTCCAGCAGCTTACCGAGGCAGGATGTAAGGGAAATCGGTCGGAGGTGATCGATGTGTGGAGGCTTGCCGGGTTTGGGGATGAACGTTGCGCGCCCTTTCTTCCATTGTGGGGGTAGCTTGCCCGATTGCCAGCACTTGTTGTAGTAGGCTGTGAGCGCCGAGATTGCGGCGTCATTTATGTTTCGCAGGGCTTTGTTGGTGACCTCGCCCGGTCCAGCTGCCGATCTGCAGTTGAGCTTCTGAAGTGCCGCCCGCGCCTCCCATTCCTCGATGTCCGCGTCGAGGCTCGGGTTAGGTGCCCCCACGTATTTCGGAAGGGGGTCGCGGAGGGTGGCTGGGAGATATTTGTCGTCGAGGCGTTGACGGACCACTGAGTCGCCGAACTCACGCAGCGCTTTGTGGAGGGTTCGGGCCAGGACATGCCGTTGCGTGCTCTTGGTCTTGCTCTCATCGAGGAGATGTCGGAGTAATTGCCATGTGCGGCTTTTGTGCATCTGACCATCGGCCTCTTGGCAAATGGCGTGCCAATGTTGGCGGCAGAGGGTTGCACTGTGAGCCTTTATCTCGCGGTTGAGCTGCGCCAGGCGTTTGCGGAGGCTTCGGTTGTGTCTTTGGCGTTTCCACCTTGCTCGTATAGATGCTCTGGCTTCTGTGAGATGAGCGAGGGGGCTGCCGGCGAGAGGGGCGTCTGCGTCGATAGGGATTACTGCAGTGGCCTCGTGGGTGGATGAAGGCAGAGCGTGTGTTCAGTCGTCAATGTCCTCTCTGGTAGGCGGAATGCTGGCATCGAGGAGGCGGCGATATTTCTGCCAGTCCGTGAATTATTGCGATCTCGGGGTTAGTAGGCGATCTTTCAGCGGGACAAGGACTTCGAGGATGCAGTGATTGCTGCCGAGCGTTTCCCCAGTGTTTCGCCATGTGGCTCTCGTGCTGTCCTTGGGGGCTTTGTAGAACGTAAGGTCGGGGTTAGTGTCGCGTTGGACGGACGTCCCATGCCGGGTGTGGATGGCCGGGTCATTCAGGAGTTGGTATCCCGCCTCCGTCCTTTCTTCAAAGAGGCTGTGGCCCTTTGCTGATGTCTTGGGATAGCCCCAGGCGATGTGTGGGGCGTTGAAGTCGCCGCACAGCAGGATTGCTTCCTCTTGAGCGAGATGGTCGGCCCGGTCTAGGAGAGTGCGGAATCGCTGTTTATATTGCTTCGGGTTGCTATAGATGTTGATTATGTAGAGACTGGCCTTAGCTTTCTTGCGACCGGTGACAATTTCTACGGCCGTATGTTCTATAGCACTTTTCAGGCTGAGTTCATGCTCGATGTAGGTCACGCCTTTGCGCACTAAGGTACACACGCCTTGGGCAGCACCTTTGCCGGCGGCTCGGCCGCTGGGCGGGCTGGTATGTGTGCGGTAGCCGGGGAGTTTGAAGGGGTTTCGCAGTGTGTTTTTTGGATGAGAATGACGTCTGGGCTTCTTTGGGGGTCTTGGTTTAAGTACTGCTGTAGTGTAGCTCTCTAGCTATGGACTCTGTTGGTGTTCCACTGCCACACCGAGAGATGGCGCGGTGGACCACGGTCGCCGGCCGTTCTTAGACGTGGGAGTTACGAGCTGGGGCTGCTGGCCATGATTGAGCAGGGGGCGTGCGTATGGTGGCTGTTGGTCCGGTTTTATCATCGGCGGTGGCGGAGGTGGCGGTGCATTTTCGGATTGCAGTTGGGCGCGAATTTGAAGCACCATAGATTGGATGTTCTGCATGGTGTGCATTATTTGTTGACACGTGTTCTCCAGCGCCGTGAGGCGGTCGGCATGTGACTTTACGGCATCTTCGAGTCGGTCCTGTCGATCTTGTTGGTGGTCGAGACGTGCGAGAAGTCTTCTTTTTTTTGGTGTTCTCTAGCGCGCGGCGCTTGGGTGGCCTTGTTCGCGGTGATGTTGCGGACGGACTGGGGTCTGTCGGTTTCGCTGTCCTCGTGGATGGGTTCTGGGGTGTCTTCGGGTTCGGGCGGTGAAGTGGTGGTGTGGGTGTCCGCGGAGCTGTCATAGTAACCACGCGGCGGGTTCCGCTGCAGCTCCAAGAGCTGAGCGAGCTTGGCATTGATGGCTTCGATCGATGCAGCCTGTGCTGCGAGCTTGGCGTCTTGCTCTTCGACGCGACGCTTGAGGTGTGCGTTCTCTGTTCGTAGTTGTAGCACCTCTGGGTTAGCTCCGGTGGCTCTCTTCTGCTGCTTGGTGGCCGTGATTTGCGGGCGAGCGGCGTCTGCCCAGCTGATGGTGTTCCCTTGGCCGATGCGTTGTCTCCTTCCGCGGCGCGCTGCGTCCCCGACTGGCCGAGTGCTCTCGTCCGTTGCTGTGTTGGCGAGAGCGGCTCTAGCGGCCGCCAGGGCGGGGGGGGGGGGGGTTCCGCTGCTGCTGCTGTGCGTGCGATTCGTGCACCGGCGGCGGCTGCAGCTGGAGACGTGCCGTACCCCCTCTGTAGTGAAGAAATATTTCGCGGTAGCTGGTGATAGGTTTTTGCGCAGTTTACTCGGCATGGAGGGTTAATTCCTGGTTCTCTTGATGGGCCAACTCATTGCCCTCACCTTCGGAGTGCGGTGGGACCCGTATAAGCTCGGTTTTCGGATTGGAAGGGCCAGTCTATTGAATAATCGGGTCGCTGTGATTGACACCCGGCCTTTTCTGCAGTTGCTTTGTGCTGTCTGGGAGTGCGGGGTGATGGTGTTCTATCCGGGTGGATTAAGGGCTATCGCTATGGCCCCTTCATCGGCCTCTTCGGAGGAGGGTGTGACGAGGGAAGCACAACAGATGGGCTTGTCAATTGTCACGACGGCTATTGTTGCTTATGGAGAGCCCGTGTGGAGTGAGACGCTTGCGTAGAGGATTCCGCCGTTTTATAGAGCCCATGGGGAGTTAGACGCCTGTCCAGAGGATTCCGTCGTTTTTGTCGAGGAGTTTATGCAGGGCTTTCACTCTCCTTTCGGCGACCTTTGTTCCAATCGGGGTTCTCTGTTTTGGGGGATTGCTTTACTTTCGGATGTTGGTGGCTCAAATAGTTTGTATAGCTCCATTGTCTTGGTGGTAGGCTACCTGCCATCCGATTTTGGCTAGTAGGCCTGGTGTCGTTGAGTCGGATTCGTTGGTTGGAGAGATGGCCCACTGGTACTTCGCGGACGGTCTTGTGCTCTGCCTTGCCCAGGAGGTTTTCTCTGGAGGACTGGACGGGGATGCCCAAGCCCAGTTTAGTAGCTTTTCTTATTATTGGACCGTGTTTGTCTGAATCTTTTTTTATGAGTTGGACGGAATGGGGCGGAATATATTATTCGGGATATTAGAAAGGTCTAAACCAGCCAAAGTGCGCCTTCCTCCGTGTCTCCCATTTGACGATTCGTTACTCGCCAAATGATGTGGATGACCCCATTCGATGTCGTTTTGTGTTAGGGAATCGCCGCCCCGCCCTTGCCGTTTTCCTGAATGAGTAAACGTAGGATCCGCACTTGATTTGTAGGTTTAATGTCGGTGCGTCGACGGTGAGGGTTATGGAAGGTGTTTCGCTCTTTTTTCTGCTTGGTGTTATAACAAAAAGTTCAGACTTTTTAGGACACCAGCTGAGGCCACATGATTGTGCGTATTCTTTGGCCGTGCTGGCTGCGTGTTGGAGGGCCTCTTCCATCCATCCGTCCGATCCCGCGTTGGATGTCCATATGGTGGTGTCATCTGCGTAGAGAGAAGGGGTAGGAGGGCCAGGCTTCAGCGACGTCGTCCGCGGCAAGTGTCTCCGGTGTTGGTGCGGCTGCCGCGATGGGGATGGCGTCGAGTTTCCCTACACTAGTGGCCGCGGACGAAGGCGATGGTGCTGAGGGTACAACAAGCGGCTGTGGTGCGTGCGCAGAGTGTGCGTGTACCTTTTCTGGTGCGCGCCGAAAGCGGCTGTAGCTGATGTCGTACTGCGCGAGCACGGCAGCACGAAGGTCATCGTAGGAGGTTTCGCTGCGCTGTGGTGTGGCGAGGACGCAGCGGAGGTCGAGCGGAAGCATCTCCCAAATCATGGAGTGCTCCAGAGGCTGTATGCTGACGTATTTGAGCTAGAGGGCAGCCTCGAACTTTGAGAACCAGCTTCTGAGGTAGCGTGGCTCGAAAGCCTGTATTGGTGAGTCCCCCCCCCCCGGTCGCCGTGTCGGTGTGCAGCTGGCCGGGTAACAGGCGCGGAACTCCCGGGTCACCCACCACATGTGGGGAGCAGACTCCATTGTTGTGGCTGGTGCGGCGTCCTACATTAATTGAGAGAGGCTAGGCCCGGCCAGGAGTAGGACCGGCGAAGGCGAGCAACCACCCGGATACGCAGTCGTGTTCGATGTCGCGAGTGGCGCGTACAACTAGTGGCGCTCCAGGCACCCCTGATGATGATTATGGCGCTGATTACGATGATGACGGTGTCGCTACAAGCTATTACAAAAGGATAAAGGAGCAACTAGTTCTCATAAAAAGCGATAATAAAAGTTTCTTCGGCTTTCTCGCAATTCTCAATCTTACAAAACAAATTCAAATCAGTATAAGTGGGAGTTACTACGTTCGCATGGCGAATTGCTTCGGTGATTGCGCTTCTGCCACACTGTGGTGTAGCCCCAAGCTAGCACGTCAAGATTGGTAGGTTCCGCTGTTTCACCCGTCGAAAGACGCTTCTCTCCGTTTTATCTCCCTTCCGGCTCACGGCCGGGCTGCATCGGCGGCATCGTACCCCGTTCTACCCCGGCCGTGGTCTACGGTCCTGCGTTCGGACGCCGCCCCCCAGACTTACAAGTAACGGCTGGCCGAGACTCTGGTATCGCTATGTGTAGATCCACGTGTATGAATTCAAGCGGCGTCGCATGGGCAATTGTTGTGGGTGTAGGTCGGAAAGCTTCACAGAGTGTACTAGAGCGAATGTTTATGGGCGAAACACTTTAAGGCCGAGGCTTGTCCTTCCGGCGTCCGGCGTTTGTGCTCACGGCACAGCTCCGTGTAAATCAAACATCTGGGAACAAAACATTCACAAAAGATTAACAAAAACCAAATAAAATGTTCACAAAAGGTGTGTGTGAAAGAGAGAGAGAGAGACGCACAGCACCGTGTAAATCGAAACATCTTTGAACAAAAGGTGCACAAAAGGTTAAAAAGAATAAGATAAAAGGTTCATTAGGGTAAAAGAGAGAGAGAGAGAAAGCTCATGGAAAGCCGTGCTGTACATGCGCGAGGAGGATTGCATTGAAATGGACTGCACCGAATGGGATTTGGATTTAAATTGGATTGTGTTGAAATAGATTAGATTGGATTGAATTGAAATGTACTGGATTGGAGTGGAAATAATTTGAGCAGCAGTTAGCCCTCTCACAGGTGATTTACTGTGAGAACGATCGCGAGTGCTTCACCCACTCATCATAATTCACTTCGTGAAGATGCGCGAATTTTTTTTGTATTTATTTCGAATAATGCAAGCAAACTTACACAGTTTAATTGTCAGGGCGTGTTGTTTCAGTTCTGGAGGGTTGCACAGAATAAAGCGCTGCTTTTCGCAGAGCTTATGTCACTCAAGTATACGCCATTTATTCCATCTTTTCCTGAGGCCACCTTAACACTAGGCACTAAATGTTTGGGGAAGATGGTGTCTTCTCGTTTGATCCGCCTAAAGAAGCGATATTGGGCTGCCTCGTGCATACAGGGAAAAGAAGTGGTCTGCAGGGAAGTGCACGCTACAGAGCAGGTAGGCAAGGGGTCGGATTCGAAGTAGGCGAATTACAGCCTGTCATAGGCATGGAGGGTTAATTCGGCATGGAGGGTTACTCGGCATGGAGGGTTAATTCCTGGTTCTCTTGATGGGCCAACTCATTGCCCTCACCTTCGGAGTGCGGTGGGACCCGTATAAGCTCGGTTTTCGGATTGGAAGGGCCAGTCTATTGAATAATCGGGTCGCTGTGATTGACACCCGGCCTTTTCTGCAGTTGCTTTGTGCTGTCTGGGAGTGCGGGGTGATGGTGTTCTATCCGGATGGATTAAGGGCTATCGCTATGGCCCCTTCATCGGCCTCTTCGGAGGAGGGTGTGACGAGGGAAGCACAACAGATGGGCTTGTCAATTGTCACGACGGCTATTGTTGCTTATGGAGAGCCCGTGTGGAGTGAGACGCTTGCGTAGAGGATTCCGCCGTTTTATAGAGCCCATGGGGAGTTAGACGCCTGTCCAGAGGATTCCGTCGTTTTTGTCGAGGAGTTTATGCAGGGCTTTCACTCTCCTTTCGGCGACCTTTGTTCCAATCGGGGTTCTCTGTTTTGGGGGATTGCTTTACTTTCGGATGTTGGTGGCTCAAATAGTTTGTATAGCTCCATTGTCTTGGTGGTAGGCTACCTGCCATCCGATTTTGGCTAGTAGGCCTGGTGTCGTTGAGTCGGATTCGTTGGTTGGAGAGATGGCCCACTGGTACTTCGCGGACGGTCTTGTGCTCTGCCTTGCCCAGGAGGTTTTCTCTGGAGGACTGGACGGGGATGCCCAAGCCCAGTTTAGTAGCTTTTCTTATTATTGGACCGTGTTTGTCTGAATCTTTTTTTATGAGTTGGACGGAATGGGGCGGAATATATTATTCGGGATATTAGAAAGGTCTAAACCAGCCGAAGTGCGCCTTCCTCCGTGTCTCCCATTTGACGATTCGTTACTCGCCAAATGATGTGGATGACCCCATTCGATGTCGTTTTGTGTTAGGGAATCGCCGCCCCGCCCTTGCCGTTTTCCTGAATGAGTAAACGTAGGATCCGCACTTGATTTGTAGGTTTAATGTCGGTGCGTCGACGGTGAGGGTTATGGAAGGTGTTTCGCTCTTTTTTCTGCTTGGTGTTATAACAAAAAGTTCAGACTTTTTAGGACACCAGCTGAGGCCACATGATTGTGCGTATTCTTTGGCCGTGCTGGCTGCGTGTTGGAGGGCCTCTTCCATCCATCCGTCCGATCCCGCGTTGGATGTCCATATGGTGGTGTCATCTGCGTAGAGAGAAGGGGTAGGAGGGCCAGGCTTCAGCGACGTCGTCCGCGGCAAGTGTCTCCGGTGTTGGTGCGGCTGCCGCGATGGGGATGGCGTCGAGTTTCCCTACACTAGTGGCCGCGGACGAAGGCGATGGTGCTGAGGGTACAACAAGCGGCTGTGGTGCGTGCGCAGAGTGTGCGTGTACCTTTTCTGGTGCGCGCCGAAAGCGGCTGTAGCTGATGTCGTACTGCGCGAGCACGGCAGCACGAAGGTCATCGTAGGAGGTTTCGCTGCGCTGTGGTGTGGCGAGGACGCAGCGGAGGTCGAGCGGAAGCATCTCCCAAATCATGGAGTGCTCCAGAGGCTGTATGCTGACGTATTTGAGCTAGAGGGCAGCCTCGAACTTTGAGAACCAGCTTCTGAGGTAGCGTGGCTCGAAAGCCTGTATTGGTGAGTCCCCCCCCCCGGTCGCCGTGTCGGTGTGCAGCTGGCCGGGTAACAGGCGCGGAACTCCCGGGTCACCCACCACATGTGGGGAGCAGACTCCATTGTTGTGGCTGGTGCGGCGTCCTACATTAATTGAGAGAGGCTAGGCCCGGCCAGGAGTAGGACCGGCGAAGGCGAGCAACCACCCGGATACGCAGTCGTGTTCGATGTCGCGAGTGGCGCGTACAACTAGTGGCGCTCCAGGCACCCCTGATGATGATTATGGCGCTGATTACGATGATGACGGTGTCGCTACAAGCTATTACAAAAGGATAAAGGAGCAACTAGTTCTCATAAAAAGCGATAATAAAAGTTTCTTCGGCTTTCTCGCAATTCTCAATCTTACAAAACAAATTCAAATCAGTATAAGTGGGAGTTACTACGTTCGCATGGCGAATTGCTTCGGTGATTGCGCTTCTGCCACACTGTGGTGTAGCCCCAAGCTAGCACGTCAAGATTGGTAGGTTCCGCTGTTTCACCCGTCGAAAGACGCTTCTCTCCGTTTTATCTCCCTTCCGGCTCATGGCCGGGCTGCATCAGCGGCATCGTACCCCGTTCTACCCCGGCCGTGGTCTACGGTCCTGCGTTTGGACGCCGCCCCCCAGACTTACAAGTAACGGCTGGCCGAGACTCTGGTATCGCTATGTGTAGATCCACGTGTATGAATTCAAGCGGCGTCGCATGGGCAATTGTTGTGGGTGTAGGTCGGAAAGCTTCACAGAGTGTACTAGAGCGAATGTTTATGGGCGAAACACTTTAAGGCCGAGGCTTGTCCTTCCGGCGTCCGGCGTTTGTGCTCACGGCACAGCTCCGTGTAAATCAAACATCTGGGAACAAAACATTCACAAAAGATTAACAAAAACCAAATAAAATGTTCACAAAAGGTGTGTGTGAAAGAGAGAGAGAGAGACGCACAGCACCGTGTAAATCGAAACATCTTTGAACAAAAGGTGCACAAAAGGTTAAAAAGAATAAGATAAAAGGTTCATTAGGGTAAAAGAGAGAGAGAGAGAAAGCTCATGGAAAGCCGTGCTGTACATGCGCGAGGAGGATTGCATTGAAATGGACTGCACCGAATGGGATTTGGATTTAAATTGGATTGTGTTGAAATAGATTAGATTGGATTGAATTGAAATATACTGGATTGGAGTGGAAATAATTTGAGCAGCAGTTAGCCCTCTCACAGGTGATTTACGGTGAGAACGATCGCGAGTGCTTCACCCACTCATCATAATTCACTTCGTGAAGATGCGCGAATTTTTTTTGTATTTATTTCGAATAATGCAAGCAAACTTACACAGTTTAATTGTCAGGGCGTGTTGTTTCAGTTCTGGAGGGTTGCACAGAATAAAGCGCTGCTTTTCGCAGAGCTTATGTCACTCAAGTATACGCCATTTATTCCATCTTTTCCTGAGGCCACCTTAACACTAGGCACTAAATGTTTGGGGAAGATGGTGTCTTCTCGTTTGATCCGCCTAAAGAAGCGATATTGGGCTGCCTCGTGCATACAGGGAAAAGAAGTGGTCTGCAGGGAAGTGCACGCTACAGAGCAGGTAGGCAAGGGGTCGGATTCGAAGTAGGCAAATTACAGCCTGTCATAGGACACCCCATCTTACCGGCCGTTAAAAGCGGGCGGAAGAAATCGGCCGTACTCCGGAGCACTTTGAATGGACCACCGTACCCCGACCGTAGAGGACGGCGCAGAGCCTCGTGACAAAAAAATTCACGCATCTCATGACGAGTGAGCGAAGCACTGGGGATTGTTCTTACAGTACATCGCGTGTTAAAGTGCGCACTGCTGCTAAAACTATTTCCAATCCAATAAAATACAATACAATTCAATTTATCGCAATCCACTTCATTTATATTTAGGCAATCCAAACCAACAGAAATCCAAATTCAATTCAATTCAACCCAATCCAACCGAATTCTCTTCGCGTATACGAGGCGCGGCTCTCCAGGAGCACACTTTCTCTCCCTCTCCGTCTCTCTCGAACCTTTTCTAAACCTTTCATTTTGTTCTCGTCAACGTTTTGTGAACCGTTTGTTCACAGATGTTTTGATTTACACGGTGTTGCACAGTGAGCACGAACGCCGGACGCTGGACGGACAAGCCTCAGCCTTAAGGTGATTCCCCCTAATGCTACCGTTTTGCTACTGTGAACTTCCGTGTGAACACGACGTGAGGACTGCCGTTACCAAAGAAAGCACAGCTCTGCGAGGACAAACGGCGGAGTTTAAGAATTCTGCCGGATGGCTAGCGAGTGCACGAAGAATTCATCAAGCGCTCAAAGAGTGGGGCCAGACGTAAGCACGGGAGTGCTGGACTAAAGCCGACTCAACCTCGCTATGCCGCTTTTTATCAATGCCGGTCATTTCTCCCTGCAGTGTTTTTGCATGTTCTTTCAGCGGATGTTTAGTGGTAATGATGCGCCAGGACATGTTCTAGGACATACCAACAGGTCATAAACGATTGTCATATGCAATGAAATGTGACGCAGTACAAAAGTCTACACCTAATACCAACCTACTTAGAAGTTATTTATTTTGTCAATGTGTTTGCAAAACCAATATTTTTTGAAATTATTGAGCTGCATTATTCAACTGCTGGCAATTAAAATGCAGGTAAATATTGTTTCGCATCGATGGTCTCATCTGACACATCACCACTTTGGTGCTAAGATAAGACGAAGCTACGCGAGAATCCATCTGCTGTAATAAGATTACAGGTGAAGGTCTTGGGGTTTTGGAGAGCACTCCGCAAACAGTACAAGATGCCCTATTTATTTTTTACGGAACTGTCATGAGATTGGGAGGGAGGGGTAATTGGCAATCCCGGCTTATCTGACACTCCCACACTAGCTCCCTTTACTGGTTCTCTTTGAACATTCTACTGCCTCGAACAACTGCTTAACAGGCTGAGCTCTTGTTCCTTGCTGGTTTAAGGTTAGAGTCATGGGTTTTCGCGCTAACGACCCCATACCATGCCTCGCGACATTATATTTTTGTTTTAGTTGCAAGAAGTTTTTGTCCGTTCCAGGCATTCTTGATAAATATAAAGGTTTTGGGAAACTCGAACATCAAATAAGCCGACTAACACGTTTATTCTTCTAGCACTATGCAAACATAGAATACCATGGGGAGAGTCCACGAGCGCAGGTTTGCAATATAGACTGGATGGGGTTGCTCTAAAAGGAACACAAGGGTATCGCAGGAGTCCGAGGGAATGCGTGGGTAGTCTCCCAATTACATAGGGAATGGCTAAGTGGTTATAAGGATGGTCGGCAGTCGAAAGGGTAGGACGTCCCGAAGAACCTCAGAAGTAGGCGGGGTAGCTGCGATTATGTGGTCGAACATGCTAAACTGCTAAGTAAAGCGTTGACGTCAGAATAATAATTCGGTGGTACTTAACCGCTATTTAGAGTCCAAAGTCCATAATTTTGGGATCTCGATGACAGACGTGTGGAGCTTGCAGAGTGCTTGTTCAGCTAACAAAGGAGGCGACACACCAGAGGAGGAATCGGAAGTAATAGCGAGTTTGTGGTTTGCCACCAGCGAAGGTAGTAGGGATCGAGCACTAGGCGGGAATAAATTAGGGTAATGAATGCCGAAGCTGAAAAAAGCGAGAAATCTGGATATCAAAATTTTTGGCGTAGAAGAATCGTGTGTTCACCAATATGTTTTATTAGGACCTGCTCATCTAGGCAGAGCAGGGCAGCGCAACGTTCCCATCCCTTGCCATGTGTGACTATAAGCACTGGACAGACACTGCTTCATTGCTGAAGCCTCTAGTTGTATTCGTTTTTTGCTTTTAGAAGAACGTATATAGTTCAAGTTTTAATGCACGAGGTAGGTAAGAATTTTTTTTCCCTGACGGCATTTTTGCAAGCAATATGAGTGAAGAACACGTAAAAAGTCTACAATAACATACGTCGATAAATAAGAGTGTTTGAGCAGGTTTTGCTTGAAGAATGCTCAGCATTCACTTGTGGCTCCCCGACCCCTATAAAGAATGTTTTTAGTCTTATTCAACGGTAGCAGCGGCGTTTCGGACAAAACTTTTCTGTCTGCTATAAGAACATAAGCCAATTGCTAAGCCTGTCTAAGGTATCCTTCTGTGGAATTCTCAGCGTGCTTAAAATTCATTATGACCTTATAATAATTATTCCGAGAACACTGAATAATCTCAGTGTTGAACTCTGTGTACACGGAGTAACGTAGAAAACTACACCACTGCAGCTTCTGTCCCTCTGTTCGTTCTGGTGTTCAAACTAATCCAATAAAGAATCGCCAGCCCAGGCCAAAGAAGTAAGCGGCCTAATTACCTCTCAATGCCAATTGACCTGTGGGCACTCGAAGAACGTACTAGGCCGATTATGTCAATCACCTTCATTTGACCAATAAACACGCAAGGTAATATAAAAGTTCTCCGATGGTGGGCCAAGGCCAAACTTTTGAGGTTCCGCATCTCCGCTAGGGAAAAGGGTGTCCGCAATAATGTTTGACTATCTGATTCTATTGATCCCTCTCCGAATGAGTGTACAGATTACTTTACATTGAAAGAAAGCAACGCCCAATTGCAAATCAGGGAACGTTGCTCCAAGTGCACCCAGCCCTCTCACCGCACCTAGACGTGTAGAATACTGGATAAATTCCTCGGTAGAATGAAAAAGTGGTGTCATTTCATTTGTTTTGCTTGATGCAACTTGCTAGCTGCCATAACAAAGAACTGACTGCTGTGTCTGTATTGGCCACTGAACAATAGCCTTACCACAAGTAGGTTTTTTACCGACCTCACAGAAGTAGGCCAAAGCCACAGTCAGACAACAACATGTAGACACCGCTGCTCTACGCAAGTACACAGCATGCTTAATTAAGTGGTTGTTCATGACCTTACCATCGGATGCGATCGCCGAGTAACAGACGATAATATCAGCTCTTAAAAGCTCCTTGTTTTATCTAAAGCTATGCAAAACGTTACGACAGCGGCTTTGGAGTCAATACGAGTTTCAGCGAAACCAAATAAAGCCTATCTAAGTTCCTGAGATATCCAACCAACTGTCTCGCCTAAGCATAAAAGTATTGTTCCCGGAATTGGCGCCCACGACTCATACTTCGAAGCTCAGCAAGAAACAGGTAGCGCGTGGCATAGTGGACCGAACTCGGGTTGAAAACTGCTGGCTGGTACTTAAGGCATATTAAAAAAACTCACTGGTTTTAAAACAATTTTTGTAATGAACAGTGCACAGGAAGGTGGTATTCAATTTGTAAGCATCGACTTCGAAGTTAAAAGCTTTCCGTCACAAGCGAATGTCTCTTATGCCACCAAATAAAGTTTTGGAAGCTTGATGACCCAGATCTTAGTGGAAAGCATTGGCTTGCAGAAGATTACGAAGTTGTAAAAGCGTTCGTTGCAACGACTTTCAGTAGCGGCGGATGCTTCCATGCTGAATCTTTCAGGTGCTGACGTTCTAATGTGCATAGGTATGACACCCCAGTGTTAACTAACAACAGGAATACTACAAATGACTAACCTGTTAAATGCATTCCGCCATCATACAGCGTTTTCTATTCATCTGGTGTGTTCGCGCTGACAAAGAACCTGTGAGAAATTTATTTGCGGAGCTAAAATTATTCTCCCAATACCGAAATGCGGGTTCTGAACATAAACGATGCTCCTCGATTGTAATCAGTGCTGCATAAACAATTTTCATGTCCACACAACAATTCCTAAATAAGGAGAGCTTACCTTCGATAACGGCGTTGAAAAGTACTAGCAAAGGAAGTAGCACACAAAACAGCAATGGATATAGTCTAAGCTAACACGGGCAGCGCTTTCCCGACTCAGGTGCCTTGTCAGGCACATGGAGAGTTGCTTACAACAGCTTGAGAGGAGAAAACGTAATCTGTTAGTGCAACAATACGAAGACCTCCTGTAGCATTGTTGCAGACTAATCACTGACTAAACTAGGCAGTAAGAGCTAAAGGACAGCCAAGCTCAAATGAAAACCTTTTATAAGCTACCTTCGTTTTCGGTACGAAGTTAACTTTTGTCAACAAAGCATTGTCATGTGAATATAGTGCGCCGTCAAAAAGCCGACACAACTTCGTCTTCCAAAGTAATCCAGATGCGGCAAGTCGATCGCGCCACGCAAGTTTCGCCTTTCAGAGTCACAGGTAAAGTTTGAGCCAAGCCCATGAAGGTGTGCGCAAGGGCATGCGTCTTCGTCATTGCAAAATAACTTCTGGGATAACTTCTGCCTTCGGTTTCTGCGCGGTTATCACAACCTTCCTCTGCAAAGCTACATTAGGGAACTGAAAATAGTTCTAGGCAAAGGTGATGTCTCTCAGAAGATTCATGCAGAGACGCTCAGTTACTATTTTTTGTGACCAAGGATGGATTGCCCACTCTGTTAGGATGCAAGTGTATGCATGAGCTGGGTATCGGTGTCTCGTCTTGAGCTTAAATTACTCGCACGGCCTGACGTGAAAAACTCAGTTTATGGCCGCGCTGATTGTTTGACAAACGGCGGGGTACATTATAGCGCAATGAAAATATATACAGGTTCTTTGAAATGCTTCATCATTGTTTTTCTATACAATATCCTTACCGTACGCCTCAGGAAGATATGCCTTTCATGATAAAGCCAAAACAGCAAAGTGGGCCGCTATCACTGTTGTGGTCAATTAGCATGAACACATAGGAATGTATTGAGACTTTCGTATTATCATAAACCTGTGACAACACGGTTTCAATACCCCATTGCGGGTGCTAAAGACTTGCGGAGCATGCATTTTGGAGGGTTAAATTTTGCAAGTTTCTGCTTGCTCGACGCATACCCGCCTATTATTCCGCAATCCGCACTGGATGTCCATTAGGTGACGTCATCTACGTAGAGAGAAGGGATAGGAGGGCCAGGTTAAAGAGCATGGGCAAGTGGACAAACCCTTGCGGGGTTCTCCTGTCACCCAGCTCGATCGGCTGCGACGTTTCCTCTCCGATCTTGATGACTGCTGTGCGGTTGCTGAGGAAGTTTTCGTGCATTTGAAGTTTTTCTCGCGTATCCCGTCTTGTTGATGTTGTGGAGTATGCTGGCGTGAGTGAAGTTGTCCAAAGCCCATTCTATATAGAGTACCAGGATGGCTCTTGACGTTTGGTTTTTCGGCCTCTTGGTGACAAGTTCGTGACGTTTCAGGAGGACGTCATGGGTGCTGAGATGTTCGCGGAAACCGTACATGGTTATCGGCATCTGCGCAATTGCTTCCAAGTGTCGTTGGAGGTGTCTGAGAAACATTCGTTCTAGTTTTCCCACAAATGAGGTGAGTGAAATACGTTACATGTTGTCGTCGGTGTTTTTCCGGGTTTGGGCATGAACCGCACCACGGCTTCTTTCCACTCTTTGGGTAGTAACCCATGTTACTAGGCGTTGTTGATGTGGTCTAGGAGCTCTAGGCGGGTCCTGTCACTGAGGTTGTTGAGTAACCGGTAGGTGATGGCGTGCCTGCCGGGTGCGCTCCTCGGTTGGATTTGTCAATTGCCGCACTGAGCTCTTGTTCGGAAAACGGGAGGTCAAGGTCTTGGTTGGACGTTTTATTGTAGTCAGGGGGAGGCTAAATGCTCCTTTATGATTGTAGATACTCGTTTTTGACGTCATAAATGAGTTGGTCACTAGCCCGCGTTTAGTTGTGTGGTCTCTCTACCTATCAATATGCATAAGCCTAGCATTGCATAGGGCATGCACTCATGCACACTGCGAGGAACGACCGTAGGTTCCAGCTGTCTGAGAACGCTCATGATACTGAAACGCCGTCGCAACACCTCAACACGGCCGCTATTGGGAAGGTGGAGAAGGGGCGACAAACGAGTATGCCCAGGGTACGGAGGGAAGACGTTTAATTTACACCAACGTCCCAATTAAATAATTTACAGTAGCAGTACGCACTTCCCTTTAGGTGATAGGGGCGATGGGGAGCCACGCGCAAGTGTGCGCGCGTCGTCGGCGCAGAGCCAGTGGGCTCTTCGGTAAGGGCAAAATCCGGGGAGCGGCGCAACTGTTGTGTGCGTGCATCGCCGTGCTGGCCAGATCGGCTCGCAGCAGCGAGAAAGACGCGGCCCATTCGCTCACAGGCGCGTACCGTACGGTGTGTTCGTCGAGTGGTAGGTACGGCCTTACTATATGCAAGCGTAGGGACAACAGGAACAGTCTAAGGCACGGGTGAGCAGCCGGGAGGACCGGTGGGCTTTCGCCGGCGCAACAGAGTTGCCGCCGGCAGGTAAAAAAAGCGTCGCATACCTTCGGCCGACGCCTTGGGAGTCCTGGAAGCGTCTCCCCGAGCGGACCCCCGCGCAGAGCGTGTGTTCGCGTCCCGGGGAGAGTGGGGTTCGGGAATCGTTCAAACGGGCCAATGAGTTCAGGTTAGCTCCACTTCCACGGCGGAACGCCTGTTGCTTGACAGCGGTTTATCGCCGCAACGGTCACTGCAGCCTTGTCCTCAGGCAGGAGTTTGTGAAGACGGCCCGTCTCTACATAGTGACTCCGAGACGAGCCGACATTTCGGGGAGAGAGGGGGAAAGCACCGGGAAACGGCTAAGCTACGAAAATATTATTTCCACAACATTCAGGAGACGCCGTTCCGCGGGGCTTGTGCAAAGTTCGGCGGTTCTGAGCTCAAACGTTTTTTCGGGGTAACGCCCGTTGTGGTCAATCAAGACGGGAAGATGGTGGGCACCAGTGCCGGAACGACCTCACCGTTGCGTCGAGATAGCAGCTCCACGAAGCGGGTACCAGCAAGGAGGACATGCGGCTTGAGCAGCCAGCTGGCCGGTATGATGACCACGATGGCACTGCTCAGGTGTAGAACTCACGCGGCACTAGGTGGGTGCCCCGCCAAGGAGCGACGAGGGGCGCCTGAGGTGGCCGCCGCCCAGCGTGAGCGAGGCAGCTGCCGGACGACAGCCGTGGTGCCGATGACGCATAGTGCCGTTTCGATATGACACCACATTCTCCGCATCTGGAGAGGGCACCTCTTCCGCAGCTCGCAACTAGCCACCAGTCCCTCCCTCGTCGGTGCAGGGCAGCCCGGCTACGTTCGCCTGCTGGAGGCGGTGCGCAGGGGGTACATTTCATTGACCCCCGAGTCAGCGCACTTCTCCAGGACCCGGTCAAGTTCAAGAGTCGGGCACTGCGGACACTCCATTACACCGACGAGAAACCACGTGACGGTGGCGCGCACCGGACGAAGCAGAATCTATTCGTGGGATGCACCGTTGGGCTCGCTGAAGCCGGCAGACGCACGCACGAAACGCACTCACGAACACCCCCACAACACGCACTCCTCACAGTTTTCGTGCCAATGGGGCCACGTTCCCTCACCACCAGGCGGTGCCCTCCACTCGCAGCGTCCACTAAGCCACTGTTTTCCAGAAAGTGGCACTTTTCCGTTGACATTAAATGTACGGTCACCCTTAAAGTCTGGTCCGTTCTCCCAACTTTGCACAGTTCTCGCAACGGCCTCCAATGCGCGCCGCTCGCCCGAACATCGGGGCCATGGACGGCCGAAATCCGACATCTTCAAAACAAGCCCATACCTCTCGACCCTGGCTGCGCGCGAAAGCCAACGACAGTCTTCGAAAGGCACTACCGCGATAAACCTAGCCGCCGATTTTCGGTATACGCGCTTTTGTCAGGCTGCGCCTCAGTAAAAAAAACAGAGGAGATGAAAACTAGCCCTGCTCTCTGCTAAATGTGATTAAAAAAGAAAAGAAACGTACAAAGCACTTCGCCCCGCATGCGTAGACTAAGGAGGTCATGTACCAAACAAATACCGTCAAAACACTGGAAAAAAAACACTCCATCGTGCACCGACAAGAAAAAAAAAGAAACAACCGCTAGCGCCTTAACAAGGCTAACACCCGAACCGTACCGAACCCAGAATCTAAGAAAACAAAATAGGTCCATGCTACATCACGCGGTACAACGCAAAAGAATACTAAGCGAAAACATTTCCTCACCCTGTGCGTTAAAGCTAGCGCACTAAACAATAACAAAAACAAATAAGTACAAGATACATTATGTGCAGTCACCAACGCCCAAATGGGAACACAATACTACAAATAGTGCTACGTAACATGCACACTCCTACAAATCGAGTAAGAGTAGAAAACACGCGCTCACAGCTTTGCTGGAGGGGAGCGGAAACTGACCACACTGATTCGGCTGGGGCGGCCAGGGCGGCCCCGCTGACTGAAACTGAAAGAAGTGAAGTCAGCACGGGCGACGAAAGTACCTGCCGTTTAGTGTTTATGATTACTGAGGTGACCTATTTGTGACGGGAAATTGATCAGCCGGCCGAGAAAAGCCCTGCCGAGAAAAGCCGGCCGAGAAAAGCCGGCGGAGAAAAGCCTGGACAAGGCACCAAAACGTTGGTGCCTTGTCATCGCCGCGCAGAGCCACTGTGCTCTAGCTTCAAATAGTGAGCCTGTGACACCATATAAATTTTGCTCTGCTCTCTTCCCGGCAAAGGTCCCTTCAAGTCGCAGTTGACTACCTGACAAGGACGCACACTGTCAATTGAGTACATAATTCCAGGCCGCTTTGCAGCGCGCGCCTCAACCATTTGAAAGACATGGCAGGATCGGCAACCGCAAAAATATCTCGCTTCGTGCCGGACCAGGTCTCTGAGCAACTCAGCTTACCAAAACCGTTGGAGCGGCTTAAATGATCGGCCAATGGTTGGTCATGAGCGTAGCGCAGCAGTGCGCACCTCAAATTTTGGGGGTTGCCATACAGAATGGGCGAATTTCCTCACTATCGGCGGCCACACACTTCAGCACGAGTCCTTCACCGTCCAGCACAAATGAGTCCCCCGGGGCGTCGGCGACACACGCTGACTTCCTCCCACCTCCCGCGCCTGCTACAAGACAAATAGCATCTCGGCGCACGCCCCAGCATGACAGGCTCCGTCTCGGCGTCTAAAAAATCAAATTTAAAAAATTGTCTCCCAGAGACCATTCGCAAACCCAGCTACAAAACGGGTCATTCTGCCAGCCGGCTACTAGCTCTTTCCGTCTTAATACGACCCCCTTGCAACGGGCATCGCTTCCTCCTGGTTTTACAGCCGATCCCCGTCCGCTTTCCGGTGGCATGAAGTTCGCAAAAAGCGCGTGCCCCTCTCTGCGAGGTGTCCGCGCGCCCTTTGTGAACTATGGGCCCTCTTCCTCCACTCAACGGCTGTCAATTTTGCCCCATTTACGGGCACACGCTTTGGCGCCGCCGGCTGAAGTCACACTTGGACAATGAATCTCGATGGATTACGAAGCACGAGATTGCGCGTCAGCTATCACGTTCGTGGACTAGTCACAGGGCCCAGCAACAAGCATTAATTTCGCGTGCGCTACTCCGAGTGGCGACTGTGGCCTTTCTCCCGGAATATGCATTCCGCCGCTCCAGTGGAACGCGGTGGCACCGTCCCACTGCCGCGTGGGGCTGCGCTAACGAGGGGTGCACGCACACTTGCCTTCGGAGGGACAGTCACCTCGTCCCCGCAGCAGCTACCGCTAGCGGACGGTGGTCTAGCGGCGTAGCGTTGCATAAGCATTAAGACTGATTCCGGTTGCGTACTCAGCTTAATTAGCGGCCAAAGGCTAATGAGCCAATGGCCCCACGTTGGGCGCAAGTTTGTGGTCTCTACCTCGCAACATGCATAACCCTAGCATTACACAAGGCATGCACTCATGCACACTTCGAGGAGCCAGCGTGGTCTCGAAATGACTCAGCACGCTCACGATACTGAAACGCCGTACTGAAACGATACTGAAACGATACCTCAACACCGCCTCTATTGGGCAGGTAGATTAGGGGCGACAAAGGAATATGCGCAGGGCACGGAGGGAAGATGTTTATTTTACAACAACGTCCTAATTATATAATTTACAGTAGCAGCACGCACTTCCCTTTAGGTAATAGGGGCGATGGGGCGCCACGCGCAAGTGTGCACGCGTCGTCGGCTCAGAGCCAGTGGGCTCTTCAGTCAGTGCAAAATCCGGGGTGCGACGCAACTGTTGCGCGCGCGCATCACCTTGCTGGTCAGATCGGCTCGCAGCAGCGAGAAAGACACGGCCCATTCACTCACAGGTGCGTACCGCATGGCGTGTTCGTCGACTGGGAGGTAAGGCCTTACTATATGCAAACGTAAAGACAACAGGAACAGCCTAAAGCACGGACCGGCAGCCGGGAGGGCTGGTGGGTTTTCGCCGGCGCAAAAGAGTTGCCGCCGGCTGGTAAAGAAAGCGTCACATTCCTTCGGCCCACGCCTTCATCGTCCTGGAAGCGTGTCCCCGAACGGAATTCAGCGCAGGGCGCGCGTTCACGTCCCGGCGAGAGAGGGGTTGGAAATCGTTCAAACGGGCCAGTGAGGTCAGGTTAGCTCCACTACCAGGGCGGAGCGCCCGCTGCGTGACAGTATTTTATCGCCGCAACTGTCGCTGCAGCCTTCACCTCAGGCAGGAGTTTCAGAAGACGTCCCGTCTCTACACAGTGGCGCCGAGACAAGCCGGCATTTCGGAAGAGAGGGGAAAGGCGCCGGGAAACGGCACAAACCTAGCGATCACGCAATGGCTTGGACGCCGGGACCCCACAGTTGTTGAGCAAGCGCGTGAAGTTGCGGTTCTTTGAACTTTTGCCATTTAGTGGATCTGTCAAATCCAAAAGGAGGTTCCATCTTTTTCTGGCTTATGGGGTACCTTGTAAGCCGTCGCAGAGCTTCATCCAGATCTCCCTGCAGATTTGGGAGGCACATTCCATTGACTGTCTGTTGAGGTTGCGGATGTGCCTGCGGAGCTTCTTATTGTGTCTCGGTCTCTTATATCGTTTGGTCAATGTGTGTCGAGCCTCCCATTGTGCGCGAGTTTAGTGTCAACGTACCGGGTTAGGACACTGGCGGGTATCTTTTGGGCATATTTGTCGACAAACTTGGGGGGCTCATTGCCCCATGCACGATATGGCCGCGGCTCTCTTTCGGTTGTTGGCTCGCAATTCTCATTGTCCGTAGTGTTTTTACGGACCGGTTCCAGTCTGTTATTCGGGCCTGACCTACCTGTGCTGTTGAGTTCGGCCCCCTTATTGTTAGGCTGATGATGGCTTTTTTAAGTACGAGATTTGGGCTGATGTTGTGCCATATCACACCCAGGTGCCCTTGTAGCAGGGAGAGGTCCAGGGTGCTGTCCCTGGACGTACTCGTGCCCATGTGGGTGGAGGTTCCTGGTTCGTCGAAAATTGCAATGCCGTGTTGTTCTATTGCTTGAGTGAGTTGTTTGCCTCTCTTGGTTTGGTAAAATGTTCCCAGTGTGGGGTGCGGTTAAATCTCCTCGCAATAATATTGGTCTCGTCATCGCCGTTGCAGGCAGTCATGGAAGGTGTTCTTGAAATGAGGATCCTTTTTCACTGAGCTGCAGTAGGCGTTGCGGGCAAAAATGTTTCGCTTGGTTTTTTATGCTGCGGTTGTGGATTTCGATGAGAACCTGTTCACAACCGCGTTGAGGAGTGACGTGTTCTGTCGCAGCAATATTGCTGCGGAGTGGAAGTGCTGTATTCTTTTCGTCGGGGCTCTGTACGTAATGTGCCCGGACAACTTGGGTCTGCCGTTAGTTCCCGGAAGGGCAATGGCGGAAGGTTTTGGGTCAAGGTTGTCGATGTGGAGGTGAAGCTGTCGGAGATTGTTTTTTATTCCTCTGCAGTTCTATTGGTAAATAATTGTTGTACTTCTTGTGCTTTGATCAGTCTGCATTGGGGGAGGCTCACTGTAGCGAAGGCGCTCACCTTGGCTGCATTTAGCAGGGCCCTTCGGGATTCTTTGGACCGCATTCCCCTTGTACGGCTGTGATCCCTTCCCTGCCGCGCGCATTCCGGCGTGTCTCGATGGTCTTTTCAGGCATTTCGTCGGCTTGCTGGATGTCCTTTTTTGCGGGACCCTCAAGGGGAGGGGATTTTAGCTATGCGTCTGGTCCACGCTCGAAGAGGGGTTTTCCAGTGGTTGTTTTGTTCCGAACTGACTGCTCTTCCCTGCCAACGCTGCCCTCTCCCTCCCGGGCTTTGCTGGCTTCCCCGACTACGGGAGGTGGTGGTGGCGGAGGAGTTAACGCGGTCATGGTGGGTTTTACTGACCTTTCAGATGAAGCGTTTCCCCCGGATTCCTTAGAACCCATCACGGCCGCCATGTCGCAGCATCCATAAACTTCTCCAGCTGGGGCACCGCGGGCGGTCGCAGCTTCGCCCTGGCCGCGCATGACATCGTGGGCTCGGCCTGGTCGTGACCGAAGGAGCCGCACACGTGGCACCAGGCCATTCTGCAGCTCATGCGGTAGTGCCCAGTGTTCTAGCACCGCAGGCACAGTGCCGGCAGGCCGGCCACCTCAATAAGTATCGGGCATCCTTGAACTGTGGCCTGGTGGGGTAGGCCTTCCTGAGCTCTTGGGTATGTTGGAATTACGTGGTAAATCCTGCTGGTTCCAGTAGTATGCGGCAACCCCTGCTTCCGCCAGCCGTCAAGCACCACACGTTGCACTTTGCCGAAGCGTTCCTGCTGTCGTACGATCAGTTCGTGGGGACCTTTTGGAGGAAGCCAGTGTACTTGGACGGCGACCTCACGTTGCTTTGGGTTTGCGACCCAGCAACGTTTCCCTTTCACGGTTATCTCCGTCCGGGCCGCCAGTGTTTCTATGTCGTGCTCCAAAGAAAAAGTCACCATCAAAACATGGTGTAACTGGAATAATCTGAGGCAGTCAATCGCTCTCAGGTCAGTTATTGTCTCCAATGCTCAAGCAAAGTCTTCTACCCTCTACGGTCGCGCAGAGGGGTCTCCATTGAGGAAAACAGAATTTTTTCTCCGGTTGCCGGAGGGAAGCATGGGCAGAAGGGCCCTGTACGCCGCTGGGGCAGACGGTGCGGGCAGGGTGAACCTGTCCGGCGTGGCTGCGTCGGTCGCCCGCGAAAAGCTTTCCCTCGACATGACCGGCACCGACGAGCGCTGGGCAGGAAGTCCACGGACGATATAAGGGTCGCCACAAGGTATAAGGTGGCGGTAGTGTTTTTAACACCGCTTTAACTTGGCACATTGGTGCGTTGAACCCACGTCAATCAAAACTTGGCACACTATGCGTGCGAACGGCTCCCACAACGAAAGAAACGTCCCCACAAAATGCGATAGTCGGCATTCCAAGCATTTTGTAAATTGCATTGAAAGTATTGTAAACGAGATTCCGTTGGATTGTGGCAAAGTAAGCATCGGGCAAATGTGTGAATAAGAGACTACGAGAGCACGCCCTCTTCATAAAAATAGGACCTCATCACACTTGCCGTCCCACTGCAAAGAATGCCACGGTGTACCCAAATTGAGCAAAAGAAAACATATGAAACGAATTCGGGACTTCACGGCACTCAAAGAGAGGAAGCCTTCTACATCAAACCAAAGAGAGATAATTGCGTGAGCGAGCCATCGTGAGCGGGCCATCACCGGATGCCTGTCAGTGTTTTGTACATAACTATGATTACGCCAAATGTATATATGCGTTCGTTTTTTCAGTACACATACAGTGGCGAGTTAGCGCCCGTCTCGTCCGCTCATCATCAGTGTCTTTCGTTGCGCTAATTTTTTTTTCTGTAATGCGAACCAACTCGCTGAACAAGACGTCTTAGCGATGTTTGAAACCTATACGTGAAAAATAGATTTCGAAGAAAAATCTTTGAACAATTAAGAATATATTGACCCCTGTGCGTTTCGCAAAAACGCATACCTTTACACATAAAAAGAAAACAAAACCGCTCCCGCTTTCTTCAAAACTGCGGAACGCAGTCTTCTGAAGCAGCATAACACAGCTGAAAGATATGTTGAATTGGTTTGTTGTTCTTGGAGTAGTAAGTGGCTGAACTTGATGTTCGCGACGCGTTACAGTGCAGTGTGCAACGCTACTTCCTTCCGATGGTTATTTGTTTTAGTTCGCGCTGTTATAAAATAATGTTTCTTCGCATTCTCAGGGAACGCCAAAGAGCGTTTAACCATTTACGGCGTTTGAAAAAAGAAAGCCTTTATAATAACTTGTTTAGTGGCGATGTCTGGCTTGTAATGAGGTCGCTCAGCTACGCGTGTGGCCTAGACCTGGAATAAAGTCTTTCTTTGCAGGTTTCACTGTGTATATGGAAGCTGTATAGGCCTCAATTTCCGCATAAATCCCGCGTGAATGAATGAGCGTCCCCTGGACAGTTCGTGCATCGAAGCACTATCGTTTGGTTTTCTCTTCCTGAAGGGGTTAGGGGTATGATGTTTTTTCCGGTGTTTGTTCAATGGCGCTTGAACGGCTCCCGGAGCGACGTCTTTGCTAGCGTCTTCCAGGTAGACCCGTGCGCTGTTAGGTAATCGCCGGCGGCACCGCGCCGGGTTTCCCACCGCCGGCGTCGGCGTGTGAACAGCGCGGGCTCATTGGATCAGTGGCGGCTTGGCGCGGAACAGCAGGGAACGGGGGCAGGGGTTGCTAAGAAAACGCGTGAAAACCTTTGCATGGGCTTGCCTTTTTTTAACTCTTGCGAAAATTTCCCCTGATGGAAGAATCTATATTCAGGCGGAATCAAGTACAAATACAAAAAAAGAAAAAAACAAACATAAGCGATATGGTGTATAATGGCAAAGACACATACAAAAACTGAATAAAAAAACGTCATATATAGGATACTACGCACACATAGGATAGAGCTTACGAGAACAACAAATATAAAACTTGCCATTCCTCAAATCAAAGATAGCGTTCTGCTCTCACGGCTGTGGTACAAATGTATTCATAATAATAACCAACGTGGAGATAATTGGTCAAATGGTGAAATAAACACATTAAAAATTATAAAATTGAGCTTAGGTAATAAAAATATGGATCTTACATTTCTACACCCAAAAAACGAAGAACATAAAAAGCTGTTGGAAGAACGACTGAAACACAAAAAAAAATCATGAAAAACGAAATACCGACATGACATCTGCATTTATTTTTTTTACAAGAATGCTTAATTGGCGGTGTTAACACACGTAATGTTGGTAATAACGTAAAAGTACATAATTATTAGAGCGGAATTTAAAAAAGTGCAAAAAGCAAATATACAGCAATAAAATATAGAAGTAACTTGCGTAGTCAGAAATAAGGATCTTAGGTCCGTAACCATGATGTCTAACCAAAACATACAACCTTCAGCTAAGCTAAAACGACGACTTCCCGCCAAAGCCGCCTTTCGCCTTTCTCACGTTGCCGACGAAGATCGGCGTTTAACTCCAAGCGGGTGCCGCGTCTGATGAAACACGAATCACGCTCTTGAGGGGCCCGGATTCCGTGAGTTGTGGGCGACATCTTTAGCGTCTCCCTAGAAAAAGAAAGCGAAAAAAAGGAAGCAAAAAACCTTGCAAACAAAAAAAAATCCTGAAAACAGGCCAAGCTTCTAGCACCCTTCATTAGCACAAAAACGCTTACTTTCATTGTTGTAGTCACACTTATGTAGATACTTGGCCGCAGGAAATTAAAAAAAACTAAAGATAAAAAAAATAACCACAAGAAATACAGAACCTAATTACCAAATGAAACGTGTGTATCTCCTATATATCTCACAACGAAAAACAGAGAAAGCAATTCCCGGAGGCAATTAACTCTGCTCACGTCCTTTCATTGTGTAAGCGTTGCGGCACCTATATTTCTATTTTCAACGTGTCCTTCGGTTTCGTTCATTTGCCGTTTAGCACAAATTACTTCAACTGCCTTATTTTTGGCCCTACCGTGATTGTGTTACCCACACGTATTTACTACCCATACCTGCCCCACTGGCGGGGCACTCGACCATTACCTCTGCGAATGCTCCGCCGACCCATGCCGTTCCGCCTTCCGCATCCCCTCCTCTCACGCCTGAGAGAAGATGTTGCGCGACCCAGGAGAGTCAGGCAAACTCCTAACGGCATCCCGGTCCGAGGCGGTAATTACGGCCCTCTGCGCCTCCTCCTGCGTCCCCATAGCTGATCCCAATCAGTGAAATAACGTTTTCTTTCAGTTCTTCTTTCTTTCCTTCTTTCTTTCTTTCCTTCGGTTTCTTCGCTTTCGCTTCTTTGACTGACGGTGGGAATTACGTCAGCAAGAACACGGGCACACGCCACAACTCCCCTACACCGACGCTTCTGCTTGGCTGGTATTGGCGTATTGTTTTCATGTGCAATTATCTTCAAGTCTGATCAGCCGCGGTAGCTCAGTGGTAATGGCGTTTTAAATGCAGAGCATTTCAGTAACTCACGATGTCACCCGCGTTGTCCCGTCGTAGTCCGCAGCGTCGTTGCCCACACCCCTCCCCCTAAACTATATAAAAGAAAATACTATCCGGCGCCTGCTTTCGATCCGTCGACCATGCGGGCGGAACGCAATGTACATGGTGCTCTACCCACTGCGCCACAAAGCCGACACTGAATGGAACGCTACGAACGCGCCTTATATCGTTGACTCATTCAAACTACTGCTGACGAGCGCTCTCTTGTCAGCAGTTGCCACAAGTGCAACAACAATAACATAACTCAAACTACTTAACGTCATGTGCCCCCGGAAATGCTCTGCATTTGATCGTGCCCCTCGCGAGGGGGATGTTTCACTGCGTCGCCATGCGAACAGTTTGCCACGCTTTAGTTTCAGTTCTTTCTTTGCTGGGGTGCCGACGAGCGGCGCCACCTCCTCGCACTTCGCCGCGGGAGGATCCGCGGCGGAAGCGAGAGATGGCGCTGCCGTCTCCGCGGCCGCGTCTGCGGCCTCCGCGGGCACCGGCGCCGGCGCGGGGTCATCGCCTTCTTTAAAAGTTTAGTTCTCATGCCACGCAGGAACAATTTTTTAAAGTGAAGCCTGCTGTCTCACTTATTGCGTATGTCGTGTCGAAAAGGCACTGCAGGAAAGCCAGCTGTCTTTGACGGCGGTGATTTTTTCTACTGAGCGCAGGGACGCGGGTTCAATCCCAGCCGCAGTGGCTATTTCTAAGATAGAGCTGTTGTGGATGCTGTTCTGGAAAGCTGTTGTGGAGGACATATTTGAAAAGCAGTTGGGCGTTGAAGTGAAGTCGGTAGAAGGAATTTACCGCATTGGTAAAAAACACCCACCGAAATGCCGACCCGAAATAATTAAATTGTTTGATGGCAGCGAAAAGGAGAGCTGCTAGAGAACTGTAAAAGGCTGATGGGGAGTTCTGTTAGCATTACCAACAAGTATGCCAAGAAAACTGTTGCCGTCCGCAAAAATAGTGGGAAAGTGCGGCTGTAGACAGGGCGAACGGCAAAAAGGTAACGCTTCTCGGTGACAAGATTAAAGTAGACAATGAAATATACTAGTGGGACATCACACGGAATGAGCGATGTCACTATCAGAATCGCGGAGATAAAGCCTACAAGGTAAGACCCTTTGAAGCCAGCGCATCGCAAAATGGGCATCCGTCGCATAACAAAACTTCTTGCGTATAGCTACGCTTGGTTCTCGTAAATGCCCGTAGTATTTATAATAAAATTACTGACCTGAAATATGCGATACTATCGGCAAGCCCTCACCTGGTGTTAATAACTGAAACTTTGTTTAACACCCGCTTTCCAAGGGATTTTATTGCACCATAAGGGTATACTATGTTTAGGTGATGATACCGAGATCCGCGTGGGGGGGGGGGGGAGCGTGGTCATTATTATTAAAAACTATTTCCTTGTCATAATGGTTAAAAGCAATATGGCTGAGTCGGTATGGTGCAGATGAACTTTTGGAAATATTGAGTATCTTATTGGTGTAGTTTATAGGCCACCTTCTACTACACCTCAATTCTTGTTGTTGTGGTTTGTAGGGTTTAATGCGCCGACGCAACGCAGGCGATGAGGCGCGCCGTAGTGGAGGGCTCCGGATTAATTTTGACCAACTTGGGATCTTTAACGTGCGCCGAAATCTCGTACACATTGGCGTTTTTGCTTTTCACCTCCATCAGAAAAGCGGCTGCCGCGGCCGGGAATCGAACCCGCAACCTTAGCCGCGACCTTAGCCTTAGCCACTGAGCCACCGCGGCGGGTCTCTACCTCAATTCTTACTTAACCTTAACGACTTTCTGTGCACTCACGTAAACGGCAACACGTGACTAGTACTGGCCGGCGACTTCAATTTAGGACGCATTTATTGGGAGGCTCCGTCAAGTAACCACACTGAGACGGGAAGGGCAAATAAATAACTGGAAATCGCTTTGTGTAATGAATTGAGACTGCTTGTTGAATGACAGAATGAATGTACTCTTACACGAGGGTAACACCTGAATCAACATTAGATTTGGTGTTCCTGTCCGCTAAAATCGAAAACTACAGTGTATGAATTCAAGATGGTATATCCGACAACATAATGGTTTCAGTGAACATACTACCCTCGTAATGCCATCATGGAAACAACTCGGGAAGTAACAAACAAGTGTCGGTCAAAGATTACGAAAGAGAGGATGATACTTCCGTCTTGGACTACCTGAGCTGTCATTCAACGAATTTGAAATCTGTTGCCGGTCCGAGTCCGTCGAAAAATTGTAGCGGAGATTTAAAAGCATTATTGAAACTTGCATTACTAGATTTGTTCCACGTCATTATAAAAAATGAAAGCAGCGAAATCCAAGGATAACTCGACAGGTTCTTCATATGAAGCGAAAAATAAAACACCTGCCTTAACAGCCAAAGAAACCAAATGAACTCTCACTGGCACGTAGGTGCCTCAAAACGGCTTTATGGGAATCAAAAAGAAAATTCTTCAATGAAACGCTCGGCAACTTCATTAGCACACCGCCACAAACATTTTGGCGTTTTTTGGGAGCACAGAAATTAAAAAAACACAATTTAAAAATATCAGGCAACTTTGCGACAGACGCGCAAAAGATAGGAGATGGTTTAAATCAGTTTTTTCAGTCAGTGTTTACCCAAAGCACGCACAATCACGTCGTCGATGTTACAAGCCATTCTTGCGCATGTCCCATGAAGCCTCTTTTGTTTAGCCATGAAGATGTGCTGCAGGAGCTTCTGAAGTTAGATTCAAAGAAGGCCAGTGGCCCTGACGAAATACCAACGGCATTTGTAAAATGATACGTGGAGTGGATGTCGTTTTATCTAGAAATTATATTTGAAAATTCTTACGAACTCATTCTCTTCATGCAGATTGGCTTTGCGCGGCAGTTATTCCCGTGGCCAAAAGCGGAATTTCCTTGCTTCCGACCAACTATCGCCCTGTTCTTTGACATCTGTCTGCTACAAGCTCAAGGAACATGTAATCGCAAAACATATTACGCCCTTTCTGGAAACAAAAAAGTTACTTTATGCAAACCAAAATGGGTTTAGGCGGGGCCTCTCAACGGTTACGCAACTAGTGGAGACGGTCCACGACTTTTTGGGGGCTCTAGAAGAGCAACGGCAGATAGATGTAATGTGCTTTGATTTTAGGAAAGCATATGATAAGGTTCCTTATATCAAACTACTTTATAAACTTCGTCAAGTTGGCATTGCAAATGATGTTTTACAATGGATACAAGCACATTAAACAGATCGAAAGCAGGTTGTACGTGTTAGTGATTCAGTGTCGAATTTCTTGGATGTATTTTTTGGTGTACCACAGGGGTCAATACTGGGTTCGTTGTTGTTTTTTGCTTTATAATAATGATGTCGCTACAGCTGTTCAGTCGCCAGTGGTGTTGAAGCTATTTGAAGATGACTTTACTTTATTGCACAGTTACCGGTGAAGATGATCAAATCAAAATTAACCAGTGTCACGAGGGGTTTTATGCATGGTGTCAAAAATGGGACATAGAAATTATTGATGTCAAAACCACATTGGTGCACATTACCCGAGGGAACTGTGTTTTTGCCTTCCGGTATCACATCGGAAATGTTGTTTTGAAAAAAGCGACTAGTTTCAGATATCTCGGTGTAGCGATCGCTCATGACCTCAACTGGCGCAGCCACATTTAAATGTTGTGCTCGGTAGCGTGCAAAAAACTCTTTCCTTCCGGTAAAACTACGAAACACAAAAAACAGACGTCAAGCTAACGGCATACAAAACATTTATTCGCCCTGTTCTAGAATACGCCGGCGTATTTTGGAGTCCCCATCAGGAAGGTCTAAAAGCTTCAGTTTAGAGAATTGAAAGACTCGCCCCCAGATTTATATGTTCAAAATATAAAAAACTGACTTGGTTACTGACATGCCCAACGCACGCAATCTGGAATTGTTACCAACTAGGCGCCAAAGGAACAGGATAAAATTATTATTTCAGGTTCTGCAAAGCCATATAAACATTGAGAAAAAGTTGTACATACCAGCACGTGGCAGACATAGCAAGAGGTTAAACCATAATGCCGCAATTCGACCTTATGCTGCCCGCACGAACATCTTTTGTTATTCGTTTTTTCCTGATGCCACAGAAAACTGGAATAGCCTGCCTGCACAAATTGCTAATTGTACCGATGTTAAAGCGTGCCAAGCCTTTCTTGACACTTATGTTCCTTGAAGTCACGTCCCTTGAAAGTCATTCGAAGTTCTAGGTTCCTTGGTGCTATTACATACTCTTCTTATTTGGCAATATCGATAGTGTTTGATGATATCTGTGTGCTTTTGACTTTGTGTTCTTTCGTTATTTAAAAGCAAATTGATGTAAGCTTTATGCCTGATGTATTTCCTCCCTGTAATGACCCCCCAATGAGGGCTGACAGTATGTCTAAATAAATAAAAAACAGAACGCGCGCGTGTTTTTGGATTTAGGCGCAAGTAAAAATCCCCAGGTGGTCAAAATTAATCCGGAGCCCCCATATTGGCGGCCCTCAGAGACCATGTGTTTTTTGCGCATACGTAGGTGTAAAAACACGTGGCTGTGATGTGCTCTCCTGATCAATCTTGATCATCAGTTACAGACCGGACGATCAGCTTTGGTTGGTATAAACGGCTGTCGCAGCTGGCACCACGAATGGCGTCCTGAAATGAGGGTATCGCTTTGCAATTGTTTTTGGGACTAACGAATTTTATTCTCTCTCTCATCGCCTATGTGTAGCGTCGATGCCTGATACCCCACATTCACTCAATCATGTTCAGGTTACGTGGCACGCGTTGTTAATACACAACGTTTACGTTTCAAACTCATAGTTTTTTTATTTTTGCGAAGACACACATTTGCTCTGAAAGCCCTCTATTCCTGGCCAATCTCAGAAGTGTGTATGTGCCATGAAAAAAGGAATAACAGCAAGTTTTGTTCCACTCTAGACGTGACACCAGCATCCACGCTAGGTGTGGATGCCGGTGTCAGATTTTTTAACCGGGAAAAAACGAGGACAAAAGCAGGAAAAGAACGTCGAAAACAGCCGATAGCTATAATGTTCCAGCAGCGTGCTAGGTCTTTAACCACGGGAAAAATACATAATTGACGAAGTTACGAAGCCGATTCGCGACAACGGTTTTATTGTACATCAATGGCAAGAGGAAACAAACGCGACCTTTAAAATAACAAAATCCGTAATCGTGCTTTGATACACCAAGTCAAATCAGCCTGCAAAGAACAAGCTATGAAGGCCAGAGGCGTAAGAATGCTACTCATTTCTAGACAGCATAAATTTCTGCAATTTTGTATGCTTGATTTTACGCTTTTCTCTGCCTTATTTTTCTCAAAATGTTTCTGTTAACTGGCCTCTAGCGCAGAAAGGACCGCACGAAGCTCCTCTACCCCCGGGGCCACTCTCTAATTACTGTGGTCAACTACGACATCGGTTACCTGATGTCTTAAGAAATAATGATGGGCAAGCAGGGGGCGGCAGTGGGGAAGAGGAAGAGGAGTATGGGAGGCGGACTGCCTCGCTAATAGACTCGATCACCACATCGGAAGCCGGACGCTGGTCTTCTTTCGCTACACATTTTTTGGTGCCGTGAAACCTGGGAACCGGTACACGAGTGCATCTACGTTCGACGGCGCAGCGACTCCCAGGCACGCGAGGCTTGCATACCTTCTTACTGCTTTATCCTGGAAGCCTTGCCCTTTTCCGCCGCTCCTTTAGGCTCGTGCCCAAGCCTGCCCTTGTCACCTAGGTATTCGAAACCTCAGCGTCTTGCTTCATCGACAGGGGCAATGAACGCTCTTTGCATTCGCCGAGATCTCCTGCAAGCGACCGTCTCCGGGACCATGACCGTCCTCGACGCCTTGCTGCGGACCAGGTAGCAACAGCCCTTGACAGAGAAAATGTCCTCGACCTCATTTTGGATGACCAGGTGAGCCTTCACAAACTCGGCGCTCAAGTTCAGGAGAACCTGCAGGGTCAATATTTTAATGCTCACGTTTTGGAAGCGATTGATTATGACGAGCGTATCTCCGCCCTGCGAACGCGCGTACGCTTCTCCGCGAGCCATGACTCTTTCGCAAGCCCCGTCCTTAAACCTGAGGTGGCACTGTTTTGCTACCCGAATCGCAACCTCGACTATGTGCTCGCTTCTCGAGGAGGCCCGGAGGATAATGGTCCTGGGTGACGTGCCGCCTGTCTGGGAAATGACTGGTGCGGCGGTAGAAGTACAGGACAACGATGACGGAGGCGCTGCTGCCTTTCAGGGCGCCAAGAAAGACCCCGACGGGCTCAGCACGGAAGAGCGGTTCCAGCGACCACCCAACCCTGGTGCTGCCGTGATTGCCTTTGTGGAGAAATCTCAGGGACCATGCCGAGACCTCGCCGTCGCCGACGCGCCTACCGATTCCGAGACGTCGGACCGGCGTTGCCGCACCGCTGGCGTCGCCGACACAGCTCGCACGTCAGAGACGTCGCTACAGACTTTCCGCAAACCTCGCTTCGACGACTTCACTACCGCTCTGGAGACGTCTGAGCCGTTCTGCTGCGGCCTCAGTGTAAATAATGCGACTGTTGTTTTGGAGACCTCCGAGCTTCCCTGTTGGGGTCTTTACATTGGTGACGCACCTCTCCTTTCGCAAGCAGTTCAGCAACCCGGTTTCAAGTCGAAGATATTTTCATTGGTTCCAGCAACGAAAATGCCATTCGTGCAGAAGGTAGACTCGTTTCGGGGGAAAACAAACCGCCTGCTCCTCCGATGCTCCGTGAGCGAACTTCCACGCCAGAAGCGAGTTTCGTCGGCGCTCGTCCAGGCCCCGTGGCGAGGCATCCTCATGGCGAAGCAGAACAAATTCTTCGATGGTGACGACCCCTTCTTCTCCGAGCACAAGTAGATGTAGGATGAGCCTTTATACAGTGTTTATAGGTCCGACGAGATGGAAGTCCTATGGTTCGCTGAAAAACCGGATGTGCTGCTGGAACGCACCGATTACTTCACGGAAGCAGCTTCAGACGTGGACGGAACGACAATGCCCCTATGCTCACCGCATGATCTCTGTAAATTTGACAACCCGCATCACCTGTTCCTATTCGATCCCGGCGGCTGCCTTCTGGCCAAAAACCTTGAGCATGGTCTCTTTTTCCGGGGGACCATCTGAGCACTAGCAGTCTTCACTTTTAGCCCTAAGTAACTTTGGCCAAGCAAACCAGCAAGCGCTCGGTGCTCATGACGGTGGCTATAGACTTGTACTGCCCCGCTCGATTGACAACGCTCTCTACAGAGATCGACGGCACCGAGACACCCTGCCAAATGCTCCACGGAATCCCCCAGCCAGCTTACAAGCATCGCTGCGATGGAATCATGCACCGCTACGGAAGTGGGAAAAGTGGTCGTAGTGGGACACGGACTTTTCCACTACCCCTGCTAGTCCCTAACCAACTTAGCGGCGGCGGGACTATGCTAAGATATAAAAATGGGCAGGCAGGGGGCGACAGTGGGGAAGAGGGAGAGGAGGATTGGAGGCGGACTGCCTCTCTAATGACTCGATCACCACATCGGAAACCAGACGCTGGTCTTCTTTCACTACAGAAGTGTTGCCGATATAAGAATTTCCTTCCAATTTTCCGTTTCACATTTATTTAGGTTACGCATTGATGCAGTGAATGAGTTGTGAATCCTTCAGGAAGGCGCACAGTTCCGGAGATCCTATCTCCGCTTTCAATTGCCCTTCCTGTGTACATAGGCAAATATTGATTGAAACCTGTGTGGGGCTCCTCGGCTGCATGTGCACTCTTCCCGTAAGGACGTTAACCATTCAAGCTTGCACGATCTGGCGGCGGCTTCTTGTTTACTGTTCCCGTGTTGATTATATCTTTTCATTCTTACGAATATAAGCCGCCTTCTTCCAATGTCTGAGGTTTGTTTGACCATCTACGAGAATGGACTAATAAAGGGAGGAGCTGAAACAGGAGTTTTGAAGAAAAAAACTTGTCCGTGTACTGCAGTCGTTGTCTATCATCCGCATTTATTCTTGTCAGTTTTTCCGCAACCGTAGCTTTGGTGCTAGCGGTTTCTTCTTCTGTCCGGGTATACCAATAATCCTGTTGGATATGTTATAAATACACCAGAGACCGACCATATCATGAATGAAGGTGAGCAAACACTTTTGGCCATGTCTACAGTAGAACGAAGATGGCTTGACCGGCTGAAGTTTGCGTTTTCTCTTGTACTCTTCCACCCCCTTCCCCTTTGCAGAACCAGGGAGAAACAAGGTTGTTAGTTGGGCTATTGACAAGCACAGAGAGAGGGGCAATTTTAGAATTGTCCCAGGTAACCGGTTGTCGCCTGCACAGAAACTTCACCTAATTGCTGCAATTTTAGAGTTTCGAAGAAAGCGGAGGATACAAGAAAGGTTTTGCGCTTGTAGGGCGGCCGCCTCAAACAAGGTGCGTGCCAGAGGATTACGAGTCAGGCGTGTCAAGACGGTAGCAATCATGCATTTATCATGTCTAATGCCATGGTACGTATGCAAAGTTCGTAAGACTGTTAGGATTGCTGGGACGGACGAAGGAAGAGGGAAGGGAGGGAAGGCAGCACCAACCTTACTTTGGAAACTCCCATAGAAAATCCCCTATGTAAGAAGCACTGATTTCAGACAGAAAATACCGATCAATCCTTTATTCGTGGTGAATCTCCGTTATTTCATGACGAACAGCACCGCACAGAGAGCATTTTGTGCAGAGGCAGAAACCACAACTTGTAGTGGAGTGACGTATTTTCCTGTCATATTCCCTTTAATTCAGACGATTCGCCATCGCACACGGTCCAACTCCAGTGGTTCCGGTTCACACGGGCATTGAAGGGATAGAGAGGGCCCTCACGGCGACTCGAGCACTTGTCAGTCGGGCATACGATGTGGACTCTACCCTCCATGGAGCCAGATCAACTAGAGGTAGTCTCCTGACCTTCAGAGAGGTCACGCAGCCTTACCTCCTCTCGCGCCGCAAGCTTCCGCCGCCAACTCATCCCTCACTCTAGAGGAAGAATGCCTCTGGCATCAACTGCAAACGGAGTCTCTGCCCTGCAGAGCCATCCTGCATCACATCCACCCCTCCCTGTACCGATCCCCCCTCTGCCCCCGCTGCGGTGAAAGAGCCATGGTCCAGAACCAAATATGGGCTTGTGCAGAGGACCTATTACCTACAATTCATTCCCCTGATGAGTGAGTGGAGGCGTTGGGCCACTCGGACCCTTAGCTCCAGAAGGAGCTCATGATCGAGCGGCTGAAGTCGTCGCGACCCTCATGGTTGCGGCCACCGTGCCCTAATCCACTATGTAAATAAAAGTTATTGCTCTCTCTCTCGCCGGGTGTCGGTGGCGTGCGCATTCTTGGGGCTTGGGTGGCCGCGCAGAGCAGCGGGACGAAAATAGGCGGCGGCTGGGGCGCGCGGAAAGGCGGCAGAGTGAGTGAGTGTGAAAACGAATTACTGAAAGAGTGATTTATTGACATAGAGAGTGTAAAAGAAGTAGATTCGGGATATTTTGAACTCATTTTGTAGAAAACCCAGCCCAGGGGAAAGGGAGAGGGGGAACAAAATGGGAGACGTGAGAACAAGTGGGGACAGAGAAATTGGGTGAGAAAACAGAGACAAGGAGGGCGTAAGGCTAGCCGGAAGGCATTTGGCCACATCCGTTTGATGAGGTTGGTCTCCGCGAGGAAAGCCAAGACAAGTAAGAAGACATCCCGAGACTCTGGAGTGCGGCCTGAAGCTCTGCTCTCAGGGCATCATGCTGGCGACAGAAGCAAAGCGGGTGCTCCAGGGTCTCGAGCTCGGGTCAGTCAGCACATGTGGGCGACCAACGGCCGCCTTGTAGGTGCAGGTAAGCTGCCACATTGCAGAAAGTGAGCCGCTTGCGGAGGAGTATGGATCGGGGCTCCCTGCTGATGCGACAAGGGAGGACCTGTGGAGCTTGGCCGCTGATTACTCGGGTCCTGGTGCACCATCTCCACCTCCCGTGCCAGGGAGGGTTGTGCGGTGTCGAAGGGCCTCAGGTCGCGGGAGGCAGGGACCCCCACCAGCGAGCAGCACCTCTGGACAGTGTGTCAGCCACTTAATTGCCATTGATTTCGACATGAGATGCCAATCGGTTGAGCCGTAGGTCACAACTGCAGGACTCCGCCAGCTGACGCTTCGCCGCCAGCAACCGCTATACGTAGCAGCTGGAACTCAATGGCTCGTCCGCCGCGCAAAATCGCAAAAGAAAGGGCCGGGAGTCGGTAGTGTCCCTTCTCAAGAAGCAATCTGGTTTCCCTTCTCAAGGAGCAGTCGGGACAGAACGGAGCTTGCTGGCCGCCTACGTGAGAGACACTGGCCGGTAGGATGCTGGCTCCCTGGGTGGCTTATCCATTTTCGTAATTGCTGATACCAGCCCCGCCAGCCATAATGCCGGTAGTACACCCACCTCCACACGCGGTTGAAGAGGCGCTGGAATGGCGTCCGCTGCGTGATGTCCCTGTTTCGCAGCATCCAGTACGTCCCCCCCTCAATGCTCAGGGCGGTCCAACGCTTGGGGAAGCGGTCCAGCGCGGCCTGGAGTTTCGGTGGCGTGCTGTTCGCTATGCAAATTGCTACGATCCATTCGTCACGTGGTGGTGCCGGCATTACGTTGGGGAGGGCTGCGGCGGCTACTGCATGTCTACTTCCAGGTCTACGCGCGCGCACATCACCAGTTCGTCATTTCTATGTGTATCAAGTGCGTTCAAGGGGGCTGCGGTGTAAATGAGCAGTACGGCATCACGCGCTCCCCGTTGACATAACCATTAGGCCAGATGAGGTTTCAACATGTGTGTCCCACCAGCGTTGCGTTCTTACTGCTGTCCTCCGTTGGCGATGTCTTAGCGGTAGTGTGTTACACATGCCGGCGACTCGGCAGGAAAACTGACAGCGCGAGAATACAACTGTGGTTCTGACACGTTTCATTCAGCTCATTTGCGTTAAGTATACTCAGTCGCAAATTAAAAAAGCGCATTTCGTTTTGAGCACTCCTTGCATTGGCCCAATTTGGCTTGTTATCCATCTTCACAGAAAGGAAGGGCACTTAATATTTGAGTGTCGAATATATGGAGTAAAACAAAGCAAATAATATTTTTTGTGTACCAACAGCGGTAAACGACTCTGTGGGGGCGCGTACTGTAGAAGGGGGTTGCACTGACCTCTGGATTGTAACTAGCCAAACACCCACTGTTTCTGAGCCACCGGCGCAAGTGTGCTGGCGAGGCATGTTTGACGCTCTTCAACATATAAGTTCCCTCAGTAGAAAGAGATGGTACGTGATATGCAGACAATTAAAATTACCAATAGGCGAGTCAACTTCTGCTGAAGGACATTCACGACGCAAATTTCGTCGACGCTCCCCTACAGGGAGATACCGCGAGCATGAAGTTCTACATGGCTAGGGTAAGAATCAGTTAAATTCCAGCAGTGTTTGTACGATCGGTCTAATATCGGTTTTGTAGTTCCTATCGGTATAATATCATATTTGTAGTTTCTGAACGGGAGTCCTTCCATTTGCGTTTCAAAATTTGTTCTGAATTTTCGACAGTAAGAACTTTCAAGTTGTAGTAGACATATTTAGGCAACTCATTCCGTTGTTGTTAACAGATATATTTCCTCTGGCACACTTCAGTACGAAAGAAATACTCTTAAATTTTCTCCCTACCATTAACTGGCCTTCGGTGTCATTTCAATTTAATGAAGGCCCGTGTGTAAAAAAACCACGCACACGGCGTTTTTCCTGCTTTACCACAACACTCGTGCTTCGAGCGGAACCTGTTATCATTAAAGGGACACTGACGTGACATGTAAACATTGCGGGTTTACTAGCGCAAATTGTAGGTCGGAGTCCGCAGGCCATGTTTCGACCACTCTGGGTGCGTTTACGCGATTTTATTTAGTAGAAAAATTAATTCGAAAATGCCATCCCCCGCTCTTTACGCTCGCCCATTTTCTGTGGCGTTTTCGTGTGACGTCGGGAGGAGCCGAGCGCGCAATTAGCTGCGCTACTGCACGGCTCCCCGGCCTTCAGACAGAGTCAGTCGTCCCAGCGTTTCGTCCGCCGGCCGCCGAAGGGTCGTCGCAATTCGTTCGCCCAGTTGAAACGAAGCCAGGACACGTTTGCGAATGAAATAATGTGCGTTTCTTTATTTGGTTAGTTTGTACACTGTATCTAACTCCAAGTCAATGTCGCTTCACACAAGCGCTGCACAAGCGCACATGCGACGCTTCGCTGACTGCTACGCCAGTAGGAAAATATAAGGCCTCTTGAAGGCGGGAGAAGAGTCAGCGAAGTCAATATAGGTACTAAGGAAATAAAAATCAACTGATATTTTTATCGTACAGCGTAAAACTAGGGTGCGGGAAGCACTTTTTTGCGCTGGGCGAACAAGCACAGCGGCCAGCAGCACGACTTCGCATCTGCGAACGCTTTTCCGTCTGAGAAATGCAATTGCTAGACGTGAGATATTGTGGAAACTTGGGGGATGCTTACTGCACGAGCGCAAAACTACAAATAGTCACCTAAGCTGTTTGAAATGCTAAAACTAAATAAACGTGTAAACTGGTTATACATTATATACTTCATATTTCCAAGGTCGGCAGCGCTCGCCCGTGGACGAGTGATTTGGAGCGCTAGGTATATCAGTGCAAGGTATGTCAGTGCAAGTCACAAGTTCGAATCCCAGCGGGTACGTGCTTTTTTTTTTTATAGGTTACCTTTTTCGTTTTCCGCCGATGTTTTCTATTCTGAATTCACCATTTTTGTTCTGCAACGTTCATTGCTCCACGAACTAGTTCACAGAACGCGCGCAGGCTGGCACTGGCGCGCTAGCGAGTTCTCGTTGGCGTGCTGTTGCGATAAGCACCGAGGAGGACGACGGCGAAGAAGAGCCTGCCTGTATGGTTACGGATCGGCTCCTTCTTCAACGGCTTTTAAACCGTGTTCGCTACCACCCACCTTCTTTTAGTGATACCCCGCTGCTTGCTAAGCGCCCCGCTTCATTTTAATACCCGATTTCCCCAGTTTCATTGAACCGCGGGGCTGTTTAGCCCCATCACCGCCACTGCTGCCTTAGGCCTCGCAGCTATCATGTCGGCGCCGCCGGCGCTACTGCGGCCCCCTGTGCTGGACTTGCAGCCGGCGTCGCTTCAGCCATCTGCGTCTACAACACCAGTCATCACCACGCTGCCCCCATTGACCACGGCTTCGCCGCCACCGACCCAGAATGTGACCGTCCCTCGATCACCGGCGCCAGCCCCCTACGACCACAGTGCTCGTGACTCCTCGCGAACTGATTTTTCGCAAGGAGACCACGACGACGAGGAAATCTACGACGCCGAAATGTCGGCCCCCAACGAAAGTTTGCCACCGCGCCACACCGAGGAGGGCGTTGACGACGACGGAGACGAGGGCTGGATCGTCGCGGGAAGGAGACTACGCCGACGCACCGCACCGAAAGTGGGTGAGCCGGCTTCTGCCTCTCCCGCAGCCTCAAAGCAGCATCAGAGTAGTTCTAGCTTCGCTAGGAAAGTTACCACGCGACTGAGCAAGGCAGCGCGCCTACCCGTGCAGCTACCGCGCGGCGAAACCAAAATTATCCTCCGCCCGAGAGGCGGACTCAACGTAGCTCGCACGGAGGCCAAGCGCCTAATGTTGGCCATCTTTAAGGCCGCGGGGACCACCATGCAAGAGTCGAGTCAGGACACCATTTGCACAAACGCCACACAGAACGTCATTATAGTCAGTACACCCAGCGACGACAGAGCTAAGAGGTACGTACAGATAAAGCAACTCCAGATAGGCAACGCCGAGTACGAAACGTTCGCGTACGTATCGGCCCCCGACGGCACTGTAAAGGGCATTATCAGAGGGATAGATACGTCCGAATCGTATCAGGACTTACAAGCCAACATTGTCAATGCGGCCAACCCACTAGCGCTCGAGGCGCACAGGATAGGTAACACCTCCACAGTGATAGTGGCCTTCGATGGCAGCAAGGTGCCCAACTCCGTCAAGTACGGCGCTATGATAGTCAAATGTAGCCTATATCGCCAACACCACGAGTTCTGCCGTTGCTGCGGCAAGCTAGGACACCGCGCCGACGTATGCCCCAACCCGAAGACCAGGGTATGCCTGGCGTGTGGGAAGCGCGAGCCAGAGCCGAACCACGAGGCCACGTGCAGACCCCATTGCAAACTCTGCGACGGGGCTCACGCAACGGGCGCCACGGGCTGCACGAACCGTTTCAAGCTTCCCCACGTGGTGGCGCAGCGTCGCGGGGAGCGCGCGCAACGACAGAAAGAAGCAGTAAAGCAACAAAAGCAAGCCCCCCCGCGCAAAACGGCGGAGAATTTTCCAGAGCTGCAAAGCGGGAACGCCCCCTTCGTGACACCACGGGGCCAGAGGGGCGGCAACTTTAAGGCAACGACGTCAGCAGCTACGCCAATGTCCGCGACAACGCGAGCGAGCGGAACAATGGGAAATAGGAGAGTGCAACTGCACCCGCCAACCGAAGTGACGTGGGCGGCGATGACATCGGGAGCGGGAACAATGGGCAAGCCGACCCGCGATGGCAACAACGGCCTCGGACGCGATTCCGTGCTCGAAAGAGAGATACAAAGTGTAAGGCGTGAAAACGCATTACTAAGGGCCCAAATGGAACGCCAAGAGGATACCATCGCGGAGCTGTGCCGCAAGCTCGAGAAAGTGTTCGAGAAATGGCAACCGTCATCGTCGCCGGAGACGAGCACCCCGACATCCTCTCCGGGGAGGACGACGCCACCGACGGCCGCCCGCTCGCGCGTGAGGATACCACTCGAACCGGTCGAGGACGCACAAGACGACGACCCTTCCGCAAACGAAGGCGCAAACGTCGAGGCAATGCACGACGACATGGAAGCCGAGAACGAGCCCGTCAAGAGGAGGCGCGCGCTCAAGTCGAAGGCGCGAGACGACGCGCGGCAACAGTACGTAACGAGGGAAGAGCTCCAAAGCTACCAAGACGCCACCAATAGACAGTTTGATACGCTCAACACCCGGCTATCGGCAGTGGAAGCGGCCCAGGCGGAGATGCTGTCGAGCTTCAAAGCCCGGTCCGACAAGATAGAGAACATGTTAGCGGCCCTGTGCAAGAAGCTCACGTCGCGATCGCGCTCAACAACACCGTCACCCAGACCGTCCCCGTAATGACGACGACGACGACGCAACCGAAACAACACGACCTCCTCGTATGGCAGTGGAACATCAACGGCCTGCGAGGGAGGAAGGCGACGCTCGCGCAATACGTAACGCAAGCGGAACGCCGACCGGACGTGATCTTGCTGCAAGAGACTCACAGCGAACACGCCCCGACACTGCCGGGGTACCGCACCTACGCCCTAGCACACCCCAAGGGCCCGGAAATCGGAGCCCGAGTGAGCGGCGGGGTCTGCACGTTCGTCAAGAAAGGCATAACAAGCCTGGAGCATACGCTCGCGCACACCGCGAACGTCGAGCACCTAACCGTGGAGCTGGTGGTAGGCCGCGGCAGCAAGAAGGAGCACGTCTACGTCACCAACGCATACGCGAAACCCCGGTACGCGCAACAACGATATGGAACAATTGTGGGGAAGCTCAAGCGGCTTGCCGAAGACCACACGACGCTGCTCTGCGGCGACTTTAACGCGCCGCACACGGAATGGGGCTACGGCCACGACACGGCAAAAGGAAAGAGTCTGCTGACGGAAACGCAAGCGGCCGGCTACCACCTCGTCAACGACGTTTCCATCCCGACCAGACACGCCCCAACGTCGGTGCACCGGGACACCAACCCGGACCTCGCCTTCAGTAACAACGCGAAGGTGAAGTGGAGAAACACCACCGAGACGCTCGGCAGCGACCACTGTCTCCTCGAGCTAACCGTTCCGTTAAAAGGCAGGGCGAGCCCCAAACGCACACACAAGCACACAGACTGGAACGCATTCCGGACCAACCTCGCGAACGCACCCAGCGTCATAGACGACATAGAGAGGTGGACGGAGGCGATCCGCCGGGAAGCAAAAAGGGCCACCACCGAGCTCGAAGCCGAGTACGAAGTCAACGAGGTAGACAGCCGGCTCGCGCACCTCATCGAGGCGCGCGACTCGTTGAAACACCGATGGCGAACTCAGAAGCGCAACCGAACGCTTCGCAAGCGCGTGGCGCTCCTTAACAAGGAAATCGAAAAGCACTGCGCAGCGCTCAACCGCCAACGTTGGCACGCCGTATGCCAAGAGGCCGACGGACAGTTACACAAGAGTAGGACTTGGAAGCTGCTGCGCCACCTCCTCGACGAGAGTAAGACCAAAGGGGAGCAGCAGCACGTCCTGGCCCGCACCCTCCTCAAGGCTCGCAGGGAGCTAGGGGACGACGAGGTGCGGCGCAGACTGGACGCTAAGTACCTGCCGGCCACGCCGCCGACTCCGCTACCGGACTACGAGGGCGAGCCCAACGAGGCGCTCGACACCGACATCGAAGAGTGGGAGGTGCGTGCGGTCCTGCAAAAGCTCAACGGCAAGTCGGCGGCCGGCCCGGACGGCGTGTCCAACAAGGAACTACGAAACCTGAGCGGCGAGGCCATCACCGTGCTCACGACGTTCTACAACGCGTGCTGGCGGAGCGGCACCCTACCCCCCAAGTGGAAGGAGGCTCGCACGGTCCTAATACCCAAGCCGGGCAAGCCGCCAGACATCGAGAACCTGCGTCCCATCTCGCTCACGTCGTGTGTGGGCAAGGTGCTGGAGCATGTACTACTTAACCGATGGAAAAGGTATCTCGAGGACGGCGAGCACTATCCCAACACGATGCTCGGCTTCCGTGCGGGCCTCAGCACGCAAGACGCCATGCTGCTTCTCAAGCACGATATTATTGATAATAAGAGATCCGTCGACAACGCCGCCGTCCTGGGCCTGGACCTAAAAGGCGCCTTCGACAACGTTCGCCACTACGCCATACTACGGCAGGTGTCCCGCCTCAACATGGGAAGGAGGACGTTTGCCTACATTAGAGACTTTCTCACGGCACGCACAACGACCATCGTGGCCGGAGACTTAGTACTACCAACGAAAACGTTGGGCAGCGTGGGCACGCCGCAAGGAGCGGTGATCTCTCCGACGCTGTTCAACCTGGTGATGATCGGGGTTGCGGAACGCCTCGGCAGCGCCCCCAACGTCAACCACACAATCTACGCCGACGACATCACCATCTGGGTGCCGGGCGGCAGCGACGGAGAGATCGAAGACTCGCTCCAGTGCGCGGTGAAAGCGGTCGAAGACCAGCTCGAGGGAACGGGGCTGCAATGCTCCCCCGCCAAGTCGGAACTACTAATCCTGAAGGCCCCGCGAAGCCCCAAGAACGGGAAGGCGGCAAACATCCAAGTGCGCACGGGCGACGGGTCGGCCATACCCGAGGTAGAGACCATCAGAGTCCTCGGACTACACATCCACGAACACCGACGCAACGCTCACACCGTCAAGCTACTGCAAATCAAAGCAAGCCGAGCACTCGGCCTCGTCAAGAAGATTGCCAACAGGCACGCCGGCATGAAGGAACGCAGCACGCTGAGGCTGGTCCAGTCGTTCGTCATAAGCCACCTGGCGTACGTGGCCGCCTTTCACAACTGGACCACGGCCGAACGCAATAAGCTCGACGCTCTCATACGCCGGGCATACAAAGCTGCGCTGGGCTTATACACCCACACAAATACACAGAACATGCTCGACTTAGGCTTGCACAACACGCTGAGCGATATCATAGAGGCGCAAGCAACGGCGCAGATAGCCAGACTGGAAACGACGCGCACGGGCAGGGCCATCCTTGTCGCGGTAGGACATGAAACGAGGCTGCGGGAGAGCAAGAGGCGGCTGCCGCTGGCGCGCGAGGCCCGCGACAGCATCCGCGTCGCACCGATCCCACGGCACATGGATCCAACAGAGAACCATGAGCGTCGCCTGGCCAGGGCTCGCACCCTGGCAGAGACGTACGATGACGACGCCGGCGCCATGTACGTCGACGTGGCCCGATACCCCGACAACCGCCGACATGCCTACACGGCGGCGGTCGTGCAAGCAACCACCGGCAGAGTCGTCGCGGCGTGCAGCGTGCGTGTCGAGACGGCCACGGAGGCGGAGGAAACGGCCATAGCGCTGGCGGCAACCGCCAGAGGATGCACGACGGTGCTAAATGACTCGAGGGAGGCAATCGCCAATTTCGCAAGGAACCAAGTGTGTGTGAACGCAGTGAGGGTGTGCGGAGCCCTGGACTCGCGGATGCCGATAACCTTGCGATGGTCCCCGGCCCACATGGGCAGCGTGGGACCCGTTCGCAACCGCAACGAGGACGCGGACAGGGCGGCGAGGGCGCTAACCGGACGCCCCGTCGGCCGGCGCGCCGCGTCACCTCGTGCGGCCAAAGAAAACAACGACGCCAGAGACGACAACGACAACGCAGAAGACGAGGGGGTGGAAGAACAGGAGCCCGCCCCGATTACAACGTATGGAGGGGTCCTGGAATGGCACAGGGAGCAACGTAAACGCTACCCTGCGCCGCACCCGGACCTCACCCGGCAGGAGGCGGCGCTCCTCCGACAACTCCAAGTGGGAGCGACGTGGACCCCGGTGTGGGCCGTGCATGTCACGCCCGAACGATACATCACGGACCAGTGTGCGGTGTGCGGGGCCGCGAGGGCGACCATGACCCACATGATGTGGGATTGCAACGACGCGGAAGCGGGAACGAATATACTACCGCCCCATCTCGCGCGTGCGGTGCGAGAGACGGACAAGGACACACAGAAAGCCGCCGCGCAGTTTGCGCTGGCGGCGATCACACGCCAGCAGTCGCGGCCGGCACCCCCCTCCTAGCGAGGGAGTGAGAGCCACCGTGACCTTTTAGCCGGCGAGTAAAGATGTTGTTTCCCCCCCCCCCCCATAAGCACCGATTGCTTGCGGGCAGTGGGCACAGGCCAGAATCAACAGACGCTTGGCCTGGTGCGAACACGCTTTATACGATACAGGCATGAGTGAGGCAAGCTCCAAATATTAGAGAAAAGCGCATGGCATTTGAGCGTATGCGGGGACGCGGAGGGCGTTCATGCACTACTGCGTAGGCCTCGGCTAGTGAATGCTGCGAATTCAAGCCGTTCTGGGAGGCTTATCTTATGCATTTTACAGCCGACAACATGGCAGAAACGCAGTATGATGATTACTGAGATATTGATAATGCCCATTCAACAACGCCATTGCTTGTGTTTTGCAAAACCGAAACCGAAACATGTTTGATTGCCAATCTTGGGCATCGTCCAATCACGGTGCCCCCTCCTCCCAACGTCACAGCCTTAGTTGGTGCGGCCGCCGCAAACCACGCTTGGTAGTTTTCCTTCTTTCGCGCTTTGAAAAATAATTACCGATTGGTCAACCGAATAAACGATGAAAGGTGGGCTCATTTGAGCCAGAGTTCGCACTGCAAGCAAAAACGGGAGCTTGATAAATACACTTGAGTGTCCCCTTTATGTTAACAGCGTGCCTTTCTGTGCTATAGGTGTGTTGTGGTAAAGTTCACTTTATTTATCCCCTCAAAACAAAATCCAGCGCTTAACATTTTTTTTAACAAGTGCGCAATTTTAAATACTGCCCCCCCCCGATTTATTAACATCCGATTTGCGCCTCGACCTTCATTCGATTTGATCCGTCAGTTGAACCTCTTTTATTCACTAAATGATATTGCAACTCACGGCTCAAATCCAATTTCGCTTGATTTTCGCTTGATGGTGGTGTGCGAACGGAGGGACGCGGGCGGACATTGGGAGGTCCTAAGGTAGTTTGCACCGTTGCAGGTGAGGGAGAAAGTTGTTTGACTCTCGGGTACTAGGTCGTGGTCAAAGCACAATGGTAAGACGACTGACGCTAACTCTCTCTGGTCTTCCACACACAGGCTCGAATCCTGGGGATTCGTCACCAGGTGGCCGACCGATGTAGGCGTGCTTCGCATCAGCTCTGCTAAGCACCACTCGAAAGACTCGCCAACGGCCTCCAGAGCCACAAAACGTACACCCGCCGATAGACCTCGTCAACGCGATTACCGGGACACCAAATTTTCATCAGGCAAGCCCCTACATTTTATTCCACGACTCTGAGAAAATTCGAAGCGGTGACCGCCACGCTAGCCCTAAATGTAGGATTAGCGTTGGTGACGGGGTGGCTTCCTCGCCAAGCTCGCTACATCGCTCCAGCTCGCCCACACCGCCGCCGCCGCAGCGACCGGTGCTGCGTTCGCAAGCCTGTTGCCGCGCGTTCACACCAGCCTTGCCCTCCCGACTATGGCATCCACGGCGATGACCGTTGAAGTTGAAGGCACCGAAATACCCCCGTAATCGCACAACCCCTGCAAATGGACCCTTATACGAAGACGACAGCAAGCCCACCAAGCGACGCCGGCTACCGGCACCTCGCCTTCTTCTAGCCCGGTACATCAAAGCAACACCCGTGGGAAAACACGACACGCCCGCAATCTACTCCCCCTAACTCCACTCCAGACAACGGATATTAAAGTGGTTCTCCGACCTCGCGGAGGTCTTAATATCTCTGAGACCTCCGCCCTAACCATCGCCACCGCCATTCAAGAACAAGCTGGCTTGGACATGAATGACACCGACCCGCTGCGACTTCACAAAAAAGCCAACTTTATGGTCGTCAGCACCCCGTATGAGGAGAGAGCAACACGGTACGCAGCCCTCCAATGTCTTCAGCTGGGTGACTGCACCTACCTCTTGGCCACACACACTCCGGCCCCATCAAACACATTTTCAGGTATCGTCTTTGACCTCCACACTCAAGAGACGTCCGAAGAGATCACCGAGCAACTGATCCATTACAACCCCCACCTAAAGGTGCTAGACGCACGCCGCATGGGAACCACATCTCTTGTTCAGATCTTGTTCGATGGGCCCAGGATGCCGTACTGAGTCAGGTGCAGAATGACGACCCACCGATGCAAGCCACTGCGCCGGAAAGTAGAAACTTGTGCGCTGTGCTGGAGCACAGGACACAGGCAGGATGTCTGCCCGCAACGAAACCCCCCGAACCGATGCCCGAAGTGCGGTACTCCTGACGCCACTAAGACACACGCATGTGCTCCCAAATGCATTGTCTGCAATGAAGCACACGTCACGGATTCTCCGGACTGTCCTCGAAGTTTTCGTCCAAGACCCAAACCAACGTATGCACAGATGTGGCAACGCCAAACCCCGATGAACCAACACCAGAGAGTTCAACCCTCCTCGAGTCACCCTCAACATACCAGGATCCCCAGGAACACCCATCGACAGCGCTCTCTGCCGAATCAACACCGCACCCAAACCAATCCTCAGCAACAGCCAGAACCACCCATCGTAGAGCCACGCTCTAACCTCTCCGCCTCAAACGGACCTAGGGTGCATCATCCAGGACCCTCTCGCCAGCCAGACAACCTCTCAAAGGTGAGCGGCCCAAGGGCATCCAATCGAGTAGTCACTCAACAACCCCCCATCCCATCAGCACCCGCCTCCCAACTTCCCCCTGCTGTACTGCAAGAAATGCAGGCTATGCGCGCCGAGCTCACGGCAATGAGAGCTGAAAATGCCTTCCTACGCCAAACCCTGGTCCAACTTCGTACTCCCCAGCCAGAACCCCCTCAAAAGCTAAAGGCCCAATCCCCTCCTGAGCACGCTGCAAATACGACTCCCTAGGAGGAGAGGCTCACGCGTCTCGAGCAGCTTCATATAGAGCAAGCTCAACTTATCCAAAACCTCTTGCAGAGCCAAGCTACAATGCCATCTCACATGGAATCCATAAAACAAGAGGTGTTCATGCACTTTCGTGCAACAGCTGCGCAGACGAATGCCCCTCCTCCTCTAACTGCTGCTACTTTTGACATAACTGATAATGGCTCGCCTTAAAGGGGTTTTGGTTTGGCAGTGGAAATGTCGTAGTTTCGGCAGAAAGAGAGCGCCCCTGGAATGTCTCGCCGAGTCCCAAAATGAACTACCGCACATTATCACCATACAAGACCCCGCCGGTCCAGTAAAGTGTCGTGGGTATACCACTTATCAACATACCAACGACACAGCCATTCTTGTACAGCGAAACATCTCAGCACAACGGGACAGCCTTGCTGACAGCCCTATTCCTCACGACTTCTTAAGTATCTTCCCCGCCAACAGCACTCAACCACCAATTTACATACTCAACATCTACAGTAAACCCTCCGAACATCACCACAAGTTCAAACCCCTTTTTGTAGCCGCCAAAGCCCATGCTTCGCAGCACCCCCTCATTATTACTGGGACTTCAATGCTCCCCACACGGCCTGGGGCTATCCACGAGATACTAAGAAAGGAAGGCACCTCTGGGAGCTCCTCCAGACTCAGCATTTCACTCTAGAGACACCTCCTGATCAGCCAACACGAGAAGGAAATAGTGTCCAAAGAGACACTACACCGGACCTCACGATCACCTATCACACAAGGCCAACCACCTGGCAGCGTCTAGACCATACACTAGGCAGCGATCACCGCATTACACAGCTGCAATCTTCAAACCAGCCCCCTAACCCCCTGCGCAAACTCCAAACTCGTATAACCGATTCGGCTGCCCTCCGGGAATTTCGTGCTTCTGCTAACTCCAATGACCCAACACTTACACCCCAAGCACAGTGGACGCAACAACTTCACCACGATGTCCACACGCACCAACATCCCCTTGACCCAGCCATACCATCTCCCCATGTAGACGCCAGAATTCACCACATGTGGGAAGCTCTCGGCAAACTTAAACGTCGCTGGCGTAAGCAACGTTATAACAGGCGACTCAAAACCCGCATTGCCTACCTCGTAAAGGCCATAGAAACCCACTCCCAAACACTGGTCCAGGCAGCCTGGGACACTATGTGCGACAACATTCGAAACGGCCTCAGCATGAAGCGCACGTGGGCTCTCCTAAGACACCTGATGGATCCAACTTCTTCTCGAACTGTCAAATCTAATCGTGTAACGCAACTAGCCCGCCAGTTAACCGATTCCAATCGCACCTGGCCCCATGCACTAACCCAGCAGTACGTCCCAGTAGGCTCATCTGAGCCACTGCCTCAGTACACCGGCACCCCTAACGAACCCCTTGATCTACCAATCCTTGAAGCGGAAGTAAGAGCAGTCCTACATGACCTCCGACTGCAGTCAGCTCCCGGTGGTGACCGCATTACCAATAAAATGCTCCGTAATTTAGATGATCCTTCAATAAAATATCTCACCGATCTGTTTAACGCTTACTGGGAAGCAGGCACCCTCCACCCCCCCCCGAGTTTACTCACGCAGAGGCCAATCTCATCCCTAAACCAGGGAAACCCCTCTCCCACATTAACCCTCAGCCTATATCGCTAACTTCCTGCTTGGGAAAACTAATGGAGCGAATAGTACTTGCCTGGCTCGATAGCTACATTAAAGACAAGCAGTTTCTTTCCTCACACATGTATGGATTTCGTGCAGGCCTTGCGGCTAATGACGTACACCTGCGGCTGTACACGGATCTTCTCCAGCAACCGCCCAAACACGACTATTCGGCCATCTTACCCCTAGACTTACAAAAGGCATTTGATCAGGTAACTCATCAACCCATACTTCGAGGCCTTGCCCGCAGAGCTCCCGGGGGTCGTACATATAATTATGTAAAGGCATTCCTCTCAAATCGCACGGCACGCTACCAATTCAGTGACCTCCAATCCCCCACCTAGCAACTCCCGTCCATCGGCACTCCACAAGGTTCAGTCCTCTCCCCCCTCCTCTTTAATCTCACTGTCTCCCATCTTCCCCACATCCTGGACAATATTCCTCGGCTATGTTATAGTATGTACGCTGATGACATCACCCTTTGGGTAACTGGGGGCTGCTACGCGAATATAGAAGCAACACTTAATGCAGGAGTCTCAGCGGTAGAACAGGAAGCCCAGGAAGCAGGTTTAACGTGCTCGCCATCAAAATCCGAACTCCTCATGCTATCACCACACACCACCACCCCAAAAACAGCACCCAGCGTGCATGTATATCTGGATAATGCTCCTATAGCAACTGTAAATCGCATAAAAATACTCGGCCTAGTCATCTAATCCAATCGCCGAAACACATCGGTCCTACACACCCTTTCGTCACACGTAACCCCAATCATAGGCCTCCAGAAGCGCGTAACTGCTAGGGGCCATGGCCCGAAGGAGAAGGACTGCTGCCGATTTATCCAGGCATTTCTACTGAGCCGCATTACTTACTCACCCCATATCGGTCCCTTTCTACCACGGAGGTCACCATAGTAGATGGACTCATCCGTAAGGCGTACAGGGCTGGTCTCCGCTTGCCTCCTCACGCATCCACTGCCAAACTATGGGCCACCGGCACCTACAACTCTCTGGGCGAATTAAGTGAAGAGCACCGTACGGGTCAGATACATCGCCTGACTAAACACACACCTGGCCAACTCTTACTTAAGGAGGCACAAATACATACTTCTCTTACATCAACCCCATGGCTCCCATTCCACCCGATTATAGAGATAACATCACAATCCGGCCACTCCCCCGTAATATGAACCCTATTCATCATACTGCCCGACCAGCTGCTCGAGCGCGTGCCCTCGTTTCCACTTCCCCTCTCTCGCCAAACACCTTCTACGTAGATGCTGCAGCACACAGGCACAAGCCGGCCTTCACTGTGGCTGTCGTCTCCTCGCCGACTACTACTCCTCTGACGTCTCTCACTGTTCCCACCACAACCCCACATGTTGCGGAAGAGGTGGCCATAGCCCTGGCTCTCGCACATCGGCCTCCCCCTGATCTAATATTATCTGATTAAAAAACGGCCATCACAAATTTTGCTAACGGTTGTATCCCCACGCTAGCCTGCAAAAGTCTGCTCCAAAATTTAGCCCGCAGCATCCTACGGAGCTCCTCTGGTTACCAGCACAACGGGACTAGATGGCGCGGAGTGGGCTCATAAGGCGGCACGAGCACTCGTCACCCGTGCGCCTGACGAGACCACTTCCCGTCAAGGAGTTTACTCCACCAGGGACTCCCTCACCACTTACAGGGAGGTTACAGATTACTACCGCCTCTCCCGCAACACACTGCCCCCGGCTCATTCATCCCTAACCCCCTCGGAGGAACGGCTTTGGCCCCTCCTCCAAATGGAATCACTCCCCAACCTAGCCCTCCTTCATCACATCTACGCATCCGTCTACCTCTCCCCGCTCTGCCCGCATTGTGGTGGTAAATCCACAGTGCAACACCACATGTGGGCCTGCCCCTCTGACCCCAACCCCACCATAACTTCCCCTGACCACTGGACGGAGGCCCTGGGCCGCTCGGACGAAGACTCCCAGCGCCCACTGGTGACCCGAGCACAAGCGGCGGTGGCGGCCCTTCGGGCAGCCATGGCGGCCCCTTAGGCCAGTGGCGTCAATAAAAGTTTTTATCTCTCTCTCTCTCTCGAATCCTGCCGGTCTTGTGTGATTTTTTGGGATTCTAAATGCTATGCGCGTGGACGCGGACGGACATTGTGCGGTCCTAAGATGCTCCGCACCTAAAACACACGTACTACATGGGGTGATTTCAACCCGTCTCTTCACAGGCTTCGCACTTTGCCTAGCGTAGAACGAAACTTGTCGTTCCGTTCTTTATGGCACATACACAGTTCTGGGATTGGCTTGGAATAGAGAGCTTTCAGGGGCAAGGTGCGTGCTTCGAAAGATTAAAAAACTATGATTTTAAAACGTAAAAGTTGTGTATTCACAACGTGTGCCACGTACCTTGTACTTGATTGAGTGATTGTGAGGTTTCAGGCATCGGAGCTACACATGGGCTATGAGCAAGAGAGAATAAAATTCTTTACAAGCAAAACCAATTGCGGAGTGATGCCCTCATTTCAGGTAGCCATTCGTGGTGCCACACTGTAAAAAAAGTGTATTTATACGGGCAATGCCTACGTAGAAAAACGAAAACTGCTTCCACATTTACGAAACCATTGGGAGTATTCATAAGAAAACGTATACAGTTTTCGTATTTTAGAAAAGGAAGGGAGTTTCTGTAATTCGACAAAAAGGGTGAAGAAGACAAAATTGAATCTGGTTTAACTGAGATAAGTCGTTACCAGATTATAATTGCGTAATGCGCAAGCGCGATGTAGACCTCCTAAATGTATTGTCACGTAGCCAAAAACGGTACAGTTGCCTTGAAGGAAAACAAATTTATCGGAGCAAATTTGTGCTCCCCTAACAACTCAATAAATACACAGGTGGCAAAGCTGCAGTCAACGAAGTGACGTCCGCAGGAAAGGGTCGCCGAATCGAATGCCGCGGCGTCTGCTCTGCGGGCACTTATCTTTTCGCGCGAGTGTTTCTGGAACCATTGAATTACACCAACAACACTTTCCAACAAAGAAGGCTATTCCTAGATAGTGACTTTAGGGCGAAACATTCTCCGTATCAAATGAGATAACCTGTGCGCGAAAAGAAAGAGAGTGGAACACGTGCTTTAATTGAGACGCGGATAACACCACCCGGTGCAGCCGGGCGGTAAAAACAAAACATAAATAAACAAATCCAACGCATAGCTCCCGGCTTTATTGTTCATTTACAACGCGTCGCACAAACAAAATTCAAATGTGGCCTGCAGTCGCGGTGGCGCTGATTACCGCACCTCATCGCTGGCTGCTCTCTAGGACTCTGTGCACACGGCACCGCATTCGTCCATCCCGCGTGGTAACTTGTTTTTGCTCCAAGGAGGGTGCGCGGGAGAATTCTTTGTAAGCGCACCGTTTGCGGCATTTTCTTGATATCTTTCGCACGTTTGCAGTTATTGCACAGATAGCGCGACAGCAGGTGAGGGTCATTCCATTGTTTGCTTTGAAATACTTCGTCGCGGGGCGCATTGAACCAACACCTATTTTGAACATGACTTTGTTCTTTACCAATTCAGTGCGATGCGGTGACGGAAACGTCTCCGCGAGACACGGGTCGTGGTTTTCAAGAAGGTAAGCTCGCTTTTTTTTCTTTGAAGGGTTAAGACTTTCCCCTCAACGCTGGTCGTCCAGAGCCACGTTAGTGCAAGCCCGACCTTTACGAGCTTTGCACGCTCACGAGTTAGCGGCGGCGAGTCATGGTAGGGCGACTGAAGTCTTAAATGACTTGGGAATCTCTACTGTAACACACGTTTATGAGACTTAGTGCAACTGGCACGGGAGAGCATCATAGGCCGGCGGTTCTAAACAGCCGTAGATTGTCATTCGCGTGCATTTCAAACCTACGCTGGCCATGACTGTGACGTAGTTCTCTGCGGTGCTTCCGCAGTGTAGTAAAACTGTCCGAGTGCCACATACATGTTCAGTTCTGATTACAGTATCCTTCACAGTTCTTTGAGAACCACGCTAACAAGGCTGCGGCGAGAATTGGCTGTTGCTTCTTAAATGCTTTACTCGCGCATCTTTTGCGGGAGCCAAGCTGACAGTTCTGATTTTACGAATCTCATTCAATCGCCTATGGCGTAGATCACTATCGGAATCAGTGCAACTCATTTCTGTGCTAACAAAGGTACAGGTCATAGCGGTACGGTTGGCTTAAAAATGTAGCTAGGCAGCTAAACGTCTCAAGGGGTAGAAAAGTGGTGATGTACTGAACATATACATACGAAATATGGCTGCGCGTTTGTTACACTTTAATGATAATGCCATTTGCAGATAGCAATGCAGGATGTAAATCTGTAGCGTGTGTAGAGAAATTTTTCCAGCGTGTCTCACCTACCTTGAACAGTTTGGGTTTCGCAGCTGTATACTTGGAGTTATTCTTTGTCCTATTAGTTCACGCAGTGTGGTTTTCAGGAAATACAAAACCTTCAAGAGCCTTATATTCAGGAAACCAAAAAAACACGGCGGACAAAAAACACTGTAGCTTTTTTGTGTTCTTTGCCGTCATGTGAGAGCCACGCGTCAAGACGCAGGAAGCCCATCCCACACATTGTGGACAACTTCGAGAATAGGACACTGTTGTGCATTCTTTCGCACAGTGCGTCAGAGTGCTGAGGTCGGCTGACTTGTTTATGACCCATGAGTCTTGGTGCCACAAATAAGCAAAGAATACATCAGTGCATCTCACGACGTAAACAACGATATTGAAATGAAAGCAGTAACGGTGCCAGAGCAATGACGGGGCCAGTGCCCATTTACATTGATTCACAAGGAGAACCAATTGCCAGACATTGCAAAGTTGTGGACCTTATGACAGCGAATTTTGAACTGTTTCACTCCAGCTGCAGCGCCAGCAGGAAGTGCAGTAATGGCTGTCCAGAGGTATATTATTTATTATTCGCACATGAAAAATACTGAGAACACGAACAAATGAAATTGCCGTCCATAGGTATATTTTGCTGGCACGAGGTGGTGTTTACTTTGTTCTTTTCCCTCCTGCACTCTTGGCTCCCATACTGCCGTTTCAGCTTAGGCTCTCCATGACGGCAGATTAGCCGATCTAATTTTCCAGGGGACTGTGTAAACAATGACTGTTAAAAAAGAACAATGCGAAATGTCTCTGAATGGTCACAATTGATTCGAAGCCTTTCATAAAAACACACCTCATAGCACAGGCATAGTTTTGACGCGTTAAACCCTATAATTTTTTTACGTTTCTAAGATTTGTTTTGAAGACTTGCTAAATAGTGCATTGTGTGCGTGTTTACTTTCAGGCCACTCAGAATAGTTTGTTACCCGCCCAGTAGCTCAGAGACAAAGGCATGCTGCTGCTGTGCACAAGTTCACAGGTTGGATATTTGGCTGCTATGTGCCTGTTAAAAAGACTCCACGTGGGCCAATTGAAGGCCATCTGCACTCAAATTTAGCATCGGCAAATTGGGACGTACAGTGCGTATCAACAAACTAACAGCGAGATTACTCATAGCCCTGTGAAATGTCTTGATAGTCAGTTGGAAATGTTCAAAAAAGCCCCTTCGCAGATGTGAGACCTGCCAGCGAATCGTGCAAACAGCGATGACGCGGAAGTGACATTGCAGCCGACCAGGTGATTGTTCCTCCAGCCAGCCAGGGGAGATGGTCAAGCGAAGACCTGCTGCAAATCTGAAGCGGTTGTGCTGAGGTTTTCTCCTGCTTGCCGTCTGTGACGTCACTTCAGCCTGGCTGTAATATCCGCACGCTTCTCAATTTCGGTTTCAGAGTTGCTGATTTTTATGGTTGTTTGTGCCATGCATACGTATGTGTCAGCTGACATATTGTGTACCACGCTGCCTTTTTAGGCAGAAAAATAGAAATGAGGTGTTCAAGAGGTCACATTTTTTTTTTAATTTGCGGATGGCATTTCTTCTGGAGTGTGGCACTATAGCCCACCTCATAGCGAATTGTGGAGCGCTGAGCCTGAGATTTATTTTTAACCAAGTGCCGCTACCAAGAACTGGAAGGCAAGGTTTATCACAAGTATTTTCAATTCCTGGCCGCATCTACCAGTGGCGCTGCTATTTTTCGCGAGCAAGGGGCACTATACACGGAGCTGACCAACCTCAGGGAAGCAACTTGCGTGCTGCTGCTTCGTGTGCTGTGAACTCAACCTGGAGTATGCTGAGCCTGCAGCTACCGCACTTGAATTTCTCCAGTAGTTAGTTACTTTTTCAGCAGGCCTAGCATTGCTGTCATGTTTTCCGCATACTTAGGGGCTGCGTTCATTTGTTATCATTCCCTTAATTTTTTTGGTAAAGCTTGGTTGTGTGAGGCAGATGTGATTTTTTTACTTTGTCACAAATTTTGTTTCTTGTGTGCCTGCCGTGCCATTCAGTCCACCACTAGAGCAGGAATTTCTGTATTTACGATATGCATTCTATGAACACTATGAACGTAATAAAAGGAGCTCCTAGAATAACCTGGGTTATTTACAAGAAACCTTTTGTCGTCCTGAGCAAACATTATGTGTTTCTATTATGCAGTAGGTGTACATAAATAAGTTTTTCGTGGGTTCATATTCATTATATTATCAGCCTATCTACGCCCACTGCAGGCCAAAGGCCTCACCTATAGATCTCCAATTTTGCCGCCCCTGTGCTAACTGTGACCTATTCATCTCCGCAGACTTCTTGGTCTCATCTGCTCATCTAACTTTCTTCGGCCCCTGCAACGCTTGCCTTCTCTAGAGATCCACTCTGTTACCCTTAATGACTAAGAGTTATCTTGCCTTCAGATGTGCACTATTATTATTTGCCCACCTAAAATGGGACCTAAAATAATTTGGTGACCACTGAGGGGCAACTATCACAGGCTTACCAAGTAACATACTGGGGTAGCATAGAGGGGTATAGTAGCGCTGGCCACTAAACCGCAAGGCAGCGCTACCCTCGCATGGGTGCTGACTCCATTTGTAGGGTAACGCTGCCACGTGGACCGTGCATTCTAGGACGCAAAATATAATATGCGGCGTTGTGTTGGCAAAAACAATTTTGTGGGGGACGCCTTTCTTTTTCTGCATGATTTGTGGAACTGCAAATGCCTTGGGTAACGAGTACCCGGCTTTTTTTCCGCTTCGGGATGGCGGACTGCACCGTTCATGCGCAACTCGCTACAACCGTAGCCTGAAATAGGCCGCATGATGAAAACAAACTTGCCAGATTTCCGACAAAGGTTAGGGTACCGCTCGAAGGCAGTATGGCCGCATGCAACCAATTCACAAAAGGTATTGATGCTGAGGTGAAACAGTACTAAATTTGCGATGCGCGTTTATGGCAGGTGAGGACGATGCAATGTTAACACTGTCATCTCACGGCGTGTCACATGCTTGAAACCCTAATCAGTGGTTGAAACTTTCAATATTTATATCACCCAGTGCAGTTTACATATTATGCACACCCATTGGGGCACTCAGCACCAACCTGGGCTATTTTGAGCATTTTGAAGTGAATGTTTTGTAAAAGGCTAATGGTAATTGTGGGCTTGCAATTTTACATTCACGTTCAACTGTTCCCCAATGATCAAGCCGATTCTGTGAGCTTGTTCTGTTTCTAATTTCCACATCGTGTACGTCAGAAGAAAAAAAAACACTTGGAAACCATCAGCGTAATCGTCGTCAGCCCAAATGAGTGAATCGACACCGTCGCACTTCATTTTAATGCATACACACCTCTCAATCACTTAGACCCAGACCCTTTGCATAATTGTTTGGTTAGGAGCCCAGGTTGAGGATGGTCACGCATTCAATGCATCAAAATGCTATCCCCGGTGCTCCTCAAAGTCTCTCACACACTGCATAAGAAGCCCGCAGCATGCCTTGGGGATATGGTAACATGAGCGGCTCGACGCACATGCCACTACCGCGTGCAATATTAAAACAAGCTTTGGTAGAAAAGCTTTTTACTACAACCACGGTCGTTTGGAGTAAAGCAAAAAATAGGAAAACAGACCCTCAGGCATGATACAGGGCTAGCGCAGAACGAATCACTTTATCGACGGCACTGCTCGCGCACCACTCCAACCACACAACGGAATCGGCTCCACTGTGTGGCTGTGTGGCGAGTGCATACACCTTATAGAATACAGTACAGCATGAATATAAGCAGCATGAAGAAACTCAATTGTGCCTGCCCTCTTTTCCAGGCAGCTGTTCAACGTAACCCGCCACGGGCAGCTAGTAAACATGCAGCGCATGGATGCGCAGTAGCGGGAAGTCGATGCTGATGAAGTTGGTGCAAATGCTGCAGACCAGTGAGTCGAGCTGACGGCAGGTATTTTACTTTTGTATAATGGTTGTTTGGCAGCCACTCTTAAACTTGTACTTTTTCTAAGCTTATAGGCAATTAGTCAGGCTAAATGTCACAATTTAAATAAATGTCCAGTGTATAACTCTTGAAGGTTTTCACGAGCACTTCAGAAGACAAGCATTCTGGGTCTTATTTATTGTCGTCCTTTGACATATGTCAGACTCTCATATTAGGCCATATTCTTTGATGGCACTCTAAGATAATTTTTGGAGGACAGGATAAGGATTTGCCCATCTGTGCCTAAATGAGGGGTCTCCAATCGGTTTTCATAAAAAGACATGTTGCTATCGCCACTTTCAGTCTTTGAAAAGGCACTGTCTGCCCTGGGGTGTTCACAAAGCTCAGCGTTTCGGAAGCTGCAGACCAAAAATCAAACAAAAGCAAACACGCGCAGCACAAGTTAATGTTAGAGAAATAGTGATTTGCACCTCTATTTTGGTAAGCATATGGCCTAATCATTTATACCCATGATATGTCAACTTTAATAACTATCCACAAATTTTCATCAGAAAAAAGGGCTTGACAAGTGGTCACAAAAAGGCATATCACCCCTGTTCTTTAGCTAGCTGGTCATCTTGTTTATTTTTGTTCTTTTTGGTGTTATAGTATTCTCCAGCAATGTACCAACAGCCTCAACCAGTAAATTATCAAAACTCGGAAATACAATAGCTACACAAATGATCTTGCCGATATGACTGAAAGCTTCCAGCAGTTCTCATTAATGCATTAACTACAGTTTGCACCCTACTCATGCTCGTGATATTTGAAGGCTACAGAACAAAAGAAATGCTGTGTTGGGTGCTAACTCCGAATCCGCGCAGTCCGCGTTATGCACATTGGGATGAGTCAGCCACCTCAGCAGCTGTAAACCAGGGCTGGTTGCCTTATCTACTTATTCCAATGCGTTTGTTTCTCTTTGCGTTGAGCTGTCTAGCCTTAATATTGTAGCTTTACTAACATTACAAGCTTTCTTGTGCACATTGTAGGCATACAAAAAGTGCAGCAAAATTTTGTGGCCCTTATCGAACTTGCAAGTTAAGCAGCGTTTGATTTTACGACCAAGTACAGGTAACACAATTTAGAGAGTATGAAGGTAAAGCGCCTCTAAAAAGGACGTTGGGCCAAATAGAATAACAGAACCTCACTTTCAGCCCCATGCACACCGGGACCAGAGGTGCTGTATTTAGGGTGTCTTCTAGCAGGATCGAATATTTGTTAAGCAGACCTTAAGACGCACCGACGACTTTTTCATTCTGGGTTTGTTGCCAGGCAGGCTGTCAGAAACTGGTTACAGCAAGTTTACAAATCAAAAAGAATAAGTTATTTTTCTTACAAGCTCATAGTTGAAGTATTGAGTAGTATAACATACGCTGCACCATCGTAAGCACAGCATGCGGGTAAGACAGTTTCGCGTGAGTAGTTGCAAAATCGGACGCACTTTATGCATATCTCTAACTTCCCACATTTGAAAGAAGGTTGCCTGAAAGGCTTTTATTTTGCAGTAAAATACTTGTTCTGAAATCTCCCTTTCATTGGTGATTCACCAAAGTGCAGTTATTTATGGAACCTCTGGCTGCAATATTTTCTAGTGTTTGCTTTTTCAAGTGAATGATCTATAATTATTTCAAGACCTGCACCTTTTCAATATTTTGGTGCAGCGAGAAAAAGTGTTCCTTAGAGTATTTGTAACAATATACATTGCCTCAAGCCTGTGACAAAGCTACTGTGTAACTCGGTTTTGCATTCCAAAATAAATTGTCAACTTATTTGGGGATCGTCAAAGTATTCCTCCTTAAATAAAGTTTATTTACTTAAACATTCTGATTTTACAGGGGCCCTGAAGAGGCAATGCAAGTTTTTTATAGGATTAGTATTTTATAGTGCCAAAGTGCTCATCCGACATCGGACAATGCTTTATTCACTCAGAATTTAAACAATATAAAGGGGTCAGGAATAGCAAAAAAAAGTGTATTGTGTTGGTACTTAAACCAGTGGAACCATGGTAAACAAGCAATGCATACCCGTTTCATAGCTCAACATTACAAATAGGGAAAATATGCAGCTACGCTTGCACCGAGGCTTTGCTCCTCAATTTGTGAAGTGACATCTTGGTCAGGAGCCAATCACAGTTCCCCCTCGTCTGAACATGTCGGCATAGAGTAGGATCGCAAAGGGTGAAATAAAGTGACCACATTCGCGCCATGATGAAATGCCCCCTGCAACTGAACGGGACATGTCTAATCTCTGATCTGACTGATCAACATAGCCGAATGTTTAGTCGACAACGCGAGCGAATGGTGCTGGCAGTAGTAGGCTTGTTTAAAGTAAACCGGGACCCGCCGTGGTGGCTCAATAGCTAAGGCGTTGCTCTGCTGAGCACGAGGTGGCGGGTTCGATTTCCAGCCGCCGTGGTCGCTTTTCTGATGGAGGCGAAAAGCAAAAACGCCCGTGTGTACGAGATTTCCGCGCACGTTAAAGATCCCCAGGTGGTCAAAATTAATCCGGAGCCCTCCACTACGGCGCGCCTCATCGCCTGCTATGCGTGGAGCGTAAAATCCTACCATCAATCAGTGAAAGTAAACCCTGTATTTGTGAACGGTTTACACTGTTTCTCACCAGTTCAATCTGCCGATGTCTGTTTCATGGAGCCTGTAATGGGAGTTGCGTTATCATGAAACCTCTGACGTGACAATATAATTGACAGAAAGCTTAACCCATTAGAGACCGGTTTCTTATTTTATGAAATTTGTCAAACCTGAGGTCATTTTTCAACGTATATGCATTCAAATAAGTCACTGTAAAATTATCATTGTGAACGTGGTATTCGTTTTCAAAATATGGCCCGTGACCATTGGGTCACGCTGGGCTCTTAGGCTACCCTAAAAATAACAAAGCGACAAATTTTATTTCAGGCCTTGACACATAACGACAAATATGATTATGGATTTGTTGGGCACCTATTTAGTGTGATATGGTATGAAGCACGAGATGCACATGCCGACGTCGCATTTAGTGCACTGTGTGCGTACTGTACTGTTGCAGTTGTCTCCAGTGCACCTGCGCCTTTTGCGGTTAGGCACAGTTCCAACGAAGTGGGCAGTTTGTTCATACCGTGGACCGCAAAGCGCACTGTTCCTGAGCGCCGCCGTTCGTCGACGACCCGGTCCTTTTGTCTTGTTGTCCCATCTTGTAAGGCAGCTTTGAGCGATTTGCCCCCGGAATTCAAGTGGAGAGGTTTTGGATCCGGTGCTGCGGATAAGCGCCCAACCGTTGCTCATGGCTAAGTCGCAAAGCCAAGTGAATATTGGCCACCACCATTTCTTGCCGCGAACTGCAATTCGGCAGGCGCCTACATTTGCGTCCATCTGGTCAGTGCCTCCATAAAGCAGTTATATTGGGTAATGGCATAAGGGCGAAGCATATTGATCCTCCTTGCTGTGCACGCGTATCCCTGTCTGTTGAGGACATGGATTCTATGCGTGCACGGGTCTTGCGATTACGACAACAGAGTTGTCCATCCAGTGCACAAATATTATCTCGTCATCCGAAAGCGCGTGCTCTTCATATCCACGTGCCTTGAGTTTGATGATATCAGGCCGAGCGATGGGGCTTTCTTTCGGCACGCGGTTTTTCCTCACTGTGCCTGTGGCTTTATAGTTCTTTTCTTTCAGGTGCCTCAGTAGATGCAGGCTGGTGAAGAGGTTGACGAAATAAAAGTGATAAGGCAGATCACGAACATCGAAGGGAAGTTCATACACCATTTCTAAAAGTGGTGCAGCGGCTTTTCCGAATTTCTTTTCATACTGAGTGCTTGTTCCACTGTCTTTCTGCTTTCCTTGGTAGACTTCAAAGTTTGCAAAGTACCAATTTTTCGCATTCAAGCACCACATCTTGTACCCGAAGCGAATTGGTTTGCCGCGTATGAATTGCTTGCAGCCATGAGGACCATAATATTCTATCATGCTTTCGTCATAACTTAATTGACGCACAGGCTGAAAGTGGTGCTGGAACTTTGCCTTCAGTAATGTCATCAGGGGCCGCAACTTTGTGAGTTTGTCGCTTATAGTAAGCTTCGTATTTTTGGCACAGGGAAGAAACCTCATGATTTCTACGAAACGGTTTCTTCGCATGGCGTTGTATACCATTTCATTCCGCATGTCGATTCCACTGTCCCAGTAACACTTCTTTCCTAGCAATCGGTTGTAACCGGAGAGAACCAATACAGAAAGAAAACACTTCATCTCTTCCTTTGTGACCTCGAGGTCTGGAATATTCAAAAGCAAAGCGTAGCTTCTTGTTTGTTCGACCAAGAGATCTACGACGCTTCCGTCAAAAAAGCTCAAGCAATTCTACTGGCGAATGGTCTCTGTAAGCGGTGAAGTCTGCTTCTGGAAATATTTCGGAATTTTTCACAAGGTCACTATTCTTCCACTTGGTACTTGAAGATGAATTCGCGTCAGCGCTTTCCTTTTTTACGCATGATGAGCCATTTGGTGATTCATCCCTTGGTACTTCACACTCTGCTTCATCTTCATCACAATAGCATCCACGAATACGACGGCCGTCGGCAAGAACCGTTTCAGCACCTGCTCTAAGCTGTCTAGTACTAATGTTGTCTATGAGGCCACCAGTATCCTCATCTGGGGAATCTTCGTCCGAGTAAATGGTAGCCTCCGGTGGCTCAATGGTGGTGATGGTGGTGGTGGCCCGAAAAAGGGCGCATACACACTTAGGGGGATTGGCCAAGAAGAGTTTTTTTTGTTGTAAATAGTCGGCACATCTTCATCATCCTCTTTGAGTATTCTGGCTATTTCTTCTAAATTCAACCTAGACAGAGAAGAGATTGACGAATGAGTGGTGCGAAATTACCCTACAAGGAGCGTAAATTCAAGTAACGAAATTAGGCAAAATACGGAGCCTAAAGGCATAGCGTGACCGTATGGCAACACGTAAAATAACACGCTTTTTCACTAACAACTCGTTGACCAATCTCTCTGTAATCGTCACCGGAGATTGCATACAGCAAGGGCTCTACATGGACATGTACACATCGCTATTTCAAGAAAGAATATTACAAAAAAATCCGTATACCCTCGGGAGCGTTGCATGTCGACACGTCAAAACGCAGAACCACTGTTTCGCTCCTCTTTTTAGCAGCTACTAATTAAACATGGACAACTTCCACCACCTGGTGTCAGTAAGGGGTATCCTAACCTACAAAAAAAAAGAATTGCGCCATAATTCTGGCACGATTTCTTATACCTGCATACATTGAAACGCGCCGCAAGGATATGTGGGACCATATGGTCACGCTGGTGCCTAATGGGTCAAAATGAGCATTTACTACATCAACACGTTTATCGAAGAAACTTTGCGTAGTCTGAACTTAAGCTAACATGTCATTTACTCGCCAATCGGAAAAAAACGTAGTGATAATCCGAGACTCCGAATGCTGAGTCGGGCCGAGTCAGCGAGTTAAGCCATCGCAAAGTTCGATTGCTTTTCGGTTTCTTCCTATAAAAATACTGCTAATATGGTTTTGTTGATTGGATATGCTCCCTTGTCGCTTGCTGCAGAATTATTGAACCGTAAGTTCACGGTTAAAGCTATGGGATGATTAGAATTTATGAAAACACGCCAGAGCGCTCGGTTACAAACTTGAAGCAGCTTGTATGCCGCAGTTTTCTGATGCGCGCGCTTCTCGAATCGGTACTGTAGTTTATTCTCGAATCGGTACTGTAGGGTTGCAAAACATTGAGCTGGCCTGGTGGCTGCAAGTTCGAATAACAAACGGGGCACTTTATTTTGCTTGAAATGTTTTGTGTCATGTGATAAAAAAAGGCATGATTCCAAAGAGAATTAGGCAAAACAACGTGAACTATAGAATGGAAACTGGCTACAAATCGTTCAAACAGGCAGTAGATTTCAGTTCTCCTACAATAGTGGCCAGACAACTGAAGCGGTGGCGACACCGGTAACGTCGATAGAAAACTAGTTATGGCAAAGATTAATTGGTGCAATATTTTTAATATTGGTTTTGCACTTGTACAGAACATAATTGCTGCGAACCAAGCATTGGTTTTGTTTATTTATGTTTTGGTTTTCTGCCCGGCGGCGCCAGTCTGTGTTATCGGTGTGTCAAGGGAAGCGCGTGTTTTATTCTTTCTTTCTATGCCGCATGGGTTACCTCTTCTAAAAGGGGAGCGTTTCGAACTAACGTGAACACCCTATTAAAAATGTAGAGTTGATGGAATCCATCAACCATCAATATGGTGTAATATGGTGATGGCATTATGATGGCATGACGGCAGATGACTGCATGCTGGCATGATGGCAGGGTGATGGATGTCGGCATGCTGGTAGACGATGGTAGCTGACGGTATGCTGATAATGGTAGCGTCGATGCTGGCAGGTTGGGTGACGGTATGATGGCAGACATGCGAAATTACACAAAAATGATAACGACATGAAAGGAAAGGTGCTACGCAATGCTAATTAAAAACTGGTTTTATTTTTTGCCAATAAATGTATAAAATAGGATTTGCAGCAAATAAGTAAGCTGGCGTGACTTGCGTTTTGCTCTGTCCATTCATGCTGTGATCATTGTTTTGCTATACTGGTACAATGCTCTGAAAACTTATCAAGCATTTTTTGAGACTTTAGAGGGGTGTGCTGGGGTGCCTATAAATATACACAAAACAAACTTGGTTTTAACCTTGAATATATTATCATGAAATATCAATAATGGTGATTATCTTCGAACAGGTGGGGAGCTGAAAAGAAAAAAAACTGAGATTAACCCCCAAAAAATGTATATTCACAGTTCACATGCCTCCTTAAACATTCTGAGATGGTCACTCCGATGTGGTCCCTTGCTTCTGCTATTCTTCTTCACCTAAAAATCAGAAATCTGCAGAAAAAGAACATGTTCACCAAATTAAGTGCAAACCATCCTGCTAGGACTACCTTCAGTTCATGGAATGGTGCTCTGGTCCTGCACTGCTCTAAAAGGCATTGCATGGTGGCAATGCATTTCCCGGGAAAGGATTTTAGTAAGATGCAAGCGGGAATGCAAGCAAGCGAGAATTTCAAGAGAACATTGTGCGGGGTGCACTCATCCAGAGGATGAGAGCCCAATACAAAATTTAACTGAGCTACACGCCTGGCCGCGGAATATTGGGAGACGGTAGTGAATGTTGCAGTGCTTAAACACTCCCCATTTGCGGCAGGCATTGCTTATGCCTCTGCACCAGACGCACGATACGCATGTCGGTTCGACGGGGTATATAGTTCGGGTTGAATGTACGGTTTCGGTGCTACTGATACACATGCACAAACATTTATGCCATTATCGAACGACTGGAACACTCAAACATTCACTGCACGTGCGGGGCTTGCGAGTGTGACGCCAATTTCAGCCATCGTACCCTCAATCTGAACGCAGAGAGCCTTGTTTGTACCAGTGCACTTAACTAAGTGATCGCTTTAAAAAATGACAATTCCTGTAGTGTATTGTAGACATGTGCCTCGGCTAAAAGTTACCTAATGCGTACCACTCCAGTCCATGTACGACAATTGATGCGAAGAAGTACAATATCGTAATTCCTTAAAAAGAACTACCTACAAAAAACAGAACAAAACTGTTGCGAACTCAACCTGGTGTGGTCGACCGCACGTATTGGCGATCGGTTGCGAGCAACAAACCGTTTAGCCAACGTAGCAGTATGATCCTACTTCACTCAACAGATAGCCTAGAAACGGCACAAACACTAGGGCTCTTCGATTTAAAGACTCGACTTCACCACGGGCAGGATTTACCGAAACCATAAGCATACACAAGAAAATAAAATGCCTGACTGCTTTCAGGGAATCTGCAGTTACTCCGGGACTGTAAATCGAACAGCCCTACTGTTGCTACTCCCCCACGCAGCATCCGCGGCCTAAAGGCAGATCTACGTAAACCTTAAAGTCAGTCGCTGTCAAAAAACATAAGGGCTAACCGGCGACGCAAACGTTTAACACGGAACGGAACAGCCCTGCCCTGTTAAATTACAAGTAAAGCGCCAGAAGTTGACTTGTCACTTACCTTAAATCACAGATGGCATATCTTCGTTGAAACAATATTCTAGTGCCTTCAAAACAACCACAACAAACCCACTCGACAAGCGTGTACAACTCTACGGACTCGGCGGTCAAGAGGAAGGGAAGGCGATGGTGTGATGGCGTGCCGATGGTGCTGGATGGAGCAGTGGGGTACTAATGTTGGGGTTTCTGTTTCCTCTGTGCCTTTATTTTTCGCAACGCAGTAATACAAGCCGCGAAGTGAACAAAATGCATCGAAACAAATTTTTGTATGAACATATACACATAAAGCAATGTAAATAGAACGATCAGGTTGCCATACCCAGCAAAAAGTTAAGTTTGTTGGGCTATCCTGTCTATGAGCAAGTTGTGGAATAAGCCTCCGACATCATATAGGAAAATCCCCTTTGGGTAAAAACTACCAAGAACAGGCACATTTTCTGTTTAAAGAAAAATCAAATCTTGCTGTCTGCACAAAAAATAACTGACTGAGGATCGAACCACCAACCTTATAACAAAAAGAAGGTGTGTTACTACTGCACCACCGCCACTTCTTTTTATTGCCGCTTTCCGACGTCACAAAAACGTGCTACAGATGAAAACGCTAGCTTTGCCTAAGCCAGCGTATTATGTCTAAAAACGGGGCATAGACAACACTTTCTCTACTTCCTGCAGCCACGCGGGCGTACAAGGTTGACCCTTTCACATTTCTACAATGCGATGGATGCTTTCACAGAAATTCTGCCTCGCCGGCAGGCCGCGTTACGAGCTGCCATCAACGTCCGCGTTACGAGCTGCCAATCGAGACCTCCATATTCTGTGGATGACCAGCTACATCAATAGGTCGTAAGGCACTCCATTATCGTTCTCAACTGCCAGAAACCGTATACCATGAGGATCCAAGGGGAGTTCCTCTTTCAAAGTTCTCTGAAGAACATCTCACAGTACAAAAATACATGCACAATTGTTTCCGGCTTCTTGCATAGCCCACAGTCTGCTCCCCAGGGCATGAACAAACCCTTCGCAAGCATCCACGTTTTAACCAGGAGCACACCAAAATAAGGCCCAAAGAAAAACGTTTTAACACCCGGCGGAACAACCATTGCTTTTACAGGTTTTAAAACATTTTGTCCTGGGCCACTTCGAGACATGAATCTGTATAGTGGCACTGGAAAGCAGATTTGAACGAGATCTTTGTACAACTTGCTCTTCGACACTAAACTCAAATTCTCCATGGGAAAAGGCGAACATACAAATTGTGTTGCCTGTACGACTTCCTTTAAATATCCGTGAATTCCTCCGATATAACACAAGCAAGACGTAATAACAAACTTAGGCAGCAGTCTACTTAACCTAACCTGAATTGCAGTGCGAAGTAGGCGGTCCTTCACCTCACGCAAAAAAATAAAATCTATTGACTACTTGTCGCAGAAAAAGATGCGCTAGTGACAAACAAGCATTACGCACACGTCTGAAAAGACTAGTTCTACTCGTCCGTTCCCAGGTCGAGCCTCAAATAAAAACAGCACATACACAGTGTAATCTTTGTACATTTGCACGCGAAGAGTGAATAACTTGCAAAACGTACCACAGTTTAGCGAACAGAAACGCATTAAACACCGCCGCACGCGCAAACACAAACAACGTTTTACCCTTTCCCTCCCACTTTTCCGCTTTCTCTCGCAACGCCGCTGTCTGGCTTCGCCAGTACGGCTCACTCTCGCGGTAATTTTTCAGCGGGACACCTAGATACTTGGCAGACGTAACTTGGCAGCTGACACCTTCAAACACTCTGGGTGTCCAGTCCCAGCCCCCATGCCAGAACCTAAGACATTTTTTTTCAATTTAGGGAACTTCCAGTATCTTCACAAAAGGAATTAAGTATTTTGATGGCGCTACTGATACTTTCTCTATCGCAGCACAAAAAAGCAATGTCGCCCGCATAAGCAAGTACACGGACCTCACAAGCCTGCAACCGAAAGCCATGAATACTGTTGTTGTTAATTACGCTTGCGCAGAGGGCCTCAATGTATAAACAAAAAAGTAAAGGTGAAAGCGGGCACCCTTGGCGAACCGAACGTGCGACATTGATTGGACGACACACCGACTTGTTAACAACCAAACTTGTGGAACACCCTTTATAAGCCATTTGTACACCCCCCCCCCCCCCCCCGCTGTTATTCTTCCCAAGTTTAATTGTTACAATATGATAAAAAGCATTTCATGAGAGACTTCATCAAAGGCCTTTTCGAGGTCTATTTGGAGCATGGCTACAATTAAGTGCATACTGTCAGAACATTCTAGTATGCTTCTCGCTGCGTGTATATTATTCGGTATAGATCTTCCTTTTATACCACATGTTTGGTGCTCCCTCACTATATCTGCTAGCACGATCTGTAGTCTCCCTGCTAAAAGTTTCATTATTATTTTATAATTACCCTTAGTTAACGTAATTGGCCTATACGCTGTGACCTTCTTTAGTTCATCCATGTGATCTGTTTAAGGTATGAGCACAGTGTGCGAACATGAGAAAGATGGTGGCAATCTATCCCGCTTATATGCTTCCATGTAGAGTTCACACAATATTATACTAAGGTCATCACGAAACGCTTTGTAAAACGCCTAGCTTAAACCGTCCGGTCCCGGAGACTTGCCCGGATTTAAATCGTCAATTGCTTTCCTAACTTCATTAGGTGTAACTGAAACTTCCAGACTATCTTTAACATCGTCGTCGATGACCGGCAAGAAACGTATAATCTCTTCCCTAAACTGGTCTATGTTTACCGGTTGACATGCAAACAAAATATCGTAGTACTCACAAAAGTCTTTCTATATTATTCTCTGGACACATGATACACGCCCGTTGTACTCTATTTAACTGATTGTGTTTCTGGTGGCGTAACGTTTTTCAGATCAAAGAGATCGATTTGTTGGTGCTTCACCCAACAAAAACGTCTCCGCTCTGGCTCGGACTATCGCCTCATGGTACCTTTCTTCTTCTATAGACTCCAACTGTTGTTTCACGGCTTTAATACCGTCCTTACACAGTCTCGGTGACTGGCTCTCTAGCGCTATAGGTGTATCCAGGTTGCGCCTGAGCAGGGCTTCATTTTTCGTTTTAGCTTGATATAAGGCACTTGACCTTTCCAGGGCTTTCATCTTAATTTCTTCTGTGAAAATGTGCCACATAGAGGCGCAGCTAGAATTTTTCTGTTCTACTATTGTTTTAATCTTTTCAGTGACCTCTGCTACAAATTTTTCATCCTTCGAAACAGAAACGGTGCCGGTACAAGCGGAATCTATTTGGCTTCCCAAACTGAATCGTGAATGAATACACAAATATTGTCGGTTATGTTTGCTGCTTCTTGTATATAACCCATTCCGGCAGTCATACCGCTTCTTTGGCACGCACCGGTCTCCAAAGCGAGGCTCACCTTGAGACGTGTAGCCAGCTATCTCAACCTAAAACAGATATCGCACATCCCCGTTCTCCCCAACGAAAGCCAACGTAGCTATGAGTGAAATGGCAAGCGTGCCCAGAATGAAAATTTTGGTTAGATCCGTTTCGAGGCAGCTGATTACAACTAAGGCGGATCGGCGAAGCGCTAGACCCGTACTCTGCCGCGTACAATTTAAGGCATGCCATGGACGGTTCTGTCCGCGGGCCCATCCCTCGTTATATGAAAGCACAGAGAAAATGATCACGGTTCAACCTTGTCGCAGCGAAAAAAGCTGCCCATGTTTTCAACGCAAGGGTCGGCACTGCCCCCCTCACACCAAAAACGGCGAATAAAGGGCATACAGTTCGATACCAGCCCTCCAAGTTCTGGCTTAAAAACAAGAAGCGCTAATCAAAGTAGGTTTTCTCTAACATGCCATGTTTTCGGCAGCACCTTATCGAAAAGGCAGTTATTGTTTTTTTTTCTAGAAATTCCCAATGCAACCGCTATGTTTTGTTATTATATCAGCCGTTCGCTATCGAATGAATGTTGGCTTGCTGCCAGCATTCGCTCGGAAAATGCCTTTCCATCATCAACACAGGAGTCAAGATTGCCCTCACGCGAACATCTGTCATCATTGCGCAGCGTGTCTGCCAAGTGTTCGGCAACACCTTTCCGAAAAGGTAGCTTTTGCAGTTTTCTCGAAACGGTAAATGCCACCGCTATGTTTCTGTTATTACAAGCGCTTCGCTCTCGTATGAATTTTGGCTTTCTGCCATCAATCATTCAGAAAATCCTTTTCCATCATCAATTCAGCTGTCAAGCTTGCCGTCACGCCAACATCTGCCGCCATCGTGCCGAAAGCCTGCCAGCACCTTCCAGCGTCCCCTTCCAGCAGCTTACATTACAGGTCTTACGTACATCAAGCTTTCTGAGGTGACCATCAAACGCAATCAACCGTGCGAGCAATGATTCTTGATGGTTGGTTGGTGGAATTTTCAAGAGGACAGCCTCGAATCTTCTTCTTTGTTCTTAATGTAATGCGACGGTTCCAGAAACACTCGCACCCAAAGATAATAACAGCAGAACCGACGCCGCGGCATTCCATTCACCGACACCAGTCTGCGGAAGTATTTTTGTTGAATGCTGCTTCGCCGAGCGTGTATTCTTTGAATTGTTAGTGGAGCATAAGTTCGCTCCAATAAATTTATTTTTCTTTCAAGACAGCTTGGTCGTCTCTGCCTACTTGACATCGGGAGGAGGTGCGGGGACGCACTCTTTATGCTCCCAACTACGTCTGGAAGCTGCCAAGTCAGTCCAACTAGAGCCAGCCGCCAAATGCAAGGTCTGCCGCCAGAGTTTGGTCTCCTGCCAGACGGACTAAAGAGAAGAACCGCTGTAACCAGCACCAAGGTGCAAGAAGCCTTGTCACCAATCGTCCTGCAGCAGCCCCGGGAACCGCCATTGTTCCGACGAGATCCCGCAGAAGACCAAGAAGAATGGTTGCAGAAACTGGAGCGCGTCCGCATCTTCAACAGGTGGGACAACGAAGAAACGTTCCGGCTTGTTGTTTTTTTGTATTTAGAAGATCCAGTTCGAACATGGTTAGAGACCGTGAGAGCTCTTTGACAAACTCGACTCAATACAAAAGCGAGTACCCCAAGACTTTTGCTACCGTGGTGAGAAAAGAACGTGCAGCGCGTTTGCTTGAAACTGGAACGCAGCACCCCAACGAAAAGGTCATGATCTTCGTAGAGGAGATGAAGCGGCTTTTTCGCCGTGCGAATCACAACATGACTGAAGAAAAAATGCTCAGGTTTTTAATTTGAAGAATGAAGCACGATCTTCTTGCTTGTCTTGTCCGTAGACCTCCGAAGACGGTGCCTGCATTCGCGTCTGAGGCGGCCGCGATGGGGAAGACGCTTGAAGTTCGAACGAGGCAGTACGACCGCCCAGCCAATTCGATTGCTTTGGAGACGATCAGTACCGGGGCCATTAGCTTAGACACACTACTCCAGACGATCCGTGAATTGGTGAGCGAGGAGCTGCTGAATCTTTTCCAGACGACGTCGCAACCAAACGTCGCATGACTAACTGACGTGATCCGTGAAGAAGTGCTATACGCTTTCGGAATTTCTATGGCATCCGAAGTACACTGCGAGCCACAAAATATGACGTACTCCGCGGCTGTTCGTCGACCTCTCCCTGCTCCAACACGTCGTCAAGAGGCTCCGCCCTGCCGCCGCCCACTGTCGCCCGCCCGACCCCACGAAACCAGACGCCGAGGAAAACTGACTTATGGCGAACACCGGTTATTCGTCCTCTGTGCTACCACTGCGGAGAGGCCGAGCACATCTACCGTCGCTGTCCATACAAGAGACTCGGAATTTGTGGTTTCTCTGTCGAAGCACCACGCCTCCAACCCAGCCAGCGTCCATCTGAGATTGGAGAATATCTGTCAAACACTAGCCGTGGAGCAACCCGTTTCAACCGTTCGCCGTCGCCCTACCAGTCGCCGGACCACCGTAGCTGTGCTGACTTCTGGAGGTGAAGTTGCACAACGGTGGAAAAACGAAAACTCTTCAACGACGCAACGATTCACCGAAGACTGTGACTAAGGACATGCCCTCATCCCGATGACCCGACCTAACCCTGACGTGACTCCCGAACACGAAAATAGCCACATGGCGCGTCGCACACCCGACATGACCGAGCCAGCCCCTGAGAAAACGACGACCACGACGACACACCGTGCCCGACCGTCAACACGCAAAAGCTGAGATGCTACGCCCCGACGAACCCGGAACTCGAGGAAGGTGGCATCCGACGTCAAGGTGTCCATCGACGGCTTTGATGTAGTCGCCTGTATAGACACTGAAGCCGACTAGTCAGTAATGAGCGGATCATTCGCGTCTAAGATGAAGAACGTTACGACCATATGGGACGGTCCGCACATACGCACAACAGGAGGCCATCTCGTAACACCAAGCGGAACGTGCACATCGCGCGTCACTATAGATGGCACCACGTACCCGGCTGTGTTCGTCATTTTGCCTGACTGCTACCGAAACGTAATTCTCGGAATGAGCTTTTTGTCGGACAACGGCGCAATTATTGATCTGCAAACCAAGTCGATTACTTTTTCCTGCACGACGCTGCAGCCGAACACCGTGCTGATGTAAGGATCGCTGATGATCACGTCACCCTGCCACCCCTCGCAATCATGATGACCACCGTATACTGTGATGATGCTGATCCTGACATCGACACTACCGTAAAGAGTGACCAAAATTTGCTTTTTCACCGCGGTGTTACCGTCGCAAAAGGCATTGCGCGCTTTAGGCAATGCAAATCACACGTTTCGGTCACTCATTTCAACGAGGAGTACCAGCATCTCAGCAAGGGTTCCTTAACGAAACGCAAAAAACAAGTGATCGCGGTCGCCAACTTTGAACGCGCATGCACAGATGATTTCAAGCTGCCGCATCCTTGCGACGTGATTCCGTCGCTGCCGCAAAAAAACCGGGACAAATTATTGGATTTGCGGTGCCACTAAGCGAGTGATTTTCGTTGAACTCAAAATAAGTCAGACACCCCTAGCGAAGCACCGAATTATTACCGAAGATGGAGCCCGACCTACAAGGCAGTCTCCGTACCGCGTGTTTTCACCCGAACGGGAAGCCACCCGGGCACATGTCGACGACATGCTCAGCGACGACATTATACAGCCATCAAAAAGCCCCTGGGCTGCTCCGGTCGTACTCGTGAAGAAGAAGGATGGCACAATAATGTTCTGCGTTGACTACCGGTGACTGAACAAGATGACCAAACAGGACGTGTACCCCCAGCCACGAATCGACGATGCCCTCGACTACCTCTGCCACGCGGAGTACTTCTCATCAATTCATCTGAAGACAGGAAATTGAAGTGGACGAGAGAGATCGAGTGAAGGCTGCATTCATAACCCCGGATGGCCTATGCGAGTTGAAGGTGATGCCGTTTGGGCTATGCACATCGCCAGCAACGTTTCAGAGAGTCATGGACGCTGTGCTAGCTGGCCTGAAATAGCACACCTGCCTCGCGTACGTCGACGATATTCTGGTCTTAGTGACTTTCGACGAACACCTTGCAAGGTTGCAGTCTGTACTCGAGGCCAGCCGTACGTCGGGGTTAATGCTCAAGCCTGAAAGGTGCCGCTTCGCGAACGAGGAACTCACGTTTTTGGGCCATGTCGTTAACGCTGCGGGACTCCGGCCTGAGCCGGCGAAAACTACAGCTATAGCGAACTTCCCAAGACCGACAGATAATAGGGGCGTGCGGAAATTTCTCGGACTATGCGCATACTACCGGCGCTTCGTTGCAAACTTCGCCCGCATTGCAGAGTCACTCACGCGCTTGATGAAAGATAGCACCCCTTCGGCTGGGAGAATGCCCAAGAAAAAGCATTCTGCGAGCTGCAACATTTCCTGCAAAGCCCACCCGCGCTCGCGCATTTCGACGAAAATGCCGAAACGGAAATGCACACGGGCGCCAGTAATAGAGGCTTGAATGGCGTCCTCGAATAAAAGAAAAGCGGGTGCAAACAAGTAATCCCCTATGCCAGTCGTGGTCTGTTGAAGGAGAAAAACTACTCCGCCTCCGAGAAAGAGTGCCTGGCTATCATATTGGCCATTTCCGAATTTTACTCATACGTGTGTGGTAGACCGTTCAAGGTTGTGGCAGACAAGCATGCGTTGTGTTGGCTTGTGAATTTGAGGGTCCCCTCTGGCCGTCTAGGGCGATGGAGCTTGCGCCTACACCAATTGGACGTTAACTTTGTCTATAAATCGGGCAGGAAACATTCGGATGCCGAATATCGGTCCCGTGCCCCCTTCGATCCACCACCTCAAAACTCCGATGCCGACAGTGCATTCTTCGGAGTCTTGATGGAGAGCGATCTAGCCGCCCAACAGCGTGCCGACCCCGAGTTAGGCGTCATTTTCGACTACCTGAAAGGGCGCAATGTCGCCATGTTTAGGGCCTTTAAATAAAACTTACCAGCATTCAGCCTCAAAAACTTCGTCCTCGTGAAGAAAAATTTCAGCCCCGGAATTGGAACGAATTGCCTTCTTGTCATCCCGGCAGATCTTTGCGGCGAACTTTTGCAAGCATGCCACGACGACCCGTCTTCCGGACATCTCGGCACTGCTCGCACAATTAGAAAAATCAATGCGAGGTACTACTGTCCCCGCCTTACATTCAACGTCACCCACTACGTCCGGACTTCCGTGCTTGCCAACGACTAAAAATGCCGCAGAAGAGACCCACCAGACTTCTGCACCGGATGGCGGTCCCTTCGAGGCCCTTCCAGCAGACTGGAATGGACCTTTTGGGCCCGTTCCCTACGCAACAATTCGAGAACAATTGTATTGTCGTAGCGATAGACTACACGAGCGCTAAGGAGAGACCGCTGCTCTTCCCAGGGAGACTGCCCGAAAAGTCACAATGTTCTTCATAATTCAAGTTGTGCTGTGACATGGAGACCCGGATGTTCTGACCACGGGCCGCGGAATGACTTTTACTGCCCAGCTGATGAAAGGAATCTTACGCTACAGCAACACGGATCACCGAAGAACCACGGCCTACCACCCCAAACGAATGGACTCACGGAACGTTTGAACAAGACGATTGCGGATATGCTGTTCATGTGCGTCGATGTTCAACATAAGACTTGGGCCGAAGTTCTCCCTTATGTCACGTTTGCATACAACACGGCTATCCAACAAACTACGCAGATGACACCCTTCCAGCTTGTCTATTGAAGGTGGCCATCTACGATGCTGGACACCTATGCTTCCGCACTTAGAAGACGACAATCTCAACTCCGACGTGCAAGGATACCTTCAGCGTGCGGAGGAGGCCCGCCAGTTCACTCGAGTTTGTACAACAGATCAGCACCTGGTACATGCCGGCTGCTACAACCTCCGCCGCCGAGATGCCGTACACACCCAGGGTATCGTGTGTGGGTTTGGACTCACATCAGACGACGTGGACTCAGTGAGAAGTTTCTACGACGGTATTTCGGACCCTAAGAGATGCTACGACGTGTTGGGCAACTTACCTATGAAGTGATCTCTGGTGGTGATTCCAGCACATCACGACGATGCATGCGACCCGAAGTCGTCCAGAAGGTTCGCTTAAAACCTTTCTATGCACGACGGTGGACTTTGCTTTTTTATTTGATCCGACTTTTGCATATGGTAGCATCGGGTTGATGCACTATAATTGCCGGGAAGCATGCATTCGGTTTGTTTATTTATGTTTTACTTTTACCGCCTGGCTGCGCCGGTCTGTGTTATCTGTGTGCCATGAGGAGCGCGTGTTCCATTCTTTCTTTCTATGCCGCATGTGTAATCTCTTCTGATAGGGAGAGTGTTCCGAACTAATGTGAACAGCCTTGAATAATCTTCTTTATTCGGGATGTAATCCGACGGTTCCACAAACACTCGCGCCCAAAGATAACTAATCGTAGAGCCGACACCCTCGCATTCAAATCGCCGACACCAGTCTGCGCACGTCAGCTTGTTGACTGCTGTTTCCCGGTCCGTGACTTCTTTGATTGTTAGGGGAGCACAACTTTGTTCCAATAAACTGAATTTTCCTTAAAAAAAGCTGTGTCGTCTTTGGCTCAGTGACAATGTATTCAGAAATTGTTTAAATTCTTACTGTGACATCACTGCTGGTTGCGCTACCAACCAACGATGTCCGCATGGTCACTTGTGATGCTCCACAAACGAAAATTTCAAAGACGTCACCTAAATTTCATAAGCAATGAATTGTGAAAATATTTGTGATTTATGACTTTAACACGTCGCTCAAGAAGACAAAATTCAGCAAAGACAAATGCATTTTCTCTTTACGGCCTCTTTAACTCCAATTTTCCTGCTGAATCGTTTGTTTCGTAAGGTCTGAGGACAAGTCTTAAGCGAACATTAGTAGGCCGAATAGGGCTGCAGTGTAGGACAGAAAGCCTTGTTTACTGCCAGTCCTCGTAGGTTGCACAACAATACCACTCAGGACCACTGTCCACACTCGCCCGGCTTCTGACCAGATTTGCACCCTGTTTATTTTTGTTACAGCTGACACTAACGATTTTGTGAAACATTGGGTAGGCTAGGCAAGCAGGGTAACTTAAGACAATGTCACTTCCTTGTGCAGCTATAACAAGCATACTACTTGTACTACGGGCTGAAGCTATTATGTTTACGTGTACTAGAAGCACCAGCATTATGCTTGCTATAGCTGCAGAGCGCAGTCGGGCGCTTTGGGGTTGTTTCACATGGCACTGACCAATGGGCATTAGCGACATTGTCTTACGTGACCCTGTTTATCCAGCCTAGCCAATGTATAACAAAACGATGTGTCACGAAACGATTCTGTCAACCACAACGAAAAGAAACCCAGCACAAATGCACACAGAAACAGAGCGAGTGCGGAAAAGCGTAGTTTTGTGGCCTCCGTTGTTTCTTCTTACCATTCTTACTGGTGAAAATATATAAATTTAATTTAAGGGTGATAAGCTCATTCGGCAAGCTTATAAGCCTGGCCTAATTTGTGTTTGCTTTTGGGGGCCTCAGACAATCGCACAACTGCCCATAATAGGTCATATGTTTTAGTGCAGGAAAAAAACTACTGGGTCAAATAACGATTTTCTTTTTTCTACTTATATAACTTATGTGAGTGAAGTTTGTGTTAAAAAGCAGTGTTATTCTAACAAGGCATTCAAATGAACCAAAACTTGCATTCTACCTTCATGCCCCATTTGAGAAACAGTACTATAATACATATGAATAATTTGGCTCAGTTTCTACAAAAAACTGCCTTTTAAATAATAAACAACCTTGGGTGGCCTCTACGGCCAATTAGAATAATGTGAAAAGGGGGTTACTCATTACTCTGGCTTCTAATTTAAATATGTTTAAGTGTACTGACTTTGATGTGTGCACACCTCCGAAGCATCAACCACGTGTCATGTGTACCATAAGGTGTGGTTAGCCTTTTTTCTCTATCTTTCACGCTTTCTTGTTTGCTTAGTTTTGTGCAGCCATTGGAGATAACGGCAATTACGTGTGATGCAAAAAAAAATGCGGTACTGGAAGCTGTCTATAGTTTTTTTATTGGTTTTCTTTGTTATAACTGTGTCCGCTTTCTTACAACGCTGCTATTGAGTAGAAAAGGGGCTGAGGCCTTGTCAAGCTACCTACTACAGCTTTTTTTCCGTCACTCCCTTTTTTGTCTGTGTTTATGAATCAGACAAAGTTGTAACACAAATAATTTAGTTTTAAATTTAAATTTGTTCGGAGTCGCCATTTGCTGTTGTGTTTTTTCTTCTTTCTCTGTTTAAGGTGATATCATGGAACAAGGCAGAGGGTTCAGCTTATAAAAAATAATTTGTATGTATTTGTGTTCAACCCCTCTTGTGTCAGAAACTTTTGAAGACGGAGCTACAGGGTTCGCTTGCGTGCATACGTATGGTGAACGTGCATCGTGAGATATACTGGGCTCACATGGAGCGCCTGAATGTTTCGACACCTGGTCACTCAAGCAGCCGCTGCGTAACCACGATTTCTATATACCGTAACGGGATTGTTACCCGAGAACGGACACATTACATTTCAGTAACGGAATCGTTGTGTGGACAGAAGGGGCGCTTTTCGTAAAATTCGAGGTCACACAATTATCATTAGCAGAAAACAGACACTTTACGTCTTGTCTTGCACGGAAGTTCCGTAATGGGGTCAAAGTGTCCGTGGTGTTAGAGGCTGCCTGTTTCCAAAATTACGGAAAGTGGTCGGCAATACATTACGTCCGGGTTGTTCCGTAAACCAGATAAATGTTTTTACAGTGAAGCTTCTACGGCCATATATACCAACAAAGCTGATCGTCCGGTCTGGAACTGATGATGAAGATTAATCAGGAGCGCCTCAAAACACGTGTTCTTTTGCACCTAAGTATGCTTTAAAAACACATAGTATATGAGGCGCGCCATAGGGGGGGCTCCGGATTAATTTTGACCACCTGGGGATTTTTACATGCGCCGAAGTACCAAAACACGCGCGTGTTCTCTTTTCGCCTCCATATGAAAAATAGCCACCGCGGTCGAGATTCGACCCGCGTCCTTGTGCTCAGCAGAAAAACGCCATAGCCACTGAGCCACCGCGGCTGATGACACTTGAAGATAATGGCACAAGAAAAAAACATGCGAGTACCAGCCGAGCAGAAGCATCGTTGTAATGGAACTGTGGCGTGTAGCAGTGTGCTTGCTGACGTATTTCGCACCGTCATCGAGGAAGGAAGGAAGGAAGGAAGGATGTCCTGGCCCGGGACGCGGTCAGGATTTCGAGTGACTCCCCTGGGTCGCGCAACATTCTCCCACGCATGAGGGGAGGGGCTGGAAGAGGGAACGTTGTCGGTATGCGGAGCATTCGCAGAGGAAATTGTTGAGTACCCCGCCGGCTGGGCGGGTAGAGGTAGTAAAGACGTGTGTGTAACGCATAGAGGGTGTTGCCGAAAATAAAGCAGTTGAAGTAATTCGTGCCAAACGGCGAATAAACGAAACTGAAGGACACGATTCAAATACAATTTTAGGTGCCACACCGCTTTCGCTATTTAAGTATACGTGAGCATAGCTAAGTCCCTCCTGGAAGTGTTTTGTCTGTTTTTGGTTTGGATATATACAGGGTGGGCTAAGTTAAATCGACAGGTTTTCTTAAAATTAGGCGCCTTCATTTACGTGAATTTCTCATCTACAGTGAGGGTAGGGGCCCATGGGGACACAGAAGATCGTAGTAATTATTGATGTCGGTGGCTTAATTAGCTGAAATATAATAATTAACTTTTTAGTGGCTGCAGTAAGCAGGCCTGTTTGCTTTGAAAAGTTGAACCAATCGTGTTTCCACGCTGCTTCATTTAGCAGAATTCGTCTAGGGCGTCCTTACTCCGAGATATCGAACTGCGCAGTGCAATTGCTGTTCGCATGGAAGTCAGTGAAAACTTGCGAAAAGCTCCTCCTTATTGAGACGTGCCTGCTGTGTACAGTGCATAGTTTGATAGCGGAAAAAGCAATGACTTAAAAAAGCGATACCTTGCACCCTTTCAGTTTTGGCTCGTGATATCGCAATCTGAGGTACTGGGAACGGCTGTCGCAACACAGAACAAAGGGGAGGAGGTTTGCGCTGGTCTTCACTGCATTGCATGCGGAATCAAGTGAACGGCCATTAAACTTCGGAGTTCAATATTTCGGAGTAAGGATGGCCAAGAAGAATTCTGCCAAATGAAACTGCGTGGAAACACGATTGCGTTCAACTCTTCCATACAAACATGCCGGCTTTCTGCAGCCAATAAAAAGATAATTATTCAATTTTTGTTAATTAGGGGACCTACATCAATACTTGCCACCTAATTTGGTGTCTCTGTGGGCCAAAACCGCACTGCAGAGATGGTCTTCACGTAAATTAAACACTTAATTTAAAAAAAATCCTGTCGACCTCATTTTCATCACCCTGTATAAAATACATGCGTTTGATTTCGTGACTAAGTTCTGCATTTTTGTGGTTATTCTTTTTTGCCGTATTTCCTTTCTTCAAATTTCGTGCGCCCAAGTATATACATATACGCGAGTACAACAATAAAACTAAGCCTTTTTTTGTTAATGAAGGGTGCTAGAAGCTTGGGCTGTTTTTGGGAGTTTTTATTTTGTTCCCGTTTGCAACGTTTTTTGCTTCCTTTATTTCGCTTCGTTTTTCGAGGGAGAGGGATAAGATGTCGCCCACAACTCGCAGAATCCCGGCCCCTCAAGAGCGCCATTCATGTTTTACCTGACGCGGCGCCCGCTTGCAGTTAAACACCGATAGAAAGGCGAAAGGCTGCTTTGGCTGGAAGTCTTCGTTTTAGCTTAGCTGAAGGTTGTATGTTATGGTTAGACATCATGGTGACGGACATATAAGATCCTTTTTTTGACTACGCAAGTTAACTTCTATATTTTGTTGCTGTATATTTCCGTTTTGCAGTTTGTTTAAATTCCGCTCTACTAATTATCTCCTTTTACAATATTATAAACATGAAGTGTGGTAACACCGCCCATTAAGCATTCTTGTGAAAAAAATAAATGCAGATGTCATCTCAGTATTTCGTTTTTCATGAATTTATTTTTGTGTTTCAGTCGTTCTTCTAACACATTTTTATGTTCTTCGTTTTTTGGGTGTAGATATGTAAGAACCATATTTTTCATTACCTAAGCTCAATTTTATATTTTTTATGTGTTTATTTCACCAATTGACCAATTATCTCTACGTTGGCTATTATAAGAAATAAATTTGTACCACAAGCGTGAGAGCAGAACGCTATCTCTAATTTGAGGTATGGCAAGTTTTATATTTGTTTCTTCTCGTAAGCTCTATCATATGTCTCCGTAGTATCCTATAAATGACTTTTTTTGTTCTTTCTTTGTACGTGTATTTGCCGTTATACATCATATCCGTTAGGTTTCTCGCTTTCTTCCTTCATTTGTACTTCCTTGCGCCTGATTACAGATTCTTCCATCAGAGGACCTTTTCGCAAGAGGTAAAAAAAGGCAAGCCCATTCAAAGGTTTTCACGCGTTTTGTTCGCAACCCCTGCCCCCCTTCCCTGCTGTTCCACGCCAAGCCCCCACTGATCGGATGGGCCCCGTGCCGTTCCTGCGCCGACGCCGACGGTGGGAACCCTGGCGCGGTACCGCCAGCGATTACCTAACGCCGCACGGGTCTACCTGGAAGACGCCGGCCTAGACATCGCTCCGGGAGCCATTCAAGTGGCATTGAACAAACACCGGAAAACACATCACACCCTCTCACCCCTTCAGGAAGAGAAAACCAAGCACGAGTACTTCGATGCACAAACTGTCCAGAGGACGCTGATTCATTCACGCAGGATTTATGCGGAAACCGAGGCCTATACAGCTTCCCTGCAAAGAGTGAGACCTGCAAAGGAAGACTTTATTCCTGGTTTTTGGCCACACGCGTAGCTGGGCTAGCCCATTAAAAGCCAGACTTTGCAACTAAACAAGTTAATATTGCGGCTTTCTTTTTTCAAACTCCGTATGGTTAAACGCTCCTCGGCGTTCCCTGAGAATGCGAAGAAAAACTCTTTTATAACAGCGCGAACTAAAAAAACAACGGGAGTAGCGTTGCACACTGCACTGCACACTGAACATCGAGTTCAGCCACTTACTACTTCAGGAACAACAAACCAATGCAACATGCCTTTCAGCTGTGTTGTGCTGCTTCAGAAGCCGGCGTTCCCCAGTCTTGAAGAAAGCGGGAGCGGTTTTGTTTTATTTTAACTTGTAAAGCTACGTGTTTTTGCGAAAAGCACAGGGGTCAATCTATTCTTTAATTGTTGAAAGATTTTTCTTCAGAATCTATTTTTCACGTATATGTTTCAAACATCGCTAGGACCAGTTGTTTAGCGAGTTGGTTCGTATTACAGAAAAACAATTAGCCCAGGGAAAAACACTGACGATGAGCGGACGAGACGGGCGCTAACTCGCCACTGTATGTGTACTGAAAAAAACCGCACGCATATATACCTTTGGCGTAATCAGAGTCATGTACAAAACACTAACAGGCATCCGGTAAAGGCACATATCAACAAACATCAAGGAAATTATCAAGGAACCCGCACTCTTTTGTGTATATTGGCAGCAATGGCTCGCTCACGCCATTATCTCCCTTTGGCGTGATGTAGAAGGCTTCCTTTCTTTCAGTGCCATCACGTCCCGACTTCGTTTTCGATGTGTTCTTCTGTTCAGTTTGGGTACACCATGGCATTCTTTGCACTAGGACGGCAAGTGTGATAAGGTCACATTTTTACGAAGAGGTGGTGCTCTCGTAGTTGCTTATTCACACATCGACCAATTTGCCCGATGCTTACTTTGCCACAATCCAACGGAGTCTCGTATACACTACCTTCAATGCAGTTTACAAAAGGCTTAGCACGCCAATTATCGCATGTTTTGGGACGTTTCTTCTTGAGATCTGTTCGCGCGCGTAGTGCGCCAACCTTAAGCGGCGCTGAAAACAGTACCGAAACCTTATACCTCGTGGGGAACTTTACCTGGTACGTTCTCCGTACGCGTCTTAAATTGCGCTCAATCTTTTTCGGTAATATTTCCAAGACGTCGGAGACATTACCTAGCACGCTCATATTGGTCACTGTTTGAAATACGGAGAGATGTTGTGGCATAGTGACCAAGAAATTTGCATGTGGTCCGAATTTGAAGCTTTTTCCAGTTTGGTTTTTTACTGCTGAACGCAGTTTGCTTAGAGTTGACTGTCCTTTTTATTTCGTCTGTGAATTGATTGGCAATTTTGACGATTTACTTTAGCACTGGGTTCGAAGGGGGGAAAAGAACGCATTCGCAGCCTGCACTCCCAACACATCGAACGCCGCGCCCCGATTTCAATCCGCGCTACATGCGTGCGGAGGAGCTGAGGGCGCACTCCTTCACATTAACACTAAAACTACGAAGATATCACTGAAATCGTTCCTAAAATATGAGATATGCAGCAGTGACAACGGCAATGAGTTGGTCGCGAACTGCTGATACAATCCTATCTTGATGCAATAACCTCATCCACTGTGTGAGGTTAAGGCGAATCGCGAAAACTGCCACCAACGAGATAGGAAGCACCTATGACAAAAAACTGTGCTGTGAAGCTTGCCGTGCCGGCGGACGTTCAACGAAGGCAACTTATGACCAGCGACGAGGCCTAGATGATAAGGCGTCTTCCTCTAGGTAATGCCTTGAGTCCTCGTCGACACGGCCTTCAGGTTACACAGTAATTAGGTCGCAAAGAAATCAGCAGAAAAAAGAGAATAACAACAAATACTAAAAATACAGTCTATATTCATAAGAGCATAATCTAATAATGTTATAAATTCGATCTACTCTCAAACAATAAGCATAATTACTTAAAGGAACAAATATCTGCTTCTGAACGTCACGGTGGCAGTAGGTATTTCGAGTGCGCGCTTGGCGATACGTGCCATTATAAAAGCATTTCAGTACTGCTAAAAGGTGAAATAATATCGTTTTATATGACGGGAGTCCTTGCGAGTGAGTGAGTGAGTAAGTGAGTGAGTGAGTGAGTGAGTGAGTGAGTGAGTGAGTGAGTGAGTGAGTGAGTGAGTGAGTGAGTGAGTGAGTGAGTGAGTGAGTGAGTGAGTGAGTGAGTGAGTGAGTGAGTGAGTGGGTGAGTGAGTGAGTGAGTGAGTGAGTAAGTGGGTGAGTGAGTGAGTGAGTGAGGGAGCGAGTGAGTGAGTGAGAGAGTGACTTATTGAAATTGAAAGTTCAAAAGAACTGGAGTGGGGATATCTGGAATTTATTGGATTTATAATTTATTTATTAACAGCATACCAACCAGTCCGGGAAAAGGGGAGCGTGGTAATGAAAGGGGATGGGCGAGAATAAGTGGGGACAGATAAAGAGGGAGAGAAAGAGAGAGATAGGGAATGCATAAAGCTGGCCGGCAGGCATTGGGCTACGTGCTTTGATGAGGTCGGTCTCCTCGAGGAAAGCCAGAAGAAGTCGGAAAGCTTCCCGCCGGATGAAGTTGGGGCCCGTCGGGAAAAGCAGGTCTATTAGGGTGGGGCTGCGTAGCCCGACACGATGGAGTGCGGACCGAAGGTCTTCTCTAGGGACATCATGCTGGCGGCAGGAGCAGAGAAGGTGCTTCAGGCTCTCGGGCTCTGGGCAGTCAGCACATTTTGGCGACGACCAGTGGCCTTGTCGCTGCAAACGGGCTTGACGGGAGTCCTAGCAGCAACACTTCAACGTTTCTTTCCCTTCCCTTCGCCTCAACCCCGCCAAAGGCGTGATATGAATACATCTCTTTGTTTAGTCGCTTTATCCTCTTTTGTATCGCAATGGCAGAGTAGGCGAAACTAGATAAACAGCCAAGTAAATGTCTCTCTCAAACAGTGCTTCGATAAATAGGGTTTATAAAGAGCACAATGCACTTTTCCGAACGCGCGTAAGCGATAGTTTCGACAGTTTTTCCAATCCTCGCATCCAATAGGGGCATATTTGATCGTCTCTAATAGCTAGGAGCATAGAAGTAACTTTTGGATTGAGAGTTAGGACAATCGTAAAATATATTCCTAAAAAATAAAAAAAGGAAGAAGTGAATATCAATTCACTTCCATCGCGTTACAGGGAAGTGGTGGGTCTTTCCGCCTCTGGCGGCCGCAAAACTTTGCTACAGGCGTGCGTGTGTCCTCTACGTGCCGTACCGGCCGAGAGTTGAGTGCTCCGCGGCCTGCAATCACAACCCGAAACAGACTGCTTGCTATTACGTGGGCGTTGGTGACACACCTGTCCCAGCCACAGCAAACTCCGTCGTAGTACTCCCAGCTTCCGTCCGGTCACCAACTCTATTTAATATGGTCATGGGTGACATCACGCCATTTCTGGCTGAAATTTAATGCTTGCGTTTCACTACCTCTGGCGAGGACATCACGTGTTACATGAAAGGAGGTTGAGTAGGTGAACCTAAAGCGGCGATAGAGTAAACACTAAACTCAATATTATCTTTCCTAACAAAGGTAGGACTCGTCCATCAATAGGGAAGACTGTGTATGTAGTAGTGGAAAACAAACCGATGTGCAAACAAAACATCAAAAACCAGTTTAGACTACTCAAAAATGGAGCACCAAAACAATGGTGGGCTACTGACCGTGGGCTCAGTCCGGACATAAACGAGCATACAGGTGCCAACACCTAGTTCAAGAAATCGGCTGCTGCGTGGAACAGCTGCCTTGTTCTAATCGTCCGGGTTACTTCAGAGAAGTCGGGCGCCAATAAATGCGTTCTTCGCATTTTGGCAAAGGCTTTGTTCATTCCAAAGACGACGTATGCGAATACCTTCTACAGACTCACAGAAAGCTTTGTGTCTGTAGAGTGCTTTAACCGCGAAGCCATGCAAATTGCTTTTAGTGCGCCTCACTCTGCAATGGTTTAAATCCTCTACTATTACCCGGTGGTGAACGCCATAAAAAAGAGAGAAGAAACTATTGAATCCTAGGTATGCTACTACAGTGAACTAGAATAAGGGTAGTGTGTTCACTTCAGAGTGCCCCGAACAAGGCGCGCTGAGGCCGGCAGCGTCGACCTTTGATAGCTTCCGCATGGTACGCTTGGTGTCCTTACAGTCAAACCCAGGTGGAGGAGCTGCGCGTGCATTCGTTTATCTGCGTGCGTTCCGGCGTGGTGTTTTGGTCGGTTTGGTGGTTGTGGCGAGTCCGTTGCTCTCGTAATTCTCTTTCTGTTGCGGGTCTAGTTATTTTTCAATAATTGAACTGGAAACTTACCAATGTAGCGTGCGGCGCGTAATATTGTCTTGTGTATCTGCTTCGCGAAGGAAACAAATAAGACCGGTAGTAAGCAGAACAACTGCTACGAGCCGGGCTGCAAGACCAGATACGTTGCAGGAAAGGAGGCCCTAAGGTGACCCTTTTTAGTGGGCCGAAATAGGCTTTTCGAAAAGAACAGTATGAGAGGAACTTCCGTTGCGCAAATGAAGCGCTGGACGACAACTGCTCTGTGTGCGAGCTAAACTTCGAGCGGCGCTCCGTCACCCGCGAGTATGTCCATGTTGTGCAAGGACAAGCGGCCCGTATTTCTAGCAGAAAGCCACGCTTAGCACCAGATGCTGTGTCGACCATTCTAACAAAACCGCTTGACTACGTACCGAAAAAAGTAGCGCGGGGGAGACCGTCGGGACAGGGGAAATGATCAGCAGGGGAAAAAGCAAAATTGTCACCCAATGCAAATGGCGTGAAGAGCGTTTCGAGAGTTCCGAAGGTGGTAACAGTGAAAACGAGGTTGGGGTAAATGAGCCCGTACGAGAGCATGAGGGGCCGTGTCTTCTACTACGAAGTCTCTTCAGTCAACTGACTTTTTGGAAACGCTGAGTACACCTTCAGTGTTCTGGACGAAGCATGCACTTCGTAGAGAAAACGACGCAACGTTTTTATGCGCTTGTGTGTTAAAATATAACATGGAACTAGTATCCGAGAAGGTAATGATGTTCAGTCACATCAGGCGACCGGTCGGGTGTTACTCTCATGCAAAAAAATTGTGGAATTTTATAGTCGTACAGCTTCACTTCTTTCTTGAAGGAGGTAACATGGACAAGACGTGCCCACGGAAACGAGCCAGGCACCTTCAGATCAGACGTAAATGCGCAAATAAGGCGGTTACTTTGCTTTTATGCACAGTCCGACCTCCCAAAATCGTCGTTTTCTTCTGCTGCATTGGGAAGGCAGAACTTCAGCTTTCGAATGTTTCTTTGGCACGGGCATGGCGTGGGAGTGTCAGAAAACCCCATCCCTAACCCCAAATCCTCATCCAACGTACTAGCATTGGGCGCACCAGGTCGCAAGCACAGATCTCTCAGTTCAGTGTAGCGTGGTAGTGAGGGCTAGGGCAGCCAGCCCGGACCAGGGCTTCCCGGAATATAGGAGGCCCCCATCGGGCGGGTGCCCAAAAATCAGCGCCTGAAGCTCGTCTAAATAACGTTTATTCACTCATTCACTCGGCACGGGAGGGGAGTGCTCGTATGCTTAACGGCTATATGGTCGTACAAGTTATCCACTGCACCTGGCCACTCGCAAAAGCAACGAGCGAGGGAAGAATTTTTTTCTAGAAGAAAAAAAAATTTATTTAAATGGAACTAAGCACTGCGTGCCCAGGAATTCTCCGTAGATTTCGCATGCTGGGTTAGTTAGGTTAGTGCAACATCAGCTAAAGGAGCAATCAAATTTTGTACCGCTTTGTCATTATGACAAATTATTGTGCAGCGCGCAACAGTAGGTTATGCATCTTCCCTTCAGGCGGGTAAGCATTATAAAAAAGAATTAGGCTCGTTTTCGGAATCGAGACCACGTACTACAATCAACATTTCTGAATGGCAAGAGAGCAGGTTTTGTGTGTATTTACATCCGAATTTATGAAGAAGCACGCCAGAAAGCAACCGGACACGCGCCGCGCTTCCTCATCGCGCGCTGCACTCTTCGCCTTTTCACCACGCGTTCACTCCATAGGTCGGCAAAAACAGAAAAAACTCACTCAATCTCCATCACGATTTTTTTCATAAACCCTGTACTCAATCAAACTTAGACTCAACGAGCTCGTTTGTACTCAAAATCACTCATACTGACTCATCACATACTACTTTGAAAGCGTACCTACTTGTGCTCAAACTCATTTATCCTCACGAGTATTCGTACAGAATCTGTATTCATGAGTACTCAATCTGTACTCATGAGTACTCCCTGTGTACTCCCGAGTACTCATTCTTCTATACTCATGAGTACTCCATCTATACTCATCAGTACTCAATCTGTACTCATGACTACTCATGAGTACTCAATCGGTATTTATGAGTACTCAATTTGTATTACTCACGAACACTCAACTCAATATTCAATACCCCCAGGCACAATTAGGTACCCGCGTAGTTTGGCGTCCGTTCGTATACAGATCACTATCTGGTTATTCGCAGTTGCTCGATACTGGCATAAGTTTTTGTGGTTATAGATACCAGAAACTTCGTTACAGGGCGTTTGCCTCGATGGTGTTGGGTGAATATCAAATCGGCATGTTTTTTAATGTGTGTGCCATGGTATTCACCAAGTCCGATATGAACTTCACAGCTTTTGTGTCTTTGCGTTAGTCGCGTCGCTTCCGTCGGCGACCGCGTTCCTGTAGCTCGTTGCGTGCTTGATGCATGTGGGAGCGTAGACGGCCGTTTTTCTGCTGGCGAGTTGCAGTGTGCACGGATGGCGTAGTTCGGCGCGTTGAGGACGTTGCTTCCATTGAGGTATGCGTTGCGTATGCTTTGGGAGCCGGTTGTCTTTTCGTTTGCCGTGCGGTGGCGTGGTGTTGTCGTAGGGTGTCGTGGTGGATCGGTCAAAATCGTTGCCGTTCCATGCTCGCTTTCGCCGTGGTTGCTCCGAAAGTGAAACCATTGTAATAGGAAGCGGGCGTACCTCGTCTCGTCCTTTCGGCGCACATAGGTGGCGTCGTAAGCGTCACTTAATCGGTAGGGAGTTCTGTGCTTTTGTCTGGATCGGGCTCATTCGTTGGCGTTCTTCTCGTGTCTGTCTCGTCGCTCAAGCTCTCCTCTTTATTCCGTTGTTTCGAGAATGCAAAAATCGCTATCTCTCCCGTACAAGCAGGCTCGAAAGCGTTACGTTCGTCCGCGGTCTGCTTGCTCGCGGTTGCGTCTTCTTGTACAAAACGAGGTTTGCCGTGTGAGTCTCGATAGGAGCAGCGGGTGCCAGAGATCTTGCACGTTCCGGCTAGGAGATGCCGCATGCGTTGGCCGTGTCGTTGCTCGTCGACGGACCTACCTGCACGAGCGTAATGTCGTTCGTTCGCTGGACTCGGGTTGGAGCAGCAGGTGCCGGAGAGCTAGTACGTTCCGGTAGGGTAATATCGCATGCGCTGGGGTATTTGTGGCTTGTGGAAAGGCTTCTTTCGGCGTTTGTGACATTCGCTGGCCAAGTCCGGATAGCAGCACCGCGAGCGAGTATGTCGTAAATAGCGGTTTCCTGCGTGTGTGCTGGCTTGGTCGCGTTCCGTGCGCTTTGCATGTCGTTCCCCGTGGTCAGCTCTACCGGTACAAGTTGGATGTGGTTTGTCACCTCTGGCGCGTTTCGTGCGCTGTGCGTCAAGTTTTTCCTAGGAAACTACACTAACATTGGTGTGGGGTCATTCACCAGGTATGGTGCGTTCCGTGCGCCGTGCGTCTTGCTCGTCGTGGCGTATCCACTAATCCGGAAGTGATGTCGCTGGTTGCGGGGACCGGGGCTGGGAAAGGACGTGCGAGAAATGCACGTTCTTGCCCCGTTGACATCCGCGCTTTCAGCGTTTCCTTCGTGTACATCTGGATCGGAAGAACGGGTGCCAGGCACGTGGTGCTTTCTGGTTCGTGCGAGATGCGTACGTTTCGCGCCTGGTTGCTCGTTGCTGGAATGACCTGCGCACGGGCGATGTAGCTCGTCGATTGGTCCGGTGTCAGAGGAGCGTGTGTTCGTGATCTCGGCATTACCTGGGAGAGGTCCGGTGAGCAGGCAATCACAGTTTTGCATACGCCGTCTCGTTCATGTGCGTGCCGTCGTGCATGCTGCCTGAGTCCGGATCTCGCGCAGTTCAGGCACTGTGGCAAAAGTGGGGCTAACTCTCGTCAGTTGTCTAAGAAAACTTTCTGGTTATTCACGCAGCATCCTCCTCACAAATAGCGCCGCTTGCAAGTTCCTCTCCCGCTTGTCATAGTAAGCAGCCTTAAGTATTTATTTATTTATTTATTTATTTATTTATTTAGAGATACTGCCAATCTCGTGAGAGATCATAGCAGGTGGGCAAAAAAAAAGTACATTGAAGTGTATAAAATGCGTCACAGAATGTGATAGTCAGTACTAAATGCATAGCAATACAGCGCACAATGTATAATAACAGAGCGGTTTCAGTGATCATGGTGTGCATATTACTGGCATTAATACACTCTGACATCACTAAAAGCAAACTCACACAGCTTCATGTCTGAAAAGGTATACATTTGGTTGATCCTTTCAACAAAACATACAGCCATAAAAGCAATTGAACTCTAAAAGACTCAGAGTAACACATACAAATAGACGATGACGACAGTTTATAATACGGGTAGCGCCATATGGTTAGAGCTAAAAAAAAACAAATTAAATTGGCACCATTTGCTTTTCCACAAGTTTTAAAAATGTTGTCATTGAAGTGGCACTCGTGATGGATGGGCTTAGTTTGTTCCATTCTCTTATCGCTAGAGGGAAAAAGGAGTTCCTGAGACAGTTAGTGCGGCAAGGGAATTCAGTGAGTGTAAAAGAGTGCTTATTACGCGTCGGTCGTGTCTGTACGACCGAGATGAGGTTTGTGGTACTAATGTTCATCTGATTATGAAGCAATTGGAACAGGAACTTTAAACGCGCTAATTTCGCCCTATTTTGCATGGTCAGCAACTCAGCTTTTTTTAATAACTCGGAAGGTGACTCTGTTATTTTGTATTTGTTGAATATAAACCTAACCGCTTTCCGTTGTATTGCTTCGACTTTGTTAATATGCACTCTTTCGGAAGGGAACCAGACGATGTTTGCGTACTCTAAGATTGTTCTGACGAATGTGTTGTACGCAAGCAGCTTTGTCTCAGGTGGCGCGAGATGCAGGCGGCGCCTGAGAAAAAATAGCCGTTTCAGAGCGGATGATGTAATGTTGTTGATATGGGATCGCCACCTAAGATCATGCGTTATGGTGAGCCCTAAGTATTTATACTCTGTCACCCTGGTAAGGGGCGTGTCGTTTATCGTGTACGAAAATTCAGAAATACATTTTTTCCTCGTTACGATCAAAAAAGCGGATTTGAGTACGTTTATTTTCATCTGCCAATCATCACACCACCTGGAAATGGATTTTAACGTTTCATTTAGAATTATGTGATCATCAGGTGAATTAATCTCTCGGTAAATAATGCAGTCATCTGCGAAGAGCCTGATTTTGGTTCTGGATTGGGCAGGTAGGTCGTTTATGTAAATGAGGAAGAGAATTGGAGCCAGGACACTACCCTGTGGAACGCCAGACGTGACCGGGACAATTTCGGACGCTTCTTTTTGGACTACAACAAACTGCTGCCGATCCGTCAAGTAGTCAATGAGCCAGTTAACAATGACCCCATCGCCTAACGTGGATTCAAGTTTCTTAATTAGTTTATTATGTGGTACACGATCAAACGCTTTGGATAGGTCCAAAAAAATTAAATCTATTTGCTTCTGACCGTCAATGCTTAGTGATAAATCATGGGTGAGCTCTAACAGTTGAGTGGTCGTCGAGAGACCCTTCCGAAAACCATGTTGGCAAGGGGACAAGAAGTGCTCACGTTCAAGATGTGTTATTATGTGTTTAAGGATTACATGTTCAAGAATCTTACACACTGTACAAGTTAAAGAAATAGGCCTGAAATTAGACACATCTGTTTTGTTTCCCGATTTATGTACCGGAATTATTTTGGCAAGCTTCCATTCTTTCGGCAGTCTACCCACAGTTAATGACTTATTAAAAAGAATGCATAAATATTTTGATACCCATTCAGAGTATCTTTTAAGAAAAATATTTGGTAAGTTATCAGGTCCGGTGGATTTCTTTGTATCTAAGGCTAATAAAAGATTCAATACTCCGGCTTCGGTTACCGTGAGAGGTCCCATAGTACCGTGATTAAACGGGCCTATGGGTGGTGAGTTACCATCATCGACTGTAAACACAGACTGGAAGTAGGTATTAAGTAAGTTTGCTGTTTTTACGTTGTCTTCAGGTGGTGTGGGTTGATCATTACGTTTCTTGGGGTTTAAGTAATTCCAAAATTTTGTAGGAGCGCTCTTCATAAAACTAGGCAGGGTCTTAGTGAAGTAATTAGACTTTGCATGCTTTATTTTAGATTTAAGAGTGGTAATTGCCGTGGCAAGTAGGTTTACGCTTGATTGTTGAGAGTTTGCTTTTCGTGCCTTTCTAAGCCGTTTTACTTTTCGTTTGGCGTGGATGATATCTCGCGTAATCCATGGGTTTCCTTTATTAGGCCTCTTGCGTTTGGTTGGCACGTAATTATTAATACAATAGAAGATTATATCTTTAAACTTGTGCCATAGTCTGTCTATGTCTGCTGGATTTTCTGTCGCAAGCTTTTCGAAGTCGTCGTATTCGTGAATCAAATGGTCGAGTATGCTTACATCGTTGACACATTGGTTTGTTTGGAGAGCTAGCGACCTTGCTCGTTGTCCACTAAAAGACGCGAGACGATGTCGTCCCTACGGCAAGAGCAGTGCAGCCCTCGTAATCGTTGTGCGATCACGAACTGCTGTTTCCTCGTTGAACATAGGACCTAGAGTTCCGTTGAAGTAAGCAGTGGGTCAACCACCATTCAAGTGGGGTCCGTCGGCGCCCACGTCTGCGGGCCGCACTGTCGTAGTAGTGGTGCGGTTCATCCGCGTCGTTCGTCTGCTCGTCCGTTCGTCCTGCCGTGGCCTCAAATCCTGATCCTCTCGAGTGCGCTATGTTAGCTAGGTCGTGGCTCGAATGGAAGGCTAAACAGGAAAATATTTTAGATGTTTAACTAATTAGAAATAGTCACGTTACATATACATCAACGCAAAGGAGCACGGGAAGAAAACGTCCTTCACTGTGCACTGTCGTAGGGCGACACACTACGCCAAGGCGCGTGCAGGGGAGACAGCGAAACAGATCGTAAGCACTCACGTTGCGTCTGGCGTCTCGTCGTGTTCTGAGGAAGGAAACATAGGAGTCTGGGGCGCGTCATGCGCTTGTAGGAATCGGGGTTTCTCGGCGCTGCCTCGGCCGTAAATTGCGGTTAACTGCGTGCTTTTCGGCGGCAGTTTTTCTCGTCGCTTATCGTTTCTTGGTGCGCAGATATTTCCCGAATCCTCAGAGCTTACTGATAGTATACTCACTTGTATTCAATTTGTAATCACCTGTATTTTCTTGCACAAAATCTGCACTATCATTTGCTCGTATCCAACAATGGTTCTACTAATTTGATCAATTGTGCATGGTAGGTAAATATCCTCGTTGCACAGATATCACCGTTATCGTCGTTATCATCGTTAATATCATTGTTACAAATATCACCCTTACCGTTTGGTGCAATGTGAATGAACTCCAGCAATGCTTATTTAGACAACGGTAGCCTTAAACAGAGGACAAAAGTTGCCAACTAAATTTAGCGCTCTCGAGGCACATCGTGTCGCTCAACTTTCGCCAGCTGGTGTTTCGTTCAGTGATTGTCACTGTTTTCATTTGATTTCAATATCATATAGAAAATTTCTTTATCAGTGAAAACAAGTTTTCATCCATCTTGTGAGGTCAAATCAAGACTGATGCACGCTGTAGGGAATAAATATTAGTAGGACACGATGTTCCATCTATCGTATCGGCTACATCCAACCAATAGCTTCAGTTACCATTAACGCAATGTTGCATCAAACGAAGTGGTTCAGCTGACGCAATGTTGCATCACGCAATGTTGCATCATCCTCTGTCGCTCTTCGCAACAGCTGCAAGGCAAGTATTCCTTCCGAGTGACTCATTGGAGAGCACTCCTAATGTGACTTCAAAATTACTCCTCTGACACCCTGTTGAACATGACCACTGCCATTAAATGACATCATTGAAGCCTAAAAACGATGAGTGATTATTGTAAAATTAGTGCGGTCTTGTGTTCTATTTGGTGTTGTTCTTTTGTGCGCGAGGAGGAGACGGAACAAATTTTTGTAGGAGGAGTTTTTACAAAAACAAGCAAAGAGCCGTCACTACGCTATAAAAGGCCCAAAATTCCAGGTATGCGCAGTATGCGGATACGGACTGTGGAAGTCAGTAAAAAAGTGTTGCTCTGACGATTGTTTGTAAGCCCAGCTATGGCTGCCTGCACCACGCACTCAGCTGGCGAACTATTGATAGCGCAAGGTTTTAGTATGCCAGAGAGTTTGAACCACCACTATGATTACATCGGCACTAGCAGGAATTTTTGCAACGTGACCTATCGCTGCAAGTACTGCAAGAAAAACGTACGGGGCAGGAGGCTGCCATGTATACAGCGGGGCGGAATATAAGTTGCAAAAATAAATTACCTTTATCACAGAGACAGACAGACAGACAGACAGACAGACAGACAGACAGACAGACAGACAGACGGAAAGACAGACAGACAGACAGACAGACAGACAGACAGACAGACAGACAGACAGACAGGCGAACATTGTGGCGCTCGCGTAGCCAAATAAAGGCTATCTACTTCAAAAAATTCCCCCGCACCTCCCCGAGGGGGATTGTGAGAATGCAGAAATGCATTGGGTGCACCGATGAGTGTGATGCGAATAATGGCAAAGAGAGAGGCGAGAGTGTGAGCGTAATCTTTTATTTTTTTCTTTTCCCACACGCGTCATTTCCTCTTCGTTATAGAGAAGCGTCTTCGAGACCGCGTTGAGCGCAACCGCCAACTGCAGTGGATCGTTCACGTCAAAGTCGTCGGGAATTGTTTCGAACTCACCGTCAGCATCATCGACGTCGTCTTCCTTGGGTCCACCTTGATTCCAAACTGCCTGTTGCCTCGAGTCAGCCGCCTGATGCTCATGAAGGGAAGTCGAGGTGCGATGAGCCGCTCTTCGACCGGGTTCAGATCGGAAAGATGCGCCGGCCGAGGAGGATAACGGTAGCCAAAACTCACGCAGCCCTCCTCTTCGCAGCTTTGTCGTCTTCTCCTTCTTCTTCTTCAGCGGTTCCCCTACGGGAAAATGACGATGGTGGTTGAACGCTTAGCTATCTCGTGATGGATTGTTTGGTTGGCCCATCCCTAGGGGCATCATGCCACAATCATCATCAGACGCGCTGCGGACGCCGGCCAACGTACGCAAGACAACCCCCGGCTCTAATGAATTTCTGCATAACAGCTGCAAAGAGACGCTGCCGCAACTGTTCCGCATGCCGCGAATTAGGCGCAACCGTACGCGTCGCAGCCGATGCCAGACCGCAAAATAAGAGGTAAACACAATAACGGAAACCAGCTAGCGGGCGAAAAGCCCAAGAGGGAGGTCCCACCGCGGGAAAGGGACAGAACGGGGGCGCTAGGCGTCGTGATGTTTATTTCCGTGAAGAGCCCGGGCAGAACCCACACGGATCTGACTTTTACCACTCATTTTTGTTTGTGTGTGTGTGTTGTGCCAGCACACCCGACACAAATTCGCTGCCCCTGGTGACGTGCCGACGGTGGAGTTGATTCGCGCCTAGGTCAAAGCCCCGCGGCAGGAAAGGCGCCTCCGAGTCTGCTCTCACTTTTTCATCACGATGGCTGGACCAAATCATGCCTGGGAAAAAACGACCTGCAGCAGACACGCAGCAAGTAGCGCTTAGAGACGCCGCGGCTGATTCTCCTTCCCTTTCCCGGTCTTGGCGGCTCGGCTGACGCAACCGCTTCGCCTCCATTCGCCAGATTCAAATTTTGGCCAGTGATAGTCCCGATTGGAGGGATTCAACTGCAGGTGGCTGCAACGGAACCCCGGGGGTATAACACCAGCCCGGAAGTAGCGGTGGTGCAGCGGCATCTCATAGGAGGCCCTCAGTTGAGAAGTGTTATCGCCTTTGTCCGAGCCATGTAACGCTCATGCGACCTTTGTATATGTTGTATATAAATACAACCTCGAATCACCGGCGACTCGAGTACTTTGTAGCTCTACTCTGCGCCGTTTCGATAGCGTACTGAGCAGGGCAACGTCGCAACAGTGGTGACTGAGCTGGTATGGCCCAGTCCCAACAGAGTATGTGTGTGTTTGGGGGGCGGGGTGTGGGGCGGGTACCGCTCGCAGTCGCAGTGCACCTAGTTGCGGCCTGTGCTTGGTAGCCATTACAGCACTGTTCAACTGCTCTCACGTGCTTTGTAAACTAGAAAACAAAGTTTGCAGACGCGTTTTTCGGAGCTGTGATAGTTTGCACTGACGGCGCTTTATTGCCGTGTTGGTGCGTTGGTTGCACACTGGAAATCTGCAGCTCTTGTCTCGAGCAGCGCTGACGAAGCTGACAGATATCGTTCAAAAAGTGCGGTGGCATCGTTATGGGGAAGCAACATGTTGTAGGAGACGTTCTAATGCGCTTGAATAATCTAAAACCCCTACGTCTTGCGTTGCCTTTCATTATATAAAAACGGCCCCTTCTCGAGGCTTTCCACAGTGCGAGCAGTTGTTTCTAGCAAGGGGTGGTTGCCCCGCCAGTAAATAGAAATGAAGGTAGGGGAAGAACAACCACCGAAATTCACCATCGTCCTCAACTTCCTCAATACAGGGTGGCAAAGACGAGAAGCGGAGCATCGGATTCTCATTAGAAAGCAAAGCCATTCGAAAGCAAAAGGCTCCTCCAGCGGCCAGATGCCAGAGCTCTTCAACAAAATATGCGAGGCGAAACAAGGCGTCGCACGCGTTCAGCTGGGCATTATCATGTTTGATTAACTACCCACAAACGTGCTTCGGTGTACTCGGATATTTTATTTCTAATGCAGGACAAAAAACTGCACCGCGCTCGCACGGTGGGGCTATATGCGCACCTGTAAATAGCGCTGCACGAAACCATAGTCCTACCGAAGCTCAACAAAAATTTTCAAAACGGGAGCATAATAAAACCATATGGGCGCTAGTACATCGGCCAAATTATCGCTTGAACGCGCACAGTGGTGTGGTGCGGACAATTTCGGTGACACAAACCATGCGGTCAATTTCCGGCGAATTAGGTTGTTGCGGAAAGGACCGAGCCGGGACACGAACGGGAGCCGCCGCTTTAATGGGACAAGATGGACCACTATATACAATGATAATGATAGTAGTGCACGCTCCGTTCGAGCGCACGGTCTCTTCTTCCTCCTCGCCGTGATTTCCAACATCCTCCCAACCACGAAAAGATGAAAGTACTAAACGACAGCGTTATCGTTCCAAAGTGCATGGGTAATTCAAAAACGAGCCGGTGCAGTGTTGCAAGCAGTCCGCTGCAGCCCCAGTGCACTTGCTTTGCCACCGGTGCTTGTATCGTCTGCCCAAACGCCGGAGTGTGGAGTTGCACCACGTGAAATGGAGCACATAGGTCGCTGCGTCAGCTCCACAGGAAACAGTGGTATACTCCAGGGAAGGATTTTCCTGACAGCGTTGAGACATTCTCAGGCGACGTGGAATCCTGCCTGTACGTCGCTGCTTGCGTGGTTTCCTCGTTGTATGTCTCTGCATCTTCTTTACTGCCATTTGAAGATCGTTTCCTCTTTTCCTACATGAAATTATGAAGACACTTCTTTGCAGGCTTCCTTTTCGTTTCTTTCCTTCTTTGCGCGTTCGATGCGTTCTGCATTTCTTTTGGTGCGTTATTTTCGCACACAGCGTACGCTCTTCTACATTGTTACTCGTTGGAGCCTCTCCGTTCACGTTCACAGGAGAAACCGTGCGGATTAGCCTTTTTTGGGTGTCACCGTCGTTTTCTGTCTCAGATTCCGGATAGCTGCATTGAAATGTTTCTGTTGGTGCTGAAGGCAATGATGTGCTGTTCGCAAAATAACCGATGGCGGAGTCTTGAAGTTGATTATGCTTCAGTTTTGGCGCGTTTGTAAAGTGGGTGATGCTCTGCTTGTTATATGGTTCGTCCGTAATGCCCTATCAGTGACGTAGCGGACATATCGGGAGAAGTGCCCTTTCCATTTGAACCGTAACTGGTGAACGATGTTACGTCTAGATGGTCCACGTTGCGTTTGATTCCTTGCCGCACTGAGCTTTTTAAAGACTGCCGTGAATCGCTGATAACCCCTTGTACTTTCCACTTCATCGTTACGATGGTATTGGCCCAAGTTTCAGCCCTTTCGATCTCCTTGGCAATCTTGTCTATGGCAATGGGGTCTTCGACTTCGCCGCCCAGTTTCTTTAGGGCTTGTTCTTTCCCTAGCAGTGTCCTATTCCAGCTAGAAAGCTTTACTAGCGAAAGTGAACCGCATGAAAGATGTTTCTCAACTTGCCTAATAATTGTGGAGACTTCGTCATGTAGCTGGAGTCGTTGGCTGATAAGCTCCTCTATTGTTCTCCTCGGCATTAGTCAGACACAAAATCGTTAGGAGGTAGGAGTTCCTTGGTATGGCAAAGAAGTACACCGTCGTTGCAACGTATGAATGTGGTGTCTTCATCCTGAATGCATGTGCTTGGAGCTCGTCCACATCGTGTCGTTTCCTTGTGCTTCACGCTTGTTCTGCGTCAGGTGCAACGGTCCTCGCCCCGTGGCTCACGTTGTCGTTGGTTGGTAGCCCGCTCGAACCTTCCACCGTTGAGTTTCCCTGACGCGGCTCCAGACGAGGACACAAATGCACCGGCGGAAACTTCTTCACGAAGGTCAATGGGGCCGGCGCTCGTTAGGGTGTCTCACGTCTCTGAAAGCCGCTTTTCCTGTCGTTACGGCACCATGTCGCCGAAAGGACCGAGCCGGGACCACGAACGGGAGCCGCCGGTTTAATGGGAAAGGATGGACCACTATATACAATGATAATGATAGTAATGCACGCTCCGTTCGAGCGCACGGTCTCTTTCCGCGACACACGTAAATTAACTGCGACTGTTGAAATGAGCTGTTCGGCTCACTAAACGAGTTCACAGAGTGACGTGCGTCTACCGGACAGTGCTGAAGACCAGAAAAGAGCGACTTCGGTGCGCGTAGTGCCTGCATTGGTAGACGCCCCCCCCCCTTCCCACCTCCCCTCAAGCAACTTGAACGGAGCAAGCGGAACGAAACAGCTACGTGTTCCCAGGCCGAGTAGTTGTAAACAATAATAACTGCGCCAATCAACACGTGCCGTAGAAACAGAGTCACTGCGGCTGCAGTTCCCGCCGGGACCTTACCCCCTCATTTTTCTCTTTTCCCCACGACCCATAAGCGAGCGACTACCGCGAAACACTAACAGCGCCAAACAGGGCAGGGAAAGGAGGGAGGCGCAGTCTTCTTTGTCTGATTTTACCATCCTTGAGAGTTAAGCTGCACAGCGGCACCATCAAATGTTTGCGACTCGTACACGCGTTCATACTCAAGTTCGTGATAGAACTTGTTTGCACTATTGTACTCACGAGTGCAAGCACTCGAAAATACAGTATTCATGAGTATGAACTCATGAGTACTTTATACTCCCGAGTAGTACACGTAAGTATTGTGTACTCATGAGTAATCATACTCGTGAGTACTCATACTCGTGAGTACTCATACTCATGCGTACTCAAACTCATGAATACTGTACTCATGAGTACTCATACTCATGAGTAGTTTCTCATGAGTACTGTACTCACGAGTAGTAGACTTACCCCTGTACTCACTCGTCATCGTACTCACTCTTTCAATCTGGGTGTGTACTCACTCATCATCATACTCACTCGTCAGTGTGAGTACAAATGAGTACAAATGGGTGTCATCATCATCATCATCACCCTATCTACGACCACTGCAGGGCGAAGGCCTCTCCCATTATTATTCAACTACCTCGGTGTTGTGCCAACTGTGACCAATTTATCCCCGCAAACTTCTTGATCTCATCTGCCCATCTAACTTTCTGCCGCGCCCGGCAACGCTTGCCTTCTCTAGGGATCGACTCTGCTACCCTTAATGACCAGCGGTTATCTTGCCTTCGCATTACGTGCCCTGCCCACGCCCATTTCTTTTAAATGCAGAGCATTTCAGTAACTCACGATGTCACCCGCGTTGGCGTCCGTAGTCCGCATCGCTCCCCCTACACTATATAAAAAAATAATGCTTACGGGCGCCAGGTTTCGAACCAACGACTCTGCGGGCGGAACGCAAGGTACATGGTACTCTACCCACTGCACCACAAAGCCGACACAGAACGGAAGGTTACGAACACGCCCTATATCCTTGACTCATTCAACCGTCGGCCACAGGTGCGCCCTATCCCCCGGGTCCTCCTGGCCTTCTCTCCGCTCGCAACGCCCTCTCGCGCCGCGTTTGGTTCGGGCGCACAACAGGTGGGGACGTGCGCAACACCCTCTCTCGCCGCGTTGGGTTCGCGCTGATCAACAGTCGGTTCGCGCGCAAGAACAGGTGGGGGCGCTCGCATCGCGCTCTCTCGCCGCGGTCGGTTCGCGCTTAAACCACATATGTCGTTCGCGCGTGCTCCGGTCGCTAACATCTATGGCGTGATCGTGACGTCAACATCAGGCGTGCGTGTGGTGGCGCGATTTTGGCGCTATAACACTCTCTCGCGAGGGGCATTGGATTGGATTCGATTGGATTGGCTTGGATTGGCTTGGCTTGGATTGGATTGGATTGGATTAAAGTGGATTGGGTTGGATTGTGTTCCGTCATAGCCGCGCCACGTTGCGTCATAGCCGCTCCACGTTGCGTCATAGCCGCGGCAGGGGGTTCACGGCACGTTTCATGTTTCACCAGCGACTTCATTGACAATGTCTACGCTGGAAGACAACAATTACAACTGCAACCCATACGTAATCCATACAACTTGCAGGCGTGCCCCCCGCGGAAATGCTCTGCATTTGATCCTGCCCCTCGCGAGAGGGATGTTTTTTTAAATACGTCGTGTGGTTATTGTACCTATTGGTGACATGACACTGCAAATCGTGAAGTGTTGTGGTGACTCACGGGAGACTTGTAGTGCGCGAGTGTGTGTGACAGTCACTGAATGTAAGTGTTTGTGTTCACCGTGTGCGGGATGGTGTTCACCGTGATGCCAACTACGTCTACCCCGTCCAACCACCCAGCAGTGATTCTTCACCTCCTTGTGCAGTTTTTTTTCACGGAAGAAAAAACTTTCTAAAGGGGGAACACATGTAAGGTGAAGCGCTCAGTCGGCGGAACGACGACGACGATGACGTCGCGGACACATACCCGTGAAGGGATTGTCCTCGTTTCGGCACGGCCGAAAAAGACGAAGTGGCAGGTCACACGAGCCGATGACGGTGAACGCGAGGGCCCTATGAGAGCCACGACGGAGGGGTGACGAGGCCACACGGGAACGAGGAAGGACGGCCATTTCAGTGGAGAAGTTCCGAGAGAACGGTTCGAGGAGAGCGGCGTCCAGGCACAGATCGAGAGATAAATCTAACTAAAGTTTGGGTTTGGGCTAGTTGGTTCATAATTTAAACTGGGAAACAGCGCTTTAAACGAGGACAGCGAAGAAGGAGACACAGACACTAGCGCTGACTATCAACTGAGCAATATTTTATTGCTTGCGGAAATATAAAGGAAGAATACAATGACGTCACATGCGTGAAAAAGAAAAAGAAAAAGAAAACACAAACAAACTACAGGCGCATCTGCTATGCCAAGATAACTCGAAATTACGTGTTCAAGTACACAAGTTCCTTCTGATACAGAGCTACGGAAGGGGTGCTTACGCAATCGTCGCCACGCTGGGCGATCTGCCACGCCTCGTAGATTTCGCGTGCGCGTGTGTCGCGGAACCTCTTGAGTATCTTAGTTTCTTCCAAACGCGGGGAGCACTTACAGCCTTTGCAGGCCTTGCAGTGCGTTGCCAAGTTGCTTCCTGTGCCGGTTTTAAGGGAGTACGCATGCTCCTTTAGGCGCTCGTTTAGGCAACGCCCGGTCTGCCCCACATACACACGACCACATGCTAGGGGCACCTCGTACACGACGCTGTCGCGGCAAGCCACGAAGCGCTTCGCGTGCTTTGTCATGCATCGCATATTTTTGCGCCCTGGTGAGTTCACCTTAGCACACAAACTTCCAAGTTTTCTCGGGGCCGAGAACACTGTCCGCACACCTGCTTTTTCAGCGACCTTTTTGATCCGGTGGGATACCTTGTGGATGTACGGTATGACGCTTAGGGGCTTTTTTCGCTTGTCTTCTTGGGTCTCGTGGGTCGAGCGGACTTTCTTCAGGAGCGCTTCCGCAATTCCAAGGACCAAGGCCTGTGGGTAGCCTGCCGACCTCAACCGCTCCACTTGCGTGTCCAGGCTGCACTCCATTCCGTGATGACACGACCGAACCAATGCGTTCAACAGTGCGGAGTGGGCTATTCCACGCTTCGTAAGCTTGGAATGGGCCGAGGGATATGGCAGCACCCCTTTTTTGCTTCTAGGGGCGTACCTCCAGCATATGTGACGAAATTGGCAAGACAGTATCAGGTCAAGAAAACGCATAGAGCCTTCTTCGGGAACCTCCTTGGTGAGCTCCAGGGGTTTGAGGGCGGACACAAACACACTAAACAGATCATCCACGCGCTCGGACGTAGTATTTGGCGCAGCCTCAAAAAGGACAAGGAAATCGTCCACGTAGCGGAAGACTTGCACCACACCCAAGTCACGTAGAGATGCCTGAAGTGTCCTGTCAAACGCGGCGAGGAGCAGATCACTGAGGACCGGTGCCAAGGAGGAGCCAATGCAAACGCCGGTCTTTTGCAGGTACAGTTGATCATTGTAGTCCACGAACGTGGAGTCCAGGTAAAACACCAAGGCGTCCAGGAACTTGTCCACGCTGATGCCGCACTCAGTCTGGAACTTCACATTGCCGAAAATGTCTATGGCATCAGTGACAGCGTCGAGCAGTAGATCACGAGGCATGCTGTAGTAGAGGTCCTTGATGTCTACTGAAAAGGCACTCAGGTATTTTGAAGGCTGCGCCTCCAGGAACGTGGAAACAACTTCGGAGCTACGCACGAGAAACGGGTCATCGATGGCGAGCTTGGAAAGGGAAACCTGCAAGAACCGACCCAGGTCACGTTGCCACGTTCCCTTCTCGGAAACGATTGCCCGAAACGGGCACCCCTCCTTGTGGGTTTTGGCGGAGAAGAAGACCTGAAGGCTTACCTCCGTCCGTTTCCGGATGGAAGAGGCCAACGCTGTCAACCCCCAGTCATCAAACGTTTCCGCTGCCTCATTCCTTCTCTTCCGTGGGTTGCACCTTTCCACAGGGCGGAAATTGCCAGCCATCGCTGCTTCCGCTCTCGCTTCGTAGTCCTTGGCTGCTGCCACCACAAAGCCACCCTCTTTATCGGACAGTAATAACCTGGCATTCAAGTCCTGTAGGACCGGTACCACTTCAACGGTGCGCCTGTCTCGCCCAGTAGTCGTTGAAGGTAGAACGCTAGTTCCGTCCAGAATGCAGCGTTCCTGTTCCTCGGCCGTCGCCCTTGCTGCTGTGTTTCTCACCAAGGCCAGTAATTCAGCTTTTTCAAGCAGCTCTACTACAGCATGCCTCGTGATCTACTGCTCGACGCTGTCACTGATGCCATAGACAATTTCGGCAATGTGAAGTTCCAGACTGAGTGCGGCATCAGCGTGGACAAGTTCCTGGACGCCTTGGTGTTTTACCTGGACTCCACGTTCGTGGACTACAATGATCAACTGTACCTGCAAAAGACCGGCGTTTGCATTGGCTCCTCCTTGGCACCGGTCCTCAGTGATCTGCTCCTCGCCGCGTTTGACAGGACACTTCAGGCATCTCTACGTGACTTGGGTGTGGTGCAAGTCTTCCGCTACGTGGACGATTTCCTTGTCCTTTTTGAGGCTGCGCCAAATACTACGTCCGAGCGCGTGGATGATCTGTTTAGTGTGTTTGTGTCTGCCCTCAAACCCCTGGAGCTCACCAAGGAGGTTCCCGAAGAAGGCTCTATGCGTTTTCTTGACCTGATACTGTCTTGCCAATTTCGTCACATATGCTGGAGGTACGCCCCTAGAAGCAAAAAAGGGGTGCTGCCATATCCCTCGGCCCATTCCAAGCTTACGAAGCGTGGAATAGCCCACTCCGCACTGTTGAACGCATTGGTTCGGTCGTGTCATCACGGAATGGAGTGCAGCCTGGACACGCAAGTGGAGCGGTTGAGGTCGGCAGGCTACCCACAGGCCTTGGTCCTTGGAATTGCGGAAGCGCTCCTGAAGAAAGTCCGCTCGACCCACGAGACCCAAGAAGACAAGCGAAAAAAGCCCCTAAGCGTCATACCGTACATCCACAAGGTATCCCACCGGATCAAAAAGGTCGCTGAAAAAGCAGGTGTGCGGACAGTGTTCTCGGCCCCGAGAAAACTTGGAAGTTTGTGTCCTAAGGTGAACTCGCCAGGGCGCAAAAATATGCGATGCATGACAAAGCACGCGAAGCGCTTCGTGGCTTGCCGCGACAGCGTCGTGTACGAGGTGCCCCTAGCATGTGGTCGTGTGTATGTGGGGCAGACCGGGCGTTGCCTAAACGAGCGCCTAAAGGAGCATGCGTACTCCCTTAAAACCGGCACAGGAAGCAACTTGGCAACGCACTGCAAGGCCTGCAAAGCCTGTAAGTGCTCCCCGCGTTTGGAAGAAACTAAGATACTCAAGAGGTTCCGCGACACACGCGCACGCGAAATCTACGAGGCGTGGCAGATCGCCCAGCGTGGCGACGATTGCGTAAGCACCCCTTCCGTAGCTCTGTATCAGAAGGAACTTGTGTACTTGAACACGTAATTTCGAGTTATCTTGGCATAGCAGATGCGCCTGTAGTTTGTTTGTGTTTTCTTTTTCTTTTTCTTTTTCTTTTTCACGCCTGTGACGTCATTGTATTCTTCCTTTATATTTCCGCAAGCAATAAAATATTGCTCAGTTGATAGTCAGCGCTAGTGTCTGTGTCTCCTTCTTCGCGGTCCTCGTTTAAAGCGGTGTTTCCCAGTTTAAACAGATCGAGAGCTCATCAGGTCTCGGGGACCTAAGCTCGGAGGGATCTACCTGACGCCAAGGCCTCCCCTGACCAGCGTCCTATTTCTTAATCTCTACTAATATGTCCTTAAAACGTGTTTGATTCCTGACCCACTCCGCTCTCTTCTTGTCCTTTATTGTTACACCTATCATCTTCCGCTCCATTGCACGCTGAGTCGTTCTCAATTTAAGTTTGTGAGCCTCCAGGTTTCTGATCCCGTAGGTGAGTACCGGAAAGATCCAGCTGTCATACACTTTCTTCTTAAGAGACAATGGTAGGCTAATATTCAGTATCTGAGAATGTCTGCCGTATCCACCCCAATCCATTCTTATCCTTCTAATTATCTTTGCCTCATGGTTTGGACCTGGGGTCACAACTTGGCCTACGTAGACATATTCGCTTACACTTTCCACTGCCTCACACACCTATCTCAAACCGCTGTGCTGTCCCGATGTTATTGATCATTAGTTTAGTTTTCTGCATAATAATTTTCAAGGCCACGGTTCTACTCTGTTCTTCCAGTGTGCAAGGCATGCTTTGCTTTCGTCCCGCGAGTTACTTAGCAGGGCAACGTCATCAGCAAATCTGAGGTTACTGAGGTATTCTCCATTAACCCTTACTCTCACCTGTTCCCAATAAAACGTTCTAAATACTTCTTGTAAACATGCTGTGAATAACATTGGAAAGATTATGTCTCCTTGTCTGACACCCTTCCTTATAGGTATGTTACTGCTCTCCTTATAGATAATTATGGTAGCTGTGGGCCCATTATAGATATCCTCTAGTATTCTTACATAATGCTCATCTACCCCCTGCTTCCGCAATGCCTGAATGACTGCTAGGGTTTCGACCGAGTCAAATGCTTTCTCATATACCATGAAGGTTATATATAGGGGTTCAGTATACTCAGCGCACTTCTCTATCACATGATTGATCGGGTGAATATGGTCCATTGTTGAATAACCTTTACGGAACCCTGGTTGTTCTTTAGGTTGACTGAAATCTCAGGTTGCAGAAATTTTGTTAGCAATTACCTTGGTAAGTACCTTGTAGACGACGGACAGTAAACTGATCGGCCTGTAATTTTTCAAGTGCTTCATGTCGCCTATCTTATGGATTAGGATGATGTTCACGTTCTTCCAAGATTCCGGTACACTTGTGGTCATAAGTCATGGCGTATACAGGTTTGCCAGTTCTTCAAGTACAATTTCTCCGCCATCATTCAAGACGCCTGCTGTTATCTGATCCTCACCAGGTGCTTTGCCACCTTTCATTTCTTTGAAAGCCTTCCTTACTTCTTATGTCGTTACTGGTAGGATGTCTATCTCCTCTGAACTACTGTCTCGTTCGGCATTATCCTGGATGGCCCGGCTACTGTACAGGTCCCTATAGAACTCCTCGGCCACTGTGACTATTTTATTTTTATTTGTGATGACATTGCCTTGCTAATCTTTAAGTGCATACATCTGATGTTTCCCCGTGCCAAGACGCCTCTTCACTGCTTTCTGGCTACCTCCGTTCTTTACAGCGTATTCGATCCTCTCCGCATTATGTTTCCGGATGTCAGCTTTCTTACGCCTATTGATATTGATCCGCTAGTTCTATTCTGTCAGCTGCGGTAGACATGGTCATGGTTTGCCGTTTCCTAATTAGATCTTTCGTCTCCTCTGAAAGTTTACCAGTATCCTGCCTAGCCATAGTGCCCCCGACTTCTACTGCACACTCCGTGATAATGAGCGTAAGGTTGTCGCTGGCTTCCTGTGTCGTAAGCTCGGCTTTATCGTTAAGAGCTGAATTTCGGTTCTGCAGCGCGATCCTGAATTCTTCTGCTTTACGCCTTACTGTTAGATCATTTATCGGCTTCTTTCGTACTAGCTTGTTGCGGTCCCTCCTCATATCTAGCCTAATTCGAGATCTTACTATATGGTGGTGACTACACCTTACCCTTTTGAGCACTTCCACATCCTGCACGACGCCAGGGCTATCGCATAATATGAAGTTTATTTCATCTTTATGCTCCCCATTCGGGCTCCTCTAGGTCCACTTTCGACTCTCCCGTTCACAGAAGAAAGTATTCATTATGCGTAGGTTATTCCGTTCTGCAAACTCAGTTGGTAGGTCCCCCCTGCTATTTTTACACCCCAGAACATAGTTCCCAACTGCCTTGTCCCCAGCCTGATTCTTGCCTACATTAGCATTGAAGTGGGCTGGATGTGGGCGCGTAGCCCTGCAGCAGCTTGAGCTTGTACTTCTTATTGAGCCTAATTACAAGGCATGCTGCCCTTTCGTTAATCCTAAAGGATTCTTCTATGTTGCCAGCTATGCTTTTATTGACTAGAAATCTCACTCCCAGTTCTCTTCGGTTCTCTAGACCCCGGTAACATAGGACGTGTTGATTTTTCAGCACTGTAAATGCTTCTCCTGCCCTCCTAACCTCGCTAAGCACTATTACATCCCATTTAATGCCCCCTAATTCCTCGACCAACCCCTCCAGACTCGCTTCGCTAGATAAGGTTCGCGCATAAACGATGCCATGTTCAGATTCCATTGGCTGCCTGTCCGGATCCAGGAATTCTTAGTACCGTCTGCTGCGTCACAGGTCTGACCGCCGTCGTTGTCAGTTGTTTCGCAGGCGCTGGGGACTGAGGGCCGAGGGTTAATTGGCGTATTCATGGGAGGTGCGTATTCATAGGTGGGTTAATTGGCGTATTCATGGGAGTACAAATGGGTGTACTCACGTGTGAATACGCCGACCTATAATTCACTCTTTTCAGGCTTCTACGGAATGCTCATGCGCGCTTTTTACGTGCGGCATTAAAGTGTACAGCATTATAACGATTTCAAAGTGGCCCAATCATGTGCGGTAATACGTGCGCTGTTTCGCTGAGAGCCTACGCGACTACGTACGCGCAAGCTTGTTTGTGGCGTCCCTACAGTTGTTACGACAGCAGCGCCACCGCAATCGGCCGCCCTTGTCGTCAGCGGCGGTTCCACTACAGCCTGTCCTCTAAGCACACTACTTCTCTTGTGGTGCTACACCTCGAAAGCACTCAAGCCGGTAGGGCTTTTCTTCCTCAACTTGGTCTCTCCCTGGCCGTGAAGCCGCCTCCCTACCAACCTGTACCGCCTCTATATCGCCTCTCTACCAACAAATACTTATCCTTGTCTGGCGGCCCACGCCAACAACCTTTACCAACTTTTCCTAAAAAAAATGAACGAAGCGCGAAAACTGCGTCCAGCCTTCTCTGAAAGGGCTTTCAATCAATCGTGAATCCTTCAAAAGCCCACATCACAAATGAAGAAAGAACCCACTCATAACAAATTTTTCGCTCCGTAAGTAAACGCACCTACGATCGATCTAAATGTATACCAATACGTTGTTTATGAGGTTAACCTGTACTATTCTACTCTTTTTTTCGTGATCGACGCGTGTGTTACTTCATTTAGACGTGTTCCTTTTTGAGCGTTTTTCAATTGACGGTTTTGACACAATAGAAGCCTTGTTTCACACACTAGCCAAATGCCGAGATATCTTTTAAGAGCTTTTCGGTCGGCGAGTGGTCTGTGGGGAAATGCATTACTTTGACAGGACGTTATGGGTCCCACTAAGAAAGTTTTGCTTTTAAAGCTTTCGCTTGAAAAAGCCAATCGCAGTATGTCCGACACGCCGCCAACGTGCAGCGACGACACAACCTAATGACCTCCAGCCTACCAACAGCGACGCAGGGGTGCACACAATTTGCACTGAAGCAGCTCTTCCCAACTTTCAGGTCACCATCGCCTGGTACTGTGAGAACACTATAGCTACAGACGCCAAGGAACTCCGTGGTCCAAGAACTTTCATTGAAGCCGAAATAAGGGCATTACTCCTGCGACGCAAGAAACTCACAGAATCACTCCCAGCCACACACAATTTTATGCTCTAGATGGACTGCATGGAAACTGTAAAAGAATGTGGCAAGAGCAACAAGTGCAGCGCGATGGTCGCCAGAATTCGTGCAGTAGCAAGAGCTCTTCCACAGATCGGCCGCACAACCGGAATTTCTTCGATTCGTGGCCATAACGGGACACTGGGAAACCAGGAGACACAGAAGGCAGCACGCGATATTCTTTCAAATACACAATATTGCCTTAATTTTGCTAGCGACCGGCGAACGTCTTCCTCGCGGCCCAAGCGACGACACCTTCATCTATTTCTATTCTTGAATGCCTGTGATGGCCTTTTTTTTGTAGCTTCAGTCCGATGAGTTCGAATAGGAAGGGAACTACCTTGAGTATTTCATGTCATTTCATTTCATTTCTTTACTCTCAGGGCAGCAAGGCATTACAGACCGGAGTGGCATTTTTACAGGTAAAAACAGTGAGCCAGCCTATACTAATAACAACAAAGTTTATAACAAGAAGTCGCACACTGCGGACTTGATATGAGCTGCACCGGTGAAAGTGATGATGGAGGTGGGAAGGTGGTTCCATTCGGAGCTGGTTTGGGGGACGACAGAGTAAAAGTGGAGATTTCTCTTGCACATGGGTACTCCAGCCTTGAAATTATGTTCAGTAAGGGACGAGACGTACGATGGTTCTGAAAAAAGTGCATGTTTTAGATATTCGTTGTTAAAAAATATTTTGTTAAACACTAACGAAGCGGATATTGCTCGTATTTAACAAGATCAGGAATGTTCAATGTTAGTTTGATATGAGTGACACTTGCTGTTCTGGAGCAATTGCAGAGTATAAAACGAGCCGCACGGTTTTGAATAGATCCAAGATGAGTGACAAGGTTGTTGGAATGCGGATTCCAGACGCAAGAAGCGTATTCTATTTTTGATCGAACGAGGGTTTTATATAGTAGAAGTTTTAGCGAGACTGGCGCTGAGGCAAAGTTTCGGCGAAATAAAGCCGATCATGCTGTTAGCCTTGTTAGCAATGTACTCTAAATGTGTGTTCCAAGAAAGGTCACTAGAAATGTGAACGCCAAGATATCTGTATGTGTTAGTGGGGTCAAGCAGATAACCTTTCTGACGATATGTACACAATTTTAATTTCGACATGGATCTGGTTATTCGCATTGGTTTACATTTGCAGACGTTTTATTTCATGAGCCATGTGTTGCACCGAGCACTTATGTTATCGAGATCGTTGTGCAAAATAGAAATGTCAGATGTGTTAGAGATTTCCCTGAAAACTATAGATTTGTCAGGCAAGTTCCTGATAGGAGAGACGGCAGTATCAGAAAGATCATTGATGTAAATAAAAAAAGGATCAGGCCAAGCACAGATCCCTGTGAAACACATGAGGTGACAGGGCAAATATTAGAGTCATGGTTATTAACACTCACGTACTGTGTACGATCAGTTAGAAGGATTCAATTCATTTCAAAACATTTAGGTCAATATTAAGTTTACGGAGATTAAGAAGCATTAACCTGTGAGACAGTGTCAAACGCTTTGGCGGAATCAATAAAGATGCAGTCCATAACAGATGAATTATCTAACACTGTGGACAAATTATTATTGAAAGTAAGCAATTGTGTTTCTCATGAGTACTTTTTTTCGAAAATCGTGCGCGGATACGCAAATTGATTGAAAACCCAAAAATTTTATCTTCAGTTTTAGTGCATGAAACGCTCCCAGAATTGAGGTAGGAATGAAGCAAGAAATTGTTATAAGGCAGTATTTATCGATTCGAAATCGGCTCTGCTGTAATATCGAATTGTCTTTTACTGCTTAGATGGGCGAGTCAAACGAGGTTTAATCGTGAAATGAACCGTGCTGATAGGCTGAGAAAAATGAATTAGACTCCCGGTAGTTTGCAAGATGGGAATGCGTTATGTACTCCAATAGTTTGCAAGGTATCGAAATTAGAGGTATAGGTGGGTAGCTGAAAGCACAATGAACGTTTCCAGCCTTGGGTACCGGAACCACCTTGCCGACCATTCAGTCTTCGGGCAGAGTGGCGCTCTGTAATGACTGGGCGAAAATAAGAGCCAAGATATTATATGAAAACACGTTGGTGCTTTTCAGGAATTTGTAATTGATACCGATAATCCCTACCGAAGATAAAATGTCTGGTTTTCAATCAATTTGTGTATCCGCGCCGAGTCGATTGATATGGGCTCCATTTGTCGAAATTGTGTAGCAGGCATAACTGGAAACGATGCCGGTGTATTGTTAGTGGATGATAAAGCGGATGTGTTATTCAAAAAAACACATTATTACTCATGAGGAACGAAAACGTTATTTTCGGTTTTCAAAGTCACGAGCTTGATACTACGCATGTTCACAACGTTCCAATATTTTTGTGGGTTTGTAAACAGTAATGCCGGAAGTGTCTGGTGAAAAAAAGAATGTTTTGCATTAGTACGAGACATTTTGCACTCCTGCGTAGCGTGTATATAGGAGGACCATCTGTCATCCGTTTTATATTGCTTATATTTGCGAAATATCCTTTTTTTTTGTTTAGTAATCGTTCCAAGGTTTGGGTGAACCATGGCGACTGCTTATCGCAGGGCAACCTGCGAAGCGCGATATGTTCGTCTATAAAATCATCAACTATAGCCTTAAAAAGCCGCCAGTTTTCATGCACGGAACGCTCCCAGAATTGAGGTGGGAATGAAGCACGAAATTGTTATAAGGCAGTATTTATCGATTAGAAATCGGCTTGCTGTAATCTTGAAATGTCTTTTACTGCTTAGATGGGCGAGTCAAGCGAGATTTAATCGTAAAATTAACCACAGCGTGACGGCGTATACCTGGTAGAAGTGTTAATGACGGGGCAGCAACCCCAATTGCAGTGAGTACAAGGTCAAGTATGTTGGCCGAAGATTCAGTAACGCGAGTTCGTTTTTTATGAGCTGGCATAAGGTAAAAGTAGAGCAGACATCAACAAAAGCAGGGCAGTCGGATGAATTACATTTTACAACAGGAAAAGGCTCATTCCACAAAATAACAGGGTATATAAAATCTTTTAATAAGAAGACCGGAGCTCTCGGAAACCTAAGTACAACCATCTTAGGCAATCATGCAGTTTATCACAAAACGATGGTGATGCGTAAGGCTGGCGGCGGCATGCGCAAAACAACGTACTCTTGACATCAAGGCGAATGCAAGCACACAAGAATTCGATATTTGACACCACAGGAATGGCATGCGAACGAATTTCATCCTATACGGCAATCAATATTCCCCCACCTAACGATCAAGGAGGTCTTTTTGGTTAACGGTGTAATCCTTCTGTCAAGCAAATAGTTCGAAATTACTAATTTTACTGGATAGCCACGTTTCGGTTAGAACTATCACGTCAGCAGAGGACAAGTTAATTAGAACAGATAAGCTCTCATGCTTCTTTAGGACGCTTCGGATGTTTGTGTAAATAAAGGAAAAATCGCGCTTGGGTTTCGCCTGTGCATCCAGGGGTGGCTACGCTGAAGTTGATGGAAGCGCTGGGTGAGGGCTGGGTGAGCCGATAATGTTATTTAATAGCGGGACTGAACTTGGCTTTTCAATTTGGAAATTCTGTCACTTTGCGGACAATAAACATTGACTTTTTTGTTTACATGCAATTTATTGTACCGCAAGCTGAAATCTGGACCAGTTGACTTTCCGTACTTTGTAAGGTCTTTGTGCGTTCGCCTCGTTGCTTTGCAAAAGTCTTCGTGTATCATGAGCTTACTGCCTTTAATCTCGATCGCAGGGACTGGATTTTATCTTTCCCCTTAGACGAAGCAAACTTCACGATAATGGGACGGCATTTTATAGAGAGGTAGGGGCTATGGGTATACCCTAAGGGCTCGGGCAATGGCTTAATCAGGAAGCTGAAGTTGGAAATTATTAGAGAGAAGCGAACGTATCTTTTCCTCAGCCTCTGGCCAGTTATCCATAGGGTTGTCGGCAATCCCATAAAAAAACAAGTTTTCCCGGCGTGAACGGTCCTCGTAGTCGTAAAGACGACACTGGAGTGCAGCGTTCTGACATCACATAGCCGCTACCAACTCGCCCGTTTCAGCGACATCGTGATTGCCATCATAAAATTTTGACTAAACTGCTGCCAATGTGGTAGTAATATCAGATACACGTTCTTTGAGTAACTTCTGACTGGCTTTCACTTCGTTGAGAGACGCCATAACTCCAACGTGTAGTTCCTTCATTGTTGATGCAAGACCTTTAAACGTTGCTAGTATTTCGCTGGTTGTTTTGCATGGGTCTTCTTTTGGAGGATCAGGATTCACCTCTACATCTTCTGACAGAAGTAACTCTTTGCCAACATAAACACAGCCACAAAAAAATCACTAGCAATATGTGTGGGCATGGTACAAGCAGCAAGGAACGGTTCGTGGTTCGCTTTGAGTAGAACGAGAAAGACGGCCTAACCCCCACAGCAAAACACAGCGGTTTGAGCGACGAGTCTCCCATAGCAGCAGTCTCATGCCAACTGGCGTGAATATGTGTCGCGCGGTTATTTAAAGCCCATTCCAGAGACGGTGCCGTTGCTGATGCGGTTGTCTTGGAGGAACGGTGTTCAATGGATGACTCCAAGCCAGGAAGCGGCAGCAGTCACTCCAGGGGATGGTGGCTCGAAGACAAAGTTATCGGCACGAAAGGTGCTGCCGCATCCAACGCAGATTCGAGGAGGAAAGCAGCGTGGCTGCGAGGAGGGTATTACCCAAACAACTGCTGAGTGACGAGCTGCATTTCGACTTCTACTACCCGATGACTTATTCGGGGAACACTGCCCTAACGCCGAACATCATGGCTCGCTTTCAACTACACCCCGGCGATGCAATCTACAAACTATGTGGATGACCTCAATCCAAGAAGTCACTGACCTGAACCACTTGCAATGAAAGTGCCCTGCCTTGCATGACCAGCGAACCCACATCTATGATCTAATGCCCCACCAAGTCAGGAGGAAAATGCTAGAGCAGTTCACCCAGCCCAAATACTCTTCAGAGAACAGGGCGTTGGTCCTGGGCTCTCTTCTGTACCACTACCCAGAAGCCGCCTACCGGATTACATTTCCCCCAGCCGCTCGCCCGTCATCTTCTCAAAGGCCCATCATCTACATCCCCCTCTCGCTATGGCCAATGTTAAGGCCCAATACAATTAGTTTCATGAATAAATATCGAAACAAGAACAAGAGGTCAGACGCTGCATTCTAAGTTTATCGAACCGCGCCTGTGCCGAACAGCTGCCTTGCACCTTTGAAAAGTGGAGTTGGTGGAGCACAGTCACGCTTGTCATTTTATTTCGCAAACCACACAAGATTTTATTATACAGTGGACTCTCGTTAAACGGAACCTCTAGGGACCGGAAAATATGTTCCGTTTATCAGGAGTTTCGTTTACAGAGAGAATTGATTCAGCATCGTACAATGGTCTTCCCAACACGTGGTCCAGAAGTGACGTGAAGGGGCAACCCTTCACCGCATGCGAAGCCGTCTAGGCCGAGGTGAAGGACGAATTCTCCTTTCGCACGAATGAGTGGGCCGCTTATGGGGATGTTCTCACTGCGTGCTCTACATAGCCAAACCACCAAGCGCTTTTGAAAATCTTCGTGGTCGGAAACTCGGCGTTATTATTTGGTTCCTGACCAAAGCCTCACTTTCGAAAGCCTCCCGTAGCTTCTTGTTGTCCTGTAAGATTCTCGTCAGGCTACTTGAGTGCACCGAACTTCGTCGCGAGCGTGGTTTTTGTAAAGCGGCCACTCTCGAAGTCGTTGATTACCTCCTACTTCCTGGACAATGCAAGCGCATTGCGCGGTCGTTTTTGAGCTGCCAGAATATGCTGGCTTAACGACGAATAGCCGCATAAGACACCGCACGATGTCATAAACCGCCTCACAAAGTAAGAGAAAATTAGAAACCGCCGGAAACAGAAACCAGAAAATACTCGGGGCAAGAGGGGGGGGGGGCAGGGATGCACACCGCGATTGTGGTGACTTTGCCGAAATAGTTATCGGTTTCGTTTATTGCGGTGGTCGGAAAATTCGAGTTCTGATAAACGAAATGTTTTTTACATTGAGTTATTACAAAACCAACCCATTGTGAGGCGTTTGCTCTTTTTAAACGGTAGTTCCGCTTAACCGATTTCCGTTTTCCGAGATTCCACTGTATTGCTCTACAATAACTTGTCGCAGTAGTCGTCCTTTTACATTTGCCGCTCATGCTGTCATTTAAAAAAATTATCCTTTATTGTCATGAATGTACGCAGTCCGGAACTCACCTCAGTCTCTCCCAGTTGAAATTAGCATACGTCTTATTCCGCAAACACTGCTGCGGCCGCTTCTGTGGTTTCACGGCGGCGATGGCCACGGCGCTGTAACCGAGCGACCGAAGGCAGAAAGGTAACGGCGGAGGAATGTATGCGAGGCGTTTCTAAAGGGTCAGGGGGTGGGCAGCATGCTGAGCCCGCAGAAGATGCTCGCCGGACCTGTGGCGAAGGTGTGAGAGAGAGGGTGGCACGCGCTGTTATGGCGTTACCTTTCGCACTGCCTCCCCTGCCAGACGCTACTCCGCCATGCACCACTACTCTGAACCACGTGACATATGCGCGGGAGCATCAAACACGCTTTGCAACTACATGTTCGCCGCGGCAGTGAACTGCTGCGAGATGAGACCGCACTACCGGCCGCCGCCTTGCGAACGCTGACAGGCGGTCACTTCCTGAGATGCAGCAGATATGTGCCGCCACCGCGAATACTGCAGTTTAATCGTCAGAGCATTTTTTACGCAAGTTTCAATTGCACGATCGAGCAGCCTTCGTAAGTTACCCGGGGGAGTACTACCTGTTCTGCGTCCGAGTATGACACGTTTTTCTTGCGCCCGACTCCGGAATTGGTAGTTCTGCAGCTGTTGTTTCAAAATGCACTGAATAAGATTACTACCACGAAAGTGAAAACGACAACATGGCAGCGACGGCAAGGCTTTCCACAATTTAGGACAATTCTCAGCTTGTAGGACCCCGTTAGATCGCAATTTTTAAAAGAAAGGTGGTGTGACAACCCTCTCTAAAATGTTGAACGCAATCCCCACAGCAACCCGGTCAAGCATCACGCAGCCATGGACCGATTGGTGCGTGGTTCCCCGCTTTGGCCGAGCATGTAGGCTCCGGTCCCTGCCCAAAGGGCGACAGGGAGCCATCGACACCCAGCGCGGGTGCAGCAAGTACGTGCAACAACGGGTCGGTCACCGCGCATCAGCATGTTCGTGACTGGGGCATGCTAATTATTCGCCGTCACCAGTGAATCATATTACTAGTTCGTTTCGTGTTTAAAAGAAATTGCGATTTTCTGCATTGATTCTTGCGCATAGTGAAAGAGAACGAAGACGAATTTACTTGGTTTAACTCGCGCATGGGAAGAAAGCTCGAAACAAATTAACAATACGCCCAGAAACGAAACGCGCGCGTGAAATAGCCCACGAGACATCTGGCCTGCCTGCACAACTTTTTCATGATTTGTGTGTTTTAGTTCAAAATAAACGTTCATTTATTTTTTTCGAGTCCCCAAAAGAGGAGGTTTCGTTCGCAAATACGATATCAGACGTTGCGCAATGTTTCCGTGCGTTAGCCGATCCATGTGAGTACACTTGTCCATATACGTTGTTGACTGCAGAGCTATTCACGGAGCAGCATCGGCGTAGTGGTCTGAGCTAAATAAGGTACTTGGAATATGCAACAGTATGAAATGGCACCTGTTTGTGTGTATCGGAAGCGGTGACGTTATCAACAGGAACACAACATCAAGTACGACGTCTCTAAAGCTGAAAATCTAATGCTGATATTTGACGTCATGAATTTGATTACAACAATCGATATATTAAAAGGGCGTGTATCAGACACACCATGACATGTTCATTTCATGTCCTTTTGTTCGCTTCAGCCGGAGCACCACACGGCCGATATCACCCTCTCCAGACTTACTGAAAGATAAAAAGACAGTGCTTTGTGTCGGCATTGGCCCCTCCACCAATATACTTTACGGGTTTGAAAGTGCAACCCAGCACGCTATCTGCACAAAAACACGCTGCGAAAAAAGATACTCTTCGTTAGACTGCTAAGAACTTTTATTTGGGTGATGAGGTCGGAAGGGTGCTGGAAGGGGGAGCAGGACACTCAATAAGCATATTGGAATTATTTTAGAATGTTCGTGTTTGGCGATATTTTTCTCTCTACACTAACGACTCTGGCGTGAGAACTAGTAAGTAATTGTATCGCGTTTCGCACCGCTAATTAGCACCAAAAGCATTTGTGATCACAAAAAAAAATGGTTGGAACGTGAACATTTGATATAGCGTTTTGCATATTTCCAGCTTTTATTGAGGCCGATCTTATCTGTATTTCATTTGGCCTTTCCGTGGATTAGAAAATATTCTTGCATACTTTGTTTTCAAAGAAAGTCTAATGATACGTTTTGATATCAAACAGCTCAACAAGCCTATAGGAACACCCACGCCTACAAAGTCTTCACCACACGTGGTGGTCCGTATCAAATACTGCGATAGCCACGTGAAATTAATAAAGGAGGTGCCATAGAGTGCAACGACTGGGTGCTAAACTATGCTGTCATTAATGCATTTGAGCCTCCTTGTTGTCAACAAATAAATTACGCACTTATGCGCATTTACAGCCTGATAACCAGCCTTATAACCCATTGCTCGTATTTCACACCACGTAATACGCTCACCTACTTTGCTTTTAAATTGAGTAAGCAATGCTGTAACTATGCCTTCCTACCCGCAAAAACGGCAAAAGGATCTTCGGGAAAATGCAAAGCCTTGAAAGCAACCTTCACAGTGAGCCGGCTTACGTCTGGGCAGAATAGCGATGTTATTCCATCAGCGCCGTTTATTTGCAGGCTTCCGGGGTCTACAACATTTCCTGCTCCCATCGTTGAAGTAGCTTGTAGGTATGCACGCTAGTAAGGTTGTGCTAGACGCCTTTGGGAAGGCATGTTCGCGAGAATGAAGGCCGACAGCGTGGCCCGACCGACCAAGAGTTGTGTGAGTCGGCCGCGGTTGGCGCTGCGTTCGCCCGGCTCAAAGGTCTTTCCTGTTTTTTTTTCGTGGACTGAAACAGGGATACCCTTCGAGCCCAATACTGTTTATGCTTTACATGGAAGGGTTAGAAAAGAAACTAGGAGAAAGTCGATTAGGCTTAAACCCAATGCATATGTTAGGTTGAACCTAACAGCGTATTTCGTGAATGTTATACGTACACAACATTGTTCTTTAGGCTGGTAACCTGAATGATACGCAACGGCTCATAAATATAAGTAAACGACCTCATGGCTCAAGTACAATTTCAGCTCCGAAAAATCGGTAATAATGGTTTTCAATGATACTAGCACTGACACAGTGTCAATCCAGCATATCGAATTACCTAGAGTAAAAGAATATAAATATTTGGGAGTGTGAATAAGCAAAGAAGATAACTACTTAAGAACTCATAAGGAGCACCTTAAGAGTAAGGGAAAGTGAAACGCAGCTATAATGAAACGTACACCTCCATAGGGGCATACGAAATATGAAGTAGTGAGATGAATGTGGAAGAGAGTAAGGGTTCCGGGTCTTATGTTTGCGAATGAAGTACTCTGCCTAAAATCAGATGCTCTACAAGGAGCTGAAGTGTACCAGAGAACCGTAGGCCTTTTGGCATTAGGAGCTCATAGAAAAACAACTAACGAAGAAGTGCAAAGAGATATGGGCTGGGTGTCGTTTGAAATTAGGGAAGCCCATAGTAAAATATGATTTGAGAGGATGTTGAGGGCAACGGATCAACGTCAATGGACGTGTAAAGGTTTTGGATACCTATACATGAATATCGTGGACATGCAGCGGATAAGGCAGACTAGAAGTTTAACTATGAAATACGGAAAGAATAGTGGAGAATCCAAGACAGCCAATGTAACCAAAACAGAGGCGAGGCTGATACAAATGAATGAATGGGGAGAAAACGGGAACCTGAAATGTCGTAGAGGTGTACAGGGCTGAGAAATTGGACATCAGAAAGGAAATTTTCTATGACAGTTCCAAGGGCAGTGCTTTGCTTTATAAAGCTACAGCAGCTTGCTTGCAAACTATGAGCTTTGTAGGGAAGTGTACCCATTCGCAAGTCTTGCATGTATTCGCAAGGCTCCCTGTACCCATCTGAGTCTCCGCCGCGGGAAGAAAATAAGCTGCGTGTGTAGAAAACAATATTGCGGTATGTGCCCCCGGGCAACTTTTTATTTTCTTCTTTCTTAGTGGGCCACTGGGCCCGGCGCGCAGGAATTCAAACTTCGAAACTTCCAGAGACGCGTTAATCTCCCGCCGTGTATTTAGAGGCCAATTAAGAAAGCAGGAAACCATTCGCGTTCGCAAGGCTCCCTGGACCCATCTCAGTCTCCGCCGTGGGAAAGAAATAAGCTGCGTGCGCAGAGAACAATGCCGCGGTATCTGCGCCGGGAAACTCTTTATTTTTCCTATTTCTTAGTAGGCCACTGGGCCCGCCGAGTAGGAATTCTAACTTGGAAGCTTCCCGAACCGCGTTAATCCCCCGCCGTGTATCTACGCCTACGTGTATTCACGTGTCTACGCCACCGCTGCACCGCCATGCGGTGCAGCGGTGGCGTAGAGGTAGAGCGTAGAGGTAGAGCCTCCGCCTCACGTGCAGAAAGCCCGTGGTTCGAATCCCGGTGCCGGACAATTCGCACCGAAAAAAAGAAAAACAACCGCGCAATTCTGCAATTGCAGTTGGCGCTTCGGGTGCGGCCTGACCCCGGCGACCTTTGCCGGTAATGCATTCCCTCACCAGAGCAGGATTGGCAACCCTGGTGTAGTAACGGCCACAACCTCTCATAAATACGCCAATTAACCCACGGCCCTCAGTCTCCAGTGGCTGCGAAGCAACTCACTACGGCGGCGGTCAGACCTGTGACGCAGCAGAGGGTGCTAAGAATACCTAGACCCGGACAGGCCGCCATTGGAATCTGAACCTGGCAACGTTTAACACGAGAACCTTATCTACTGAAGCGAGTTTAGAGGTGTTGTTCGAGGAATTAAATGGCATCAAATGGCATGTCATAGGGCTTAGCGAGGTTAGGAGGGCAGAAGAAGCATTTACGGTGCTGAAAAATCAACACGTCCTATGTTATCGGGGTCTAGAGGACCGAAGAGAACTGGAAGTGGGATTTATAGTGAATAAAACCATAGCTGGCAACATAGAAGAATACTATAGGATTAACGAAAGGGCAGCATGTCTTGTAATTAGGCTCAATAAGAGGTACAAGCTCAAGGTTGTGCAGGGCTTCGTGCCCACATCCAGCCACGACGACAAAGTAGTGGAACGCTTCTATGAAGATGTGGAATCGGCAATGGCTAAAGTAAAAACACAGTATACCGTAGTTATGGGGGACTTCAAGGCTAAAGTAGGCAAGAATCAGGCTGGAGACAAGGCAGTTGGAAACTGTGGTCTTGCTGTAGACATAGCAGGGGGGACCTACTAGTTGAGTTTGGAGAACGGAATAACCGATGCATAATGAATACCTTTTTCTGTAAACGGGAGAGCCGGAAGTGGACGTGGAGGATCCAGAAAAATGAAATAAACTTCATAAAATGAAATAGACTTCATATTATGCGATAACCCTGGCGTCGTGAAGGATGCGGAAGTGCTCGGAAGGGTAAGGTGTAGCGACCATCGTATGGTAAGATCTTGAATTAAGCTACATTTAAGGAGGGACCGTAAAAAGCTAGTACGAAAGAAGCCGATTAGTGAGCTAACAGTAAGGCGTAATGTAGAAGAGTTCAGGATCGCGCTGCAGAACCGATATTCAGCTCTTACTGAGGAAGCCGAGCTTACGACACAGGAAGCCAGCGACAACCTTACACGCATTATCACGGAGTGTGCAGTAGAAGTCGGGGGCACGTTTGCTAGACAGGATACTGGTAAATTTTCGAAGGATACGAAAGATCTAATTAGAAAACGGCACACCATGACAATATCCACCCTAGCTGACAGAAGAGAACTAGCTGAGCTTTCGAAGTTAATCAGTAAGCGTAAGACAGCTGACATACGGAAGTATAATGTGGAGAGGATCGCATACCCTGTAAAGAACGGAGGTTACCTTAAAGCAGTGAAGAGGCGTCTTGGCATGGGGAAAAATCAGATGTATGCACTTAAAGATAAGCAAGGCAATGTCATCTCAAATAGAGATAAAATAATCATAGTAGCCGAGGAGTTGTATAAAGACCTGTACAGTAGCCGGGATATCCAGGATAATACTGAGCGAGAAAGTAGTTAAGATGAGATAGAAATCCCCCCAGTAACGACCGAAGAAGTAAGGAAGGCTTTGAAAGAAATGACGGGGGGCAAAGCACCTGGTGAGGATAAGATAACAGGAGACCTCTTGAAGGATGGCGGAGAAAATGTACTTGAAAAACTGGCAAACCTGCGTACGCAATGCCTAATTACCGTAAGTGTAACGGAAACTTGGAAGAACGCGAACATCATCTTAATCTATAAGAAAGGTGACTTGGACTTGAAAAATTACAGGACGATCAGCTTACTGTCAGTCGTCTGCAAGGTACTTACCAACGTAATCGCTAACAGAATTTCTGCAGCCGTACATTTCAGTCAACCTAAAGAACAAGCAGGGTTTCGTAAAGGTTATTCAACAATGGACCATATCCACACGATCAATCAGGTGATAGAGAAGTGCGCTGAGTATACTGAACCCCTATATATAGCCTTCATAGATTATGAGAAAGCATTTGACTCGGTCGAAACCCCAGCAGTCATTCAGGCATTACAGAACCAGGGGGTGGTTGAGCAGTATGAAAAATACTAGAGAATATCTACAATGGGTCCACAGCTACCATCATCCCCCATCAGGAGAGCAGTAAAATACCTATAAAGAAGTGCGTCAGAAAAGGAGACACAATCTCTCCAATTTTATTCACAGCACGTTTACAAGAAGTATTCAGAACGTTGAATTGGGAACAGGTGGGAGTACGGGTTAATGGAGAATACCTCAGTAACCTCAGATTTGCGGATGACTTTGCCTTGCTAAGTAACTTGGTGGATGAATTGCAAAGCATGCTTTCCACACTGGATGCACAGAGTAGAACCATGGGCCTGAAAATAATTTGCAGAAAACTAAAGTAATGATCAATAACCTCGAGACAGCATAGCAGTTTGGTATAGAGGGCGAGGTAGTAGAACTGGTAAAAGAATATGTCTACTTAGGCCAAGTTGTGACCCCGGAACCCAACCATAAGGCAAGCATAATTAGAAGGATGAGAATGGGCTGGAGTGCACACGGCAAACATTCTCAGCTCATGAATAGCAGCCTACAATTGTCCCTGAAGAAGAAAGTGTATGACTGCATCTCACAGGAGCTCACCTACGGGGCAGAAACTTGGAGGCTCACTAATAGGGTACAACTGAAATTTATGGCGACTCGGAGGGCAATGGGCCGGACAATGATATGAGTAACATTAAGGGACAAGAAGAGAGCGGAGTGGGTCATGGAACAAACGCCTGTTGAGGACATACTAGTAGAAATTAAGAAGAAGAAATGGACGTGGGCAGAGCATGTAATGCGAAGGCTTGCCCATTAAGAGTAACACAGTGGATCCCTAGAGAAGGCAAGCGTAGCAGGGGGCGGCAGAAAGGTCGATGGGCAGATGAGATCAAGAAGTTTGCAAGGATAAATTGGTCACAGTTGGCACAGCACTGGGGTAATTGGAGAATAATAGGAGAGTCCTTTGCCCTGCAGTGGGCATAGATAGGCTGGTGATGATTATGATGATGATGATGATACCCAAAATGACAGGCTAGTCATGGTCTGCGAAAAAGAAACAGAAACTATGCTGCACATAGTGTTAGAACGTAAGGGTGTCCTTCCAAATCGACTTGAGGGAAATATTCGGCTTCCAGAATCCCTATGATTCCAGGGTAGCACAGAGGGAGTCCACTTTAAGGCTGTAGAAGTGACAAAAACAAGATTAGAATACTCGTGGATAAAAAGCGGAGAAGGGAACATTGCCTGAGACAGCTACCACGTGTAACAGAGAAAATAAGTATTTTGCCCCTTATAAAACGTTTTTTCTACCTGCCCTGAGAGCAGCGCCAGCATTAAACAAAAAAAATGTAAAACATAGGTATACTCGTTTTTAGTTTTCTGGTAAAGTGACACGCCATCACCCCGCTACAAAGGGAATACCACTACTAATCATCATCACCACCGTCATCATCAAACTAGAGTGTCCGGAACCTATAAGCAATAGAACGTCAGAGGTCCAATTCGGTTCGCAACTCTTAAGGAAGTGCTTGATGTTGCGCATACACCCTGCCTCTCGCCTCAATTTGTGGGAGCAGCGATACTTCTGCGATCCCAGGCAGCGAATATGTCTCCACACAGGCGAAAGTTCTTGTTAGGTGCTTTCAGTGATGTTGCTCCTAGACGTTGACCGGCCAGGTGGGTCCTCCTAGTTCGGCCGCGAACCTGGGGTTGGTGTGGAAGATCCTTGAATATAGTGCAGCGGAGGAACCTCCGGAGAGAGTAAATGGCATCAGACGACGTTGGCTTGCGAATGCTAGCCAATGACATCATACTTTCCACTTCTCCTTTCTCTGCGGCGGTTAGGGGCAATGTAAGGAGCTAGCTCTGGCCTTCAGAAACTGATTCGGCAGAATTATTGCTGCCAAATCAAACGTTCTTATCTTCACGTCACATCGAAGAACCGTTTCAGGGCGTCCTTGCATTACCCTTGATTCTAGTGTACTCTTTTCGTGTGACAGTTACATTTCGTGACGTAGAAATTTCTAAGATCCTGAAATTCAATAACCACATCGCATAAATAGCAACAAAAAGAGCTTACGGTGTGAGAGTGCTCTATAAAGTTGGTTCCTTTTTAGTGAACGCATTCTTGTCTCACTTTAGTACGCATTATTAAACAGGAACATAGTATACGGCATATCATTTTGGGGAAATACATACAAACCTCAGTTATCTCCACCGAAACACATTCAGAATCAAGCTGTTCGAACTATAAGGAATAGCCACTTCCAATCCAACGCGGTTTTGTTTCTTCGTACTCGAAATATTTTGTCGGTTTCCGAATTTGTTAAGTATTTCCACAGCCTATTAGTTGATAATTTTATTATTGGAAACCTCCCATTTCAGCTAATTATATCGTTCAATCTCCTCGTGGTAAATACACTTGATGATCTTTAAACATGGACGATTTATTGCTGGAAGTAACAACCAACTACAAAAAGTTTTGAACTAACTTTTCAGCTATACACGTTTGGACTACGGTACCGCTCTCTATTAAAACATCCGTTACCGTCTTTACATTAAAAATAGTTGGGGCTCGTTATTGTCCCAACCTGAATGATTAGACTTGGTTGTATCACGCTGAATGGTGTTTTATTATTCTTTGATTACTAATGTATTTCTTGCTTATCATGTTCTTGCATATATGCTGTTAAATCTCCCGCTCGGTACGCGCCATTCATCATCGTCATCATCATAGAGATAGACCGTGCGTGTAAACTTATCATCCCCGCTAAGGGCAGCCATGGCCCAGGTTTGCCTTGCGTCGTTCTTCCGCTATATTTTTTGGTGCCGTTAAGCCCGGGAGAATGAACACGTGCGGCGAAGGAGAACACTGACGTCCTCTTAGGCTTGAGGTCCGTAGAACCCCGTGATTTGACTGCCGTTGACCGCCGTTTCCCCGCCCTCAGCCGGAGGTCGTCATGGCTAGCCCTGACCGCCCACCTATGACCGACTGGACCCTTCAACGGGACGCAGATACGCACCGTCACGTCCAGGGTACCACGCTTGGGAGCCACTGGACGTCCCCCGAGTACCAAGCTGGTGATAACCTGGACGCCCTGTGTTCGTCGAGGAAGGTTCTGCGCGTTGCTGTAACGAGGCTGCTAAAGGCAGCGACTGAGCTCTGGCAAGTTCCCTCACAGTCTGCGTTGGACTTGCAGTTGGCTATGAACGAGCTCGAAGAGGGGGACACTGAACCTCACAAACTGAACAAGGTTGTCGGTGAGCTCCTCGAAGGAGATGAGTTTGAACATGATTTTTACGACGTAATGTACTATCAGGAAAAGATATGCGGGGCCCTCAGTAGGTTGCGATCGACATTGAACGACCTGCGGGCACCCGGCAATAAATGTACCGGCAAGGGCACTTCACTTCTACAGACGACCCTTCCCACGTCCGCTAACGCACGTCGACCTTGCGAGTAGTACTGCCGAAGTTGATCGCGACGACGTACAGCAACCTGAACGTTCCCCATACTTACAACATGCAGAAGCCACATACATCGACGTTCACGTCTACCATGCTGTCTGCAATGTCGACTTCTGATGGCAAGAGGCCAGGACGTTCATTGGACTACAACGGCTCTTTGCCGGAGATGCAAGCATATCCAGTTCCGCCAACGCACCGTGTGACGAGAAGAGCTTCTGGGCCCAAACAAAACGAGAGAAGACAATCAAGAGTAATTTGTCTGGAAACGTCTCTCACGTCTCCGTACGTGATCAAGCCGTCGTTTTACCGCAGGATTCAGAATTTCAAAATGCCAGAGACGAGGCTGAGCGCGAAGGCATGCAAGTGGGAGCCAGGCACGAGGTAGGGTCGAGCGTCCCAATGAAAGACGGGCGTGGAGAACACGAGATTTCGCCTGCCGCAGGCCACGACGACGCAGTTGCTGCCTTCCAAGCAGACGACGATAACCGTGGAGATGCCAAGGACCTTGAAGACAAGGCAGAACTACCACCGTGTGATATCGAATGTGTCTTCGTTTCAGACATGGTGAAGAGCGAACGCCTACCGGAAGTAATGAAAGGCCGACCAGCTCTAGTCAACGAAGTGTTGCTAAAGGTTGTACGCTGCCACGAATATGAGTTGCTCCATCTCAGCGAAGTTGGGAAAGGCGAGAAACCCTGGCCAGTCACGTCTGCCGCGTGCGAGGAGGCAGTAAAGCATGGCGGAGTACCATCCGAACCATACATTGAGCTTGCAAGAATCACAAAAACGATCTCGACCGGAGTTGAAAAACAAACATAAGGCAAGCACAAGGCCGGCAGAAGAACACTGATAGAGTCCCTGCACCACAGTAACAATTTCACCCAGATATTTCGACTTGTACGACATCGCCTTCGCCACAATTTCTGCACGGCGAAAGAACTGCAACCTTCTGAGGCAGCTCGACACACAGTCTGGTTGTTCTCCGCATTACCTCGGCGGCCCTTGGCGGTCGTGATATCTGCACGAGGGCGCAAGCACCGGTGGAAATGAAAGTGTGGATAGCATTCCCCGACCACGTCACAAACATTTACCTTATAGACTGAAAAAACAAAATGTTGGGATTGTGGATTCATTGTGCACCTGTCGATTATCTGGGACGCAGGAGGATTGTTAATCTCCCGCTGAGTACGCGCCCTTCATCATCATCATCATCATCATGAATATAGACCGTGCGAGTAAAGTTGTCATCCCCTCTAAGGACAGCCATGACCGAGGTCGGCCTTCCGTCGTTCTTCCGCTATGCCGTAATTTATCTTGCTATTATTAGTTTTGTTTCTACATACATACATACATACATACATACATACCTACATACATACATACATACATACATACATACATACATACATACATACATACGTACATACATACATTTTATTTCATCTTCAAGACAAACAGATACAAGTGCCACCTCGCGTCAGCAAACTCTGCTTTTATGCAACACAGGGCAGTCGTTTCGAAAAAAGAAAAGATATGAGCACAGTAAATTCTGCTATCGAATCAGAAAGTAACGCCTAACGAGTATACACACACATCCAAATCATATAGTGTTATACTAAACATATATATATATATATATATATATATATATATAGTATAAGTAAAGAGTCGGATACACAGCAAGAACAATAACAAACAATGTTTACTTACGTAGCGGCAATGGGACTTGCCTTCATCAGAGTAAAGTTACATGATTATGGTGTCGCAAACATTGAACGCATTTCTTATATAGGTTTGCATAAAACTGTAAGAAGGAATGGAAAATGTTTCGCAAATGGAGAGTGTGCATACAGTCAGGCTACGCCTACGTTGCAACATCAACCAACAAAAAAAAAAAAAAAGGGGGGGGGGGGGCGCAAGAGAGAGAAAAAGGGGTCGTGTTAACAATGCAGCGTTCAAGGTTGCACCATGACGGGTCAACGTATGCCGCGCGGGTTGCAAGTTCAGACAATGGGGGAAAATGGTCAACCGCGGTTTGTAAAGAAAGGGAAGAGTATACAGCAAGGTATTCAGTGGCTGGGGAGACTGGTTCTAGGGAAAGCGAAGATGGGTGTGCCCCCCGCGGATGAAGAGAATAGATAGGGGGCACAAAAGAGCATTTCACAGAAGCTAGCAATCGAACAGGAAATAGGTAGGGTCACAAAAGGTTATACATGAATAGATCACAAAGAGTTAAACATTCTTAAGTGGTGGTGGGAACGAGGTCTCCTTCTCCCGGACAAATGGCATTGTTGAGCCGCATTAAGCTAACAAAGCTGCTGTATTAGGAGAGTTTCTGCGAATTCTGATGGCAAACTCGAGGGTAGGAATAATGAACATAGTTATAAAAATTATGAAGCCGCTAAGTTTATTCGAGGGATAAGCACGTTAATTTTCCGTAACTTTCATTAATTCCAAGTGTGGCTGACCCAAACTTATAAATGAGATAAGATTCCCGAGCCTCGCGGTCGTGGTGCGTTTGAAGGCGGATTCTAAAATCGTTGCTTTAAGATGATCAAATGCATGCCCGGGACTGTTCACATGTCTTGACAGGGGCAAATAAGGGCAGCTTTTTGCATGAGAGCGGTGATTATTGAACCGTATTCGGAAGGGCGTTTAAGTTTGGCCGATATATTGTTGCCTACAAACAGTGCACTCTAGAAGATATACGATATTAGCGGAGTCACAGTTAAAGTTACCTTTTATATTTACGTAGTAGTCTGAAGCCGTGCTGGTGGCGCGCTGTGTAGTGGTCATGTGTGGGCATACTTTACATCGGGGTTTATTGCAGGGCATGCAGCCAGTAGTTGCCGGTCGGTTGATACGAGAGTTAGTAAGAAAGTCCCCTAAATTCTTATTACGCCGGTAGACAACGCGTGGTGGTTCGGGGAATATGCTTTTTAGGCGGTCACTTTGCATTAGGATATTGTGATGTTTTTTTAGCACGGTTGACACTCTTGGAGCGGAGGATGAGTGGGTTAAAACTAAGTTAGTTTGCGGGTTCCCGTTCGGGGCTTTTTTCTTACAGATTTCGTTACGGTCTAATTGGTTGGCTCGCACAATAGCGTCGTCGATAACTTTTTCCGGGTATTTTTTATTCAGGAGGGAGGTCTTGAGTTCTCGACAGTTTGAGTCAAAGTCGGCTTGGTTTGAGCAAATTCTCCTAAATCGGTGGGCTTGGCTGTAAGGTATTGCTGTCTTGCAGTGTCTGACATGGCTACTTCGGAAGTGCAAATACTGCCGCGTGTCTGTCGGTTTTCTATACAGTTTAGTTTGAAGCCGACCTTGGAAGGTAGTAACGGTGACGTCCAGAAAGTTTACACTGTGTTCCGAATAGGAATGAGCAAGGGAAATACTAGGATGGGCTAGATTAAATGCCTCAATGAAGGTGAGGAGTTCCGCCTCACCGTGTTGCCAGATCATGAATATGTCATCAATATACCTTTTATAGTACATTGGCTTTAAATTTTGGGTGTCAAGAAAGTTTGATTCGAGGTGAGCCATAAAGATATTAGCGTAGTTAGGTCCGATTCGAGTTCCCATTGACGTTCCGCTGACTTGCACGTAATGAACTCCGTCGAACTCAAAATTGTTAAGTTCAAGAATAAGCCTAAGGAATGTTTGGAGAGCAGAAGAATCGATAGGTTTGTCGCACGATGACTGCTCATACGCAAGGGATAGAGCGGCGATGCCATCTTCGTGGGGGATGTTAGTATACAGTGACGCAACATCAAGGGTGACTAGAAGGCAGTTATCAGGAATTTCAATTTTTGAGATGTCTGAGAGAAAGTCATTGGTATCCTTAATGAAGGAGGGAAAGCTGGGCGGAATGTCGCAAATGAGATTATCCACATAGCGCGAGAGGTTTTCGGTAACAGTGCCAATGCCAGAAACAATGGGCGCCCTGGGTTGTTCACCTTGTGAATCTTTGGGAGAAGATAGAATTTACCGGCTACTGGGCTTAAGGGGATCAGGGAACGAGCCGTGGTTTCATTTATTGTTTTATTTTTAACAAGCTCAGCAAGTTTATCTTTGACAATTTGCTTATAATCTTGAGTGGGATCATTGGGTAGTGCTTTATAGAACGTCGATACTGATAGTTGCTTTTTGGCCTCGTTAACATAGTCGGTTTTGTCAAGGATTACGATTGCGCCTCCCTTGTCGGCAGGTTTAATAATTATGTCGGGACAGCTTGCGAGTTCCTCTAGGGCTTTCTTTTCGTTGGTAGTCATGTTGTGGCGGAAAGAATTTTGTGTTTGGTATGCTTTTCGCACATCGCGTTGGACAGCTTTGATGTACATGTCGAGGCAACTATCACGCTGTGTGGGAGGGGTCCAGTGCTTATAGCTAGGTAGGGTTCTGCGGGCTTCTTCCGTCGCGGGGTGATCGTAGAAGTATTCTCGTAGCCTCATGTTTCTGGCGAAGTTATCTAAGTCCTTAAAAAGTTGAAATTCATCAAAACCACCAGTAGCCGGGCAAAAGTTTAGGCCCTTTGACAAGACGTTCATCTGAGCTGGGGAGAGGGTTATGCTTGAAAGGTTCATTACATTCCCGGTAAGGTTTTCTTTTGTGACGGCAGGCGAGGGAAAAATATTAGTACAGTGGTTTAACTGAACTGTTTGGGGTGCAGTAGTCGAAGCATTTATTACAGTCGTAGTGACATTATCGGCCGTATTGTCAGAGTTGGGGCAGTTACTAGTGCCGGAGCTTGTTAGGCTCTCAGACATCTCAAAAATTGAAATTCCTGATAACTGCCTTCTAGTCACCCTTGATGTTGCGTCACTGTATACTAACATCCCCCACGAAGATGGCATCGCCGCTCTATCCCTTGCGTATGAGCAGTCATCGTGCGACAAACCTATCGATTCTTCTGCTCTCCAAACATTCCTTAGGCTTATTCTTGAACTTAACAATTTTGAGTTCGACGCAGTTCATTACGTGCAAGTCAGCGGAACGTCAATGGGAACTCGAATCGGACCTAACTACGCTAATATCTTTATGGCTCACCTCGAATCAAACTTTCTTGACACCCAAAATTTAAAGCCAATGTACTATAAAAGGTATATTGATGACATATTCATGATCTGGCAACACGGTGAGGCGGAACTCCTCACCTTCATTGAGGCATTTAATCTAGCCCATCCTAGTATTTCCCTTGCTCATTCCTATTCGGAACACAGTGTAAACTTTCTGGACGTCACCGTTACTACCTTCCAAGGTCGGCTTCAAACTAAACTGTATAGAAAACCGACAGACACGCGGCAGTATTTGCACTTCCGAAGTAGCCATGTCAGACACTGCAAGACAGCAATACCTTACAGCCAAGCCCACCGATTTAGGAGAATTTGCTCAAACCAAGCCGACTTTGACTCAAACTGTCGAGAACTCAAGACCTCCCTCCTGAATAAAAAATACCCGGAAAAAGTTATCGACGACGCTATTGTGCGAGCCAACCAATTAGACCGTAACGAAATCTGTAAGAAAAAAGCCCCGAACGGGAACCCGCAAACTAACTTAGTTTTAACCCACTCATCCTCCGCTCCAAGAGTGTCAACCGTGCTAAAAAAACATCACAATATCCTAATGCAAAGTGACCGCCTAAAAAGCATATTCCCCGAACCACCACGCGTTGTCTACCGGCGTAATAAGAATTTAGGGGACTTTCTTACTAACTCTCGTATCAACCGACCGGCAACTACTGGCTGCATGCCCTGCAATAAACCCCGATGTAAAGTATGCCCACACATGACCACTACACAGCGCGCCACCAGCACGGCTTCAGACTACTACGTAAATATAAAAGGTAACTTTAACTGTGACTCCGCTAATATCGTATATCTTCTAGAGTGCACTGTTTGTATGCAACAATATATCGGCCAAACTGAAACGCCCTTCCGAATACGGTTCAATAATCACCGCTCTCATGCAAAAAGCTGCCCTTATTTGCCCCTGTCAAGACATGTGAACAGTCCCGGGCATGCATTTGATCATCTTAAAGCAACGATTTTAGAATCCGCCTTCAAAACGCACCACGACCGCGAGGTTCGGGAATCTTATCTCATTTATAAGTTTGGGTCAGCCACACTTGGAATTAATGAAAGTTACGGAAAATTAACGTGCTTATCCCTCGAATAAACTTAGCGGCTTCATAATTTTTATAACTATGTTCATTATTCCTACCCTCGAGTTTGCCATCAGAATTCGCAGAAACTCTCCTAATACAGCAGCTTTGTTAGCTTAATGCGGCTCAACAATGCCATTTGTCCGGGAGAAGGAGGCCTCGTTCCCACCACCACTTAAGAATGTTTAACTCTTTGTGATCTATTCATGTATAACCTTTTGTGACCCTACCTATTTCCTGTTCGATTGCTAGCTGCTGTGAAATGCTCTTTTGTGCCCCCTATCTATTCTCTTCATCCGCGGGGGGCACACCCATCTTCGCTTTCCCTAGAACCAGTCTCCCCAGCCACTGAATACCTTGCTGTATACTCTTCCCTTTCTTTACAAACCGCGGTTGACCATTTTCCCCCATTGTCTGAACTTGCAACCCGCGCGGCATACGTTGACCCGTCATGGTGCAACCTTGAACGCTGCATTGTTAACACGACCCCTTTTTCTCTCTCTTGCGCCCCCCCCCCCTTTTTTTTTTTTTTTTGGTTGATTTTGTAACGTAGGCGTAGCCTGACTGTATGCACACTCTCCATTTGCGAAACATTTTCCATTCCTTCTTACAGTTTTATGCAAACCTATATAAGAAATGTGTTCAATGTTTGCGACACCATAATCATGTAACTTTACTCTGATGAAGGCAAGTCCCATTGCCGCTACGTAAGTAAACATTGTTTGTTATTGTTCTTGCTGTGTATCCGACTCTTTACTTATACTATTTCTGCGCGCTTTGTGAGTTTATCTTTCTCTAGATTTATATATATATATATATATATATATATATATATATAGATTGCGAGAAGAGCTGTCTTTGGTTGCCGTAGCAAATAGTAAAAAATGGGTATAGCTTCTAACAAAACTGTTTATTGGTCGACGTTTCGATCGGATGCCGATCTTTCTCAAGACAACATTTCGCATTTCTGTGCACGTATTTATGAGCTCGTCGTCCAACGACGCCGAAAAAAGAGAGAGGGGGGATTTGGGGAGAAAGGTAGCAACAAACGCGCTCTCGGCGAGGTGAGGTAAAGGTTTGCAAAAAAGAGAGAAAAAAAAGAGAGAGAAAAAAAAAGCAAAACAAAGACAAACCTAAACATGCAGAAAAGAGAGAGGAGTACACAACTCTTTCACTTTCGTTTCTTAAGCAGAGCGGCCCCCCTTGAAGCGGGCGCTGCCTGTCACTCGTTCTACAAGCTGACGAACGACGGAGGACAGTGTTTGTGAAAGAGTTGTGTACTCCTCTCTCTTTTCTGCATGTTTAGGTTTGTCTTTGTTTTGCTTTTTTTTCTCTCTCTTTTTTTTCTCTCTTTTTTGCAAACCTTTACCTCACCTCGCCGAGAGCGTGTTTGTTGCTACCTTTCTCCCCAAATCCCCCCTCTCTCTTTTTTCGGCGTCGTTGGACGACGAGCTTATAAATACGTGCACAGAAATGCGAAATGTTGTCTTGAGAAAGATCGGCATCCGATCGAAACGTCGACCAATAAACAGTTTTGTTAGAAGCTATACCCATTTTTTACTATATATATATATATATATATATATATATAATTTAAAAAAATGTTTACCTAATTAACTGTAGTGAAAAAGAAAAGAGCCTAACCACACCCTTATGCCTCCTTTGGAGTTGTAGACTGCTGACCTACCTTTCTGTATTTCCTCAACGAGCCCCTCATTGCCTTACTATATTATTCTGCGAAAGCCTAGCGATCGTCTCGGTTCCGGCAGCCTTGATGCATAGGTAGCATAAGAGGGCTTCCCGCCAGTAACCCGCTCATGACAGGCTGTAGACGTTCCAGTCACGCCCCGGGGGTTCAAAAGAAGGTCCCCTTCTCCCCGTGTAGTCAGAGTGGCGCTGGCTACCACCCTCAAGCGTCAGATACACTTCTAGTAAATATAAATAGCCCAGAAAGTGAAGTAGAACACAGTCGCCCAGATAGCCGAATTGGTAAGGCATTCGACATGTAATCGAAAGGCGTGGGTTCGGTCCCCACTCTGGGCGCGTGTTTTTCTTTCTTTCTTTCTTCTGTATAATTTAAAAAAAATGTTTACTTAAATAACTGTAGTGAAAAAGAAAAGAGCTTAACCACACCCTTATGCCTCCTTTGGCGTTGTAGACTGCTGACCTACCTTTCTGTATTTCCTCAACGAGCCCCTCATTGCCTTACTATATTATTCTGCGAAAGCCTAGCGAGGGTCTCGGTTCCGGCAGCCTTGATGCCTAGGTAGCATAAGAGGGCTTCCCGCCAGTAACCCGCTCATGACAGGCTGTAGACGTTCCAGTCACGCCCCGGGGGTTCAAAAGAAGGTCCCCTTCTCCCCCTGTAGTCATAGTGGCGCTGGCTACCACCCTCAAGCGTCAGATACACTTCTAGTAAATATAAATAGCCCAGAAAGTGAAGTAGAACACAGTCGCCCAGATAGCCGAATTGGTAAGGCATTCGACATGTAATCGAAAGGCGTGGGTTCGGTCCCCACTCTGGGCGCGTGTTTTTCTTTCTTTCTTTGTTCTGTGTAATTTAAAAAAAATGTTTACTTAATTAACTGTAGTGAAAAAGAAAAGAGCCTAACCAAACTCTTATGCCTCCTTTGGCGTTGTAGACTGCTGACCTACCTTTCTGTATTTCCTCAACGAGCCCCTCATTGCCTTACTATATTATTCTGCGAAAGCCTAGCGATCGTCTCGGTTCCGGCAGCCTTGATGCCTAGGTAGCATAAGAGGGCTTCCCGCCAGTAACCCGCTCATGACAGGCTGTAGACGTTCCAGTCACGCCCCGGGGGTTCAAAAGAAGGTCCCCTTCTCCCCGTGTAGTCAGAGTGGCGCTGGCTATACACCCTCAAGCGTCAGATACACTTCTAGTAAATATAAATAGCCCAGAAAGTGAAGTAGAACACAGTCGCCCAGATAGCCGAATTGGTAAGGCATTCGACATGTAATCGAAAGGCGTGGGTTCGGTCCCCACTCTGGGCGCGTGTTTTTCTTTCTTTCTTTGTTCTGTATAATTTAAAAAAAAATGTTTACTTAATTAACTGTAGTGAAAAAGAAAAGAGCCTAACCAAACCCTTATGCCTCCTTTGGCGTTGTAGACTGCTGACCTACCTTTCTGTATTTCCTCAACGAGCCCCTCATTGCCTTACTATATTATTCTGCGAAAGCCTAGCGAGGGTCTCGGTTCCGGCAGCCTTGATGCCTAGGTAGCATAAGAGGGCTTCCCGCCAGTAACCCGCTCATGACAGGCTGTAGACGTTCCAGTCACGCCCCGGGGGTTCAAAAGAAGGTCCCCTTCTCCCCGTGTAGTCAGAGTGGCGCTGGCTACCACCCTCAAGCGTCAGATACACTTCTAGTAAATATAAATAGCCCAGAAAGTGAAGTAGAACACAGTCGCCCAGATAGCCGAACTGGTAAGGCATTCGACATGTAATCGAAAGGCGTGGGTTCGGTCCCCACTCTGGGCGCGTGTTTTTCTTTCTTTCTTTCTCTTGTATAATTTAAAAAAAATGTTTTCCTAATTAACTGTAGTGAAAAAGAAAAGAGCCTAACCACACCCTTATGCCTCCTTTGGCGTTGTAGACTGCTGACCTACCTTTCTGTATTTCCTCAACGAGCCCCTCATTGCCTTACTATATTATTCTGCGAAAGCCTAGCGATCGTCTCGGTTCCGGCAGCCTTGATGCCTAGGTAGCATAAGAGGGCTTCCCGCCAGTAACCCGCTTATGACAGGCTGTAGACGTTCCAGTCACGCCCCGGGGGTTCAAAAGAAGGTCCCCTTCTCCCCGTGTAGTCAGAGTGGCGCTGGCTACCACCCTCAAGCGTCAGATACACTTCTAGTAAATATAAATAGCCCAGAAAGTGAAGTAGAACACAGTCGCCCAGATAGCCGAATTGGTAAGGCATTCGACATGTAATCAAAAGGCGTGGGTTCGGTCCCCACTCTGGGCGCGTGTTTTTCTTTCTTTCTTTGTTCTGTATAATTTAAAAAAAATGTTTACTTAATTAACTGTAGTGAAAAAGAAAAGAGCCTAACCAAACCCTTATGCCTCCTTTGGCGTTGTAGACTGCTGACCTACCTTTCTGTATTTCCTCAACGAGCCCCTCATTGCCTTACTATATTATTCTGCGAAAGCCTAGCGAGGGTCTCGGTTCCGGCAGCCTTGATGCCTAGGTAGCATAAGAGGGCTTCCCGCCAGTAACCCGCTCATGACAGGCTGTAGACGTTCCAGTCACGCCCCGGGGGTTCAAAAGAAGGTCCCCTTCTCCCCGTGTAGTCAGAGTGGCGCTGGCTACCACCCTCAAGCGTCAGATACACTTCTAGTAAATATAAATAGCCCAGAAAGTGAAGTAGAACACAGTCGCCCAGATAGCCGAATTGGTAAGGCATTCGACATGTAATCGAAAGGCGTGGGTTCGGTCCCCACTCTGGGCGCGTGTTTTTCTTTCTTTCTTTCTCTTGTATAATTTAAAAAAAATGTTTTCTTAATTAACTGTAGTGAAAAAGAAAAGAGCCTAACCACACCCTTATGCCTCCTTTGGCGTTGTAGACTGCTGACCTTTCTGTATATGTATATATATATATATATATATATATATATATATATATATATATATCTATATATATATATATATGTATATATATATATGTATATATATATATATGTATATATATATATATATATATGTATGTATATACATATATATATATATACAAATAATTGTTACTTGTTTATATATATATATATATAAATAAAAGTTGGCAGTCAAGAAAACATCGGAAAGCAAAGGAGAGGATGTGGTAGGTCATTGAAACAGATAAAGAATTTGGACAGAAAGGACAGAATTACAGAGTCCGAACGGCATTACATTGAACTCGTAAAGGCCATCGGGTATCGTAAATGACGTCTTTGAACGATCAGCGTCGGCCATGGGCACTTTCCAGTAGCCGGATTTCAAGTCTAATGACAAAAAAAACTCTCCTCCCAGCAGGCAGTCGAGCGCGTCGTCTATGCGAGGCAGCGGGTAAACGTCCTCGCGCGTGAGTTTTTTCAGGCGGCGATAATCCACACAGAATCAAAAAGAGCCGTCCTTTTTGCAACGAGAACCACAGGAGAAGCTAAACGACTCACGAATGGTCGAATGACGTTGCGTTTCAACATCTCCGTGACTTGTTCATCAATGACACTCCGTTCGGAGGAGGACACGCGATAGGGTCGCTGTCGCAACGGCGCGTGCGTGCCGATGTCGATCTCATGACACACAGTTTACGTGCGGCCCAAAGGGGTGTCGTAACAGTCGAAGATGAAGTGAAGCGGTTGAAAAGAGTAAGTAGCTCGTCAGGTTCGGCCGAAGAAAGGTAGTCGTCAATGGCGCTTCTCAAAAAGGTATCATAAGGTGTAGACTGAAGACCAAGAGCGGTGATACCAACGGACGTTCATTCTTCGAATACACTGCAAACTAGACCGGCATGCACTTCTTCTACAACGCCAAGGAGTTCGCCGCGGAAAAGTGTAACCGGGAACGACGTCAGGTTCGAAATTACCATTGTGCCGGCACCAGTTGCAATATCAAGAACGGCGAACGGCAGCGACAACCCTTTGCAAACACAAATAAGACCCGATGGGGCGAAGACGACTGTGGCGTCTTCAATGCTGTCAGAAACGGCACAAGCACAGATGAGCCAGGAGGAACATCCGTATCGTCGTTGACACGCAACTTGGCGGTTTTGTCGTCCTGCGGGTTTTCTACCTCCGGAAACAGCTCAACTTCAGCGCGATCACTGTCAATGATGGCGTGGTGGCGCGACAAAAAGTCCCACCCGAGAATCATGTTGTGAGAGCACTCCGACAAAACGATGAGCTCGACTACATATACAGCCCCTTGAATTGTGACTCGAGCAGTGCATGCGGCCAGCGGCTCCAACGGTTGTGCACTAGTGGTTCGGAGAGTAACACCACCTATAGGTGTCATCACTTTTCGTAGCATTCGGCAAAGTTTCGCGTCAATAACAGACACCGCAGCTCCAGTGTCAATAAGCGCCAGGGTAGCAACACCATCAACACACACTTCGATTACATTGGACGGCGAGCAATGAGGACTTAGGTATTTCGACGTTGACGCAGTTTGTGCCTCCGAAACTGCGGCATCTAGTTTGGCGGGTCATCCTTGGAAGAACGACGGCGCATCGGGGAGAGTGAGCGGCGTCTTGGGGAAAGAGAACGACGGCTGATGAAGTGGCGGTTATCAGACGGAGCAGTCGTCAGCAGCCGGGTCGGAGCGTGCTCAATTGGCGGTGTTGGCGTATAGGGTAAGGGCCACGATGCGTTGCGCGCGCCCATCTTGCCACGACGGCAGTAGCGGGCCACATGTCCGGCAATCCCACACAAGTAGCAGATAGGGCGATTATCCACCGTGCGCTAAGGATTCGCGAATGTAGACGCTGGATGCGGAGCGACACGAATGGACCGGACGCGTTGAACCCCGGCAGTGGCATGATTCACAGGGCTTGCAGGAGGTGCAAAGAAGGGTCCCGGAGTGGTTCCAGTGAAAGGCTGTGCAACGGTCTCGGCATAGGTGAAAGGCCTATGTGGCACTGGGTCGACGATGGTCAATGGAGCTGCCATCGTAGTTTGCGGCGTTACGTCGGCGTATACCACTGGAGCTACCGCGGCATCGGCCGGTCGAGTGCTTGGGAATGCGTCAGCGACTTATCGTATAACGCTCCTGAGGGTTGGAGCTATATCCGACTGAGGCGGCTTCGCTATGTCGCTAACGATCGAAAGCTGACGAGCCACCTCTTCGCGAACAAACTGTTGAATCTGGGTCAAGAGAACACCCCTATCCTCAGATGCCAAGCTGCAAAGGGAATGGTCGTGTTTCACGGGCCCACGAGTCAGAGCCCGCTCTCTGCGAAGTTGGGCGTACTCTTGGCAAGCGTTTATGACTTCAGCAACCGTTTGGGGTTTTTTAGCGAGCAACATCTGTAAGACATCGTCGTCTATGCCTTTAGGAATCTGCTTGATTTTGCCCTCTTCGGTCATAGCATTGTTTGCCCGTTTACACAAGTCAAGGATGTGATCAATGTAAGAAGTAAAGGTTTCATTCTTGTGCTGAGCGCGTTCGCGAAAACCCTGTTCAGCGCGCAGTTTCCGAACAGCGGGGTGCCCGAACACCTTGGAAAATTCGGTGTTGAAGTCCGACCACGTGCGTAGATCAGACACGTGGTTCTTATACCAGGTCTCTGCGACACCGGTTAAGGAGAGACTGACGTTGTTTTGTTTGCGTTTATCGTCCCAGTTGTTATGGGTTCTCACCTGTTCGAAGGTTGTGAGCCAGTCCTCAGCATCCTGGTCATCAGTGCCATTGAAGATGGGGGGATCCAGTGAACGGACCGTGCCAGGGCAGATGATAGGCGCCACAGGAGGTAGGGACTCGTGGTGGTTACATTGAGACATCCTCGAGGGAAGTGTCCGGCGGCGCAGATCCAGGGTTTATAAATGGGGCCCCGGGCAGCACCGCAACCTCCACCAAAAATTGTAAAGGAGATAGTCGGCGTTCCGGTAAAAGGCTGGACTTGTCTATTCACGAACGAGGCGTCGATGCAGACGGGTGAGCCGAAACGACAAGCTTTTCGCGAGACTGGTCCTGAACGAACGCGTCCTCTTCCTCAAGCGGCATCCGGCGCAGCATATCCACGTAGGGGGATTTGCCCGTTGTGGCTGATGCTCATCAGAGTTCTCATGGGCGCAACATGCTTACTACAATATATATATATATATATAGTCGTGAAGTAGAGTCCTTAGTTGCTGCAGGAATACGCGCAAAGTAGAAGTACGCTCTTCGGAGACTTTATTTCCAACGTTTCGACCTGAGACAGGTCTTCCTCAGGTCTTCCTGAGGAAGACCTGTCTCAGGTCGAAACGTTGGAAATAAAGTCTCCGAAGAGCGTACTTCTACTTTGTGTATATATATATATATATATATATATATATATATATATATATATATATATATATATAGGAAATGAGGGGCTCGTTGAAAATAACACAGAAATAAGGGTTGGCAGTCGAGAAAACCTCGGAAAGCAAAGGGGAGGATGTGGTAGATCATTGAAACAGATTAAGAATTTGGAAAGAAAGAAAGAAAGTGAAGAAAAAATGCCCGCCAGGTGGGATCCGAACCCACGACCTCCAGAATACCGGTCTGGTGCGATAACCACTACGCTACCGGCGGGGCGATTTTCCCATTCACTTTCTGGGGTATTTATGTTAGGTATGTTTGTTTCCTGTGCTTGGGGGTGGTAGCCAGCGCCATTCGGACTAATCGGGGTGAAGGGGACCTTCTTTTTAACCCCCGGGTCGTGACTCGAGTGTCTACGACATGTCCAGAGTGGTTGACCAGCTTTGAACCCTCTTAAGCTCCCTTTGGCAACAAGACTGCCAGAACAGAGGCCCTCGCTATGCATGTAGCGAATCAGAATAGGAAATGAGGGGCTCGTTGAAAATAACACAGAAATAAGGGTTGGCAGTCGAGAAAACCTCGGAAAGCAAAGGGGAGGATGTGGTAGATCATTGAAACAGATTAAGAATTTGGAAAAAAAGAAAGAAAGTGAAGAAAAAATGCCCGCCAGGTGGGATCCGAACCCACGACCTCCAGAATACCGGTCTGGTGCGATAACCACTACGCTACCGGCGGGGCGATTTTCCCATTCACTTTCTGGGGTATTTATGTTAGGTATGTTTGTTTCCTGTGCTTGGGGGTGGTAGCCAGCGCCATTCGGACTAATCGGGGTGAAGGGGACCTTCTTTTTAACCCCCGGGTCGTGACTCGAGTGTCTACGACATGTCCAGAGTGGTTGACCAGCTTTGAACCCTCTTAAGCTCCCTTTGGCAACAAGACTGCCAGAACAGAGGCCCTCGCTATGCATGTAGCGAATCAGAATAGGAAATGAGGGGCTCGTTGAAAATAACACAGAAATAAGGGTTGGCAGTCGAGAAAACCTCGGAAAGCAAAGGGGAGGATGTGGTAGATCATTGAAACAGATTAAGAATTTGGAAAAAAAGAAAGAAAGTGAAGAAAAAATGCCCGCCAGGTGGGATCTGAACCCACGACCTCCAGAATACCGGTCTGGTGCGATAACCACTACGCTACCGGCGGGGCGATTTTCCCATTCACTTTCTGGGGTATTTATGTTAGGTATGTTTGTTTCCTGTGCTTGGGGGTGGTAGCCAGCGCCATTCGGACTAATCGGGGTGAAGGGGACCTTCTTTTTAACCCCCGGGTCGTGACTCGAGTGTCTACGACATGTCCAGAGTGGTTGACCAGCTTTGAACCCTCTTAAGCTCCCTTTGGCAACAAGACTGCCAGAACAGAGGCCCTCGCTATGCATGTAGCGAATCAGAATAGGAAATGAGGGGCTCGTTGAAAATAACACAGAAATAAGGGTTGGCAGTCGAGAAAACCTCGGAAAGCAAAGGGGAGGATGTGGTAGATCATTGAAACAGATTAAGAATTTGGAAAGAAAGAAAGAAAGTGAAGAAAAAATGCCCGCCAGGTGGGATCCGAACCCACGACCTCCAGAATACCGGTCTGGTGCGATAACCACTACGCTACCGGCGGGGCGATTTTCCCATTCACTTTCTGGGGTATTTATGTTAGGTATGTTTGTTTCCTGTGCTTGGGGGTGGTAGCCAGCGCCATTCGGACTAATCGGGGTGAAGGGGACCTTCTTTTTAACCCCCGGGTCGTGACTCGAGTGTCTACGACATGTCCAGAGTGGTTGACCAGCTTTGAACCCTCTTAAGCTCCCTTTGGCAACAAGACTGCCAGAACAGAGGCCCTCGCTATGCATGTAGCGAATCAGAATAGGAAATGAGGGGCTCGTTGAAAATAACACAGAAATAAGGGTTGGCAGTCGAGAAAACCTCGGAAAGCAAAGGGGAGGATGTGGTAGATCATTGAAACAGATTAAGAATTTGGAAAAAAAGAAAGAAAGTGAAGAAAAAATGCCCGCCAGGTGGGATCTGAACCCACGACCTCCAGAATACCGGTCTGGTGCGATAACCACTACGCTACCGGCGGGGCGATTTTCCCATTCACTTTCTGGGGTATTTATGTTAGGTATGTTTGTTTCCTGTGCTTGGGGGTGGTAGCCAGCGCCATTCGGACTAATCGGGGTGAAGGGGACCTTCTTTTTAACCCCCGGGTCGTGACTCGAGTGTCTACGACATGTCCAGAGTGGTTGACCAGCTTTGAACCCTCTAAGCTCCCTTTGGCAACAAGACTGCCAGAACAGAGGCCCTCGCTATGCATGTAGCGAATCAGAATAGAAAATGAGAGGCTCGTTGAAAATAACACAGAAATAAGGGTTGGCAGTCGAGAAAACCTCGGAAAGCAAAGGGGAGGATGTGGTAGATCATTGAAACAGATTAAGAATTTGGAAAGAAAGAAAGAAAGTGAAGAAAAAATGCCCGCCAGGTGGGATCCGAACCCACGACCTCCAGAATACCGGTTCTGGTGCGATAACCACTACGCTACCGGCGGGGCGATTTTCCCATTCACTTTCTGGGGTATTTATGTTAGGTATGTTTGTTTCCTGTGCTTGGGGGTGGTAGCCAGCGCCATTCGGAATAATCGGGGTGAAGGGGACCTTCTTTTTAACCCCCGGGTCGTGACTTGAGTGTCTACGACATGTCCAGAGTGGTTGACCAGCTTTGAACCCTCTTAAGCTCCCTTTGGCAACAAGACTGCCAGAACAGAGGCCCTCGCTATGCATGTAGCGAATCAGAATAGGAAATGAGGGGCTCGTTGAAAATAACACAGAAATAAGGGTTGGCAGTCGAGAAAACCTCGGAAAGCAAAGGGGAGGATGTGGTAGATCATTGAAACAGATTAAGAATTTGGAAAGAAAGAAAGAAAGTGAAGAAAAAATGCCCGCCAGGTGGGATCCGAACCCACGACCTCCAGAATACCGGTCTGGTGCGATAACCACTACGCTACCGGCGGGGCGATTTTCCCATTCACTTTCTGGGGTATTTATGTTAGGTATGTTTGTTTCCTGTGCTTGGGGGTGGTAGCCAGCGCCATTCGGACTAATCGGGGTGAAGGGGACCTTCTTTTTAACCCCCGGGTCGTGACTCGAGTGTCTGCGACATGTCCAGAGTGGTTGACCAGCTTTGAACCCTCTTAAGCTCCCTTTGGCAACAAGACTGCCAGAACAGAGGCCCTCGCTATGCATGTAGCGAATCAGAATAGGAAATGAGGGGCTCGTTGAAAATAACACAGAAATAAGGGTTGGCAGTCGAGAAAACCTCGGAAAGCAAAGGGGAGGATGTGGTAGATCATTGAAACAGATTAAGAATTTGGAAAGAAAGAAAGAAAGTGAAGAAAAAATGCCCGCCAGGTGGGATCCGAACCCACGACCTCCAGAATACCGGTCTGGTGCGATAACCACTACGCTACCGGCGGGGTGATTTTCCCATTCACTTTCTGGGGTATTTATGTTAGGTATGTTTGTTTCCTGTGCTTGGGGGTGGTAGCCAGCGCCATTCGGACTAATCGGGGTGAAGGGGACCTTCTTTTTAACCCCCGGGTCGTGACTCGAGTGTCTACGACATGTCCAGAGTGGTTGACCAGCTTTGAACCCTCTTAAGCTCCCTTTGGCAACAAGACTGCCAGAACAGAGGCCCTCGCTATGCATGTAGCGAATCAGAATAGGAAATGAGGGGCTCGTTGAAAATAACACAGAAATAAGGGTTGGCAGTCGAGAAAACCTCGGAAAGCAAAGGGGAGGATGTGGTAGATCATTGAAACAGATTAAGAATTTGGAAAGAAAGAAAGAAAGTGAAGAAAAAATGCCCGCCAGGTGGGATCCGAACCCACGACCTCCAGAATACCGGTCTGGTGCGATAACCACTACGCTACCGGCGGGGCGATTTTCCCATTCACTTTCTGGGGTATTTATGTTAGGTATGTTTGTTTCCTGTGCTTGGGGGTGGTAGCCAGCGCCATTCGGACTAATCGGGGTGAAGGGGACCTTCTTTTTAACCCCCGGGTCGTGACTCGAGTGTCTACGACATGTCCAGAGTGGTTGACCAGCTTTGAACCCTCTTAAGCTCCCTTTGGCAACAAGACTGCCAGAACAGAGGCCCTCGCTATGCATGTAGCGAATCAGAATAGGAAATGAGGGGCTCGTTGAAAATAACACAGAAATAAGGGTTGGCAGTCGAGAAAACCTCGGAAAGCAAAGGGGAGGATGTGGTAGATCATTGAAACAGATTAAGAATTTGGAAAGAAAGAAAGAAAGTGAAGAAAAAATGCCCGCCAGGTGGGATCCGAACCCACGACCTCCAGAATACCGGTCTGGTGCGATAACCACTACGCTACCGGCGGGGCGATTTTCCCATTCACTTTCTGGGGTATTTATGTTAGGTATGTTTGTTTCCTGTGCTTGGGGGTGGTAGCCAGCGCCATTCGGACTAATCGGGGTGAAGGGGACCTTCTTTTTAACCCCCGGGTCGTGACTCGAGTGTCTACGACATGTCCAGAGTGGTTGACCAGCTTTGAACCCTCTTAAGCTCCCTTTGGCAACAAGACTGCCAGAACAGAGGCCCTCGCTATGCATGTAGCGAATCAGAATAGGAAATGAGGGGCTCGTTGAAAATAACACAGAAATAAGGGTTGGCAGTCGAGAAAACCTCGGAAAGCAAAGGGGAGGATGTGGTAGATCATTGAAACAGATTAAGAATTTGGAAAGAAAGAAAGAAAGTGAAGAAAAAATGCCCGCCAGGTGGGATCCGAACCCACGACCTCCAGAATACCGGTCTGGTGCGATAACCACTACGCTACCGGCGGGGCGATTTTCCCATTCACTTTCTGGGGTATTTATGTTAGGTATGTTTGTTTCCTGTGCTTGGGGGTGGTAGCCAGCGCCATTCGGACTAATCGGGGTGAAGGGGACCTTCTTTTTAACCCCCGGGTCGTGACTCGAGTGTCTACGACATGTCCAGAGTGGTTGACCAGCTTTGAACCCTCTTAAGCTCCCTTTGGCAACAAGACTGCCAGAACAGAGGCCCTCGCTATGCATGTAGCGAATCAGAATAGGAAATGAGGGGCTCGTTGAAAATAACACAGAAATAAGGGTTGGCAGTCGAGAAAACCTCGGAAAGCAAAGGGGAGGATGTGGTAGATCATTGAAACAGATTAAGAATTTGGAAAAAAAGAAAGAAAGTGAAGAAAAAATGCCCGCCAGGTGGGATCCGAACCCACGACCTCCAGAATACCGGTCTGGTGCGATAACCACTACGCTACCGGCGGGGCGATTTTCCCATTCACTTTCTGGGGTATTTATGTTAGGTATGTTTGTTTCCTGTGCTTGGGGGTGGTAGCCAGCGCCATTCGGACTAATCGGGGTGAAGGGGACCTTCTTTTTAACCCCCGGGTCGTGACTCGAGTGTCTACGACATGTCCAGGGTGGTTGACCAGCTTTGAACCCTCTTAAGCTCCCTTTGGCAACAAGACTGCCAGAACAGAGGCCCTCGCTATGCATGTAGCGAATCAGAATAGAAAATGAGAGGCTCGTTGAAAATAACACAGAAATAAGGGTTGGCAGTCGAGAAAACCTCGGAAAGCAAAGGGGAGGATGTGGTAGATCATTGAAACAGATTAAGAATTTGGAAAGAAAGAAAGAAAGTGAAGAAAAAATGCCCGCCAGGTGGGATCCGAACCCACGACCTCCAGAATACCGGTCTGGTGCGATAACCACTACGCTACCGGCGGGGCGATTTTCCCATTCACTTTCTGGGGTATTTATGTTAGGTATGTTTGTTTCCTGTGCTTGGGGGTGGTAGCCAGCGCCATTCGGAATAATCGGGGTGAAGGGGACCTTCTTTTTAACCCCCGGGTCGTGACTCGAGTGTCTACGACATGTCCAGAGTGGTTGACCAGCTTTGAACCCTCTTAAGCTCCCTTTGGCAACAAGACTGCCAGAACAGAGGCCCTCGCTATGCATGTAGCGAATCAGAATAGGAAATGAGGGGCTCGTTGAAAATAACACAGAAATAAGGGTTGGCAGTCGAGAAAACCTCGGAAAGCAAAGGGGAGGATGTGGTAGATCATTGAAACAGATTAAGAATTTGGAAAGAAAGAAAGAAAGTGAAGAAAAAATGCCCGCCAGGTGGGATCCGAACCCACGACCTCCAGAATACCGGTCTGGTGCGATAACCACTACGCTACCGGCGGGGCGATTTTCCCATTCACTTTCTGGGGTATTTATGTTAGGTATGTTTGTTTCCTGTGCTTGGGGGTGGTAGCCAGCGCCATTCGGACTAATCGGGGTGAAGGGGACCTTCTTTTTAACCCCCGGGTCGTGACTCGAGTGTCTGCGACATGTCCAGAGTGGTTGACCAGCTTTGAACCCTCTTAACCTCCCTTTGGCAACAAGACTGCCAGAACAGAGGCCCTCGCTATGCATGTAGCGAATCAGAATAGGAAATGAGGGGCTCGTTGAAAATAACACAGAAATAAGGGTTGGCAGTCGAGAAAACCTCGGAAAGCAAAGGGGAGGATGTGGTAGATCATTGAAACAGATTAAGAATTTGGAAAGAAAGAAAGAAAGTGAAGAAAAAATGCCCGCCAGGTGGGATCCGAACCCACGACCTCCAGAATACCGGTCTGGTGCGATAACCACTACGCTACCGGCGGGGTGATTTTCCCATTCACTTTCTGGGGTATTTATGTTAGGTATGTTTGTTTCCTGTGCTTGGGGGTGGTAGCCAGCGCCATTCGGACTAATCGGGGTGAAGGGGACCTTCTTTTTAACCCCCGGGTCGTGACTCGAGTGTCTACGACATGTCCAGAGTGGTTGACCAGCTTTGAACCCTCTTAAGCTCCCTTTGGCAACAAGACTGCCAGAACAGAGGCCCTCGCTATGCATGTAGCGAATCAGAATAGGAAATGAGGGGCTCGTTGAAAATAACACAGAAATAAGGGTTGGCAGTCGAGAAAACCTCGGAAAGCAAACGGGAGGATGTGGTAGATCATTGAAACAGATTAAGAATTTGGAAAAAAAGAAAGAAAGTGAAGAAAAAATGCCCGCCAGGTGGGATCCGAACCCACGACCTCCAGAATACCGGTCTGGTGCGATAACCACTACGCTACCGGCGGGGCGATTTTCCCATTCACTTTCTGGGGTATTTATGTTAGGTATGTTTGTTTCCTGTGCTTGGGGGTGGTAGCCAGCGCCATTCGGACTAATCGGGGTGAAGGGGACCTTCTTTTTAACCCCCGGGTCGTGACTCGAGTGTCTACGACATGTCCAGAGTGGTTGACCAGCTTTGAACCCTCTTAAGCTCCCTTTGGCAACAAGACTGCCAGAACAGAGGCCCTCGCTATGCATGTAGCGAATCAGAATAGAAAATGAGAGGCTCGTTGAAAATAACACAGAAATAAGGGTTGGCAGTCGAGAAAACCTCGGAAAGCAAAGGGGAGGATGTGGTAGATCATTGAAACAGATTAAGAATTTGGAAAGAAAGAAAGAAAGTGAAGAAAAAATGCCCGCCAGGTGGGATCCGAACCCACGACCTCCAGAATACCGGTCTGGTGCGATAACCACTACGCTACCGGCGGGGCGATTTTCCCATTCACTTTCTGGGGTATTTATGTTAGGTATGTTTGTTTCCTGTGCTTGGGGGTGGTAGCCAGCGCCATTCGGAATAATCGGGGTGAAGGGGACCTTCTTTTTAACCCCCGGGTCGTGACTCGAGTGTCTACGACATGTCCAGAGTGGTTGACCAGCTTTGAACCCTCTTAAGCTCCCTTTGGCAACAAGACTGCCAGAACAGAGGCCCTCGCTATGCATGTAGCGAATCAGAATAGGAAATGAGGGGCTCGTTGAAAATAACACAGAAATAAGGGTTGGCAGTCGAGAAAACCTCGGAAAGCAAAGGGGAGGATGTGGTAGATCATTGAAACAGATTAAGAATTTGGAAAGAAAGAAAGAAAGTGAAGAAAAAATGCCCGATAGGTGGGATCCGAACCCACGACCTCCAGAATACCGGTCTGGTGCGATAACCACTACGCTACAGGCGGGGCGATTTTCCCATTCACTTTCTGGGGTATTTATGTTAGGTATGTTTGTTTCCTGTGCTTGGGGGTGGTAGCCAGCGCCATTCGGACTAATCGGGGTGAAGGGGACCTTCTTTTTAACCCCCGGGTCGTGACTCGAGTGTCTGCGACATGTCCAGAGTGGTTGACCAGCTTTGAACCCTCTTAAGCTCCCTTTGGCAACAAGACTGCCAGAACAGAGGCCCTCGCTATGCATGTAGCGAATCAGAATAGGAAATGAGGGGCTCGTTGAAAATAACACAGAAATAAGGGTTGGCAGTCGAGAAAACCTCGGAAAGCAAAGGGGAGGATGTGGTAGATCATTGAAACAGATTAAGAATTTGGAAAGAAAGAAAGAAAGTGAAGAAAAAATGCCCGCCAGGTGGGATCCGAACCCACGACCTCCAGAATACCGGTCTGGTGCGATAACCACTACGCTACCGGCGGGGTGATTTTCCCATTCACTTTCTGGGGTATTTATGTTAGGTATGTTTGTTTCCTGTGCTTGGGGGTGGTAGCCAGCGCCATTCGGACTAATCGGGGTGAAGGGGACCTTCTTTTTAACCCCCGGGTCGTGACTCGAGTGTCTACGACATGTCCAGAGTGGTTGACCAGCTTTGAACCCTCTTAAGCTCCCTTTGGCAACAAGACTGCCAGAACAGAGGCCCTCGCTATGCATGTAGCGAATCAGAATAGGAAATGAGGGGCTCGTTGAAAATAACACAGAAATAAGGGTTGGCAGTCGAGAAAACCTCGGAAAGCAAAGGGGAGGATGTGGTAGATTATTGAAACAGATTAAGAATTTGGAAAAAAAGAAAGAAAGTTAAGAAAAAATGCCCGCCAGGTGGGATCCGAACCCACGACCTCCAGAATACCGGTCTGGTGCGATAACCACTACGCTACCGGCGGGGCGATTTTCCCATTCACTTTGTGGGGTATTTATGTTAGGTATGTTTGTTTCCTGTGCTTGGGGGTGGTAGCCAGCGCCATTCGGACTAATCGGGGTGAAGGGGACCTTCTTTTTAACCCCCGGGTCGTGACTCGAGTGTCTACGACATGTCCAGAGTGGTTGACCAGCTTTGAACCCTCTTAAGCTCCCTTTGGCAACAAGACTGCCAGAACAGAGGCCCTCGCTATGCATGTAGCGAATCAGAATAGGAAATGAGAGGCTCGTTGAAAATAACACAGAAATAAGGGTTGGCAGTCGAGAAAACCTCGGAAAGCAAAGGGGAGGATGTGGTAGATCATTGAAACAGATTAAGAATTTGGAAAGAAAGAAAGAAAGTGAAGAAAAAATGCCCGCCAGGTGGGATCCGAACCCACGACCTCCAGAATACCGGTCTGGTGCGATAACCACTACGCTACCGGCGGGGCGATTTTCCCATTCACTTTCTGGGGTATTTATGTTAGGTATGTTTGTTTCCTGTGCTTGGGGGTGGTAGCCAGCGCCATTCGGAATAATCGGGGTGAAGGGGACCTTCTTTTTAACCCCCGGGTCGTGACTCGAGTGTCTACGACATGTCCAGAGTGGTTGACCAGCTTTGAACCCTCTTAAGCTCCCTTTGGCAACAAGACTGCCAGAACAGAGGCCCTCGCTATGCATGTAGCGAATCAGAATAGGAAATGAGGGGCTCGTTGAAAATAACACAGAAATAAGGGTTGGCAGTCGAGAAAACCTCGGAAAGCAAAGGGGAGGATGTGGTAGATCATTGAAACAGATTAAGAAATTGGAAAGAAAGAAAGAAAGTGAAGAAAAAATGCCCGCCAGGTGGGATCCGAACCCACGACCTCCAGAATACCGGTCTGGTGCGATAACCACTACGCTACCGGCGGGGCGATTTTCCCATTCACTTTCTGGGGTATTTATGTTAGGTATGTTTGTTTCCTGTGCTTGGGGGTGGTAGCCAGCGCCATTCGGACTAATCGGGGTGAAGGGGACCTTCTTTTTAACCCCCGGGTCGTGACTCGAGTGTCTGCGACATGTCCAGAGTGGTTGACCAGCTTTGAACCCTCTTAAGCTCCCTTTGGCAACAAGACTGCCAGAACAGAGGCCCTCGCTATGCATGTAGCGAATCAGAATAGGAAATGAGGGGCTCGTTGAAAATAACACAGAAATAAGGGTTGGCAGTCGAGAAAACCTCGGAAAGCAAAGGGGAGGATGTGGTAGATCATTGAAACAGATTAAGAATTTGGAAAGAAAGAAAGAAAGTGAAGAAAAAATGCCCGCCAGGTGGGATCCGAACCCACGACCTCCAGAATACCGGTCTGGTGCGATAACCACTACGCTACCGGCGGGGTGATTTTCCCATTCACTTTCTGGGGTATTTATGTTAGGTATGTTTGTTTCCTGTGCTTGGGGGTGGTAGCCAGCGCCATTCGGACTAATCGGGGTGAAGGGGACCTTCTTTTTAACCCCCGGGTCGTGACTCGAGTGTCTACGACATGTCCAGAGTGGTTGACCAGCTTTGAACCCTCTTAAGCTCCCTTTGGCAACAAGACTGCCAGAACAGAGGCCCTCGCTATGCATGTAGCGAATCAGAATAGGAAATGAGGGGCTCGTTGAAAATAACACAGAAATAAGGGTTGGCAGTCGAGAAAACCTCGGAAAGCAAAGGGGAGGATGTGGTAGATCATTGAAACAGATTAAGAATTTGGAAAAAAAGAAAGAAAGTGAAGAAAAAATGCCCGCCAGGTGGGATCCGAACCCACGACCTCCAGAATACCGGTCTGGTGCGATAACCACTACGCTACCGGCGGGGCGATTTTCCCATTCACTTTCTGGGGTATTTATGTTAGGTATGTTTGTTTCCTGTGCTTGGGGGTGGTAGCCAGCGCCATTCGGACTAATCGGGGTGAAGGGGACCTTCTTTTTAACCCCCGGGTCGTGACTCGAGTGTCTACGACATGTCCAGAGTGGTTGACCAGCTTTGAACCCTCTTAAGCTCCCTTTGGCAACAAGACTGCCAGAACAGAGGCCCTCGCTATGCATGTAGCGAATCAGAATAGGAAATGAGGGGCTCGTTGAAAATAACACAGAAATAAGGGTTGGCAGTCGAGAAAACCTCGGAAAGCAAAGGGGAGGATGTGGTAGATTATTGAAACAGATTAAGAATTTGGAAAAAAAGAAAGAAAGTTAAGAAAAAATGCCCGCCAGGTGGGATCCGAACCCACGACCTCCAGAATACCGGTCTGGTGCGATAACCACTACGCTACCGGCGGGGCGATTTTCCCATTCACTTTGTGGGGTATTTATGTTAGGTATGTTTGTTTCCTGTGCTTGGGGGTGGTAGCCAGCGCCATTCGGACTAATCGGGGTGAAGGGGACCTTCTTTTTAACCCCCGGGTCGTGACTCGAGTGTCTACGACATGTCCAGAGTGGTTGACCAGCTTTGAACCCTCTTAAGCTCCCTTTGGCAACAAGACTGCCAGAACAGAGGCCCTCGCTATGCATGTAGCGAATCAGAATAGGAAATGAGAGGCTCGTTGAAAATAACACAGAAATAAGGGTTGGCAGTCGAGAAAACCTCGGAAAGCAAAGGGGAGGATGTGGTAGATCATTGAAACAGATTAAGAATTTGGAAAGAAAGAAAGAAAGTGAAGAAAAAATGCCCGCCAGGTGGGATCCGAACCCACGACCTCCAGAATACCGGTCTGGTGCGATAACCACTACGCTACCGGCGGGGCGATTTTCCCATTCACTTTCTGGGGTATTTATGTTAGGTATGTTTGTTTCCTGTGCTTGGGGGTGGTAGCCAGCGCCATTCGGAATAATCGGGGTGAAGGGGACCTTCTTTTTAACCCCCGGGTCGTGACTCGAGTGTCTACGACATGTCCAGAGTGGTTGACCAGCTTTGAACCCTCTTAAGCTCCCTTTGGCAACAAGACTGCCAGAACAGAGGCCCTCGCTATGCATGTAGCGAATCAGAATAGGAAATGAGGGGCTCGTTGAAAATAACACAGAAATAAGGGTTGGCAGTCGAGAAAACCTCGGAAAGCAAAGGGGAGGATGTGGTAGATCATTGAAACAGATTAAGAAATTGGAAAGAAAGAAAGAAAGTGAAGAAAAAATGCCCGCCAGGTGGGATCCGAACCCACGACCTCCAGAATACCGGTCTGGTGCGATAACCACTACGCTACCGGCGGGGCGATTTTCCCATTCACTTTCTGGGGTATTTATGTTAGGTATGTTTGTTTCCTGTGCTTGGGGGTGGTAGCCAGCGCCATTCGGACTAATCGGGGTGAAGGGGACCTTCTTTTTAACCCCCGGGTCGTGACTCGAGTGTCTGCGACATGTCCAGAGTGGTTGACCAGCTTTGAACCCTCTTAAGCTCCCTTTGGCAACAAGACTGCCAGAACAGAGGCCCTCGCTATGCATGTAGCGAATCAGAATAGGAAATGAGGGGCTCGTTGAAAATAACACAGAAATAAGGGTTGGCAGTCGAGAAAACCTCGGAAAGCAAAGGGGAGGATGTGGTAGATCATTGAAACAGATTAAGAATTTGGAAAGAAAGAAAGAAAGTGAAGAAAAAATGCCCGCCAGGTGGGATCCGAACCCACGACCTCCAGAATACCGGTCTGGTGCGATAACCACTACGCTACCGGCGGGGTGATTTTCCCATTCACTTTCTGGGGTATTTATGTTAGGTATGTTTGTTTCCTGTGCTTGGGGGTGGTAGCCAGCGCCATTCGGACTAATCGGGGTGAAGGGGACCTTCTTTTTAACCCCCGGGTCGTGACTCGAGTGTCTACGACATGTCCAGAGTGGTTGACCAGCTTTGAACCCTCTTAAGCTCCCTTTGGCAACAAGACTGCCAGAACAGAGGCCCTCGCTATGCATGTAGCGAATCAGAATAGGAAATGAGGGGCTCGTTGAAAATAACACAGAAATAAGGGTTGGCAGTCGAGAAAACCTCGGAAAGCAAAGGGGAGGATGTGGTAGATCATTGAAACAGATTAAGAATTTGGAAAAAAAGAAAGAAAGTGAAGAAAAAATGCCCGCCAGGTGGGATCCGAACCCACGACCTCCAGAATACCGGTCTGGTGCGATAACCACTACGCTACCGGCGGGGCGATTTTCCCATTCACTTTCTGGGGTATTTATGTTAGGTATGTTTGTTTCCTGTGCTTGGGGGTGGTAGCCAGCGCCATTCGGACTAATCGGGGTGAAGGGGACCTTCTTTTTAACCCCCGGGTCGTGACTCGAGTGTCTACGACATGTCCAGAGTGGTTGACCAGCTTTGAACCCTCTTAAGCTCCCTTTGGCAACAAGACTGCCAGAACAGAGGCCCTCGCTATGCATGTAGCGAATCAGAATAGGAAATGAGGGGCTCGTTGAAAATAACACAGAAATAAGGGTTGGCAGTCGAGAAAACCTCGGAAAGCAAAGGGGAGGATGTGGTAGATCATTGAAACAGATTAAGAATTTGGAAAGAAAGAAAGAAAGTGAAGAAAAAATGCCCGCCAGGTGGGATCCGAACCCACGACCTCCAGAATACCGGTCTGGTGCGATAACCACTACGCTACCGGCGGGGCGATTTTCCCATTCACTTTCTGGGGTATTTATGTTAGGTATGTTTGTTTCCTGTGCTTGGGGGTGGTAGCCAGCGCCATTCGGACTAATCGGGGTGAAGGGGACCTTCTTTTTAACCCCCGGGTCGTGACTCGAGTGTCTGCGACATGTCCAGAGTGGTTGACCAGCTTTGAACCCTCTTAAGCTCCCTTTGTCAACAAGACTGCCAGAACAGAGGCCCTCGCTATGCATGTAGCGAATCAGAATAGGAAATGAGGGGCTCGTTGAAAATAACACAGAAATAAGGGTTGGCAGTCGAGAAAACCTCGGAAAGCAAAGGGGAGGATGTGGTAGATCATTGAAACAGATTAAGAATTTGGAAAGAAAGAAAGAAAGTGAAGAAAAAATGCCCGCCAGGTGGGATCCGAACCCACGACCTCCAGAATACCGGTCTGGTGCGATAACCACTACGCTACCGGCGGGGTGATTTTCCCATTCACTTTCTGGGGTATTTATGTTAGGTATGTTTGTTTCCTGTGCTTGGGGGTGGTAGCCAGCGCCATTCGGACTAATCGGGGTGAAGGGGACCTTTTTTTTAACCCCCGGGTCGTGACTCGAGTGTCTACGACATGTCCAGAGTGGTTGACCAGCTTTGAACCCTCTTAAGCTCCCTTTGGCAACAAGACTGCCAGAACAGAGGCCCTCGCTATGCATGTAGCGAATCAGAATAGGAAATGAGGGGCTCGTTGAAAATAACACAGAAATAAGGGTTGGCAGTCGAGAAAACCTCGGAAAGCAAAGGGGAGGATGTGGTAGATCATTGAAACAGATTAAGAATTTGGAAAGAAAGAAAGAAAGTGAAGAAAAAATGCCCGCCAGGTGGGATCCGAACCCACGACCTCCAGAATACCGGTCTGGTGCGATAACCACTACGCTACCGGCGGGGCGATTTTCCCATTCACTTTCTGGGGTATTTATGTTAGGTATGTTTGTTTCCTGTGCTTGGGGGTGGTAGCCAGCGCCATTCGGACTAATCGGGGTGAAGGGGACCTTCTTTTTAACCCCCGGGTCGTGACTCGAGTGTCTACGACATGTCCAGAGTGGTTGACCAGCTTTGAACCCTGTTAAGCTCCCTTTGGCAACAAGACTGCCAGAACAGAGGCCCTCGCTATGCATGTAGCGAATCAGAATAGGAAATGAGGGGCTCGTTGAAAATAACACAGAAATAAGGGTTGGCAGTCGAGAAAACCTCGGAAAGCAAAGGGGAGGATGTGGTAGATCATTGAAACAGATTAAGAATTTGGAAAGAAAGAAAGAAAGTGAAGAAAAAATGCCCGCCAGGTGGGATCCGAACCCACGACCTCCAGAATACCGGTCTGGTGCGATAACCAATACGCTACCGGCGGGGCGATTTTCCCATTCACTTTCTGGGGTATTTATGCTAGGTATGTTTGTTTCCTGTGCTTGGGGGTGGTAGCCAGCGCCATTCGGACTAATCGGGGTGAAGGGGACCTTCTTTTTAACCCCCGGGTCGTGACTCGAGTGTCTACGACATGTCCAGAGTGGTTGACCAGCTTTGTACCCTCTTAAGCTCCCTTTGGCAACAAGACTGCCAGAACAGAGGCCCTCGCTATGCATGTAGCGAATCAGAATAGGAAATGAGGGGCTCGTTGAAAATAACACAGAAATAAGGGTTGGCAGTCGAGAAAACCTCGGAAAGCAAAGGGGAGGATGTGGTAGATCATTGAAACAGATTAAGAATTTGGAAAGAAAGAAAGAAAGTGAAGAAAAAATGCCCGCCAGGTGGGATCCGAACCCACGACCTCCAGAATACCGGTCTGGTGCGATAACCACTACGCTACCGGCGGGGCGATTTTCCCATTCACTTTCTGGGGTATTTATGTTAGGTATGTTTGTTTCCTGTGCTTGGGGGTGGTAGCCAGCGCCATTCGGACTAATCGGGGTGAAGGGGACCTTCTTTTTAACCCCCGGGTCGTGACTCGAGTGTCTACGACATGTCCAGAGTGGTTGACCAGCTTTGAACCCTCTTAAGCTCCCTTTGGCAACAAGACTGCCAGAACAGAGGCCCTCGCTATGCATGTAGCGAATCAGAATAGGAAATGAGGGGCTCGTTGAAAATAACACAGAAATAAGGGTTGGCAGTCGAGAAAACCTCGGAAAGCAAAGGGGAGGATGTGGTAGATCATTGAAACAGATTAAGAATTTGGAAAGAAAGAAAGAAAGTGAAGAAAAAATGCCCGCCAGGTGGGATCCGAACCCACGACCTCCAGAATACCGGTCTGGTACGATAACCACTACGCTACCGGCGGGGCGATTTTCCCATTCACTTTCTGGGGTATTTATGTTAGGTATGTTTGTTTCCTGTGCTTGGGGGTGGTAGCCAGCGCCATTCGGACTAATCGGGGTGAAGGGGACCTTCTTTTTAACCCCCGGGTCGTGACTCGAGTGTCTACGACATGTCCAGAGTGGTTGACCAGCTTTGAACCCTCTTAAGCTCCCTTTGGCAACAAGACTGCCAGAACAGAGGCCCTCGCTATGCATGTAGCGAATCAGAATAGGAAATGAGGGGCTCGTTGAAAATAACACAGAGATAAGGGTTGGCAGTCGAGAAAACCTCGGAAAGCAAAGGGGAGGATGTGGTAGATCATTGAAACAGATTAAGAATTTGGAAAGAAAGAAAGAAAGTGAAGAAAAAATGCCCGCCAGGTGGGATCCGAACCCACGACCTCCAGAATACCGGTCTGGTGCGATAACCAATACGCTACCGGCGGGGCGATTTTCCCATTCACTTTCTGGGGTATTTATGCTAGGTACGTTTGTTTCCTGTGCTTGGGGGTGGCAGCCAGCGCCATTCGGACTAATCGGGGTGAAGGGGACCTTCTTTTTAACCCCCGGGTCGTGACTCGAGTGTCTACGACATGTCCAGAGTGGTTGACCAGCTTTGAACCCTCTTAAGCTCCCTTTGGCAACAAGACTGCCAGAACAGAGGCCCTCGCTATGCATGTAGCGAATCAGAATAGGAAATGAGGGGCTCGTTGAAAATAACACAAAAATAAGGGTTGGCAGTCGAGAAAACCTCGGAAAGCAAAGGGGAGGATGTGGTAGATCATTGAAACAGATTAAGAATTTGGAAAGAAAGAAAGAAAGTGAAGAAAAAATGCCCACCAGGTGGGATCCGAACCCACGACCTCCAGAATACCGGTCTGGTGCGATAACCACTGCGCTACCGGCGGGGCGATTTTGCCATTCACTTTCTGGGGTATTTATGTTAGGTATGTTTGTTTCCTGTGCTTGGGGGTGGTAGCCAGCGCCATTCGGACTAATCGGGGTGAAGGGGACCCTCTTTTTAACCCCCGGGTCGTGACTCGAGTGTCTACGACATGTCCAGAGTGGTTGACCAGCTTTGAACCCTCTTAAGCTCCCTTTGGCAACAAGACTGCCAGAACAGAGGCCCTCGCTATGCATGTAGCGAATCAGAATAGGAAATGAGGGGCTCGTTGAAAATAACACAGAAATAAGGGTTGGCAGTCGAGAAAACCTCGGAAAGCAAAGGAGAGGATGTGGTAGATCATTGAAACAGATTAAGAATTTGGAAAGAAAGAAAGAAAGTGAAGAAAAAATGCCCGCCAGGTGAGATCCGAACCCACGACCTCCAGAATACCGGTCTGGTGCGATAACCACTACGCTACCGGCGGGGCGATTTTCCCATTCACTTTCTGGGGTATTTATGTTAGGTATGTTTGTTTCCTGTGCTTGGGGGTGGTAGCCAGCGCCATTCGGACTAATCGGGGTGAAGGGGACCTTCTTTTTAACCCCCGGGTCGTGACTCGAGTGTCTACGACATGTCCAGAGTGGTTGACCAGCTTTGAACCCTCTTAAGCTCCCTTTGGCAACAAGACTGCCAGAACAGAGGCCCTCGCTATGCATGTAGCGAATCAGAATAGGAAATGAGGGGCTCGTTGAAAATAACACAGAAATAAGGGTTGGCAGTCGAGAAAACCTCGGAAAGCAAAGGGGAGGATGTGGTAGATCATTGAAACAGATTAAGAATTTGGAAAGAAAGAAAGAAAGTGAAGAAAAAATGCCCGCCAGGTGGGATCCGAACCCACGACCTCCAGAATACCGGTCTGGTGCGATAACCAATACGCTACCGGCGGGGCGATTTTCCCATTCACTTTCTGGGGTATTTATGCTAGGTATGTTTGTTTCCTGTGCTTGGGGGTGGTAGCCAGCGCCATTCGGACTAATCGGGGTGAAGGGGACCTTCTTTTTAACCCCCGGGTCGTGACTCGAGTGTCTACGACATGTCCAGAGTGGTTGACCAGCTTTGTACCCTCTTAAGCTCCCTTTGGCAACAAGACTGCCAGAACAGAGGCCCTCGCTATGCATGTAGCGAATCAGAATAGGAAATGAGGGGCTCGTTGAAAATAACACAGAAATAAGGGTTGGCAGTCGAGAAAACCTCGGAAAGCAAAGGGGAGGATGTGGTAGATCATTGAAACAGATTAAGAATTTGGAAAGAAAGAAAGAAAGTGAAGAAAAAATGCCCGCCAGGTGGGATCCGAACCCACGACCTCCAGAATACCGGTCTGGTGCGATAACCACTACGCTACCGGCGGGGCGATTTTCCCATTCACTTTCTGGGGTATTTATGTTAGGTATGTTTGTTTCCTGTGCTTGGGGGTGGTAGCCAGCGCCATTCGGACTAATCGGGGTGAAGGGGACCTTCTTTTTAACCCCCGGGTCGTGACTCGAGTGTCTACGACATGTCCAGAGTGGTTGACCAGCTTTGAACCCTCTTAAGCTCCCTTTGGCAACAAGACTGCCAGAACAGAGGCCCTCGCTATGCATGTAGCGAATCAGAATAGGAAATGAGGGGCTCGTTGAAAATAACACAGAAATAAGGGTTGGCAGTCGAGAAAACCTCGGAAAGCAAAGGGGAGGATGTGGTAGATCATTGAAACAGATTAAGAATTTGGAAAGAAAGAAAGAAAGTGAAGAAAAAATGCCCGCCAGGTGGGATCCGAACCCACGACCTCCAGAATACCGGTCTGGTACGATAACCACTACGCTACCGGCGGGGCGATTTTCCCATTCACTTTCTGGGGTATTTATGTTAGGTATGTTTGTTTCCTGTGCTTGGGGGTGGTAGCCAGCGCCATTCGGACTAATCGGGGTGAAGGGGACCTTCTTTTTAACCCCCGGGTCGTGACTCGAGTGTCTACGACATGTCCAGAGTGGTTGACCAGCTTTGAACCCTCTTAAGCTCCCTTTGGCAACAAGACTGCCAGAACAGAGGCCCTCGCTATGCATGTAGCGAATCAGAATAGGAAATGAGGGGCTCGTTGAAAATAACACAGAGATAAGGGTTGGCAGTCGAGAAAACCTCGGAAAGCAAAGGGGAGGATGTGGTAGATCATTGAAACAGATTAAGAATTTGGAAAGAAAGAAAGAAAGTGAAGAAAAAATGCCCGCCAGGTGGGATCCGAACCCACGACCTCCAGAATACCGGTCTGGTGCGATAACCAATACGCTACCGGCGGGGCGATTTTCCCATTCACTTTCTGGGGTATTTATGCTAGGTACGTTTGTTTCCTGTGCTTGGGGGTGGCAGCCAGCGCCATTCGGACTAATCGGGGTGAAGGGGACCTTCTTTTTAACCCCCGGGTCGTGACTCGAGTGTCTACGACATGTCCAGAGTGGTTGACCAGCTTTGAACCCTCTTAAGCTCCCTTTGGCAACAAGACTGCCAGAACAGAGGCCCTCGCTATGCATGTAGCGAATCAGAATAGGAAATGAGGGGCTCGTTGAAAATAACACAAAAATAAGGGTTGGCAGTCGAGAAAACCTCGGAAAGCAAAGGGGAGGATGTGGTAGATCATTGAAACAGATTAAGAATTTGGAAAGAAAGAAAGAAAGTGAAGAAAAAATGCCCACCAGGTGGGATCCGAACCCACGACCTCCAGAATACCGGTCTGGTGCGATAACCACTGCGCTACCGGCGGGGCGATTTTGCCATTCACTTTCTGGGGTATTTATGTTAGGTATGTTTGTTTCCTGTGCTTGGGGGTGGTAGCCAGCGCCATTCGGACTAATCGGGGTGAAGGGGACCCTCTTTTTAACCCCCGGGTCGTGACTCGAGTGTCTACGACATGTCCAGAGTGGTTGACCAGCTTTGAACCCTCTTAAGCTCCCTTTGGCAACAAGACTGCCAGAACAGAGGCCCTCGCTATGCATGTAGCGAATCAGAATAGGAAATGAGGGGCTCGTTGAAAATAACACAGAAATAAGGGTTGGCAGTCGAGAAAACCTCGGAAAGCAAAGGAGAGGATGTGGTAGATCATTGAAACAGATTAAGAATTTGGAAAGAAAGAAAGAAAGTGAAGAAAAAATGCCCGCCAGGTGAGATCCGAACCCACGACCTCCAGAATACCGGTCTGGTGCGATAACCACTACGCTACCGGCGGGGCGATTTTCCCATTCACTTTCTGGGGTATTTATGTTAGGTATGTTTGTTTCCTGTGCTTGGGGGTGGTAGCCAGCGCCATTCGGACTAATCGGGGTGAAGGGGACCTTCTTTTTAACCCCCGGGTCGTGACTCGAGTGTCTACGACATGTCCAGAGTGGTTGACCAGCTTTGAACCCTCTTAAGCTCCCTTTGGCAACAAGACTGCCAGAACAGAGGCCCTCGCTATGCATGTAGCGAATCAGAATAGGAAATGAGGGGCTCGTTGAAAATAACACAGAAATAAGGGTTGGCAGTCGAGAAAACCTCGGAAAGCAAAGGGGAGGATGTGGTAGATCATTGAAACAGATTAAGAATTTGGAAAGAAAGAAAGAAAGTGAAGAAAAAATGCCCGCCAGGTGGGATCCGAACCCACGACCTCCAGAATACCGGTCTGGTACGATAACCACTACGCTACCGGCGGGGCGATTTTCCCATTCACTTTCTGGGGTATTTATGTTAGGTATGTTTGTTTCCTGTGCTTGGGGGTGGTAGCCAGCGCCATTCGGACTAATCGGGGTGAAGGGGACCTTCTTTTTAACCCCCGGGTCGTGACTCGAGTGTCTACGACATGTCCAGAGTGGTTGACCAGCTTTGAACCCTCTTAAGCTCCCTTTGGCAACAAGACTGCCAGAACAGAGGCCCTCGCTATGCATGTAGCGAATCAGAATAGGAAATGAGGGGCTCGTTGAAAATAACACAGAGATAAGGGTTGGCAGTCGAGAAAACCTCGGAAAGCAAAGGGGAGGATGTGGTAGATCATTGAAACAGATTAAGAATTTGGAAAGAAAGAAAGAAAGTGAAGAAAAAATGCCCGCCAGGTGGGATCCGAACCCACGACCTCCAGAATACCGGTCTGGTGCGATAACCAATACGCTACCGGCGGGGCGATTTTCCCATTCACTTTCTGGGGTATTTATGCTAGGTATGTTTGTTTCCTGTGCTTGGGGGTGGCAGCCAGCGCCATTCGGACTAATCGGGGTGAAGGGGACCTTCTTTTTAACCCCCGGGTCGTGACTCGAGTGTCTACGACATGTCCAGAGTGGTTGACCAGCTTTGAACCCTCTTAAGCTCCCTTTGGCAACAAGACTGCCAGAACAGAGGCCCTCGCTATGCATGTAGCGAATCAGAATAGGAAATGTGGGGCTCGTTGAAAATAACACAAAAATAAGGGTTGGCAGTCGAGAAAACCTCGGAAAGCAAAGGGGAGGATGTGGTAGATCATTGAAACAGATTAAGAATTTGGAAAGAAAGAAAGAAAGTGAAGAAAAAATGCCCACCAGGTGGGATCCGAACCCACGACCTCCAGAATACCGGTCTGGTGCGATAACCACTGCGCTACCGGCGGGGCGATTTTGCCATTCACTTTCTGGGGTATTTATGTTAGGTATGTTTGTTTCCTGTGCTTGGGGGTGGTAGCCAGCGCCATTCGGACTAATCGGGGTGAAGGGGACCCTCTTTTTAACCCCCGGGTCGTGACTCGAGTGTCTACGACATGTCCAGAGTGGTTGACCAGCTTTGAACCCTCTTAAGCTCCCTTTGGCAACAAGACTGCCAGAACAGAGGCCCTCGCTATGCATGTAGCGAATCAGAATAGGAAATGAGGGGCTCGTTGAAAATAACACAGAAATAAGGGTTGGCAGTCGAGAAAACCTCGGAAAGCAAAGGGGAGGATGTGGTAGATCATTGAAACAGATTAAGAATTTGGAAAGAAAGAAAGAAAGTGAAGAAAAAATGCCCGCCAGGTGGGATCCGAACCCACGACCTCCAGAATACCGGTCTGGTGCGATAACCAATACGCTACCGGCGGGGCGATTTTCCCATTCACTTTCTGGGGTATTTATGCTAGGTATGTTTGTTTCCTGTGCTTGGGGGTGGTAGCCAGCGCCATTCGGACTAATCGGGGTGAAGGGGACCTTCTTTTTAACCCCCGGGTCGTGACTCGAGTGTCTACGACATGTCCAGAGTGGTTGACCAGCTTTGTACCCTCTTAAGCTCCCTTTGGCAACAAGACTGCCAGAACAGAGGCCCTCGCTATGCATGTAGCGAATCAGAATAGGAAATGAGGGGCTCGTTGAAAATAACACAGAAATAAGGGTTGGCAGTCGAGAAAACCTCGGAAAGCAAAGGGGAGGATGTGGTAGATCATTGAAACAGATTAAGAATTTGGAAAGAAAGAAAGAAAGTGAAGAAAAAATGCCCGCCAGGTGGGATCCGAACCCACGACCTCCAGAATACCGGTCTGGTGCGATAACCACTACGCTACCGGCGGGGCGATTTTCCCATTCACTTTCTGGGGTATTTATGTTAGGTATGTTTGTTTCCTGTGCTTGGGGGTGGTAGCCAGCGCCATTCGGACTAATCGGGGTGAAGGGGACCTTCTTTTTAACCCCCGGGTCGTGACTCGAGTGTCTACGACATGTCCAGAGTGGTTGACCAGCTTTGAACCCTCTTAAGCTCCCTTTGGCAACAAGACTGCCAGAACAGAGGCCCTCGCTATGCATGTAGCGAATCAGAATAGGAAATGAGGGGCTCGTTGAAAATAACACAGAAATAAGGGTTGGCAGTCGAGAAAACCTCGGAAAGCAAAGGGGAGGATGTGGTAGATCATTGAAACAGATTAAGAATTTGGAAAGAAAGAAAGAAAGTGAAGAAAAAATGCCCGCCAGGTGGGATCCGAACCCACGACCTCCAGAATACCGGTCTGGTACGATAACCACTACGCTACCGGCGGGGCGATTTTCCCATTCACTTTCTGGGGTATTTATGTTAGGTATGTTTGTTTCCTGTGCTTGGGGGTGGTAGCCAGCGCCATTCGGACTAATCGGGGTGAAGGGGACCTTCTTTTTAACCCCCGGGTCGTGACTCGAGTGTCTACGACATGTCCAGAGTGGTTGACCAGCTTTGAACCCTCTTAAGCTCCCTTTGGCAACAAGACTGCCAGAACAGAGGCCCTCGCTATGCATGTAGCGAATCAGAATAGGAAATGAGGGGCTCGTTGAAAATAACACAGAGATAAGGGTTGGCAGTCGAGAAAACCTCGGAAAGCAAAGGGGAGGATGTGGTAGATCATTGAAACAGATTAAGAATTTGGAAAGAAAGAAAGAAAGTGAAGAAAAAATGCCCGCCAGGTGGGATCCGAACCCACGACCTCCAGAATACCGGTCTGGTGCGATAACCAATACGCTACCGGCGGGGCGATTTTCCCATTCACTTTCTGGGGTATTTATGCTAGGTATGTTTGTTTCCTGTGCTTGGGGGTGGCAGCCAGCGCCATTCGGACTAATCGGGGTGAAGGGGACCTTCTTTTTAACCCCCGGGTCGTGACTCGAGTGTCTACGACATGTCCAGAGTGGTTGACCAGCTTTGAACCCTCTTAAGCTCCCTTTGGCAACAAGACTGCCAGAACAGAGGCCCTCGCTATGCATGTAGCGAATCAGAATAGGAAATGAGGGGCTCGTTGAAAATAACACAAAAATAAGGGTTGGCAGTCGAGAAAACCTCGGAAAGCAAAGGGGAGGATGTGGTAGATCATTGAAACAGATTAAGAATTTGGAAAGAAAGAAAGAAAGTGAAGAAAAAATGCCCACCAGGTGGGATCCGAACCCACGACCTCCAGAATACCGGTCTGGTGCGATAACCACTGCGCTACCGGCGGGGCGATTTTGCCATTCACTTTCTGGGGTATTTATGTTAGGTATGTTTGTTTCCTGTGCTTGGGGGTGGTAGCCAGCGCCATTCGGACTAATCGGGGTGAAGGGGACCCTCTTTTTAACCCCCGGGTCGTGACTCGAGTGTCTACGACATGTCCAGAGTGGTTGACCAGCTTTGAACCCTCTTAAGCTCCCTTTGGCAACAAGACTGCCAGAACAGAGGCCCTCGCTATGCATGTAGCGAATCAGAATAGGAAATGAGGGGCTCGTTGAAAATAACACAGAAATAAGGGTTGGCAGTCGAGAAAACCTCGGAAAGCAAAGGGGAGGATGTGGTAGATCATTGAAACAGATTAAGAATTTGGAAAGAAAGAAAGAAAGTGAAGAAAAAATGCCCGCCAGGTGAGATCCGAACCCACGACCTCCAGAATACCGGTCTGGTGCGATAACCACTACGCTACCGGCGGGGCGATTTTCCCATTCACTTTCTGGGGTATTTATGTTAGGTATGTTTGTTTCCTGTGCTTGGGGGTGGTAGCCAGCGCCATTCGGACTAATCGGGGTGAAGGGGACCTTCTTTTTAACCCCCGGGTCGTGACTCGAGTGTCTACGACATGTCCAGAGTGGTTGACCAGCTTTGAACCCTCTTAAGCTCCCTTTGGCAACAAGACTGCCAGAACAGAGGCCCTCGCTATGCATGTAGCGAATCAGAATAGGAAATGAGGGGCTCGTTGAAAATAACACAGAAATAAGGGTTGGCAGTCGAGAAAACCTCGGAAAGCAAAGGGGAGGATGTGGTAGACCATTGAAACAGATTAAGAATTTGGAAAGAAAGAAAGAAAGTGAAGAAAAAATGCCCGCTAGGTGGGATCCGAACCCACGACCTCCAGAATACCGGTCTGGTGAGATAACCAATACGCTACCGGCGGGGCGATTTTCCCATTCACTTTCTGGGGTATTTATGCTAGGTATGTTTGTTTCCTGTGCTTGGGGGTGGTAGCCACCGCCATTCGGACTAATCGGGGTGAAGGGGACCTTCTTTTTAACCCCCGGGTCGTGACTCGAGTGTCTACGACATGTCCAGAGTGGTTGACCAGCTTTGAACCCTCTTAAGCTCCCTTTGGCAACAAGACTGCCAGAACAGAGGCCCTCGCTATGCATGTAGCGAATCAGAATAGGAAATGAGGGGCTCGTTGAAAATAACACAGAAATAAGGGTTGGCAGTCGAGAAAACCTCGGAAAGCAAAGGGGAGGATGTGGTAGATCATTGAAACAGATTAAGAATTTGGAAAGAAAGAAAGAAAGTGAAGAAAAAATGCCCGCCAGGTGGGATCCGAACCCACGACCTCCAGAATACCGGTCTGGTGCGATAACCACTACGCTACCGGCGGGGAAATTTTCCCATTCACTTTCTGGGGTATTTATGTTAGGTATGTTTGTTTCCTGTGCTTGGGGGTGGTAGCCAGCGCCATTCGGACTAATCGGGGTGAAGGGGACCTTCTTTTTAACCCCCGGGTCGTGACTCGAGTGTCTACGACATGTCCAGAGTGGTTGACCAGCTTTGAACCCTCTTAAGCTCCCTTTGGCAACAAGACTGCCAGAACAGAGGCCCTCGCTATGCATGTAGCGAATCAGAATAGGAAATGAGGGGCTCGTTGAAAATAACACAGAAATAAGGGTTGGCAGTCGAGAAAACCTCGGAAAGCAAAGGGGAGGATGTGGTAGATCATTGAAACAGATTAAGAATTTGGAAAGAAAGAAAGAAAGTGAAGAAAAAATGCCCGCCAGGTTGGATCCGAACCCACGACCTCCAGAATACCGGTCTGGTGCGATAACCACTACGCTACCGGCGGGGCGATTTTCCCATTCACTTTCTGGGGTATTTATGTTAGGTATGTTTGTTTCCTGTGCTTGGGGGTGGTAGCCAGCGCCATTCGGACTAATCGGGGTGAAGGGGACCTTCTTTTTAACCCCCGGGTCGTGACTCTAGTGTCTACGACATGTCCAGAGTGGTTGACCAGCTTTGAACCCTCTTAAGCTCCCTTTGGCAACAAGACTGCCAGAACAGAGGCCCTCGCTATGCATGTAGCGAATCAGAATAGGAAATGAGGGGCTCGTTGAAAATAACACAGAAATAAGGGTTGGCAGTCGAGAAAACCTCGGAAAGCAAAGGGGAGGATGTGGTAGATCATTGAAACAGATTAAGAATTTGGAAAGAAAGAAAGAAAGTGAAGAAAAAATGCCCGCCAGGTGGGATCCGAACCCACGACCTCCAGAATACCGGTCTGGTGCGATAACCAATACGCTACCGGCGGGGCGATTTTCCCATTCACTTTCTGGGGTATTTATGCTAGGTATGTTTGTTTCCTGTGCTTGGGGGTGGCAGCCAGCGCCATTCGGACTAATCGGGGTGAAGGGGACCTTCTTTTTAACCCCCGGGTCGTGACTCGAGTGTCTACGACATGTCCAGAGTGGTTGACCAGCTTTGAACCCTCTTAAGCTCCCTTTCGCAACAAGACTGCCAGAACAGAGGCCCTCGCTATGCATGTAGCGAATCAGAATAGGAAATGAGGGGCTCGTTGAAAATAACACAGAAATAAGGGTTGGCAGTCGAGAAAACCTCGGAAAGCAAAGGGGAGGATGTGGTAGATCATTGAAACAGATTAAGAATTTGGAAAGAAAGAAAGAAAGTGAAGAAAAAATGCCCACCAGGTGGGATCCGAACCCACGACCTCCAGAATACCGGTCTGGTGCGATAACCACTACGCTACCGGCGGGGCGATTTTCCCATTCACTTTCTGGGGTATTTATGTTAGGTATGTTTGTTTCCTGTGCTTGGGGGTGGTAGCCAGCGCCATTCGGACTAATCGGGGTGAAGGGGACCTTCTTTTTAACCCCCGGGTCGTGACTCGAGTGTCTACGACATGTCCAGAGTGGTTGACCAGCTTTGAACCCTCTTAAGCTCCCTTTGGCAACAAGACTGCCAGAACAGAGGCCCTCGCTATGCATGTAGCGAATCAGAATAGGAAATGAGGGGCTCGTTGAAAATAACACAGAAATAAGGGTTGGCAGTCGAGAAAACCTCGGAAAGCAAAGGGGAGGATGTGGTAGATCCTTGAAACAGATTAAGAATTTGGAAAGAAAGAAAGAAAGTGAAGAAAAAATGCCCGCCAGGTGGGATCCGAACCCACGACCTCCAGAATACCGGTCTGGTGCGATAACCACTACGCTACCGGCGGGGCGATTTTCCCATTCACTTTCTGGGGTATTTATGTTAGGTATGTTTGTTTCCTGTGCTTGGGGGTGGTAGCCAGCGCCATTCGGACTAATCGGGGTGAAGGGGACCTTCTTTTTAACCCCCGGGTCGTGACTCGAGTGTCTACGACATGCCCAGAGTGGTTGACCAGCTTTGAACCCTCTTAAGCTCCCTTTGGCAACAAGACTGCCAGAACAGAGGCCCTCGCTATGCATGTAGCGAATCAGAATAGGAAATGAGGGGCTCGTTGAAAATAACACAGAAATAAGGGTTGGCAGTCGAGAAAACCTCGGAAAGCAAAGGGGAGGATGTGGTAGATCATTGAAACAGATTAAGAATTTGGAAAGAAAGAAAGAAAGTGAAGAAAAAATGCCCGCCAGGTGGGATCCGAACCCACGACCTCCAGAATACCGGTCTGGTGCGATAACCACTACGCTACCGGCGGGGCGATTTTCCCATTCACTTTCTGGGGTATTTATGTTAGGTATGTTTGTTTCCTGTGCTTGGGGGTGGTAGCCAGCGCCATTCGGACTAATCGGGGTGAAGGGGACCTTCTTTTTAACCCCCGGGTCGTGACTCGAGTGTCTACGACATGTCCAGAGTGGTTGACCAGCTTTGAACCCTCTTAAGCTCCCTTTGGCAACAAGACTGCCAGAACAGAGGCCCTCGCTATGCATGTAGCGAATCAGAATAGGAAATGAGGGGCTCGTTGAAAATAACACAGAAATAAGGGTTGGCAGTCGAGAAAACCTCGGAAAGCAAAGGGGAGGATGTGGTAGATCATTGAAACAGATTAAGAATTTGGAAAGAAAGAAAGAGAGTGAAGAAAAAATGCCCGCCAGGTGGGATCCGAACCCACGACCTCCAGAATACCGGTCTGGGTTCGGATCCCACCTGGCGGGCATTTTTTCTTCACTTTCTTTCTTTCTTTCCAAATTCTTAATCTGTTTCAATAATCTACCACATCCTCCCCTTTGCTTTCCGAGGTTTTCTCGACTGCCAACCCTTATTTCTGTGTTATTTTCAACGAGCCCCTCATTTCCTATTCTGATTCGCTACATGCATAGCGAGGGCCTCTGTTCTGGCAGTCTTGTTGCCAAAGGGAGCTTAAGAGGGTTCAAAGCTGGTCAACCACTCTGGACATGTCGTAGACACTCGAGTCACGACCCGGGGGTTAAAAAGAAGGTCCCCTTCACCCCGATTAGTCCGAATGGCGCTGGCTACCACCCCCAAGCACAGGAAACAAACATACCTAACATAAATACCCCAGAAAGTGAATGGGAAAATCGCCCCGCCGGTAGCGTAGTGGTTATCGCACCAGACCGGTATTCTGGAGGTCGTGGGTTCGGATCCCACCTGGCGGGCATTTTTTCTTCACTTTCTTTCTTTCTTTCCAAATTCTTAATCTGTTTCAATGATCTACCACATCCTCCCCTTTGCTTTCCGAGGTTTTCTCGACTGCCAACCCTTATTTCTGTGTTATATATATATATATATATATATATATATATATATATATATATATATATATATATATATATATATATATATATATATATACTTGAGAAAATGGTACACGCACGATTAAAAACAAAAACAGTGGTTTACTGACGTTTCGACTGCGGGACCAGTCTTCATCTTGAGTAACATACAACGTTGGAGCACGCACGCTTATATAGGTGCAGAGGGTGTGCTGCAGTGTATATAAGCGCCTATATATAAGCACCTATATAATATGTATATAAGCGCCTATATGCAGTGTATATAAGCACCTATATAAGCGTGCGTGCTCCAACGTTGTATGTTACTCAAGATGAAGACTGGTCCCGGAGTCGAAACGTCAGTAAACCACTGTTTTTGTTTTTAATCGTGCGTCTACCTTTTTCTCAAGTATTTTTCTGGCTCCTCGAGAAGTTTTCTTTTACTGCTTATATATATATATACATATATATATACGAAACGAAAACTTTGAACAAGGTAAAAGCAGGATTGTTGCCAAGGTTTCAGCAAAGAGACTTGATTTCGCTGCTGAAGACTCTTCGCTGAAACGTTGGCAACAATCGGGCGTTTACCAGGTTCAACTTCTTCTTTTCTTGTGTTCTCTACCACCTTCAAAGTTCTACTGCTCCCTATATATATATATATACATGTGTGTATATATATATATGTATTTATATAAATATAAATATATATATATATGCAATTAGTAGAGATAGAGACACACGAGAAAGACATTAAAAACAAATATAAAAGTTTACAGACGTTACAGGAAGAGGTCTTTCTTTCTTCAGAGGGCCGAATAAGTTGGTTTGAGAGTTATATATATACAGAAAATGTAGCAAGGTAGAGGGCAGGGTAAGAGAAGGGAAAGTTTGTACAAATGGATCATGGTTGGTTGGCAGCAAAATAATGAAAGATGTGGAAGAGAGAGCAGGAAAAAATAATAACAAATAAAAATTATAAAACGGATAATAAGGACACACAGTCACGCGGTACGAACATGGGAAAGAAAGAGAAGAGCCAAACACGAAGAAAGAAAAAAACGGAGAAAAAAATTAACCAGGTAATTCCCTCCTACCCGGTGGGAACAGGGGTGAAAGAGGGATCAAAGCAAGATATGCCCATGCACGTGTTTGACATGTGCAAAAAAATCAGTCACGCGGAACGAAGAAGGTTCAAAGAAGATATGCCCATGCACAAAAAGGGCGAACATCTGCTCATAGAGACTCTTTATAGGAATCAGTGTAAGGTCATTGAAACATGAGACACTTGACTTCTGTTGGTGGGATGGTCGCTCCCAGAAGCACTAGGACAGGCAGTTTCGACAGGAAATGAGTGTACAGTGCTCCCGGATAGAAACCCGACACTGCGAGCACGTGGCCGCTTTACATGCAGTGCCGCCCATGAACGCCTGTTGAAGCTAGGTGTTGCATTGTGGTATACTGCGAGGATAAGAGCGTGTTGACCGTAGGCTTACTGCTTCCGGTTGCTGTTGAGTGGGACCATGGTTCATCGCAGCGACAGCGGGGCGCTGCGAGCCTGGAGCGCTGGAATGCGTTTGTGCGCCGACGGTTCTTGCCCCGCTGTACGGGCAGCCGATTTCGCAACATCGTGTGCGCGTGTTCTTGTTACACTTGCCCTTACAATGCGCACAGTAATTTTCATGTAATGCACAGTCACGCCCATCTGAATAAAAGAAACTTCTTTACGAAGGAACAGCAAACTTTATTCGAGGATGTAAAATAAAAAAAAGAGGGAAGACGGCTTTGCAGGTACGTTCGAGTGTGGTGGGGTGCATTAGTACTTCGTCGGTTCTCGTCTTTTTTTGATGTATATCATGGAATAAAGTTAGCATTTCCTTCCTGCAGACGCTCGTTTTGTTCATATAAGCGTGACCGTGCCTTACATGCACATTATCTGTGTCGCATCGGAAGGGCTCGCGTAAGAAGAGCGCGCGAGCAGACGATGTCACGAATTTGGCTGCGCGGACTGCAGGACGGCTACCACCGGCGCAAGAACGCGCTCCAAGCTCGCAGCGCACCGCTGTCGCTGCGGGGAAACACAACCCCGTTTATTGGCAACCGGAAGCAGCTAGCCTTAGGTTAAAACGCTCTCATCCCTGTGGTATACCACAATGCAACACCTACCTTCCACGGGCGCCCACCGGCGGCGCTGCATGTACAGCAGGCCGAGCTGTCGAGTACAGTCGAGTTCGAGCTGTGGAGGTGTGCGGACGTACAGAGCGCGGCGCAGCCATCGACGACGAAACCGGATAAGTGTTTCAAATTTATTATTCCTTTTTTAGAGTGACCATGTTTTAGAGAGAGATGTAGGTTAGTTGAATGGGGCGGTAGTTGTTAGCGTAGGGAAGTGACCGAATCAGAGGTGTCGCGCGGTCGTTGCACGTGGCGGTTTGTAAGCGTTGGTAATTCGTGAAAGAAGAATTGATGCTGTAAGAAAGAATCGCACGTTGCGGATTACTTTTAGATTGGAGGGGAGCGCGCGAGAACGCGGCAGTGATGTAAGCCAGAGTTGGGCACGCCTTGGACGAGCATTACCATGCCTCAGAATAAGAAGCCGGGTGTGATGTGCACGGGGTGCGAGCACGAATACCCGCTCGAGGAGACGAGATTCGAGTCGGTCGAGGACGCGGAAGGGCAGGACTTCATGTGCAGAGTGTGTGTGCTAGCGTCGCGCCTCGACCGGCTCGAGGACGAAAAGGAGCAGCTCAGAGTTCAGGTAGGCGAGCTACAGAAGGATTTGAAGGATGAAAAAGAGCAGAGGAAGGCACTCAAAGCGAGGTTGGCGCAAATGGAGGTGAAAATGGCGACGAAGAATGACATCCCGACAAACGATGAAGCAGGTCACGAGGCAGATGGTTCGGCAGTGCTTGACCCCGAGAAGGGAAACGAGGAGGACAAAGATGCCACACCGGAAGACGATCCCGGACTGGCGCTGACTCAGCCGGCGCGGGAGCAGGTGGCCGCGCCGGGGGGCAGCCAGGAAAAGGAAGAAAGGCGCATGGTGATCGTGGCGGGGGACTCCAACATGCGGTACTCAGAAATGTAGATTAGAGGCCGGGTGAGAGAGGACGAGAGAGTGCAGGTTGGCGTGTTCCCGGGGCAGACGGTCAGGGTAGTGTTAGAAAAGGCAAAGGATAAAATGTGGGAAAATATGCAGGGGCAGAACCTAGTGATTATCGCAGGAGGAACCAATGACGTTCTGCAGGGAAGGGGCGCGGGAGTGCGCAAGCAGCTAGAAAAGGGGGTGAACGAACTTCGGGCGCTGTGCCCACATGTGCAGGTCGTCGTGAGCACAGAACCAGAGATAATTGGGAGAGGGGTACATGTGGAAAAGGAAGTGGTAGCGGTGAACCGAGACATACGGGCAAGGAGCTGAGTTTCGCTGTCGTAGACATCAACAGGGATGTCTGATGGATGGGCCGCAAAAGGGCGTTCCAGCGTGACGGAGTGCATTTCAACGGGCAGGTGGGAGCAGCCATCGGAAGACGACACGCGGCGCGAACTGTGGCTTTTTTAGGGGGCCCACAGGCCTTTGCGAAGATGGCGTAGACAAATGCAAGGAACAAAAGGAGATAGCGGGGTCGGTGCAGATCGGGGCAGGCAAACGAAAGGGACGACGACGGCGTGCAAAGAAGAGAGGGGGAAAACTGAATATCGCGTACATAAACATGCAGGGTGGCAGGAAAAGAGAGAAGTGGATGGAGATTACTAAGCAGCTAGAAGAGGAAGATATCCAGGTATACGCTGTGACCGATACGCACCTACGGGACTTGTAGGAACCTCCGGTAATCGGAGAGTATGTATGGGAAGGTTGTAACCGGACGGCTGGATTGAGAAAAGGCGGAGGAGTAGGTATGCTGGTACGGCAGGGGACTAATTGGAAGAGAGTGAAAGAAGACTGTAAAGAACATGTGTGGATGAAAGGGATAGTGGAAGGTAGGGAGATGGCTTTAGGGGTGTCTTACCTGTGGACGGGTAAGGATAGCAAAGAACAAAACGAAAAACTGGTGGCGTGTCTAAAAAAGGACATCGAAGATTTGAAACGTTCCGGGGAGGTACTATTGGTAGGGGACATGAACGCCCACATTGAAGATCTAGACGGGTACACCGACTTCAACGGAAATCTAATGCTAGATATGTGTGAGTACCAGAAGCTGATCATAGTAAATAGGGAACAAAAATGCGAGGGACAAATAACGTGGGAGTGTGTAGGAGACAGTCGAGTATTGACTACTGCCTTATTTCAGAGGAACTTTATGAATGGTTGGATGGAATGACCATAGATGAGGAAGGGGGCCACAGTCTGGGCAGTGACCACACGCGCATAAACCTCAGTTTTGGAAAACTGGGGGGCGAAAAAACGGGTCGACCGGTGCAGCGCACAAAGTTAAACAGCAAACAAATTGTGGATATAGCCAAAAGCATAGAGGCTGACATAGAAAGAAATCCTGGAGAAGAGTAGGAATATGTTAGGCTCATCAAGACTATGCAGGAAAAAATAGCCAAGGCAGAGGGGGCCAATCGATGGAGAGGAAAAAAACATCCAAAAGCTGGTGGAACAAAGAAATAAAGGCGGCGTTAGAGAGGCGTAAACAGGCGTCTAGAGAGCACAGGCAGGCCAAGAGGATGGGGAGACAGCAGGAGGAGGTGGACCTAAAATGGGAGCAGTATAAGGAAATGAAACAGGAAGTGCAGCAATTAGTGCAGGCGAAAATAAAGGGGGACAGCGAGCGATGGGTAGCGCAAATACGAGGAAGGGGTAGAGACGCGCCGAAAAGGTTTTGGAACCATGTGCAGGCCTTAGGGAAACGTACGAGTCCCACAGAAGGCGGTACTATAGAAAACGAGCAGGGGCAGATGCTCAAGGGAGAGGAAGCATTAGCATACCTGCACAAAATCATCACGGAGAAGTTCGGTAAGGTGGATGAAGAGGCCCCGCAGCGACAGAGAGATGTCGCGCCGGGTAGGCCGAAATGTCTGGAGATAGATGGGGACAAGCTGAAATGGAAAAGCGCAGAGGAAAAGGTCGCCAAGAATACCGCGGCAGGCACGGATGGGATACCGATGGAGTTGATTAACCAGTTAGGACCAAAGAGCAAAGGAAAACTACTGCAAGCAATCAGAACAAGGATAGAAGAAAAGGCAATACCGGCCTCGTGGCAAATGAGCAGGATGAACTTAGTGTACAAGGGCAAAGGAGTCAGGACAAACCCAAGCTCGTATAGGCCAGTAACCGTCACGTCAGTGCTGTACAGGTTAGCAATGCAGGCAGTGAAGTTCGAACTAGAGCAGTGGGTGGAAGAAAATAGGATATTAGGGGAGCTTCAAAATGGGTTTCGAAAGGACAGAAGACTAGACGACAACTTATTCGTGGTAAGCCAATGCATAGAGGTGGCGAAGATGCAAAACCGACCTTTGTGGTTAGCCTTTCTGTACATTAAAGCGGCGTATGATAATGTAGACAGGGAGCGGCTTTGGAGTATCCTGGAGGACGAGGGAGTTGGGGCAGAATTCATTAGCTTACTCCGGGAGCTATACCGGGAGAACCAAGTGCAAATAGTGTGGGAGAGGGTAACATACAATAGGCCTGTATACACCTACAAGGGTTTGAAACAAGGATGTCCTCTCTCTCCGCTGCTGTTCATGATCTACATGACGGGGTTAGAAAGGAAGCTAGAAGTCAGCACGATGGGGTTCGACTTATCCTACATGAAAAACGGGCAGGTAGTGGAACAACGGGTTCCGGGACTAATGTATGCAGACGACATATTGTTGATGGCAGACAACCGGATAAGTATGCAGGGCTTGATGGATATATGCGGTGAAGAAGCGACGCACCTAGGGCTATCTTTTAGCAGAGAAAAATCGGGGATCATGGTCTTTAATGACGGCGAGGAGCACAAAACAGTATCAGTGCAGCAAGTAGAAATACCATTGGTAAAAGAGTATAAATATTTAGGAGTATGGCTGAACAACAGCGAAGATTACACGCAGGCGCATGAGGCGCACCTTAAGACGAAAGGAAGACGGAACGCGGCTATAATGAAGCATAGAGCCCTCTGGGGATACAGCAAATACGAGGTGGTAAGGGGAGTCTGGAAAGGGGTCATGGTACCAGGATTAACTTTCGCTAATTCGGTTCTGTGCATGAAGCCAGAGACCCAAGCGAGCCTGGAAGTAAATCATAGGGCGGTAGGCAGATTGGCCCTAGGGGTCCACAGTAAAACTACAAATGAAGCGGTGCAAGGGGATATGGGCTGGTCGTCTTTCGAGGCGAGGGAGGCGCAGAGCAAGATAAAGTTTGAGGAGCGACTTCGTGACATGGAGGACGAAAAACGGGCTGCGAGGGTGTTTAAGTACCTGTATTTGAGGAGCGTGGACACGCGGTGGAGACGGAGGACCAGACAGCTGACCAAGCGGTACGGAAAGTCGGTAGGGGAAGGCGGGGTTTACACAACAGTTAAAAAGCAGGTAAAGGCAGCAGAGACGACGAAGTGGGCACAGAGAATGGAAGCGAAAAAAACCCTGGAGACTTATAGAGCAGATAAACGGGAAATTAAGAAGGAGGGATTCTATGGCAATACGAGAGGCAGTGCGTTGCTCTTCGAGGCACGGGCAGGGTGCTTAAGAACCCGGGTATACACGGGTAGCTACAGGCAGCAGGATGAAACGTGTGCATGCTGCGGCAGTGATCGGGAAACTATAGACCATATTGTCAGGAGCTGCACCGAGATACGGCCACCGCGGAGTGAGGGGGAAACGACGGTGGCGGAGGCTTTGGGATTTGGGGCGAGGGGGAACCTCAACTTTAAGGCCATAGAGGTGACGAAGAGGCGACTGGAGTGGTGGTGGAGGAAAAGTAGGGAAGGGATGGGTACGCAGGCAGAGTAATCATGCGGACGAGAATTTAGAACAGCGAAGGGAGAAAATAAGGAGGGTGGGAGCGATGAGTTTAAAACAGAAAAGAGGGAGAGATGGGAGGGAGGAAGCAAATCTATAGGTTAGCTGGGAGTAGGGCAAGTAAACGTAATAAAACAGGCAAGTCGGTTGCTGACAACCGACGCCCCGATTCAAAGGGAAAGCCACTAATCATCATCATCATCATCAGCCACGCGCTCGCAGTGTCGCGTTTTGATCCGTGAGCACTGTACATTGGTATACAAAGAACGGGAAGAAAAAAAAGACAAGGTCCAACAAGTCATGAAAAGATACAAAACAGACGGCAGGTGCACGCGTAGGACGCGGAAGCGGGTGGTATGCATCTGGCCGCCGCATGGTACCTGTTCAGGGAACGCCTAGGCGGTCAGCAACGAATATTAGAAAACAGCCATACAAAAAAGGAAAGATTACAGGAAAGCAATCACACACGCTCGCGTACACAAATTGATTACAAGGTGAGAGTATCAAAGCTAACAAACGTACCGCAGCCTTCTACCCAGAACATAATGTCCACACTTGTTTGTAAAATTTGGTTCAGTGAAGCCATTGTGCTGAAAAACGCGGTGCTAGCACGAAACTATACCCATCTACGAGAGCTCCCAAACTGATGGGCGAATATTATCGAGGGAAAGAAGTGAACAGGCACAACAATACACTGAGAAATGCAGTCGAAATTTTCATCGCAGGAAAGACACGTTAATTTCCCAAAACTTTCATTGATGCCAAACGACACTGACTTAAACTTGTAGATGAGATGGGACTCACAAACCTCACGATCGTGATGCGTTTAAAAACTATATTCAAGAATTGTGGCCTTCAGTTGTTCAAAGGAATGACCAAGAGTGTTAGCATGCTTTGATAGAGGCAGTGAAGGGAAGGTTTTTGCATGAGAGCGGTGATTCTTAAACCTCAAACGAAAGGGTGTTTCAGTCTGGCATATGTATTGTTTGCCGCTGAGGGTGCATTCCAGCAGATATACAACGTTGGCGGAATCACAGTTAAAGTTCCCTTTTACATTACAATAATAGTTTGAAGCTGTGTTGGCGGCGCGCTGTGTGGTGGTTATTTGTGGGCATACCTTACACCGTGGTTTGTTACAGGGCATGCAACCAGTAGTCTGTGGTCGGCTGATGCTGGATTTAGTGAGAACGTCGCCCAAATTTTTACTGCGTCTATAAACAACGCGTGGCGGCTCGGGAAATATTCTCTTTAGGCGTTCCCTATGAGCAAGGATATTGTGATGTTTCCTTAGTATGGATGCAACTTTCGGAGAAGAGGCCGAATGGGTGAAAACGAGGTTTGTTTGTTGCTGGGTTTTGGAACTGTTTTGTGGAGAAAGTCGGGACGGTTCAACTGGTTAGCTCGTGTAATCGCGTCATCAATCGCCTGCTCTGGGTATTTTTGTTTCAAGAGCACGGTTTTAAGTTCTCTTCAGTTAGAATCGAAATCCGCCTGACTTGTGCAGATTCGTCTAAAACGGTGAGATTGGCTATAAGATGTTGCAGTCTTGCATTGCAAGAGGCACGCCATATCGGAGATGTAAACGGTTACTATCACTATTGTTGATTCTAACAAGTTGGTAACGGTTTTGAAAGTAACCTTTAAACAAATTTGTATATATGCCGCTAAATCCGAACAATGACAATTTGGTAACGATAATACTGTGGTCAAAGGCATCGAATGCTTTCTTAAGGTCTATAAATAACCCAAGGGCTATAACATTACAATCAATTACTTGGTTTACACAATCTGCAAAGTCATCTAATAATGTAATGGTACTTCTTCCTGTACGAAAGCCATGTTGGGCTATGGACAGAAGCTGAAATTCATCGCAAAAGGACATCATGCGCCTATAAATAGCTTTCTCCAGTATACAGACCCCGCAGGACAATATATCAATGGGCCTATAATTTTCGCATTGGTCTTCTTTGCCCTGTTTGAAGGCAGGTATATTCAATAAAATTTTCATTCCTCTCGAAATTTCTCCTGTTTCTAGTATTTTTGAGAAAATGTACACAAGCAATGGTTTCTGCTTTTCGAACTGCAAAACCAGATCTGTAATTCGGATTCTGTCATAATCTGGCATTCTGTTTTGTATGTGTTTCTTGCGTATTGTGTACTTGCGTCTATAACGTAATTTATCTTGCTTAAAATATTTTGTGTTTCGTTGATTGATATATGTCTGCTTATAACGTGTGTTTCTGCCTGTTTAATGAATAACAGGAGATATCTCGTCAGTCTCTGACTGTGGGACCTCCTTCTTAAACCTTGTATTCTACACATTCTTGTTGTAACAGGAAATAAAATAAATTTAAATTCAAATTCCAGTGTGACAAGTGAGCTCAGCGGTCAATACACATATTAGATAGGACGGCGGGAACAGTGGGAACGCTCTCCGAGAACGCGGCTCCTTGGCTCTTGTCGCAGCTCCTAGGCGGCGCAGCGGTGCAATTCGGCGGCCTCTCCGGTGCTCCGTTTACTTTTGTGGGAACCTGTACTTCAGGTTCAGTATGCTGTTAGGGTTAGCATCATCAATGAAAAATTCAGGCGAATGCTTTTCGAAGAGTACCTGAAAAACAAACGGGACCAGTATTAAATAGCATTTTGAAATAAATGTGCTAATAAATGTAACAATGTGCTTACCGACGATATTGTGTAAGCTGAAAAAAAAACAAAAAAAGTCTTTGTGGCAAGTAACCATAAGCTCAGTTAAACTTTATGCATTTATCGGGATGTCTCACCATAACTGGGATCATTTCTAAGTCACTGCTCGACTTCATTTAAATGGTACCTACAAGGATGAACTTATCGTTTCTGCTACACGCCATAAATGGTACTTTAGCTTGCAAACAAATTATTTTATCCACATATCAATGCTCTAAGTAGTTCTTCAAGCTTGTTTTGATATTGTTGAAACGAATGCACGTAGATGTTTTATGCTACGATATTCCAAGGGCAAGAAAAACCTACTGGCACACGTGTACGGAAGACGAATGGCCGGAAATAAAAATATAAGCGTTACATTAAAAGGTGGTGTTTTAGAAAATACGTTTATTTTTCTGTCAGAATTGTCATCCCTATACATTTTCTATATCCCGGATTATGACAATTACGTTCACGTGGTTCAGGCAAGGGACAGGATGCGCCTGAATGTCTGGATACACACCCAAAAAATGGGCATAAGTGCAAGAAACAGGATACATGGGTTATTTGGCTCAGAATAGCACTGCAAAAATATTCAAGCAAAATTTGTTTGTTTCCATAAATGATCTCAAGATAGATAGAATTTAGCCCAGGAGGACGTACTCTATGACACTGAAGCCGCCTATGACGAGAACAGTACAAACGTATAGAAAGCGTGGAAATGGAAAGTTGCAAAACGTTTTCTACTTTTCATCCCTTGACACAATTTTTTAATTGGTGCTTGAGGTCTATGAGAAAAGCAGATGTTAGAGCTTAGTCCTTGTACTGCCCGTTCATGACGCCAGTACTTTGCACGATTGATGAAAGTTGTTCAGTAAGAACAAACTGTGTATATTATTTCTCTAAAGCCATATATGTAGGAACATCACTATCGGTGACATTCAATCGTACCTTCTCGACAATTATAGGCTGCTTTGCTCCGATGTCGTCTTGGCAGCGTTTACAAGTTGAATGCACCTCATCATTATATACATCATCATAATCAGCCTACCCAGGTACAACATCCGTAATACACAAAATAGGTGAAAGCAAATTTTCGTTCGGAATTTATTTGACATATATTGCCTTCTTTTAATAAAAATCTATAAATGAATAAAACCGTTCAAGTTTGGGAATGTACTCGGCCATGAAGGTATCATCTTTCTCACCCACAACTGAAATGCTCTGGTGTGACGAGTACACGATTAACAGCGGACTGCCTAGACTAAGTACATACAGCATTACCATAATCTGGGTGCAATACGCATGCGTTTTTTTTTCAACGTTAGCGTCCCATTCACATAGCCTATGAGCGGCACAAAGCTTTCTTCCTCCTCCGGGTTTTAGAGTAGGCTGCACTTGAGGAGGCAAGGGCACTTGATTTCTATAAGTTGAGCAGCGCAGCCTGTTGAAATGATGCCGCCTGAGCTGCAGCAACGCCATGGTTGGTCAGTGCCGATGATTAGGCAAACCTGTTAAAAAGTGAGGACTTCACAGAGTGAGTTTTTAAACCTTTGCGCGCATAAGGCAAAGAGTATGATACTAAACAGTGTGCCGTTCTAAACATCAAGCATCAAACATATAAATCAGCACGGGCCATATGTGTGGCCCGTGTACTTAAAACTACCGATTGATCTATATTTACCTTTTTCACTGGTATACCGAGTGCCACCTCCCGCCCCTGCCATGCAACGTCTTCCGTATCCGTCCCTGCAGCAGCACATGCAGCAAAAAATATTTCGTAACCATCTGAAGTAATCAATGGAGTGCTGTTGAGAAACGGAATAAGGTTCACTTTAAATAAAAAAATGGTTTTAAATTTACCATGCGAGGTGGCTTGGGACCAAAACAGCTTGCGTGACGCCATGGAGGAGGCTGCGTGTTTTTACTCTCCGAGCCTTTGAACTGGTTATTTGCACCTGCCGTTCTATGCGCCATCTGCGTGAGCAAGTGTTCTTAACATGGTGGTAGACGAGCTATTTTAATAGAAAAAAAAACGCAAAAAATAAACCTGTGGACTGCTGCCTGGCCCTTAGTAATCAAAGCTATTTCGACAATTTCATCAACATTTTTTTATGAACCTGTCGTAATTTTTTTTCTTTTTTGTCAATGTTACCTCCATGTGCAGCTGCCTCACTCTGAGTGGCGAGGTTGCAGTCACCTCCATCATGAAGCAGAGGCGTCGCTCACCGCAAATAAGAGTTGTTATAAAATTTTCAAAGGCGCTGGTTTCACTAGAGGGCAAAATGTGGCGCTCTTCCTCGACTGGGCAGCTGTCTTGAGGTTGCAGCACACGGGATAAGGAACAGGTCACACACCGGAACGCCTGCAGAACCGCGGCTGGCACCACACACTGAAGGGTCGGTGCTGGTAGTGGCCGGCCTGCACCAATGTTTAGACGCTGAGGTTCGCAGTAGCGGTCGTACGATACGGCTGGTGCCTCGGAGGCATCGTGGGTGACCATCCACTAACCGAAACTGCGTTAGCAAACAACCCTCCAGTGCGCAAAACAGCTACCATAGTTATATGCGTGCCGTACTCTTCAAGATCAACAACAAAATCAGACGGCAGGAAATTGCCGCACTCGCTCGCCGGCGCGCACCTCGTCTCGCGGCCCGAACTCTCACTCCCTTCCCCGTGGTCTCAAGCTTCATCCTGACACCGTTTCCTGCACTTGCATACTATTGTGTTCTCCCTGCGCTTTTAACTTCTCCCCCTGCGCCCTCATTTCTTTCCCACTTTAGGGGCGAAGCACCTGACGACCTAGCTTTGTCCGTGGCTAGTCCCTTGGCGTCCGTGTACACAGTGTTGCGCGTGCGCGAGGAGCATTGGATTGGAATGGATTAAATTGAGTTGCATCGGATTGGATTGGATGGAAATTGTATATACTGTACACACGCGTTGTCACTCATTTACGATTTACAGTAAGAAAATTCCCCGTGCTTCGCCCACTCGTCATGATTCACTTCGTGGAGATGCGTGAATTTTTTCCATACAGTGCAACTCGCGTTAATTAAGCACTCCGCCAGCCCCCGGTTGAGGATCGTGCCATCGGGGGGCATTGGCGTGCGAGTACGGCCTGCCCGACGCCTGACTGTAGCCGAGCTTCGCGAGTACGGCAGGCACATAACGGTGGCCGTCTTCGGGCCGCAGCAAGAAGGAGCGGTGAGGCCGCAATACGGACGACGCCCAAGAGGCGCCAGCCTACGATACCAACGTAGTAGTGCTGATAAACAGCCTTAATTTGAAAAAGCTTTTCGATAGACTTCTTCGCGTCGAGCGTAGGTCGCGATGACAGCTTTCTCCATTCACAAGGCATGTCAGCGCACGAAACGAACTCGTGCTCATTGATATAAATGGCCACCGCAGCAGCATTCTTACACCAGCCGCGGCCGCCGGCTTTACAAGTGCAGCTTGCCCCGACATTCTGCCTTGGGTTCACTGACATTTTGATAAAATGTATCAATGCGCTAGAGCGTACTGAACCAAAATCATTCCCATTTATTGCACTCACCTCCAACCAAACGTCGTAGTCTATAGGGACCGGGCAGCTGGACGGGTGGCGCCACCACTCGGCGCTCCCCTCGTCAGTGGAATGAGCCGGTGCATTGGACTGCACAGCCTCCCGTTGTTTTTGTCGTGTTTGCTTCGGTGATTTGTACGTTTTGGTGGCGTTGTGAGCAGACATGTGAGATGAAACGAAGTCTAAACAGATGTGTTCGGTTCTTAGATGCAGTAATGACTACGTAAACTTGTCGGACGCGTCTAAAGTTGGGTATCGGCTGCAATGGCATGAGCGCTTTTTGCAGAGTTCTGCGCTTGGCTCCACCCGTTCTGAGTACGAATAAAGCTACTATTATTAGTATTATTTTCTTCTTAAATGCACTCACGGCTACGCAAACTTATTGGATGCTTGTAGGGTTGGGGAAGGGCTACATTGGCACGAGCGCTTTTTGCAGCGCTCTGCGCCTGGCTCCGCGCGATCTGTGTAGGAATAAAACTATTAGCAATATTAGAATTCATTTCTACCACTTTAAATTATCTTCACTGGTTTCAATGACTACGGTTTCCACGCCAGCCTTAGCGCTGGGATACCTCGATACGTGTGCTTTAAATAGAAAGGCACCTGCATACGAGATGGATTACCGTGTAGCCGTAGAAATGTTGCGGTAGTTTACACTTTTTGTAACCGTGAGCTTTGTACCTTCGGTTTTGGTGAGCGACACTGTGTCAGCATGGGGGCCTGAAAGCCGAAGTGGAAATCCCACGTTTGTGGTGCTCATTTTATCAAGAGCCAAAGTTATTCACCAGCTCAACAGCTGACACTACAAACGACCCCTCCTCCCCTTCCCGTTTTACCCCCTGCGTTGAATAAAGGCTGGCACCGATAGTTAAAAATGTGGCAGTGTTAACATCAGCCGGTGTTTTTTAATGCTTGAGTATTCTTTACAGAGTACCTAAAAAAATCGTGTAATGCCTGGTGAAGACACCAAAAACGCGCGATTAGTTGCCTCAAATATGGATGCATGAGCCCGAGTCCTCCACCGCAGACACATTTCCGACCCGCTGGAAAAAAGTTTAGATTTGGAGAGGGGCATGGAAGTTCAAAATTAAACAGCAAAATCATCTAGCCCTCCGTCTAATGATTATGATGGTTGAACACAAAGCTTTTTTCGTGCGAAATCGAATGGGAAATGGTCAAAGTAAAAGACGCTGCGATCAAAAGACCAAACGTCGTGCTGGTCAAACTCGACGCTTAACTAGTCAAAGTTTAAATCCAGAAGGCAACCAAGGAAACCCATACGATAGAGCTTTGCGATAAACCATCATCCTCGTTAGACGGCGATAAACCATCATCCTCGTTAGACGGAGGTGTGCATGACTTTTCAAGCGTAGGTGGCAGCTTGTAAACCAACAGCAGCATACAGCTGTGAAGCTGAGTACAGGTTTCGGGCACCCTCCTGTCTTGCGTCCTTCAGCCACGCAGGAATTGGTTTTTGAAAAACCATTTACCAACTAGCCAGCAACCATTGCAATTCTTGTAAAGCAATGCTTCTTCACGACAAGCAATACCGTTCTACTATAATGCGGTATTTATTCTATCAACGATTCCCGATTACTGTAATAAGAGTATTTCTGTGAAATTAAACACGTTTCAGCCGTAGGTAATGAAGATACGGAAGCGTCGTCCGTCACAATTTCTGTTTTGAGGTAAATCTTCGAAGACACCCTCCAACTTTGTCTTTCGCTTGTGCACGACATCGGCGCCGTTTCGTCATCAACTGCCAAAGGCCAGCGCAGCAGCATTCCTAGATCGGTTGCACACACCGGCTTTGAGGGAGTATTTAGCGGCAATATACTCCTCGATTCGCGAAACTGCATGCAGGCATGAAAAAATTGCATGAAGCAACGAACTTTCACTTCCAGCTTGACTTCCAGCTTGGAGCATTGAGCGTCGTCTGCTATTTGTAAATACTGAGTATGGGCGTAAGTAACACACATGGCATGCCTCGTAAACGTCACATCCACACTCAAGATTTACCGATCTGAAAAATGCACGTGGGGTTACGTTCGCTTTGCAAGCCGCACCGCAGAAAAACGACAGAAAGCCATGCACAACTACGCTGCGCTGACCGCCACCGGCATTCCACTGACGAGCGGTTCGCCACGGGCGGCGCTGTTCGCTGAAACGACGGTGGTGCCATACAACGGCCGCCCGGTCCCTATACCTTTCATTTGCGCGACGCACTTGCGAAGAACGTCAGGTCCGCTCGCGCTTGCCAACTCTTCTCGAACGCCGTAAACATGGTGTGCGGTGAACAGCTGGCGACCACGTTTGACGCTTTTCTTTTTGAAAAACGAGTCAATATTGCCAATGCCTGTGCAGCCACAATACAGCACGTGTTGCCAGGAGCTGCTGGCCATTGCGCCGTTCCCGGAGCAGCATCATCACCAGCCTATCTACGCCCACTGCAGGGCAAAGGCCTCTCCCATTACTCTCCAATTATCTCGGTCCCGTGCCAACTGTGACCAATTTATCCCCGCAAACTTCTTGATCTCATCTGCCCATCTAATTTTCTGCCGCCCCCTGCAGCGCTTGCCTTCTCTAGGGATCCACTCTGTTAGCTTTAATGACCAGCGGTTATCTTGCCTTCGCATTACATGCCCTGCCCACGTCGATTTCTTCTTCTTAATTTCTACAAATATGTCTTTAACACCAGTTTGCTCCCTGACCCACTCCGCTCTCTTCTTGTCCCTTAATGCTACACCTATCATTTTCCGCTCCATTGCCCGCTGAGTCGTTCTCAATTTAAGTTGAACCCTCTTAGTGAGCCTCCAAGTTTCTGCCCCGTAGGTGAGTACCGGTAAGATGCCGCTGTCATACACTTTCTTCTTCAGCGACAATGGTAGGCTGCTATTCATTATCTGAGAATGTCTGCCATATGCACCCCACCCCATTCTGATCCTTCTAATTATCTCTGCCTCATGGTTGGGATCTGGGGTCACAAATTGGCCTAAGTAGATACATTCGCTTACCACTTCCACTGCCTCGCCACCTATCTCAAACTGCTGTGCTGTCCCAAGGTTATTGATCATTACTTTAGTTTTCTGCATATTAATTTTCAGGCCCACGGTTCTACTCTGTTCGCTCAGTGCGGAAAGCATGCTTTGCAATTCGTCCCCCGAGTTACTTAGCAAGTCAACGTCATCAGCAAATCTGAGGTTACTGAGGTATTCTCCATTAACCCTCACTCCCACCTCTTCCCAATCCCACGTTCTGAATACTTCTTTTAAGCATGCTGTGAATAACATTGGAGAGATTGTGTCTCCTTGTCTGACACCCTTCCTTATAGGTATTTTACTGCTCTCCCTATGGAGGATGGTGGTAGTTGTAGACCCATTGTAGATATCCTCTAGTATTCTTACATAATGCTCATCTACCCCCTGGTTCCGTAATGCCTGAATGAGTGCTAGGGTTTCGACCGAGTCAAATGCTTTCTCATAATCTATGAAGGCTATATATAGGGATTCAGTATACTCAGCGCACTTCTCTATCACCTGATTGATCGTGTGAATATGGTCCATTGTTGAATAACCTTTACGGAACCCTGCTTGTTCTTTAGGTTGACGGAAATCTAAGGTTGCAGAGATTCGGTTAGCGATTACCTTGGTAAATACCTTGTAGACGACTGACAGTAAGCTGATCGGCCTGTAATTTTTCAAGTCCTTCATGTCGCCTTTCTTATGGATTAGGATGATGTTCGCGTTCTTCCAGGATTCCGGTACCATTGCGGTCATTGGGCATTGCGCATACAGGTTTGCCAGTTTTTCAGCAGCATCACTCTTAGCCAAAAAGGTCTAAAGGGGCATCGGGGTTAGTCCTTTCGGGGACTAAATATGTTGCCACTAGCATTAGTGCTGTTTGGAACTAACGGCAAGGGTACCAACTGTTAGTCTCTCTACACTTAATCCCTTGACAGTTCAACTGTTGGTCCACCATAAAGACTAACTGTTGGTCCCTTGCAGTTCAACTATTAGTCTCCCCTGTTAGTCGACTCGAGACCATCCGTTCGTCCTCTGAGTATCATTCGTTAATCTTTCCCATTACTCCCCCTAGACCAATTGATGCTTTCAAGACGGAATGCTCATCCCCGCAAATGCTCTCCTCTGGATTAATCGTGCATACTATAAGACGATGTGTTGGCTCGTGCAAATACTCCACCTGGAGTGACTGTCGTTCCATTAGAGCGACAATACAGAAAGCAGGAGTAAACACAAGAGACCAGAAACAGTATTTCTTGCCCACCTAAAATATTCACGACAAAGGAAATGTCTCTTTTAAGCTTTTATTGCAATGCTGTGTAAGCAACCTACACAGCACAAGTAAACCGTACACCAATGTGAATGTCGGAGTCTCGATTTCGAAGGTCTGTTTGGCAGACCTTGTCAAAGCGATGCGCCCAGCATTGGGCTACTCCGGGTATACATGGCTGCTGTCCTTGGCGCAAGCGTGCTCCACTTGCAAGAGGTACTTGTCCGTTGAGAGGAGACAACTATCCTCCGTGCCGCTGTTTGCAAGGAGCGCATGTCGTCACGCTCCTACACGAAATAAATAGGTCAACAAAACGAGTTGTATTTAGGATATCTTTCGTTGTAGGGCGCAAAAATGACGAAAACGCAGTTTCTTGCAACCGTAAAAAGCATACGTAAATATACCTGAAAAGCAAAATGAACGCTTGATGTAGTCCAGCCAAACGTGGACTTTCAAGTGCACTGAGTACAAGGCTACGGATTTATTAAGACCCTGGTCATGGTCGTTAACATGCAAAACTCAGGCATTGTTGTTTTTCCTACTCCAGACGAAAAGACGCCACTCAAAACAAGAACAGAACCTGGGGACTCATGCTCCCAAACTGAACGCATTGAACCACTGTATCAGAGCAACAGAAAATATAAAGATTGCTCATTATTCGCATGCAGAATCGCTATCATGCTTAGAGGCTTACGTAGCGCGAAACAAGAGCCTCTTCCCTCCCATTCATGAGGCATGTAAGGAAAGAGACTCTTGCTGTCAGCACCAGCTCTCTAAATCAAAATAGTTGGACATTTAAAATAAAAAAAACAAGAAATATTTATTTATTGGAAAAACACCTCCTTTTCTGCGCTTATGGTGCGGGTTTGTAGAACAAGTTGATTATTTATTTCTCGCTGTGGTGTCGGTGTCGAAGAATGGGTTCTAAAATGTTATAAGAGCCAAATTTTCTCAATGTTTATCAAATTTACAATGTTTAACCAATAGCCTCGGGCGAAACAAACAAAAGGGCGTCCCCTCAGTTTGCTGCGTGGGGAGTGGCTATGGCTGCACGTTTTTATTTCCTCTTTGCGGACAGTTCACAGTAAGTTCGTACCACTGACGTACACGTTCGTACATGCACACAAAAATGCTTTCAAAGGAAAGGGGCAAAATTTTTGAAGCTGACCACGCTGCGAGCACTTGGCTACCACGAGGGAGAAGCAAAAATGAAAGAAAGTGAAGGAAGCTTTCGGCCACTGTAGATTAGTCACGCGAGCGTGCGCCTGCTGCTGTGAAATTTTTTGTGAAAGGCACGGGTGACGGGTGGTGCGGGAGGCAGGACGAGAATGTTTCGTGCACGAGTTTCCCCAAAAACCAAACAATTTGGGGGCGGGGGGGGGGGGCTGAGGGGGAGCGCCTTAATGCTAGTTTAGGTTCGCCGTGGTGGCCACTAGGAGGACCGGTACTGGAAAAGAGGCCATTAGATCACACTGTATTCTGGAAAAAAAAAAAACTCGCCGTGAGGTACAGAAAGGTACTACGGTTCTGTTACGGGCTTTTATTACGGCGATCAGACCGCGCCTTCCAGGAAAACTTCATTTTGCCGTTCTGCCGTGGTCCGGCAGATTATAAGTTTGGGTTCCGCAATATGTGGAGATAAATGCCCTATTCAGTCAATGTACCTCAGATTTTAACCGCTATTGTCTAGTTTTATTCTGACGTAGTGGCGGTTACTTGGGTGCAACTATTTTTGCCCTACTCAGCCTCATAGTGTACGCATCCCTTGCAGATCCGGTGTTTTGCCAGACATTTTCTCATTTTTCTGCTTAAAATATCACGTTTTCATTTAACCTTTAATATTTCTGCTCGCAATTCTCGTATCCTAACAGCACCATGTTGTATTTTAGTGTTCATATGTTTTCCTGAGAAGTTAGTGCCCTTCAAGAGTCTCTACCACGTGTTAACCACGCTTTACGACTTTCTGGCTATAAATTTATTTAAACTGCGATTGATTTGTTTATTTGTTTATTTATTTATTTATTTATTTATTTATTTATTTATTTATTTCAAATAAAGCGATTTCAAAACAAGCAAAAGTTAGCGGCTAGGTTCCTTTTTGTACGCTGCTCCTTCTGCAGCGGCGTTTTATGCGGTTAGGGCGCTCGTTTGAAGAAAATTGCGTTTTTACTGTTTTAGGGTTAAGTAAAAAGTTAGGTAAATATTGACCGAAACAAATAAAAATTAGGTCGCCGTCAGCAGTAGCGCACAGCGAATAGACTGGCGTTGGTTTTTTTTAAAAAACTGACACTCTGACGCTAAGGTAGAAGCTCACGAACTTCAAAAAAAGGGCGAACGGGGAAAAGCCGCCGCCGTCGCAGTTCACCTTTCACACTTCCGTCCCCGCTGGCCACCGAACAAGTAGAAACAAGTCGGAGGGACCCCACCAGGGGGAGCAACAGCAACGTTGCGGGAGCAAAGGGTGCTCCCGCACCCTTTGGCGCGTCTTTAGGGAAATAAATGTTCTTCGCGAGGCGTAAATGCTGCAGTTCGTCTTTTTTTCGCCTATTTTGGCAAAGAGTGATGGCAGGCGTAAATAACATCCTAAAAATGCCCAGAGTGGTTTGAGGGGGTGTTAGTGGTTAGTCGCCGGTGTCGCCACAATACCAGCGCACGGAGCCTATAAAGTGCGCAAAGCGCAAATATGTCGTCGAGCCACTGATACACGCTGCCACTGACAAATTCTTGCTTAAAGCCTGTGGAAACGAAAGGTTTCCAGGCCTAACAGGAACACGTTCTCTGCGTCCGCTTTTTCTTGCTTCGTTTCTCCGTATTGTGGTGTCACCCGCTCTCGCGCGACCGTATTCGGGGGACGGCGACATCCCCAAGCTCCTTCCAACTTCGTCCTTTTAAATGCGAATGCATTTCTTAGTCGAGCCATGTCAGGCGCCGTGCGGCGTCCATGCGCCCGCAGGTGTTATCTCTCCGCTCTCACCCCCTCTCCCATAGCAACAGCTGCTAGCGCGCACGCTCCTCCTCTCCCCTAGCAACCGGAGCAGGTGGTGCGGGCGGATCAGCGGCGAGTGAGTGGAGAGGAGGAGCGCGCTCGGGCGTGTGAGGGCGCTCGCATCGCGGTAGCTCGCCGGAGCTCCCGCGTGTGTGGGAGAGTGTAGGCCAGGGTAGGCGCGGTTCTTCGGTGCTTCTCCTCTCGACGTTCGCCCCACTCTCCCGTTCGCTCGGTCGCAAGTACATATAAATGGAATGTCTGCCGGCAACGGTACCTCGAGCAAGAAGTATAATACAATCCAGTTAGAGCATTACACCTCTCGCTGAAGGTGACGTCACTGTAGTGGCTTCAACGTCATCTTCAACCGGAGGAGAAGAAGAAGCGGGGAAGACAAGGCTGCGAAGCGAAGAGCGCGTGATGCCGAACGCAAGCGCTTGAAGCGAGGTGCCGACGCTGAACTCCGTGCTCGGAAAGCCGCTGCGAAACGCCAACGCCGAGCCGAAGACCCCGAAATACGTGTTCGACATGTGCATTCGCATTTCCTCACTATTCCCTTCGGGGAGGTGGGGTGAATTTTTTTGCATGTCTTGTTTCTACCGCGACTGACTCTTTTTTGGTGGTTTTATTCCCTCCTGCAGAAAGGATGCAACCGCCCTTACCCCATCCAGAGCGGTAAGCGTTCGCGAGCAGTTTTATTTTGCTTTCCTCCTGGAGTGAACAGGGCATCTGATACAGCTACGCTTGCGGGCGGAATCAAACAACGCTGGTAGGAGTAGAGAAGCATTTCAACTCTTGAATCATGCCATACATTTATTAGAGTGATCCTTTTAAAGGGCGTGACATACCCCTAGAGGCCAAAGGCGCCTTGTCCCATATCCATTCCGGCTTTGGAAGTAGTGTCAACTACGAAGCTCACAGACACTTTACACGACCTCGCTGTTTCTATCGATATCCGCACACAAACCGACCTAATATGCAACTGTTCAAATAGTTCGACTCCGTACGCCTATAGAAAACGAATCACAAAACTAGAAAGCACATTCGGAAACGGAAATTTAACTAGTTGGATTGAAGACTTCCTATATGACCATTCGCCATCTGTAATCTTTAAACACGTGCCATCAGAGAGCAAACGTGTCACGCCAGGGGTCCCCCAAGGCTCCGTTTTTTGTCCACTTCGTTTCCTTGTGTTTATTAATGACATCACGGCAAATTGTTTATGTACCATCAAATTTTTCGCTGCGGATTGTATTACCTACCAGGAAATAAACAGTCCTAGAGACCATCTCGTGCTTACTCATTCTTAAAATTAGCTTGCCATCTGGTGCGACAAATTTTAAATGACTATTATTATAAATGAACACAAATATGTGGTAATTCTAACACCTGATCTCGAATGAGACCCGCGTATCGGAAGCATTACATCTGCTGTCTTGAACAACTTGTTTTAGAATAGAAGATGTCTGCAGCTTGCGTTTAAATCAACTAAAGTCGTAGCTTAAACCACATACATGAGGCCAGTACTAGACTATGCCAACACCGTATGGTTCCTGTATACAATAGGTCGGCGTACTCACTAGTGAGTACACTCATTTGTACTCATTTGTACTCAAACTAACGAGTGATTATGATGATGAGTGAGTACACACCCAGATTGAAAGAGGGAGTATGATGACGAGTGAGTACTGTGGTAAGTTCACTACTCGTGAGTATAGTACTCATGTGACACTACTCATTATTATGAGTACTCACGGGTATGATTACTCATGAGTACCCAGTACTCACGAGTACTACTCGTGAGTATGCAGTACTCATGAGTGCAATACTCATGAATACTGTATTTTCGAGTGATTGCACTCGTGAGTACAGTACTGCAAACAAGTTCTATCACGCACTTGAGTCTGGACGCGGGTATTCGAGTCGCAAACAAATGGCGGTGCTGCTGTGCAGCATACCTCTCAATGATGGTAAAATGAGACAACGAAAACTGCGCCTCCCTCCTTTCCCTGCCCTATTTGGCGCTGTTAGTGTTTTTCGGCGGTCGCTTGTTCATGGGTCGTGGTGAAACGAGAAAAACGAGGGGGTAACGTCCCGGCAGGAAGTGCAGCGGCAGTGACTCTATTTCTGCGGCAGGTGTTGATTGGCGCAGTTATTATTGTTTACAAATACGCGGCCTGGGAACATGTAGCTGCTTCGTTCCGCTTGCTCCGTTCAAGTTGCTTGAGGGGAGGCGGTGGGGGCTGCTAAAAATGAAGGCACTACGCGCACCGAAGTCGCTCTTTTCCGGTCGTCAGCAGTTTTCGTGGAAGCATGTCGCTAAGTGTACTCGTTTTGTGAGCCGAACCGCTCAATTCAACAGTCACAGGCAATTTACGTGATTCGCGGCAAATCGACTGCATGGTTTGTGTAGCTGAAATGGTCCGCACCATAACGCTGTGCGCATTCAAGCGATCATTTGGCCGATGTACGTGCACCCGTATGGTTTTTTTAGGCTCCCGTTTTGAAACTTTTTGCTGAGATTCGGTAGGACTATGGTCTGATGCAGTGCCATTTACAAGTGAGCATATAGCCCCACCATGCAAGCGCGGCGGGGTAATTTGCCCCTGCATTGGAAATAAAATATCCTGGTACACCGAAGCACGTTTGTGGGTTGCTAATCGAACATCATATTGCCCAGTTGAACGCGTGCAACGCCTTCTTTCGCATTGCGTATTTTGTTGAAGAGCTCAGGCATCTTGCCGCTGGAAGAGCCTTTTGCTTTCGAATGGCTTTGCTTTCTAATGGCAACCCGATGCGGCGCTTCTCGTTTTTGCCACCGTATAATGAGGAAGCTGATGACGATGGTGAATTTCGGTGGTTGTTCTTCTCCTACCTTCATCTCTTCTTTACTGGCAGGGCGACCACCCCTAGCTAGGAACTACTGCCGAGTTTAAACTCGCACTGTGGAAGGCCTCGTGAAGACGCCGTTTTTATATGATGAAAGGCAACGCCAGACGTTGAGGTTTTAGATTAAGGTCGCGTGTTGGAACGTCTCGTAAAACATGTTGCTTGCCCATAACGATGCCACCGCACTTTTTGAACGATATCTGTCAGCTTCGTCAGCACTGCTCGAGACAAGAGCTGCAGATTTCCAGTGTGCAACCAACGCACCAACACGGCAATAAAGCGACGTCAGTGCAAGCAATCGCATCTCCAAAAAATGCGTCTGCAAACGTTGTGTTCGAGTTCACAAAACACGGGAGAGCAGTTGGACAGTGCTGTAACGGCTACAAAGCACAGCAGCAACTGAGTGCACTGCGACTTTGAGCGGTACCCGCCCCACGACCCCCCCCCCAACACACACATACACTGTTGGGACTGGGCCATACCAGCCCATTCACCACTGTTGCGACGTTGCCCTGCTCACTCGGCTATCGAAACGCGCAGAGTATAGCGAAGAAGTAGTCGATTCGACGGTGATTTGAAGCTGTATTTATATAATACATATACAAAGGTCGCGAGAGCATTACATGGCTCGGACAAAGGCGAAAACACTTCTCAACAGAGTGCATCTGATGAGATGCCGCTGCACCACCGCTACTTCTGGGCTGGTGTTATACCCCCGGGGTTCCGTTGCAGCAGCGTGAAGTTCGAATCCCTCCTATCGGGTCTATCACTGGCCGCAGTTTGAATCCGGCGAATGGAGGCGAAGCGGTTGCATCAGCCGAGCCGCCCCGACAGGGAAAGAGAAGGCGAACCAGCGGCGGTGTCTCTAGGCGCTAGTTGCTGCGTGTCTTCCGGGGGTCGTTTTTCCCAGGCATGATTTGGTCCAGCCGTCGTGATGGGAAAGTGAGAGCAGAGTCGGCAGCGCCTTTCCCGCCACTGGCGCTTTTACCTAGGCGCGAATGAACTCCGCTGTCGGCACGTCGCCAGGTGCAGCGAATTTGTGTCGGACGCGCTGGCACAACACACACACGCATACAAAAATGAGTGATAAAAGTAAGAGCCGTGTGGGTTCTGCCCGGGCTCTGAATGGCGGTGAGGGGTACGGTTGCGTCAGGGGTACGGCGGTGAGGGGTACGGCATCGGCGGTGAGGGGTACGGTTGCGCCATGTTCGCAGCATGCCGAACAGTTGCGGCAGCGTCTCTTTGCAGGTAATTATGAAGAAGATAGTCTTTATTTGGCTACTCGAGCGCCACAGTGTTCGCGTGTATGTATGTCCGTCTGTCTGTCTGTCTGTGTCTGTCATAATGTTAATTTATTATTGCAACGTATATCCCACCCTGCTGTATACATGGCAGCTTCCTGTATACAACATGCTGTATATATGGCAGGTCATGTTGCAAAAATCCTTGCTAGTGCCGATGTAATCATAGTGATCCTTCAAACTATCTGGAATACTAAAACCTGGCGCTATCACTAGTTCGTCCGCTGAGTGCGGGCTGCAGGCAGCCTTAGCAGGGCTTACAAACAATCATCAGAGCAACACTTTTTTACTGACCTCCACAGTCCGTATCCGCATACTGCGCATACCTCGAATTTTGGGCCTTTTATAGCGTGGTGAGGGCTCTTTGCTGGTTTTCGTTAAAACTCCTCCTCTGGAAATTTGTTCCGTCTCCTCCTCACGCACAAAACAACACCAAAGAGAACTCAAGACTGCGTTAATCGTACAATCATCACTCATCTTTTTTAGGCTTCAATGATGTCATTTAATGGCAGTGGTCATGTTCAACAAGGTTTCAGAGGAGTAATTTTGAAGTCGCAGAAAGAGTGCTCTCCAATGAGTCACTCGGAAGGAATACTTGCCTTGCAGCTGTTGCGAAGAGCTACCGAGGATGATGCAACATTGCCTGATGCAACATTGCGTTGGCTGTACCACTTCGCATGACGCAACATTGCGTTAATCGTAACTGGGGCTATTGGTTGGATGTAGCCAATATGGTCGACGGAACATTGTGTCCTACTATTATTTTTTCCCTACGGCATGCATCAGGCTAGGTTTGACCTCAAAAGACCGATGAAAACTTATTTTCACTAATAAAAAAATTCCCCCGCATTTCCCCGAAGGGGAGTATGAGGAAGTGCGAAGCACGGGGTGATGCTATGAGGGGGAGTTTGTTGAAGTTTGGTGGCATTTTGCCCGTTAGAGACATTAACACCCCCTCGTGATCACGTTCGGCTTAACACGCCTCGTTTGTCCCTCTGCGGAAATCTTGGTGAATTAACGTGTATGTTCGAGAGGAGGAGCGCACCGCACCGCAGCTGCGAAGCGCCGACCGGAGTGAAGGGAGAGGAGGCGCAGTCACGTGAGAGAATGCAGAACTAGCGGGTTTGTAGTATTACGTGTACACCACGCAGTTATCAAGCCGATATAACGCCGCTGAGTCGCCAACGCACGCCGCTGAGGACGTAGTTTGAATGCGTTAAAGATATAAGGCGCGTTACTAACACTGATATCAACGTCGCGTCCGTGGCTTAGTCGGTAGGGCGTCGCGCTGCGGCCGCAAAGTCCTCAGATCGAATCCTGGCGCCGGATGCTGTTTTTTTTTATATAGTGTAGTGGCCTGGCTGGCGCGCCGAGAGAGGGTGTTGCGAGCTGGAGAGTAGTAAAGGGGCTTTAGGAGAGTAGGCGACGGGGGAGAGGAGGCGCTATGCGAGCGCGACGATTCAGGCTCGCTTAAGAAGTGCATTCGCACTTATTCCTGGCCAATCTCCCACGTGGGTATGTGCCATGTCAGCGGCCAGGCAGCGCGCGCCCATCTGCCCCCGTTGCTAAGGAAGACGAAAAGCGCGCGCACCCGCAGCTGTTGCTATGCGGACGGCGGAAGGTTCGGGGTCGCTTATAAAGTGCATTCGCTCTTAAAAAATTTTCTACACGATATTGAAATCAAACGAAAACAATTACAATCGCAGACAGAAACTTAGCCAGACGAAAGTTGAGCGACACGATGTGCCTCAAAAGCGCTAAAAGTATTGGAAAATTTGGTCCCCTGTTCAAGGCTACCGTTGTTTTAATAAGCATTGGCGGAGTTTATTTGCACTGCACCAAACGGTAAGGTGATATTCGTAACAATGATATTTAAAAATGATAGCAATGATATCTGTGTAACGATGATATTTACCCCCTTGCACAATTGCCCAAATTAGTAGAACCATTGTTGAATACGATCAAATGATATTGCAGATTATGTACAAGGAAATACAGATGAATACGGACTGTGTAGAAGTGAATATACTGCGAGTAAGCTCCGAGAATTCGGAAAATTTCTGCACACCAAGAAACGATAAGCGACGAAAAAAGCTGCCGCCGAAAAATACCCAGGAAACCGCAGTTTACGGCCACGGCAGCGCCGAGAAGCCCCGATTCCCACAAGTGCACGACGTGCCTCAGACTCCTATGCTTCGTTCCTGAGAACAAGACGGGACGCCAGACGCAACGCGAGTGCTTACATTCCGTTCCGCTCTCTCCCGTGTACGCGCCTTCGCGTTGTGCGTCGCCTTACGACAGTGCACAGTGTAAGACGTTTTCTTCCCGTGCTCCATTGCCCTGATGCATATGTAACCTCACTATTTCTAATTAGTTACACATCTAAATTTTTTTTCTGTTTAACATTTCATTCAAGCCATGACCTATCTAACATGGCGCATCCGGATTTGAGTCCACGGGAGGACGAACGAACGAGCAGACGAACGACGCGGACGAACCGCACCACGACTACGACAGTGCGGCACGCAGACGTGGGCACCGACGGACCCCACGTGAACGGTGGTCGACCCACTGCTGACTTCAACGGAACGCTAGGTCCTATGTTCAGCGAGAAAACAGCAGTTCAGGACCGCACAACGATTACGAGGGCTGCACTGCTCTGGCCATAGGGACGACATCGTCTCGTGTCTTCTACTGGACAACGAGCAAGGTCGCTAGCTCTCCAAACAAACCAATGTGTCAAAGATAGTTTAGGCTTCTTACGATGGCAAGCGGCAGAGGAACTTGCAAGCGGCGCTGTTTGTGAGGAGGATGCTGCGTGAAGAACGAGAAAGTTTTTTGAGACAACCGGCCAGAGTTAGCCACACTTTTGCCACCCTGCCTGAACTGCGCGTGATCCGGACTCAGGCAGCATGCACGACGGCACGCACACGAACGAGACGACGTATGCAAAACTGTGATTGACTGCTCACCAGACCGCTCCCAGGTAATGGCGAGATCACGAACACACGCTGCTTTGATACCGGACCAATCGACGAGCTACATCGCCCGTGCGCAGGTCAGTCCAGCAACGAGCAACGAGGCGCGCAACGTACGCAGCTCGCACGAAGCAGAAAGCACCACGTGCCTGGCACCCGCTCTTCCGGCCCAGACGTACACGAAGGAAACGCTGAAAGCGCGGAACTCAACCCGGCCAGAACGTGCATTTCCCGCACGTCTTGTCCCGGCCCCGGTCCGCGCAACCAACGACATCGCTTTCGGATTGGTGGATACGCCACGATGAGCAAGACGCACGGCGTACGGAAGGCACCATACGTGTTGAATGACCCCACACCAATGTTAGTGGAGTTTCCCAGGAAAAACTAGACACACAGCGCACGAAACGCAACAGAGGTGACGAACAACATCCAACTTCTACCGGTGGAGCTGATCACGGCGAACGACATGCAAAGCGCACGGAACGCGACCAAGCCAGCACACACGCAGGAAACCACTATTTACGACATACTCGCTCCCGGGGCTGCTATCCGGAATTGGCCAGCGAATGTCACAAACGCCGAAAGCAGCCTTGCCACAAGCAACAAATACGCCAGCGCACGCGATTGAACCGTACCAGAACGTACGAGCTCTCTGGCACCCGCTGCTCCAACCCGAGTCTAGCGAACGAACGACATTACACTCGTGCAGGTAGGTCCGTCAACGCGCAACGACACGGCCAGCGCTTGCGGCATGTCCTAGCCGGAACGTGCAAGATCACCGGCACCCGCTGCTCCGATCGAGACTCACACGACAAACCCCATTTTGTACAAGAAGACGCAACCGCGAGCAAGCAGACTCGGGACGAACGTACCGCTTTCGAACCTGCTTGTACGGGAGGGATAGCGATTTTAGCATTCTCTGAACAACGGGCAAAAGAGGAGAGCTTGAACAACGACGTGGACACGGGAAGAACGCCAATGAATGAGCCCGATCCCGACGAAAGCACAGAACTCCCTAGCGATCAAGTGACGCTTACGACGCCAAGGAATGTGGGCCGAACGAACGAGACGAACTACGCCCGCTTCCCCATTACAATAGTTTCACTTTGGAAGCAACCACGGCGAAAGCGAGCACGGAACCACAACGATATTGACCGATCTGCCACGCAACCCTACGACAACACTACGCAACCGCACGGCAAACGAACAGACAACCGGCTCCCGAACCATACGCAACGCATTCCTCAATTGAAGCAACGTCCTCCACGCGCCGAAATATGCAATCCGTGCCCACCGCAGGCGCCAGCAGACAAAATGGCCGTCTACGCTCCCACATGCATCAAGCACGGAACGAGCTACAGGAACACGGTCGCCGACGGAAGCAACGCGATGACGCAATGACGTAAACTCTGTCAAGTTCAGGTCGGACGAGGTGAATACCACGGCACGCACAGTAAAAAGCAAGCCCATTTGATATTCACCGAAAACCATCGGGACAAACGCCATGTAACGAATTTTCTAATATCCGGAACCACAAAAAACCAGCGTCAGCATCAAGCAACTGCGAAAAAGCAGATAGTGACCAGTAAATGAACGGACGTCAATTTACGCGGACACTTAATTGTGCCTGGCGGTATTAAATATTGGGTTGATTATTCGTGAGTATAACAAATTGAGTACTCATGAATACAGATTGAGTACTCATGAGTACTCACGAGTACTCATGAGTACAGATTGAGTACCCATGAGTATAGATTGAGTACTCAAGAGTATAGAATATTGAGTACTCGTGAGTACAGATTGAGTACTCATGAGTACCGATTCAGTACGAATACTCGTGAGGACAAATGAGTTTGAGCACAAGTCATGAGTATAGAATATTGAGTACTCGTGAGTACAGATTGAGTACTCATGAGTACCGAATCAGTAAGAATACTTGTGAGGACAAATGAGTTTGAGCACAAGTGAGTACGTTTTCAAAGTAGTATGTGAGGAGTAAGTATGAGTGATTTTGAGAAGAGACGAACTTTTTGAGTGTGAGTTTGATTGAATACAAGTTCAATGAAAAAAAATGTTATTGGGTTTGAGTGAGTGTTTTCTGTTTTTGCCGACCTATGCTCTATACTGCCACTAATAATAAAAAAACTGGAAAGGGTGCCGACGCAAGCTGTCAGGGTCATCTCGAAGAAGTATGTGCGTACCGACTCACTAACTAATATGAGATGTGATTGTGGGCTTTCTACACTTGAATTAAGAACCAAACAAGTGGGATTAAAGTTCCTTCTCGAACTCTTGCTCAATCATTTTAAAATCGGCACATATCAGTACATCTGCCTTCGTGAAACCCCAGCAAACAAAACAAAAGCACCCGCACACTTTTTTCGGATATTCCTGTCATAAGAACGCCTTTTTGTGTTCATTTTCTTCAGCTTGCCATTCGGAAGTCGAACCGCTTTAAGCCCACCTATAATTAACACGGGTTCATTATCTTTTTTTTAAAGAATCCCTAATATTTTTCCCCAACAGGAAAACAACACAATGTTGGAATGCTTTTCAAACAGTCCGCAATGAAGTTACGCTGCAGTACGCTGCACAGGGTACAGCACCTTACGCCTTTGTATGCCTGCATTGCGTGTTGGAAAGTATGCTTTTTGCGGCGACTCTTGACTGTTAATTCCTGCTTTATGCCTGATTCCTATAAAATGTGTTTCTGTTGTATTTTTTGATTTTGCATACCGTGCACTACACGCGTGATTGATCTTTGCTACTTAGATGTAAACAAAACGCTACATTCACACAAGTACACTTCCCAGTTCTGTTCCGTCAAAATTTTGTTAAAATATCAGTCGAGAACTTTCCTTTTCTTGTCGACATTAAACACCTGGATGTGTCAACAAACAAGCACCTTTCCTTTTTATCAGCCTTATAATGTTTATTTACGACTATAATGTTATCTACCGAATCATTCTTACTGTTATCGTATATGTATACTCATATATGCCCATCTGCTCTGGTGTCAAAAGAGACTAGCAGTATTTGCCAAAAAATAAATAACGAAAAGTTCATACTACTACATTCATTGAACGTGGAGCTGCGGTTGCCGGTTGAAGATAGATAAAAGACAAATGTTAAACAAGAGCGGTGCACATTGAACAGTTGCTGCCGTTTTCCTATAAAATCGATACACAACCATATAGAGTAGACATATAACTAGTCACGAGTGGCCAACGTTTTATAAAAAAATGGGGCCCACACTCGGAATCCTTCATGCCTACTCTCACAACTGCCCGTGGATTGACAAAGCAAGTAGCTGGCCAAGAACCCACTGACGCCATTACACTACAGCGGCTCTTATATCACCACTAATAACAGCAGTAGCAGTCTGTTTCGCAACTAAACAGGGAGGCAGAAGAATGTTATCACCAATGTCCAAATAACCAAGGAATGTCTATATTTTAAACAGAAACGAATCAAAGTGGCTCGTAGTAAAAATGAAACTAAGTATAAGCGCCTAATTACACTAAGTTCTAATTTACTTCTCAGATTTTTCGCCGTTTAGTCACTACCGCATTGTGTGTGGAGCAAAGGAGTGATGGCAACATGCGGCCAAGATTAAAAAACACCCCAAAATATTACAGGACGTCATTATCGGGAACCCTCTTGCAAGACTCCTCGGCGTGATTCTACTGAGAGATGTTACAATCGTTCTCACAGACGCCAAAATACATATTTAAGGCATTGGGTCCCATTGTAAAACGCCTTACTAAAGGAACAGCACAAGTTCAAGATGATGGTTTAAGATTGATGCAGGTACTGGTTATGAGCCAGATATTGAAGAGCCCTCCGTAACAAAAACTTTCCCTTACCGAATAAAACCAAATAAACGCGTTCACGGGAACAGTTAGTGAGGCCACCCCCATACTACCTATTATTACGGTTGACGAAAGGGTCCTCAAATTTGGTCTGATAACACGTTTGAATACATCAGGAAAGCCACTATCCTAGCGCAAAGTAACAAAAATAGAGACAGGCAATCCTATCCAAGATAGGCAACACCCCACTATCGTTGAGAGATACTGGACTCCATAATAACATATAATGGATCGAGCCACTACTACGCGTACAAACCCTTCCGAACCAACATCATTGGATCCCAACCTACGAAGGACTATTGAGAAGCCCGGATCAAATTCCTTCGAATAAATTACCGAAACCATGCAAGCACAGTATACACCGGTGCCGTAATGTGCGAAAATTGATGCAACGATCGTCGCAACGTACTACCCTGGCAATCTTCGTGACTGATTGTTCCAGAAACTGTGCGATGTGATGGAATGGGCGCCTACTTGTATACGGCTGAAAGTTAATTACGAGGGCTAGTCGTAGCACAACTGTATAAGTATTGCGACAAAATTGCACCGTGGCGTCAGCATGTTATATGCAGCTAAATGGACTCGAGACGATAGGTGATCGCGCAATATGTTTAGTTGAATATTGTACATGGGAATCTCCGAGTGGGCAAATATTATGAAAAGAGTTTCTTTAGTCGCGTAATCAAAACTTGCTTACATGTTACAAAATGTATTACGCACGGGATAGAAAAAGCCTAATCGAGTACCGAAGCACCCAGTGAAATAAGAATTTTATATTATACCTATTTACGTATTTACCCATTTCTTTTAGTAACGCGTGTTCCCATTCGTTTTCTAGCGTGATTTTTCACAATTTGTAACAGGCTGCAACAAATTATACGCTGCAAATCACCGTACTAACCTATTACTGCATAGCATGAGGGGATCAGGAAACGGAGTAATAACTTTTTAATTGCTGAATAGTATTCATCAGCCTTTGAAGTGTATGCCCCTCTTTCTGTTGCGGTAATGATACATTTGACATTTTTCGCAAACTGTATTAAACCAACTTAGAAAGTTAGAGTGCGCAAGCAAAATCCCGGATTTCCAGAAACAAAACTGTTTGGTGCGCCCGTCTTTTTCGCCCAAATCCTTTGAGATAAACTTCAAGGCATAGCGAACAAAACATTTCCAGTGGTGGGCCCTTTTATGAAAGCCTTCTCAGCGTTACAAGATCTCAGAACACTGGCTGCGAAATGGGGGAATTTTTCCGGTAGCAATGGTGTGTTCGTCTCGACGATCTGAACCACTCCCGCAGATTACGGAGTCTAATCAAGAATATTACGCCAATTTTAGCATTGGGAAGGGGTGCAACGATTCGTTTAGGAACCATCCCCCTCATCCGATACAAACAATACAACAAAAATTAATTTTTAGCTGGTTGAATATGTCTTACAATGCTGCAATACTGCTGATGGACCTGTTAAGTTATGCAGATTGACTGACATCAAGCACATGTGAAAATTTAGTATGAAAACTTACGTTACTTAGTTTTGCCAAAGAGAGGCTTTTGTTAAATATTGAGCTTATGCATGGTCCTTGGAAACCTAAACAAAAAACTGCACATCACAAGCGAAACCGCAATGAATGTGCGAAACACAAATTATTCGTGCGGTTTTGTTATCATTTGCCACGAGCTACGTTATGCGAACCAATGAACGTTTCACATTGTGGAAATTGTATTGCTGGTCGTTAGCTCTATAACAATGATGATCGGTGAATTTATACTATCGGGCGTTAAGATAGTGATAGCCACATTCTATATTATATGTGTAGGACCTCTGCGTCCTACAGCTGTGGCGCGATGGTCAGAACGCGGAGCGACATGTCTTGACAGGTTGAGGCTTTATGGAAACGGGTATAAAAAGCGGGCGCGAGCCGGCTCAGCCACGAGAGCATGTGACAGCTCATGAGGAGCATAATGAAAATGCTGATGATCGACTTCGTCTGTTCCCGGTGAGGTAAAGGAAGCCCCAACAATGGGCAAAGTCAAGTGAAAGGGCATTTGAAATTGTAAATCATGGACTATATATTTCGACCCTGTCTCTGCATTTGTGAACACGCAAAACACTGCTTCTGAGCAGATGATTCATTCTGGCGGTGTAAACAGCAGAAAACACGTGTAATTTTCATTCCCTGTTTGTAACTTGTAGGAGCCTACGCTGCTAATCTACGCTTAGAGAAGTGGGTGTCTTTACGTGCAAGTGTCGAAGCAGGCCAGCGGCGTATCTTGTGGATCGCGCACGCCAGGAAGGCCTCGCGCGATTATCCCTGCGCACAAATATGCGCGGTGGTATATAAAATTCTTTACAATAGGCGGGCATGCCTGCACGGCAGATTTTTTTATTATGCAGAGACCGCTGCTGACGACTGGCTGCACCGGATCCCACCCCCACGGAGCACGAGCCATGGACGAGAACCTCGCGCGCTCGGTCCTTATGCAAGAAACCCCGGGTCTTGGGAGTTCAATGCACCGGTCTGCCGCCGCACAGCCTCATCCTTGGGAGCTGAAGCGTTTACATCACAGTCTCGTCCGCTTTTATAAGTAGCGCCATCCTTTGAAGAGTGCCCCCGCCTAGTTCCGCTTGCGCGGGGTTCGAAAAACCTGTTCCCTAGCAATTTCCGTCGTTCAGCCTTGAGCGAAAACCAGAGACTGTCCTACACACAACATAGGGGGTGTGTAGACCCCCCTAGTTTTTCTTGACAACCCCCCCCCTTGAATCTACAAGTTTTGCTCATGTCAGTTCTTGTATTAAACGTCTGGACAGTTTGGTCAGGCCCCAATAAAGGGAGTGAAACACCACGTTACCATCCAAAGCGAGACAGAAAGAGAAAATACGTGCCTGTCTGCTTATTTTTAAGGGGCTTTACTTCCAAACAGGGACCAAATTTCTCTGAAGATATCATGCCTCATCTGAAGCTTTAGCTGTAGTTGACGTCAGGTGGAAAGAAAAAGGAAGGGATGTAGTTCTAGGCCCAAAACTATAAATGGAGAACGTTTTTAAATGCACACAACGCTTATCAATATTGGAAACAAGTGATACAACCTCAAGCATATTTTATAAAGAAATTAAATTTAAAAAAAAGCATACTTCACCGCGGTGAGCATGCGGAGCGACACGTCTTGATAGGATGAAGCTTTAATGGAAACGGCTATAAAAAGCGGGCGCAAGCCAGCTCAGCCACGAGAGCTTGCGACATCTCATGAGGAGCATAATGAAAATGATGATGATCGACGTCGGCTGCTGCCGGTGAGGAAAAGGAAGTCCCAACAATGGGCAAAGTGAAGTCAAATTGCATTTTAAAATTAATTTTGGTTGATTGATTATCTCTTAGAATGCTGAAATACTGGTGATGGACCTGTTAAGTTATGCAGATTGACTGGCATCAAGCACATGTGGAAATTTAGAATGAAAACTTACGTAACTTGTTTTGCCGAAGAGAGACGTCCAATATTTAACTAGCGGACACAAAAGAAGCATTTTAGGTAGTTTACCTACCCTCCCGCCTCTCCTGCCCACCCCCTCCCCCCAAAGCTTTTGAGACACCCCCGCCCTTGATTTCATTCCTTGAGAAACACCTGGCGATAACAGTCACGGGCGGCAAATACGTCCACGCTTATGCGCGCTGTCGAAACTCTATTTGGCTGTCGATGGCGAAAAAAAGGAATGACGCCCCGCCGACGACGTTCATTATGCGGCAGACGAAAGCACTATGGGACCGGGGCTTAGACATTGCCTGGGAAGCAAAGTAGCAACGCAGCTCCATTCAATGCATGTACCAACTGGCCACGATTGGGTGGTCACGGAGTCGGCGTGGAAACACTGGAAACAAAACATGGCGGCAGATTCACTACCATAGCTCGGAGAAAATGAAAGAGGGAGGGCTGCCTGGCGCTACTTAATATAGGCGGCGGGCGAGAGCAGTGTACCGATGGGTTTTAGTGGGAACCCCTGTGGAAGGCACCTGTTGTCACACGTGGTTCCTGACGAGAGCAGCATCGACCACCTCCGAGGGCAGCCAGCGCCGGTCGTAAGCGCGTGCCGCTAATACTCAGGAAGGACCACCCGGTCTTCTAATGCCGTCCCTGGCGCCGGTCTTCAACCATGAAGTATCAATTGTTGTGAGCGGCGAATAAACCGCGGCGTTTTTGAACAACTGCTTCAGCGTAAGCTCCTTACTGGTAGCAGCAAGCCGAACTGTGTCAAACTTTAATCAAACGGGCAGCACTCAATACTTAACGCAGAGTTCTGATTTACGGTGACTTCCGCAGTCGTAGCAGGTTTTAATAATGGATGCGTACAGAATTTCTGCCAGCCTCAAAAAATGTCAGTGTAATAAGGAACAATAATTTCACTAGGAAGCCAACAAAAACAACACTATTAATCTTTAGAGAACGTTTCCTGGCTTGGCACTGGTCTGTCTATCTGAAAACGTTCTTCATACGTATTAAAATGTCATGAGTTATCTCTCGGGGAAGCTGCTAATAAAGTATCACAAAACGATTTATCGTATAGGTACTAGAATGACATATTTTGTGACACTGAGATGCAATAAACCATCATTACCATTCTCCGTACCTGCCCTCTTATACGTACTTCAACTTTTTCTTGATTACTGCCACTGAGAGGCATTCTACAAAGTAAAATTTACGCCCGCAAAGTGAAGTATACATACAAAGTCGTATATATGATGGAGCCCTAACAAAGGAGCTCGAAAGATAGCAGCTGCATTGTTCTTTTTATAGCAGCAAGAAAGAAATATTGGATATATGTAAACTTGACAGTCTCAGGTATTAGTGAATCTACCTGTGCAATTATTTATTTTTCCAGCGCAAGTAACCATTGTTCGACATCCCAGTGACTGCTCATAGACAACGTAAACCTGAAACAGAAAAGGAGTCCCAAAATATCTCAGAATATGTATGGCCAGGTTCGCGTTTTCTGAAACGTGTGCCCGCATACCTAAAATATCGATTCCATAAAAATGTTTTTACATCCTCCCTTTATCAAGCTCACGTGTGCAGAGTAGCAAAACTGACATATCCGCGCTCTCAAAGAGAAAATTGGCGGTAATGTCTTCTTGCTCTATGCGAGGAAAAAGGCTGTTAAAATAAGTACGTGGGCAATTTATTTAAGTCATGGGTTGGGAAAAAGTGTAAAGTTTCGGTGAAAGTTGCAGGCTCTTTTTTTAGAATTGGCAACAAGGTGTTCACATCTGGAGTACGTAGCTTCCAGGATTTGAAGAGCCCCTTACACTTCACGTCGAAACAGCTAAGTGTGCACTGTGTTTAGGTTTTAAGCAGCAACCGAGGTATCTGCTGAAGCATGATATTCTTTGTTCACGCCATTTGCTATGTAATACCATGGCTCTCTTTCTGCGTGAAAACGCCTCGGGTTATTCCAGTTCCTGATTACTACCACGTACCTGTTGATGGATTCAAGGTAAGGCTAAGCGGGAATGCTTCACAAAATATGAAATGTCCATGCCCGTAAGAGTATGCGCTTGTTGTACACCTAGCCTCTGGTGGAATGGAGCGCGGATTCTCTAGAACACGATGCCATTGAAAGCATAAATCTCGCACCCCGGTGATACGCATTCTACGCTATTATTTCGTTTGTGCATTTCGACTTTAACGCAAGCATTACCGTGAAATGTAAACGTATAGCGGTGGGCCATGGGGCCGCTGCACGGAGGAAAGCTTTAACTACCGCAGGACTCTATTTCATCAAACCAAAACCTTAAATCCCGCATTGACGATTACAAACCTCATCCGAGAACCCTTCGTTTTCAGGAGCAAAAAACCGAGAAGGTAGCACACACGCGTGAGCTACAATAAATGGGGGAATTGCACAAAAAACAGTTCTACCACCATGCAATTTGTCTCCTAAATAAATGGCTACGTTACGAAACAGTGCTTATTGTTAGAAAACGCAAGGTTACTAAGCGTTGCTAGGTATTTCTTTTAATTAAAGTTGATGCAAGTGGTGTATGTAACCTGATATTTCGGCAAGAAAAGTTCACCAACACGAATCGGCCACACCCAACTTTGGCGTGGTCACGTAGCCACCGTGACGATCCCCATTTTCCACTTTAGAAATTAAAGCAATGTTTCCGAATGATCATGAATATTTACCCGCTCTTGCGGGTACATATACTTGCGGGTAAACTATCTTGCACTTGCGGGTAAACCATTAAGGCTGCAAACAAGCTGTACATTTGGCTGGTTACGCTTAGCGTGTGTGTACACAAGAGTAAAGACACTGGATCACCATGATATATGTGGCGCCCAACCTCAAATTACCCCCAGTAAGTCTTGTTCCAGTCCTGCCTAGCCGTATTCAACGATAAATGAGGCGGTATTTGTCCACTACAATTTACAGCAGAGCTGTGGTACTAGGAAAGTCACAATCCTAAAAAGCCCAAGGGCAACTTTGCGTTTCCTAATGGGGCTAACATTAAAGCAATAACTTCCAATCTAACTTGACGGATGCTTTGCTCCCGCGATATGCAAGGATGCTCCGCGTTTTACAGTGATTCTTCCTTTTTCTCCTTGAGACGATATTATACACGGTCTGATACAGACTTACGATTTCGATTGTCTTCGATTTGTTACCTACCTATTGCGCCACTGCGTGTGGCTGCAAACGTGTATTGCGAGTGTCGGGAGTGATGGTGAAAACATGACGTGACGTGATATGCGTTATGGTGCTACCTTCATATGTGGTGTAGTGGCATCGACGGCACATTTGAATTGGGCGATGTTGAGGAGCTTGCTCAGAAACGCCGCGTGTGCAGCGCTTTAAGTACAAGCATTCGAGAAACCTTTTTACTGCATCAAAAAACACTGTTGTACAGTTTGGTGCATAATTGTTATAAAATTACAGCGCGACTGAGACAACGACAAGAGGAAGAAGCATTGTTCCGGTCACAAGCGTGAAACCGCCAAAGTAATCTCGGAGAATGTTGGTCGGCACTACAAGGGTCTCGCGTTGACGCACGAGTTTCCTAGCCATGACACAATGCAGTTTTTAGACAATAATTGCGGGTTTTTATCTGAAGATAATATTTGATTTATTGCCCGAATGCCCCCAAACAGCTCCCGCAATATGCATCTGCACGCGAAAAAACGGTAGAAAGGGCGATGGCGTCTGTGGTTGGCGAATCCGCACTGAAGAAGTCGTGTGTACTTGCTGTTCCGGAGAGCTCTGACAGACAGCTTAATATACTTCTGTCTATTGGTTACCTGACCTCTGCCTTCGTGGGTGTTGATGACGCCCTGCTGCGAAAACGCGAATGCCAAGTTCATCAAAACCAGTTGGAACAGCTTAAGATGAAACCAGTTGTTTTGTCTTATTTTGTCAGTTGTTTCGTCCAGTTGTTTGCTGGCCACAATCCCAGCAAATTATAAGCAAATCTCTCTTCTGTCTTCATTTTCCAAAGTCTTCGAAATGGTCTTGCATCAATACCTTTTATCAGCTATGCATCCACTAATTCATTCCAACCAACACGGCTTCATGACCGGAAGGTCGGTAGATTCAAATCTTGCCTGTTTTCTAAACGACATCGGCCCTCCAGTACTATCTCGCCAACAGGTAGATACAGTATATTTTGACTGTAGGAAGGCCTTCGACATTGTTAATCACGATCTACTACTTCGCAAATTGTCCGCATTCGGTCTTTCCCTTGAGTTCTGCCAGTGGTTCGGCTGCTACCTAAAAGACAGGTCCAATTGTGTTAGTTACGAAGGCGCTACTTCTCGGCCCTTCCCGATGACCTCAGGGGTACCTCAAGGCTCGACACTGGGCCCTCTCCTTTTTAACATGTTTGTAATGACATACACCCCGCTATTAAGCACTGTTCGCTCTCACGGTATGCCGATGATATGAAGCTCTATCGCACTATTTATTCACCTTACGATCTTGTACTGCTGCAAAATGACATCAACTCAGTTTCTGCATGGTGTGACTGCAACTATTTAAAGCTTCACCTCTCGAAAACCATCGTAATATCATACACTCGCAAGCCTTCCCCGCTCACTTTTACGCACTTGCTGCTCGGTGAACCTGTAAAACGCGCTACCGTAGTGCGCGATTTGGGCGTAATGATAGATGCGAAACTGCTTTTTAACGCGCATGTGAACTATTTGACCAACCCCTGTCTCCGTACGCTTGGCGTAATTGCCCGCACGACCAGGGATTTCACCGACCGATCATGCTTTGTTTCACTGTATCGCGCTCTCATTTTGCCCAAGCTCGACTTTGCTAGTGCAATTTGGAATTGCTTAAGCCCTTCGTTCTCCCTTCGACTAGAAAGGATTCAGAAGCGCTTTACTAGAACCGTATTTTCTCGCCACTCACCTATGAGCCGATATGAGTACGGTGGGCTTCTGAAGATCTTGAATTTAGATGAGCTATCAGCGAGGCGCTTCCAGGCGCGACCTGGCTTTTCTGTTTAATTGTGTTCACTCGAAGTTCGACTGCCCTTGACTCGTAAGCTCTGTCCATCTGCGAGTGCCAAGCAGACCACTACGGCCGCATGGATGCTTTGATGTAGACAGTTTAATGAGTTTGGCACCAGCCAGCCGGTGCCAGCTCACCTATAACAGTGTGTTTCTATCTCCTATAGACGTTTTTTGCAGCGATTTGGTACTGTTTAAGCGCTCTCTGAAATGTATGATATTTTGAATACGCATGCTGTGGAGAGGTTGCTCCTGCACTCCTCTTCCTGCTGTCGTGTTTCCTCACATACAGCGCTACCTTGCCCATGTTCGTACGTTTTCTCCTGTGCCTACTCCAGACACGTCTTCCGAGCCTTTACCGTTCAAAAATGTTTGTGTCTCCTTCGATAACACTACACTTTTGTATATATCTATCTGCACTTCCACACTTACCAATTTTTGATTTATACGCTGCCTATATTTGTACTGTTTGTATTCCTTGTACCCATGCATCTATGTATGTTGCCTGTTCGTATTCTTTGTACCTATGTGTGCAGTGCATCACCCGAGAAGGCCCTGTGCTGTTGGTGAGCACTTCAAATAAATAAAGAATAATAAATTTGATTACCCAAAAGCTGAAACAGGGGAAGAAAGGTACCAAGTTCCAGTTCTGTTTCCCGCTCCACAATACCTTGGTCGCCTGTGCCGAAAAATTTCTGGAAAGCCAAAAAGGAACATGAGCGAAAAGAAGCACACCGAGCGTTTTGCGCCCTGTGACGTCGGAGTAGTAAATGAAATGGCCCTTTCAGACGGGGACGCCTATATAGGCCAGACGGGCAGATGCGTGAATGTCAGGGGACGCGAGCACCATTCGTCACTAAACGATATTACGCACGTGCAATTTGCCTTTGGGTTGTCAACAGTGCTGGCCTTTCGGATGTGTTCAGACCAAATGCAGGCCTTTTTTCAGCAGCTAGAAATTCTGGGCAGGAGCGAGAATACAGTGACCACGGAGCTCTTAGAAGCTTTTGATACTAAGAAAAAAGGTGACCAAAGCGTCAGCGACACGTCTGTGCTTCTGCGTGCTAGTGAATTAGTCAATTCAATTTTGGGAAGCGTCAAGCTGACTGTAGCTATGTTACCGTTTTAACAACGATGCTCTTTGACGTGGTGGATGGGCCGTTGATCGTGCTCAGCAAAACCTCGCCAAGCGATGGCATCATCGCGCACCCCGGCACCACTTCACCGTAGCTTTGCCTCACCAGTGCTTGGACGGCCCTCGCGTCGACTCTTCTTGGAGGTACAATACAAGTGGCACAAGAACGACTGTAGGAAAACTTCGCGGGGAGGCACGATACAACTGGTACAACACGGCGTTGGAAACGCGTTGCCGGATGGATTGTTGCGACAAGTGGTGCAGTTTTTAGGATGTAAATAGAAGAATTATTGCCAATATAAAAGAATCCAAAAGGTCGTGGACCGGCAACGGTAATCATCTTCCTAATTAGCGTCCCACACGCCCGTCCGTGCGCTTATCCGAGTCAATCTGCCCTGGTTTCTTTCTCCCAACACTGCGGGTTCTCCTATACTTCTCGAAATTCTCCGTGCAACCCCATTCTACAAGTGGCGGTGTCTTGTTACTGACAAATGGGCACCTCCTATGCGCTTTCCCTTGTTGCTTCCCGCAGTCCAGCAATTTCTCTTATCCAGTTTTCTCCATGGGAAAGAAGCGCTGCAACGAAGTTCAAACTCCATGTCCATGGTATCCGCGGAATTTCCTAACCCTGCTTTGAGTTCCCCATTAATGCGAGGTAAAAAATGTGCGGCTATACTAGATGTGTATTTTTGTCCTTAGTGGTACCGATTATACCCAAGGCGTACCGGCTGCCGCTTTTGATTATTTACGTATTGTGTTACGAGTGCACACCGAGCTTCTCAGATATTTGAACCGGGCTGAAAAATGCCTGTTGACCACCCTAAATAAATATACTTTTGGCGCATCAAAGCTTTTTTTTTGGAAGGGGTGGGGGAGGGTCGGCTGCCAAACTTTATTCATGCTCTTTTACCATGCGGCTTTTAAGGCCCAGCTTAATTTAGCTCTTGTTCCGGTTTATTTATTTATTTACTGATTTATTTATTTATTCATACTGTTAGCCCAGGGGCCGGTACAGGGTGGACGTACAACAGAGAACATGGAGGTAGTAACTGCCGCCTGAGACAGGAGTTGAACGCAGGATGTGTGCGATACAGTATGCGTTACAGTATGCAGCACAAGTATAGTTCTCAGCTACATTGTGCACAGGTTGAAAATGCAAAGGTGCAAAGTGCAAGGGTACAAAACAATAAGCAACTCTTGCACAAGCGCAATTCAGCCAAACTGGATACGACACATAGCTTTCGTATGGGCGCAGACCCCAGTATATGGCCAAATCATCAAGAAGAGACAGCCCTATCGGCTTCTATGTAGTGCAAAAAAGGATTTTTCAAACTGCGCTAAGGAGTCTGATTTAGTAATTTCGGGCGGCAAATTGTTCCAGTCTTCAATTGTATCGTGAAGGAAAGAGTGTAAATGTATTTAAACGAGTTATGATATACATTAATTGGTTAGAGTGACTACTTCTAAGTGTACGAGAATGTCGAGGTTTCCAATATTGCTCTGTGTTAAAGTTAAAGTAGTTACGGTGCATTAAGTAAAGAAACTTTATTCGCGCTACTCGGCGCCGTGTTGCGAGAGGTGGCAGGTTTATTTTATTTAACATGGCAGTAACCGAATTTGATGACCTGCAGTTGGATAGAATAAATCTTGTGGCCCTCCTTTGAATTTTTTCAATTTTTTCCCTTTTGGTATTTCTTCGAACGGTCCCACACAATGCAGGCGTATTCTAATAGTGGACGGACAGTGGTTGTGTAGGCAGTCAACTTGGGTGTCGTAGTCGCGAGTTTAGGTTCCTTTTCAAGGAACACAATTTCTGTTCACCTGCACAACATAATTTATTTATATGCGTTTTCCAATTTAAACCTTCGGGAATTGTGACCACCAGATACTTGAAGTGAGTGACACGTTTTAAATCCTTTCCTGCGAGCTCGTAATTAAAGGAGAGGACATTTTTGTTTGTTATTCTGGCGAATACTGTTTTGACATAATTAATTTTCATATCCCATTTTGTGCACCATGCATGGAGTGTTTGCAATTCTGAATTCAAAGTAACTTAATCACTGTGACTGGATATTTTAGAATAAATTAAGCAATCATCCGCAAATAGACGAACTGTGAGCTTTTTGTCAAATCTATATGCAAGAATATTGATATAGCACAAAAATAAAACAGCGCAAGGACACTCCCCTGTGGTACCCTGAACTTGACCTCTAAATGAGTTTATTTCACTCCCTTAATCTCGACATATTGCGATCTGTTCGGAAGATATGATTTAATCCAGTTAACAAGGTTCCTATTAACTCCAAAGGGAGTAAGTTATATTACAAGTTTAGCGTGCAGTAAGAGATCAAATGCCTTCGATAAATACAAAAAAAACTGCGTCTATTTGACCTGAATCGTTTAATGCGCTAGCGAAATCATGAATTGTCTGGAATAGCTGTGTTACTGTTGACAGTTTGCGTCTGAAGCCGTGCTGGTTCGGAAAAATTACCTTAGAACTTTCGAGGTAGGTAAAAAGACTTCTAGACAGTATATGTTCCAATATTTTACAACCGGTGCAGGTATTTGAAATAGGTCTCTAGTTTTCTACATAGGTCGGCGTACTCACTCGTGAGTACACTCATTTGTACTCATTTGTGCTCAAACTCACGAGTGAGTACGATGATGAGTGATCACACACCCAGAAAAAAACAGTGAGTACGATGACGAGTGAGTACAGGGGTAAGTCCACTACTCGTGAGTACAGTGCTCATGAGTACACAACTCATGAGTGTGAGTACTCATGAGTACAGTATTCATGAGTGTGAGTACTCATGAGTTTGAATACTAATGAGTGTGAGTACTCATGAGTACACGTACTCATGAATACACAGTACTCATGAATACACAGTACTCATGAGTACACAGTACTCATGAGTATACAGTACTCATGAGTACACAGCACTCATGAGTACAATACTCATGAATACTGTGTACTCATGAGTACTGTGTATTCATGAGTATATGCACTCCTGGGTACAGTAGTGCAAACAAGTTTTATCACGAGCTGGAGTCTGGACGCGCGTGTACGAGTCGCAAACGTTTAGCGGTGCCGCTGTGCACCTTAACTGTCAAGCATGGTAAAATTACACAACGAAAACTGCACCTCCCTCCTTTCCCGGTCCCTGTTTCGCGCTGTAAGCGTTTTTCGGCGGTCGCTCGCAAAGGGGTCACGGTGAAGAGGGAAAAAGGAGGGGGTGAGGGCCCGGCGGGAAACGCGGCCGCAGTTGCTCTTCTCTGATGGGACTTGTTGACTGCCGCAGTTATTTTTGTTGACGCGGCCTCTGAACGCGTGGCGGCTTCATTGCGCTTGCTCCCTTCCAATTGTTTTAGGGGAGAGGCGGTGGAGGCTGCTAACAACGCACGAACTAGGCGTACTGAAGTCTCTCTTTTTCGGTTTTCAGAAGTTTCCGTAGACGCATGTCACACTGTGTAGTCGTTTCGTGAGCCGAACCGCTCATTTCAACAGTCGCAGTTAATTTACGTAACTCGCCTCAAACCGACTTCGTGGTTTATAACGTTAGCTGTGCGTATTCAAGCGACAGTTTGGCTGATGTACGTGCGCCCATATGGTTTTATTAGGTTGCCGTTTTGAAACATTTTGCTCAGGTTCACTAGTAATATGGTCTCGTGTAGTGCTATTTACAAGTGAGCATATAGCCCCACCGTGCACTACGGCGTGCAGGCGCGGCGGTGGAATTTGCCCCAGCAATGGAAATAAAATATCCGAGTACACCTAAGCACGTTTGCGAGTTGTGAATCGGACATCATAATATCCAGTTCAACGCGTGCAGCGCCTTGTTTAGCCTCGCATATTTTGTCGAAGAGCTCTGTCATCTTGCCGCTGGAGGAGCGTTTTGCTTTCAAATGGCTTTACTTTCGAGTGGAAACCCGATTCGCCGCTTCTCGTTTATGCCACCGTGTAATGAGGGCGCTGACGATGATGGTGAGTTTCGGTGGTTGTTATTCCCCTACCTTCACTACTGTTTACAGGTGGGGCGACCACCCCTCGCTAGCAACTATACCGCGGAGTTTAAGCTCGCACTGTGAGTGGCCTCGTGAAGGAATTGTTTTGAATTGATGAACGCCAACGCCAGACGCCGGGATTGTCGCTTAAGCTCTCATCTTGGAACGTCTCGTAAAACATGTGGATTGCACATAACGACGTCACCGCACTTTTTGATCGATCGCTGTCAGCTTCATCCGCGTTGCTCGAGATAAGAGCTGCAGATTTTCACTGTGCAACCAACCCACCAACACGGCAATACAGTGACGTCAGTGCAAGCTATCACGCCTCCGAAAAACGCGTCTACAAACTTTGTTCTCGAGTACACAAAGCACGGCAGAGCAGTTCTACGCTGCTGTAACGGCTGCCAAGTACCGGCAGCAACTGGGTGCACTGCGGCCCTCGACTGCGACCGTGCCCCCCCCCCCCCAAACACACACACACACTGTTGGGACTCGGCCATTCTAGCTCAGTCACCACTGTTCGATTCACTTCACTTTATTTCCTTTCACTTTATTTCCTTAACACCCCACAGGGGGTGTTACATAAGGGGCGCGTTGTACAACATAGATACAAAAGCCACAGGTTAACAATACACATGCATAGATGTTGCGACGTTGCCCTGCTCAGTCCGCCATCGACGCGGCGCAGAGGAGAGCGATGAAGTTGTCGAGCCGACGGTGATTTTAAGCTGCATTCATATACAATATATACAAAGGTAGCAAGAGCGCTACATGGCTCGCACAAAGGCACTTCTCAACTCAGTGCCTCCGATGAAATTCCGCCGCACAGCCGCTGCTTCAGGGGGGCTGGTTTTATACCCCCGGGGTTCCGCCGCAGCCGCCTGCAGTTCGAATCTTTCCAATCAGGACTATCACTGGCCGCAGTTTGAACCCGGCGAATGCAGGCGAAGTGATTGCGACAGCCGAGCCACGAATGGGAAAGGGGAGGCGACTCAGCGGCGCCGTCTCCAGAGTCTACTCGTCGCTGCGTGTCTTTTGCGGGCCGGTCGTCCCAAGCATGATTTGGTGCGGCCGTCTCGATGGGAAAATGAGAGTAGACTCGGCGGCGCCGTGTGCCGCCAGTTGCGGCACGTCTGCCGCGGGCTGGCTGACCCAGGCGCGAATCGGGCCCACCGTCGGCGCGTCGCCAGGTGCAGCAAATTTGTGTCGGGCGCTCTGGTTAACCGCACACACACGCATAGAAAAATTAGTAAGATCAGACCCATGTGGGTTTTGGCCTAGCTGTTAACGGAAATAGACACAACGACGCGTAGTGCCCGTTCTGTCTCTTTTTCGCGGCGGGACCTCCCTCTTTGGCTTTCCGCGCGCTAGCCGGTTTTCGTCTTTCTGTTTATCTCTTACTTTGCGGGCTGGCGGCGGTTGCGAGGGGTACGGTTACGCAATGTTCGCAGAATTCGGAACAGCGGCGGCAGCGTCTCTTTCCAGATGGTTTTAAAGACGATAGCCTTTCTTTGGCCACTTGAGCGCGACAATGTTGGCCTGTCAGTCTGTCTGTCTGTGTCCGTCATAAAGATAATTCATTATTGCAACTTAATATCACGCCCCGCTGTACACATGGGAGCTACTGGGGTCGCCGTTTAGTAGCTTCACGTACATAATGCGCCCTCTCTACAACTGGCCAACTGCCCCGCGATTCAGCCGCGATTCAGCCCGCGATTCAAAACGCGAGTGCGTAGGTCCCGTTTCGCTCTTTCCCGTGTACGTGCCTTCGCGCAGTGGGAAGCCCTACGACAATGCACCGTGTAAGACGTTTTCTTCTCGGACTCCTCTGTCCTGATGTATATGTAATCTCAGTATTTCTAATTAGTTAAACATTTTATTTTTTTCTGTTTAGCCTTTCATAGGAGCCACAACCTAGCTAAGTTGTTGCAGTCGACAGGATCATGATTTAAGGCCACGGGAGGACGAACGGACGAACAACCTGGACGGACCGCACCACGACTACGAGAGTGCAGCACGCAGACATAGGGCACCAATGCACTCCACGCCAGCGGTGGTCGACACAGTGCTGACTTCAACGGAACGCTACGTCCTACGCTCTACGAAGAAACAGCAGTTCGTGAGCGCACTACGATTACGAGGGCTACCCTGCTCTGGCCGTAAGGACGACATCATCTTGCGTCTTCTAGAGGACAACGAAGAACGTCGCCATCTCTCCAAACGAACGAATGTGCCAACGCTACTTCAGGCTGCCTCCGACAACAAACGGCAGATGACCCTGCAAGCGGCGCTGTTTGAGAGCAGAAGACTGCCTGATGAACGAGAAAGGTTTCTGAGACAACTGGCGAGAGTCGGCCGCACGTTTTCCCCGGTACCTGGACTGCACGAGATCCGAGCACAGGCAGAATGCACAAGGGCACGCACATGAAGGAGACGACGCATGCAAAATTGTGATTGCGTGCTCACCGGACCTTTCCCAGGTAATCACCACGATTACGGAGACGCATCGAAGATCACTGCATTTCTGGCGAGATCACGAACACACGTTGCTCTGCTACATCGCCCACGAGCTACATCGCCTACGCGCAGGTCATTCCAGCAACGAGCAACGAGACGCGCAACGTACGCAGCGCGCACGAGCCAGAAGGCACCACGTTCCTGGCACCCGCTCTTCCGCTACAGACTTACACGAACGGAACGCTGAGAGCACGGAACGCAACGGAGCCGGTACGTACATTTTCCGCATGTGCTGCCCCGGCGCGGGTCCACGCAACCAACGACATCGCATCCGGATTGGTGGATATGGCCACGACAAGCGAGCAAGACGCTCGGCGCCCGAAATGCACCATACGTGGCGAACGATCGTACCCCAATTATAGGGGAGTTTTATAGATAAAACGAGCCGCACAGCGCACGAAACGCATCAGAAGTGACGAACGACATCCAACTTGAACCAGTGGAGCTCACCACGGAGAACGAAATGCACAACGCACGGAACGCCACGAAGCCGCAGCACACACGGAGGAAACTGCTGTTCGCGACATCCTCCGCTCCCACTGCAGGTGCTATCCGGACTTGGCCAGCGAATGTTACAACCGCAGAAATCACCTGGCCACAAGCAACAAAAGACCCAGCGCACGCGGTTCAACCTTACCGGAAAGTACGAGCTCTCCGACACCCGCTGCTCCCGCCCGAGTCCAGCGGACGAACGACATGACACTCGTGCAAGTAGGTCCGTCAACGAGCAAAGACACGGCCAGCGCACGCGGCATGTCCGAGCCAGAATTAACAAGATCACCGGCACCCGCGCTCCGATCGAGACTCACACGACAAACACCATTTCGTACAAGAGGACGCAACCGCGAGCAAGCGGACTCGCGATAAACGGATTCTGCTTGTATGGGAGAGATAGCGATTATAGCATTCTCGAAATAATGGGCAAAAGACGAGGTCTTGAGCGACGACACGGACACGGCAATAACGGCAACAAATGAACCCGATCCAGACGAAGCATCGAATGCCCTGACGATGAAGTCACGCTTGCGACGCCGAGGAATGTGGGACCGAACGGACGTCACAAACTACGGCCGCTTCCCTACCACAACGGTTCCACTTCCGAAACAACCACGGCGACTGCGAGCACAGAGCCGCAACGAATTTGACCGATCAGCCATGCCACCCTACGAAAACGCCCCGCTACCGCACACTAAACAAAAAGTCAAACGGCTCCCGCACCATACGCGACGCACGCGTCAATTCAAGCAACGTCCTCAACGTGCCAAACTATGCCATCCCTACACAGCGCAGCTCGCCACCGGACAAACCAGACGACTACGTCCGCAAATGCATCAAGCACGCGACGAGTTACACGAACACAATCGCCGACGGAAGCGGCGCAGCCAACGCAACGCCGTAAACACTGTCAAGTTCAGGTCTGACGAAGTGAATCCCACGGCACACACACAATAAAATCAAGCAGATTTGAAATTCACCGAAACTCAACGAGACGAACACCCTCTTAACGAAGTTTCTAGTATCTGGAACAACAAAAACCAAACGCCAGCATCGAGCATCTGTGAACAAGCGGACAGTGATCTGGATACGAACGGACGTCAACCTACGCGAACGCTTCATTGTGGCAGGCGCATTTCGTATTCAGAGCACGATTAGGATACGTATCAGCGCGCCCGGAAACGAAAACGGACGACAAAAGCTTCCACCCGAAGACACGCAGAAAAACGCAGTTTACGGCCACGGCCGCACCGACAAGCCCCGAGCTCCCCTGAGCCCGACCCGGCCTGAGAACAAGGCGAGACGCCAGGCGCAACGCGAGTGCTTACGTTCCGTTTCGCTTTCTCACATGTACAGTGTACTTGCCTTCGGACAGTAAGTCGCCCAACGACAGTGCACCGTGTCAGACGTTTTCTTCCTTTGTCCTGATTTATATGTAACCTGTGTTTTTCTAATCAATTAAACAATTTATTTTTTCTACAGTCTTTCATTCGAGCTACGACCTAGCTAACAGTGCAGATAAGTTGATTATTCGTGAATAATACAAATTGAGTACTCATGAGTACTGACTGAGTACTCATGAGTGCAGATTGAGTAGTACTCGCGAGTGCAGAATTAGTAGTACTCATGAGTAGTACTCATGAGCAGTAGTACTCATTGAGTACTCATGAGTACAGAGTGAGTACTCATGAGTGCAGATTCAGTACTCATGAGTACAGATTGAGTACGAATACTCGTGAGGACAAATGAGTTTTAGTACAAGTGAGTATGATTACAAATGAGTATTTGATGAGTGAGTACGAGTGATTTTGTGAACAGACGAACTTTTTGAGTCTGAGTGTGATTGAGTACAGCGTAAATAAAAAAAATGTGATTGAGTTTGAGTGAGTTCTTTCTGTTTTGCCGACCTATGGTTTTCAATATCATATTTGTTCCCACTTTTGTATACAGGTGTAACTCTTGCAGTTAGCCAGTCATCAGGCGGTTGGCTCTGATTTAATGACGCGGTGAAAATCATTACTAAGTACTAAGCCACCCACTCTGCATACCGCGTGTACGGAGGATTTTTCGGAACGAGCAAACACAGAGTGAAAGAATTCGTTAAATCTTCAAGTTATTTCCGATTTGTCAGTTGCAATACGTCCATCGACTGAAATATATTGGACCTGTCCTTGCGACGGGGAAAGGTGACGCCGAAATTGCTGTGGGCTGTTATTCATAAACTGGTTCAGAGTTTCTGAGTAATATTTTTACTTAGCTGCTGACAATTTATGCTTGAGCGTACGTTAAAGATGCCTAAGATCAGAGCTATTGCTCGCCTTGTTTTTCCTCATGCGTTTTATTTTACGTTTTAAATGAATAATGTCTCTATTATTCCAGGGATTGTATTTCCTAATCGGTTTTACTCGTTCAGAAACAAAGTGATGCAAACAATGGTTTATAATATCTTTGAATTGGTTCCATAACACATTAACATAAGACGCCTCTAGGAAGGGGTACAGTGACAATTTTAAATAATTAAAAATTCTAACACCGTCAGCACTGGAAAAAGTTTCGCAAGGTAAAGTGGGTCTTTTACCATGTTTGGTTGACAACAATTTTTTTTTCTAGAAACCAAAACCAGCTTATGGTCGGAAATGCCTTCTTTACTTGAGACATCGTATTCGGACAGCCGGCTATTTAAAAATACAAGTTCAAGGGTGGACTCTGAAGCAGGCCCTACCCTAGTTAAACCTTCTACACAGTGCGTAGGGCCATAAATAAATTCTATGTCGAACAAAATTAAGCAGTGTTTGAAATGTGCCGAGTTTATTTCAAGTTTATCCCATTGTATCCCGGGAAGATTGAAATCACCTGCGATGATTAACCGAGGTTTATCAGAAGTATTTACGTACAAAAAACCTTGGATCGAATAAAAAAGGAAGGAGAAGCCTTCGGTGGGCGGTAGACTGCCCCGATATTACAAGACATGCCGCTCAGTTCTGTTTTACACTAGACACTTTCACAATCAGGACTAATAGGCATTGGTACAAGCCTTAGTTTTTCTTTAAAAATGATTGCGACGCCACCGCCCCGTGTACCGCGGTCTTTACGTATCATGTTATATGTGGGGGCAATGATTTTGCAGTCTTTAATTTCTGGTCGCAACCAGGTTTCCGTTATGATGACTATAACAGGGTTGTCTTGAAAAAGGAGACGCTCGAGATCCTCTGTTTTGTTTGCTAGGCCGCGCGCATTGACGTTGACTAATACCAAGTGCCCTGCTACGTTGTTACAACGTCAGTCTGAATCATCTTTTTACGAATTTTTCCTGTCTGACTTTACCCTACAATCCTTTGCGTCATCCCACAAGAATGGTTCTTTTTAAATCGTAATTTTGTCACGCACTAGCCTTACTTTTAGGCCCCTTGCCCTTTCCTCTTAGCACTGTCCCACAATTTGCGTTGTTTTTGCAGCCTTGTCTGTGACAGATCGTTTGCGATGGAAATATCGCTGCCCTTTAGTTTAGCACAGTTCTTAAAAACCTTTTTATTGTATTCAAGAAATCTCATAATTATTGGTCGCGTCTTACCATTATCTTTTTTTCTCAGTCTGTGTATTCTTTCAATTGTTGTAACTGAGACACCGAGGCACTTTTCGAATACACCGGTCAGGACTTTTTCTCTTAGCTCGCCATCAACTTATTCCGCGCTCTCCGGAATTCCAAAAACTGAAAGATTGTTTCGACCACTCCTGTCTTCAAAATCGACTAGCCTGTCCTGCGGACACTCGATAACAGTTCGCATGTTGTCTATGTCGTCTTTCAGCTGTGCAGTTTTCGCCTGATGTATCTCGACTCTTTTGAGTGCAATTTCCATTTCCGAAATTTTCCGGGTCATGGCGTCGAGTTGCGCTGAAAATGCCACTTGCGTTGTTTTAATTACTCGTATGTCTCCAGCTATGGTTTTGTGTCCTTTCAAGAGTTCATCAAGCATATCATGCATAGCATCAGGCCCAGGATTGCGCTCTACATCACTAGCTAATAGTAACATTGAACGACACTGCATAGCATTTGCGGCAGGCACTTTGGGGCACGGCACAACAATAATAAATCTGTTGTCTCTTCTGTAACATTTCACAAATTTACTGACCTGGAAGAACAGAATAACAGGTTCAGTTGTCTTTATCGGGAAAGCTTCGCCGTGCCCACAGGATGTTCTCGCCGATCACTGGTCTTATGTAGTCCGTGCAGCGTGTTGTCGATGCGGTCAACGTCCCATGCGCATGCGCCAGTCCTTCGTAGTAGGCGGTGTCCCTTGTAGATTCGATCGAAATGGCATCAGGGTAGCATCCGATAACAAGGCCCGTGCTTGAAGCTTGCACTGCCGTTGGAACAATGCACAGCAAAGCCTGGAATAACAGAATAACAGGTTCAGTTGTCCTCATCGAGAAAGTTTGGGCGTGCTGCTGCTGCTGGCATTTTTATTGTGTACGGCGAGGCGGACGGCCGGGGAAGCGACTATGCGGGGATGCGGCCGTGGGCGTCCAAGGAAGTCACATTTTGAGCGTGTGTCGCGTCCTGTGCATTTCAGAGGGTGGCGTCTTCTACAGGGAGAGCGAAAACGTTGTTCATTATCCATCAAATTGCTCCAAGGTTCACCGTTCAGAAAAATCACGAGCCACGCCAAGCACAATAACACTGAAAATGTCGCATGGCGGGACAGTTTCTGTGCGAAGATGCACAGCGACGTGTGTTACCGCTAGGTTGAAACCCTTTAGGTGTTTGCTTGATAGAGCTCTGAAGATCTTTTTGCCCAATCGAGGAGCTGCCGACTGCCCTCTCGATGAGCCCAGGTGCTTCAATCGTAGTAAACACATGTCGCAGGCTGTTGCACAGCTAACGACTAAACCAATATTCGGCGCGGAAGAAGGCATTTGCTTCTTGGAGCACAACCGTAGACTGGTGGTTTTTGTTGGTTTAATCCATTGAAGTCGTGCAGATGATGTACTTGTTGATCTCCTCTTTCTGTATAACGGAACCGTGTGGAATTCTGTGAAACATATTCAAAACTTATTCAAACGAATTAAGGCCGAATTGCTTTTTGTTACATTAACCACCCCTACACGGTTTCTTAGAGCCGGTATATTACACCTTAAATAAACAGCCGTTGTTGAAGAAAGTATTGACAGCACGGTCTAGGGGCAGTCTGAAAATGATTTCACCGCAAATGAAGCGTGTAAGAGGCCATGTTCTGAGTGCTGAAAACTGTCCATGCAAGTATTCAGACATTCTTCTAGCAGTATGTTGGAGCACTCTGAAGGGTACTTGCTATGTTTCTTATTGCCAGGAACTGTGATCTGGTTTGAAATTGGCGCCAGCGTGCGGGTCCCAGCACGTGGAAAAATAGCGGGATCTCGGCGTGATGTCACGTGGAGGAGACAGACAAAGACGAGAAAGAAGAAGGAAGATTCTTGGTCGCCATGTTAAAGCTTGTTTTGCCCTGTATTTACTGTAAATACAGTTTGGTTTTCTTGCTTTCCGTTCGCCTTTGAGATTGAACAACTGGTGCCGAAACCTGGGATTTGGCACCAGTTGTCGGAAGTCAGCGTTGCGCGTATATTCGTGCAATAGCAGACGGTGGAAGCCAGACAACGTTTATTCGGGAGGATATTTCCAAGACCCTATGCCTGAAAGAGCTTGGAAGTACGAGTCTCCAGTTGAATACGTTCGGACAGGCGGCTGCAACTTCACAGGGTCGGCGCCTCGTGGAAGTACGTCTTCGCAGTCAGTACGACGGTACGGAGCATCTTATACAAGCCATTGAAGTCCCACTCATTTGCCAAGATGTTGTCCAAGTGCCGGCTGAACATGACTTCGTGAAGACGCTGGAAGACAGTGGTCACAACATGGCCGACAAACTTTATATACCGGGCATGGCAGCCGTACCTGGTATTGGGCTGCTTGTGGGCTGTGATCACCTCTGGCAGCTGATGACTGGAGAAATAAAGCGCTACTCTGGTAACGCAGGCATGGTGGCTCTTGACTCCGTCTTCGGACGGATGTTTCAAGCACCTCTCTCATTGAGTACATTAGTTAACTTGACGATAAACACCTGCGTTCTACGAGTGAGTGCGTCAGCGGAACCGGCAGAGAGCATCATGCAGAAGTCCCGGGAGCTGTGGAACGCCCTACAGTGAAAGAGACAGCGGAAAATCTTCGGGTGTCCATCAGGAGTGGAGCGGTGCGACCGGTGTTCGGAAGCAAGGATGAACCGACTGAAGGAGAAGCGTACTGCTCGGCGGCAACAGAATACTCGCCTCATCAATGAAGCAAAAGCTGTCTTGGATACGGCGGACATCGGCGAGCTGGCGTCGTTGCGTGAAAGACTGTAGGCCAACAACGACGAACTGGAAAGGCTGAATGTTTTGTTCGAAGAGCATCAAGGACGAAGAGTTCGCAGCGCAAATGGAGGCTGTACTGAAGTACGAAGACGCCGCCAAAGGTCTGCTCGCTCAATTAAAGTCAAGAGAAGTAATGCTTAAATCAAGCCACGTGTCACCTATCCCAAGGAACCCGTCACATACGAGGGTGGATCAACGCGAGGAGCTAGCGCGAGGCAGTTCCGTCAAGCTTCTGACAGTCAAACTGCAGTCCTTCGACGGGGAGATGAGCCAGTGGGCTAGTTTCTGGGAGCATTACCAGGCGTCTGTTCATACCAACGACTGTCTAACTAAGGGAGAAAAGTTCCAGTACCTACGTACGCTTCTCAACGGCAAGGCAGCTGCGTCTATCGCGGGCCTTCAAGCAACGAGTGAATGCTACGATGATGCCGTCGACATTCTTAAAAGGCGCTTTGGTGACACTCGACGCATCGTTCAAGAGCACCTGGCTCGCTTGAGGTCTCTGCCTTCGGTGCACGCATCGGACGACGTGAAGGGTTTGCGGAAGCTTATGGACTGCGTGCACTGCCAAATGAGGGGACACAAAGCCCTGGATATCAGTTCGGCTACCTATGCGACCATGCTGACGGGCATCATACTGCAAGCTTTACCAAGCGACGTCGTCGTTGGCTATCATCGACTGGTGGCGACTTCTAAGACCTCATCCACGTCGCGCACCGAACAGCAAGACGAAGGCGGGCAGTCGCTATCACCGCAAACTTGCGAAACAGGCACGGCAGAGCGTCAGCTGCAAGATCTTCTTGAATATCTGCTGGTAGAAGTAGAGAGTCGAGAGCGAAGTGGGTTGGCTGATCGCCAAGAGAAAAGAAGTCCTCGGAGTGGATTTGACCGCAAACAATTGGCGCACCTACCCAATGCAGCCGTACTGCATACTGTCGCTCCAGAGGAAAACAAGACCTGCTTCTTTTGCTGCTCTCCGAAGCATTCTACCGAGAACGGTGATGTAACTATCACGAAAGAAGAAAAGTTGAAGACGCTCGCCAAAGACAACCGATGCTTTCGGTGCACTATGCGTGGGCATCGTTCAAAGGATTGTCGCCGGGAAGTAAAGTGCAGCAAGTGTCAAGGTAGGCATGTTTTATCTATGTGCGATCCAACGTGGCAACCCAAGAAAGCTGAAGTCACAAAGAGTGTGAACGCTAACAGCCTTCACACAAGCATGTGCGCATACTTGACTAACGAGGTACTTCTGCAGACGTTGCGGACTTGGGTTGTCGGAAGTCAGCGTTGCGCGTACATTCGTGCAATAGCAGATGGTGGAAGCCAGACAACGTTTATTCAGGAGGATATTTCCAAGACCCTAAGCCTGAAAGAGCTTGAAAGTACCAGTCTCTAGTTGAATACGTTCGGACAGGCGGCTGCAAATTCACAGCGTCGGCGCCTTGTGGAAGTACGTCTTCGCAGTCAGTACGACGGTACGGAGCATCTTATACAAGCTATTGAAGTCCCATTTATTTGCCAAGATGTTGTCCAAGTGCCGGATGAATATGACTTCGTGAAGACGCTGGAAGACAGTGGTCACAACATCGCCGACAAACTTTATATACCGGGCATGGCAGCCGTACATAGTATTGGGCTGCTTGTAGGCTGTGATCACCTCTGGCAGCTGATGACTGGTGAGTTAAAGCGCTACTCTGGTAACGCAGGCATGGTGGCTCTTGACTCCTTCTTCGGATGGATGTTTCAAGGACCTCTCTCATTGAGTACATCAGTTAACTTGACGATGAACACCTGCGTTCTACGAGTGCGTGCGTCAGCGGTACCAGCAGACAGCATCATGCAGAAGTTCTGGGAGCTTGAGAGCATAGGTATTGTGGACCAGGACAATACTATAAATGAGGCCTCGGGCGTTCTCTGTGAGTTCAAGCTTAACGTCAAGTTTAAGGAGGGCCGCTACGAGGTTGCACTCCCATGGAAAGATAATGGTGGCCGCTTGGACGACAATAAGACAACGTATGGGTACGAGGTAGTTGGTACTCCATCTAAACACCGTAGAGCGCAGCAGGCAAGACAAAGGACGAAGGGGACATGGACGAGCCCTTCGTCCTTTGTCTTGCCTACTGCGCTGTACGGTGTTTCGACAATAAAATTCAAGCTATGAAGAGACTTCTGGCTCTCGGGACGAAATTGCGGCGCCATCCCGAATTAGGGCAGCAATACGACTCCACCATTCGGTCCTACATGACCTTGGGACACGCAGAGCGGGTTAAGGAAATCGGACCGTCACCCTGTCCGGTGTACTACATGCCGCACCATGCAGTGATTCGCAGCGAGTCCACGACTACCAAGGTCCGAGTGGTTTTTGACACGTCGTCACATGGGCCGGAGTACACGTCCCTCAATGAACACCTGAAAAAAGGCCCAAGGCTTCTGGCAGACTTGACCACACTGCTGATAAAATTTCGGTTGCATCCCATCGCTGTGAGCGCAGATATTGAAAAGGCGTTCCTGCAAATCTGCATTCGAGAGCAAGACAGGGATGCACTGCGGTTGCTGTGGTTCAAGCAAGTTCCCTCGGACGAGAATCCTAAACCTGAAGTTGAAGAATGGAGGATGACCAGAGTACCGTTTGGTACCACAGCAAACCCATTTTTGCTGAATGCCACCTTACAACATCACCTGAGACTTCTCAGCAGTTCCTTTCGGGACACGGCCGCCCTACTCGCAAAGTCATTTTACGTGGACGACTTGCTCGTGGGAGCCGACACCGACCAAGAGGCGCAACGTGTTTTCACGGAAGCTAACACTATACTGGAGTCAGCAGGTATGCGTCTTAAGAAGTGGACCTCTAACTCGACACACCTACAGCAGCTGTTCGAGCAGGAAGAAGGCATCACTTCTACCGACGGAACACTCAAGATTCTTGGCATGGTATGGGAGCCCCGAAGAGATCTCATGACAATAGCTTCAAAGTCTGTACTTAGTTTTTTTGACAAAGATCGAAACTCCAAACGATTAGTGCTCCATACAGTGGCACAAATTTTTGATCCTCTCCGAATTATCGCACCATTCCCAGTTCAAGCCAAGATATTATTCCAAGAGATATGGAAACGGGATGTCTCTTCGGATGAGGATCTTCCACTTGACATCGGAGCGCAATGGCGACGTTGGCGATAGGACCTCCAGGAACTTGGCAGCGTCAAAATACCTCGCTGGGTACATTTATCCCCGGAGACTACGGCAGCTCAACTGCACAAATTTTATGACGCGATCCCAAAGGCATACGGAGCATGCACCTATTTAAGGCTTCAAGACAACAGCAATTGCGTGAAAACAGAACTGGTGATGGCCAAGTCAAGAGTCGCTCCTATGATGACGTTGACATTGCCGCGACTCGAGCTTCTCGGCGCCGTCCTCGGGGCCCGGATGTCAAATTTCTTGGAAGCATCTCTTGCCAAAGTACCGTGCAACGTCGAAGCTATATTTTGGACAGACTCCCGCATCACTCAGCATTGAATTACGGGTATTCCTTCACAATAGAAAGAATCAGTCAGAAATCGAGTAACCGAAATTCAAAGACTGACGGCTAGGACACAGTGGCGGCATTGTAACGGAGATTACAACCCTCAGTGCTGGGGCCGGGAGGATGTTTCTTATTGCCAGGAACTGTGATCTGGTTTGAAATTGGCGCCAGCATGCGGTGCCCAGCACCTGGAAAAATGGCGGGATCTCGGCGTGATGGCACGCGGAGGAGACAGACAAAGACGAAAAAGAGGAAGGAAGATTCTCGGTCGCCATGTTAAAGCTTGTTTTGCCCTGTATTTATTGTAAATACAGTTTGCTTTTCTTGCTCTCCGTTCGCCTTTGAGATTCTTCAACAGCTACTCGCAGAGGCAGCCGACGGTTGCATACACACAATCTGAAGTATAAGGAAACCCCTCACTGAGGGGATCAATTTGCCGGTAAAGCACCCGCTAAAGGAGCAACGCTTCACCGCTAACGTAGAAACTTTGCTCCTATTGTAGAACAAGATGAGGGGAATCGCAATTACGTTTATTAGAGTAAACCTACCTGAGTGTTTTTCCAATAGTAGGAATGCGACGCTGAAGTAACTATGTCCGGACTTTATTTATTGACTTCATTTTATTTTCACACTCCCCGGCGGCGTGAGCGCTGTTATTGCGTTTAGTTTCCTTGCTTCAACCCCTTGTTTGTTTTCTTGGTCTCAGGAAGCACATGAACAGCGGTGGATTTCCCATTCTTTTTCTTCCCACTCTTTTTGCTCTCATCCGTTTTCTTCGCACGGAGACCCGCAAAAAGCGTTTCTTGCTGCCGTTGTTATGCCTAATGGAGGACAGGCCTAACTTTAAAGTGGGCAATGTTCCAAGCAATATTTACGTTCTTACACCTTCCAGCGGAACGTTCCGCATAACGCTACCGGCGTTTCCCCTGTGGTCGGCATAAAAAACAAAAACGCCTTGCCTAAGCGTCGTCAAACACATCAGGGGATATGTGTTGCCCTGCGCCTCGGTAGTGACACTTTTAGCACTGCACAGATGAACCGAGAAATGGCGATCCGAGAGCTGCGGTAAAGTGATAATAGTCACGCAGGATGGGCAAATTTCACCGTTCATAAGACAATTTTGGTGACAACAACGACAACGATGAGAAGTAACAATGATATATTGTTCAAGGAATTAAACGGGCCCTGAAAGGCGTTGTCAGCACACTAAATAAACAAGCGCAATTGTGAGGCTCGTTGGTCAACGTCATCTGTGTCGAGTTTCACATTTTTATTTGCAGCGGAAAGCTCATTTTTTTCATTGCAAAGTTTGTTGCCGCGTCCCACTCTTCCCAGCGCGTGCTCCACCACCTTCCCCCATGTACGTCATCGATTCTCCCATGTGCATTACGAAGCAGAAATCCTGCTTTTTGACGGCTTTTTTTTCGCACTTCCGGTGAAGAGAGGCGTCGTCTGCTCATCTTCGACGGGTCGCAACGGCAACTTTGTTTAACTAGCCCTTCGCCGAGCACGTGTACTGCAATCGTGTTATTCCATATTTATCTTTTTTACTACAATGATTAACACGCTTCTCGTTAAGGTGCGTTGGCTAGGCCGACACAATAACAAGATGACGGTGACGCCGACTTCCGAGTTCACCGACGGCCATGTCACAGGACAGCAACACGAACACGTTGGCCGATCGAAAGTCCGAGTGGTGTGACTGGCTGGCTGAACGAAGACGCCGACAATGCTGATCGGCCGAACGTTTGTCGGAAAGCGAATGAGAAGCGAAAACTGCGCCTCGACAACATTCTCGCCGTCATGAATGCGGCTCTGTTCAGTTAGTTCCTAAGGTGTAATAAACACAGTGAAATCCATCATGGTAATGCAACTCAACACTAGCGTTCTTGCGATTCGTATTTCGACTTACGACGCTTCGTCGGTTCGCTTTGGCGACAATTCGTTTGCCCCAGTTGCAAACTCCATATTAGTATGAGACCTTCAAACGCTTGTAGAAATTGTAAGCTCAGTTAAGAGCAGAAGATGAGTTACGGGAGGTTTACTAGGTAATAAAGATTCACAAACGGCCACCGTTTTTAGCGTAATGCGTGAAACGAAAGTGCGGCAAGCACTATGCCTGCTGGGCAAAATCACAGCCGCAGCCGGGCACGCCTTCGCAATCGCTTTTCTTCCCCGAACAGTGCTGCTGCTGAAGATAAGTAGTGGTGGGGGCCTAATGGAAACTTACTGCGCAACGGTTACTCAAGAAATGTTCAGTTAAACTAGCAAGAGTTCTTGATACGACGTAGAAACATAGATGAGACACAAAGGGCGGGTGTAAATCCAGTATAGAGATCATTAAAAAAAACATTGCTTTTTCAGTTATATGTAATTGACATTGCAAACTTTGTAATTCATTCCCGGGTATTTCTGTGCGCGGATGACACTCAGCTTGTTTTTTGGCATAGTGCCTTCGATCTTGCCGCTGGGAATCTGCAACATGATTGTCAACAGATAATAAAATTGTTTTGCAGCAACTAAATTCTAATCAACACTAAAAAGACTCAATTTGTTTTTCTACGAAGGTTACATCAATTTTTTCGCATGTTCCTGATTGTTCGAACTGTAAATGTACACCTATTTTGCATGTGGACTCTGTTAAATCCTTGGGTTTATTTCAAGGATACTGTAATTTGGGTGAGTTGGTGAACGTTCATGATTGGAAATCAGCGCGGAAAAAAACACAGCACAAAAAAGGAAGGAGAACTAGACAGGACAGCGCTATATTTGGGTATATTTTTTTATTCTAACATGTCTTGAAACACGGATCTGGCCTTTATATTTTCTCAGCTGAGGAAAACTGCTTGTTTGATGTACGGGCTCAAATCACTTTGTACCTTAACAGTACTTAAGCAAATTGCTTTTGGCTTAGCCTATTCCACATTAAGGTACGAAATTTGTTGTTTTTACTGATGCTCTTATTTCTGGAAAAATAAGGTGGATGCTATTTTACGTTCGACACTCAAACACGTTTTGTATGGTACACCAGATCTTGATAATAATGATGTATTTCGTATTTTGCGTATGCCCGATTTTACCTTGCTGTTCAAACAAACGATTGTACTTGAGTATATTTGGCCTCTGCGATTTTGCCAGCCATGCAATCCTGTGCGGGATTTACGCCCTCGCGATCGTTTTCTTTACCACGAACTAAAACTTGATTTGATGAACGTGTTCGACAGTACTTTGTCCGATGGTCCTGAATTCTTGGCCAGACGTCTTCTTTTCGATGAATAGTCAAAGGAAAATGAAATACATTCCGCTAAAACTCCACTTACGCCTCTAACAGAGCTTTTTTTGTCTAAATTATTTTTTTATAACTTTTGTCTTTTTGTCGGATATCTGAATAGTTTTACCTCTTGAGAGTGAATATTATCTGTTGGTGTATGGTTTACGACGTGTTGCTCTCTGCCGGTAACAGCCCTTCAAGCCCTTGTGGCTTTGGCAGACCCGCATATGCATCCTGTTTTATGGAATCAATAAACTATATTATTATTAATATTATTAATATTTTCGTGGCATCTCCAGTTGTGTCGTTGCGCAGTGGCACTCGTCAAGTAAAGCCTGGCGTCTCGGATTTTCACAGTGCATAGCACGATTGTTCCTGTACCGAACACGTGCTCCACAATATCAGTGCGCATCAACCTCCTGAAGCTGACGTTTCGCGGTAGCAATTTCTTCTGCACACGTGCAGACATTTCGCTTTCAATTTTAGGGAGGTTATCCAGGCTTTTAAGCAATCACTTTTCGTGGTAGTGCTTGTAGAAAGTAATAATTGACCGACACTCCATCGCTATGCCCCGATCTCCTTGCTTGAACAGCTCCCATGCTGCAAGCAAAGGCAAGTGCATAGAAAGGCATGCCTGCAATGTTTCCCGCACATGGCCACAAAAGCCCTTATTCCGTAAAAGAGACGAATTAGGTTTCCATAGAGCCCATCGGGGTCTGAAAGTACTACGACCACCTCCGCCCAGCCTCACAACAACAAGACAGTGATCCCAGAAAGAAATGAGCTGGATGTCACGTGCAGAATTTTCCGAAAGGAGCTCATAAGAAATGTAGATCTTGTCATGCCGAGCATGGGAGAGCCATTGAAAATGTGTGTATGAACAAGCCGCTCTCACCGGTAACCCCTGGTCCACTAGTCAAAAAACCGTAATGACGGATGACAAAACCTCAGCCCTCCTATTTTTAGGTGCTAGAAGTTGGGAGCGCCACCACGCTGTCACTAAGTTCATTCCGGATATAAATTCAAATGGTGACCTTTTCACTAGCGCGAAAGTGATTACATCTGAATTTAAAAATTATTATAAGAAACTATTTAGTGGTGCCTCTGATCTCAATGATAGCGACCTTTTGGGACATTTATTCGCCCTAGTATACCAATTGACAGATGAATACAGTTCCATTAAAAGTGCCCCTACTACCTTAGAAGAGATAGAAGTCGCAGTAAGTCTGCTTGAGGTCTCCAAAACCCCTGGCCCCGATGGGCTGCCCGGAGAGTTTTGTAACGCTTTTAAGTATATTTTACGTCCAGTTCTTTTTGGTGTTTTGGAATGCTACCTGGACGCTAATTTTCTTCCGCCCTCACTCACGAAATGTCATACAGTATACTCATTCTCAAAAGTAAAGACCGTGAAAAATTGCAATCTAGAGATACCTACACACAAATCATTCTTACCAATGGTGACTACAAAATTTTTGCGGAGATATTATCTAGTCATCTGCAGTTTGCCACGTCCATACTTATTGGTCAACTACAACATGGACTGCGCGACCGATCAATACAGACCAATTTACACATTGCTCGAACAGCCCTTCCTTCCTTTAAAGATTCCTATTAGCAGTTCACATTCTAGCGGAGAGATATTTCAAAGGCGTTTCATCGTGCTTCCCACTAACTTCGGTTTTCTTTGTTAGAGCGGGCCAACGCTGGGTCGGTCGTTTTCAAAAGAGTACGTCTCTGTCATAGTAACTAATCTACCCACTTAATTGGTAATGGTTACCTTTCTAAGTCCGTGCCTGTATATTCATCAGTAAAGCAAGGTTGCCCGCTGTCGCCTTTACGTTTTTCACTCTACTTAGAGCCTTTATGTCACAGTATGCTCGAATACAGTAGCATTCGGGGTTCTCATATGCTCAGAACCGAACTCAAACTACTGGCGTATGCTGACGATTGGGCCTCTTTCTGTAGTGAGAGACCATGTATTGATAAAGTTATTTCCATGAAAAACGAATTCGGGTTAGTTTCTGGTGCTAAAGTCAACCTTTCCAAGAGATATAGACTTTGGTTCGGTTCATGGGCAACAACACCAACCGAGTATGCCAGCGTTCAATGGTCCTGTGTACCAACTAAATCCACCTAAATATCTCGGTGTTCCCCTGGACTTCTATTGACAAAACGCCCGCTTTTGGCGGGCGCGCACTGAGGCCCTTCGTAGTCATTCGCTGGCTTTTGTTGCGCATAAATTGTCAATTTTCGGAAGAGCCCAGGCACGTAACATGTTCGTGGCGTCAACCTTGGTCAATGCAATGTAATTTCTTCATTGTGCTCTGTGTCACATACAGCGGTTCCATCGGGTTTTCGCAACATTTGTGTGGTCGTTTACCATGAATCTACTGATGCGTGACAACCTTTTCAGATCAGTCTGTGGTGGAGGGCTGGGCTTAACCCTTCTCTTTGTACAGCAAATGATTGCACAGTTTTGTTTTCGTGAGTTCACCCACCCTGTTATTCACGCTTTTTTGCATGTTAATCTCCCAGAGGTTTTGCCTCAGCTTGTGTAATCATTATTCTCGACCAGACCTTTTTTGTGGTGTTTAATGTATGAAGTGTACACTTCAATGCTGTTTAGTTGGTTCGGTTTTCCCCTGATTATATGTTCACTGTGTCTCGTGTTAATCTCTACAGGGACCTAATTTCCATGCCTTTCTGAGCACGACGATATATAACTGTTTACACTAAGTTGTCTTGACAAGATGTGCTCTTACCTGTCCTCAAAATGCCACTTTCTTCCTCCACATACGTTCTTCTTCAAACTGCTCAGTGAAACTTTGCCTGTTGAGACGTGGCTGCACACCCTTAACATTTTTGTGTCTTCTGTAAACTGTCGCCTGTGCGATGTACTCGAAATTATTGAGCGTTGCTTCATAAATTGACAGGACGCAATACTATTTGGGGTGTCCTCCAAAGAACTCTTAAGAAAGACTTTGAATTGACTCCACATTCTATAGGGTATCTCGTATGAACCGCAGAGGGTAATGTTTCATATAATTGTTTTTTTTCTAATCGCTGTGCGTACTTTATGGAAAACGCGAATGCTGGATAGGCACGCTGAGCTTCCAGATCACACTTCTGCCAAATGATAATTCATCTTAAAGACGTCTATGACCGTGACTGTTATCTCCCCCTTATTAGTTGTTCAGTTTCCCCCGCTTTAAACCAAATGTAGATAATTCTTTATTGTGTTTACTTTTGCATTTCATCTTGTAATCAGCTCCTCTGTATGTGTACATAATTGTAAATATGTGGTGTAAATATCATTCCCTACATTGACATGTAGTGCAATAAATACTAAGTAAAAAAACCATCGTTGTTTCAAAATGCTACGATGATGATGATAAGCAAAGCTGCAGAAAGCGCCTCTATAAAAATCCTTGCTGTGGTCGCAATCGAACGTGGGTTCCTCGCATTATGAAGCCGACATCTATCCGATTGCGGCATGGGGACACGCTCGAAAGAGGTTACACTTTAGATTTTGACTTTGAATCATGTTTTAAGGGAGCAGGAGTAGGAGGGAAAGCATCGCGTTATGTTTTTAATTCGGATGCTCTGAATTTGCCATAATCATCATCCTTTTACCTTTTTGGGATGATCTCGTGTTCTATATGTGTTGGCGGAAAAAAGCCGGAGGCCTATTCGGCTGACGTGATAGGCAGGGCAGTGGACCATCACTTTCTGACTGTTTAGTCCTCATCTGAACTGCGCGGGCACTATAGATGTCAATTATGCAGCTAGAGGAATGTCAGTGTTTAGAGTATAAACCCTGTGGAACGTACAGTGAGTTGAAGTGTAATTACTTTTGTGTATGTGTGGTGGTGGTGCGTTGGCTAAAATGGAGGTTCGATAATGGGTGAATCTTGATAATTGTTTTCCGAAATGGTAGAGATTAGGTTTTGTGGAGCGTCTGTATAAGGTAAGGGTCGAAGCACTTTTTAAAAGACTCGGACGTGTAGGCTGCATTTGCAGCGTTCTTATTAACGGCGATGTCTCCAGAGTGCGCGAGAGAATTATTGCCTATAATACCAATGAAGCATAGACGTCTTGGTAGCGTTGGCTTTTGGCTTTTTGAAACGAATGAGTTCTTTGTACGGGGTACCTTGGGAGGAGTCGCTTTCTAGGGAACCAGTGCCGGGGCAGCCATACATATGCGATAATTGAGTACAAGTGCTTTACAACTCGGGATATACGGTATTAGCCTTTACCACGTGTCTCTAACAGACGTTATTACCTCAAACAATAAAACGCAATCTCTAATTGCATTTTTAATGAGCTACAGCTGAGAATCTGACATCGTGAGCTCCAGCGCATGATCTGAAGTACATGGTTCCTGCTCATGGTCATAAGAAGCCGCGAGATCCGTTTAGGCCTTGCATACTCAAAGCGCAGGTTAAAAGCCCCGATACCCGTCGCGGTATTAATTTTGTTTTGTATACTTTTATCTCTTAGTGCTGTCAGCCATTGTAGGACCTATCCCTTGCTCAACCAAACTTTGGATCTTCGCGTAATGCTGCATTTTTTTGTTTTCGCCGTAAAATCAAAGTTGCTACCGAAGGCTTCATATTTACATACAGGAAGTCCAATCTGCTTGTCTATGCTATTAGTTTGGCTGTCGGCAGCAGAAACAGTTTGTAGCGCTTTTCAATGAAGTAATGCCAAGAACACTAAACCAATGGCCTAAACATTGATGCGTATACACTATCGAAGCCTTACTTGAAGCCTGAAGAGATAGTAATTAGGTTGAGTTAAAAAGTAAAAAAAAAACATCGCCCTATACTTTTGTATTTCTGAAACCTATGAAAATTATGGCATTTTTCTTTTTATCAAACTCAAAAAAGACCGACTTTATATGATTTGTGAAGGTATTTATTTATGTGCGCACGCGGAAATTATCCCCTTCAAAAAATAAATTATTTTCCTCCAAATTACACACCAGCCATCCAATGAAATCATCTCTCTCGCATATTACCTTAAATGTTGGAGCGGAAAAATTGGCCTATATCAAAATATACGTACAAGTTTCATGCATTTTCGACGGCCAAGTGTCGGCATTTGGAGCTTCAACGCATGTTTAAAAATTGGCTACGAACAGTCAGCCACTTCACCGTTGAAGGTGTTTATGCTTTGTAAAAATGCTTGTCTAGTTTTGTGTTCCATTTTACATCGTGCACTTTAAGGTGTATACGACGAAAAGTATTGTAATAATTTTTGTTTAATATATATACTTTGAGGTGTGTATTACACGTACAATTTGCACCTTCAATGATTATATATGGCAATGCACTGGCACAAATCTTCACGCAGGCGATGGGCAGACTACCGGAGGTTGTAGCGGCCTACACGTCAAGCGACTGCCCCTCGTACTTGTGTCTCAGCTCATCGCGAACCCAGTATGATGTGAATACCAGACAGGTGTCATACATGTGGAAGTTTGCTGGCATAAATAACACAATGACGTGAGTAAATGAAAAATAGAGTAATTTCCACAGGTTTAGGGTCGATAGTCTTCCATAAACTTTTCTCTGTCTGTCTGTCTGTCTGTCTGTCTCTCAGTCTGTTAAACTAAAAAATTACCCTTGAAGTCACAAGTTAAAACAGTTTGTCAACAAAGTAAGAAAAACACCCAAACTGATGCGTTGGGTCGTACATGTCGCCAATATTTGACGCAGAGAGTAGCTTAGGTCAATTTGATCCAAAATTGAAGTACATAACACGGTGATTTTTGAGTTAGTAATACATGTTAAGTTGATATTTACGATAGCAAGGGTATAGAGCGACGGGATGAAACTTGCAAAGAAAGACTCCAGCTCATGCGAGATAAAGGAAAGCACACAAAAACGAAGTTCTCCCTTGTGCTGTTCCAGGCAGAACAATAAAGAAAAAAAAGAAAAGGATTCTCACTGTCTCACCAGGGGGCGCAATCAGTGCAAAGGCCAGAAAATATAATTGGATTGGACAAACCTGCCTTGAATAAATCACAGGAGGAGCAAGAGGGGACCGGAAGAACGTGAGATGGGAAGCGAAGAGGGTGGAAGGAGTTACGTTCAAAGAGCGGCCGGCGAATATTTTTTAGACGACATTCGCAGGGAATCAAGGAGATAATTGGCCAGCTTTTTTACGATAACAGTGTTCCGCCTAAGAAGCCGCGATGACCGTAACATCTTGCCATGAATCCGCTAGAGTCTACGCGACCAAGTGCAAATCATAAGCTCGAGACCCGAGGAACGGGCTCGTGTTGTGGTACCGAACGTTTTTTGCTTGCTCAGCCATGCATGAGTCGTGTCGGCAAAATTTTGCTTTCCTCTGGCAACAGAGCGGGCGATACAAGATCAAAACATGACACAGTAGAGATTGCGTGGAGATGGTGGCTTTCAAGGCTGGAGAGTGCTGCCATCGCAATGTTTGGGACCTCTTCATGTAGGCGGAAATTCGAAGCTTGGCTCACAATATTCTTCGGCCTCAAGATATTCTAGAACAACTGAGTATTCTTTATTATGTAGTCAATGCGAAACCAATGTTGTAGAACGGTACAACTTATGTGCCGGTTTTCCGGCATGGCATGTTTTATGGGTGCTGTTCAAGTAGATGGCTCAGTGTCTATCCACTCATGAAGCGCACAGATCAAATTCATGGAACAAACGTCGTGTAGAAGTCCGCACGTTGATCCTATGCAGGGCTCCTATGGCGGTACATGTCCAGTGGTAGCCTGTGTCTGCTAAAACAATCGTCAACCCTTCCCTTTGCGACATTTGCTGTCACCTTCGGCTTCAGTGACTGAAAGGCTTGAAAAATTGCCTATGTAAGGCTTCATATACCCTGCTAGCAGGAACGAGCTTTGTAACTCTCGTATTTGGTACTTGTTCAATTCGAATGATCAGTTTTTTCGTGAAATTTTGGGCATGTCTCTGTAACACGTGTATCAACGTTGAATGCAACTACCAACTCACTGGGTTTTTCTATAGTCAGCTATGATCAAGCCGTAGTGGTTCAGTGGTTCAAGATTTGTTCCGCATTTGGGATTACGCCTAATAGAACCCAACCGGGTACAATATTTACCCTGCATATTCAACACAACCTTTACTTTGCTCACGTGAGCTCCTTTGAGCAACGGGAAGTCATTTCGAGCACTAATGTACAGGTTTCTTATCCTTTAAAGAGCAACTGCACCCAAGTTTCGAAATGTAAAAATTTTCATGTAATGGTAGAAATAAAAAGAGGGCTAACTGCAAAACACTGCGTCCCAAACAGGTACGTGGGCGACGTAAACAGCTCGTGAAGAGTGGATTTTTCGGTAACGAACTGGAAGAAAAGGTGGCCATTACCCGTTGCCGGACGTGACGTAGGTGAAGGAGCTGAAGCGGGCGTGCCCGCGCCGGCGGCCGCTCGCAGCAGCCTCAAAATTCTCGTGGTAGTATCCCGTTTCCCGCTGATATTTCCACAGAAGAACGTCGACTGACTTTTACCCGGGGATAATGAAGCTACGCGCAATTCGCTGTGCAATCACCCGAGATGAAATAGACTCTGTGCACTTATGTTTACCTTAGAATTCCTGCTCGAGTAGCAGTCCTTCCCGTTGCGAACAGAAAAGCAGGCCATTTGCTTGTATGATACCCAAAAGCATCTTTGATTAGCCTGTGCCTTAGAAACCGGTCTTTTTTTAGCGGGAACGAATGTAGGACGGGCGGCGACGAATGCCAAACCGTTTTTGCTGCGTTTTTACGTGCATACAGCTTTCTGAATATTTCAGAGACTTTCACCTAGTTCCACATCGAGCAGAGACTTGTAAGATCGGTTGGCAAGCCTACGGTAGCTTCCAAGCTAGACGAAACACCAAAACGCGCAAAAGTTACCTATGTACCGCCATTTCGTGCTTTCACCAGGGGCATGTGCAGTTGATAAGATGTTTACTTTAGGTAGACTAAATGTAACATTCTATAAAATTAAGTACGTTATTTCTCTAATAAAGAAAGTCTAATTTGTCATATAGCAGAGAAGCCCTTTTGTTAGCTTTCGCACTTCGCAAAAACGACGGGCTATCTTTTTGCAGATATATTTATTTACATGGGCAAGGCCGGTTTTAGTTCACTTAGCGAGGGAGGACAAGGTAGCACGTAAAACAACTTAAGTTCAGTCGTCACCCTTTTGGAGGTGTCTAAGGGTTGGAGGTGGAGTGTGGCCAGCCTAGATACAACAATATTGGTCTGTAGATGTGCGGGCGGTCAAGAATTTATAGAATATTTTTGTTCCAGATGCAGCAGGAATGGGTAAAAATATTATTGAGTATGAGTAAAAATATTATTTTTAAACCAGAAGCTTTTGATAACTCCGCAAACATTGCAAGCGCGGGAATAGTTTGTTAGCTTCTGAAAATTGCGGCTATTGTTACAAATGTGGTTTTTTCTAAAACATGTGGTGCTGATAACGATACAGCACGGCGGTGTAGCACAAAAATCCCAACCGAACCCAACTGTGCGCACTGCGGCACGCCGTGCCAGTCGCCGGACAAGCGGGAGCTTCACTGTACAGGTTCGCCTTCTCTTTCACAGGCCATTCGGAACTTGTTTCGGCAAATTTACGCCAGGTGCAAACGTCGTTTCGCGGAGCGTCTTTGAAAATTTGTAGTTATTGTTTTATGTGGGTATCTGGCTGAGAACTTTGTCATGATAACATTTACAGAATAAACAACTTATTCGGATCAAATTTGGGCAAAGAAATATAATAGTGCAACTGGTCTTTGAACTGTTGGTGATTCTCAGTGTCATTCGTAGTCGGTTTTGTGCGACTTGAATGTGGTTATAAATAAGCAGTCTACATATAACAATTCGAAAACATAGATTTCCGGGCAACACAGCACCTGACGTTGGCCACCAGCACTACCGTAATTAGCGACTCGGGATCCTTTTTTGCTGCCAACATGATTTCAAAATTTTTGCCTTTTCAACAAATGTCGCGTGAAGTGTATTCATAAAAAACACATTTTCCGGCATTCTTTCTCCCATGTTAGGCAATTCAGAATATTTTAGGTAAGCATACCAACAATCAACTAGTGTGCTTTTTCTGCTTGAATAAAGAGCGGGATTTGTTTTTAACCATTTTAGCTGCCTATTCACCAAGGTGATCGATGCCTACGAGGAATTACGAGTAGGAGTATATATTGCGTCCAGAGAAACGGTATGCTACCGTTGAAAGGGACCAGTTGCTCGCAACTTATCGAATTAGGCGTGTGGTTATTCAAACACATTCCCAAGTTTTAAGTGATAAATATTGTTGGCCTTTCTTTAATATCGATAATAATTAGATTTATTCGGCGGATGAATAATTGTGCCTATCAAGAAGACTTTATCAAGGTATAATGCGTCAATACCGAATGAATAAAATCAACAATAGTAGTTCAAAAAAGGTCCATTGTGTTAAAACTCGTAGTCTGTATCTCGTGTGTTCAATTGAAATTTCGGGGAAAATGTTATTTGAGCAGGAAGCTAATACATCTTTGTCTTTACATGATAAACGTGATCGGCCGCAGCAGAAACAAACTCTTCGCAGCAAAATAGAAATGACTTATAGAGATATTAGCTGCGTTTGGGGGAGTTAGAGTCATAATGTTTTGTTCGTAATGCATGGGGTCCTGTTATGATTGAAGAGAATTAAGAGGTGGATAACATGACGTTTTATATAATTTCATATAAAACAAGGTCGGCGTGGGGAACGTACCCATGCGCAGAAAAGTTCTAGGCATGCTTTTAGAGTGACACCAAAGGACAACGAGTAAGCAACAGCGACCAAATCGCTTCCTCCTGACATTCGGATGCTATCACCAGGCTAAAGATTATGATGTTTTACTGCGACAAGTACTTCGTTGTTAAGCATTAAGCCGATTTCAAAGTATAGGAGGAAGACTGCCATACCAGGATAGCAAGTTACTTTCCGTCATTATGGTTAAGCTCCTCTACGCTTTTGAATATGGCTGCTGATATTACTAAGAAGGAAGAAATATCAATTGCAGAATAAATGCATTGCCTTGAATACAGCAGTGCAGGAGGGACGTCTGTTGACCATGAACAATTTGGTTCACTAAGCTGTGCAAGGATGATGTTCTGATTTTCCATTAAAATTCATTCTCTCTCTCTCTCGGTATCAATGCCGCAGACGGAGCCAGCAGATGGAATTTTCACGTAACATGTGCAATTTTTAAGCATAGTGTCACCCTTAATTTGGCGTGGCGTGCCACTTCCAGTTCACAATTCGATTGGCTTTCTAAGTGTTTCAATTGTGGAAGCGTTAGCGTTAGCGGTGCAGGGTCATTGCTTTTGAAGCTAGAAACCTTTACTCTCACCGGCCGGCACTTTATTCGGGAATATTTACACAGTGCATATTCTCTTCAAGAAACGTCAATGAAAGGCCGCACCCTGCGTGTAAATAAAGCAGCTCACGTAGGTGTTTTTTTTTTTCAGTTTGTGCGCATGTTTCATTAAGGTGATCAGTTTGTCTATGAAATAAGAACTTGTTGCGCATGGATGTAACTAATAACATCCACAACAACGGATAGTGAAGCTGTCTCGCAGCGTGCAGCGCAGATACCTTTCGGGTTGTATCGTGGTTATTTTCGTATTCTGTGGCAGATACCTTTTCATGTACGGCTAACGGCCTAATATGGACGTCCACAATTTGTTTCTCAAAATTGAGATCGATGCACCGCTTTCACGATCGGCAAGTTCGATGTAGATCAACATATGTTTGTTTGTCTTAATGCTCAGCGTTTGCAGCAGAAAATACACCTCGGTAAAACTGAATTCTCTACGGCGTTGTAACTAGATCCCGCCTGTGGTCTAGTCAAAACGACCTCAGATTTAGCTGGACACATACCACTAGCAAATAAATTGTCACAACAAAAATTTAGTGACTACTACTAATAGCCGCTACATTTCGGCATTAAAATAGGACCAGTCAAATCATGTTTCACATTTTAGAGAGCAAACAAACGCCTCAGTTGACCTGCAAGGAAAAGCATAACATTTTTTTGCACATTTGGGTCGCTATTTTATAATTGCAGGGTAACCGCGTCCACACGTCTTGATTAAAAGTGGGCTGCAAACATCATGTCTGTGAAGACGGGTGCTCCGTACGGTCGAATCCACGTGGCCAAAGAAGTTGGGGCAACAAGCTGTCATGGCAAAATTTCATCCACAATCAGCTAAAAATGGGCCATGTTCTCATGATTATACGCAGTTCAATGAATCAGATGATTCAACGGCGACCGTCATTTCAAAATGACTCGCACATTGCGCGAGGTTTGGCGCTCTGTCTCCGTCCCCGAAATAACCAACGTGCTGTGAGATTTCTAAGGTGTCCCGGGGATGCACCAGAAACCAGAAATGCATGCATTTACGCCAATACGGGGTCTTTGATAACTTGCAGCCATCGTGTCAAAAATCCGGCTCCCGTGACTCGTTGTACAGCGTCGAAAGTGCACATACGTCGGTCGCTGAACGAATTTGTCAGGAAAAGCGTATCAGGGTTTGGTGAAACTTCATCAATGCTGTTTTTCATGCTAAGCAACAAGCCGCGACGACAGCTCTTGTTTAAATCGGTGCTTGCAGCACAATGTCTGTGATGATGGCTTGTCCGGAACGTCGACTCCCTGTAGTGAGAACAAGTCGAGAATTGAGCGGGAGTTGGTACAGCCTTGATGTGAAAGGGTGCCATAAGCAAGAGATTACAGGCAGAGTACGGCTCACGAACTAGCACCGATAGTGCACCTGCGTCGGTCGCTGATACAGTCTGAAGTGAGAAAAGTAACAAGATATGGTGAATCCGCTCACTGAGGCCTTTGCATACCACACTATGCTCCAAGTTTGATTACCAGACTCCTCTCACCAAATTTGCTTTCTTTGCCTTGATATTCATTACTCGGGCGAACATTCTCAACCATAGCTTGGTCACAGCGACAACCGACGCAAGAATTCCCCTTCAGCTTCATCGAAATAGTTCTGCAAAAAAAGAGAGCAGCAATAGATTAACTTTGCGAAAATTCGAGATGTCAAACTCTATCTGCCTAAAGCCTTGAACTCTGACTTAGCAGGAGCGCATAGCTACGCTTTAAACTCTCCCTCCTGTGTTCCCTCACGTGTGTATACGTTCTATCTGCCTAAATCCCTTGAACTCCGGCTTAGTAGGAGCACTAAGCCCTTTCTCAAACTCGCACTCCTGTGTTCACTGACGGGTGTATAAATTCTTCTGCCTAATGCCTTGAACTCTGGCTTAGCAGGAACATATAGCTCCTCCTTAAACTCGCACTCCTAAATTCCCTAAGTGTGTATATACTGCTTGAAAACATAGCTTAGTTTAATTTCTTCTACTCTATGTCATGTGATGAAGACTTTCTACTCGAAACAGCTCAGTTTATTTGTCCAGCTAGTGCAGCTTATTTGATATCGCTTCTCACAAATACCAGGAATCGGATGGGCATATATTAGAGCATGCATTCTAGAGACAGACGGCGTGGTGCAGCTGTGCAAAAGTTTGATCCTTATGTCTATGTTTAACGCAGAAGAAACTCGGAGATGGAAATACAGTTCGGTAGCAGTTTGGACGAAGCAGGGTTCTACATAGACGGTGGTAAGTAGCACTTTTTATGTGAGATATAAATTAAATGGAGGGTGAGTTTTCGCGAGATTTTGTGATTTCATGTATGCCAGTGTTATAGTTTTAGCATTTAGTTTATTTTCCGAAGGTGTTTTTAATTAAAACATTAACATTTCGTTAAGAGTCACTATTAATTTGCGCACAGTAAACCTGCAACTGGAATTGGAATAACTCGAACTGGAGTAACTGGATCTGAATAAACCTGCAACAGTTGTTGATGTTGTTACAAAACCTTTATTTAGAAAAAAAGGGAGACGAAAGACACAGAGAAAGAGTCAGAGGATGTTGCTGGCCATGCCAGCTCGGCAGAAGGGGGCCGTTGCCCCCGTTTTCACAAAGTAGAAAAGTCATTCCTGGTCTTAGAGATAGCAATTCACCACCAACTATAGGGGAAGAAGGTGGTCAGGCACAACGACGAGGAGATTATGGGGCGTTGAAATGCTAGGGAGATGTGGTGGTGCGCGACCTGCCTGTGGTAGGCGTGAGTTTGATGTCTTCAGTAGATGCGCGCACTGGAAGAGGAATGCGAAGAGTGGAGAGGACGGTAAGCGAGTGGGAGGCTTTCTGATGTTACACCGTGTATGTTTGGGGGAACGGGGAAGGAACAGGAGGATTGTGGTCCACGTTAGAGCTGCCCATTAGGTCTGTGAGCACCAGGTGTGAAAGCGCAGGCCGTGGCATTAGCCACGTCGTTCCCAGGTGAAAAGACGTGGGTGGGTGTCTACTCGTTGCCTGTAAGGGATAGTGTACAGTCGTGAACAACTGAAATTGAACCACCAATATATGAACCAGAAGACACAAATGGCGCGATTCCTTTCGATGTTCGGCACAGTGCCACGTGTCTTAATAACAGTAATGGAGGAGGGAAATGTGGCATTCGAAAGAGACCAATAGAGCGTCATTATTCGGCCTCCACGAATATTACGTTTCAATGTGACCTGTGCGTGTTCATAATTTCGTGTTCTCATTTCATTTGTTCTTGACGTTACAGCCTTTTGGCAGGACGTGAAGTGCCAGATTGGAAACTCTGACTTGGGCGTGGCGACGTCAGCCTGCTTGGTAGTCAGTCTCAGCGTAAACTGTGAGGGGCTATAGCGGCGTATTGTTCCGTGTTGGTTGATGATGCCAGTTGCCTTGAAGTCAGGAGGACAGTGGCCTTTATGCGCACTATGTCAGCTACGTATGGCCGTTGTCGGTCACAGCGAACGGCGTCGGTTCAGATGGTAGCTGAGTCGTTTGCGCATTTTTGAAGCAAGGGGAGCGTCCGATGCCCTCGGCATCCGATACTGTACGTGCGGTCTGTATGGATAGGAAGCAAATAGGCGCGGTTGTTGCGTGTAGAGCTGTGGATATTTCTTGGGGATATTGGGAGTCTGCGCGACGTGTCAGCCAAGCCTACGTAACAGGTGTTGGCGGGACTGCTATGGTGTAGTCGACGCAGCATGTTATTAATGCGGGCCTCCCTAGACTCGGTAAACGTGTTTGGAGGCCGAGTTGCAGTAGTCGCCCTTTCGAAGTTAGCGCCGAGAAGCCTAGCGCGGTCTTTTGTGACTTTCAAATTAGAGCGTCGATTTTGTGTGCTCTTTTGGTTTGTTGTGATAATTTTCCGTCACATTGTTTTTCAGATGAATGCCACAACTTCACTGGGTACGCTAGCTTCAGCGACTACCAAACGTGCTTGGTGACCGTTGCTCCCTACTATCAGGACAACAGTGAGCTAATTTTCCTCTACTTGCAGTTAATCATTCTCATTACCAACCCCTCATTGCCACCAGCCTAGACTAAAAAACATTATTTAATTTAGGTGGAAATGGGCCGTTTCACGGGGACGTTGAATTTTAATCGCTCTTGTAATGGGACACTCTGTCCTAACAGCAGACCGCGTGCAACCAGCGATTCTGATAACCAATAAATAGCAGTGTGAATGGAAAGGTTTATAAAGCAGTCTTACAACTGACAAGCCTCACTACAAATAGTTCCCCTGTGCATTAAAGAATCAGCGGCGGAATGTACCAGCGCATATGCCATTGCATACAACAAATTGAAAGCAGAAGAGTCCATCACACTGCATATACGTAAGATATAGGTCGAAATCACTCGTTTTAGGCGGAATATATGCACAGCAGAAAACTGAAAAATTCCCAAATGACACACAGCCATTTGTTCATATCTGGCTGCAAAAAAAGTTATGAACAGCGGACAGAACATTTCAGATTATTTTTTTAATGGCGCGCTTGGTCGAAAATTTTTGCGTCCCATTTAGCAAGCAATGTTCGCAACATTTGCGTCAATGGGGCTAGATGGATTGTCAGTATAATATTTTGGTTGCACTGACACTGGATATTTGCCTTCCCTATTCTGTTGTCACCCTGTGCTGTGTTCTCGTTGCCGCCTTTGTACTTCACGGCTAAAAGGCCTTCTGACATGACCCATTTATTGGTGCTGTTTTATTGTGCGCGGGAGGCATCACTTTTTACGGATGGTGCGCGGATCTTCTTTTGTGTTCCTGTCGCTTTTTTCACGGGATAGGCTGCATGGCCTGTCAAATAATATGGGCTGAATGAGATAGTGGTGAATTTATGCCATAGAAATTATTTTCCTGTTTTAAAAGCTTCCTACAGATGCAAATGTCGTGCACATTGGTCATTGTGCACAGGAACGTGCGCTCGCGTCGAATGACACAGGACGCAATACGAAGAATTCTTGCGAGCGAAATTAGGTCAGTATATCACTGGAAAGAGCGAACGGCAGAAGGAACATACAACCCGCTGCGAACACTGAAGGACAAATGAAAGGCAAGACACCATATAAACTAAGAAAAAAAGGCCGATTTACTTCTCCGAAAGTTGCGTCATCGTAATGGTAACTGATAGAAATAAAGGTCATCAGAGTTTGCTCAATGCACAATAGTCTCGTATCCACACACGATATTTGTCTACGTAAATAGTTGGGAATATTTTTCTTCGCTCACGTTATTAAGTCGTATAACATTGCCCTCTACGGACAAAGGCGGAATATTGATTATGACGTTTACCGCGCCGACTATACAGAGGCGAGGAGGCGCGCCGTAGTGGAGTGCTCCGGATTACGTTTGACCACCTGGAGATTTTTCACATGCGCCGAAGTCTTGAACACACAGGAGTTTTAGCTTGTCGCCTCCATAGGAAAAGGGCCCGCCGCGACCGATGATCGAACCCTTCGTCCTTGGGCTCAGCAGCACAACGCCATAGCCACTGAGCCACTGGGGCGGGTTAAAGGAGGAACCGGAGTGCGCAGTGTCCGAAATACTCTCGTACCTCCAAGGGACAGTTAAAAGCAACTTAACACTTGTGACTCCGGCTTGCCGTCTCTTGAAACTCAGATCTGCAGCTCCGGAGACAGTATTTAGTAAGAAAGCAGATGTGCACGAGGAGCTATGGAAGCTTTTAAAAAAAGTGTATTTTAAGTGCAGAGCACTTTAGGGTCTCACCTTCTCGTGGTTGCTCGCTCGCTGGACCCAAGTAGAGCCACACGGCGCTCCCCCGTAGCGACTGTGTGCGCGGCGTCCCATAGAGGCTTCGAAATCTCAGTCGTTTATATAGTCACAAGCGTTCAAAATTCGTTGGCCCTGGCGCTTGTTATACATCTCCCCGTTGTTTAGCGCAAAGAAAATTGCCGCTACATTTGAGGCAAACTATACCTAATTAACTCGCAGCGCCCGCGTTCATTTAGTTATGAAGGCTGTTTGGGTTGGTTTTTTACGATACGATAGTAAGCAAGACCAAGTGGGAGTGCAAAGCCGGCACGTGGCAGAGGAAAAGCAAGCACAAAAAGAACAGAACTACTTCTGGCGCAGCTGCAGCCAGAGGGTGCGCGACCACTGCGAAGGCGGGAAATTTGAAATGCCTTGGATAGAGATAGACAGAAAGAGAGAGCGAGAGAGAGAACCACTTTATTTTACAACTGGGATTTAGAAGGAAGGGATGGCCGAAGCCCATACGGCTTCGGCGACCGCAAAGGCCCGTGCGGTTAGAGTATCCTGAACCGCCAGGTCCGAGTTCCCCAAGGCCTGTTCCCAGTGGTGGGGCGTGGGGTAGGAGGGAAATGGGTCTTGTGAACACTCACAGGGCGAATGAAAGTGGGTATCACGTTGGTGGCATAGAGGACAGTGTAGTGTTGAAAATTTGTGTGGGTGCGTGTGTGTGAGCGTGGTTGTGTGGAGGACGCCGTGACTTTGTAGGATGCGCCACATAGTGGAGGCACCTTGACTTAGCAACGGGTGCGGTGGGGGATAGTGCCTGCGGAGGAGTCGGTAGTCCTGGACGACTTGTCGATATGTTGGAAGTGCATACCGAGAAGCCGTCGGGGCAAAGTCTTTTCACACACACCGTTGTTAGGCGGAAAAGAGGGTCTGCTCTGGTGGTCAGTGCTCGAGCTTGATGGTGGGCCGCCTCATTACCGCCTATGCCGGTGTGGGCCGGGGTCCACAGTAACAATACAGGTTGGGTGGGGGGCTTTTTCTGCAAGATTTGCAGTGCCACTTTAGAGATGGTGCCCTTGGCGAAGTTGCGAAGTGCTTGTTGGGAATCGGTGAGAATTTTCATGGGCGTGGGGGTTTGTGTGAGGGCGAGGTCCACTGCCGATTCCTCCGCTGTCACCGGGGATTTAGTGAGGATGGTTAAGCAATTGGTTGGTGCATCCGCGAGTGAGGTAAGCACTACTGCAACGAAGACTTCCTTGGGGTGGTACGGTGCTGCGTCCACGTACAGCGTGTGCTCCGAGGGTGGGTAGTTTGTGTTGTGGTGTTGTGCTCTAGACTGTCGCCTGGCCAAATGGAAGGTTTGGTGCACGTTTTTAGGAATTGGACTGATCGTGATAAGTTAACGTAGGTCGTTTGGTATGACCTGAGGAGGGTCGAGGGGCATTGGTGGGTTGAGGTTAATCCACTGGAGGATCCTTCGCCCAGGGATGGATTGAGACAATCTGTTCATCTGAGCTGTTCTGTGGGCCTCAACAAGTTCGTCAACGGTGTTATGGACACCCAGGGCGAGAAGTCTCGCAGTGCAGTCTGAGCGGGGGGGGGGGGGGCAGTATCAGCGCGGCTCTGTAGGTTTTGTGGAGTAGCGCGTCTAAGTAGTTTTTTTTTGGCTTGCGGTAGATTCCGTATGATAGATGGTAGCAGAAACGGCTTATTATGAAGCTTTGCACCAGTCGGAGGCGTTCCATTTCTGATATTCCATGGTGTCTGTTTGTTATTCGTTTTATGAGTCCGATGGTCTTTAGAGTGTGATTTCGAAGGAGAGCGTTGTGTGAGGATTCTGCTTCTATTTGCTTGAATCGTAAGGCCTAAGATGCGTAAGTTACATGTAAAATGGGGTGGTTAATAATTGCTATATGGATGGTGTGCTTGGCGGGGGATTTTGTTGGTGGAGGGCTTAGGATTAAGAGTTTCGATTTGTGCACAGGGCATGTGAGACCGGATTGTTGTGTTGTGTGTGCGACTGTCGTTGTTCCAAGTTGGAGGACTTGCTCGATATGTGCGTCGCACCGCGGGGCACCCACAGTGTAATGTCGTCTGCGTATATTGTGGATCTGAGTTCCGGTATGTTTTCCAGGCTGCGTGCAGTGGGCATCATTGCCAGATTGAAAAGCAGGGCTTAGAGGACAGCGCCTTGAGGAGTGCCTCTCGCTGGCTTTCGAAAGGTTACAAAAAAGAGTGGGCCTAATCTGAGCGTGCAGTTCTTTCAGTGAGAAAAGTCAGCACCTACATGTGTGTGCGTTGCCCTAGGTTGAGAGATGTGATCACTTGTAGTACTGCTGCATGGGAGATGTGATCAAAGGCCTTGTGTAGGTGTAAGGTGAGGATCTCGGCATTGTCTTTTTTGGAAGGAGCGTGGATTATGTGGTAAATTCGATTGTGCGCGTGTTGAGTTGATAGCCCTGCGCGAAACCCTATGAGGTTGGGTGAGAGAAGGTCTTGTTCAAGGTGTCTCGTTATTTTGGTATGCATTATGTGCTCGAGAAGTTTTCCTTAGCAGGACGTAAGGTAAATTTGACGGAGGTTTTTCTAATTTGATCGGTATTGAAGGTGTAGGGATTAGAGAGATGTTAGAGTCTTTCCATGTGTTTGCAAGGGTCCGTGCAGTCCAGTGGTGGTTGAAGAGTGTCGTGATAGCGTCGAGGGCTTGATCTTCAAGGCGTCTTAGTATCTTGTTGGTGATTTTGTCGGAGCCGGTAGCTGTTAAGCGTCAGAGCCTAAAAAGGGCACTGTGTACCTCTGCCTCGGTGATTTCTGTGTCTAGTGTGGGGTTTGGGTCGCCTAGATATATTGGGTCGGGTGGGGAGGTATCCGCTGCTGAGGGGATGTACATGCTGCGTAGGGGGGGCCTGCTTATGCAGTAGTTGGGTTATGCGCTGCGTAGTGCGTGATTTAGAAGGGGCGGGGTCCATGAGTTGCCGGAGGAGGGCCCAGGTGCGCACCATAGACAGTCCTCCCCTCATTTCGTCGCATACTTGGTGCCACTGTGCTCGGGTTAGTCGCGCGGCATGTTCTATGATCTCCCTATGTAATTGGGCAAGGCGTTTTTTGAAGACCTATCTGTGTTTGCGGGTTCTCCAACGGCGTTTTATGCTGCGGTACGCCTCCCACAAATGCTGTATGCGTAAATCGGCGTAGGAAACTGGTATTTCGGTATCAACAAGTTTTTCGTTATCTTCCTTTGCCTGCATTATTTGGTTGAGCCACAGTTCTAGCTCTTCGTCCGTTTGGTTGGATGGCGGTGAAACGTTTAGGGTTGAGGTGCGGAAACCGTCCCAATCACTGATGTGTTTTTGTTGCGGTTTTTTATTAGGACAGATTTGTATAAATCTGCCTGTACGAATACGAGATCAGGTGTTGTGTTCCTTTGTGCGCTATTGCCTATGCGCGTGGGTATGTACGTTTCGTTGTATGGAGTCAGCTGTAGTTTTTGTATTGTTTCAAAAAAGTCGGCCTTTTTTTGTTGTTCGCGTGTAGCCCCATGCCACGTGTGGGGCATTGAAATTCCCCATCACCAGGAGGGGTTGACTGCCTGCTTCTCGTAGTGCTTCCATGATGACGTGTTTGAAGTTGTGTTGGGTGTTTTTTTGGAGAGCTGTATAGATTGAGCAAGTGTAATTTGCTGCGGTCGGGTTGGAGAGGACATAGCGTGACGCAGTTATGTGGAATAATAATATTTTAAAACACCCCATGTTCGGCGCTTATGTTGCGTTGTACAAGTGTCAAGTGTTGCTATTTGGGCGTTTTGAAAGGTCTCGTATTGTTAGTTTCACTATAATAACTGTTTCTTGCAGTGCTATAACCCTGGGGGATTATGAATGATTGACAGGTGTGTTTGGAGGGCGGGGCGTTTGTCGCGATAGCCTCTACAATTCCATTTACAGGCAGCGTGTGTTTTAAAGGTCGGCATCTGCTTCCATTTCGATTGGTAGAGGGCTACTGGCAGATGGGTCGGGTGTTTGCATCGCTAGTCGTTGTGGCCGAAGTTCTTTCATGCATGTAAGTAGTTCATTGTGTAGAGCCGTTACAGATTCCTGCATGGTGGCTTGCGCCGCCTTGACTGATCCGTGAAGTTGTAACTATTCTTGTCGTTGTGTTCGTAGTTCTTCGGCGATATCGATTGACACTGCTGAATTTGCACTCTCTGTTGTTGCCCTTCGTTTGAGTGGTGGTGATTTTGTGTGGGAGGGTTGGTGAGATGATTGTTGGTTGCATGTCTCTTCTTCAGAAGATGAGTGTAGTTGATGTCTCAGTAAGAGATTCTGTTCTTTCAGCTGGGCGTTTTCGTGCCGCAGTTTGAGAATTTCAGCTCGTAGGGCCTATATTTCTTTGATAAGTGCCTGGTGTGCATTGGTTTGAGTTGTTTGGGGTTGTGTTTTCGGAGGCGTGTTGAGTACGGGTTTCGGAAGGCCTTGGTGCTCATCTGCATGTTACTGCCTTGAGATGATTGGCTGGGCGAATGTTGAAGGGCATCTCTGTACGTCAAATATTGATGGTTGGGGTCTTGCTTCTTTGTGGAGTTTTCTCTTGCTTGGGGTTGGTGCTCGGCCTGGAAGTCTAGGGCGACGATGGGTGGTTGGTGGGGACGTCGTGGTTAGAAGCGGCGGGGACAACACGATGCTCCGGTGAGGTGGGAGTCTGCGCAGTGTATGCAGTTAGGGTTGCACGGGTGGTTTTCTGTTGGTGGGGTGGAGCCGCACTTGGTGCATCAAGGTGTAGGGGGCGTGGGGGGGTAGACATCCTGTCTGTACCCGGGTCGCCAGCAGTTAGGGCAGGCTTCGGATTTCCTCTTGAAAGGGTAGCAGCGTACGATCGCTGCCCTGTAGCGTACCCAGAATGGTATTGTTGTTCCGTTGAAGAGTATTACACCAATGAGGAGTTTTGAAGTTTTTTGGCATACAGTATGTGAAGCGCTGGGTTGTAGTCAGTTAGACTTCTGAGTATGGTGCTTCCATCGTCCTCGGTTGGGGCATTGAATATGACGACAACACAAGTGTTGGACGGTGAGGGGATGTGGTTGGAGAGGAGGTAGGTTGCTACTTGTTATTTAAGGGTAGTTAGTTGGAGGTATAGCTTGGCTCGCACTTGTGATGGGGTGCTGATCACGACGAGGTTAGATTTCTGGTTGATTGAGAGTTGATCCTCATTGTTGAATGATGTTTGCTTCCCTTCGGACGAGGTCTGCAAGGGATGCTGCAGGAACGGTTTGGAGGTCCAGGCCACCTTGGGGTCGCAGCACGATTTTGATGTCGCCTTCTTCCAGAGGCTCTGCAGGCCGAGGTAGTTTCTTTTTAGGCTGTTGTCTGGTCTTGCGGACGTGCTCACCGGTCATGGTGCTGTTGCATGAGTTCTTGGTTGAGAATAGCTGACTGCGGGCGCTTTGTAGGTTCAGTGTTTTGGCTTGACGGCAGATGCGAACCCATCGAGGTTTATATAGGGTTGCTGGGTCTATTGGTTGTCCTTATACGTGTATTCCATTGCCTGGTGTGCATCACGGAGGGTACTGGGTGCAGGCGATGTGCGTCGGGCCGAGCGAGCACCCGCGTTGTTGGCAAAACCGGCAGGCGCCGCTGCCGAAGCGAGCGGCTGCGGCGAACACAGCTACCGCGTGGCGGCCGCGTCCTCAGGGGGGGAGGGGGGGCTCCAGAGGGGGGGCAAGGAACGTTAGGCTTACTTTGCAGCTCCGAGGTGGCAGAGTGAAAACCGCTTGTTGTGCAAGTTTCGATGATCTCAGCTGACCTTGGTTGGTATGCGGTCACAGCGGGCGTTTAGCTGGTCATGTTGTCGCGCGTTTTCGGGGGCTTAATCGATTCGTTGAGGTCATGGGCGGGCGATCTCGAAGCGAGAGCGATGTGAACAGACGTCCACTCGCTTTTGCCACCTGGCGGCCTACGAAATGCGTTGGACAAACCTCTGCTGAATTCACCAGGAGAAGAATGGGACAGGGCGGCGAAGAGCGTGATGGGTGGTAAGAATGAGCTGATAACGGCGTCACAGGCCATTATGGCAAATGACTGCGCTCTGTTTCCTACAGTTTTCACGTTGAGTGGAGCGGCTTTATTTTAAATAGGGAGCATTTCAGTAACTCACGATGTCACCCGGTTGACGTCCGTAGTCCGCACCGTCGTTGTCCATACTATATAAAAAAAATACTATCCGGCGCCCGGTTTCGATCCCTCGACCCTGCGGGCGGAACGCAATGTACATGGTGCTCTACCCACTGCGCCACAAAGCCGACACAGAATGGGACGCTACGAACGCGCCTTATATCGTTGACTCATACAAATTACTGCTGACGAGCGCTCTCTCGTCAGCAGTTGCCACAAGTGCAACAACATTAACCTAACGCAAACTACTTAACGTCGTGCGCCCCTGGAAATGCTCTGCATTTGATCGTGCCCCTCGCGAGGGGGATGTTTCACTGCGTCTTCTCTCGGTCGCGGGACCCGTGGCGCCATCTGGCGGAGGCGCGGCACAACTCGTAGCACTTTGAAAAGATGCGGCGCCAGCCCGATGTGTGTGTGCGTGCCGCACTTGTACAAATGGCGAGTACATTGGCTGCCCACAGAGCAAAGCATTCGTGCAAGTCAGCCGTTGCAGTCAGTCAGTCAGTCACTCAGTCAGTCAGTCAGTTAGTTAGTTTGTTAGTTAGTTAGTTAACAACGCCGCAAGCATTTGCGTTTCTTGCTTTTTTTCTGCCTTCGTTGCCCATCACAGTCCTTGTATTTCTTAATGAGCTTCACAACTTTGCAGAGGAAAAGGCAACGTAGCGTTTCTGTTTTGATGCTCCTGTGATGTTACCTGCAAGCAGCATTTGCATTGTGATTCTACAATTTCTATATGTTTTATTCTCGCTCACGAAGCGTGTTGCGAGGGAAAGAGTACCAGCTGCATTAACTTAAGCGTATCTTAAACCAATTCGTTTGTTCTAGCTGAATAAAAAACAAACGTATTTACAGCGACGTTATAGGCTGTCGACTCACATTCACAGAGAATCACGACATAATTTCTTAAATAAAGTCACTTAACCATTTTCCCGGGCCCGCCGAAATTGGCAGCAGGCTTCTGCCCGGTAGATCATATTTGATTTTGTCGCGAGCCGAACGAGATGGTAGGAGATTAAAATTGTGCTTCATTTATAACGTGCGTCGACAGTCTGCCCATGTGGCGGCTTCCCCATAATTTGGGATGAGATCAAGGACCTATTACCGCAATCATAACTAAGTTTAAATTGGACTAAACCTATACTTTACAGATAATTCGTAGTAAGCATGAGTCGGTAGCTGCGAAGCCTCTGCGGTGAGAAGCTCAACGGAGAAGCTACAATTCCTTATCCCCTCCAACTCCCCACATTTGACCCAAGAAAACAAATCTCGGTTAAAGAGTTCTTATTTCACGTGTATATTGTTTCGTCATAGGTGGCAACAAGAAATAGAAAGGGTTAGGGCCAAATAGGGTTCGCAGGAACAGTTTTTCCCCGGTACTTTAAGTTTATTTTTTGGTGGACGGTTATTGAGAAACACCATCGCATACACACTGCGAATATTGTGTCGTGTGCAGCCTAGAAGGAATAACACCGTCGCCGGTAAAGAAACTATTATAAAATGTGGGTTGTTGCTTCGATATTTTGGGGCCTTCGGAGGATTAATTTAGGTGGCTCCGATGAAGTCTCACTCAGCCTAGTCATCTAAGCGGCTGTCCGCCTGAAACAAATCCAAAAGTGGTTACCTTCATCGAGGTCGATGGGCTACCTTGATTTTCCAAACTTCTGCAGGAAAAAAAGAAATAGGTAAAGGTACGTTTTCTGTAGGTGTCGGGGTATCAGTTTTATGTCGATGGGCGTGCTATTACCCCGACTACCGCCTGTGTATCTGCTCCAGCGGCGGCTGAGTTCCTTCTGGGATCCCTAAAATAACCGTGTGTTCGATACGCAGTGTCGTAAACGTTCATTCATGACCAATAATAAGCAGAGGAAAGAATTCGTTTCTGCGTGGAAGGTTGAACTAGACTAAGTGTGGTAAAGGGGGCGAAGGGTGCACTGTGCGATCAGGCGGTTTTTACGTATTAATGTGTCGATGCGGGCTAGTTGGTACTTCATCATGGGAACAGGTTCAGCGCCAGGCACAACTGGAGGAAGTAAAACAGACAGGAAAGGGACCCTTTCCTGTCTGTTTTACTTCCTCCAGTTGTGCCTGGCGCTTAACTTGTTCCCATGACGGTTTTTACGCTAGGCGTAGTTCTTCGGCCAAATTCACTTTGCGTGGGCCAGGATTTAGGACGCACGTTGTGTGGCCACTACGCATGTGTAACTTCCGCGGTGGCTCCCATCAAAGGTACACGTTTTCTTCAGTGCGTTTCGCCTTTTACGATACAGTGTATTCGCTACGTATTTCGCTCTAAAACAAGCAAATATGACGGATATTCAAAGCAACAACTGTTCGGAGAAGTGTGTACAAAAAAGGCATAGTTCTCTTCTTTCAGTGTATGTGAATGCGTGTGCACTGCTGAATCCGCGTTAAGGTGCACGTGTTTTGGCGAGTACGTCGACTTCCTTTGTTACCAATGCGGGAATGGAATCGACATAATTCAGGCACACTTGCGTGCATGGCCGGTTGTCTATCTACTTTGACTTTTTTAGAGCAGCAGTGAGCGTTTAGAGATACGCGGAGATGAATAAAAACAAACTACCGTGTGTCCGCAGTTTTTTCATAGGTTCCAACTTTGGCTGGTTTCACTACTCGTCCTTCATCTGACGCAAGACAGCTGGCGAGTGTAACCGAGCTGCTCCTCCCATAAACGCCCCCCCCCCCCTCCCACCTGTGTCCGCTTTGCCTTGCCTGATATTTATGTGTGTAGTGCGACCACTAATTTATTTTTTTTTTTGCTTCACAGTCACCCTAAAGGCCACTCGTGAAGCGTATTACATAGGTTGAGCGTTAGATTGTGGAAACACAGAGCAGGGCGTAAATCTAAGTCCTACAGGTTCTTCAGTAATTCCATTTTCTGTGGAAGGGCCGGCTTTTGGTAAAACAGTATTTGCAGAAAGGCAGGGCATTGTTCCTTGTCGCGGTGCCCAATGGCTAATTTTCAACCACTCTGTGCAACCCTCCTAATGACTTTACTGGGCCCGTGGATGACGTTTCAACCAGCTCAGCAGTCTGCTTATTGAAAGGGGTCGCATTAGCGTGTAGTTTAGAGCAGGCAATGTTTCAAGCAATTTCAGAAACTTTGCTGTTGTGATTTAAATGCCCTTCTTCGTCATTTTAAATCATAAACATTAAAAATTGTGAAGGTATTACTACTGCGCATTCCTTTCCCCATGATCTAGAGAAAAATGTTGCCGAGATATTTGTTATACCTAATCTCCCATTCTGGCAGATCATCACATATTTGGTGTCCTTTGCAGTGTGTATACTGTGGGTCATCAAGCCGCTGGCGAACCAAATTCCTAAGCCCTGCATGGATGCATTTCGTGTTGCCTGCGGTGAAGGATACCGTGACTACAGCGACGAGATGTGCCAGACTGGCTAAAAAATGCACCTGGAGATGGCGAACAAAAGAGGACGCCTATGCACAAGATTGAATTTGATGCCCGATGGCAGCGGTTGTTTTTATGTTTATTTGGTTCGGGCCTTTAAAAGAAAATAAAAATACTTTGTTTAACTTCTTTATGAATTGACGAGTCGTTTTTTGCATTTATTTATTTATTTATTTATTTACTTATTTATTTATTTATTTATTTATTTATTTATATATGTATACTATACTATTTATACTATGTATACTAAGGTCTCTTCGGGGGGTAAAGAAGCTGGGATTCGTAATGAAACATTGTGTCAGCATACGCCAAAGAAAAACAATACGCACGCACAGAAAAAATTCAGAATACAATTTTTACAACAAAAGCAAAAGTGCGAACTCAATTTCACATAAAAAATCGTCGGCCCCTCAACTTTCTGAAGAACGAGCAGCGAAAGTTGGGTTTGTTTCACCTCAATAGACGCAACTATGCAAAACGCCTTTCTTAGTATCTACGGTGGAGCGTACTTCCAAGTTAATTACTTGAACAAAACGTGAAAGAATTAATAGTTTTTATAGACAATAGTCTTTCCAGGGTTACTCAACCGCCAACAAATTTCTGTCGGTGTGTCTGTGTGCCTGTCTGCCTATCTGTCAATCTGTCCGTCTGTCGGTCCGTCACGACAGCCACCCAGCCAAATGTTAAAATCAATAATTGAGTGTCACGTTTATTTAGGAAAACATCAGCAATCCCTGAAATCATTAAATATGCTCTATACGTGTCAAAAGTCTCCAGCAAAAAAGGTAAAGTTAGGGTTACTTGAGGAACAATGTGAATACATGACTCGCGTTTGCAGTGTTTATTTAATTAATAGCAGCTTGATGCTCGAGTTTTCCGGGAATAATAAAACGTGTTACTTGAAAGAAATATTTTAACGGCGAGATGCACACACGGCTGCCACCCAGACCTCCCGCTGGTGGCTCCACTGCTAAGTCTGAAGAGTCGCAACAGATGGCGTGCAGCAGGACGAACGCGGCTAAACTGAACACTGAAAACCTCTAATGGATGGAAACCATCGAGGTATACTAATGACTCTAGAGGAAAAGCTGCCAGGCCAGCCCGTATATTGAACCGTGCTAAACCCTTACAGTTAATACTACTGACTTGCAAAACCCGAGCGAAGCCATGATGCCACCCTTGATGCCTGGCCCACTGTATTTTTCCTTGCCAAAGTTGGTGGCAGTAATGAGTATTCACCTGACAACATACGCATTCCATCATGGCAGCCTCCGCTGCAGTAAACGCACATATGCGCAGAGAGGTGCTGGGATAACTTTCGTGTGTCAAAACGTTGCATGAAGTTGTTTGTATAGTAGGTAGCCAACTTTTGCGCCATGTTCCCGCGCTAGATGCAGTGACGAAGTCCCCGCAACATAGAAAGGTAGCCCGTAGAGTAGCGCGTGCTTCGCACGTTCGGAGGTAGGTTTTTAAAGCGAAGCCTAACTACTTTCGACCAGTGGTGTCACGGAGGAGGCGCAAGTTATCATTTTGACCAAAGGCAAAACACCCAACACCCAACACGGCAACACACCCCTTCAAGCGCGTCGCTCGATTCGCCGAGTCCGCTGCCGGCGCTGCCCACAAGGACTCATTTTAATTCGTTCTGCTAACATTGCGGCCGGTCCCGTCGCGGCGGCGACGGAGCGGCCGCTCACCTGATCGACAGCCAACCAAATCCGCAGCCTCCCACCCATGCGCGGCTGGGGTACACTGAACTACAAAAAAGGCAATGTGACTCATCTTGCACCGGGTTCGCCGTGAGAGAAACGCCGCTTTCGCCGAGAATGAAAGCGATCCCGGTCCTCCTTCTGTGAGCGTTGCACAATACCGAACAGCTCTGAGCCGTGGTCGGAAATACAGCTACACCAAATGTTAACCGAGCGAAACCAAGACTCAGCCAGACTACGCCAAGCTTTTGCTTTGCATATCCAAGGTAAGCTGAGCTAAGCCGCAGCCATTTTTTCACGCTACTCGACAATGGGAGGGACTTCGTTTCGGCTGCCCGTCGTCCGGGTGGGCTGCTGAGTGTATGTCGACCGGCTTTCGCTCTGCCGCTGTGGGCTCTCGAGTGTCAGCTGCCGCTCCTAGTGCCCGTCAGTAGGCCTGGTCGGAACCGCCGCAGACTTCGCTCCTTGTCACAGCAAGCTCGCCTGTGCGCTTCACCGTTCCTGTCGAGGCTTGTCGTTCCCCAGACACAGCATGACGGCAGCCAGCAGAATTCGAGGTGTGTTGTGTGTGATGCTATCGACAGCAGGAAAATTATTCTTTTATAGTTTTTCTAAATTTTCTAAATTTTCTTTATCCTATCCTCTTTCCTCCTATACCCACCCCCGGACTGATTCGAATGGAGGTGCGCTCCCACGAGAGCTCAATAATACCCCCGGCCATTTCTTTTCCTTCTTCTTTTAATAATGAATAACGTCTCCTAATTGCTTTTTTCCTCCGATATCTTCCCTGATTAGTCGCCCTTGTGCACGTATGCGCTGTTTATGCATACCTTATTTTCTGTGCCGTAACAGAAATAAGTTGATGTCCAGCGCTAGTTCCGTGTAATTTCTTCTTAGTTGTTCTGTCTCTGCCGCACCTTGTTAACATGTTTTAGCCCCCCCCCTAGATAATGTCTTCAAGCTCCGTTGAGCTGCCGTTTCAAACCGCCTACTTTTATAGCGAATAGAAGTTTGATCTGGACAATCCTTCCCTAAAATGCGTGCAAATGTACCTCTTAAATGTTATCGCACTTTATTATAAGGAAACACGACTTTTAGAATAATGGAAATGCCTGTCTACGATGCCCCTGCAGCACGCGTGTCAACTGCTCGTCCTCAATTCTAATTATGTTAGGTAGTGGCCCATGGATTACCTTACATTCAATAACCCAAGGAACGTATTACTATGTTATGTGCCTCAAGAAACTCACTCCAGAGATGTTTCCACTTTCTAGGTAAGCTTCGAAGATCGCGCATTGGTGTGTGCTTGGGGGACGTCACAGAAGCCACATTATCACTGTTTTCAGGTTGCTTTAAGTCGCGAATAATTTATTTCATAGCTGCACAAAAATCTTCATCAAAGCCCACCAGAGACTACAAGGGTATTGTGATGGTATTAGTGGCTAGAAATTGAGATTTGCGTTGCACACACGAGACAGGCGCCTGGGAAGCTTTATGACCACGGACAAAAACATTTATCTGGACGAGTAAACAAGTGGGACTTCATAAGGAGAAGAAGAAAGCGACACGAATGGCAATCCTAAAGACAGAGTTCTACTAGGGCAAAAAATTAAAACGTTCTAGTTTACTTTGATCGATTGATTGATTGATTGATTGATTGTAGGGTTTAACGCGCCGATGCAACCCAGGCGCTGAGGCGCGCCGTAATGGAGTGCTCCGGAATAATTTTGACCACCTGGGGATCTTTAACGTGCGCCGAAATCTTGTACACACGGGCATTTTTTATTTCGCCTCCATCAGAAAAGCGGCCGCCGCGGCCGGGAATCGAACCCGTGACCTCGTGCTCAGCAGGACAACGCCTTAGCCACTGATGGATGATCGTGCGGGTGTCGTGTCAGTGCAGGCTTTAGAGCATGCTCCACAGCGGACCCACTCACGGGGATCGTTTGTCTGAGTTTCCCCGGCCCGGGCTCGAGGACCTGCTCCCGGCTGGCCGAGGAGAAACGTTGCGTTTAGGCGGTAAGTACCTGAGGGGTGAAGATTATCTGGGCTGATGAGTTACGAAAAATTGGGCGACGGCTCGTAGGTGGAAAAATAGTCCTCGATTTGTTGGGGCTGTTCCCTGTAGCGTGGTCCAGGTGCTTTGGGCGGGAACCCACGCAGTCCCATCGAGCGGTAGGGTAGTGACGGATCATGTGACCGGCTCCCCCGCAATGGCAGCAGAGAGGCCGATTGTCGGGCGTGCGCCAAACAGTCGCTTTGCGCTCTAGACGACTTGGGTCACACCACGTGGCCGGGTTCAAGGTGCGTCTGAGCGACTGCTTCGTAGTAGGTGGAATCTGTGGCGGGACCGAAACTGGCGTTAGGAGCACACCGGTGTAGTTGGGGCGTTCGTGTGTAGAAGCTGGAATGCAAGTACATCCACGTACGTTGCTACAGGGCGCTCAAACCGGGTTGGTACCAGGGGAGTTTTTACTCGCCCAACTTCGTCACGGATGACGCCGGTAACGGCAGCGAATGTTGCTGGGTTGTCACCTCGCTGGAGCATCCGCAGTTCTTCGAGCACGATGGTGCGCACCAGCTCCCGACTGAAGCTTTCGTCGTTACTGCGACAGCGCAATTAGCCAAATTCGACTGGTGTCCGTGCTGCAAGGTGCCCTGCTGCTGTTGCCGCTCCGCAGCTGTCGCCTCCCGAAACAGTTGTCGGTCGGCTACCTACAAGAACAGCAAAGAGCTGCTCCTTCACACCTCGTATTGGTGGCGCACTTTTAGGGGCGAAACACCTTAGGGCCGAGGCTTGTCCGTCCGGCGTTCTTCCGGCGTCCGTGCTCCCGGCACAGCATTGTATAAATCGAAACATCTGTGAGCAAAATGTTCACAAAAGGTTTACAAGAACAAAACAAAAGGTTCACAAAAGGGTAGAGAGAGATGGAGAGAGAGAGAGAGAGAGAGAGCGCTGTGGTGCAAATGTGTACATAAGGGCGTTACAGACCACACGTTCTCTTTCTGCCAAGGATGAATACGAACGTAAGGCGTGGCATGCGGCACCTCAACATCTACGTAGACAAAAAGCTACCCCGGAGGTGAAATCTCGGGAAGCACCAGCAAAACGACAAAAACGCCAAGCGGACCCAGAGTTGAGTGCTCGGGAAGCAGCGGCTCACACAGTAAAAATTTTTACGCCCAAAAGGGTGCTTCAGCTTGTCGCCGCTGGAGCACCCTAAAAACTGAAAATTTTGCACCCTTTAGGGTGCTTGGATTCTGTCGCCACAGGAGCACCCTTTGTGAAGCACCCCAGAAGACAGGTGCCTTATAACACCCTTTTCGACCTAAAAGTATCCTAGGGTGCTACATAGCACCCCAGTCTGTAGGAGCATCTTCTGCAAAAGCACCCACCCAAAGGGGTACAAAAAGGGTGCGTCATCCTCGGTTCACAAATGGTGCAGAAGGGGTGAGACCACATATTGCACAATATGACACACGATTATGGTATGAAACATTCGTGCTTTTTAAGCTCGGTTCTGTGAGACATTCTATTGAAGCTCAACGTCAGCTGATAATTTCCTTGAACTTGTGTCACCGATTGTTAAAACTTATATTTAAAGAGTCAGGAGCCACATCTCAGTACAGAGTTATAACTTTAGAGGTAGTTGATTATCCAAAACTTCGTAAACAACCAATTATATGTTCACTTTGCCGAACTGCAGTACACATCCTTCGAGCTTCACTGCACAGCATAACCATACTATGCAGTGAAAGCAATTAGTTGTGCAACACTTCAACCACACAAAACTTCCTTGAACCTTAAAACCCTTGGCTTCTCAGTATTGCATCAAACTTCCAATCACGGTAGCTACCTGCAATGTTTAGTGCCTTATTCTTGAGCTGAGCAGGAAGGTTCAATATTAAGGAAGACCAAATGCAAAATGTATTGTTTCCTCCGTACTGCGGCTCATAATATAGTTCCCTCCTTACTGCGGCTTATAATCTACTTATAAAAGTTGGGTACCCAAGCCATTTATTTTCGTTTGCAGTATTCTTTTTGCTTTACGAAAAAATATTCATATGGTACAGCACGTGCAAGGTTTGGTGGTATATGGAGTTTTATAACCATACATTTAGACTAAATGACCCCGCATAGCAATGACAAGAACTGCAAACATCACAGAACAATGCATACAAGTTCCCTGGTGAAGCCCATGGTTGAAATGTAATGTCATGGTTCATAAAACATTATTTTATCATGAGGCAAGCTTGTACATTGTGCCTTGCATTATGTCCCTGCCGGCAGATGTGGGGTAATTTGTCACTGTTGCAAACGAAAAGCCAACAGCTGGGGCCCATTAGTTTTGGCTAGTATTATGAGGTGCCTCACGGCAAGCATTCTACGTCGATAGACTTTTGTAGAGTTGACTAGAACTGAAATCAGCAAAAGATTCTCTACAAAACATTCCGTCTATCTGCAGCTTTAGGGTTTGCTAATTACCATATTTGGGTTTCTTCTGCCTTTCTTAACAACATTTTTCTTTTCATAAGAAGGTGCATAACCAAAAGCAAAAAGGTTTCCTGTAAACCTTTGGTAGCTATATAATTGTTACAAAATATTTTACTCGAAATATAGCAGCTTAAACTGAGAATATTTGCATTTAAAAACATTAAAATAAGTTTAAATTGATCATAAATTTTTAGCTGTTTTTACACAAAACTGTACATGGGATATGAAGTGCACCACATGGAGGGCTCTGGATTAGCTTTAGCAAATTTGGGACATTTAAGGTGCACTGAAATCTCTACACATGCGGTTTTTCACTTTCTGTATCCACCAAGAAAATGGCTGCCAATTTAGACAGTGATTCTTAATAGTAGTTGACGTGCATTTTAAAATAATCTCAAACATTATAGCCACAAAATTAATTTTTACAAGTTGTAGACATTGCGCGTTACACCAGACATTGGGCTACACTGTCAAGAGCTTTGACATCTACAATTACCTCTACAAAGCAAGCTTATGCTGGTAGAATGTTTCATACCATAATTACTGTGTGTTAAGAGCTCACGTGTGAAGTATGGATACTGCTGCTTCAGCAAGAACCGAGGATGAGCACCCTTCCTGGTTCTGAAAAAAAAATAACAGAGGAAATTCCTTAAGCAGGATTCTGAAACAGGGTTGAAAGAAACAAGAATGAACAAGAAATTCTTTCAAAACATGTAAAGCAATGCAAACAAATATTTATTTCAACTTCATTTCTACAAAAGACCACCTCATGAAGACTGGTGATGGGGTATTGGCTCAAAAATAGAGCAGAGAGCACTTATATAAATGCTACAGGGAGCCTTCGCAGCCAAAAATTGTTTGAGCACCTGAACTAATCCCTGTTCAACAAACTCATAAAAAAACGTTTGAATGTATAAAAAACCAGTGGTAAACACAGAAAACAGTTAAAACAGAATGACGGCACAAGTTTGTCCCGTCGTTCTCTTAAAAAAAGTATAAAGTAGGTGTCAAAATTAAAACGACAGCAAATTGGTTGGCTTTTAATTTTAAATGATAATATAAAAAATAATGGCATGAATGAAAGTGAGCAGCACGAAAAGTACCATGTTGCTAGCCCGACATTCCACTTTGAAGCAAAATGTCCGCTTTCAACACTACATAGGCTAAACATGCAATGAGGCATTCCTTTAGGCACACAAAATATACCATAATTGTTAAAAAAGCTACGAATTATTTGAAAAAACCTGACCACAACAAATTGGAATACGTGACTAGATACAGTTTCAGAAATACACAGCGACATCATATACAAATATATGGTTCCCATACAAAGATTGATCATAACAAAAATTCAGATTGACTGAGTGATTGTAGGGTTTTAACTAGGGGTGTGCAAATATTCGAAACTTCGAAAATTCGATTCGAATTTTTTGCTATTCGATTCGATTCGAACGACACTTTTATTGTTCGAAATATTCGAACCACCCAAAACAAAAAAAACAAAAAATTCAGAGCGTGTCTGTATCGGTGTTATTTACAGTGGACTCTCGTTGATACGATTCTGGGGGTGCAAATTTCGGGATGATACGAATTTCCGAAAAGTCCCGGCGATATTGCATCGTTTGCAATGGGAAAAATTTCGGCTGTTACGAACGGACCTGCGCGGCCCGGCGGAAGGTACGAACGAGCCGGCGAGGCACCCGACTGCTGAACGAGCAAGTGACGGCTCTCGCTCCCCTGTTTGTCACTCTTTCTCCAGAAACGGCCGGGCTGTTGTTTTCTGCTCGCGAAAACGCTCTGCGCACGTCCAACGCGCTGACACCGCCGCGAAACCACCCCCACGCTGCGCGCGGCGCGGCCGGCGACGTCAACTCGGCGTCGGCTCCAGCCGCGATTTGGAGCGGGCGCTCGGGCGACCGCTTCTAACCGCTCTTTAAAATGCGGCTCACGGGAGACACGAAGTTGCTTGTGCGGTAAAGGAGCTGATAATTCATGCGATAACGGTACTATAAAACATCATCCGTGCCGCTAGTGAAAGCACCCATAAAATATTTGCCGGGGTGCTAAGCCTAACCGTCTCTGGCGGAGCCAAGTCGGCTGTCTCGATCTCATCGCAAGTAGTCAGGCTCCTCCATTCTGCCGCGCGCGTACTGCATCATTTTCTGACCGAGGTAGGCGCTACCGCGGGCGCGAAATCGTCGATGTGGGCGTGAAAATAGAGCGCTCGCAGAGCCGAGGCGAGCGAATCGCGTGCAAAACCGCACCATGCGGTTCACGCTTGGCTGTTGGGTCGTGTAGCGAGCTTGGGCACACCGAGTGAGGAGACAAGCGCGAAGCTTTACGTGCTCCAGAAAGGACTGCTTTGCGATACGGGGGTTAAACAAGCAGAAAAATCACGAATTTCTTCACGCAAAAGTAGGAAAAGAAATAAACGATAACTTTTTTCAGCGCTAAATTTTTTGGTCTGTGTTGGTTCATATGAATTTCGGATGATGCGAATATTTTTCGCAGTCCCGCGAGATTAGTATAATCAAGATTTTACTGTATCAGCGCGCGGCAATGTGCACGGGCTCGGGCATGCCAGCTACTAGTGTCTCAAGTGAGCGGCTGTTTTCGATATCTGGTAAAGTGGTGACGAGCAGGAGGTTGTCACTGCTCCCCGAACATGTCGAGCAGTTAACCTTTTTCCATGTTAACATTTAAGTGAGTGCAGACCTTAATCTGTTGAGTGCAATGGTATTGTGTAATTCCTAATTTTACTTTGTGCGATGTGTTGTGCAATAAAGTTGCAGTTTTTGTGTCTCTAGATGGTGAAAACATTAATTTTACAAAAACCATAAGTATTCGTATTCGAAAAATATTCGATTCAAATCGAACTTTGTTTTTATTATTCGAATTCGCTTCGAAATTAAAAAATTGATATTCGCACACCCCTAGTTTCAGCGCGCCGACGCAACGCAGGCGATGAGGCGCGCCGTAGTGGAGGGCTCCGGATTAATTTTGACCACCTGGGGATCTTTATCGTGCGCCGAAATCTCGTACACACAGGCGTTTTTGCTTTTCGCCTCCATCAGAAAAGCGGCCGCCGCGGCCGGGAATAACAAAAATTCAGGACTACATTTATCAGACTGGCATCAATGTGCAAAGCAGCTTAATGAAGGAAGACGGTCTTCACTAAAAACATGTTAATATTGAGAGCTCATGTGCTTCCCTGCAAGTTGGGTGTGTAAACCCACTGACACCTTTACTAACCCGCCTGAATCATCACTTTATAAACATTGAGGAATTTTATGAATTTGTTTATTGTAGCGAGTTGTCTAGTTTATTTCCCTATTTTTCTTGGCATTTCGTGTCTAATTCTAAATTTGGTGACTAGATAGCTTTTACTATGGTCATGCACTGGTGACAACGAATATTTGATTTTACTTTAAAAAAATTTCAGTTTTGTTTTATTGCTCACCAGCCAACGATCTGAAATATCAGAGGTGCTTAAAACGTATGTTGGCATTTCCTTCCTGCACTGTAGTACAACTAATCATGACTTTTACCATAATTTGTTCACAAATCGTAATATTTGGAAAGTATTCAGCCGAATTAAAATGTCATTTCTGAAGCATGCACAATCAACAAGGCCTCAATGACTCTCACGACGCGGTTCACTTGTTTCTGTCGCAAATAACCCGAGTGCAGACACATTCCATCGAAGACGAAGGTAACATGCCCTCTCGGGTGATGAATATTTAAAAAGCCTTACGAGTAAATTAGCTGCTGAGCACATGAAATAGTGGCATTAAAACAAAAGATCCCTCTGCGGCATCTTTCACTTGGAGGAGCGCTTGACCACAAACGTTGAGAAGCTGGAAAATGTTCCATGAGCTGCTCCAGCCAGCAGCAACGATGCAGGACACAAGTTGGTAGGCGGACTGTTGGCATCCTGCGATTGTGAAGATATTTCTGTTTAGTAGATGCTCTTCTTTTTGTACCACTGTTTATTTCACCTTTAACAAGCAGCTGAACTCCTTAACGTTTGCGTAATAAAATGCTGCAATGTGGAACAGTTAGCAGGGTTACCTCAATTTTGCTTTTCTACGAATTAACACAATGTAAGTAATCTGCACACAACTACAATCAAAGTACAATTTTCACCTACTTCACTGCTAACATCAGCGTTTGACTGCTCAAGCACAAATACAGGTTAGACATGTGAGCAATCTGCTAAACTTATCCCCACAAACTGAACAATCAGGCATCAGAAATCGGCAAGGAAGGAAGTGTCACGTTTAAATGGCACTTTTTTTGTTCAAAACATAAACAACACCTGGAAGCTTGAAGCGTGAGAGGGGGTCTTTCACGCTGACAATGTCAGAACATAGCTTGCTAGTGGGCACGTGAATGATGTGCACAATGTGTTTCTTGAAAATGCGTGCAAAAGCTTGACTGATGTGTAGGACGAGAATTGCAGCACGTTTTGACACAGGCCTTGTAGACACTTCTGCCTGCTAATGTCAATGCGGATTCCTGCTAGTCGCCCTCTTCGCTTCTTTCTGAATATAATGCTTTAGGCAACCACAAGGACTGCATCAAAACGTGCAGCAATTACCTACGTCCCACACATCGGTGAAACTCTTGCACACATTTTCAAGAAACGCAGTGCATACATCGTGCATGTGCCCACTAGCAAGCTATGTTCTGACATTGTCAGCGTGAAAGACCCCCCTCTCACGCTCCAAGCTTCCGGGTATTGTTTATTAGATTCCATGCGCTGAATGCAAATCAGTGTACATTGGCGAAACGGGCAATCTGCACAGAAGATTAATGCAGCACTGGAACGAAGTGAACAAGAGCCATGCAAAAACAAGTCCACTGGCAGAGCACCGTGAGAGGACGGGACACGTGGTCGACTGGAACAAGACAAAATTACTGACAACTGAGAGCAATCTATCTTCTCGATTGCTGCTCGAGTTCCTCATCGTTCAGACGAAGCCCAACATTATCAACATAATGGATGGCAATCTGCACCATATCTATGCAAACTCATTGCGCCGCGTAATGCCCAATATATAGCTTCGTTTTCCACGACACATGCTCACCGTGAACAAGCAACAAACCGTTAAATGGCTTTCTTGACTTGGTCAGTGACCTACGTTTCATCACTGCAATAATGCTTTTACCTGCCTACACGGCATTCCGTCAAACACTGGACTACACCACATGAGCCATTGGCGTTCTTAACCTGCACCAGAGTATATAACCTTTCACTACTGCTGTGAGATAGACCCATAAACGCACTTCAATATGGCCTTTATATTTAGCTCTTGGAAACATTATGTATAATTTTACCTTTAAGTTGCACCTGCTACAGCAGCTGGTAGTATACCAAAAACATGAAAAAAAACGGTGGTTTAACACGCCAAAGCTACACTTGGGATATAGGGAGCACTGTAAGGGAAGGCTTCGCATTAATTTTGACCATCTGGGTATTTTTGTGCGCATCGAAATCTCAAAACACGGGCGTCTTTACGTGTTGCCTCCATCTGAAAAGCGGCTACACCAAGCGGTATCTAACCGACATTCGCCTCCACAGCACACCATCCTAGCCACGGCAGTGGGTTAAACATATGAAATAAAGCGAGTTTTGGAGTGCAAATGAAAATATTAATCACACGTCTTATTTTCCCAATCGATGTACCTTTTGAAATCCACCATGCAATCCACCCTCCCCTACCGGCCTACCAAAACACCTTTGTCTCAAGAGGTAATCAGGCTGTTGTTAATGAAGTAAGTATTTACAATCCGAGACTTGCCACCGTTAAAGTCATGCACTTTGTTTTAGAGATAAGCGACATTAGCCATTTGCAGCACCAGGAGTTAATTGTGTTAAGATCAGATTGAAAGCATTGACGGTAGTAGTTGAAAGAAATTGTGTGATAAATTACAACATCATCTGCAAATAGACCTACATGGGAGGATATGCAACATGGAAGATAGACCAAGCAACCTGCCTGGGGGGACAACAAAGTGGCACGAGCAAAAGAAGTATATAGTTATTAGAAGTAAACTGCATTTGAGAAGAATGAAAATCTTTTGCTCAAGTGAGGACATTAGGGTGAAGTTTGAGAAGTAGTCTGTGGTGTGCAATGCGATTGAATGCTTTAGAAAAATCGAGAAAAACTACCGCAGTTTGTAAGCCTGTGTCAATAGATCAATGTAGATCGTGAACAAATCCTGAAAGTTGTGTTTCTCAAGTAACCCTTGTGAAAACCGTGGTGATACTCGAATGTGATATTGTGATTTTATAAATAATTAGCGACCTGAGAGTGGATGAAATGTTTCCTGACCTTGCATATGGTGCTTGTTAGGGAAATTTAATGGTGAAGTACCGCCTCCTGATTTAAAGACTGGTGCTACCTCGACTATCTTCCAACCATTGAGATTAGTGCCTGTCATGAGAGACTGCGAAAAAAGCGGTCAGAATTCTACAGACTGCGGGATGTACTTTTCGGTATAGTATGATTAATACCAGTATGATCTGAAGTAGACCAGTTTGTATTGCAAGTTTAAAACCATATCGAAAGATCCTAATTGTTTGCTTGGCTTGATTACATAGGAATACTTGCTTCAAAGTCAGTTCAATTTCTCTTCTTGCCCTTTTGTCGTCAGCCCCAGATTCTCTTCAATATCTCTGCTAAGCAATGACACGCTCCATACGCACAGCACTGCTTCATGAAAATGTTTCAAATAATCAGAGGCCACAGCACTGCTAACAGGTATACATCATGGCAAGTTCCACAACATGCAATAACTAACCTGAAAGTACATAATCGGTGGGTGCACCGATATGGCAGCAGTGCCTGGACCGATGTGTCGAGCAAATGCGCTGACTTCTGAACGGGTGGTCCAAGCGGCCAGATGATGGATGAATGACTATTCCTGGCGGCAAAGCGTACGGAGCACCAACGAAAGGCCAAGCAGTACTTGGGCACAGCAGGTGCAGTGTCGGTTGGCCAAGGGAGGCCCTGGCAAAGCCTTTGAAACTGGACTGGAAGGCAGCTGACCCAGGACAGCCAGCAGCAGCACCTGCAGGTGCATAATCTGTGAGTGTGCTGACACTTGTTGAAATACAAGAAGAGCACACACAAAGCACGAATGCTTACATCAAGTGGATTTTTAATCGTTTAAAGACAGTAACCTCCAAGGCACTAATAAGAACATTCCCGGAACACCCAAAGTGAAATTTAGGTCACAGTAAGAATGTATTTATTAGACCCGCAGGTACTGTGAGTGGGGTATGCATGATATATGCAAAGCTAGCTACTGAGCTAATTTGCATGGAACGCATGCTAGCAGCTCATCTGTATCCCTTGCTTTCAATCGGAACTGGTGTGTTATAGTTGAGGCTCCTCCATTTCAATGTCTGACTTGTATCTGCACGTTCAATTCTCCAATATAAATCGAGTTGAGTGAGTGCCTACAGCTTTCTTGTTAGTCTCTGCATGGCCTGTGGTTTTGCGAAAATGAGAACTTGCGAATTGGCTCAATTTTCTGCACTAATTTAAACAATACATATGCCTCTGATATCAAGCCCCAGACTTCCCGAGAGCTACTCTGACAGAATCGGCAGGCGCCTCGTAGGCTTTGTGAAATCTCCCCCACTACCCCGAGACTATGCTAACTCCCTGCGAGGCCACATGCGCGCATTTCACCTTCAATTTGCACGTATGTGAATTCTATACCTCTATGAACTCTCAGACGGGCGTCGTCATATTCGTGCCGGACTCGTGAAGCTCGGCAACGTAAATTACCGCACTCGCTCGCTGGCGCACGGCCCGAACTCTCTCACCGTTTCCTGCCCTTGCATACTATTTTCTCCAGCTTGCACTTTGTAAATTCTCATGTTTAACTACACCTCGTGCGCCCTCATCTCTTGCCTGCTTTTCTTCCAGCACAACTCCGTCAGCACCCGGTCGACGCGTACGCTGTCGGGGCGCGTTGGCGAGCGAGTACGGCAATTTCGCTGTTTTCGAGCTTCACGAGAACTGCACACATATCGCGGCCCGAAGACCGCGAGGCGTACGGTCGCCGGTCTCGCGAGCGCAATAGCTGCGAAGCGCACTGCACGGAATTCGTGTGGGGGGGGGAAGAGGGGGGGGGAGAGATTTCACAACACCTACGAGACGCCAGTCATGGAATCACGTGTACGCGTTTTCACATGCACTTACACATGCACATACACGAGGGAGGACTAATCACAGCGTTGTGCCACTCACGCGAAATTGCGACTGCGATCTGCAACCGCAAAGGCACTGTTTAAGAGACACATAAACAAACGCCCCGGTGTTAAAGAGCCTTGCGTGATGTTAAATTATTACCAGCCGTGTACCATAGCGCGAGCATCGTAGCCAAGGTCTAGCTTCAGCGTAAATTGATGCTGACTTCTGCGGAAACGGTGGACTGGGCGCCAAACAAGTATACTAACTCACGTAGGTTCTCAGAACAAACGAGATGGGGGTCTAGCGAATTACTGACCCATAAACACCAGAACTCGTTCCAACCAAATACAGAATAATAAAAATTGCGTACTTACCCGACCAAAAACGATATTTCCAACGTACAATTCTCCTTCACTGTCGTCTTCATCTCGCGGAAACACGAACACGCTTTGTTCTGATGCAATGTCATCTACTTTTGACGCGCAGTATTTTATCCGGTGAGGATCGTTCTTCCTGGGTCCCCATGTTCAACACACGCGTAGGTTGGAAGGGTAGACATCACCCATAAAGATTCTATAACTATGATTTAAGGTTGAAATCGATAAAACAGATTAAATCACGCCACCAACCACTCGGCACAAAAAGCCATGAAAAAACACACAAAAAGTGAGAGATAGTTGCCAGACTTCAAATGCAGCACCTCTATGTTTGACGAAAATTGTGTTACTACTGTAATGTTGGTAATTATCTTTCTGCTTTCAAAGTCTGAAATGTGTTTATAACTTAAATTTAAGGTTTTTAAACACAAAAAGTGAATACACATAAAGTAATTGACATATATACTGATATTGTAAAGAGGTTTGACGTTTGTTTTGGTTTTGTTTTCACGGCGGGCTTCTCAAGAGAGAACGTGCGAGAAAACGAGCTACTTTGGGTTTAGGAAGAGGGCGGTAAATGTCGGCGTGATAGAAAGCAAGGAACAGGCGCTTACCCTGGTCGTTAAAAAAGGAGCTAATGAAACCCTCACGTAAAAAAAAAAAAAAACACACGTTCGACGAGGAATCGAACCACTGACCTACAAAACACTAAACGGACGCGTTAACATTTAACTATGTCGGCGGACGGTGCCCGAGGCGCTTAAAACAACTCTATACTTACGTAAGTTGTCAACGAATATTGTCGCTTGTGTCTAGTTTATGCTGCATTTTTGAAATTCTGGCTGTCCTAACGCTTGTTTCTCACGCACCGGTCTTGCAGACGAGGCCGCATTGCTAGCGCTGCAAGCGATTGAGCCAAAGCTCCATTATTTGACTCAAGAAAAGCTATCGCAGTCAACATGACCTTTTCTGCGCAAGCCACGGCAGCCACGAAATAAATGGAATGTGCCGTTAGAATTATGGCGTTGATAACGCTTGTTTGACCGGCACCGTCTTGCAGACAAGCAACGTCGCTCTAATACTACAAGCGATGTCACTCCTGGCATGTCAGGCGCATCAAACCCATCGTGTAAAACGACTGCTAACAGTGCGAAAACCTCTGAGTTTGTAACAAGTGGGGATTTGCGGTGGCGGCGACGTAATAGGTACAGCAAGCAGGTAGGCAGAACAGCAGCGTCGGGTTACCACCTTTCCCCGAAAAAAAAAAACGGGCCTTCCGGGGGGGGGATTGTGTTGAAAAAAGACGCCATGTTTTTTAACATGCAGTGCCATTTATTGTAGTGTTTTCTTAGAGAGAAATCAACATAACGTTTGTACTGAAAGTGACTGAGAGCTTGGGTAATCGCTCTGCATGTGCTTCACTGAAACGTAACCGCAATTGCTGACCGTGGCGGTAGAATTTCGTTATTTTGTTCTTCCCTTAGGTCCCCCTCCATCTGAGGCAGCGCGCTCGCCCGCGTATTTTCTCTGCTCGCGTGTCTTTGCGCAGCTTGTCGACATAGGCGTGCGCAGAGTTCTTAATTTGGGCGGGGCAAAGTCTTACCGCTGCGCCCCCCCCCCCCCAGAGCAACTCCCGACCTCTTCTCACTTCCCGACCTCTTCCCGACCTCTTCTCACTGCGTTCGCCTTGCGGTGCGAACGCAGTGCAAAGAGGGATGGTTATAAAATTTTTATTTCAATGTGATGGAATTGCAACACAGACAAAATATTTCTGAGCAGAAATTTTGCTTTCATGTGTTACATCGGCAAGGCATGGGGCAAATTTGGCGCCCCCTTCGGATGATTAGGGAGGGCGGCCGCCCCCCCTGCCCCCCCTGTGCGCACGCCTATGCTTGTCGACACGTATTTATCGTCTTAGTTGTTGAATTGACGCTTATACAACGCCAAAACGGGCATAATCACGGCACAAAAGCCAAAAAACCGGCTGATGACGGCTGGTTTTAGATATGGACCGGCAACCGCCCCGCTATTTAAAAAACCGGTCGGGCCGGTCCAAAACCAGGAAGGTGGCAACCCTACGGCAGCGACGAGCGAAAATGATTTTACACGACCGCCCCCGTCGGCCTGCGCAGAAAAGGAAGATAGAACCCCTGCATACACGCCCTCGAAGAAAGCTGTACAGCCGATTCAGTTTGTTGTGGACGAAGAGCAACCGAGGCTGCAGCCACAAACGATTGCGCTTGCCGTGGTATGAGCCAAAGCATATCTTCACATAGTTATGTTATCGTCCGTCTGACTGTTACTTACTGAAGGGAAAATTCAGAACACAAACGTTGACGTCTAGCGTCTATGCCAGACATAGACGCTGCTGTTTAGGCCCTAAAAACCACCTTCAGGGCGTCTGTCGGTTCTGTCTGATGGCGCGCTCGCGCCGCTGATTACGAACGAGGCGTCTGTTGGCGTTGACTTATCGTGTTGGCGAGCCGGTAAAAGCCATCACAGTTAAACTCCCTGTTGGAAGACTACGCTGTTGGGACGATAGAGTGCCGACAGAGCTTCTTATTGGCCCCACAAACGCCATGAAGGTTAAACTCCCTGTTGGAAGACTAGGCTATTGGAACGATAGAGTGCCGACAGAACTTCGTATTGGCCCCACAGGCGTGCTGTGAGCCCAACAAGAAAGTCTTGTTGGAATTTTTGCCCGGGGCATAATAATACGGGAACAAATTCTTAGGTAAATTCGATTTCGTTGAGGACACCGATGCCTCGCGCAAAAGTTTTATTTATAGGACTACAAGAGGAATTTTGTAGCCTTCCCTTCCCGTGCACCCAGACATCGAAACGAACCTTGTGATACACTCGAAGCAGTAATTAGTGCAGAGTTGAATTTAAACATTCAGCACGTTTTGTTCAATTTACGAACAGCAATTTTAGAGCCTTTCCCCTGCTTTATGTGGAGAGTTCATATTTATTCTCTCAACGGGCGGTGAAATAGTGCAATGTGCGGTTTAAACATTCAGCCTGTTTTTGTGCAATTTTGCATGCTTGCATTCACACACCGTTCTTTTAGGCACCCTAACGATAAGGTGCCGTGGTAACACCCCAATCGAGAAGAAATACTTTTTAGCACCCCTTTAACGTTCGTAGCACCCTATGAAACTGTTGATTACACCCCTGAATTTTGGCACCCTCGAGGTGGGGTGCCCGAGCAATATTTGGGTGCTTGAAAGGTGCAAAAAGGGTGCAAAATGTTCAGTACACCCTCCTTGCACCTTAAAAGGGTGTAAAAATGTTAAGATTTACACCCCTTATATGTGGCACCCTCATGATTGGGTGCCGGAGCAATGTTTTAGTCCTTAAAAGGTGCAAAAAGGGTGCAAAATGTTGAGTGCACCCTTTTAGCACCTTTAAGGGTGTTAAAAATTTAAGTGTGCAGCGGCAATGCCAACAAGCTACCCTGGAGTCATACTGTACACACGCGGTGTCACTGATTTATATACGCGAGATGGCAATGCTGTGTGTGATGTATGCTAAAAACTATCCCCAGTGCTTCGCCCACTCGTCATGATTCACTTCGTGGAGAGGCGTGAATTTTTTTGTCGTCACTCATACACGGATTAGCTCGTCTAACATGCGCGACATGTCTTCGGCGAGCATAGGGCCGCTCAAATTCGGTTTTTGAGCGCCGTATTGTAGGGAAAGTTCACCGTTTTCAACCCCCTCGCTTGTTTTGATGACGTCGAGAAATCGCCGCCGAAAGCGAGCTTGTCAGTAATGTGTCGTGGTTTTCGAACCACGTTATTGCGAAATATCCGAGTGAGAAGTAAAGATTCCGTAGCTTACGTCGTTCATCATCCCAGTTGTTGAACACAGCTACGCGATTGAAATCGAGTCAGTCGTCAACGTCATCAAAAGCATAACTCGGAAGCACCGCAGTGTACGCTGCGAATGGGCGACCAGCTGAAAGAAGGCTCAATAGTACTGGTTTGTTTGGCAAGCGGTAGTAGTTGTCATGACGCGTGGAGGCGCCACCAGCAGGCCTAATTCTTGTTGCAGACGTCGAAGGCGGTGACTTGAGTTGTGCACTGGTGCTCTCTCCTGATAACACCCGTCTGAGTCTAGACGTTTACCTAGTTCGAGGTGCGTGGGGTTACCCTCACCCTTACAGAAATGTCACGAACAAAGGCAGAAATATGGGAGGACTTGTAAATGACACATAAGCTGACAGTGGAAACTGACCCCCAAAAAGCTGAAGAACTAGCTCGTCAACCTTTTCGTAAGATCCAACCCCCATCTTTGTAAAAAAGAGGGAATACCAGCGACAATATCTGTTGACGTGTACTTGTCCAGTGGTCGATCAACACAGGGTCGCGTAGATGTTTCCCGGAAAGTAAGGGGTGGAGGAAACGGAATGCACGACGCACTAAAAAGGTCTGTGTTCTGTACCGGGCATCCCTTAGGCTGTTTTTTGTTGTGGCTATAAATATTCAGAATTGATCGGAATAACGGAATGGAAGCTACAACTGCCTGTATACTCGCGTGCATGGCTTTACCACAGCACGACGAACTCGACATTGGCGCGTACGCGCGGCCAATTAAGCAATACACAATCTTTCGTTTGTTCGGAGTGCGTGTACGTGACTCTAGGAAATTTTTAGACGATTCTTTATTAATTCGCTCACATATTTTATACTCCAATACGTACCACCAGATGTCGTTGCCGGGACCTCAAGGTGCCAGGATCGTTCTCTTTTCGCATGATCTGTCGACGTGGTATTGAAGCGTTAAAGTCCGGACACATTTTTTCTATCAGTTTTTTCTTCCGTGAGCGGAGTGCAGGATTCATAAGCAAAATGATAAAAAACGGCGCAAACAGAACACAGAGAGTCACGCGAAAGCGTCGCAGAGCGATGTTGGGCGCAGAATATCGCAGTAGCAGACGATTTCGGCAACCGGATGTTCATGTTGCAGACGTCACCAAGAAGCGAGGCACCATGGGCAGTCACGCTCGCGCGGTGTAAGCAGGTCACCGAAACGAGGCAAAGTCGCAGAGCTGCCGAAATTGCGATGTTGCAATAACGTGACTAGTACCCATTGCTTTAATAAAAGTCTTGAAGGAGGTCATTACAAGGACATTGATTTACCTAAAAATGCGAGCGCCTATTCATCGGCAAAACCTCTTTCAGGACCCCTTTTGCCTACACTTCCTTTTAGAGTTGTCTTTGCGGCGCACTGCCATGCGATTTCTACAGGAATAGTTTTCATAAAAAAGTCTTACAGTCGCTTTCTCGAACCATCCTCCCTCTGCAAATGGTCACGCATTGACACCAGACGGGTAGTTTCCAACGTTTTTACTGCAATGTGAACGAATTATGACAATGAAATTAAACTCTGCGTACTGGTCGACTCAACTTATGAGCCAATTTCAGTATAATCTTTTAAGATATATTTGTAATACGATGAGAGGTTCACAGCATTTCTGACAAACTGGCGACGAAAATGGCTTTATTTTGACGCGACGCGTAGTCGGGAGTACATCGACTGCCACTAGAGGGTAGCTATATAAAACTTCGTTGTGGGAACCCCAGACAAAGCAGAGAAAAGACCAATGGAGAGGGAAAAGATGCGAAAACGCTACAGTGAAAGTGGGAGAAAATTTCTGACGTGATTTCTTCTCAGCTTGCTCGAGCGTACGTAAGTCCACAAAAGCAACTTTAACAAGTACAAAACATGGCGCACACAGATACAAATTGCAAAAAGGCAACAAAGGAGAAGCCAATAAGCACCCAGGCTCACTGATGAAAATAGGTAGTTCCCAAACCCAATCCAGAAAACCATACAAAATTATATAAGGGGAAAAGCAGTAAAACAAGAACGCAAAAAACACTCTAAATTTAGACAAGCCTTTTGCAAGTCAGATGTATCATATGGGAACAATGTGAGACTGCAACTTATTTTATTCTGTTATTCTGAGCGCAAAGTTAGATACTTCAACGAATAGATGCGTGCCAAAAATGAAAGAGTTGCGGTTCTGCCGTCGTCTTAAAGGGACACTGAAGTGATTTGTAAACACTGTGATATTACTAGCGTAAATTGTAGTATGGAGTCTGTAGGCCATGTTGCGATCACTCTCGCTGCGTTTACGCGACGTTATTAAGTAGAAAAAGCAACTCGAAAATGCTGTCTTCCCCTCTGCATCCGCTTTGCCGATTTTCTATGACTTTGGTAAGACGTAAAAATGAGATGGCTTGGCTTGACTGCGCTGTAGCACGGCTCGAAGATGCTCCGAGAGAACCAGACGGCCAAGCGTTTATTAAGCCGGCCGCCGGCGGGTCGTCGTAATTCGTTCGCTCCGTTGAAACTAAGCCACGGAACATTTGTGCCTGGAAGAATGTGCCTTTAGTGTGCTGCTTTGTAGACTGTATTAACCTCTAAGTCGCTCCACACAAGCGCACATGCGCCGCTTCGTTGACTGGTACGCTAGTAGAAAATCTAAGGTCGATTGAAGGCGGAAGAAGAGATAGCGAATTTGATATGTGTACACTCTTAGGCAAAAAAGACTAAAATAGGGACTAAAATACAGCTGTTAGTCTTCGCGGGAAACAGTTCATCTTCGAGGAGAGTATCCGTAGCAGAGTCTGTGCCGTGTGGACAAATGCGGACTAACTGTTCGTCCCCGCCGATCTATAACGAGTAACGGGAAGATGAAACGCACGCATTTAGTCTCTTTGCTGCGCCGTTAATTCCCTGTAATGGCGTTGTCGTGGCCATTTCGAGAATATGTCTATGGACAGTTTCAGATTTCTCATAAACAAGTAATTGCAGTCAGTGGGTCCTTTACATGGTGCCACGAGAGAAAATATATACGTTAATTATAAGAAAAGCGCCTAGCGTCAATTGGAGTGGCGGGTAATGGCAAGCAGCGTCGAAGCGCGATCGACAGACGATTCTCGCGCGCTCAATAAGCGACTCCCCGTCCGACCGGACATTCTTTATGTGGACGCGGCTGACTACCGCCACTATGATGCGTATGCGGTAGCAATCATTGACCGCCCTAATGCCCCGCCAGTTGACTCAATTTCTGTCCGCACCATCAATCCTGCAACGGCGGAGGAGGCGGCAATAGCGCTTGCCTTAACGCACCGGCCGACTCCCACAATTGTGATCTCCGATTCGAAAACGGCCATTCAAAATGTTGCCAAGGGGCTCTTATCCCCACAGGCACTCAAAATTCTCTCTCAAAATCCCCCCTCCACATCAGTAGAACTGATCTGGACCCCTGCTCACGCCGGGCTAGGAGGTAATGAGGCGGCCCATTCTGCTGCTCGAGGGTTCACTTTCCGAGCCGGCCCCAGCCTCGTCCCCTCGCACGGTGCCAGATCAGCTAGAGATAGCCTACTCAGCTATCACGACATAGCGACACATTTCCGCCTCGCCCGCCGTGTATACCCCCTGCTCACGTCAGTCTCGACAACGTGCAAGAACGCACGTGGCGCCGTCTGCAGACAGGCAGCCTCCCCTGTCGCTCGCTGCTCCATCGCATTCATCCGTCCTTATTTCCCTCCCTGAACTGCCCATCATGCGGCATTCCCGCCACCTTATCCCACACCATGTGGGTTTGTCCCAATGACCCTTTTCCCTCCATCACCTGCGACGAGCACTGGGAGAGGGCGCTGGACAGCTCTGATTCGGAGGTTCAAGCCTCCCTGATGAATCGGGCTGCCATTGTCGCCGCCAGGCTAAAGCCAGCGGCCACCACGTCCCCGTAACAGAGCTTGGCTAAATAAAATTTACCTGCTCCTCCTCTGTGTGAGGTTATGTTGGTACGCTGTGTTGCATACGATTCGGGCGAGGTAATAACGGCCAATGGATGATTTTAAGCCCGTCAACAGTAACACAAATATTAGTGACAATAGCAAACGTTGATCCCCAAGCGTAATGAATATGTATATGATTAACAGAGGAGAAGAAACGCATTAGTTGCTGGTGACAACTGCAAAATAAAAATGCTCGCTACGGGTAAGCGTCTTGAAGTTATCTTTTACACTCGGTAAATAACTGGCTTGCGCACCAAAGCTACGACAATGCTGCAACTGCTGTAAACCCCAGGTGCGTTTCCCAGTCCCGATCATCTAGCGACTCTAACTTGAAGAATTCAGGCTAAGCAAAACCGAATTTGATTTCGCCGATGCAGGAAAATGTGGTCTGTTTCGCTATTCTGACACTCACATAGACGACCGCTTTCACGCATGATACCTGGAACACTTAACACCAGTATCGACACTAAGAATACACTTAGTGCTAATTTGTGTGAAAACGAATGAGTCGTCATATCACCCAGCCATCTATCTCAAGTAGACGACGAGTTGATTGCCTTTTACGAGAAAAAACTGATTTTAAGGCTGTACCTAGAATCGAAGCGAGCAATTGTCCCTAAAGTTAGCAAAGCGCTAAGCGCAAAGCTCAAATCGCGGTCACGGTCGCATGCACGGATAGAAATTCCGACACCAGTTGCAAGGAATCCACCCGGCACAGCACTACCGCAGCGTTCGTCCGGTGGCGTGGTGTACTGGTACCACGTCGGGTTCCTTGTGTATGATTGCAGTCGTCCGTGGTTCGACCCCTACTGGTGCCGAACTTTTTTTTCCCACTCTCATCACTTCGTCCTTGCGGAGTATCGGAACGGACCAACCGGGTGGCGGACTACGTTCGTCCCCTCACGTTTAGTCCCCAAAGGGGGTGATGATTGTGCCAAAGGCCGTTAGTCCCCCAAAGGAAGAACCTTTAGTCCTTTTTGTCTAAAAGTGTATTAAAGAATCAAAATAAACTGAAACGATTATCATACAACGTAAAACTAAGGTGCGGAAAGCACTTTTTGCGCTGCGTGAACAAGCACAGCGGTCACCAGCACGACCACACATTCCCTAATGCTTATCCGCCTAAGGAATGCAGCAAGAGATGAGATATTTGTGGAAATTTGGGGGACGCTTACTGCACGAGGGCTATTCCAGAAAATATTTATCTAAACTTCTTGAAATGGTAAATCTAAATAAAATCGTAAACTCGCTATAAAATATATATACCTGATGTTTCAGGTGCTGACAGCCCTGGCTTACGGCCGAGTGGTCTGGAGCACTCGGTTTATTGTTTTGAAATTCGCAAGTTCAAATCTCGGATAGCGTGTTTTTTATTTTGGGTTATTAGTTTTGGGCCAATATGTTTTCTACTGAATTCACCCTTTTTGCGTAATGTTCGTTGCTCCACGAGCGAGTTCGCAGAACGCGCGCGGACTTGCACTGAAGCGCTGGCGTGTTATCAGTTGGCGTGTTGTTATATCTGGCATTGCCTGACCTTGACGAAAGCGACGCGTTCACTTGAGGCGCCGTATCCGGCTTTCTCAAGATGACGCGCGGGTGCGTGACCGTATGCGTAGTGATACCGCTAACGCGTTTGACATGGAACGCCAGCCAGGTGGCTAAGAATATTCCTGTGACACTTGTCCCCTTCGAAATAGTTTCTGTCGAGAAGAGCAGTTGCGTGCTTGTTACAGAAAGGGTGTTCGATACGACCCATCGTCGTTTGGCTTCAAAAGCGGCTGTTCCTCCTTGCGAAAAAATGGTCGCTATCCAGCCCCCCACCGTCCCTCCCCACCTTCCAGCGAACCTGTTGTAAACCATTACAAATGCTGTCGAAGACAACTCGGTCGGATTGTCGCTTGCGCTCGGGTTCTATGGTGGCAAATGCTGCTACCTCCCTAACCTGACGAGTGCGCTCTGCGTCTTGGGCAAGATCTTCTACAATTAGTCAGACTAGTCCACGCGAGTCTTCAAACATAATCTGCAAGAACGACCTTTACATAATCTGCAAGCACGACCAAGACACATGAGGGGGGGTCCCATTATTTGCAGGCGCGTCAACCATAGGGCAGATTCGATGCTTGTTTTGTGTTTTTTTACACGAATACTGAGCTCTATGCTGTATGCCTGATATAATTGACGCACGCGCTTGGCGACTTAGGCGAGAACTGTCAGGTGAGCCCGGGTTTTTTTACGACACAATATTGTTCGACCACAGAAAGGCTAACGGCTTCGGTGAAAAACCGTGAGATCACGAACATGTATACGACCACATTCTTTCCGTTTTGTGACATTACAATGTAATGTCATCGTGATCGATTACTGGCACGTACGGGCTATCCAAACTGCGGGCAAGCGAAGCGTACGGGCTATCCAAGCGAGGGAAGCGATGCGGGCAAGCGATGCTTGAGTTGCCTCGCTTTGAGGATGTGTGGGGACTGTTATACAATCCTTGAATTCTTAATCTCACGGACGATTCTTGTTCTCGTCATTTTGTTGTAAACCATGAAGCCTTTCGCTAACTCACCGAACGTCGCCCATCAGCCGCTTTGATTGGTTACTTCTTAACATTGCTTGGGAGGATCGAAAACCTATTGAGGCGTACTTCAAAGCATCATGGAGCAGCAATGGCAGTTGTTTCCGCGGGTAATGTTTTGCAGGAGAGAAACATGTGACTCTGCTGGTCCGGTGTGCGACAAAAGCCATTTGTGGAAGCTTTAACGGCTAAAACTTGTAACGAGTAGTGTGGGCGACAAAAGTATACGTTCAAATTTTTGTTTACCCCCTCTATTATAACCGCTTGCGGGATACAAAGTGAGGGTCGGGTAGAACAAATGTATGTCGCCTTGAAAGGTGTCAGTAAATACTTTCCTGGTGAAGTATATTGCATTGTCCACGATGAGTCGTAAGGGGAACCCGAACCTCATAAAAACTTCCAGCAAACAATCCCACACTTTTTTAGACGTTGTTTTTGCAATGGAAAGAGTTCGAACAACTTGTAGCTTCCTCAGTAACAAAAAGGAAAAGCTTATGTCTACAGGCAACCAGCTTTTATGGTGTCATACTTTGTACCTTAACCAATATTTCAAGGGAGAACACAATAGGCGGATTATTCTTTAAGGCAACTATGAGGAATTGGCTTACCACAAAATATCTTGGCGCATTAATGGTAATTTTACGGTACGACAAAATTTCCAACGCCCATTTGGCAGAATGACTAGCGAAAAAGGCGGAATCGTGGTTGCAGCCCAGGTAAGACCTACCTACCTTGCGAGGAAAAACACATGGTAATGTTGTCTGTGTTTTCGCTCACATGGGGATGCGTCGAAACAGAAAAACGCCTTTTCATGAAACATAGGAGTGAAAATATTGGTTGCACTTGCGGTGTCGGCCTGTGCCTCCGCTGTGCGCTTGTGGTTTACCCATCGACAGAATCCATCATTCTGAGAGCAGTTCCGTTGTCCTACTTTCTTCTTCACTAGGTGCCCCAGCGTTTTTCTGTGGTTTTCTGCGCCATTGCACTATTGTAGCTAGGGAACCTACTAGCGTTTTTACCTGCGACTACGTGCCACAAAGAACACGTGAAGTCGCATCGGCGACTGCTTTTGTGGAGCCCTTTTTAAGCTCTGAGGAATAGTTACAACACTGCAGTGTAACGCTTATGGAGCCTGTCTATCTTCTGGAATATGAAAGCCCTGCAGCTCTTCAGCCTTTTGTGATGTGTCGAATTAATAATGAAATTTTCACAATTAAAAAAACAGCGCCGTTGCGCTCTTTGAAGAAGGCGGATCTGCGAATCTAGACGCCGTCTACGGAGAGGACTAAACAAACCACGTTTGTTTATAAGTCGTGATTGAGCATACTTCTAGCTACTTAGCTGAATGATACTTTGAAGGACCCGTGCTTTATTCTAGTGCAAAATCATAGACGTGTCTGTTTCACTCTGGCGTTGTAGGCATCTTACTATGTGTGTAACACGCCGACCTAATCCGGTCGACCACTGAGTACACCGGATAGGTCGCACTGGGCTGTATTATGTCCACATTCATACCTCCTGCCAGCACAACGGACATGTCATCACTAAGAACGTGACCCCTACAGCTACGCATTTCAAGCCCCCCTTCTCCCAATGCCCCCACACACAACCCGGGGACGCATAAACCAACCACCGATTATGTGCGCGCGCTTAGCAGTGAAAGACACTCTGGAAAATGTCGCTAAGTTATTTAGGCTTAAAATGTACTATCGGCTCACGTCGCGTTCCAAACGGGCAAGGCGCTTTTCATTCGGGAAGGATTCGCCGCTACCTGACGACCTGGAACTTGAGGGAGTAACGGCAGCGGCAGCGGCCACGTTGTATAATCGCCCACTAGCGCTTCTACTCGCGCCGATGGTTCTTCCACTCCCGCATTCCTTCCTTCAAGCGAAAAACATGTGTGCGTCCAATAGAGAGTTCAGATTTCGAAGGCCTCGAGCTTTATTCTAGCGAAAAAAACATGTAGCTGTCCATTTCCCTCGTCCGTCGTAGGCATCTTAGTGTTTATGTAACCCGCAAAGCCAAGCCAATGTGATTGGTTGCGGAGTACAGCCTGCAGGGCTCCTTGAGCCATGAAGCGTATATGTTTAAATCTCCGACTAGTACAACGGGCATGTCATCGTTAGTGGCATCAAGCCCAGCTGTGTGTGCACGCCCCGTCCTTCCACCCCCAACCCGCGCAAGCATAAGCCGGCAACTAGGGTGGGCGCGTGCTTAGGCGTAAAGTGCACCAGCCCAAATGTTTCCCGGAAAGCCTTTCAACCTGAAGAGTTATGGGCTCACGCCGGCATTTCTACCGGGAAAGTAGCTCTTTAACCCGAAGGGATGCACAGCTACTCGGCGAGGTTGAATTTGTAGGGGCGATGGGGGCAACGGCGGCGGCGATCGCGGGGTCTTTTGGTGCTTTTTAAACCCATTCGCACTTGTGTTGATTTTCTGCAATTATCTAATAATGGCGCTCGAGTAGTTGTCAGCGGACTTCGCAAAATATGAAAAAGGCATAGGTGGTGGCGAGCGGATTAACAGTTGTGCAGGACGGCTCGGGGCGTTCGTGAGGATGAGCGCGGCCACGGCACCATCCGAGTAAATCGGCTTCACCAGAATAAAATGCGCACAGGGTTAGATATATACTACTTCGCAGTACAAAATCAGCACCGTTTTACTCTGTAAAGGTGCATGACCAGTCGAGCTACGTAAACTTGAATGTACTGCTAACTACGGACTGCAAACTGGTGGTATGGTGGTAAGCGAAGAAAATGGGCGCCAGCTGTGAAGCCAGCCCCTAGGCCGCACAAAAGGTCTGCAGTCGTATCTTGATGCCAGGGCCGACGCGTTACAGGTGGTGAGTGGAGAAGGCACACCGTGGTTCATTTAATCTGAATCTGTGCCACGAAAGTTTATATCATGGCCGCTTGGTTCCCGCATGCATCGATGACATGGAAACTAGTGTGTGACGGCTTCACCGATAAACATGTCCAACCTTGAAGAGGCGAATGTAATTCCAAAACAATCCTTTTCAGTGAGAGAACAAATTTGCTCAAATAAAGTGAGCGAACTACTGCCAAATAAAACATAATAACAGGCATGGGACTAGCCTCAAGATCTGAGTAAGCGTGCCTAGAAAGCCCTAGAGAGGGGGCACGCAACCCATTTTAGAACCACTTGGCTTGTGGCTGGTTGGTTCATGATTTCAAAAGCAAATACTGCACGAACAAGTTGTAGACAAAGGTTGGCAACAGGTCGAGTGCAAATTGTAGAACACTGTTCTTTTATCAAGAAGTAACATATCCCCCCATAAAAAATACTGCCCCAGCAATGGAGGAGAGATACAGGATACATACCAGTTTTGCGCAAAAACAAAGACGGTACGCAAGAAAGGAGACAGGACAAGCACTAACTTTCAGCTGATCTGTAATCACCGCAGGAGCCAGTGAATATAGAAACAATATTTTCTTGGTAAATATTGTTTTTGCGCAAAACATATTTAACAATCATGAACCAACTAGCCCTCCGGAAAGTTTTGTTAAATTACCGGATACAGGATTGTTGCTGGATGAGTGCAGGTCTCCCAATAGTATTCTCCCATGGAACGGCAACGTATATTTCCCACCGGTGTCACTCATTAACCAATCAACAGCCATAAAAACCCGTCCGGTATTACTGAAATCTCATATAACTGCACCAGATCGTACTGTTCTTAAGGTCGCTGCGTTTTCTGGGATCTTTAGAGGCGACATTGCTTCTGCGCCTGATTTTCTAACCCCAACTTTTAATAAGAAAACAATAATTTGTAGGTGGAAGATTTATATATCTTATCATGTAAAAAATGGTATACCACATAGCCTGGAAATCTAGGCAGGACTGTCTTTAGTGACTGCACTGCTCGTCTGGATCAGAAGAGAGACCCTTGCTTGCGCGGCCCCGCGCCTAGGGCTTATAGGATGGGGAAGCCTAGCCAGCTACTTTTGCGACTGCATGCAACCAGATTGCCTACCACGCGAAAATATCGAACCGGTGACAGCGATTTTGGGGCTCTTCAGAGTGGGTGGACACACACGGTTGCTGCAGAAAAAAAAGGGTGAAGTCGCCCCTATCTCTCGTCCGATCCGGAGGGCAGTTGTACACCCGAACATTTGTACACACGAACATTATGTGTCCTCGCAACTTTCCAATACTAGACGCCCGTTTTACCAAAGATCAACTTAAGATAGAAACAATTAGTGCTGTTCCACTCTGTGAAGATGGACGACCTGTGGAGCTGTGTGCAATACCCGAAATGCACGAAACAAAACACGTTTGTTTCTTGTTTGCTATCCAGCAAATATCACTTAGCCCCATCAAACTTTTACGGACTAGATATTTATGGTAATGAAAAAAATGAAGCATTCGGTTTTCATCGCGCTTTGTAGGCGTCTCACTGTCCGCGTAACATATCAGCCCAATCCACCCGACGACTGAGGACACCGGAAAGTTCTGATTGGGGCGGTGGACTTACACTTTTTTCCTGCCGCCAGAACAATAGACATGTCCTAAGTGAGAGAACAAAACCTACATACACATGTTCACGCTCCGCCACCCCCCCCCCCCCCTTTCCTCCACTCGTAACTCGTGGCTCAAGTGCGCGAGCTTAGAAGTGAAAGGCACGATCAAAAATTTCGCTCTGAAAGCCCTTCAAGCCCAACAAAAAATATATGCCCACGTCAATGTTGCGGTTCATCCCGGAGAGATTCTCAGCTACTCGGCGTGCAGGAACGTGTGGTGGAAACGACGGTGGCTATGGTTTTGTAGTGTTTTCGTACCCGTTCACGCTTCAGTTCCGGAAGACGCTCCTTCGATACCAGCTGTTCTTCTCCCGAGCGAACGCTATGCGTCTGTCCAAAGGGAGTTAAAGCCTAGAAAGACAGGAAAATAATTGTAGTGGAGAAACATGTGGCTGTCCCCTTTCGTCCCGCGTCGTAGGCATCTTCTTCTCAGCGTAGCACACCATCCAGAACCAAAACCACGCGACCATTGAGGACAGCTCGCAAGTCGCAATGAACCGCGAGTCTTCCACTGTTAAATTTTCCGCTAGCACAACGAGCACGTCTTTGGAAATGGCATGAAGACTACCTGTGCATGCACACCCCCTAGTCCCACCGCCAACCAGTGCACGCATAAACTGGCAACCGAAGCTGGGCACTGCTTAGGGTGAACTGCAGTGGCAAAAATGTTGCGTAGAGCCTTTAAAGCTGAAAAAGAATTATGGGCTGACGTCGGTATTTAAAGCGGGCAAGTTGCTCTGTTAGCACCTGATAAGTGCGCCTCCGAAGTTCTCAGCCGATTACGCAGCTTGTGAAACAGGCATCGGGGGGGAGGGGGGACGAGAGCGGGGGCGAGGGGAATAACAGTTGTGAAAAAGGTGTCGGCGGTGGTTAGAAGGAGTGCCGCAGCGACGCCGAAGAAATAGGCTTCCCCCGACTAAAAACTGCGGTTAGACGTACACTGCTTTGGAGTAAAAAGCATACTGTTTGTTTACTGAGGTGTTTGGCTGCAGTTTCCAATACAACCACTGCAGTGTTGACGTCGCACGAGGCTTGAGTGCAAAAAGTCAACGTCTGTGCATCATACAGGGCCCCATGAGCGAGCGTCCTGTTGGGAATCAGCGATCACAGCGCTGTCACCGATGTTGGGAATCAGCCATCCCGATCTCTCACCACTGTTGGGACTGGGCAATCTCACCGCAGCCCCCCCTGGTGCTACTGGCCATCCGAGCGCAGTCACCGGTGTAGCGACGTTGCTTCACTCCGTCCGCTATCGACGCGGCACAGAGAAGGCAGATGAAGTTCTTGAGCAGACGAAAAGTTCAGGCAACATTTATATACAGTATTTACAAGGGTAACAACAGCGTTGCATAGCTCGCACAAACGTGATAGTGCGTCTCCACTGGGTGCCTCCGAAGAGTGCCGCCGATTAGTGCCTCGGGGCGGGTTTTTATGCCTCCGGAGCTCTGTAGCAGCCACGAGAAGTTTAATCCCTCCAGTCAGGACTCCCGCTGGCCAAAGAATGAATTTCGACAAATGGATGCGAAGCGGTTGCGTCAGCCGAGCCGCACCGACGAAGGAAGGGAAGACAACGCCGTCGCCATCTAGGCGAAGCCGCCTCCGAGCAAGTAGCAGCATGTCGTTTGCGGTCGTTCGCCCGATCCATGTTTCGGCCGAGCCGCCATGACTGGAAAAGGGGAGGCAACTCTGCGGCGTTGCAAGTTCGGGCCTGTCGGCCACGGACGGTTAGGTCTGATTTGGTCGAGGCGTGAATCCGACCCGCTGCCGGCGCGTCGCCCCCTATAACAAATTTGGGCTGGGCGCTCTGGTACAATAGCCCCCCCACCGCCAGACAATGCGTCAGGATAACGAGCTGCCTCCACGTTGCTCGGATGCCGGGCGCGCTCGTTCGCAAGGCTCTTTCAGGTTCACCACAGTGCTCCCGGTAACAGCGGCTCCACAACGCTCCTTTCAACGAACAGGTACCACCTGCTAGGTCGTGATCGAAGGTACATCGCCGTGCTGCCCAGGTGTCTCGACCAGCTTTGCCAAGCTCTCCCAGTCTCGTTTCTAAGCGCCAGCTGCCCATCGTTCTGTAGCTTTCAAAGAACCAACCGACAACAGGCAACACCCAGCGCAAGCAATCACCCTGTGTCCTCCGTCAGATCACCAGACTGCAAAACGTAATAAACTCTCCTAGCTAAGTGTCTATCCCAAATGTGAACCCTCTACACCAAGCGACCAATGCGGGATGCAAGACTCTTAAATGAGAACCCAAACTATGTGTCGAAGATAACACACGTCATGAAATGATCATAACTAAGATTGATTACTTGAAGTCACGCGGTGCGAAATAATCAACTGAGACAGCAAATAAGGGCAATAATTTTGCTCCCTTATACCTGCCAGTCAAAAGCTGTTCACGAAAAGGCGAAACAAAAGACACGGGGAAGACGAAGCCAGCATTACTTTGAACCCGCGGCTTCGTGCGTCTGCGTTAGCGTTCAACTTTACTTTTGTAAAGCGAGCGAACACATTGTGCTGGTTCAGTAACCTACTCTACCTAAGCAAACGACCACTTGCAGATGACATGTTATTTAACCGGGATAGCGGGAAATGATCAGTTTCCGCAACAAACTTGGAACTGGCTAAATAGCACGCCAACTTCTGCACTGCCCACACGACGCAGCCAAATTCCTTTTAGGCTGTACTGTACGCCTCTTCCGTGCAAGTTAGCTTGCGGCTTAGGAACAAAAGTGGTCGTTCCCAGCAGTTCGCACCCTGTTGGCTTGGCATACTAGAACTCCCATGCCACAATCGCTGGCATCGCACTGAATCACGAAACCCTTTGCAAAGTCCGGGGCCATTAAAACTGGCTCCTCGCTCAAGGCTCTTTGCAGTGTTCGAAACGCGTCCTCTTTCTTTGTGTCCCATTCCGCCTTTACTGGCTGCGCCTTTCTGAGAGCGTCAGCTAAAGAACTACCCACTGTAGAGTAGTCTATCACATTGTGCCGTTAATACCTATCCAACCCCCAGAATAGCCCTTATCTCGGACTTAGTGGTTGGTCGGCGATAGTTCACGAATGCGGGTAATTTGATTTCCGACGGTCGGCGTCGCCCGCGCTACCACCACCTGCCTTCGATGCGTCACTTTGGTGTATCCTATGTGACCCTTCAACGGTTGGACTGAGAGGCCTGCTTATTTGAGCCTGCTCAGCCCGACTCGTAAGTGCTCACGTGCTCCTCCCATGTGCTAGAAAAGCTGGCGGCATCTTTGAGGCAAAGGAGCGCGTTCTCAGACAGGCCACGAATCACACAATCCGTTAGTTTCGAGAAGAAATAAGGCGCGTTTTTGAGACTGAAGCTCAACATGACGGGACGTACTGTTCCGAACTGGGAAACGTTAGAACTAGCTCTTTTCCCGGGATCGTTCCGTCATTTGAAACTGAGCACGAGGTCGCGGGTTCGATTACCGGCCGCGGCGGCTGCTTTTCTGACGGAAGCGAAAAGCGAAAACGCCCATGTGTAGGAGATTTTGGTCATGTAAAGATCCCCAGGTGGTCAAAATTAATCCGGAGCCTTCCACTACGGCGCGCCTCATCGTCTGCGTGGCGTTGGGGCGTTAAACACTTCGTCATTTGAAACGTTATTTGTCATTTGTTCTTCATTTGTTGGCATGTCTTGGTCATTTTTTGGCGCTTTAAAACCAATCGTCATTTGAAACGTGTTCCCTTTTCCCGGTCATATACAAGCTTCGCAGGGCTGACGCCGGTAATATCGTGCGGAGCTGACTTCAAGGCCAAAAACAGAAATAAGATATACCGAAGCGAAAGACACGGACGGTTGAAATGACGGGAAGGGCGCTGGTGCACGGCACTCTAATGGATCGGCCAAAGGAACCTCCACTTCTACCGACAACTTTTTGGTGAAACGACAGCAATTTGGTGGGGAATCATTGTGGTTCATGTAACCAAGGCCACTGGTGGCAAAGTGAGTTGCGTTGGAACTGTGAAGGTCATCGGGGATGGCCATGTTTTTGGGGAAATAGCCGGCCTTCTCCAGAAAGGACCCAAAGACAGTGTGGAAAAGAGGATGCCAGCCCACGGGCCGCTAACTTTGAATAAGCGGGTAGCCAAGAAAACCCAAGAAGACGACAGGGAGAGGTGCCTTCTGGATGGCGTGGACAGTCTACTGAGTAGCGTCTCTTCAGCAACACCCCATCGCCACTTGTTGGACGACGCAGCCACCAATCTCTAGGGCAATGACCTCAGGCTTCTGCAGAGCGACAAGGAAGGAGGATTTGTGGCGATGACCTCCGGAGTGTCCAATGAGAAGGGCAGCCTGGCCGTCCACATGAACTTTATTCCGACAAAACGTGAGCGCCGCCTAGGAGAAGAAAAAGGCTGTAGCCCTTTGTAAGAATCGTGATCTTACTAAACTTTCTAAGGGCATTTGGGACAGTAAGAAAACCTGCCTAATGGTTTTCTTCGCTGCCAAAACACATAAAGTTGCCATGTCCTTCAGGGCCATTGTGAGCGAGAAAGATTCTTGGCAAGCACTTGTTAGTCGCTACCGTCTGAAGCAGCTTAGCGGTATGTTAATAAACGACCCATTTGATACAAAGTACTCTACGACGGTAATCAGTCGAATACGGGGCAACACGGAGATCGGCTACGCCTTCTCAATTGATGTAGCAGATTTGTTTTATTCCGTACCGCACAGTGAACTTTTTCCCACGGTTGTTCAATGCATTAATGCAAATGGTGACATAGCCTTCCATATGCAACAGGTATTTCCATCACTGACTTCATAGTTCTACTTGAATTCTACATAAGTGAAACGTCCATCTCCTTTGACGAAAAGCGTTTCATTCAAAAGAAAGTGTGTGTTCGTGTGTAGCGCCAGTAACGCCGGTGGTAGCGCCAGTGTGTAGCGCCAGTAGCGCCAGTAGCGCCAATAGCGCCGGTGTGTAGCACCGGTTTGTGTGTAGCGCCAGTACTATTCAACATTTTCTTAGTGAGTTTCGAACGCGACCTAAATAAATCATTTAGCTCTGACAAGGTTTTTAGGTACGTTTACGATTTGCTGGTCCTCATGAAGGAACAAGACAAAGCCACCTACCCGAACACTGTGACTAAAATTTTAGATCTTTTTATTCTGGATGGGAAGGGTTTACTTTTACTTACGAGCTAACGCTTTACAGAAGTCTCCAGTTTTTAGATTTTCACTTTACCTTTTTAGACGACCGCGTTAGATGGGAATATTCACCACGAACCGCCAAGGAACTGCTTCCTTATAATTATACACATTTCAAGATGGTAAAGCGAGCTATAGCGGCTTTGTACATCAACTCTGCGCCCTACAAGCCATGCGCGTATGCTATAGAAAAACGTTTTGGGCATCAGATGACCAGACTAGAAACCACAGGCTTTCCGCGCTCAATGCTCACTTTCTTGGCCGAGGCTTTGCTTCGCAAAACACAAACCTTTTTTTTAAACAAGCTCACACACAGCTTTTGCACAAAAGAAAAGACGCCCTGAAGTTATACCTTACGCGCACCGAGCCGCACATAATATAAAGAAGGTCTCCACAAGGTATAAGGTCCCGGTTGTGTTTTCAGCACCGCCTAAACTTGGCACACTATGCGGGTGAACCGACCCTAGATAGAAACAGCCCAAAACATGCAATAAGAAGCATGCTAAACCTTTTGTAAACTGCAGTGAAGGTGTTGCATACGAGATTGTGGCAAAGTACACATCGGCCAAACTGGTCGATGCGCGAATGAGCGAGTAGGAGAGCACGCTCTTTTCATAAAAAACGGGACCGGATCCCACTTGCCGCCTACTACAAAGAATGTTACGGTGTACCAGACTTCGATAAAACAAAAATTCTGAGACGAAGTCGGGACGTCACGGCACGTGAAGTAGCGGAAGCCTTCTACATCAAGCGAAAGGGAGATAATTGCGGGATCTTGCAATCGCTGCTAATCTACGTAAAAGAATATGCGTTCCTTGATAACTTTTTTGATAACATTCTTGAGTTATCTTCGAAGCTTTCTACGAAAACTTTCTTCGAAAACTTTCTTCGAAAACCATATAGTTTCTTCGAGTTTCTTCAAAACCCATATAGTAAACCCAACGAGAGTATCTGCACATACGTCTTCCATAATTGACCACATACTATCAAATTACGATGCGAAGTGTGTCCAGGCAGGAGTAATAACACAAGATATTACCGATCACTATCCGACATTTTTGTTGGCAATAGTTGACAATCGCAAAATGGAAAATCAAGAGACGCAATTGTTGGAATGATGGGATTATAAAAAACAAGCCATATTATAACAGATCAAGACTTCTCGTCGCTTTGTGAAGCAAATTGAAACACAGCTTACGATAGATTCTCAAAACTGCTTTTATCAGCCTGTGTTAATTTTAAGACGTATTTCCGCCTTGCGACATACTCTTACATTCCAATTTGTCCCTGGATGACGGAGAGCATTATCAGTTTTATCAAGCGCAAACAGCACTGGCGGAATAAGATGAAAGAAAACAAAGACAACCCTTACTATCAAGCACAATATCGGTCCGCCCACAACTTATCACTTGCCATCATGCACAAAAGAAAAAAAGAGCACTACAACAACCTGGTCCCTAAAGCAAACGGCAATTCCAAAAAAATCTGGCGTATAATCGACTCTGTAACAAAATCGTCCCAAAAATGCAATACTCTGCCAGATTTCCGGATATGAAACAGCAGTCAGGATGGTGCCGCGGAAATTTTTAACGATCTATTTATTAACCTAGCAAAGCACCCTCCTAGCAGTAAGTGTGGTGAAAACGATCCTATTTTACCTCTCCCGTAAACTAACTCATTCGTATTTAGTGAGATTTTTAATAATGAAAATTATAAGCACGGCAAGATAGATGAAATCAAATAAGGCCATTGGACATGACACAATTCCTGTTAAAATTATCAAAGACAACATTGAAATCCTTGCGCCAGCGTTAGACGCAATCTTTGATCAGGCATTTCTTTCTGGAACTTACCCATCATAGTTGAAAATTGGAAAGGTCGTGCCCATTTATATAGGAGATGACCCTAGTGGCCTGGCAAATTACCATCCCATAACAATTTCGTCCTGAATCAACAATCTTTTTGAGAAAATAATAGTGAAGCGTGTAATAAACTTTCTAGAAACTGTTAGCATAATAAAAGAACACCGACACGGTTTCAGGAATAAATACTCAGCTAGTACCACTGTTAACGCAATTACAGAAAACGTAAACCAGGCCCTTTACGGTAATAACATAGTATTTGGTATATTTCTGGATAACAGAAAAGCGTTTGACTCCGTGAACTATACCATACTACTAAAAAAACTACAACGCTACGGTTTTCGAGGTTCAGCTATTAACCTTTTCCGCAGTTGTGTCTCCGACCGGAAACAATTTGTCCAAATAGCATTTAGTAAATCTTCACTCAAAGATGTCATAATGGGTGTGCATCAAGGCTCTGTATTAGGCCCCATTTTTTTTTCTCTTTACATAATGACCTTGCGCGCTCGTTAAAACACGACAATGCTGATTTGAAAGCGGGCGATACAGATCTTATGATCTCTTGTCAATCCTATCAAGAAGCAGGGTCGCTTGCTAATCAGGAACTCCGAAACACCTTAAGCTGGTTTAAAGCTAATAAGCTCGAATTAAACACCTAAAAAACCCAGTTGGTAGTATTCGCGTCGAACCGAGACGAACAGCGCGGCCTATGCAGCTTGAACCTCGGAGAAACAACAATAGAACAGGTTACCACCCATAAATACTTAGGTATAACATTAGATTCGTCTTTACAGTGGGCCCCTCATGTAGAATAACAAACAAAGAAATTATCATTTGGGTGTTTCACAATGATGAACGCACGCAAACATTTTTCGCCGCACGTTTTACGCCCCATTTACTTTGCCGTGTTTCACAGCCTAATGACCTATTGCATTGAGTCATGGGGGTTCACGTACGCGTCTTACTACAAATCACTCAGTGCAATCCAAAAACGAGCCTTTCGAATATTGGCCGTAGTGCCGAGGAATCAGCCATGAGCTATGCTCTGCGCCGAATTTAACAAATTGCTGTTTTATTCAGTCAGGGAATATACAACTGCTGTAATTATCCACAAAATACTTACCACAAACAATGCGTACTACTCGCCAACACAAATTATACACAAGCGAGATACAAGGAACGCTGATCACAAAAGTCTTAACATGCCAATAAAATATAATGTATGGGTTAAGCGCCTCTTGTCCTTCATGGGAGCAAAAATATGCAATTACATACCAAACTCCATCAATACAATAACAAATATGTTGCCATCTTTAAAACATGGCTTCAGAATTCAAGTACAATAAACCAGAAGCGCTAACTTGGATGTAAGGAACACTACTGTAAAAACACTAAACAATGTAACTTCCGGCCAAATATTTTTATTTGTGTGCGACAATCAATCATTTGGCCAGGATTATATTTTTGAAAAGATTTCTGCAATGGATCCAATAGTACCGTACAGGCTTTAAATCCAGGTGCCTCATCAACATGTTTTTGTGATGTTTTTTGATGAAATAAACTACTTTGTTCTGTTCTGTTCCGATGTTTGTTGATGTGTGCCTTCACTGGAAGCCAGTTAGTTTTTTTAACACACGTGTGAGATTACGCCGAATGTATATATGCATGCATAACTGCATAGATACTGCATATGTAAAACTGCATAAACATCCAGTTGCGAGTAAACTCCCGTCCCGTCCTTTTCACGGTCCGTGTCTTTCGCTGCGCTAAGTGTTATTTCTGTAATATGAACCAACTCGCACAGCAACACGTCTTATACAAGCCCAACATTGCGGCAGGCACGCATGCCTCCCAATCGCGTCGTCGCTCAGAGCAGAGAGCTTTCAACTTTCGCTTTCACACTCGGGCCGTCTGCAGTAGTACTGAGGTATGTCTGGAGTGCACGGTCGAAGCCGTTACCACAGTTGCCGGTGCACCTTGTCCAGGCTGTACCTGCGGCTTTGATCTGGGCGTGGCGGAGCACGTCACACAGCACGGTGAGGTGGCGCCCATTGCAGGTACTGCAGGTCAGGTTGCGTGACGCTCTGCACTGACGGGAAACATGGTTGCGTCGGCCACATCCGAAGCAGAAGCGAGCATTGCGCAATCGCGTCCTCTTCCCGGCCGTCGACCGGTTGACGCGACAGTCCACCAGCTTGTGACCACGGCAGTCACACAAGGGACACTGCCGATGTGGCTGGTGACTCGGTCTACTCGGCAAATACCAACGCTGAGGTTACCGGTGTCTCCGATTGTCCTGGGGGGATTAAGTCGGAATATTGGATGGATCGACGAGCTGCGTTCGATGAAGGCTGTCCGCGTCTTCCTTTCTCGCGAATTTCGATTTCAATTCTTAGGAATTCCATCAGTTCTTTCACCTGGCCAGCTCCTTGCTGCTGCCTCGCGGATTCATACGTTAGCCCTTGGTCCGTCTCTATAACCATCTGCCGGTACATTAGAGTGAGGTCATCCGGCAGGCATCATAGGAGCACACGGTTCAGGAATACGGCGTATAGATCTCATGGAACTCACAGAGCTTCCAGGGCGCTGACACGGAATTGCACCTTGTCGTAAAATTTGCGGAGCTTCTCAATATTCATTGAGCTTAGCATCTGCTTCGATGCCATAAGTTGGTCAATGTGCTCGTTGATGAGCAAATCTCGTAGGCCGAACCGCTAAATTAAAGTCTTCGCCGCGATGGCATAGTTCGCGTCAGCAAGCCGGATTCCTTCAATGGGTAGTATGGCGTACCACTCCACTTCGTTGCTCGAGCACGTTTTGTGCCCGGTTCGCAGGCTTTGCCATCACATCGCCCGAGTTAAAGCTCCTACCCGAAGGAACATCTGTTGGCGGGGGCTCGCGCGGCTTCGTCTGATTAGCATCACAGATTACACTCCTTCGCGAAACCTCGTTGTCACACGCACTGTGCGCGCCCCGGTTTGAAGCAGTATCAAAAGGTCTCCCCCGATTCTGAGCATTCTGACGAGGTCGTTGAAACCGAGGCCGACATATTACCGCTATCAGGGGACTCGTACGGCCCTCTATGGAACGTCTCGGCAAGTGCGTTATCTCGTCCAGGTACGCCTTTGGTCTCCGAGACGACAGTACTCTCACTGTAAACGTCGTTCGCTACGAGCTCCTTGGATTTCTCTCTCGGCTGCGTTTCGACCGTGGACTCGTTTCCGCGCAACCGCTGATCGTACGCTAGGGCCAACATACTCTTTGTGTCGCCCGGCTGCATCCGCTGCGTTTCTCCACCGAAGCGTTGCACGCAAACCGCTTCAGCCGCTGGCATCGCGACTAAGCTACAAGAGTAGTTCGGGCTACGCTGCTCGGCGTGTTTTCGTGTCTCGCTCGCTTTGGAAGAGCCAAATTGCTGCGAGAACTTTCCCGGTTGTGAACTCGCGAGTCTCATGCACTGGCCGCTACTGGCGGACTGTTTGCGCGTATCAAAATCTTTATTTCGATGCTGGTTGTCTGCCCCTGCGCCCTTCTAGTTTTTCTGGCTCGTTTCTCTGTTCACGAATACGAGTGCGGTCGCTACGCGTTTGCCTTGGTACGCTCCGTCTTCCGCCCCTCACCTCTCAACAACGAATGGCAGCCGTTGGTCCCGGCATCTTGACCGCTCGCCTGAACCGTTGGAGAAGTCATGTTGGACGCCACGGAGCACCGCCGGAGCCTCATCTGTAGCCCCATCAACTCGAGCTCCCTTTCGGCTTGCTCTCTCAGTTGCTTCCTTTCGGTTTGCTCTCTCCGTTTCTGCCTTTGGGCTTCCTCGCGCTCACGGTGCTCTTTTGTTTCCGCTTCTTCGCGCTGACAGCGCTCTTTCTTTTCGGCTTCTCCTCCGTTTCTGCCTTTCGGCCTCTTCGGAGTCACGTTGTTCTCTTTTCTCGGCCTCATCGTGCTCACGGCACTCTTTGATTTCATCCATGGCCTCATTGACTTCCTCAACTGTAACGTTCTCCTTTCTCTTGATCTCAAAGATCGCATGCTTCCGTTTTGCATGGCCGAAGTCAAGGCCTAGCTCCTTGCAAATTTCGGTGAGTTCATTCACTTTAAGGTCCTCCATTGTTTGCACTAGCCTCTTGCGGCTAGCCCCCGTTAGAATTCTCTTGCGGTTCTTATACTATCTAGCTATACTATTAAGGTACCCACATGCAATTTTGCTACGCTGCTTTGTTTTTACCCTAGGCACCAGCTCTTGCGTCAACACACTTTCCCTAGGCTTGAAACAATCAAAGCTTTTACAGTGCTTCACACAGATCTTCTCTAAACTACCATAACCTGTGCAGTCTGGTGAACTGAGAGAAAACGTTGAGCGCTTACCACACTTGGTAGCAGCCGTTGCCGGTCTATCCCGGAGCTTTCATCCCTGTTGGGAATCAGCAATCCCAGCGGTGTCACCGATGTTGGGAAACAGCCATCCCGACGCTGTCACCACTGTTGGGACTGGGCAATCTCACCGCAGCCACTACTGTTCGGACTGGCCATCCCGGCGCAGTCACCGGTGTAGCGCCGTTGCCGTGCTCCGTCCGCTATCGACGCGGCGCAGAGCAGAGAGATGAAGTTCTCTAGCCGACAAAACGTTCAAGAAAGATTTCTTTACAATATACCCAAGGGTAACAACAGCGTTACATGGCTGGCACAAAGGCAACAGCACCTCTGCACTCGGTGCCCCCGAAGAGTGCCGCCGATAAGGGCCTCCGGGCGGGTTTTGATACCCCCGGAAATCCGTTGCGGCCACGAGAAGTTTGAATCGCGCCAATGAGGACTCTCGCTGGCCCGCGTTTGAAGTCCGACGAATGGATAAGAAGCGGTTGCTTCAGCCGCGCCGCCCCGACGGGGAATGGAAAGGCGACGCTGCCGCCGTCTCAGTGAAGCCGCCTCCAAGCAAGTAGCAGCATGTTATTTGCCGGTCGTTCACCCGATCCTTGATTCGGCCGAGCCGCGACGACGGGAAAACGATAGGTAACTCTGCGTTGATGCAAGTTTGGGACTGTCGGCCGCGGGCGGTTTGTTCTGGTTTGGTCGAGGCGCGAATTGGCTCCGCTGTCGGCGCGTCGCCTCATGCAACGAATTTGAGCCGGGCGCTCTGGCTCATCAGTCCGTACTGTGTTGGACAAGATTCACAATTTATCTGCGGCGATAGCCGGCGCATCTGTTACACAGACGTCTTCACAGGAGACACGTGGAATGGTTGGTGAGTCACACCGACGTCGCTCTATGGGATGGTGTGGCATTTGACGGCTCTTTATTGTATGGTGTCCACAATCCAGAGCGACTTCAGTGCAAACTCAGATATGCAAACTCGTCTGTGAGCCCAGGGTAGGTCTGCTTTAAGGTACAAATTTTCCGCACTCTTGTGATGGAGAAGGCGGGCGCTTTTCCCTAAAGATTCAAGGTAGAGAACATTGAATCTGTGTTGGATCAAGGCGTAGCACGTTGTGTTGTATGTGACCTGTAATTTCGGAAGCGCCCTTACAACAGCGCGGGTGTTCTGTTGTACGGCGCGGTAAATATACTGAAATGCCAAATAAAAAGTGCAGAAGATGATGCCTTGATCATTCTACTTTCTTCGCATCTACGCAACTAGGTCACAATACCATCCATAACTAAGATGTGTTTCCCAGGCCTTGGTGTCAGACCTGAAATATGTCTGTTCCGTGGCTATGCGTATTTGGCTGCGGGTGGTTGCAGTACCACGTTTTAGCATATAAGTTGTTATGACGGGCGCTTGAAAGCATGCAAGGGATATCAGGGAACAAGACTATGGTATTTGTTTGGACGTTTCGCTGGTTCGCGCGCCTCTGCTATTCGTAATTCTCCATCCTAATTATTTCAAAGGTAACTATCCTTCAGTTTGCATCGGATATTGGTCATAACAATTTATTACCGTACTCCGACCCTGAGTACATTGATATTACCTCAAAGCTCTTGAATTTCACGAAATCTTTTAAAAGCTAGCATTTGTCTCCCGCAATGTTTTTTACCTCTTTTTCTTTAGTTATTGCTATTAAATGTATGTTTCCCGCTGGCCTTAGGGGCAGACGGTGACAGAAAATTCAATAGGGACTTTTAAAAATACAAAGCACCGCCAAGCACACGCGGTGCTGTGATTTTTTTTTAAATCAATACAGTTATATATGCATTAGGTATACTTCAGGTTGTGTCGTTTTCTTGTCGGAAAGCTGAAGTGGTAAATTATTTAGATTTATTCCACACGTACTTGCTATTAAAGATAGTACTCATCGTTGAATACGTGTCCCACATCTTGCAAGGAAAATATAAAATGATTTCAGAGGTACATGTATCCTCGTCTACTCTCTGACTATGTCTACGCGTTGTTGAAAAGAGTATGCGTTACAAAGGCCTCCAATTTCTGTTATGGCAACGAAAGTGTGCACTGCAATCACCATTATCGTTTCCACGTCCAGCAAGACCAATTGGAAGGTAATATCTGTGTTCTGTACGTCAGTAGAGAGGCCGCAAATGCATCCGGAGCGTAGTTATTCCCCAGAATTTGAAGCAACGATAATGTTCCGGTTATGTTCGCGCCTGGTGTGAGAAAAAAGGTTGGTAAGTCCATTTATGCCGGTTGTACATACCCTACAGTGATCAGCATTTGTTTGCTGTTTGTTTCTGAGCAGCCCAGCCTGCAGTCTTGTAAAAGTTTGAGTGCCATCAGCACATCGTTAATCATGATATTTGTAGTTAGCGCAGTTTGCTACGTAATACCATGGCTATCCTTCTGCGTGAGAACCACTCCTGTTATTCCAGTTCCTGATTACTACCACGTACCTGTTGACGGATTCAAGGTATGGCCCAGATGCGAAAGTTTCATGAAACCATGATAACACTCCCCGGTCGAATATGTTTAGTGTACTTTGTCCCTGCGCTTCGTAAGGGAAGAAGAAAGACATAAGGGCTTTTTCTTGGAAGTAAGAGACTGCACTGTTCAACATGGTTTCCGCTTTTGTTCGACGGTAAACTATATTTCGTATGGTAAAGAGCTCTCAATATCCTGTCTCCCACCAGTTCAATTTTTACACACCGCAGAAAAGTCTGACATAGTGCGAAGAGTTACCGACTACAAGGTTATTGATGGCACTACACTGTATAGGGTAAAATAAACAAGGAGAAGCTATAGAAACTACCTACTCGAACTGCAAGTAAAGAACGTACCACCGGACATATCGTTTGTTCTATTGCGCAAATAATTGCGAACATTAGGCGCTTGTTTTCGAATTTAAATTACAAAGGACCGTGTTAAGGGCCAAGCAATTCGGGTACGTCAGTAGACGGGACTTTTTTGGAACTCGCTTGCTCAACAGAGTGTCTCCTCTAGCCCAGAATCAACATAAAATTATGCCACCCAGGAGGTGAAGTACGTTTGAAAACTATATATTGGTACTGCATAGGCAAAGTGATTGGGGAAATACCCTACAGGAAAGTTGAAATTCTTCAACGATTGAGCAGTTACCGAAACTTTTCATTCTAGCTCCTGAGGACGTTGGGTCTGTTTTAAAAATTGTGCTCGTCTTAGCATAGCTAAAACAACGAGCAACTTCATGAGAAACTTCACTTTACATCATTTCGAAATACAGGCCGCTACACAGCGCCGCATAGAAAATAGATTTTTAAAAGCCGTTAATAACAGCTTGTGTATATGATTTCTGATTGTGATCCCTGATACAGAGCCGCACACATACTGACGCGAAGTAGTTTTCGTTGTATTGCGCAACACAAAAACATTGTAGAATATAAATGGCTGGTGTGAGCATATAATTTTCGGGGTTGTGTTTTTCGTAGGCTACAAAAGAAAACCGTATTAGCAGCTTTCTGAATACAAAAGTGTGGCTGAATAACAGAGCCGCCAGAAGGCACTATTTCCCCTTCCTGATGTAGACCACGTCTTTTCTGTTGACATATTTTATTCTGTTTCACATCTGGCGTTAACGGGGTGTGCATAGACTGGTTTAAAGACAACAAAAACAAGTTAAATTTCTGAAAAGACTACAGTTTGGGAGTAGCATTGTTCATGGGCAATATTTGTTTTATGTCCGTCAGCTTTTTTTTTATCTGGAAGCAAAACGTGCTGTGACAATACCCGGCCGTCTGCTAAGGCTCTAGATTCCCACTTTTTCTTAGCGACCTTTCGGTAGAACAATTCAAAGTTAGACAACAAAAATTACTTGCAGGCGAGGTATATATTATTATGTTGTGTCTATTCAGCTTTTGTTTCATTTGGAAGCAAAAAGTGCTTTGACAATACCCGGCTATCTGCTATGGTGGCTTCAGATTCGCACTTGTTCTCAGCGGCGTTTCGGTAGAAAACTTCAAAATATGACCACAAAAAATACTTGCAGGAGAAGTATTCGGTGTTAGAAGATACTTGGATGATCACTTGTTTGTCCTACCACGTAATGAACTGTCATAGAACGTTTAAGCTGCCGTGGAGACGTTTTAAAATACCAAAACTAGAATAAATATCACCAGAGAGCTTGCTGCAGAGGTCACACCGCTAAAAAGCGCATAAACCGACAACCGACAAAAAAAGAGACCCGCAAAAGCACTGACTCCAACTACCTGCAATTAGAACGACACGCACCTTAATATGCATTAATAAAAAAAGGATAAGTCATGTCAAATCCCCTATCGCCATTTCACAAACCTTTGGTTAAAATTGCTTGAACCAAACAAAACAGTTATGGGAATGGCAGACACGCGGCACGTATTTAGTGAGCTCAGAATATAGGAGGTCCTAAATAACTTGTCTTTTCTTGTTTTAGTACAACGAAAGGCGACTTTATCTATTCTTCGTCTTGCTTTGCTATTTCAGCTGACTGGATGGTATCGTGTATTATTTCATAATTACGAGTGAAAATCATGACACACTTCTTAAATAAAAGGTGGCAGCCCTTATAGGCGCATGTCCGACAATGCAAGCTTAGAAGCCTTTCCAGACCACTCTCAAATTAGTGTCGCGTTCCCGCAACCTGCTGTTAAACCAGCGGCCCGTTTGCCCTACGCAGTTCTCAACACCCGACAGGAAAATCTTCTATATTACCCCTTCAGCACATTCAACATATCTTGTGTTCTGTTTTACCGGGCAAAGGGTTCCCCTTTAGAGGTGGGCCTATTTATATTCTCCGCGCGATAGCCCTATGAATAACCAACAAGCCGGAACCCTTCGACTTCAATTCTTATACGAAAGTCAGCTTAAATTTCCTAAACATACAGATAACTGCCGGCACAGACAACTGCCAGCAAAATACAACTGCCGGCAAAGGCCGACCACCCTCAGCAACTGTGCTGCCACGCGAGAATTTATATTGTGTACCGAAGTTCCCTGTGTTGTGGGAAGATCTACGTGCCGCAGATGGGGTGCTGCTTCAGTATGCGTTTAACACAGCAGAGATTGACCAAAAACTTGTACGCATACAAATTTTCCTGGTTGTACAAAGCGAGTGGATGCGGGCCCCCACTCGTGCTAAACTTTTCTGCTGTGAGAAAAAACGTATTTCTCTACCTGATCCGTACAATAGAGTGGTAAACGTTTTGTGTATCAAAAACGGCTCACTCGATCGCTGGGTATTTACCCGCAAGATGCCCGATTAGTTGGCACTGTTGTACACAGTGGCGTTAGTTATTTTGGCGTTTGTTATTTCGTAAATATTAGGCCACCGCACAGTTTTTAACTTTTGCATGTTCTATATCCGTTTCTGTTATTCACGAGTGCAATTCAAATCAAGGTTTTATGATTCAAAAACGCCGGCATGATGCAAGTTTCGCTAATGCGTATTTCAAAAAAAATTTGTTGCTGTACTTAAGGAAAAGGAGATAAGCCAGAAATAAAATATTAATTTTAGATTGTATAGGACCCCCCCCGTAGACAGTGCTTTCAAGGCCAAGTACATTTGCGAATGCCCTATTTTCTTTGAGATACGAATGCATATGTGTGTTGTGTTGCCCAAATTCAAAGAATAAAGAGATCTAAGTGGGGATGAAAACTAACCAGAAGACACTTAGAGTTCTCCAATTGAACGTTCGTGCTTTCGCAATCAGTGCATAAAGACCGCTTCGGTGTCTTCATAGATATTTTGCACGACCTGACTGCGCTAAAATTTCGTGTCCCATATTTTTACTCAAAATAAATAAGAAGCATAGTTATTGCGTCTATACAATTTATGCACAAAAAGTACTTAATTATTTCCACGCAGGCAATGGGCAGGCTTCCAGAGGCTGTAGCGGCCTACACGTCGAGCGACTGTCCGTCATATATGTGTCTCAATGCTACGCGAACTCGGTACGATGAGGAGACTAGAGAAGTGTCTTACATGTGGAACTTCGTGGGTCCCAACAGCACAATGACGTGAGTCAATAAAACACGTTGCCGTTTAAAGCATTTGGTGTGTGGAGCTGTTGGGCCCCAGATACTATATTGTTTTAAGAGCCTGGAACAACCCTGCTTACGTACAAAAAGGAGCGGGTCGAATGGTGGCGCCGCTAAAGACACTACCGGCCCGGTACATAGACGGCGGGTAACAAGCTTTGGGTTCATTGATCTCCATCAGCTACTCCAATATATAAGTATTTTATTTCGTGGTGGCTGCTAAGTACCTCGACGGAAGGCACTAGAAGAATGCAGTAAAGTTGCGCAGTGGTCAAGAAACCATGACTATTTAGTTATTCCGGATGTTAATAAAGACTGCCCTACACACTCCTAGCTCCTGCGGCATTTCAATTGTGGTAGCGATTGTCTTGTATAATCGTATAGTTATCGATTAAGAAAAAGAATGCTTTTGGTACCGCCGAAAATTATCGTGTTGAAGAGTAACTCCACGCAAAAAACATTAAAATAGAAACCTTCGCCTACCTTTGTAATATTTCGGGTGCATATTTTGGGTCTGGCTAAGGAGGTAAATTGCACATGCGTCAGGGACCCATCGTACAAACATTTGGTTTTTGGATTCAGTTTCATAAAATCTACTTTCAAACATTTGACAGCTGGGTAAAATATGGATGCAGTAAAGCGCAGCTTTGTACGACTAATTGAAGGGAATTCTCGCGTTTTCGTGTACGAGGAAAACTTTTTCGACACAAAGCAAGTTCATGCGGAAAAAAGCGAGGTTGGAGAGGAGTTAAAACGGGAGGATTTTTTCTGGCTTTTAAGATGGCGTACCTGCACTCTAGTATGCATTGACGATGTCTGTGGGAGCGGTGCATCGAAGGGAGTGAAAAAGTCTCGCATCAGGGTGCTAACAGGGAGTTATCGCGCGAAGTACACCTGAAGCGATCACGTCGGGTAGGGTGGTGGCGGCGCTTGTGGTGGAGGATCAACTTAGTAAATGCAATGTCCGGGGGAGCTTCACAGACAGATAAGTATGCCACGCGTCAAACGTAAAACACCTGCAGTACGTTGATACATATTATCCCCAGGTGGTCAAAATTAATCCGGAGCCCTCCACTACGGCGCGCCTCATCGCCTGCGTTGCGTCGGCGCGTTAAACCCTACAATCAATCAATCAAATCACGTTGATACATATTACAATAACGATAAATTATTTCAGAGAGCGCAATAACATACATCAAATAAAAATACTTCCCTTCTGCTTCACTCCTAAATTAAAAGCATGCTCATAAAAAGACTGAACTCATAAATATGAGAAACACATGACCCCCTTTGTTTGCGATCTCCGTATGTGGCTCCTAGCCTAAATAAACGCAGATTACTTACATTTGATTGTAACACCCTTTAAAAGGTGCCTGTGAATCGGTAATATCTGAAACTTACTGTTCAAACACTTCTATTTACGTGCTGCGTTTGTGTGCCTTGCTCATGTTGGAAGATTTAGATCGAAAACTATAGCTGTGCCACGTCCTGTCATTTTTCAAGTGCAAGCTACCTTTTTGTGCCATCTCAATACAAATACTCCTTTCTTTCATGCAGAAGAAGCTCGTTGTTTGACATACATTACGGAAGGACGATAGACCAGACATGGTTTTACATCGATGGTGGTAAGTAAAAGTTCCATACATCCACAAAACTCTTTTTGCTGATGCGTATTGTAAAAGAAAATGCTTCTATAAATAGGATATGATCTACCTTAGCCTGGACTCCACTGCTTCAAAAGAACTCATGTGTGGGCTTCATGAACACATTATTTTTGAAACTGTGCTACACCTCCATTCTCTCTTTTACCCTCTCATAAGTTTGCCGCATGTCCTTCCCTTTAGAAATAAATGACTACTACAACAACAATTATAGCATACTAGCAGGAAGGGATAACACAGTGATAAACGTTCGAGCTGTAATAGTATAAAAACACCTTAACAACCAGGGATTTCCAAGACAAGTCCATCTTCCCATATGCCATCTTTTCTTGGCGACGCGGATGCATCGGTGTGCTGTGTCGTCATAACCAAAAGAAGCAATAGAGAGAGCTAGAGTATGATCAAAATAAAGGGAAAACACGTGGTGTTCTGTAAATGAACATTCATGTTTTAAAAATTATACATAAGAAGTGCTTAGGCATACCAAACCTTTTTTTTTTAGTTATTTACTTGGTACTTCCAAACACGGATGGCTGGCGGTGCCTAAGGTCGAATTGTTTCAATTGGGAGTTGTGTTTTGTATTCTTTCAAATTTTTAGTGTCGGCGTATGCACGTTGTCGACACAAACAACCTTCTCAGCGTTGGCAACGTGTTCAATACTTCAGGCCAAGTATATTTTTTCAGCAGCAGATTCTCCGAATATTTTCGTACAGCTGCGTGGACACCGCAGAAAACCTCAAGTGCCATAACAACCTCGCTTTGGCTGAGATCTTTGTCATCCCACGGAAGAGCTTTGGCGTACGAGCAACAAGAAGTGCACTACAACAAGGCCACCAAACAAACCCGCGTTCGTAATCCACCTTGACGTTCAGAAGGGTACTGCGATGCGTCTGTAGAAGTGACCTTAAGAAATGTATACATTTCGCCGGGATTATTGCTTGAATATTTTGATTGGTTCCTTACTTATATGTGTTTACTGCAATACGCAAGGCCAAACTCATCAACGAAACAGTTTGGCGAGGTAATGTTGTGTTTTAATAAAATGATTACAGTGCAGAAAAGAAGCAAAATATTTAAGGAAGTTCATACCTTCCTTACTTTCCCCCCTCTACACGAGTTTTTCACCGAGACGAAATTACTAAAGATGGAGTTGCTCCACATCATTATTTTCCTAAATGGCAGTATATAGCATCGGTGTTTCAAATTTTGTATTCTTATGTCAAAGGATTTAGGTGACGGGTTAGTGTGGTTCGTTCCGACTTGTTAAAATGAAGAAAACTTTAAACAGATTTTGCATTCCCGCTAAAAAATAGGACACCAAAATTTAGGACATTGACGGTAATACTAGTGATTTATTTACTTATTAAGACCTTGTGACAGACGATCAAATTCAAGAGCAGTAATTTAGAATTGTATATGGGGTTCGACGTCAGAATTACAGCTTTACAGCTCCCGTCCCTCTAAAGACTCAGGACAAATAAATTATTTCTGTCTTTCTTTCTTTCTAAAAAAATTGCGGTATTAACACTGACAATTCGGAATGGCGATCTTAACCGCGAGGAAAAAGTAGGGCACAAAATGTTTCTCAGCGGGTGCGCATTCGGTCATCGCCCTCATATAGTTAAGAGATGCCTACAGCGGAAGATCGAATAAAAGAATCAAATGAATCATCGTTTGTACTACCGGTATTTACTGAAACACATCAGTTTGAACAATAACCAAACACCTGTAGAGCACTTAGGACTCACCGAAGGGTCATAAAATTCAGAATGATAGCCGTGACGTTGAGATATTTTAGAAAAATTAAAGACCAGCCTCCTATCACTGGGGAGGCGGTTGGGGATAGGTATGTCATGCGGAGTCAGCCATCGCTGTAACAAAATGGTACCAGTAGGCCATCGCTGTAACACAAGGACACCGAAAGAAAGCGCTCGGACTACAGGAAGACACAGCTCTATGAAGGGACAGGATATAAAATGTTTGAAGAATACATGAAGCAGGGAAGGAGATTTGCAGTAAATGACCAATCAAGCAGTACACACACTATTATGTTCATATCCCTGATGATGATGATTATAAGCTTTGGGCCTCATATTGTGACCATCAACGTTGGCAAGGAAAGGCTGCCGACTGGCCGCAATGCTGACCCGAAGTGACATTGAAAATGTGCCTAAAAGTCGACCACGCTAATAATTTGACCAAACCAAATGAGACCTTTGAAAAGGCGACAGGAGCAAACAGAAGCCAAAATCAGAAGTTGATAGCACACTGTACGCTTGCATCAGGGCGCAAAAAAGGAAAATTTACACCCCCCCCATAATAGATTATTTACGTGCAAATCTAAATTCGTTAGTTTATTATAAAATAAAAATAAAAGTCATACCCTTCTAAAGTACGTGGATACCGTTGTTAACTAACCATCCTGCATCAACAGGCTCTATTGCCTGTATTAGGCAGCTTGAGAGGCCTAATTAAAGCTTTTTTATGGGAGGTGGCCATCAGTGCCATTTTTAAGGCGCTGTTCTAAATGCCACCTCATGCACGCCTTACCACCTGGCATCCCTGTACAAGGCAGACGATAAGGATGCGGTGGCTGTGTAGCATAGGGCTACTTGGCACATTAATCATTGCAGATGGACTGCAAAGTCCCCATTTACAACGGTATGCAGATCAGGCATGCAATTACCAGCGCGGATGCCTTATCCTATATTTTTCAGACAACATTACAACGCTTTGTTCATGTACGTAAGGAACCCATTACCAATGTGCTTAAAACATGCGTGTATTCAACAATGCAAATACTAGATATATCCACAGCTATGGAACATGCAGATGAACAATCCAATTCCTGCATCCTTACCACTCTACTAATCTGCGGAAATAAAGCAGTGGCTTACAGTATGAAAGACACGTTACACTGACATCTCGAAAACACACCTGTTAAAAACTGTCTTTTTTCAGATTCCTGTCGCAACTACACTGCTTACATGATGTACAGCGACTACCGGACATGCTTGGTTACCATATCTCCGTACTACCAGGACAACAGTAAGGGCAGTGCTCCTTGAACGTGGTCAATCATATCAGCAATCGGCTGCTTATTGCAATAAAGTGGGACGTAATTATATCGGTGAACACCTTGTAGACACGAGTTCTTCAGGGGAAGGTAAAAGATTATAGGGACAGGATATGGAATGTTGTAGCTCACTTGTGCATTGTTTGTGCGTAGTAAAATCAAACTTTAACTCGTTTACACAAGAATTCTTTGTTCTATTTTGCAGCAAATTTTGTTCTAAATCGCATCTTTTTATGACAAATCTTACTGAGTTTTATTGTGCCCTTCCCCCATTGAATGATTTCGAGGGCAAATTAGATATAGACTACCGTGTTTCAGGCTACACAATCACTAGACACGCGTAACCTTTCCTCCTTTGGGGATGTCAGGCTATTTCTTCGAAACGTATTTATTTTCCCTGACATGTGTCCCAAATAGGATATAACCATGTTCCATATGCACCAGTTGCGTTAATAGTAAGTGCAGAGCACTTTAGGCGCTTGCCTTGTCGTCCTAGCTCGCTCCTTCGACCCAAGTATATAGAGCACAAATGCGGCGTCCCGGGGTAAAGCTGGTGTTCGCGGCGTACCCCAGAGGCTTCGAAAGCCAAGCGGTATATAGAGATGTGCGTTCGAAACTCGTGAAACGCTGGCGCTTGTCATACATCTCCCCGTTGTTTAGCGTAAAACAAACCATAGACACATTTAAAAAAATATATCCGCAATTAACTGGAAGCGCTCGCGTTCCTTTAAGTAAGGACGCCCGTTTGGTTGGTTTTTACGATAGTAAACGTAATATGTGGCAGTGCAACTCCCGCACGAGCGGGGAGAAAAGCACGAGGAGAACACAACTCCCGCTGGCGCAGCTTCAGACAAGGGGCGAGGCAGCACTGCGAAGGCGGAAAATTTGAAATGCTGTGAGCGGCAGCAGTTAGCGGACAACGGCGCGGCGGCTCATTATGGCGAATCACTGCTCTGCACTTCAGAGAGCTTTCACATTAAGTGGAACGGCTTTAGTTTTGGGGGAGTTGATCTGGAGATAATGTTTTTATGCTACTTTGGGCTGGTTCTCGTCAAACTCCCTGAAAGGGTGTAATTTTACTGATTTTCATACAGCAATTTTAATGAAGGAAGCTGTTGGAGTAATTCGGTCAGGATTCTGTCCTCCACGGGAACGTTTACTCAACTGCAAGTCCGTGGTGCACATTGTAATTGCGAAGTGCGACGAGTTCCATAGACGCGTTGAGTCCGCTGGCCTCCCGCAATTCTGCAAAGCGTCTGTTGAGAATTTTTTACAATTGCTCAGGATTTATCTTTACTCCTCTGTGGTGCATTTTAGTGAAGAGTACGTTGTTCAGAGAGATAGAACTTGTATTAGTTTGCGTATGGCAGCGAAGTTAACTGAACAGGCTTTAACGCATTTTGTTAACATATTGCCTCGTGCCTGGAGGCAGCAACAGTTGCCACCATGGTTCGATATGTCGATGATTATCTTGTTATTATAAAAAGAGTGGAAGCTTACAAAAGACCCCGTGCTCTCGACTGTCTTCTTTAAGTTTTTAGAATCAGTGCTCAAGGACTTCGGTTCATGCACGAAATGCAAGAAAATTGCTGTCGGCAGTACCTTGACATGTGCATATACATGAAACGCATGCTGGAGGTATATTCTGCGATCACATAAAAGAACATTTGGGGGTTCAATTTGGCCCGCCCAAAATTATAAAAATTAGAATAGCACAACAGTGCGTGTAGCTTGCTCTATAGATAAGTCGCGTGAAGTGCATTTCGGCCCTAGCGCCACGACACCAGTCCCCGCTGAAAGAGGAGGTTTTGCCGGGGAAACCATTGAGTTCGGCGGAGAGCCTTGTTCCTGAAATAAAAGCGGGATAAATCTTTCTGACAAAAGTGAGCAATCTGAAAAATACGACCAGTGATGGTAATTTACCTCCATTAGCTCCCGGATTGCCTGAAAAAAATTACTGCCACCTCCCCTCGCGGGAACCCCTGTGTAGATGCGACGCATAGGGGGTTCCGTTGTTGTTTCTGTTAGGTTGATTCTCCCATCGCGTGAAACGTGCCGCGAACCCCATGCCGCGGCTATGACGCAACGTGGCGCGGCTATGACGCAACACAACCCAACACAATCCACTTTAATGCAATCCAATCCAAATCCAATCAAATCCAATCCAAGCCAAGCCAAGCCAATCCAATCTAATCCAATCCAATGCCCCTCGCGAGAGAGTGTTCGGTATCGGAGAGGAGAGGGGCTGAGTGGCGGAGAGCGCAGCTCGCGCGGCGAGGAGAATGGGGGAGGGGTGTGGACGGACGACAACCACGCTGTATGGAGGGACAAGGCGAGTGAATGAGATGCAGTCGCATCTAAAAGATGGCGGGGAAAAGTGGAGTGTCTGTTGTGTTGTGGCTTCGCACAACGTGGGTCAAATACATTAGCTATTAAACAAAAGGAGCTGAGGTTCAATATTGAATGTGAGTATGGTCGGTTATGTAATAGAGGATTCTAATGAATTCCCCTCGGTGCGAACGTGCTCCAACCTCAGGGTGCACTGACCTCGCTTTGTCGGCACGCGAGCGCAAGCGTGTCCAGTTTCCTTTTAAAATTCGGGGCGGTGGTGTACGGTGGCACCGCCCTTTCTTGCCGGCCTTCAGTGTGGTTTCATGTCTAGATGATTGCGGCCTCTCGGGAAGGCAGCCCCTAAGTCAAGGCAAATTGCCGTCATCCATTTTGAATTTCACTTCTCTTTTATCGTCATAACAGGCTAACCGCGTTTTTTACGGGGATTCCAGATTTGCTTGCCCTCCAACCTCACAGATTGAAATGACTCATAATAAATTTTTTGTTCCACTGTCAGATGTATATAAAACATTGAGTTGGGTGTGATTGTTGCCCTTACCCTGAAAAGCACAAAAAAGATGAACTATCATTCAATAAATGGTATTTCTTGCCGAGCGATAATCCTGTCTTTATGTTATATTGCAGTGTGTATGCTGTGGGTGGCGACGTGGGCGGTGGAAAACATTCCTAAGCGCTGCATGGACGCCTTTCGTGTAACATGCGGCGAAGGATATCTCGACTTCTCCAAGGAGCTCTGCTAGGCGACCTGGCACAAAATTTAACCGCTGGAGACACAGCACCAAACCATAGCTCCAGTGCAGCTTTCAGTTCTTTTGGGTGTAGTACCTTGAATTGTTATGTTTATCAGATGTAACTTCAGAAAATTTTTTTTGTGCGGCAGTTGCTATTGCATGAAAGTGTTTTAAATAAAAGTGCCTTTGATAAACATGAACTTTTCGATCATGCGGCGGTTGTAGTCAAACGATATAGTACGTGTTCGTTCGTAATTCTAGTGGAGTGTGTATCATTGTTTTTCTTTTCAGGACACTTGTACAAGGGTATCACAAAAGTTGCTTTGTAATAGAGAACACAATACCATTAAAAGAAGAATCCATGTAATTTTACGCAGCGAAAGCATGATTTACGAAACCTCCTGCATTATCCGCTTTTCTAATTCATAAATAAGATTCTGAGGGCGAGGTCTTTTAACATAGACACTCCGCCACGACAGAGTAACCACTTTCAGATGCGAAGCATCTTATGGTCGAGGCTGTTCCGTCCGCCGTTGTGTGGGTGCCGTTGCGCGGCGTCCTCACCCTCACTGCGAGTGCCTGGCCAGGTACCGCTGATGATGATTGTGGAAGGATGCCCCTAGTGATTGGCCAACCAAAGAATCCATTACGAGATAGCTTCGCGCTCAACCACCGTCGTCATCTTCCCGTAGAGGAACCCTGAATACCACACCCCCACTGCGCATGCCTTTTCGTGCACCGATTGTGATGATTGTGGCAGGGTGTCCCTAGGAATTGGCCAACCACAGAATTCATCACTAGATAGCTCCGCGTTCAACCACCGTCGTCATCTTCCCGTAAGGGAACCCTGAGCGTTATGCGAGGCATTCCTCCTCTTCTCTCTGACGCTCCTCTCCTTTTCGGAATTCCTCCTCTCTTTTCTTAAGCTACTCTCTTCTCTGGGATTGCACAACAAATGGAAACACCTGCAGGTCCGCGCACGATAGTGCGAAGCAGCTTAGGGTTAAACACGCAACGGTAGCTGCTGCATACTCCGCTGGGGGCGCCCCTGTAGCTCCGCGGTATAATGACGCGCGAGCGCACTCCGCTTCCGTCATTCTCCTCACGCAGCGCCGCGATCGAACTGAAAACTAATGGGAACTTGCATCCACCCCATGGATGCTTGGAATACTACTCAGGTTTCCCCTACGGGAACATGGTGAAATTTGTTTCAAAGAATCCGCTGGTCGTGCTGAAACTAGGTTTATTGTTTAAATTGTTGAGACGTATTGTTACAAGGAAGATGCAAAAATAGCGGTTTATCTACACGTATTTACAAAAGGCGATCAGGAGGAGTCACGACGAGTCAGGCAAGCAGGCCGCAATAAGAACGAGACCGAACCTCTTGTTTTCAACCTTCGTTGGAAGCGCTAGGAGCATGGCTGGCGCTGCCCAGGCACATAGCCCCGTTATCTTTCATGTGCTGAGCATGTGGCCAAGCGCTGCTTTCTCCTAGCTTGCGTCGGAGCATTACCGAAACGCGAAAGTGTGTCATGCGTTAATAAATGAGAAACATATAAACGTAGACTCGAGTAGAAAACCCGTCTGTGACGTCTCTTGAGCTAAATTTTTATTACCAAAGAAAGAGACCAGATTTTGGCACTGGGAATTGAATCAGGATCACTCGTGTGGAGTGCCGTGATGTAAAACCTAAAAATGTTGCACTTTCCAGCTGCCCTAGTTTATGAGTGTGATTTCCCGCACACGCTGGGCACACTTCCCGAGCGTTACAATCCTGCAAGAGGAGCGATCGCTAGGCCGGAGAGTCGCTTTTACGCTGTTTACCAGTGCGTGCAGAACAGCGCGTCCAAGATCCATGTCCCGCCGCGGTTGTATCTCACTGGGTCATGTTTGAAATAATAGTGAATACACCGACCTAAAGAAAAAAAACAGGAATGGAAACCTAACACAGTCATGCAGTTACGCCTGCTTCAGCTTGCCTTCCTTCAGGTTAGTTGAAGCTGACCACACAAGGGGCAAAACCATCAAAATTTAATAAAGACGTTTACGCAAAACCTTCCTAACTATAAAAATCACACTGATAAGCAAAAACATCCAAGCAAACTCTCAAAAACGATACAAAAGAAACCAATGTACCGGCCAGTGCAAAATAAACGATGGAACAGGGGTAAATAGAGCAAAACTACCCGAAACATTGTCACGAAGTCAAAGATGACGCTGTTGTATTGCAGGAAAAACCACTTTATTGGAGCGGACTTGCGCTCCCCAAACAACTAAAAAACATTTAGCGCCCTTCCGTTCCATGAAGAAGGATGACCTGTACAGCAACACGTCCTACACCGAGTGCAAGAAACAAAATACATTTGTATTAAGTCGCAACTGAGCATACTTCCTAGCCAATTAACTGCATGAAATATTGAAAAGACCATGGCTTATCTTTGTGGACAAACGTAGGGCTGTCTAGTTCCCTCCCGCGTGGTAGGCATATTACTGTTTGTGTAACTCGCCAACCCAATCTTCTTGACGGCCATGTTGAACCTCACGCCAACACAACCGACCTGTCATATGTAAGGGTATGAAACCTATATCTGCATGTAAAACCGGCCATCTCTCCCAATCCCTCCATGCATAAACCGGCAATTGGTCATGTGCGGGTGTTTAGAAGTGAACAATACCGTCGAACATGTCCCTGTGAAAGCCCTTAAAGCTAAACGACTGATATTGCCCCCCGTAGGCGTTCTAAGCTGTTCAGTTGCTCTCAATAGAGGAGGCATTCTCAGCTACATGACCAGCTGGAACTTGAGTCGGCAAAGGCGACGGCAGCGGCTTTCTGTGGTTTTCACTCCATTCAAGCTTCTCTTTGGGCTGACACTTCTTAAGTTTCCGCTCTCCCCAAAAGCGAGAGACATGCGTCCGTCTCAGGGAGAGTTACCACCTCGAGGGCTTCGACCATTATACAAGTGGACACACACTTGCGTGTCCCTTTCACTCCCTAGTCGTAGGCATTTCGTGTCTATGCAACACACCAGCCCAGACCCAAACCGCTCGATTGCGGAGGACAGCTGACTGGGCGTATTGGGCCATGAGACCGCAATGGTTCAATCTCCCAGCACCACAACGGGTATGTCATCCGTAGCGACATTAGGCCCTGATGTACATGCATGCCCGCCCCCCTTCACACCCCACCGTGCACGCCTAAATCGGCAACGAGGGATAGGTGTGTAATCAGATGTGAAATACACTGGTGAATGGAGAGAGAAATACTTTATATTCGAACAGACTAAGATTTATTATTATTCTTCCGGCAGAAGAATTATGATCAGCTCGCCCGTGAGGGCCGCCAATGTGACAGTGTTGCTCGGAATGGCTTTCAAACTAAAGGAGAAGAATGTGCTGACACCAGCCGGGGTAGCTTAGTGGCTAAGGCATTGTGCTGCTGAGCACGAGTACGCGGGTTTGATTTCCCGCCGTGGCGGCCGCTTTCGTGGTGGAGGCGAAAAGCATGAACGCCCGTGTGTACGAGATTTCGGCGCACGTTAAAGATACCCAGGTGGTCAAAATTATTTCGGAGCCTTCCACTACGGCGCGCCTTAGCACCTGCGTTTCGACAGCGCGTTCAAACGTGCGATCAAATCAAAGAAAGGGCTCACGCCGGCGTTCGAACGGGGCAAGTACTTTCGACAGGCAGGGAAGCACAGCTAGTGGGTGAGGTGGAATGTGAAATGGAAACGCCCGCGGCTACATTCTCGGTGGTGGCGGTGGCGGCGGTATTAGGGTGCCTTTAGACCCGTTCGAGAAGGTGATGATTCTCCGCAATCATCCGAGAATGGTGCTCCGGCCACTGTCAGCCGAATGCGCAACTTGTGCAACAGGCATCAGTGGTGGCGAGGGGAACAACTTTTGTAATAACCCTTGTAAAAAAAAGGTCGGCGGCGTCGAGGAGCAGCCCCGCAGCGTCGCCCAGTAAGTGTGCTTCACTGCAACGAAAAGAGGGGGGGCGGGAGCGTAGAGGGATGTGAGACATACACTGCTTTGAATTATTACACAGGCAGCGAAGCAGCAGTCAACCATGGTACGTGCTCAGGCGAGTGTCGTTGAATCGAATGATGCGGCGTCTGCTCTGCGGGCATTTATCTTTAAGCGCGAGTGTTTCTCGATCCACCGAATTACATCCAAAACATTGTAGATCAAACAAGATTAGTCTAGGCTGAAGATGTTAGTTCGACAAACTCCCCCTATCAAAGGAGATAACACGTGCAGCACGAAAAATAAAGAATGAAACCCGCGCTTGACTGATCGCACAGAAAACATAGCCCGGCGCAGCCGGGTGGCAATGAGAAAACAAACCCAATGCATGGTTTGCGGCAATGTGGCTTACAATGCACGAGTGTGGCATTAATTGCTTTCAAATGTGGGAAAAAGAAAGGTACGTTAACTCATGATAATAATAAATATTATGTTTGATTTTTTGGCGTGAGCCTAAATAAGGGCAACCATCGACACAGGAAAGTTTTTCATGATAGTGGAATGACTGGATTTGAGCTATCTCAATAGAAACTTGAGAGAAACAAAAGGCAATAAAGATTACTGGTGTAAAGGGCCAGATTGTAGAGATGCAGTGTAATACTCAAAATTGAATAACTTAACATCGGTGAGAAATTCCAAAAAGCGGTTCACGGAAAACATACGCGAATCTCGTAACAAGTACGGTGGGTGTTGTGGATTTTGCTGTGTGTATAGTCGTAGAGAGCGTTTCCGCCGTGTTGTGTCAAGTCCCTTGCATTAGATGAGTATGTGGATTACAAATTGCCCCTGTCCATACGCACTTCCCATGGGTCTTGATGAGCGTGTTACATGTGTGTGGCCTATCCATAACCTTGTTTAGGCATCTTCCGTGTGTCAGTGGTGTTTTTCGGTGGTGTATGGTGCTAAGCGCGGTTTCATTAAGTGTAACTTTACTGTGTATTCCAGACTGCTTGCGATATGTTGGGAAGGTGTTTTCGGATGTGTGGCTTGAGGCGTGGTTTTAGGTAACTGTACTGTACTGTTGGTATGTGCAAAGTTTTTGGAAGTGCAGCTGCACTGGCCGTCTCATCCGCTGTCTCATTACCGGCTATACCAGAGGGACCAGGCACCGAACACAGAGTCAGTCCATGATTCTAGTGATATGCAAGGATAATTGTCTTGGTAACAAGAGTGGTGATGTGGTTTTTAGAAGGCTTTGCGGACGACACTGCACACAACACAACTTAAATAGTATGTTTAAATTACAGGCCTAAAGATATATTGTTCGACAATAAGACTTGCAACACGGACATGGCCCTACCCTTCAGGTATACAGATAATGGTGTTTGTGTTCATGCTCCGACGTGTAGTAAAATTGGTACTGTGCGCAGCACAGGACACGTGGAGGCAGTTTTGGATGCGTCACTGTAAAATTCTGTACAGAAATGTTTCCCCGTAAAAACATTTTCTGCGTTGCCCGTTATACCTCGGTTCGTACCTCGTTGCACCCGTTATACGTCGGTTCCCGTTCCACCGATTATACCTCGGTACGTGAGAGACAGCCAGTTCAGACGCTTGCTCTTTCACCCTGCATAAAACAGGTACGGAAATGAATGGGCCATTTATAATAAAAATGGACGATGTATAATAAAAACAGGTTTTCAGGGGAGGTTATTCATTTATGAAGTTTCAAAGACGTATAACAAGTCAATAGAAGTTCGCTGGTGTGCCACGAACCATTTGTCAGACCGGGGAAACACTCTGGGCAGGCTGGTAACGAAGGTGTGGCGCGAAAGGCGAAGCCTTAAGTGGAACAATGTGTCGATCATTTTTAGCAGCGCTGTTTTGGTGGCCTACGCGTATGCAAAACGGCCGTAATCCATTCGAGATCACACCGAAGCGGTATAACGACGCAGTAAAAGTTGTATGTAATCCTGGTAGGTTGGTGCTACAGGACCTTTAGGATGTTCATTGTTTTTAAAATTTGCTTTTCTTTAAGATGTTTGATATGCCCGATAAACGTGAGTCTATCATAAAGACCAATTCCCAAAAAAATGTGTTATTTGTTTTACTAGTATCAGGAGATCATTCACTTTATGCCAGGATTTCGTAGCAACCCACGTGTTTTGGAGGCTACAACACAAGTGGTCTTAACTGGGTCAAGGCTACTCCTATTTGTAGATGTGAAGCATCTCATGGTCGGCGCTATGTACCCTCCCTTGATGTTCTTGCGCCGCCCACACCCCCACTGCGCATGCTCGGCTTGGTGAACGCCCGGCGGTGTCTTATCCTCTAATGGCTTCTGGAGCGACAGTGTTGCCGGTGTCTTCCTGGGCCGGTACGAGGCGAGCACGCTTCCCACACAAACAAAAGGGGGCCCGCAACTGAGCCTTGGGGAATTCCTGAGGTCGCGGGAACATATCCGGACGAAAAATCATTGAGAGCGACCAGCTGCTGTCTTAGAGAGATATACTCGGCTATCCACGCAATAACCGATTCATTCAGTTCATTGCCCGCAATGTACCAACAAGAAGGTGATATGAAACACCGTCAAATGCTTTTTTGCCGCACAAGAAAATAGTCAGCTACTTTAAGCTTATCTATTGCTAGAGCCAAATCGTGCGTGAACTCAACAAGCTGCGTTGAGCAAGAAAAAGCCCACGAAATCCGTGTTTGCTAGGATGCTGGCGATTATGTTTAACCAAATGAATTATATCCCAAGTGTAGCTAATCTCAATTTCAAACACCGCAACTAAATTAACATCCAGACTTCGTCATTCACAAGGGTCTGTTGTTATGGCAAGTTCAAAATTACACTTGTTTCTAAATAGGCAGTCATAAAATTCCATGAAGTAACATAGTGCAGGGCACGAAGTTGAGCCTACCAATGCACGAGCTTAGCCTCTTCTACGTTTATCACAAACAATATAGCGCACATTGTTTTTCGCAGTATTATTGTGAGAAGAATAGCCGGAAATTTGCGCTTTTGCGCGCCCTTGCCTTTCTTTGGTGGGGAGTCCTTGACATGGCGCCGGTTCAGCTACTGCATGGTGGCCGCTTTCTCGACACCCTTTAAGGCCACCTATTTTGGTTAACCACCGCCATCTCGGGTTGGACATCGCAGCCGGGTCGATGTCTCCAATGGTCTCCATTTCTTGAGGGGGCGAATAGCCGCGAGCTGATGCGTCGGCGCAGCCGACGGGCGAGGCGTTCTAGCGGCTATGACTGGCGAGGCTTAGCTCACCCGTCGGTGTGGCACAGTTTTCTTGTGGCAATAACTGGCATTTCGATGACCTAAACGTTTGCCGGGTAATGTCCAGCGAGTCCTTGCACCTTGCGCGTTCACCTAGAACACTCATTACTGTTTTACAAACGTAGTTCGTTCATTTAAAACGTAGGAACACCGAGCGGATGAAAAACGTGTCTGCGCCATTCGACTCCTTAACGGCTATTTTTTCACCCAGGGAAAAACCGGTCCTACATCGGCGGATCTTCTTCCAAGCACGTCTGTGCATGAATTCTCGGCGCCCAGACGCACGCCGTTGTTCGCATAATGACGTATAACCTGATAGCTTACGAAGGCCGGTCTCCTCTTGAACACCGGTTGCTGAAAATTCTGTGGCCGTTCGCTTGCCGTAATTCGGCCGAGGACCGCTAACTAAAAGATAAAGGTACATTCTGAGGCCGTAAGTCGGCCGGTCTCCTTTATAACACCGGCTGCTCGAAGAAAACGAATATTCTGCCGCCGGACGCGCGGATCACGTTGAAAGAGCGGATGCGCGGCAGCCGCGCTACGGCCGGTGTCCTTTCGAACACCAACTGCCACAAGAATACGGATATCCTGTGGCCGGTCGCTTGCCGTGCGTAGGCTGAACACCGCTTCCCGAAGGAAAAACGAATGCCCTAAAGCCGTACTCCGGCCGATTTCTTTCTCAACATCGGCAGCCGAAAGGCAACTGAATATCTGGCAGCCGGGAAGCTGCCGGTGTGCGTCCGAACACGGGCGGCCGAAGAAATACCGAAGTGCTGGTTGCCGAATGTTGGCCGCTCGTCGAATGATCAGCGGCTGCCAGAACCTGGATGCTGGCCGGACGTGCCAGAAAGCGGCCATAGACGGGCCCGTCTTCGGACACACTTTCTGTGCCGCGTGGGTTTGGGCTTTCGGCGTGGTACATGCGGTTTGCTAGAGAGACACGGAACATTTTTGCCGTCTTATTATCACCGGATTGCCAAAGGGCAACGCAAAAAAAACAATGGTCTTGGGCCCTTCGCAAGCGTGAAGGAAGCTGTGCAGGCTTTAATGCCCTTTCCAGTGTCAACACTCTAGAGCACTGGACTCCTCTACGCATTACATTGGCCGGTGGGCTCCAGTTGGTACACTGATTTGAACCCATTACTTCCCGCATACGAGGCGTGTGCTATACCTCTGAACAGTCTGTCAGGAGGCTGATCCTTTGGTCTAAATGCTGTAACAATACCACAGCTGCTTTACTGACAACAATAGGGACGACATCGTAGCAAATTTGCGCTTGTAAGCATTTAAAATATGATGGTGCAATTGCACGACCCTGTCACAGAGCTGGTAGTAGGTCTAATAGAGTGTCTGCAGTGACCTGATGAGTATAGCTTGCGCTGCCGTTGGGAGCCCTTCTCCTAGCACGGAATAATTACGTGGTGCAAAGTGGCACAGCCCCTCGCTCGCCACAGCCATTCCATACCCGCCGACTTGTGTCGCCGGCCGGCATAAGTTTCTCCTATGGCGCCTGGACGACTATGGCCACTTTATTATATTTATGAGGAATTTAGAAGGCACGGAGATCATAGGCGCCGTGTTTTCATTTTTCGGTAGGAGGAAGGCACACGGTGAGCCCCACATCGGATTTACCATATCTATCTGTCTATCTATGTATCTCTCTCAATATAATAGAGTTACTCGGCTTTGCGGTAGAAGAATGAACTTGTTCATTCACGAATGAGGTGTCAACGCAGACTGCGTGAGCCGAAACGATCAGCTTTTCGCGAGTCTGACACTGGACGAGCGCGTCCTCGTCCTCAAGCAGCATCTGGCGCATATCCACGTAGGGGGATTTACCCGACGTGGCTGATGCGCATCACAGTTGTCATGGGCGCAATATGCTTACTGCAATACCCCAGGCGGAAAGGGTAGTGATCCTGGCGCCCTACAGGGACCACAAGAAGAGCGTGTCATAGTATGGCTTTAACATCTGGACGTGAACCGTCTCGCGACCACGACGTCGGTGGTCCGAGGTGGACATTACGGGTTTAACAACATAGTCCAAGGGTGACGTTTGTTGTAGTACACGGCAAGGCGCCTGGCATTGAGAAAGAAATTTCGACGAAAGACCGGGAGCCGGGCACGGTACTGAGAGCACGACAAGCGATCCTTTCGTAAATGCGGGAACTGTAATGGAGTCATCGTGACGCGCCTTTTGGCGTTGCTGCTCTCCCAATGTAAATCATCCAGCTATCTGGTGTCATTCCTCGGCGTGTCGAGCGATGTCAGACAGTGGTGCATACTCGGATGCGTTAGGTCGGTACGGAATCACTGTATCCAGCAGGAGGGCTCACGACCACACAGTAAAAAGAACAGCGATAATCCTGTTGTCGCCTGCGTGGCCGTATTATAAGCTTACGTCACGAAAGAAAGAACGAGGGCCCAGTTAGAGTGGTCCGAGGAGACGTATATGGCGATCATATTGCCAAGTGTACCTCTAAAGTTTTCGGTCTGGCCATTAGTCTTGAGGTGGTAGTACGTGGTCTTTCGGTGGGCCAATTGACACTAGGCTAGAAGGGCCTCCACGACAGCGGATATAAAGACGCGGCCACTGTCACTCAGTAGTTTGCGAGGAGAACCGTGCCGATGAACAAAACGGCGTGGAAGGAAAGACGCGACGTCGCGAGCCGAGGCGACTGGTAGCGCAGCTCTTTCGGCATACCGCATAAGTGATCAACAGCGACGACAATACAGCGGTTACAGGCGGATGTGCTTGGGAATGGGCTGTAGAAAGCAATGCCTACGCGGTCGAAAGGCCGCGCTGGGCAGGTAATGGGCTTGAGTGGGCCACTGGCGTGATGCGGCGGAGACCTGTGCCGTTGGCAGTCTGGGTAAGATAGAAGAAACTTGGCGACAAAGGTATACATCTCGCGACAGTAGTAGTGAAGTCAGACGTGCTCGTAGGTTTTAACGATTTCAGCGTGAGCACTTTGCGCATCGGTGTGAAATGTTGCACAAATGTCTTTGCTCAATTGGAGACGAATCACGAGTACCAATTTTCGACCTTCGGGGAAGTAGTCCCGGTGGTATAGGAGCTGGTCACGAACAATACAGTGGGAAGCTTGACGGTGCAGTGATCGAGGCTCAGAAGCTGCTCGTAAGTGCGACAATTATTCGAGGATCGAAGAAATCCGAAGGTCTTTGCGCTGCTCCACAACCTCGTCCCTTATTTCGAAAGAGGTTAGGTTGTGGTTTTCTGTGAACAAGCTTTCTACATTCCACTCAAGCGGAGATCGAGAAAGAGCGTCGGTGTCGGTATGCTCCCGTCCCGATGAGTACACTAGACAGATACCATGCTCTTGAAGGCGGAGTGCCCAGCAGCCAAGACGGCCAGCGGGATCCCTTAGTGACAATAACCCACACAGGCCATGATGATCCGTTACGACGTCGAAAGGGCGACCATACATGTGAGGACAAAATTTGCTGATTGCCCTAAAATATCCAAACATTCTTTCTCTGTTACAGAGTAGTTCACGTCGGCATTCGTCAGTGTAGGGCTCGCGTAACTCACCACGTATTCGTCAAAGCCGTCCTTTCGTTGAGCGAGCATGGCACCTAAGTCAACACCACTGGCATGCCTGTGAATTTCAGTGGGCCCATTTGGGTCAAAGTGCGGCAATATCAGTGATGATGCAAGGACCTGACGTAATGTTAAGAAGGCGCTCTCACACTCGGGGGACCATTTGGCAATGTCTGTGCTTCCGGTGAGAACCTGTGTGAGAGGCCCGATGATGGAGGCAAAGTTTCCTACAAAGCATCGGAAGTAAGAACCGAGGCAGATGAAGCTTCGTAGGTCTTTCAGCTTGGTCGGCTTCGGAAACTCCCACACGTAACAAAGTTTGCCCGAGTCAGGAAGGACACCGTCTTTCGAAACAATGTGTCCTAAAATGGTAAGTTATCACGCAATGAAGCGGCAATTGAGATTCAGCTGCCGACCAGCGGCGGCAATGCATGTTAGCAATTGTTAGAGGCGTGTGAGAGGGGTTCGCAAAATCATGCGCAAACACGACTATGTCTTTTAAGTTGCAGAAATATGTTTTCATTTTCAAGCCCAGCAGTACGCTTGTAATCAGTCGTTCGAATGTAGACGGCGCATTACAGTCTTAACGCCATGGCGTTGGACTCGTGAAGGGTATCAGGCGTCGTAAAAGCCGTCTTTACTATCACAATCGGCCATGGGCACTTGCAAGTAGCGGGATTTCAAGTGTAATGACGAGAAAAACTCGGCTCCCTGCAGCCAGGCCATGCCATTGTCTATGCGAGGTAGCGTGTAAACGTCCTTGGGCGTGATTTTGTTCAAGGGGCGATAATCCACACAGAATCAAATATAGCCGTCCTTTGTTTACGAGAACAACGGGAGAAGCCCAAGGACTCACGGATGGTCGAATGGCGTGGTGTTCAGCATGTCCGCTACTTGTTCATCAATGAGGCGCCGTTTAGTGGAGGACACGCGAAATGGTCTCTGTTGCAACAGCGCGTGCGTGCCGGGGTCGATCTCATGATACACAGTCGACGTGCGTCGAAAAGCGGACTCCAAGCAGTCGAATGATGAAGTGAAGCGGTGTAAAAGAGTACGTAACTCGTCATGTTCCGCCGAAAGAAGGTCGTCGTCAATGGCGCTTCTCAAAAGGGTGTCTTCAGGTGTAGACTGAAGACCAAGTGCGGTGATTTCAACGGGCGTCGATTCCTCGAATACACTGACAACTAGACCAGGGATGCACTTCTACAACGCCAAGGCATTCGCCGCGTAAACGTGTGGGAGGGAACGACGTCGGGTTGGAAATAAGCATTGTGCCGGCACCAGTCGCAATATCAACAACTGCGAACGGCAGTGACAACCCTTTGCGAGCACAAATAAGACCGGATGGCGCGAAGACGCTGTGGCTTCAGAAATACTGTTTGTGACAACGGAACAAGCACAGATGAACCACGAGAAATGTGCGTGTCGTCGTTGACACGCAACTTGGTGGTGGTCTCATCCTGCGGGTTTTCTACCTCTGGAAACAGCTCTACTTCAGTGCGAGAACAGTCAATGATGGCGCGGTGGCGTGACAAAAAGGCCCGTATGCGAATCAGGTTGTAAGAGCGCGCCGACGAAACGACCACCTCGACTATATATACAACCCCTTGAATTGTGACGCGAGCAGTGGATTTGTCCTGCGGCTCCACAGGTTGCGCACTAGCGGTTCGGAAAGTAACACCACCTATAGGTGCCGATACTTTTCGTAGCCAACGGCGAAGTTTCGCGTCCGTAACAGACAGCACACCTCCAGTGTCACTAAGCGCCAGGGTAGCAACACCATCAACGCACACTTTGATTACAAGGAGGAATTAGGCATTTTGACGTTGACACAGTTTGTGCCTCTGAAACTGCGGCGTCTAGTTTTCCGGGTCATCATTGGTAGGACAACGGCGCATCGGAGAGAGTGAGCGCTGTTGTGGAGACAGCGAACGGCGGCTGGTCAAGTCACAGTTATCAGAGGGAGCAGGTGTCGTCGGCAACTGGGTCGGAGCGTGCTCCATCGGCTGTGTTGGCGCATAGGATAACAGCCACGATGCGTTGCGCGCTACCGTCATAAAACGACGGCAGTAGCGTGCCACATGTACAGCAATCCCACACGAATAGCAGATAGGGCGATGGTTCCAGTGAAAGGTCGTGCCAAGGTCCTGGCAAAGGTGAAAGGTCTATGCGGTACTGGGTCGACGAACAGCAAAGGAGCTGCAATCGTAGTTTCCTGTGTTATGTCGGCGTATGCTGCTGGAACATCCGAGGGATTGTGCGGCCGAGAGCTTGGAAGTGCGTCAGCGACTCGTTGCATAACGCTCCTAAGGGTTGCGGATAAATCCGACTGAGGCGGCTTCGCTACTTCGCTAACGAGAGAAAGCTGACGAGCCACAACTTCGCCAAAAAACTTCTGAATCTGGGCGCAGAGGACACCCGTTTCCTCAGAAGCCAAGCTGCAAAGCGAATGGCCGTGTTACACGGGTTTACGAGTGAGAGCCCGATCTCTGCGAAGTTTATCTAACTCTTGGCAAGCGTTTATCACTTCAGCAACCGTCCGAGGGCTTTTTGCGAGCTACATTTGGAAGGCATCATCGTCTACGCCTTTAAAGATATGCTTCATTTTTTCCTCTTTGGTCATAGCATTGTTCAGCCGCTTGCGCAAGTCAAGGATATCTTCGATGTAAGAGTTAAAGGTTTCGTTCGTGCGCTGAGCACGCTCGCGCAAACGCTGTTCATCGCGAGTTCCCGAAGAGCTGGGCACGCGAACACTTTGGCAAATTCGGTCTTGAAGTCTGCCTATGTGCGGAGATCAGACTCGTTGTTCTTGTACACGTCTCTGCGACACCGGTTAAGGACAGACGGACGTTGTACTGTTTCAGTTTATTGTCCCAGTTGTTATGGGTACTCACCCGTTCTAAGGTGGTGAGCCAACGCTCAGCATCCTGGGGACCAGTGCAGTTGAAGAAGGGGAGATCCCGTCAACGGCCCGTGCCAGGGCATATGATAGATTTCACAGGAGGTGGGGACTCGTAGTGGTTACCCTGAGACATCTTCGAGAGAGCTGTTGGCTGCGCCGTTCCAGGGTAGATAAATGGGGACCCGAGCAGCACCGCAACCTCCACCAAAAACTGTAAAGGAGTTAGTCGGCGTTCTTGTAGAAGGCTGGACTTGTTTATTCACGAACGAGGAGTCAACGCCCACGGGCGGAGCCGAAACGACCTGCTTTTCAAGAGTTTGGCACTGAACGAGCACGTCCTCTCCCTCCATAAACAACAGGCGCCTATCCACATAGGGGGGGATATGCTCGTTGTGGCTGATGCTTATCACAGTTCTTATGGGCGGAACATGCTGCCTACAGAAAACTGTGAGAAGGAGCGGAAGATGTTTTGGAAACGGAGAGTATGCATGCAGTCGGGCTACGCCTATGTTACAACAAAAACAACTTCAAAAATGCATCAAACAGAATGCAAAAAACAGCATTAAAGATGCTGCTTTATTTAAAGTGGCTGTCACTAATTTTATTTGTAAGTAGCCTTAGTTCAACCCTGTAGCAAGCGATGTTACTTGATTGCAATTTTTCTGTTGTTGTATTGTGATTTGTATGTACCCACTCCCCTCTCTAATGCCCTCGGGCCTTTAGGGTAACTGAATAAATAAATAAATAACTAAATAAACAATAAAAAAGGAGAGAGAACGAGAGAGAGAAAGGGGTCGTGTTAACAAAGCAGCGTTCAAGGTGATACCAAACGAGGCTACGTACGCGGCGTGGGCTGCAAGTTGAGACGATGCGGAAAACTGGAAAATCGCGGTTTCAAAAGGAAGGGAGGAGTATACAGTAAGGAATTCAGTGTTTGGGGAGACTGGTTGGGGCGGAAGCGAAGATGGGTGTGCCCCTTGCGGATGAAGAGAATAGATACAGGGCACAAAACAACATCGCAAAGAAGCTAGCAATTGAACAGGAAATAGGAAGGGTGTATGCATCAGAAAGGGTTAAACATTCCTAAGTGGTGGTGAGAACGCGGCCTTCTTCCCAAGGACAAATGACATTGTTGAGCTGCATTAGGCTAATAAAGCTGCTAATTTTGGAGAGTTTTGGCGAATTCTGATGAGAAACTCAAGGGCAGGATTAATGAACATAGTTCTAAAAAATATGAGGCCGCCCATTTTATTCGAGGGATAAACACGTCAGTTTTTCATAACTTTCAATATTCCAAAGCGTCAATGGCCCAAAATTATAAATGAGATAAGATTACCGAACCTCGTGTTAGTGGTTAGTTTTGAAGGTGGATTCTAAACTCGTTGCATTAAGATGTTCAAATGCATCCCCGGGACTGTTCACATGTCTTCACAGGGTCAAATAAGGATAGCTTTTTGCAAGAGAGCGCTGAGTATTGAACCGTATTCGGAAGGGCGTTTCAGTTTGGCCGATATATTGTTGCCCACAAACACTGCACTCTAGAAGGTATACGATATTAGCGGAGTCACAGTTAAGGTTACCTTTTATATTTACAAGGTAGTCTGAAGCCGTGCTGATGGTGCGCTGTGTAGTGGGCATGTGTGGGCAAACTTTACATCGGGGTTTATTACAGGACATGCCGCCAGTAGTTTCCGGTTGGTTGATACGAGAGTTAGCAAGAAAGTCGCCTGAATTCGTATTACCCCGGTAGACAACGCGTGGTACTTCGGGGAATATGCTTTTTAAGCGATCACTTTGCATTTGGGTATTGTGATGTTTTTTTTAGTACGGTTGACACTCTTGGAGCGGAGGATGAGTGGGTTAAAACGAAATTAATTTGCGGGTTAGCGCTCGGAGCTTTTTTCTTACAGATTTCGTTACGGTTTAGTTGGTTTGCTCGCACAATAGCGTTGTCGATGACTTGTTCCGGGTATTTTTATTCAGAAGGGCGGTCTTGAGTTCCCGACAGTTTGGGTCAAAGTCGGCGTGGTTTGAGCAAATTCTCATAAATCGGCGGGCTTGGCTGTAAGATATTGCTGTCTTGCAGTGTCTCACATGGCTACTTTGGAAGTGGAAATCCTGCCGCGTGTCTGTCGGATTTCTGTACAGTTTAGTTTGAAGCCGACCTTGGGAGGTAGTAACGGTGACGTCCAGAAATTTCGCACTGCGTTCCAAAAAAGAATGAGCAAGGGAAATACTAGGATGGGCTAGGTTAAATGCCTCAATAAAGGTGAGAAGCTCCGCGTCACCGTGTTGCCAGATCATAAATATGTCATCAATAGAGCTTTTATAGTACAGTGGCTTCAAATTTTGGGCGTCAGGAAAGTTTGATTCGAGATGGGCACTAAAGATTTTGGCGTAGTTAGGTCCGATTCGAGTTCCCATTGACGTTCTGCTGACTTGCACGTTATGAACTCCGTCGAACTCAAAATTGTTAAGTTCTAGAATAAGCCTAAGCAAAGCTTGGAGAGCAGAAGGATCGATAGTTTTGTCGCACGATGAGTGCTCATACGCAAGGGATACAGCGGCGATGCCATTTTCATGGGGGATTTGAGTATACAGTGACGCAACATCGAGGGTGACTAGGAGTCCGTTATCAGGAATTTCAAGTTTGGAGATGTCTGAGAGAAAGTAATTGGTATCCTTAATGAAGGAGGGAAAGCTTGGCGGATTGTTGCAAGTGAGATTATCAGCCTAGCGCGAGAGGTTTTTGGTAACAGTGCCAATGCCAGCAACAATAGGGCGCCCTGGGTTGTTCACCTTGTGAATCTTTGGGAGAAGATAGAATTTAACGGTTACTGGGCTTAAGGCAATCAGGTAGCGAGCCGTGGTTTCATTTATAGTTTTATTTTTATCAAACTCAGCAAGTTTATCTTTGACAATTTGCTGACAGTCTTGAGTGGGATCATTGGGTATTGTTTTATAGAACGTCGAAACCAAAAGTTGCTCATTGGCCTCGTTACCATAGTCGGTTTTGTCAAGGATTGCGATGGCGCCTCCTTGTCGGCAGGTTTAATCCTTATGTCGGAACAGCTTGCGAGTTCCTCTAGGCTGTCTTTTCGTTGTTAGTTTTGTTGTGGTGGAAAGCAATTTGTGTTTGGTATGCTTTTCACACATCGCGTTGGACAGGTTTGGTGTACATGTCGAGGCAACTATCACGCGGTGTGGGAGGGATCCTGTTGCTATAGCTAGGTAGTGTTCGGCAGGATTCTTCCGTCGTGGGGTGATCGTAGAAGTATTCTCGTAGCCTCATGTTTCTGGTAAAATTATCTAATTCCTTGAAAAGCTGAAATTCATCAAAACCGCCTGTAGCCGGGCAAAAGTTTTGGCCCTTTGACAAGACGTTCATCTGAACTGGTGAGAGGGTTATACTTGAAAGGTTCATTACGTTCCCGGTAATATTTTCTTTTGTGATGGCAGACGAGGGAAAATAATTAGTACAGGGGTTTAACTGATTTGGCTGGGGTGCAGTAGTCGAAGCATTTATACAGTAGTAGTGACATCATCGGTCGTATTGTCAGAGTTGGGGCAATTACTAGTGCCGAGCTTGTTACGTTCTTACGCGTGTGGCCAGTGTTGGAAACCTTATCTCGGGTAAATTTTCAGGCTTTTCTTGAAGATATGGCGCATGCTGTCTTGGATTCGTAGTTGCTTACAGGGTTCAACTCTCTTTTCCTTAGTTCCTGACTAAGTAGTTCCTCTTTCTTTCGGAGAGAATGGGCCGTAGTTTCAGTTATTAAAGATTATTTCAGGTAATCGAAACGATTCTTTATCGAGTACCTGCTTCCACTTAAAAATGTTAGACGGGGAGACGTCTGTAGTAGGAGGTTTTATTGTAATCCTAAGACACCTGGGAGCGACCGCGGCAGCAAAATACTGTGCAAGAACGGAAACGTGCAATTCGGGACGTATGCGCTTTTCACTGATTTTTCTTAACTTTAGCAACTGTCGCGAAACGGGGAAGCAGTCCGCGTTACCTGCTTTTTTGTGTTGTAGTCAGTTGCTGCTATGCTGATTCTTTCGGAGGTTGTAAGGGCATTTGGCACGGAGGGCTAGATTTTGGACCCCGAAGGTCCGGCGGACGCGCTGCTGTTGGTTTCCGTGTGCTCGGCGGTCGCTGCAGATGCGGAGGTTGGGCGTGGCATGCTGCTCGTGTGGCGCTGGTCGGGAGCTTCGTAGTGTCGCCGCGAGCGTTCCTTCGGGGCGTTTTGGCCGCTGCAGGTTTGGCAGTTGGGGGCGGCATGCCGTTGGCGCTACGCTCGTCAGGGGACTTTGGGGATGGCGTGCTGGCGCACGCCCGCGGCGCCGTTGTTGCGGTCGATCTGCGGGGAGGTGGCGGTGGGCTGCTGGCACGACACTGCTCCGCGGGACCTTACACTGGATAAAATTGGAGGCAGTGGTGGAAAGTCGCTCTCATTTGTAAAGATAGCCGGGGCTGCAACTAGGTTGGCGGTGCATGCGAAGTCGCGCCACCCCAGAGGATTGCAGCGCTGTTACATGAAGCAGAGTGCACAGACAAATAGCCAGCTATCGGTATCGACGTTTGATAAGGCGCTACCCAATGATCCCACTCAAGACTACAGGCAAATTTTCAGATAAACTTACTCAGCTTGTTAAAAATAAAACAATAAATGAACCCACGGCTCGTTCTCTGATCCCTTTAAGCCCAGTAGCCGGTCATTTATACCTTCTCCCAACGATTCTCAAGGTGAACAACCCAGGTCGCCCCATAGTTTCTGCCATTAGCACTGTTACCGAAAACCTCTCGTGCTATGCGGATACACTTATTTGCGACATTCCGCCAAGCTTTCCCTCCTTCATTAAGGATACCGGTGACTTTCTCTCAGACATCTAAAAAATTGAACTTCTTGATAACTGCCTGCTAGTCACCCTCGATGTTGCGTCAATGTATAGTAACATCCCCCATGAAGATGGCATCGCCCTTCACCCCTTCATCAAGTTCATCGCCCTTCATACGAAAGAGATAAGTGTTCATCCCTTGCGTACGAACAGTCATCGTGCGACAACCCTATCGATTCTCCTGCTTTCCAAACTTTCCTCAGGTTTATTCTTGAAATTAACGATTTTGAGTTCGACGAAGTTCAATACGTGCAAGTCAGCGGAACGTCAATGGGAAGTCGAATCGCACCAAACTACGCTAATATCTTTATGGCTCACCTCGAATCAAACTTTCTTGACGCACAAAATGTAAATCCACTGTACTATAAAAGGTATATTGATGACATATTCATGATCTGAAAACACTGTGACGCGGAGGTCCCCACCTTCATTGGGGCATTAAGCCAGCCCATCCTAGTATTTCCCTTGCTCATTCCTATTCGGAACACACTGAAAACGTTTTGGACGTCACCGTTACTACCTCCAAAGGTCGGCTTCAAAGTAAACTGTAAGGAAAACCGACATACCCGCGGCAGTATTTGCACTTCCAAAGTAGCATGTCAGACACTGCAAGACAGCAATACCTTATAGCAGAGCCCACCGATATAGGAGAATTTGCTCAAACCAAGCCGACTTTGACTCAAACTGTACAGAACTAAAGACTGCCCTTCTGAATAAAAAATTACACCATCTTCCCGTGGGGAACCCTGATGAGGATGCGAAGCATCGTGGCGGTTCCGTGTGGTTCCATTGTGTTGCCGTTATGTTGAGTGATCTGGTTTTTACTAGCGCCAGAGGGAATTCCGCGTCCGGGTCCACACCGGTGGGAAAGGCACGCAAGTGCTGTTGTGTTACGGTGAGTAGGCGGTGGTTCTCGAGCCGCCGAAACTCGTCCATCATGTTCTTGTCGATGTTGTCTCTGTGGTAGAATCGGTAGTCTCCGTCAGCTTTTGTGAGGTAAAGGTTGTTGACATTGGTGCACCAGCTGAGAGCAATGTAGACACCCTCCTCTTCGCAACTTTGTCTTCTCGTTCTTCTTCTTCTTCGGCGGTTCCCCTACGGGGAAGATGACGACGGTGGTCGAACACGAACCTATCTCGTGATGGATTCTTTGGTTGGCCAATTCCTAGGGGCATCCTGCCACAATCAGCATCAGAGGCGCTGCAGACGGGGCTGGTTGGGCTGCAAGGCGCGTGGCGCTTCCCGCCAAAGCTTTCCCACGGGAAATTTAGCAACCCCCTCTAAAGTTTTCAGGTCATCGTTTCCGTTGACGTTCAGCTTCGCGTGCCTTCGTTGTATCAGTAGCTTCTTGATGTAGTTTGAATGAGTCAAGGACATAAGGCGCGTTCGTAGCACTTGTTCCTGTCCCGGATTTGTAGCGTAATGGGAAGAGCACCGCTTACCTCCCGTTGCGGCCAGAGAGTGGTGGGATCGAAACCGGGCGCCGCTAACTATTTCTTCTTTTTATAGTGCAGTATCGCGGAGCTGTGGGTGTAAGGAGGAGAGTTGCGCATGCGCAGTGAGCGTGTGGACGGCACCGCCATCAACGACGAAGGACCAGGCGAGCTTAAGAAATGCTCCGCATTGAAAAATACCCTGAGCCAGTTCTTGACGATGGTATTGTGCTGACAAACGAATTGGTCTGTAACAAAGGCTGTAAGAAAAAAACCCCGAACGGTAACCCGCAAACAACGTAGTTTTAACCCACTCGTCCTCCGCTCCACGAGTGTTACCCGTACTTAACGAACATCACAATCTCCTAATGCAAAGTGATCGTTTAAAAAGCGTATTCCCCGAACCACCACGCGTTGTCTAACGGGGTAATCACAATTTAGGCTACTTTCTTACTAACTCTCGTATCAACCGACCGGAAACTACTGTCTGCTAACCTGTAATAAACCCCGATGTAACGTAGGCCCACACATGACCACTACACAGTGCGCCACCAGCACGGCTTCAGACTACTAGGTAAATATAAAAGGTAACTTTAACTGTGACTCCGCTAATGTCGTATACCTTCTAGAGTGCAGTGGTTGTAGAAAACAATATATTGGCCAAAATAAAACGCCCTTCCGAATACGGTTCAATAATCACCGCACTCATGCAAAAAGCTGCCCTTATTTGACCCTGTCAAGACGTGAACAGTCCCGGGCATGGATTTCAACGTCTTAAAGGACTGATTTTAGAATCCGCCTTCGAAACCCAAAACGACCGCGAGGTTCAGTAATCTTATCACATTTATAATGTTGGGTGAGCGGCGCTTGGAATTAATGAAAGTTACGGAAAACTAACGTGCTTATCCCTAAAAAAAAAAATTGGCGGCAAAGTTATAAAAAACTTTTATAACTTTGTTCATTATTCCTACCCTTGAGTTTACCATCAGAATTCGAAGAATCTTTCGAAATACAGCAGCTTTATTAGGCTAATGCGGCTCAACAATGCCATTTGTCCTTGGGAAGGAGGCCGCGTTCCCACCACCTCTTAATACTGTTTACCCCTTTGTGATGTAGGGACCCTACGTACTTTCTGTTCAGTGTCTAGCTTCTGTGCAATGCTCTTTTGTGCCCTGTATCTATCCTCTCCATCCGCGGGGGGCACACCCATCTTCGCTACCACCCCAACCGGTCTCCCCAACCACTGAATACCTTACTGTATACTATCCCCTTCCTTTTGAAATCGCGATTGTCCAGTTTTCCGCATTGTCTCAACTTGCAGCACAGGCCACGTATGTTGTCCCGTCATGGGGCAACCTTAAACGCTGCTTTGTTAACACGACCCCTATCTCTCTCTATCGCTCTCTCTCCTTTTTTGTGGTTGTTAATGTTGCTGCTGTTGGTTTTGTTGTAACATATGCGTAGCCAGACTGCATGCATACTCTCCGTTTCAGGAACATCTCCCGCTCCTTCTCACAGTTTCCTGCAAGGCTATATAAGAATTGCGTTCCAAATGTTTGTGACAGCCAAATCATGTAACTGTACTCTGATGAAGGCAAGCCCCGTTGCCGCTACATAAGTACACCTTGTTGGTTATTGTCCTTGAACTCTTTTGTTATTGTCCTTGGACTCGGACTCTTTACTTATACTAGTTCTGCGCGCTTGGTGAGTTTTATGTTTCTCTAGATTTGTTTCTACACTGAGCGCTGACAAGACCACAGCAAAGAGCATCATCTGGAAATTTCCGCAGAACGAAACCACAACAATTGTGATCGGCGACTCCCAGACCAAGTATTTGTATCATCACTTCGTTCCCCTCGGCCCGGGAACCCCCGCTTTTGTTTATCAGCATGCGCAACGCTCACTCATAGTCTTTATCCCTGCCTCGGCCACTACAGTTTTTCTGCATGTTGGTACTAATGATCTCAGTTCTACGTTCGCTGAACATGCTTTCTCTGACTACCGCTCACTGACTGACCTCATTCTTGAATCTCGGCCGAACATTTCCACTATATACGCCAGTCTCATTCTTCCCCGCTCCGCTAACCGCCGCCGCGACTACCGCATCTCTCACTTGGCTCGCTGCTGCAACGAAAAGGCATGCCGGTTCAACTCCTTTGTCCGAGAATTTTGCCGCTATTCACGCTTTGTCCGCTTCGTAGATCATGGCTTTGAGAACCTTCCAGCCGGCCGAGTGCTCGCTGCTGATGGCTTACACCCGAGCTTCGAGCTTAATAAAACATTGTTCAGTTGGGCAATATTAGAACTTATGTTCATGTGTTCTTTATACGCATTTTATGCCCCGGAGATAACAGTTCTCGCGTGGTGCGTTGAAAAAAGAGTGTCCCGGTGTTTTAGCACCGTTACTACATAAAACTACGTCGTCGACAGGAGATACCGACAGCCAGAGTACTAAGGGGCGTCGCTCCAAAGACGTGGTCTCAGGATACTTCTATAGAAGATGCATGAAGAGCTTCGAAAACTTGCATTTTGAAGGGCACGTTTGACCTACAACTATTGCTACAAAATGTTCCAAACGCACACAAATCTCATCATTACACATTTCTTGAACTCGGAACACTCAGGACGCAGAAACGGGGAGAATTTTATTGTGATAGGGGGCAGCTTGTGCATATGGCAGGCGCTGGCACTGTTAGATTACTGAATAAAAAAATTACGCCAATCTTCCCACGAGGGAACCCTGGTGTGATGCGACGCATCGGGGGGTTCAATTGGTGTTTCCGTTGGTTGATTCTCTAAATCGGGTGAAACGTGTTTTGACGCGAGTCGAACGAGATCGAGCGCTGACTGAACTGCCGCAGCGCGCTACCCGCTTTATATTCGTAGCGCCTGAACGAGATGAGACAGCGCAGGAGAGTCGCGCATGCGCGCACTTGCGCGACGGGAGCGGAGCGAAGCGAGCGAAGTGCGCGCACGCAGCTTTTGTTTATGATAATGAGACGGAGTGAGACTGGCGCACAGCTGTCGGAGAGAGGAACGGAGGAGAGTCGTGCATGCGCAGGTGGCGTGAGGACGCCGCCGACGCCGACGCAGGGGGGACATGCCTCAGAGCAAGAGATGCTTCGCATCTAAGAGGATGTCGAGATATAAGTATTGACTTTTGATGCACCTGCATAAGTACATGAGACAATGGCTGCCGCATACAAAATATTTCTGCTTGCGAGTTCTCAGAGAAAAGTTCGACGTGTTCACTATACCTGTTACGATACGTGCATGCCGATTGGTGGAGCGATAGTCGGTGCAAACGTTACGTCTTAGCTTTTATTTGTAAAAAAACTCGTCAACTCAACTACAGTGTGCATGACGACGTGGTATGCATTTCATTTATGTTTATTGAATAATCGTCCACAACAATCATTGAACGAAATGCTTTGTTGGTTAGCATTCACAATATTTACGTCATTTGTATTCCCTATCTCAGCTTTCCGTATTTAGAATGCTTACAAAATTATTCCAAAGCGCGTCACCGTAAGCATGCGTTGATTGCAAGAGGGCGAAAAAGTGAAATACATCGGTTATTCGTATTTTCTCATCACAACCGTTACGTGGTTCTGGTTTTTGTGTTCCTCAGACGGTTAGGAGACGATATTTTTTTGTCCAAGGAACAACTTGTTTCGGTACCCTGCTCCCGCGCCATGCCAGGTGCCGTTTAAATAGACGTAGCGGACGAGCAACACGTTCTCTGTCGCTGAGTCATAATTATCATCCGGCCACTAGTTACAACTAACTGCAGCATGTGAGGCCGTTCTGGTTTTTTCAAGTTTGTGGAATTTCTTCACTATCCTCACTGTACTGAGAATTCCCTAAGAGCTATGTGAGTTTTTAGTTCTCGTCTTCCCTTTATTTTATATCTTGTTTAAACGGCCCAACCGGCCGCCTAGCGTTTCAAATGAGGTAGGTGATTGACGAGACGTCCGGCGTGTCAGAGACATGAGAAACTACCGAACACTATACCTGCACGTTAGCGCACTGTGGTTTCTCATGTTTTTGCGTTTTTTTTCTTATATAAGCGGAAAAACTGCCTAGAGGTATGTGACTCCGTAGCTCTCGTTCACACTTTTTTCTCTATAATTTTGTTTCTCTTTTATTCCTTTTTTCGTAGATTTGTGTCCTAATCCACTCGTCTCTTTTCTAACTCGGGCCAATTAAATGCCTCTGCGCTTAACCACCTTGTCGTGGCTGTGTTCAATGTTCTAGTCTGTAAGTTTCATTGGCAGTACTTCCTCTAATAAGATTATGTTCGGCTTTGAGAACGTTTTGAGTCTTTCCCAAGTTGAACACGACAAATTCTGCGTGAAAACTCCATTGTCCAAGGTAGCGAACACAGGTGAACCCACTTTTCATTGGAGTTACAAATTGCCTTTTTCCGGCCACAAAAATTGGTGGTTCAGACGTCATTAGCATGATAGACATAGTAAAGACTGGTAAAATATGCGGTAGTTACTGCCAGGTTCACCGGACGACCAAGCATGCATGTTGAGAGTTATAGGCAAACGATACTCGATTTGTAGCCGTAAATCAAACCGCGTCCTTTCTGCGGAAATTCACGTTTTAGATGTCAACGCAGCGTTCAAACTGACAAAAGAGCAAACTGTGATAAGCTTTAACCGTGGATTGGTAATAAAGTGAAACCTTTGATACGTCATGACTGAAAGACAATAGCATAGAGCATCATAATGTCAACCTATGTTGGCACATAAAAGATGGCGGATACATTCTATTCGACTGTTTTACGATTAGTCATTCGAAGCTGTCGTGAATGCCGAGACCAAATTTTGCACACGAAAGTAAGCAGCACCGTAAACACTACTAACTCAGGAGTGCTCTCGGTCTGCTAGCAACAACATCATAGAATAAACAGTTTTTAAAAGCTCCCAACATATCCCGCCCTCCCAAAGACCCACCGACTATGCAAAGTGGGGTACATTCAAAGAAGCACAAACTGCCTCGGGGGCTAGTACTGCCTCTGGCGATGGTGACGAAATTAAAAACACGGTTTCGAATGGCAGAATTATTTAAAATAGGGCTTGGCTGTTTCTTCTCCAGCGCGTGAAAAGGCTCGTCGTTGCACTTGGTTTGGTTTAACACCACTTTTCTGGCCTCGCGGTAACGCTGTTCGACGGGGTCGACGCGTCCGCTATCCATAAAGATGACGGGTAAACATTGGAAGGCTTTAAAGACAAACTTTAATTAAGGATAAATGAAAACAGGAAAAAGTTACAAGTTGAAAAAAGAAAGGTTTCTTCCTCTGATTAGCTCCGTAAAAAAAAGTGGTGCCGTCTCGAGGGCTGGCAGCGGTACACTGCTGGTCGTGGCGTCTCTGGACCCAGGCGCGGCACGGTTCTGCGAAACGCAACTCAACACCTCGCCGGGATTGCAGGATAGTGGGAGAAGCGGGCCGAATTCCTTTTCCGGCCGTCCCCGGCTTGGAGAGGGAAGGAGAAGCGCGCACGCACAAGCACAAGAACAAACTGAAAACACACGTTTCCCCCTCCGAGGGACACCGACCGGCTTGGAGTTCAGAGTTTGTGGCGCCTCCCTGCGCGTCGAGGAATGCGAGCAGAACAACCACAACACCCAACATATCAAATTTGATAAGTAGTGCTCAAAAGCAAGAAAGCGAAAATAAATCATCATAATATAGTAACAAAGCCCACAGCATCATTTATGATGAAATGTAGGAGTTTCGACATGTCAGTAGCTAAGAAAGGTACCACAAGGGGTTCGATGAAAGCTGGCGCGAAAAATGGAAGCACCCTGGAGCTCGCATGGTCCCAACCACCAGCAGCATTTTACTCAAAAAGTAGTGTGTCGAACCGAAAAAATACCGGTTCGGTTACAGTTCTAGTTCAGGCGAAATCATTTCGTTCCGGTTCAGTTCCGGTTCGACAATATCACGTACCGAACCGGCTCGCGACTGCTTTTTGAGCTTGAACTGGTTCGCGAACCTGTTCGAGGAGTTGAATTATCACTTAAATTAGAAAAAAAAACATTTAGTAGTTTAACCAACAGTCAAACCAAAATACAAACAAAAATTCAATGTGATGCTGTTTTCTACGGGCAGTGGCGCAATGTCAAAGCAAACTTTAAACAATTACGAGATATCAGAAAAACAGATGAAGTGAAGACGATTTACCACCTCCTTTCTCGCCCAGGCTTCATGTTGTCCTAGTTACTATTCATATAGCCACCGCCAAGAGATATGACGGTAGGATATATTTTCTACCCTTTCCTTTTTTGTTGAAATCGCGATCGTCGCTATTGAATCGGACATCACGCTAACGTTCAATTCCTAAATTTTAGCCTGCGCACTGACACGTTCAAATACCAGTGCTTGATAGCAATGGCGCCCATTTTGTATATTTGTAACAAAACAGAAAAATCCTGCTACGGGCACATAAATACTACCAATGAATTAGATAACTTGGTCACCCTGAATAATTTGTTAGCAGTCATCTTGTCGAATGTCTTAGCCACAGTTTTGTTAAAAGTAAGCTTTCGTTAACGCTCAGTCACTGCGTTATTGCTCTGACCATCACTGCGTTATTGCTCTGACCACTGCAATTCCTTTTGCGTAGCTATACCGGATGTGTGCATTGCAATCAGTATGTCGTCTTACCACCTGACCGCGGCGGTCGTTCCGTGTGTACGTAGCGGAATCTTATAACAGATTATGCTGTTACAAAATGAAAAGGAAATTTGACGCGCGGATTTTGTGATGGGACTTTTTTGGCTAGACCCCCTTTCCGGAACGAGTAGCAGTACAAGTAATGTAGCGAGTTGGGCAGTCACTACAAGTGCACCTTCAAAAAAAGCAGACCTGAAATAAGCAAAATTGTAGAAGAAGTAGAAAAGATGATCACTGGGCGAATGGGACAGTGTAAGGTGCCGGCCTGCCTTTCTGCACGTGTCATCTACTTTATTACTGTTTCTGCTTTCAAGACAAGGTCCAGAGCTGCAGTTTTTTGCCAATGGATTAAGTGCGCACCTTAAATGTTTTCACTGACATATCTGTTGTGATTTGTGTCTGTAAAAAATAGAACTTTTTCACGGCACTGTCCTCAAAAAGTGACCACGAAAGTCACTACCTTTGCATGGATGGCACGTTTTGTTGGGAAAGCAGGGCAAAGAAAAGTATAGAGCAATATCAAGGTTTGGTGCTTTTGTTTACTTTTTTGGTGTTACTTACTTTTGCGTGATATTTTAAACAACGTGATTCGCCTTTTCTTTTTCGTTCCGTTCCGTGTAAACACAATTTATAAAAAAAAACTGGCTCATTTGATGCCCCGTGCTATATCTCTGTTCCAAAGCGGAGCCTATGTTGCAGGCCGGCAGACTTATTTTACCAGCTGGGGATATTCAACATGGATCAAAACCTCGATACATGGAAGTACGCGATTTCCATCTACTTCAGAAAAACGGTAGTGGGGAAGGGACATCGAGGCCACTTGTGGTCAGGAGAAAACGGCTTAGCCACAGAACAGCTCCTGCGGTCACACTTGTCAAGTATTACAGTTTTGCAGGTATTGGACCTTTTAAAAAAATTATGAAATGCAAAAAGTTCCCACACATGGGGTGTGGGCTTTCGCTCTTCCGCAGTGGAGCGCTGCAATAAAGTCGCAGCTAGGGAAGTTAAAAGTCGTTTTATATCCCCTGCAAGCTGCCGAGAATGACATTTTGTTTGGTCAGCTTATACTACGTTTGCGCTTGCAGGAGCATCAGACCATTGCTACATTGGTGTCATTCATTTCCCGTGTTGTTAGAGCGTGGTAGTGTTCAATTGTCTGTAGGCAAATGTGCGCGACGGGGTACGAAGTTGATGGTACGTGAAAGAAAAATAAAAGGCCTGAATTGCATTGACATCAATATCAACAACAGAGGGTCGAACCGTTTCGGCATGAAACGGTAACCGTTATTTCATTTTTCGGTTCCCTTCCGGTTCAGGTTCAGCGTGGTGAAAAAATAACGGTTTGGGTTCGGGTTCAGTTCCGGAAAAAAGACCGGTTCAGTTCCGGTTTTTCGGTTTGGTTCGGTTGCGGTTTTTGTAACAGATTTGATACAGTGGGCCTCCATTGATGGTGCAATTTTTGTATCGCTTTTGGTACCAGTTTTATAGCAGAGTTCAACCGTAAACACTAAACCCTTCTTGCCAGAAAGTGGTACATGTATGTCACACACCATGCTATCTTCACTTACTTCAGAGACGAGTAGGATGTCTACAGGCGACAGAGCCATCAGTTGAAGGAGCGGCAACTAAACAGAACTTCATTTGCAGCCTAACAGAAAACCTGATTTCCGCAGGAAAAAGCTCCAAGAGGACAGCCGACCCCTCTAGCGTTGCGTTCTGTGAAGAAAAAGGTCGCGCCTAGAGCCACTAAATAAGATACGCTTCAGAGTAAATTCACTAGGGCACGACGGTGGCCATTTTGGTGCCATTCGCAAGTGTTGCCAGCTTCATGCGCCCAATTGCAACCGACCTTGACGGGCGGCATTTGTCCAGGCGCCGCTTGGCAACCACGACAGCTGTGTTTTTTTTTCGAGGTGCACGCCGCCGCGACAAAGCCGACACAGCAGGGTCAGGCTGAGTTATGCTGGAGCCACTATATATGCTACGCTTATCTCGTTGCTTCTTGGTTTCGCTAGGCAACCAGTGTTTCACTGCATGTGTGATCCAACCAACATGATTTACAGTTTGTTAGTTATTGCATGATAAAAATGAATTGTTGCGCAATTGATTACATTACACGGATGTTTTACGAGCGGCGTTTTGTTTTGTGTTCAACATTACAGCTGTTTTGCTTTGCAACGAGTCCGTCCTTTGCTGGCCATTCCAACTGAGGCGTAATAGCAAGCCTGTACTCGCAGCGACCATTCACGATACCAAAGTTGATTTGCAACGATACGATGGAAATTATGGCTTGCCCTCTGAATGCGCGACATCGCGGTGAGGGCCTCGCGAGACCCACTAGATAAGGTTATTTAAAGGCTTTAGGTTTCGCCGTAACCACAAGACGTGAAACACGCGGCCTAGGCGATTTCCGCCAATATTTCAACCCGCACCTTACAACTAACATTGTTTGAGTCACCATACTGTCCATCCTAACACAAGTCCACCCCACCCCGCCAATAGTGAAAGCAAATAAGATTTAGCAAGTAGGCATCACTCATTCGGAAACAACTACTTGATTAACATGTCGGTCTTCACCAGAAAAATAAATGCGGCCAAATCATTTATTGCCACCCGATAGAAATACCTCATTCTTGCAGCCTTTTCAACAAAAGGACACACACAAGTAATCAACCCAATAAAGAAACATCTAGGAATGAAATCTTTATCGAAAAAATATTCAAAAAGATGCATTATTCACAACTCACAATGTCAACGAAATGTTTATTACAGTGTTATGCTGGGCAGCATAAACCAGGTTCCCGAGTAACACATGAGGTTATCTATTAAACAGATTTAGTTGTACGACAGGTGTTATCTTTTGAAATCTAATCACTGACAAACTTACTTTGGTTTTTCAAGCTGCTAGCTTTTGGTCACACTTGACACACACACTCGCAGTTTACTGAAAATAAGTGTGCTGGAAGCCATCAATCAAATGCAGTGTTGAGCCCCTGAATGTGGTTTTATTGGTTTGTTGCTAACATGAAATAATAAAAATAACTCATTTCAACCCGTCTCCCCTTTTTAGTCAGTTCAAGCAGTCGGTTTCTTACAATTCGATTTGGGCTTTAAAAATTAACAGAGCGGGATCCCCTACCCCAACTCCGAGAAGTAGGAGCAACTTTTTTTTTCAGTGTCAATAGTAGTAATTTTCAAATCTGTTTGAGTGTAAAAAAAGCTCGAAATATTAAGGTTTGATTGACCCCGAGCCTAATGTAATTTGTATTAGTAATAATAATATATTATTATAATAATAATTTATTATAATATTATTTATGTAATCGTCACAAAATGTAATGTAATCGCACTTACCGAAACTTAGCTATCCTCATAAATCACGTCTACGGAATATTTTACCCATAGTTATGTTGTTTTTTGAAGTGACCGAACTAGCCCCACTTTTAAAAGTTGCGGTAGTGGAGTGCTCATTGCGGTGGACAACTCGGTGAACTGCCGTCGTCACTCAGACCTCGAAACTGCTGCAGATTCAGTGTGTGTGGAGTTTTACGGCGGTAGCAAAAGTAGTATCCTAACTTCCACCTTTTATATACCTCCATCCACTACTCCGCCGAATTTCAGCGCTGTTTCGCATCAATAGAGGATGTTTTTAATGCATACCCAGACACTAAGTTTCTGATATGTCGAGACTTCAATGTTCCCTGCGTAGACTGGGGTGATCGCACTGCCAGACACGATCATCATTACATTTCCTGGAAGGGCTACTGTCTGTTACACTTTATTTCTTTCAGTGGTGTGGAACAAAGTAATAGGCGTAAAAACATTTGTGGCAATGTTTTAGACCTTTGCTTTTCCAACCAGGGGGGCCTTACCATTTTTCTGTAGGATATCCTCCAGGTCCGTTCCGACAAATTTCAGCCTGTCCTTCATATGTAACTGCCGCATGTGTCGGAGCAATCGAGATGCTCCGGCCATTCTGCACATCCGAAGTACAATTATGCTGGTGGAGATTACATTGCTTTTTATAACTACTTATGTAACACTGACTGGTCTCTCTCCGTCAAACTTCCCTCTGTTGATGACCAAGTCGAGAAACTTTCTACAAATATTCACCAAGGAATGCAGATGTCTATACCAAAAACGTTTGGAAAGAAATCTGAATTTCCGAACTGGTTTTCTTTGGAACTGAGAAAGGCTTTAAAATGTAAAGCCCGTGCTCACAAGAAAATTCGCGGGCCACAATCCGAAGCTTGGAAAAAGGAGTTTAAGTATTTCAGTGCCCTGTGTAAAGATCTGTATAATCGCGATCGGTCAAAATACATAGCCAAGGTACAAATCAGCGCTACGCGTGACCAGAAACGTTTCTGGCAGTATGTTCGCTCTAGATCTGCCAAAAAGGCTGCCGAAATCGTTAACCTTTTACACGGCAATGGAAACCCAATTGGAGACGTTGCTAATGCCTTAAGGGATCATTTCAACTCTGTATTTCCAAAGGGTGAAGTTAACATTTTGTCCAACTCTTCCGCTGCGTCGTCTAAATTTTGCGTTCCCAGAATCAGTGAGGACGACATTCGGAACGCCCTGAAGCGCCTCAAACCGTCATTTTCCTGTGGCCTTGACGGAATTGCTCCCGCAATATTAAAAACCTATGGGGAGCTTCTGATTCCTATACTAAGCGCTATATTTAAAATTCAATTCACTCTGCTTCTTTTCCAGTAGCCTGGAAGGTAGCACGCTTGGTTCGTGTATTCAAAACTTGTGCTTAAGATAGTGCTAAAAACTATCGGCCTATTTTGCTTCTGTGTGCTTCGTCTAAGCTCTTTGAGACTGTGTTGCACGATGTTTTAACTTCCGGTGTTAAGGGCATACTAATTTCCGAACAGAACGGGTTTATGTCCGGACGTTCCACAACCAGTAACCTCGTTTGTTTGATGCAGCGAGCATCCGAAGCGGTTCATCATAGGAGGCAGCGTGATACTGTGTACTTTTTACCTTTCCCTGAGCAAGGCTTTTTGTGTGGTCAGTCACCCATTGGTATTTCCTAACCTGTCACACCTGAACATAGATAATTTTTTTCTTGACCTCTTAATAAGCTACTTGCGTTTGCGGACTGCTACGTAAATGGTAATGGCCAGCAATCCTATCGTTACTGCGTTTCAAGTGGTTTGCCACAGGGGTCTAATCTAGGCCCTCTTTTGTTTTCTTTATTTGTCAATGATGTTCCAGCTGCTATAACGTATTCTTTTTTTTACTTTATGATGATGACATCAAGTATTTTATGGAAGTTTTGGGTCTTAGCAACTGCACTCAGTTGCAAAGAGATGTGGATGCATGTACACTCTGGTGTAAAGAGAACGAACTGATAGTGAACGCAGTGAAAACCAAAGTGTTGTCGTACACGAGTAAAACACACTGCCTGCTTTATCACCACTCGGTTCATAATGTTACTTTGCCTCCAATCTCGACGACAACTGATCTTGCCGTGGTCTTTGATATCCAGCTGACCTTCACACCGCACATAAGATCCATCAAACAGCCAGCTCTCCGCTGCTTGGGCATGGTCTGCCGGATTTCTAGAGAATTCTGTAGTGCAAAATCCTCCATAAAACTGTACTCCAGTGTCTGTCGTACCATGCTGAAATATGCCTCGGTTGTCTGGAATTGCACATGCAAGTCTAACCGCGGAGCTATAGAAAGTGCAGAATAAGCTGCGGTTCATATTTAGACATCGCTTCCCTCGCGAGTATCACCGTCTGGACTCCGGACCACGGTACTTGAAAGTGCTGCCTGATCTAAAGGCTAGGCGTGGTACAGCTGACCAGTTATTTCTTTTTAGGCTCACACATTGACCAATTAGCAGTGCAGAACTTCTTTCTGAGCTCCAGCTAACAGTGCCTCTTAAAACCACAAGAAAATGTAATTCTTTTTGTACTCTCAGCTCCTGTAACCAACATTGCCCGCTGTTGAGGCTGCAGAGCACGTGTAACTTCTATTCAGCAAACATAGATATTTTCAACAGTTCCTCAATCAGTTCAGTTCAGACACTTGCAGAATTTTATTCGCTAATACACTCCTTCTTATTCTCTTACATGGAAGTATATGGAATATTTCTTTGTTCCGTCATACTGAATGGATCTTGTTCTGGTTATAGTAACTTCTTTTTACCTGCTTGCCTTACTATATGAATACTATGCTGTTTATACAATTTTTTTCTTTTTAACTTTATGGATTGCTGTTATAACGTTACACGATTACCTGTAGTGTGCTGATATTCTGTTTCATCTGTACGATGTAAATACGAATTGTGTTCTATCCTGTCAGTTTTGTTTGTGTTCATTGCATGTATTGTATACGCTATCTACGTTTTGTAGTGGTTTGTACAGTATACGTTGTAAAATACATTGTAAAAGTTACTTTTTTACTCTTTTATCTTTTACGTTGTCAAAGCGTTCTTTCCTGTTATTTTTTTCTTTTTTTCACTAGTATCCATCTGTGCGCCAGCACCAAGGCCTCACGGCTGTTCCCGGGCACAATAAATATACATGATTGAGTGATTGAGTGATTGATAGATTGATTGATTGATTTACTGTACATATGCAAATAGATGATCCAGCCCGCATATAGCATGTGGGGGTCGCTTGTCTGCGTGGCTGGGCAGCCCAGCACATCACAGTTTGGGATCGAACATAATAAATAAAAAATATAGCCATTTACAAACAAATAGTACATTTTCAACGCATAAAAACAACCTCGATAAATAGGAACACAAGTGAGGGAACATACAGTCATTCTAAAAAACACAGCGATTAAGGAAGCTTTGTAAGAAAGAAAAAAATACAACAATCGTTACATAAAGGAATGAAAGCTTGGTGTCAAACACAGTAAAAATTACAGAGTAACACACGGTGTGGAAGCATGGGAACCTTTATTCGTCTGTGCTCCACCACAGTTGAAGCAAGCGTTTCACTGTGGTGAAGTTAGGGATATTGGGGTGAGAGCTAAGCTGATTAAAATAAAATGGAATAAAGAAGCGGCGACTTCTTTTACAAAAATTCGTGTACACACGATCCTGGACGAATCGTTCAGTGTAACGTAGCGGCTTTACCTGTTTACTACTTTGATTGAATAATGAAAATACTTTTTCATTGTTACATCAAAAATACACTGCAAGCGCAAAGAAAGCATGTCAAAAGAATGCATAATTATTTGAAGACCATAATCATGATATCGCGTACCCTACGCCAGGTTAAAAGCAATTTAATTTAATATTCTTTTTATAACGTTTAATTTGTAAGGGGAAGTAATCCATAAGCGGTCAAATCATATTAGATAATATACTCAACCAAGCATTTGTACGCCATTTTTTCTAACAGAAGCATCACAGCGTGACGTCAGAGAGTACATAGATATATACAATCAAACGCAGCCATTTACCCACCTCCTCAATTTGCAAACTGCAAGATGATGTCTTGTCAAAGCTCAAACCAAGGTATTTATATTGTGTACAAGATGAAGTTCAGAGCAGGAACACCCGAAAAATTGAGTACAAAGTAAGAAAAACAGAGAAAGTCGGCGCTGGACTTTAGGCGGGCTATTAAAACAAAATACCTTTTTTATGTGTGAAGAAACGTACTGTTCATATTGAACCAGTCGACCAACCACAAATGCCCTCTTGGATAATTCTAGCTCCATCACCGTATGAATCGCAGGCCAATGCAAGAACTGTATCATCCGCGTAAAGGGAAATTTTGGATTTCACAGGAAGACCGCCCAGTTGGTTAGCATATATATTAAAGTTGGTTAACATAAACACAAAACCCAGTGAGCATCTCCACGAGGCCATGATTGGCGTTGGTGACATAACCTTCTGCTCCAGGATTTGCAAGTGGCACAGACACCATGCCGATGGGTTTTTCACTGTGGGGACAAAACCTAGGCCGGGAGTGAGCTGCATCTCATCCACTAGAAAAGCACAATGCCGCTCTTCTGGTCACATCGTCTCCAGCTTGATCCTCAAGGCCGGTAGAAGCTCTTCAAGAGTTCCTAGAAGAGTGTAATGACATGTGAGCAGCATGGCGTTGTGTCGCGTCATGAAGTTCAGCATATGATAGGGACAATTTCCGACTGGGCAAACAAAGTTTTGTAGGTTTAAGTAATATTTGGGCGTTTGGTGGGAAAAGGTGCCATTCGGAACAAAGAGACACTGCTGATGATTTAGTTACCTTAGTTGAACTTAGTAGGAGCAATGAAGAGATCTTAATGTTTCCTTGAAGGAGTGCGCTTCTACCCTACCTTCCAAATTAACCCTTGAAATAAAAGTCGAGAAAACAATGATTATGCAAGGGGAACACTTTTTACAAGAGTCAAAAAACACTACCATTGCACAACCTATGTTTTCTTGAATTTTCTGGAGTAAAGCTTCACAAAGCCCAATACGTCTGTGGTCATGGAACGATATTTGGGAGCTTCATGAACTGCCCAAAGAGACCGCATTGCAGCGTTCGCCGTGATCATAGGGCAGGCAAGACAGCGCTTTTTGAGGCAGCCACAGAATGAATGATCCTTGCTGCAGTTTCAGGAACGCACGTTTGTTTTTCCTCTTGTGTGCCACTGAAATGGAAGCAGTGTTTTATTGTGCGACGGCCATTGTTATTGTTTCTTGTTCTGGTTACAAGGTGCACAAAGGCTGTGTTCTCTAGCACGAATTACAAAAAAGAAAGGCATATTATCAACAAGTCATAATATCAACAAAATAAACACCGAAACATTGCACAATGTTATTTTACACAAGGAGAAAAAGTGGCCATATAATTCTGTCGGGGAACATAGGGTTATATCAATGTTTTCAGAACCAAGACTGTTAAGTTGCCGTGGTAAGCAGGACCGTAACCACTACAGGAGATAGTTGGTTCCAGGCTGCGGTACATTTCAGTACTCAAGTGTACGTACGAGTGCACTAGTGCACAATGTTTGGCTTAAAGTTCGCCAACGAACAAAGCAAATCACTCACAGATCTTTCTTCTTTTTGATAATTAGTTGCAAACCGGTGATTTAGCAGGTCATGAATATTTAAGAGTTGACTCATTAGGAAAAATGGTTCATTGTGAGCAGTGAACGGTATCCTAAAAAGAGCGCGAAAGATGTTTTTGTGCAAGATATACATTCGGTTGATATTGGTGACTGTAGTGGTACCCTACACCGGTGTACAGTAGTTAAGGTGGCTAGCGAACAAACCATTGTAAATTAACAGTTTAATACACTGCGGTGCATGAGACAGAGTATAAATATTACCAATGATTCTCAAAAGTTTACTTACAAGTAAGTCAACATGATTAGACCAAGACGTGTTTATCGAGAAATATGCCTAGTGTTTTCATTGAATCATCTAAAATTTCGATGGTTTGGTAAACAAATTTAATATCAATTTGCAAAATCATTGCTTGTGTATGGATGAAACAGTATAGCCTCTGCTTTTTTTGGCGTTAATGGTTAGACCGTTTGCCTCGGACGACTTCTGCAATTTTGCAAGTGCAGTATTTGCAAGGGACACTAAGTTGTCAGCGTTATCAGAAGAAAATAGTGGAGAGTTATCATCGGCGTAAAAATGAACTTGGTATTGGAGTCAATATCAACAAGGTCGTTCACATATATGCAAAAAAGAAGGATATCTGACACGCTAACCTGAGAACATCAGCTAAAATTCCGCGTGTTTCAGAAAATGCTCTATTTACTTCGACGTACTGGATTCTATTTTGCCGATACGATTTCAACGTGTCATGGGCAATGCCACGGATAATACAGTGGTCACGTTTTAAGTCATTACCTCATCTTTACTGTTTACCTCATTATCTCATCTTGACTGTTTGGAAGTTTTAGCCGGATTTTTGCGCAAGGGGTGTAGTAAATTTATCCGTATTGTGCCTTCTGAATTCGGATGATTGCACCAAGGAAAGCATTTACTACTGAAAGAAGCTTCGCTCGCTGGGACAGAATCGTCAGTTCTCTACACCAAAAAAGTTCCGTCCTCATATGCAAAAACACGCGATTTAAAGTAAGACGCTGCTACAATAACCACTGACAGCAAACCCGGCAAATGTTACGACAGAAGCAGAACACAGTGAAAACTTCGTTATTTCGAGAAATGACTCGCCGATGGAGAGTTACGTAAAAAAGGGGCGCGAGGTTAGTATAATATGTAGTAAACCCCTAACAATCCCAAAACACAAATAAATTCTAAACCTAAAAGTCTTTACAATAAAGTTCTACACAATTATTTAAAATCCATAAGTACATCAAGTCGTAAAGTCTTTCCTACCACAACTCCTTAGTTGTGTCCTACAACCCTAATGGACTGGCCTACCCCGTTGTCGTCGGCGCTGACGTGTCGCACCTGTTGCGTGGCTGCGACTCGGTGGTAGCCCTCCTCGTCTCGCTTCGGTGCCGGCGTTCGATGCGCGCGGTCACTCCTTGAACGACGTGGGCTCCGTGCGTCCCAACTGGTTTCCAAAGTGGCTACCCCCTGGTAGCCGCTGCCCCTGGAGGACCCATCCAGGCTCGGCACGAAAGTCGCCTTCCGGGGCCGTCGAGACGAATGTCGACGGAGCGAGGACGTTGGCCGCTGGTGCCCGGCCGATGCCGCTGGTGCCACATAGACGCAGGTTCGTGGTGCACCTAGGATGACGGTGCCGATGCAAAGTGGGCCCACTCCCGCCCAGGCCCGGATGACATGGTCGATGGGCTGGCCGCGTCCCCCTGGCTCGTTCCTTGAAGCGAACGTGCTCCTACCGCCTCCTGGTTTCTTCGGTTTATCGCCTCCCCGTTCTCTTTGTGCGCCCCGCTTTTATACCGTCAGGGCTCTATCGTGGCGCGCTCTCATTGGCTCATTTCTTTTTCCTTGTCCATATATGGCCATCACGCCCCTAGTCTCCTGCGCGGAGTTCTCTGATTGGGTGACAAGGGCGCTTCCTTATTGGCCCGTGATGCCTTAGTGTTTTGGCTCTGGCGTTCGCTCATTGGTGCTCTCCTTGCGCGCACTTCAAATTTCAGTTCCCTTGTTCTTTTCTTTCACGCGTCTCTTGGGCTGTGGCGACCAGGTGGGGGTGATCGTCGAGTTCCGGTCTCGGCAGCGTGGGACTGCCCGGCGCAGCTTCCTTATCCTTGAGGGCTGCGTCCATGCCGATGTGATGCAAAGCGGGGGCCAGCATTTGGATAAATCAGCAAACCCCACCAAAGCTATTACCTTTTGGGCAACCCAAAGATGAGATTACGATAATTAAAAATGATGATCTCTTTATTTACACTTGTTACATGGTGGCCAAGACAGGGAACGCGGTACCTCCGCGCACACACATCTTCAACCTCAACGGTTGAAGACACAGTGGTATGATGTACGGCCATCTTCAGTGTCTTCCCGTTAAAATATGAAAAAACTTGATACAGATGCGCAAACAGTCATTAGGCGGTTTTTGGACACGCTTTAAAATTGGGTGGTTACTTTACCGATCCAACTTTTCTCTTTGTTTCTGGAACCTGTGTTCGTTAACACAGCAGGCTTATTTAGGTTAAGGGCAGGAACCCGTTACCTGACGATAATTTGAGGACGCAATTTGTGATATCATGTGACGCATCGTATACTCAGTTACCAAATGTTCCGTAAAGATATTCTGCGCAGGTATGAATGACTCAGAGATGGTTACAATGAGATGCCCTACGATGCGGATCTGGTTCCGATTCAGCACGGCGTGCTTCCGAATCACTGTTTGCTCATTCCTAACTCGCCTTGGCGATGATAGAGGGCTGCACAGTTTGTGACTCTGTAAGTGTGTTTTTCATATCAGGTGGCATTGGGGCATTGTTTGCAGATGCATACATCAGCTTGTGAGTTTTGCGCTCCTTCTGCAATTACGTATGTAATCTCTTTCTCACGTTTCGTGCTGGCATCATTTATAATTCATCAAAGGTGCCTAATTCTTTCTCACAGACGAAAGCTGAAATTCTATTGTATACTACCTCATCGATCGTGAATAGCCCAGGAACGTGCACATCTCGTTATTTTTTTTTGCAGTGTGTGTGCTATGGATTACAAACTCAGTTGAGCAGGACATCTCTGAGATGTGCATGAACGCGTTTCGTGTGACCTGCGGTGAAGGATATCCAGACTTCCGCCAAGCGCTTTGAATACGCCTGAAGCCTGAATGATAATTCCTAAATATGTGCATGAGTGCATTGTTCTAAATTTTATGCGATCATCCTAATAAAATAAAAGCTAGCAAGATGTTTTTTTAAAGACGTCATTATGTTATATGCTCCTCTACCCCTCTTTGTGCTTTTCAGTTCAGGATAGAGAGTAAACATAGGTCCACTCAGTTTTGCAAATCTTTACACGACTTTTAGAGCATCACGCAAGTTGGAGGCGGCAAATGACGTCTGCAGCGCTCCACGCACTGCTCGTGCATTTTAAGAATTCGCATTGTAGTCATTCAAAGACTGGGTTGTAAATTTTTAAAGTAAATAGCGAGCCTCGGTTGTTGTGCGGTATTAAGTTACAAGTTTACTCAGTCAGTCCGGCGTGGTCTGACAACAATACCACCCCTTGAGATCTACACCGTTCACCTAGACAATGCCAGTATGAAATTGCAGAGGGAAAATGACCAGATGCTCAAGCATTTTCGAACTACCCGCTAAGAGACCTTTTGCGCCTTTTTAATTATTTTAGTGATACACTACCTTCAACACCGGAGACATTTCATTTCACCACTTGAACAATACAGAAAAAATTTGTTCGTGCGAGTAGAGTAAGAAAACCATATCCTGAAAACATGCGCACTCCGCATTCAGGGCTTGTATTAGGATATGTTTGCATGTTTCTCATAATCTAGTTACACAACTTTCCTTTTAAAATGGCAATCACTCCATATGCCGTTTCCTGTTGGGAGTGGGAAACCATATTACGTTCCTCCCGTAGCGGTTCTAAAATGAACGAAAACACACTTTTTTTTAAATATTGTCAATATCACAATTCCCCTCTAACCTAATCTTGCTGTGAAATGCACAGAGGGCCCATAGTTTTGATCTCATGAAAAAATCCTGAATAGTCCACAGTTATATCTGGACACTTGTAATTTGCAAGCTCCAGCGCGTTTTCCAGAGGCTTTTTTTCTCAAGTTGTATAGTAAGTTACCCCTTTCTATAGTTGGCCGTATCTAGATCGAATGCTACCCGTATTCGGTTCAAAAGTTAATTATTTGCCGCATTTGCACCTTCGAAGAGCGTGTTCAACAATTGAAGGGCTTTAGTGCAACGTACCTAAAAAGGACGTAAACGTGCCACTTGAGATAACTTGGTACAAACATCGTAAACATAAGCACCATGCTGTAAAGACTGAACATAAAAATACCCTTATTTATTGAATTCAATCTTTAATTTATTCCTTAAGCCCACATATTTAAACTCGTTGAATAAGTCCATAAGACAAAGAAATGGTGTATAACGCTCTCGAGTACACCTAGTCGCGCTAACATTTTTGTGTAGAAACAGCTCCCAAATGTCGCATCCGGCAGGAAAATGTTGCAGAGACATGCAAAGGTCACCAGACCTCTGTTAATGCAATGCATCAAGTTTAGAAAATTAAAGATAACTGAACCGTATGTTGACATGCACCTGCTCCTACCTCTCCGCGCACGAACACTTCATGTGGTGTGCTGCTTGCTTCAAACAGCTGCGCTTAGGTCTAGTTGTAAAGCAGGTGTTTTGGGACTCATGCATTGTAGCGTCATGCGGTTTTTCAGGGCACGGTGCATTTTTACTGTTATGTAGGAACGATGTGCGCTACATCACTGTTTTAACTGGTTTGCCCCGGCTACGGCACAATTTTTGCCCCGGCTACGGCACAAACACGGGCACAATTTTTTGGGGGAATTTCTCTGCATTATCACTCACTCTGATACGAAATGCATAAAGTCACACCACCTGAGACCACTCCGTAAAGCAAGTGGGAACACATTTTAAACGAGGCGTTTATACAGTTGAAAGCAGATGAAAGTTGATTTTACAAAAGGCGAATTTACGAATTTCTCTACCTAAAGAACAAATTCGGATTCCCCCCTCAATTGTGCATAGGGCTAACTCTTTTACGAACTCGAAATAAAAAAAACTTCGCCGCCATAATTGATTTAGTGACGCATTCCGGGAAAGAAGATGCAAAAGAAGGTTTGTTTCAATTTTGTGGCGTTTATATCTGCCAGTGTGCTGCCAGCGTAAGAGCGGTACAATCGACACAGTGAAGGCATTGCCGTTTTCGTTCTTACGAAATTAAGAACTGAAAGTGCACGAACGACCGACTGCGAGTTTTAAGTGCGAATGCACTTTATAAGCGACCCCAAACCATCCACCGCCGCCGGCGGCGGCGGCGGCGTCCGCTTTGCTCCTCTATATTTAAAAAAGAAACAGCATCCGGCGCCAGGTTTCGATCCGAGGACTTTGCGGCCGCAGCGCGACGCTCTACCGACCAAGCCACGGACGCGACGCTGATATCAATGTTAGTGACGCGCCTTATATCTTTAACGCATTCAAACTACGTCGTCAGCGGCGTGCGTTGGCGACTCAGCGGCTTGATAACTGCGCGGTGTACACGTGATACTACAAACCCGATGGAAGAGATGGAAGAGAAGGTGGCGACGCGGTGGGCTGCGGGGGCCGAGCGCAAGCGCCGCAAGCGGGCCGACAACCGTGCATTCCACTTTCACATTCTCCCCCTCGGGGAAATGCCGGGGAATTTTTTTGTGCAGGATTTCTTTTCGGATGATGCCTCTTCCTGCTCGTGTTGGAAGAGGCATCGCCCGGGAAGAAATCCTGGAAAAAGATGCGCACTCTACCGTTCCGTGAAGCTTCGGTTTGTAGTTTCGTAAGAAACAAAACGACAACGCCTTTGTAATGGCATCATCATCATCACCACAGCAGCGCCTGTTGAGTGGTAAAGGCCTCAGTGAGTGCTTCCTTTTTTATGTCGTTGACCGTACAACCGGACAAAGATTCGTGGTCGATACGGGCGCCCAGGTCAGCATCCTGCCCGCTACACGGTGGCAGCGATTGTCCACCTCGGCAATCATGTACCTCCAAACTGTCAACGGTACTAGGATCACCGTGTACAAGCAACGTTCACCCACATTGAACCTGGGACTCCGCAGAGGTTTTCCATGAATTTTCCTGGTGGGTAACATCGGCTGCGCGATTATCGGAGCCGATTTTCTCACGCGTCTGATAAAATCAGCTTTTTTCAGTACAGCTGTTGATGTGCTGGGCTTGACGACAATGTGTCCTGGTATTGTGTCAAGCTGTTACGGAGAAGGTTTCTCAGCCTCCGAAGAAGAGCTTCCCAGTAAAGACATAATCATAAACAATAAAAATTGCCAATAGAAATTTCAATATTGATATAAACCGTACATTTTCCCCATAAAAATAAAGTCTTTCTGGCATTGTTTTTCTGTTTACAAGTGCAGCCGACTCTAAGGAAAGTTGTGTAAGCTTTGTCTTTGGCCACAGTGTAGCAAGGCGACCTAAGAAGGGATCATGAGGACTGAATACGGACCTAAATCTTGCGTATTCTTAAGTAATCCAAAATTATTTACATAGCAATTAGCCGCTAATACGACTCTAACTTTACGCCAATGTTTAGTTACTTGTAATATTTCCTCAATACTGAAGTTGTAAACCTTACAGCATAACAGTCTGGTGTCAGTAAATGGCAGCTACGGAGGGAGTACGGTTATAGAAGACGGCTTTCACCCTGGGTAGAAGTGGGTTATACGTTTGAGTATTATGACCCTCGTTCCAGTCGTGTGGGCGCCCGTGTAAAATATTTAATTGTTAAAAATGACTCGCCAACGTTGGCTATTGCAAAATTGATGCGCGCCTTCCAATTGCTCGTCAATAGTATAAAATGATTAGTTTTCGTGGTTGCTCATTTTGGAAAAACACCGCAGGGCATTTTCTGAGCTACGTTGAACGCTGTTGAAAACGTTGAACGCTGTTTCTTAACCCTCAAATTTCTCCAAGAACTCACCACGGCTCACCATTCAAGAACATCAGCAGCTATGCCAAGCACAATAACACTACAAATTGCGCGTGGCAGGTCATTTCCTGTACGACGAAGCACTGTGACGTGTCCTACCGCTATGTTGAAACCTGTCTGGTGTATGCTTGATAGAGCTTTGAAGAACTATTCGCCCAGTCGAGAAGCTGCTGACCTCCCGATGAGTCCAGGTGCTTCAGTTGCAGTAACATGTTGCCCGTTGTTGCATGCCCACACACTAAAACAATATTCGGCCCTGAGGAAGGCATTCACTTCTTTGAGCAAAATCGTTGAGTGGTGGTTTGTGTGGGTTTAATTCTTTGAAGTCGTCTATATGATGTACTTGTTTATCCTCTCTGTATAATGGAACCGATTGGAACTCTGTGAAACCTACTCAAATCTGGCCGAATTGCTTTTTTACGTATACCACCCTTACATAATTACTTTTAGAAAGAATAATACACATAAAATAAACCGCCGGCACTAAAGAAAGTATTCAAAGTAGGGTCTACGGGCAGTGTGCAAATAATTTCACCGCAAGTGAATAGTTCAGGCAGCCATGTCCTCAGTGTAGAAAATGGTCCATGCAAGCAGTAGTATTCCATTCTTGTCCTTTCTTGTAGCAGTAGGTTCGAGCACCTTAAAGGGTACTTACCACTCGCAAAGGATGCCGGAGATTGCACATACAGAATCTGAAGTACGAATGTACCCTTCCCCGAGCGGAAGAATTTACCAGCGAAGCCACAACGTAAAGGAGCAACGCTTCCCGCTAAAGTAGAAGCTTCAGTCGTATTGAAAAGTAAAATGAGGGACATCGGAATTACTTTTATTAGGGCTAACCTACCGGAGCTTTTTTTCCAAGAGTGAGAACGAGCTTCCGGAGTAAATATGTGCGCACGTTATTTTTTACTCTTTATTTTCGCACTTCAGGAGGACGTGAGCGGTGGTATTGCGTTTACTCTATTCGCTTAAACCTTTTTGTTTTCCCGGTGTCCGAAAACACATGAGCAGCGCTGTTTCGCCTATTCTTTTTTTCCCAACTCTTTTGGCTCCTCTTTGCGGCACAAAAACCAAAAATCGCATTGCTTAAGCGTTGGTAAATACCACAGCGGATATATGGTCGCCTGCGTCTCGATGGCGATACTTTTACCACGGCACTGAGGAAACGGGAAATGGCAATTGAGGGCTGCGATAAAGCGGTAAAACCCAGGCAGGATGAGCAAATTACACCCTTCATCACACGTTTTAGGCAACAAGAACGACAACTATAAAAAGTAACAGTGATATAGTGTTGATGGAATTAAAGGGGCCGTGAAAGGCGTTGTGAGAACAAAAAATAAACGAGCACAATCGTTAGTCTTGCAGTTCAACGCCACCTGTGCGAATTATAACTTTTATATACGAGCAGCGGAAAGTTCAAACTTCCGTTTCAAACTGTGTTGACCCATTCAGATCCTTTCCAGCGTCTATTCGGCTACGCCGTCTTTAAGGATGTAAGTCATCGTTTCTCCCATGTGCGTTATGAATCAGATATCTTGCTATTGGACGAACTTTTTCCGCACTTCCGTAGAAGAGAGCCGCCGTCTGCTCAGCGTCGAAGGGTCGCGCTGGCACCTTTGGGTAATTAGGTGTTCCTGCAGCACGCGTAATTTTATTATGTTAATCTATGATATTTTTCCTCTAATAACACGCTTCTCGTAAGGCGCATTGGATATAGGCCAACACGACAACAACACGGCGGCGACGCCGACTTCCGAGTTCGCAGACCGCCTTGTCCCACGACGGATACACGAACACGTAGATCTATCGAAAGTACGCCTGGTGTGACTGGTTCACTGACCGAAGACGCCGACAATGCCGATCGGCCGAGCGTGAGTCGGGAATTGATAGAGAAGCGAAAACAGCGGATTGACAACACTCGCGACGTAATAAATGCGGCTCTGTTTCGCTAGTTCCTTCAGCGTAATAAACACAGTAAAGTCCATGTAACTCACCCAACTTAACACAAGCGTTCAAGCGATCCCAATTTCGGTTTTCGCTTTGGCGACAATTACTTTCCGGAAGTTGCAAACTGCATATTCGTGCGAGACCAGCAACGCTTGTAGAAAATAGAAGCTCTGCTAAGCGCGGAAGGCGAGTTATGGAAGTTCTTTTAGGTACTAAGAAATCAACAGCTGTCAACTTTTTTGGCGTAACGTGTAAAACAAAAGTACGGCAGGTACTATTTCCGCTGGGCAAAATCACAGTCGCCGCCAAAAACACAATGGCAATCGCTTTTCTCCCCAAGACAGGGATGCTGCTGGAAATCAGCTGTGGTGGGGGCTTGATGGAGCCTTACGCAACAACTGTTATTCAGGAAATGTTCTGAAATTCTTCAAATTAACTGGAAAAATTAGATATGGCACAAAGGGTGGGTCTCAATCTAGTATACAGGGTAGTAAATAAGTACCACCCTATATACGATAGTATATATTCTTATATAAGATAGTATATAATCCAGTATATAAGATGGGCCTACAGTGGCCTAAAGCCTTGCCCTCACTTAATCAATGTCGCCGGTTGAATTCCCGGCAGAAACTTTCGGTTTTCTTTTTTTCGACGCGGTTCGGTAAGCGGCACAGTCTGCAAATTGTATTCACAAACCACCAAAAAACGCTTTCTTCGAACTACTTTGGTTGTATGGCGTCATTACAAAAATACCAAGCTCGACATTTGCGCAAACGAGCGGAAATTAAGCCCTATATAAACCGACGACGGTTGAAGATACATTCACGTGGTCACTAAAACAAATTTTGAAACATATATTTAGCTATTCGCTCACATATTGTAGCCTGCCTGATATACCGTCTTAAGCTAAGTCATGGCAGTTACAAAGGAGCACGTGCCAATCCGTACACACAAGCGCTCTGGTGAAAGGCTGACGCACTCTCAGAATTTGAATGTTTAGCAGACATACACTGTAAAAACAAAACACTGCGCGATCGAGATATCGTCTGCGGCCGTGGTCCCGTCATGGTATTTTTAAATATCAGCGCGTGAAGATGCACCACTTTCTATCACCCAATTACGGAAATAAGAAACGTTAAAAATAAGTGCCTTGTTTTGCTTGATAAAACAAGTTCGCTCCTATCCACGCTCTCAAGGTGGTTGGAAAGCAAAGCTATAAACGACGGCCACAACAATTGCCCATGCGCCATCACTTCAACTCACACAAGTGGCTCGACAAAGAGTGAAACCAGAGATTCTGCCAGCCTTTACCTGGGATTCGAGTGGGTGGCGTCCCCAATGAACATCCGTTGGCGAAAACAAAACGGTGAGGAACGTTTTTAAAAAACTGAGTATGAGGGCGAAACGAGCGTTCATGCGTTGTCTCTTGCACTGCCTCCCGTCACTCTTGTTTTATGTGTCGCCTTCAAAGCGGCCTCCCCGTCCCTAAGCACTAAATGAATACGAGGCCCAAAGCTACCATCACAAACCACACAATAAATTCGTCACGGCAACGTTACCTCGAGCTGTGAGGAAGCACCTGCGCGGGGAAAGCTGGGTAACCATTCGCCGTGCCATCTACACTGTGCTCCATGAGTGAACACGCCGCCCCCCACTTCCGCTGCCGGCGCAACCGTGTTGGGAGTTCCTCGTCCCGCACGCCACGGAAGAACCGTTCGGTGGTAGAGCTAAAATGGTTTGCTTTAGAAGCGCTTGATCTGCAGAGGCCTTCCCTGGAATCGCTTTAAGATATTGTGACGTAATTACCCCGTTAAATAACCATGTGATTAACCGCTATCAGGGAGTGTGTCCGCTAAACTTACAAATTCTGGATGTGCGCCAGCCCGTCGGCACAACGCTCTGCATACAGTAGGCGTCCTGCGCTCCGGTGTTTATTGTCATAAAGCTTTTGACTGTACCAAGACTTGTCCTCGCCGCAAACCACTCTAAACTTTTTTTTTCCCATATACTCCATAGAGGTTCTTTTTCGCCTGTCCTCAAGTGGTCCTCCTTGTAGGAGTTTTTTTACTACATGGAACAGGGAGTTTTTGTTTACCTCCTCAAAACAGGGAGTTTTTAGGTTATAGAAAGGAGGAATTTAGGGAGTGTTAAGAAATGTTCGGGAGAATTTAAGGAGGTCAAAATTGAGTATTATTTACTTCCTGAAGGGCGTTTTTAAGGGATGTTTATGGAATTTTTAGGCGGTTGAATAGGAGCCTATTATGGCTCCCTTTGGGAGCCATAATAGGCTCCTTTTTTTTTTTTTTTTAGGAGGTTCAAGGGAAGCATTTACTTCTTTTGAATGGAGTTTGACGAAAGCTTGGGGAGTTTTGTAGGCCTTCCGAAAAGAGGTTTTCAAGGCCACAAGGGAGAATTTCTAGTTCCCTGCGGGAGTACTGATTTCACACGGTTTTTCTCGATTTCAGGTTTATTTCAAACGAACTTTCGCAGACAAGTTTACATGGTACATGCTGTACACAAGGGGGCTCCGAAATAAATACTTATGGCGACCTCATATTAGAAATCACAAATGGTACATTGCTAAATAACACGCCAGTTAGGAATCGAAGACAGCAATACGATGCTAGTTGAACAAAACGTAGAAACAACGTTACTACAAGAACTGGAAATACGCGAAAAACAAAGATAGGCACAAACACAACCGCATGGTAAGTGAAATCATTATAGAATACTAGAGGATCGAGAACGCGTCAGCACTTATCAGAACTTATCAGTGCGCATCAGCGCTCAGTACACAGTGAAAAAAATGGCTGCAGTGGTTTACAACAACAACAAAAAAACTCAGTAGGTGGTGAAATGAGCGAGAGCTGTCTGCTAGTTGAACAAATTGTAGAAACAATATTAATACAAGAACTGGAAATACTTGAAAAAACAGATAGGCACAAACACAACCGCATGGTAAATGAAATCATTATATAATACTAGAGGATCGAGAACCCGTCAGTATTTATCAGAACTTATCAGTACACATCAGTACTAAGTACACAAAGTGAAGAAAAAATGGTTGCAGTGGTTTACAACAACAAAACAATTTTTCAATTTGTCGTGAAATAAGCGACAGCTGTGCAACGATTTGATATTGAAAGGTAACAAGCATTTTGTAGGTGGTAAAGGCACAAGAGATAAATGATGTAGGAGACAGACTGCAGTGAGATGGCTATGGATAAAGGAGTAATATAAAGAACGAAAAATATGCTGCGGAAAATACCAGTGCGTTTTGATAAAGACACAAATGCGCCAAGAAAAGTGACCGAGTCTGACGGGTTAATTGCAATGATATAGAACAGAATGGGTGGTATCGCGACAGCTTCTTTAGAGTGAGAACAAAAAGCCATGAAATTCGTGTTGTTCGGATAATTTTTAGTTGATTCATTTCGCACCAGTTGTCAATATTATTTAGATAATTGTTTCAAGTTAAATTAGTTTGTTAATATTATTCACTGAAAGATAGCTGTATTATGAGCATACAGAACGGCCCATCAAATATCCCCTTTTCAGTAAAAAAAGAAAAAAGAAGTCAGAAATATAATACGGAATTCTTTTTGACTACTATCCAATGATTACAGGATTGAAAACAAATATTAGTGAGCGATATTGATGCGATACAAGTTAATTAGTTCTAAATCCTTCACACGTGCTTTGGTGCAGGCAAGGTCCAAAAAGCCATGTTCCACAAACGTTAGAGCTCTGTGTGCCTTCTTGGGATATTGAATGTTGAAAACCCAGAACGATGCAAACAGACTACACAGTCCTCCCAGTAAAGATGATGCAGTCAAGACACGCTGGCCATCGATGTGGAGGCTAACTTCCCCGTTCACGGAATGCAGGCAGGGAGTCAGAGGAACATCTGCCTGAAAAAGCAAAAAAAAAAATGTCCCACACATAAAATTCAAAACAGACACTATGGGTAAATGAACTTATTAATTTGGTACAGTAATAAAATTGTAAGGCCAGGTTCCCTGCGAATTCCAGTACCTAAATTAGGAATGCAAAGGCTTCATAAAACCAAGTGCCAGTACATTAACCGTCGTGGCTTTTGCAGCAATAAAAAAGATATTACTTCCGCACAATATACTCGAGCACAACTTTAAATGACAGTGAAGATAAAAAGCAAGTCTCTGTAGGTTGATAGATTAGTTTTTGTTTTTGACTGAAAAACACTTTGGTATTGCATGATTTTGTTAACTGCTGTTTCTTGCTTTAAGATGCCAGCTTGAATCTATTCAAGTGAGTGGGCACAGTTAAAACTGCAAAACCCTTACACTGCCTCTCCCCTACCATGGTGGCTCACTTTCATAGAAAAAGTGGAGCTTTTGCGAGCTGTACGGCTGTTGCTAGCCGTGGCAATACTCACTTCTGCTGGAGGGGCCAACTTGGTTTCCGAATGCAGCCTTGCCTTGTACAGCACAGCCTATCCTGCCTTAAGATTTATGAAGTCATTCAACTCGATCATGTATCAGGATCTGCGGAAGAAAATCGTGTCAGCAAATAATGAATTTTTGCCGGACAGGCACCCAGTGTTTCAGTTATACTTGCAGATACCTCCACCTATTTCCCTCCTGGTGTTATATCCAAAGCTAATTTGTTACGGCTTCTCTCATCAAGTATGGTCACTTGTCATAACACAGCTAGTCATACAGGAAAGTCCTTCACTGGGTCAGAAAACACTTTCTTTTTTTACAGTAGTAATAAACTAGGCGACTCAGTCATCCGTATTCTGACACCTTAATATTCTGTGTCACCGAGCTGACAAGAGTGATTGGTGCATAAGGTCATTTGTAGCCGCAACCGTTACTACAGCCTTGTTAGCTAACGTAAACCTCGTTCATGGCACCAAATTACTTGTGATTGCATGGCAACAAAAAAAAACAGCTGAAATGGAAACGCTATTCTCGCAAACTTACCAACGCTGCATGCCACACACACCTGCCTTAGTTAATTTACCGTGATTGTAGAAGTTTCCGTCACGCAAAGCCACAGTGCACTTTTTGGAGCTGCAAGCTCCGTGTCAAAATCGAGTGTCAGATGAATCGAGTAATTTATGTGTATGGTCTTAGTATTGATTATGACAAATTTATTACCAACAAAAGAAGAGTGTGTGCATTGTTCTTGTAAAAAAATGGTATCCTTTTTTATGCCCGGCAGACTTGTGTCATGCTACGGCAAACTCTGTTCTCTTCCATAAGGGCATGAATTTGTGTTTTTAATTACGTGGCCTTAGCTGGCGACTGACGGGCCCTGATTGCATACAGACCCCTCATTATCATCCGAAAGGGAATAAAAACATTTCGGTTTCGAACCACGTTGCCGTCGTGGTCCGCACTATATGCATTTAATCGTTCGATAGGCTCATAGCATCTTTTACGCATGTCGCCGTTTCCTTAATAGGGTACGCTGTTAGATGTGAAGAGTCAACTCAAGCGAGCAAACAACTCCACCGAATCTACAGGGCGCAGTTTTCGAAGGGGGTGGCCGTCTGATCTGCGGCTTTCTCCGACCAGAGCGCTAAGAATGAGTCAGAGCCTTGAACGAAAACAACACAAAGACTTATATTTAGACAGGCAAGCCATCAGGAGCGTTAACAAATAGAGAACAGGAGCAGTTCGATGCATATGAGAGACAGAGTCCCACAATATTCACCGACCGGGCCCGACGATGCACCGCTGTCGGAGGCGATTCGGCTACCTGAGTAACCGTCACGTTGCTTTGAAACGACGCCGCGCGCGACAAACGATGTCATCTCGAATGCCCTGTTACAAACCGGCCTACAAAAGAATGCGAATGCATGCCCCAAAAGCCACAAACAAGTACAATAAAAGGAGTGTGCGCTTTTCTCTTTGCCCGTGCGTGTACGTGCTGTGTGCGGCACGGGTACTTCGCAGTTAACCCTATCCAAACGTTTGACAAACGCATCGACTGATGAAAGAGCACTTACCAGCGAGCTGTCCACAGCTGTCGCCGTATCCAAATACTGTTAGCGGCCGTTCGTCGTGTGACAGGGGCACATAAAAATCTTTCCACCAAATGGCACTACTAGTCCTTCTCAAATAAGAAAAAATGATGGCCCAAGGCGAGGCGCTTGAAGCTCCGACCGCACCAAGTCACCGGCCGCGCTGCATTGATAGCACGGACTCTGTTTACATCCGGGCAGCAAGTCGCACCGCCAGGGCAAGTTGAATCACTGCAGTCGGGTGCGTTGGCGCGCTGGCACGAGAATTGAAATTGTCTATATATGCGCAAGCAAGCGAAACAGATGAACATTGCAATTGTTTGCAACGACGAGAACTGTCTCTTTGTTAGCAGCAGAGTTTGACAACACCTACCGCCAAAATAAACAGATTGAAACAACACGGCTGCGCTGTCTGCTTGTGATCGCGCTGGCTGAAGCATCTATACGGGTATACGTACGGTATCGGTTTTGTAGCTGCATGCAACCGTCGCGTCCTGCTTTCTCGTTCTAATTAGCATTAGTCCACGGTTGAAGTGCTGACACACGGAAACAACACAAGACTAACATGGCGACCGCCCGCTTGAGATAATTACCCCAGATGGGGAGTTTATTGTGGACGTGGTTGTTTACAAGGGACCAAACGCCATCTCACAAATGGTGTTATGTCGTTCTAAATCCTCCCTTTTGCTACACGGATGGGCAACGGTACTACCATGGAGGTTCGTCCACTTGTTTAGACCATGCCTAGGGAGTACATTTTTTGCCATAAGTACTTTTCAGGGCACATTACTTGATTAAAACTCCATTTCCGGATAGTCTGCGTTTACAGTGACGCGCGGTGACAGGGTTCTGTTTTTGTGCGACCAGTCGGCTTGGTGCGTAGGGTAAACGTCTCGCCCCGTTCCTTCCGTCAGCTCCTCCAGCCGTGAGCGCAGTGCATGATTCATAAAAATAACGATAACAAACAACGACACAAACGGAATGCATAAAGTCCGAAGGCCCCGTCCCGAAGCAATGCTCCGGGTTAGAATATCGCAGTAGCAGACGCTCGCAACCGGGAATCCTTGTAGACGTCACAGAGAAGCAAGGCGTCATGGGCAGTCACGCTCGCGCGGGGCGAGTGTATGTGCGAAAAGGGGGTTAACCGTGGCGCTGGAAAAAATGCGATGTTTTGATTTGGAATGAATCCACTAACAATCATGCCTTTACAAAAAAACTGAGTGCGCTTCCACTCGGTGAAGAAGGATAAAGTGCGAAGCTGGGCGCAGTCCACGGTGCGCAAGAAACAAGAGAATCTTGTTTTGAACTTGCGATGGAGCAATCTTTTTAGCGAACTAACTGAATTGAACATAGAACGACCCGAGCTTTATTAGGGTTTACAAATATAGGAATGTATGTTTTATCTTGCGTCGTTTGGGTAAGGCACCTACAGAATGCACTCGGCGAGTGATGACACCAGGAAGGTCAGATTGGGCTGTTTAACATCCGCATTCAAATTTCCGCCCTCACAACAGACATGGCACCAGAAAGAGCACAAAACCTGTAGCTGCGCGAGCACACCCCCTCCGCTCCCTGTTTCTCCCAACCCGTGCACACATAAACCGGAAACCGGTAATGTGCGCGTTCTTAGGAGTGAAAGACACCTTCGAAAATGTCGCTGTGAAATCTTTTAACGCTGAGCAAATACACGTCGGCGTTACAACCGGGCGAGTTGCTCTTCATCCGGGAGGGATTCGCAGTTACTCGACGAGCTGGAACCTGAGGCGGCAAAGGTGGCGTCCGCGGCACGGCGTAGTTCTTCTACCCATTCGCGCTTCTGTTCGGCCAGACCCTTAAATGTCCACTCCTCCTCCTACGAGCGAACGACATGCGTCCGAGCGAACGACATTGCGATTAGAACCTGGAAGGCCTTGAGCTTCGTTATGACGAAAAAAGATGTCCCTCTCCGTTTCCCCCCCCTCGTTTTACGGATATTACTGTCTCCGCACAAACACGGGCCCAAACCGCTCGATTACGGACGATAGCGGATAGGGTGCTTTAAGCTTTGAGACTTCGCGATTAAATCTCACACCAGCCCAACAGGCAGGTTGTCGGTATCGGCATGAGTCCGCGCAGCTTCTGCCCCCTTCCTGTGCACACATAAACCGGCAACTGGGGATTGGCGCACATTCAGGAGTGACATACAATGACTAAAATGTCGCTCGGAAAGACTTTCAAACCGAATAAAAATACTGGGCTCACCCTGGCGTTCCAACCGGCCAAGGCGCTCTTCTACCAGCGAGATTCGATGATTGCGTCATCTACCGCACGGTGAGTGACTTCAATGATGTGTCAACTCTGCAAAAGGATTTGAACAACATTAACTCGTCGTGTCACACGTGGGAATTGGGGCTAAACACAGCTAAGTGTTACTATGTTTCTTTCAGTAAAATTAAAAAAAATTGTCGATTCTTCCTACCATATTGGTACTGAAACTCTAAAAAAATTATCTGAAGTTAAATATCTTGACGTCACACTCAGTGCGGATCTGACTTTCAATCAACACATTGATAACAGCGTAAAGAAACAGTTAATGTACTAAACTTACTCCTTGGGAACCTTCGCAATGCTCCTTCATCTGTGAAAAAAGCCGCGTATTTTTCGCTGGTCAGACCCATCCTAGAATATGCGAGTGTCGCATGGGACCCTCACCAAGAGTATTTATTACAAAAACTTGAAGCAATACAGAATCGCGGAGCCAGGTTTATTCTCAGTAATTACACTTGGGGGGCAAGCGTCACAGAAATGAAATCATCAATAGGCCTAGAACCTCTCAGGGAGCGACGTAGAAAGCATAGGTTAAAACTCCTCTATTGTATATATAACAATTTAACAGGAATAATGAAGGAGAAATATTTGCAAACCCCCCACTATGTATCCCAAAGACGTGAATACATTAACAAAATACGAGAGATAAAATGCAGGACCAATTATAAAAAGTTTTCTTTTTTCCCTTTGACTATATCTCAGTGGAATGAATTGGCAGCCGACATCGTTTCAAATAGTGGTGAGACGTTCACTCACGTGCTTAGCGAATTGTGATTCTTCAGTTGTATAAATATTATTCTGTTGTTTGCTCTCTTTTAGGTATTACACTGTTTACTCGCGTGCTTAGTGCAGTGCGATGCTGTCGTTGTATAAATATTATTTTGTTGTGTGCTCCCTTTTAGTTATTATATATTGACAAACAGTGACCGTGCTAGTGACTTTATTGCAATTTGTACTATGAGACCCACTCCCCTGCTGTAATGCCTCGGCGCTGCAGAGTAATGTGTAAATAAATAAATAAAATTGGAGCTACTCGGCGATGAGGAATTTGAGGCGGCAGCGCCGGCAGCTGCATGTTCGCATCGGCTGCTTTCTGTAGTTTATACGCCCATGCGCTTTCCGTTTTACTCTGAGAAATCACCTAATAACGGCGCTACCACCATTGTCAGCCGATTGCGCAAATATGAAATAGGCATCGGTGGTGGCGAGGACTTAACGTTGCGAAGAAGGAGTCGGCGGTGGTGAAAACTAGCTCCGGAGCGGCGCTGAGTAACTTGCGTGCACCGTAACGGAAACGGGGGGGGGAGGAGGATGTATAATGCTTCGCAGTAATTTTTAAAGGAAGTGATGAGGAAAACATTGATTTACTTGGTAATTTGAATATCCACGTAAAGAAAAAAATGTTTCAAGGCCAATTTAAGACACAAGAAAAGGTTTCCTTATCTTATCGAGTTTGAGGCCACCCCCGCCTCACCAAAGGCGTAGGAAGGGCAGGCACTTAGGTTCGGTACACATCTGTTCATAAAAAAAGCTGTTCAAATAGGCCCCTGGCGCACAATTTATAAAACAGGTTTACCGAAATGTGGGGTATTGGGTGGTATGTTTTAAAACAGAAGTATTTTGTTGTCTTTACACGTCAATTGCTATTGTGGCTTGCACAATTGAATAAAAGCACGAGATTGTCGTCGTTGATCTACTGTGCTGTTATCGCAAAATGGCTATTCAACTTCTTGAATTACTTCTGTGGGCATTTAGTGGCGCGTCTGTGTCCTCTAATACGGTGAAGGCTTGTATAAGACTTTCAGTCAGGTTTGAAGGTAGAAAGCTTCGTGTTTTAACCATCCTTTTTCAAATTCGGCTGCTCTGAATGAGCAATCATCATCATCCTTCCCAGTTTGCGTGATGCTCTTCTCTCTCTTCTGTTTACCGCTGTTGCATTGTCAGGAATGTGTTGGTAAGACAAAGCCGCAGGCATATTGCATTGAGGTGATAGGCAGTGTAGTGGGTCACGACTTCTAGATGCGACGGCATCTCATTCACTCGCCTTGTCCCTCAATACAGAGTTGTCGTTGTCTGTCCACACCCCTCCCCCATTCTCCTCGCCGCGCGAGCTGCGCTCTTCGCCGCTCACCCCCTCTTCTCTCCGATAGCGAACACTCTCTTGCGAAGGGCATTGGATTGGATTCGATTGTATTGGCTTGGCTTGGCTTGGCTTGGCTTGAATTGGACTGGATTGGGTTGGATTTAGATTGGATTGGATTAAAGTGGATTGTGTTGGATTGTGTTGCGTCATAGCCACGCCACGTTGCGTCATAGCCGCGGCACGGCATTCAAGGCACGTTTCACGCGATGGGAGAATCAACCTAACGGAAACAACAACGGAACCCCGTATGCGTTGCATCTACACAGGGGTTCCCGCGAGGGGAGGTGGGAGTAATGTTTTACTGTTTAGTCTTCATATGAACTGCGCAGACATTATCGATCTCAACTATCAAGATTGAGCAATGTAATATTTGAGCTTTTGAAAGCTTTCGAGACGTACACTGTATATACGTGTACTTACTCGTGTGTATCTGTGTTGGTGGCGCGTTGGCTAAACTGGAGGTTTACTAATAGCTGAATCATGAAAATTGTTTAATAAAATGGTAGAGTTAGCTTTTGTGGGACCTCGGGGGAAGATGAGGGGTGACACACTTTTTAAAAGCTCGGAGGGGTAGGCTGCGTCTGCGCTGTCCTTATTAAAAAAGATCTGTCTAGAGTTCGCGTAAGAATTGAGGCTTATAATATCAATGAAGCTGGGATGACTGGGTAGCGCAGCGTTTTGGCTTTGTGAAAAGGATGAGTGCTGGGTAGGGGGGTACCTTAGGAGGAGTCGCTTTCTAGGGAACCAGCGCAGGGGCAGCCCTGCATATGCGCTAATTAGGTGCAAGTGCTTTGCAACTTGTGTTGTACTGTACTAGGCTCTCCCACGTGTCTATAACACGTGTTTCCACATCAAACACCAAAACCCAATCTCTTATTGCATTTTAAATGAGATAGAGTGGAGAATAGGATAAGGTGAGCTCCATCGCATGAGATGAAGCACACGGTTCTACGTCATCATCATGAGAAGCCGCGTGTTCCGTCTTGGCCTCGCATGTTAAAATCATAGGCTGAAAACCCCGACACCCTTTGGCGTATTATTTTGTTTTGTATACTTGTATCTCTTTTAGCCAATTTAGGACATATCGCTTGGTCACGCCCACAATCCATCTTCGCGCCATTCGACATTTTTTTTTATTTGGACATAATAATATGCTTGCCAGCGAAGGCTCCGCATTTATATGCGGGAAATCGGATGTGCTTGGCTATACTATTTGGCTCTCGGCAACCGAAAAATTTCGTCGCGCTTTTGGATGAAGTGATGCCCAAACGACTTAACCACGTGCCTCTAATTGATGCGTATGCATCATAAAAAGTTACTTGAACCACAAAGATGCGCTAATAAGGTGAAGAAAGATGTGGTAATAAGGTGGAGAAGGACCGTAAAAAATTTCGCTTCGACCAAAATCTATTTCCGACACCAATGAGAATTATTGCATTTTTCTTGTCATCAACACCAGAAAAAAGAACGCCTCTATGATTTACGAGGATATTTATTTTAGCATATCCACTGAAATTTTCGCCTGAAAAATAGATTATATTCCAAGAAATCTCATACCGGGCATCTAATAAAATCGTCTCTCATTCATAATACCTTAAATGTTGTCACGGTAAAATCGGCCAATATCAAAATATACAACCTCGTTTCATGCATTCTCGACACATACGTAGAGCGAAAGCTTGCTAATTTGAAATCGAAGGGGACCACAAAATTGTTCGAATTAAGCGGACTTTGAATTAGCGGGTGGGCGTTAGAACGAATGCACATTGCGCCACACTGCTTGGGCAGAACATAAAGAAGCCACCTCGGCACTCGCTATCGCGAATTAGACACTACACACGTTCGTGGCAAGTGATTTCGTAAACAATGGTCGTGACATTCAAAAATCAAACAAAATTAATTGATCTAATGCCGAAATAATGACGCTGTTTATTCTTGAAAACACGTTTATTTGCATGACAGGGTCGAGGGAATCAAAATAAAAGTACTCGGTAGATTACATCTGTCTAGGCCGACTCCTGAGCCGACTTTTGCGAGGAGCAATGAAAACGAGAGGATTCCAGTTTGAATCACTGCAAGCTCGAAGTAACGAAGTTCTGATAAACAAAATTTACACTTTATATACATTTCGAGCTTTTGCGCATGTCTGAGTGACCAGCCGGCCACTTCATATTTGTAAGGTTTATTACGCTTTATAAAAGTGTTTGCTCAGTTTGGTGGGCCATATAACGTTGTAAATTTTGAGGTGTATACCAGAAAAAGTGTGGTAATATTCTTTGTTTAATATATTTACTCTGAAGTGTGGTACGAATAAGCTTTGCACCTTCGATATCTATATATGGCAACGCGCTGGCACAAATCTTCACGCAGGTGATGGACATTCTACCGGACGTTGTACCGGTATACACGCTAAGAGACTGCCCCTCCTACTTGTGTCTCACGTCTTCGCGTAGAAATTATAACGTGAAGACCAGACAGGTGTCTTACATGGGGACGTTTGCAGGCATGAATAAGACAATGACGTGAGTAAACGGCAAAACTATAACGGCCGCAGTTTTGAGGGCGGTAGTCTTTTGAAATTTTTCTGTGCGTCTGTCTGCCGAATTACCCTTACAGTCAAACAATAAAACAATTTATAAACAAAGTATAACAAGTACTTAAACTGCTGGCCTGCGTAATACATGTCCGCTTTAATAAAGAGTTCATGCAGACAAAACAAAAGTCTTATTAAAAAAATACTGACCCCACTTTTAACGCAAACTTCCCTCAACGTAGCTACCTAATTACGAACAAAGGAAATTACAATACGAACCACAAGCTCACTTACCGGAACAGAACATATGACGTCACATGTGCCAGCTTTACGTGTGGCTGAGGCCGGCAAAAGCGAACACAAGGTGTCAGGGCTTATCAGCCTGCCGAACGAGCTATTTGCACTTACATTTAGGGCACATTCTTTTAGACGCGAAGCATGTGATGCTGGGGGCTGTGTCCCTCCCTCCCTTGTTGCTGTCCACCGCACGCACTCTACAGCGCATGCGCGTCTCTTCAGCCCCGTCAGCGTTTGGCCTGACGTCAGCGCAGTGCACTATAAAAAGAAATAGTTAGGCGGCGCCCGGTTTCGATCTCACGAATCTCTGGCCGCAACGGTAGGTACATGGCGCTCTTCCCACTGCGCTACAAACCGAGACGGGAGCATGTGCTAGGAACACGCCTTATGTCCTTTACTCATTTAAACCATGTAAAGAAGCTACGGATACAACGAAGGCACGCGAAGCTGAACGTCAACGGAAACAACGAACTGAAAACTTCAGAGGAGAATGTTGAATTTCCTGCGGGAAAGCTGTGGCGGGAAGCGCCACGCACCTTGCAGCTCAACCTGAGAAGAGGACGAAGAGGGCGGGCAGCGGGGTAGGAGCGTAACACGCAACAAAGAAAGGCGAGAAAAAGGAGGTGTTCGATCAAGTAACGTGGGTGTGGTCTCTTCGCTGTCTCTACATTTCCCTACATTTCTCTACACTTCTCTGTCTCTACATGGGGGTTCAGAATACGCTCCCATTCCTGCTCCAATAAATGAAACAACATAACGGCAACACAATAAATCCTACACGAAACCCTCGTCATGATTCGCATGCTCCTTATGCTTCCCCACGGGAAGATGGTGTCTTTTTTTATAGCAGTGACAATGGTGGGGTACGAAAGGTACGAAAGTAGGCACGAAAGTAGGCGTAAACATAGAAGTACCGATACGACCTGCTGTTGGTGCTGCCTGCACTATGCTCTTTTACCTGCACCGGACTGCGGCGCTTTCGGGTTGTGTCAGGCGACTCTGACAGATTGGCTTAAGCGACGGTGTCTTATGTAAGCATGTTTGTCGAGCGACCCCCTTGTTTCACGAAACAAATATTTTCTACCTTGTCAAAAGCAAGCCAGGTTTTCTACGTTAAATATGGTCTAAAGACAGCAAAGGAAGAAAACGGCCTGCCGCGGTATCATGGCACCTCTAGGTTGGGCAACTGTAAACAAGGCTTGTGAGTACGATGATGTTATTGCAGACGTAACGAGAACGCACGATTTGGTGGGAGAATAAAATTTTTAACTTAAATTGAATTTGTCAGTGAATACAGCATTCTTGCTTCCGGTCAAGCGCTGGGATTACTAAAAGACAATAAATATTTTGAAGAAAACAGGTTTTCCTTTCAAAAAGTCTGTTCGAAAAACAGACTTTATTGAATAAAACAGGCTGCTCCTTTAGGCCCAAAGGGTAGCTTAGGCGGGTTTGAGGCAAAATGTAAATACATAATCAGGCCTACGTTTTTTTTCAGTTAGTAATACTTTTAAGTGGATTTTTACGATAGCAAGTGAATAGAGCTACACAATAAATATTCCGTAGAAAGACTCCAGCTGATGCGAGATAAAACAAAGCACAAATAAACGAAGTTCTCTTTTGTGTTCTTCCGGGATGAACAACAAAATAAAATAAAAAAAGGACGCGCACTGTCTCAATGGATGGCGCGTACAGTGCAAAGGCCGAAAAATATAATTTCATTATATTTATAATTTCATAAATATAATTTCACGTGAGGAGCCAGAAGAGACCGGAAGGGCATAAGATGGGAAGCGAAGAGCGAGAAACAAGTTGCATTGCAAGAGTGCCAGGCAGATATTTTAAGACAAAATTCGCAGGGGAAGCTACGAGATAATTGGCCGGCTTTTTATGATTACCAAATGTTGTGCGTAAATAGTCGATAACCGTAACGTTTTGTTATGAAGAATGCTACAGTCTACACGACCAAGTACAAATTGTAAGCTCGAGACGAGCCCAACGGGTTAGTGTTGGTTGCGAACTCCATGCGCATTTCTTGCTAGGTCAGCAATACACCCATCATGTCGCCAAACTTTTTCTCCCCTCTGTTAAAAGAGCGGGCGACAGAAGAGAAGAAACATTAGACAGTAGGGAGAGGGTTGATACGGTGGTTTCGAAACTGGGGAGTGCTGCCGTCAGAATGCTTGGGACGTTGCCATGAAGGCGACAATTTGATACCTGGATCACAAGTTGCCTCCGCGCCAAAAATTGTAGAACATCTTACTACTTTTTATTATGTGGTAAATGCGCAATCAATATAGAGTATTGTTGAACTTGTTTGGGGTTTTAGGCCTGACAAGTTTTGGGGATGGTGTTGATGTAGATGGCTGAGCTTCCATCAACATATGAAGCGCACCGATCAAATTAGGGGAACAAATGTCGTGTAGAATCAGCAAGTTGATTCTGTGCAATGTAAAGACGTGACTTGTGTGGCCGCAGATGTCCAGTGGTAGCATGTGTCTTCTTCATCAAATCATTATCCCTTTCCTTTCCGACAAGTATTCGCTTTCAATTTCGGTTGCTGTGACTTAGACTTCCGAAATTAACCTTTTTAGGCTCCATAGATGCTTTTAGTAGGAAAAAGCTTTGCAACATTCATATTTGCCTCTTGTACAGTTCCGTTTATCGATTTTTACCTGCAATTTTGCTCACGTCTCTCCAACACACGTTACGTCTATATTCAAGCCATGGTTGTTCAGTGGTTTCGAGTTTGGTAGGCATTCAGGAGTACACCTTATAGACCCCAGCTCGGCACAAACTTTACCCCAGTTTTTTTACCTCAAGTAGTTACTTTGTTTACACCAGCTTCTCTGAGTAAAAGCAACTCGTTGCCAGCCCCCGCGCGGGGCATCTTGAGTACACTTGGTGACGTTGAGTGGCGACACCGCGTACCCCGACCCCCCATACTTAAGCTGTTACCTAATGTGGCGAGAAGTTGAAAGGTGAAGGGTTAGAAGCCGTGAACGGTGGCCGTCGGAGCCCTGGTCAAGCTCCGGCCGATGGGCTCCCTGTCTGTCTATCAGGCTGGGAGCTCCGGGACCTCTTTGACCATCAGGGTAACGTCAAAGAAGAAAGTACCCCAGTTCTCTGCTTTATACTATGTCGCGTGGTATTATCGAAACCCTCTCTTCTAAAAGATCGGGCCCCGAAAAGGGTCCGCACTGAAGCAACTAAGCTACTGTCCAACAGCCAAATATTTTGTGCACCACAGAATTTCCCAAATTTCTCGTGATTCACTCTCTTGAAGCTGAAATTGCACTCGCAAGCAAGTCCGTGTTCAAAGTGGCACGATCCCTTGAATCTATTGTTGGTAGCAATTATAAGGCAAAGAAACTGTTATCAGGTGATGTACTTGCCGAAGTATTCACCAAGCACCAGTCAGACAAGCTTCTAAACCAGACTGATATGTGTGACCTCAACGTAGCTGTCTCAGCGCACCGAACCCTGAACTCTTCGCTGGGGGTAATCTCTGAAATAGAACTTTTGAATGAAACAGAGCAAGAGCTTCTTGAAGGCCTCCGTGATCAAGGTGTAACAGCTGTAAAACGAATTTCTATGAGACGCGACGGCAAAAAAATCAAGACTAAAGAAGTTGTACTAACCTTTGACAGAAGCTCTCTTCCTCAGACCATCAACGCTGCTTTCATTCGCTGTCAGGTTCGCCCTTACATTCCAAATCCTCCTAGATGCTTCAAGTGTCAGCGTTATGGGCATTGTACCACCACATGCAGAGGTAAGCTGACATGCGGAAAATGTGCTCAGCATGACCACCCAACCGAAAATTGTCCCAGCAACACATTCAAATGCTCTAACTGCGGAAATCCACACGCAGCCTATTCCTGGTCTTGTGACGTCTTCAAAAACAAAAAGGAAATCATACACTTGAAAGTCACTGAAAACATCACTTTTGCCGAAGCCCGCAAAAAGCACGCTATGTTCTCGTCTAGAGCATATGCCGACGCAGCTCGCCGGGGGGCGGAGCGGTGTCTTGTCTCGGCAGCGACCAAGTACTGCAGTGCAGACATGGTCCTGCCCCCGCCCCCCTCTGGGTTAACCCAAGCAGCCCAGGACACTGCTCCGCCGGTTGGGGAACCACCGGTGGTAGTGGCGGCCACCACCACTGCCCTGAGAGAGTCTGCACTCCCCAGTCCTGTTCCACTGGCCCCTGAAAGCCTGACGGGCAAGGACGTGGGAGTCGCTGGCTCTTCTTCTGCGAACGCTGCGCTGCTGCAGCCTTCTGTGGCACGCACAACCAGCACTCCTAAGGGTGCGCGGGTGAAGGAGCCTGGCCCGTCAGCTACTCCTTTGCCATCAGATGAAGAGATGGAGGTGACGCAGGCCTCGCCAGCTTCACAAACGTACAAAGAAAGGCGCCATTCCCTGGAGCGCCAGAAAAAGCCACCTCCAAGAGTTCAACCATCCAAAAACAAATGATTTTTGTTTGTTTGTTTGTTTATTTAGGCAGAGTACAAGTACACCGTGCAAAAACAGAATATTTTCCAATCTTCTGCCATGGCGAACTGGGCAAAAGGCGTTTGAGCCCATTTGATCGAGCCCGATAGATCGAGCCCGATTTGATCGAGCCCGATACTCCAGAAACACAACACACTAAACTTCCTCTTCTAGTAAATAAGAATGAAAGAAAGCCTAATTCACTTGAATTGTAGGGGCCCAATTAAAAATCTTGATGATATATATGAAATTCTCACAGAGTACCAGCCAAGCATATTATGTCTTCAAGAAATACATTTGAATTGTCAACAATTTAACTTTCTTAGGCAATACACTATCTTTCGAAAAGACAGAGCCGGCTGCACTCATTCATCAGGTGGTGTAGCTTTAGTTGTTAAAAAGTCGGTGGCCTGCCAAAAACTGAACCTACAGACTAATATAGAGGCTGTAGCAATGAGGGCCATTATTTTTGGTAGGCTAACAACTATATGTTCAATATCCATTGCGCCCGACTATCACCTAACAACAACAGAGTTTGAAAGTTTAATAGATCAACTTCAAGCACCATTATTATTAGTAGGGGACTTGAATGCTCACCACCCGCTCTGGGGTTCAGCACGGGCTCACCCTCGAGGGCGACTCCTAGAAAAATTCTTGTTGTCCTCTGGCACCTGTCTGTTCAATAAGAAACAAGCAACGTTTTTCAGCGCAACATATAATACATTTTCTTCTATTGACCTAGCGCTGGGGTCTGCCACTCTACTTCCTCTAGATGAATGGAGCGTCGCTCCAAATCCGTATGGCAGTGATCACTTTCCTGTCATACTTAAATTAGCTCACAACCCTGCAATTTCAACCTTTCCAACAAGGTTTAAAGAAGAGGGAGCAAACTGGAAGAAGTTCAAAGAATTACCTGAGCTTTCTTACACATCCATACAGCATCTGGACATTGACCAAGCCACAGACGTTATTACTGCGCATATTATTGATGCCGCACATTCCTTCATCCCTCGAGCTTCAACAAACACAAAAAACAGGCCCAGACCATGGTGGAACGAGGAGTGTAGGACTGCACGCAAAGAACAAAGTAAAGCTTGGGGAACCTTCAGAAGATAACCAACAGTTGAAAACCTGATTGCATTTAAACGAGCAAAAGCCAAAGGGAGACGGATTCGACGTGCTGCGAAAACAGAGAGCTGGAGAACATTCCTGACCTCTATAAACTCATTCACTGATACACACACGGTATGGAAACGAATAGGAGCACTTCAGGGTCAGAACACGAACACCCTCCAACTTATTAGCACAACAGGTGACACACTAGAGGATCAGGCCAACGCGCTCGGCAAGCATTTTGAACATATCTCCAGCTCTACCCACTATTCAACAGAATTTCTTCGTCATAAAAAGATTGCAGAACGTAAGCCTCTTCACAACAAGAAAACATCAAGCGACGGTTATAATTCTCCACTCAAAAAACAGGAATTTTCCATTGCACTTTCATCATGTAGGAAAACAGCTCCATGGGCAGACATCATAACATACGAGATGATAAAACATTTACGCCAAGACACGCTTGAAGCAATTCTTTACCTTTTTAACTTGATATGGCAAACAGGACGACTGCCAAAGTCATGGAAGGAGGCAATTGTCATTCCTGTGCTGAAGCAAGGGAGAGACCCAGGTCTGCCTAGCAGCTACAGGCCAATAGCCCTTGCAAGCTGCTTTTGTAAATTTTTAGAAAAGATGATAAACCGGCGTTTACTGTATTTCTTGGAGTTTCATGGTGTGCTGGATAATCACCAATCAGGTTTTCGAGTACATCGTCACACAAACGACAATCTTGTTACCTTTGTATCTTATGTACGAGAAGCTTTTGTTCACGAACAAACTTGCATGTCGGTATTCTTTGACTTAGACAAGGCGTATGATACCACGTGGTGCCACGGAATTTTACTGGACTTAGACTCGCTTGGAATCTGCGGAAATATGTTAAATTTCATTACAAGTTACTTACTTAACCCAGCGTATTTTCAGAGTTCGTGTAGGCTTCTCGCTGTCGCAAATCTTTACCCAAAAAAATGGAGTTCCTCAGGGGGGTGTCGTGAGTTGTACGCTGGTTATTGTCAAAATGAATTCCCTGAAAAATGTCTTGCCACGCTCTATATTTTATTCTGTTTATGTTGATGACATCCAGATAAGTTTCAAATCCCTTAATGTAGCAGCTTGCGAAAGACAGGTACAATTAGGAGTTAACAGGCTGTCAAAATGGGTAACCGAAAATGGCTTTCGGCTCAACGCCGACAAAAGCTCCTGTATGTTGTTTTCTAGGCAGCAAGGCATCATAGTGGAGCCGTTCATTACGCTCAATGGAAACCAAATCCCTGTGAAGGATGGACAGAAGTTCTTGGGCATTTTGCTTCGCAAAAAGCTTACTTTCATTCCACATATTCAGCAACTCAAAATGAAGTGCATGCAATCTTTACACACTCTTAAAGTTTTATCACACCAGTCCTATGGCACTGACAAGACATGCTTACTGAGAATATTCCGTAGCCTAATTATCTCCAAAATTGACTATGGAAGCATTGTGTATCAGTCGGCATCAAAAACAGCCATCAAAATGCTCAATGCTGTTCACCACCTAGGACTCCAGCTAGCTACAGGTGCTTTCCGTACGAGTCCCGTTTTAAGTCTTTATGTGGAGTCTGACATGTGGTCCCTAGAACACCAGCGTAAATTCAGTGCACTCTTGTATGCCGTTAAAGTGGCCTCGCTACCTCAGCATCCCTCTAACGCACTACTAAACAATCACACTACCGCAAACTTGTTTTTAAAACGCCCCTCACTGGCCCAACCTTTTTCTTTTACAGCCAGGTATAAGGCCCTTGAGTTGGGAATATTTTTCACGGACACTCAGAAAACTATTTTTACGGATTTTATTGCACCTTGGTAACTTCTACCCGTGTCATGCGACTTGTCGTTTGTTAAAATTGTTAAGAACCGAGCCCCTCAGGCCCTCATACAACAACACTTCCTAAGTCTGCAAAACAAATATCAATGCACAGAATTCTACACTGATGCATCCAAAACGCGCTCTCCAGTAGCATGTGCGGCACTTGGACCAAACTTCTCCTGCTCAAAAACAATGAACCTAAACGCAAGCATATTCACTGAAGAAGCATACAGTATTACTATGGCTGTTGAACACATCATACAAAGCGTAATACCTATGTCAATTATATACACAGACTCACTTAGTGTTGTAATGGCTTTATCGTCTGGCAAAAGCCACAAAAGTACATATTTTAACCAGCTTCTAAAGACTATTATGTGTGCATACTCCATGGGGCTCCAAATTACAATCTGCTGGGTCCCCGGCCATTGCGGAATAGTTGGCAATGAGTCTGCTGACAGACAAGCAGCTGCCGCCACCCACCGTGATGAGGTTGACGTGACATTAATACCTTACACTGATCTAAAGCCTCTCATCAAACGCAAACTCCGCAAGCAATGGCAAGAAGAATGGGACACACAGACAGAGAAGAAACTTCATGTAATAAGCCAAAAATAGCAAATACATAACAGACAAACGGAACAGAATCATTGAAGTTACACTTTGCAGATTACGTATAGGACACACACACGGCACACATTCATACTTTTTAAATGGCACACAAAGACCACAATGTTCGAGATGCGGACAAGCACTTATCGTTATTCACATCCTTGTTGAATGCAAAGAACACGATGCTGACAGACGCAAACACTTTCCAGAACTCTACACGCACCACATCCCGATTCACCCAGCACATTTTCTTGCAGACAATCCCATGTTTGCATGCAGTCGTGTCCTAGAGTATTTATTTATCGTCGAATTTTTACAACCAATTTCATATCGACCATAATTGTTTCACCGATTTCCCTCTGACGAGGACTGCATAATCAATGAAAGCTGAACTGCATTTCCACTCACCGCTTATAGTTCTTAGCAGTATGGCTCTCTACACCAATAGGTTGCTTTTAATGAAATGTCCCCCTACACCATTTTTTAACCCTTTTACTTAAAGAAGTATACCCCCAAAGAAATATAAAAGACCCCGGTATTTGGCGCTCTTTGGCCAGGCTGCCCTTGCGCCAATAAACAACACATACAACAACAACTCATTGCCAGTGCCCAAGTACGGGTTTGTTATCCTTTGATCTATTGGCAATTGTCTGTGTAGTTCGTTGTGGATTTTGTGCTCCTTAAATACGGTATTTATGTCAATCCAAATACGTACATTCTGACACAAAACAATCCAAAAACACGAGATTCACCTTAACACAAGACTCAAGGGCAGATAGAAGCACCATCGGAAAGAGTTAGTGATTTGGAATCTGTTTTTACCTGCAACAGTATTTTAAAATTTCGTAGCAATTTCAGCAAGTAGCGGACGAAGTGTATTTATAAAAAAACACGTTTTAGATGCCAAGCATCTCTTGCTCGGGGGGATGTCCAGCATCAGTGCGCCATCCGCAGCGCCTCCGACGATGATTGTGGCATTATGCCCCTAAGGATTGGCCAAACAAAGAATCCATCACGAGATTGCTTCGCGTTCAACCACCCTCGTCAGCTTCCCGTGAGGGAACAGCTGAAGAAGAAAAAGGAGAAGAAGCCAAAGCTGCGAAGAGGAGGGCGTGTACGTTGCTCTCAGCCGGTGCACCAACGTGAACAACCTTTACCTCACCAACGCTGACGGAGACTACCGATTCTACCACAGAAACGATAACATCGACAATAACATGATGGATGAGAGTCGGCGCCTCGAGAACCACCACCTACTCACCGCAACACAACAGTACTTGCGTGACTTTGCCACCGGTGTGGACCCGGTCGCAGAATTCGCTCTGGCGCTACTATACACCAGATCACTCCACATAACGGCAACACGAGGCATTCTTCAGCGCATTTTATATTTATTGAGACCATTTGTGGGAAGCGTACCTACAGTCGAGGAGTTTTAAGCTTTCAGATTGAAGAAAGAGCCGGGATTTGTTTCTTAAATATTGCTCCTGCACGTTCACCAATGTGATCGATGTGTTCACGTGATTACGAGTGCAGTCGAACTTTGTTATGACATAGTAGTATCTTAACAACAAATTACTTCGTTGTATTCAATATTCGTTGTAACAGTATATGTAAAAATCGGCTTTAACATATAAAAAATGTGGCTCCCGCACAAATACCTGATACCTTGTTGCATTTGAACCGTATTGAAGCGGCAAATGAGTGAACCGGAATGTGAAACAAAAACATACCATAGTTCACTTGACCAAACAGGCCTGCAGTTTTTTTTTTTTTATAAAGAATCTGATCTTCGTCTGGTGGCTACTCACAGCACTCAGCAGGATGATGTTTCCATATTGTCCGCGTACAAAAGGACCTTTATACTTCTGCAGTTTTACGACGGGGAATTTTTTTTTTCAAGTAGCTTCTCATACTCTAGGTCGAATATTTATTGGTTATATCCGAGATCGCGCGCGGCTCTCACGGCTCCAGTTTAGTTGTAAAAGAATATGTGTCATTGAAATAAAGCGTGACCAACCATAGTTTTCATTTAGCGCGCTAGTGACGATAATACACTAAATCAGTGCTCGTTATAACGAAGTTGAAGTGTAGAGGTATATATTATTCTATACCTAATGCATTGCACGTTTAAAAGTGACCAGTTTCTTCCAAGTTATCGTTAACGATTTAGTAGTGTGGTTATTCAAACAGACTCAGAGGTTATAAGTGATATAATTTATTGGCTTTTCTGTAGTTCAGATAATTATTTTATGGGGCGGATGGATAATTGTGCCGCCCAAAAAGAAGTGATCAAGGAATAATCCCAAAATCAAAACAACAGTAAAGACCAAACAAAAAAGTTCATGAAAGTATTTGAAACACAGTCCACGGTTGTAAAAATTGTGCTTTGATTTCTCTGGCTTCAGTTTAAATTTTGGAAAAGTAAAATTGGAGCCGGAGTTTAATAATTTTTTTCGTTTGGTAGACAGGAGCGGCAACATCAGAAACTAACTCATTCCACCGAAATGAAAACTGCCTTATTGAAATAATTGGAGCGTTTGGGGGTCTTTGAATGACACTGTTTTGTGCGTCATGCATGTCGAGCCGATTATTTTAGAACCGAATTACGTGGCGGATAACGTAAACATAAAACACGCAGGGGCTGCGTAATGCACACATCAGGTGTAACGTTTTAGGCATGCTTTTAGAGTGACACCAAGCGACAACTATTGTCAGCAACACCGAACAAATCGCTTCATCCTAATTTTGGTGACTACCACCACGTTAGACTTGGAAATGTCTTCTCGTGATAAATACTTCGTTGTTAAGTACTTTAACGATAGTTATATGCAAAGAGTATTATAGCAGGATCACAAGTTGAACGCAGTGATGACGGTCAAGCTCATCTACGCTTTTTTATATGGCTGTTGATATTACGGGGAAGAAAGGTAATATCGAATGCAGAATAAGTGCGTTGGCTTGATGGAAGGAAGGAAGGAAGGAAGGAAGGAAGGAAGGAAGGAAGGAAGGAAGGAAGGAAGGATGTAGAAGGAAGGAAGGAAGGAAGGAAGGAAGGAAGGAAGGAAGGAAGGAAGGAAGTAAGGAAGGAAGGAAGGAAGGAAGGAATAATGGAAGGAAGGAAGGAAGGAAGGAAGGAAGGAAGGAAGGAAGGAAGGAAGGAAGGAAGGAAGGAAGGAAGGAAGGAAAGTTAACCTGGCTACAGCCTATTTTGCTTTCCTAAACGTGGGAAAAGAAATATAGTCAAAAAGCAGAACGGAAAGAATGCACAAAAGTTGGATCAGACAGACACATGCAGCGCTGAAGCACTAAACGATCAAATTCAGTGATTGCTGCAGGAGGCGTTTAGTCTATCGTCCGGTGTTTACGTTCGGCGCTCGTTAGAAACGTAGGAGTTCCTTAGTCGCCTTCTGAGCGGACGACAGAAAAAGCCAGCGACACAGAATCCTCTCCTACGAAAATGGCCCCCGAGAGTCCAGGTCTCTTAGTGCTGACGGTAGTTTCTTAAGGCCGAGAAGCGCGGGCGCTCGCATAAAACGCAACGTATTGTCTCCGGCGCGCCGCACGCTTCCCACGCCGCCCTTTGTAACATTCATATTAGTATGAGTAAACATTTGTGAATGCCTACCCCGGCCAGACGCGGAAAAGAACAGTAGCGTCAGATCGTGGAAGGCTTAGTGGAAGGGAAGCTTAGTGGAACCTATATATACACTTATGGTTTGGTAACATAGTCGGGTTCGGCTGGCACTGTTATTATACCAAGAATGTCACTGTCCAGCAAATTCAAAATAGCCAATCCTACAACCTACAGGGTTACAGAACTGTTGGCTTGAACACAGCATTGAGGGAGGGACGTTTGTGGACACTTAACCATTGGGTTCACTATACTGTGCAGAAACGTTGCTCTGGGCATCAGTGTGGCAGACGGAGCCAGAAGATGGAATTTTCACGTAACACGGACGACATTTAAGCCCCGTGCTTCACCTAATTTGGTGCGGATTCCACTTGTCATTCCGCATCTTACTGGCCGTCTACGCGTCTCACGTGTGGCGGCGAAAGAGTCTTCCCGACGCTCACATTTGCGTTTTAAGGTCTTCACAGATGAATGATGCAAGGTCCTTGGTTTTGAAGCTAGAACAGTTTACTCTCACCAGCCGCCCGTTATTTCAGGAAGATTTTCACATTCGACGGAAGATTTTCACAGCCTGAGAGAACCTCAATCAGGAGCCGCAGGCTTTGTGTACTATGACTTTGTGTACCAAGTTTTGAAACCATGACAACCATTAAAGGGCGTGATGGAAATAGCCTGGAAAGGGCCTGCCCTATCGAAGCCCGTATTATAATTTTTGAAGGAAAACACTATAGCGAGACACTCCTTTTCTGTCACCGAATTTTTTGTTAGGCACCCTACAGAGTACGCCTGGTGAACGCAAGGTGGTACACTTGGGTGCTATGCTCCTGTAGCAAAACAGCCCCTTGGACGTACTCACTTGCATCGGTTTCAACAATGAAGCGGTAGTTGAGATCTGGCAAATGCAGGCTTGTGGTGTCGGCGACAGCTTTTGCCAGAGCCTGAAACGCCTGCTCCTCCGAATCCGCCCAAGACCATGTGGTGTCCTTAATTAGCAGATGAAGCAGCCGTGCCAAGTCCGCACACTTTGGAATGATGTACCTGTAAAAGCCCACCATACCTAGGAAGCGCTGCAGACTTTTGACGTTCTCTGGTGTAGGGAACTGTAAGATCGCCTTGAGCTTCGCCTCGTTTGGCCGCACTGAACCCTGGTCCACAACGAGACCCAGGAGCCCGATGCTGCTGGCAGCCAGTTGTACCTTGCGAGGGTTTACTGTGAGGCCTGCATTCTGCATGGGCTGCAACACCGTCCATAAGTGAACAACGTGATCCTCAATGCTGTTTGAAAATCCAACCAAAATATTCACGTAAGCCATCGCGTAGTTCAACTTGGCGTCTCCCAGCACGATGTCCATTATGCGCTGGGAGGTTGCGGGGGAGAGAGAGAAAATGACTTTATTGAATGTTCCTGCGGAGGGAGGGGGCTACGGCCACTCAGGGCCGGCCTCTCCTAGACGAGAGTCAGGTCGTCCCCGAAGCAATGCCTCGCGGGCGTCGGCGCGTTCGGCGCGCGTTGGGTGTGCGGGTGTTGACCCGTCGACCCTCCGACGACGCTTCCCTACGCTTCTTCCCTGCAAGAGCAGCCTCGAGCCGCTGGATAGTCCGTATTTGTATCTCGTGCTCACTCGAGTTCATGGCGAGAGTGGTGTCCTCGGGCATACGCCTTGCGTCGTCTGCCTCTATTAAATGTCTTTCACAGCCCCACATCAGGTGGGCTAGCGTTGCATTTGTTCTCTTGCAGATACTGCACAACACGTTTTCGTAGATGTCGGGGCACACGTGGCGCTCGAGCACCTGGGTGAGCACTGAGTTCGTCTGTAGTTGCCTGTAAAGCACTGCTTCGGCGCGGTTGAGCTTCGGTGGAGGGGGCGGTTTGGTCCGCCTCCCAAGCCGGTACCATTGTAGTATCTCCCCATATGATCAAAGGGGTTCTTGTTCGATGTCGTGGGACCCGTCCGCCGGTGAGGAGCGGGGGGGCGTCTCGCGGTTCGAAAGTTCGCGCGCGGCGGCATCCGCTTCCTCGTTGCGGTTGGGGTGGCGCCGACGGTTGGGGTGGTGCGGTTGGGGTGGCGCCGTTGCGGTTGGGCTGGCGCTGGCGCCGACGCTTGTGTGCGCCGGGAACCAGCGGAGATGGGTGACTTGTGCGGTTGGTGCTCCTCTGGCTGGGCACTGTACTGAGTTCACAACGCCCGCACTCAATAGGTTCACTGCACTTGCACTCACTGTGTTTTTGGCGTAGTTTGCGATAGCCGAGCGCGATATCTCTGAGCACTGTAGTACAGTGCGGGTGTGACAGCGCGAGCGCGATGGCAACCTCCTCTGCCTGCGTGCCAGAAGGAGCACGAACACTGTTGCGGGGATTCGTCAAACCGAACGGCAGTGTGACAAATTAAATCAGCCCTCTGCTGCAAGTGATTGCTGTTTACTTGATATCCTTTTCAGCTACAGGAATCTGTGGTAATCCTCTACTACAGTCGAGTGCGTGAATATTTTTGCCGAGCCTAGCGCGTAGGTAACCCTACCGATAGATGGAAAGAGGTAGGAGTCTTCAGTGGGTATCGCGTTTAGCGTCTGTAGTCTACGCACATGCTGAAATTGCCTTCTTTTTTAGCTGCAAACAGAATTGGAAATGCCCAAGGGCGTTCTGATGGCCTCGCTGCTACCGTATTCACCGCTTCTAGTAGGTCTCCATCCCGCTTTGGTGGTTTGTGGATGCTCAAGGGCCTCGGGCTGAAGGGAAGTTGACGTGCATCTCCAGTCTCGGTCTGGGTTTTTCCGAAATGTTCACCGTCCCAGGAGACTCAGTGAACATGGCTGCAAAGGGCTGTAGAACTGCTGCCAGCCGCGATTGTAACTACGGGGTTCCTGAAAACGACTGCAAGATTGCTTGCAACCCGTTTTCAACCTTGTAGCACGGGCCCTCTGCCGTCAACAACTCTGGCAGCGATTTGGATTTTCTATCTGCGAAGCTGTTTAGCGGTGTTTTGGGGCTGACTGGTAATTTCTACAATTCACGTCAAGCGCTAGCCCTGTCCTGGCTGTGAAATCGCGACCCAAGATGGCTGGACAGTAAAGACAATGGAGGCGCAAAAAACGTTGCCTGTGTTTGCGGCCATCAGCGATTACAATCAGCCTCGCTGCTGATGTTACCCCCACAACCTAGTCTGCTGATACTGGAGCTTGCGTGCCAAAATTTGTTCTTCCTCCCGGAGCACTGTTCTCCCACAAAATCTCCAAACATGGAAACCGCTGCTCCAGTCTCCAGTAGGGCAGGTACCCTCACACACGCTAGCTTTACGGTAATTAAAGGTTCATTTTCCACGCTTGCACTCTGTTCTCGCAGAGCGGACGGCCAGGAGCTCAACATGCGCTGATTGTTTTTCCCTTGAGGCCCCAGCGGTGCGTTGTGCCCTAAGCCATCACCTTTCATGCCCGTCTTTTTTGCATGTGGCGAGCTCAAATGTAGTTGGTCTGGAATGCTTGCTCTGGGTCAGCCTCCGCCGTCTGTGTCAAATTTTCTGCGAAGGTTTCAGGGGCTTTGGTGGTAGCAGGTCCGTGCACTGCTGAGACCCCAGGTGCGTACACTTGTTTATACCGCAAAGAGATGAGGCTTGCCGCAGTCTTGAGCTGCGTCTCTGACTCGGTCACGCACAAATTTCTGCACAGCGTACTCCTGGGTTGTAGGAAGGCCTAAATACAAGTGGGCTGTCCTCTGCGCCCGCTGGCTGCATGGTGATAGAGCTAGGTAGCGTTTCTTGGCTTGCCAAGGTAATGGGCTGTAGTGCTCCGTCTGGTAAACAGCACCTCGTCACTTAGTGGTGTCGGTCCACTCAGGTGATGCGTTCAGGAATACTTTGTTGACGTCAGCAGAGATTGATAGGCAAGGGTTAGCCAACTCCTCCACTTTTGGCGCTACGTGCCCGCGGTCAGCCTGACCAAAAGGCACCTCCCTTAAAGGCTCCTGATCGCTGGGGTAAGTCACCGCTTGAAATTCATCTCCCGTGGTTGCGCTGCACCACTGAGGTGCGTCAGCGTGGCAACAATCTCGCCCGGTGGCGCTGCCCCGCTTTGAAGGATTGGTGCAGAAAACTCTCTCTCTCGTTCGCGCCGTATTTATGGGGCGAGTTTGCCTGTACGGCTTTTTCTCGGTGGCACCACAGAGCTTGGGACAGCCGTGGCTGCATTTCACCCGCGATTCCTCGGTTGCCGAAAAGCCCTTCGATGTTTGCCACTTTTGGCTGGCCGCTCTCATTGCTGGGGTAGCAAGTCGTCGGTGCTCGAGTCAATGAACAGAGACTGCTCAGAGGGCCGGGGCCTTGCCGTTGTGCCAAGATGCCTCGGCCGGCTGGTTCGTCCTGCCATGTGGAGGGCGTTTTGCCGCACAGGATTGCTCCAAACACGTCTCTCTAGGAGGAGGCGGCTTGTAATTTTGTGGTGCCTGCATGGAAGCTTCAATGGCCAAAGCATGTTGAGCAAGGTCGGCTAAGCCCGAGAGCTTCCGTAAGCTGGAGTATGAGCGGAATCTGATAGAGCTTTGGAAAATAACCCTGCAGACCTTTTCCAGTTCGGGCACTTCCGGTTCCGCGTGCTCGTACAAGCCCTGTATTGAACGTACATATCTCAGCAGCCTTTCGGTCTCACCTTGAGTACGTGCGCGCAGTTAATCCTCGATCGGGTTTTTGAATCCGGGGGGCAGGAGCTCTTGCTTGAAGCACCTCGTAAAGTCCTGCATGTTTTGAAATGGCCTGTGATGTCGTCTCCAAGCCGCTGCTGAGGAGCGCAACGCCACTGGCAGGATCCTGGTAATCAGAGTTTCATCCGAAATAGCCATGGCCGGTTGGTAATCGGACAGTTCGCAAAGAAAGTCAAATACAAGTTTTTTGGAATAACCTGTGTACGTTGCTATGGCCAAATTTAACTGCAGCGACACGCTGCAGTGACACCTTCAAACGTTGGTGTCTGGCACCCAGGCAAACGATTGCTCGGCGCTGTTCAGTTTTGGTTCCTCGAGCGCAAGAAGCTGCTTTTCGAACTCGCTCTTTATTTTGAGAAACTGCGCCATCAATTAGATTATTGGCTGAGTGCTGTCTGATACCGGTAACATCTGCGCAGTACCATCAGAGTACAGTGCTGGTGCACGTTGGTTGGGGGGGGGGTGAATGGGATTCGGCCATCGTTGCACGTCAAACTAGTAATCATCGTAATGTTTGACCAGCCGTGATTGCCTGAAGTTCATAACCTAGCCCAGAAGGCAACGTTGCGTCCATAGAGGCAGTTTGAAATCAGCCTTAAGCGCACGCCTTGGTGGCGAGTCGCTCACACGATTCGTTGTGTTGGCTGCAATCGAATGAACGGCTGCGTAGTCCGCTGTGGCCATCCCACGTGCGGTAGATGGCTGCTGCTGGGGATGGAGGGAGTGCGTACAGTTGGCACGGCAGGTTTCTGGCGGACCTCCTCCCACGACAGCACCTCTGCAGCATGCAGGTTGCAGGGGGTTGCAGCATGCAGGTTGCAGGTTGCAGCAGGCCTGGCGTTAAACGTCAAGACAAAACAGAACCGATAGCTCCCATACCCATCCTAAGTGGACGTACTCACCGCGGGGCGAGTCAGCGGTCGAAAACAAAAACCGCGTTGGGTGCCAGTGAAGGGACCTTCTTTATGTGCGAAGGGTTCGTGACCCTCATCCCGCCCGACGAAATGACGCCGACAGGAAACAGGAATCACCGGTTTATTATGGCACGGCTAAAGAAAAATGACGTGACTAGAAACACCAGCTGGTAAGGGTTGCGTCCTGGGCACGTTGGTACTCCATTGTTAAATAAAATGATTGCGCTAAAAAGGGACACGGGCGGAGTGAGGACAGACACACACGGCGTGTGTCTGTCCTTACTCCGTCCGTATCCTTTTTTAGCGCAATCATTTTATTTAACCAGCTCGTAACACATACGGTCATGTAAACAACTCGACACTGAAAAACGCACTGCACTGATTGCGCAGAAAAATAGTACAACGCTTTGCTCTACACTCACGACAACGCTCCAGTCGTTGTACCAATCCACTTCGTGTGCGCCCACCCCGTGGGACGGTTAGTCCGAGTTGGCCAGGGGCCGTCGGGCCGGTTTTCTGCATCTTGCTGCTTCAATCCTGCTTCTGCTGCTGCCGAGCTGTTCCATCCAACTCCCACCGACCGCACCCGTGAGAACAGTCTCTATACCAAACGGGGCCGTTGTGCGCATGTTCAGGTCTTGGTACGCACCATACGTGTTCGTTGTCGGCTAACTGTTAATCGCATACACACGCACAAGCACATTACGCACTGACCTCACTATCGGTGCTCGACGTGCGCTCGCTGCGCTGTAATCACCATACGCAGGCGCAAGCAGGGGCTGCGTCCCTAGAGTACCTGCGGTGTTGTGATTTGTCTTATAGAAATTGACACAGTTATATGTACATTACCTTAGACTTCACGTTTTGTCGTTTGTTGTTGTAGGAAAGCTGAACTGGGAAAGCATTTTTACTTATTCCACACGCCCTTGCTCCTAAAGATATTATTCATCGTAGCATATGTGTCTCAAATCTTACAAAAAATATAAAAATAATTTAGGACGTACATCTAATAAAGGTATAGGTACATCTACAGGTATATCTAGAGGTGCATCTACGTCTACTCTCAGCCTACGTTTACACGTTGTTCAAAAGGTGTATGTGTTACAAAGACCCTCCGATCCCTGTTCACCAACGAAAGTGTGCACTGCAATCCAAGTCCAAGCCCAGCAAGACCAATTGAATGGTAATAACTTGTATGATTAATTGGCGTATTTGTGGGGGGTTGTGGCCGTTACTACACCAGGGTGGCCATCCTGCTCTGGTGTGGGAGTGCATTGCCGGCAATGGTCACCGGGGTCAGGCCGCAACCCAAGCCCCTTTGTGCAATTCCATCAATACGCCGTTTTTTTTCCGGTGGGAATTGTCCGGCACCGGGATCGAACCACGGTTCTTCTGCACGCGAGGCAAATGCTCTACACCTATGCCATCGCTGACCACCGTATGGTAAGATGTCGAATTAGGCTAGATCTGAGGAGGGACCGCAACAAGGGAGTACGAAAGAAGCCGATAAATGAGCTAACAGTAAGACGTAAAGTAGAAGAATTCAGGAACGCGTTGCAGAACCGATATTCAGCTCTTAACGAGGAAGCCGAGTTTACGACACAGGAAGCCAGCGACAACCTTACACGTATTATCACGGAGTGTGCAGTAGATGTCGGGGGCACTATGGCTAGACAGGATACTGGGAAACTTTCACAGGAGACAAAAGATCTAATTAGGGAACGGCAAACCATGACAATCTCTACCGCAGCTGATAGAATACAACTATCGGAGCTTTCGAAGTTAATCAATAAGCGTAAGACAGCTGACATACGGAAGTATAATGTGGAGAGGATCGAATACGCTGTAAAGAACGGAGGTAGCCTGAAAGCTGTGAAAAGGCGTCTGGGCGTGGGTAAAAATCAGATGTATGCACTGAAACATAAGCAAGGCAATGTCATCACAAATAGGGATAAAATTGTTACAGTGGCCGAGGAGTTCTACAGGGATCTGTACAGTAGCCGGGACATTCAGGATAATTCCGAACGACACAGTAACTCAGAGGAGATAGACATCCCACAAGTAACGACCGAAGAAGTAAGGAAGGCTTTGAAAGAAATGAAAGGGGGCAAAGCACCTGTTCAGGATCAGATAACAGCAGACCTCTTAAAGGATGGCGGAGAAATTGTACTTGAAAAACTGGCAAACGTGTATACGCAATGCCTAATGACCGCAATGGTACCGGAATCTTGGAAGAACGCGAACATCATCCTGATCCATAAGAAAGGTGACATGAAGCACTTGAAAAAATTACAGGCCGATCACCTTACTGTCAGTCGTCTACAAGGTACTTACCAAGGTAATCGCTAACAGAAGTTCTGCAACCTTAGACTTCAGTCAACCTACAGAACAAGCAGGGTTTCGTAAAGGTTATTCAACAATGTACCATATTCACACGATCAATCAGGTGATAGAGAAGTGCGCTGAGTATACGGAACCCCTATATATAGCCTTCATAGATTATGAGAAAGCATTTGACTCGATCGAAACCCTAGCAGTCGTTCAGGCATTACGGAACCAGGGGGTAGATGAGCATTATGTAAGAATACTAGAGGATATCTGCAATGGGTCCACAGCTACCATCATCCTCCTTAAGGAGACCAGTAAAATACATATAAGGAAGAGTGTCAGACAAGGAGACACAATCTCTCCATTGTTATTCACAGCATGTTTAAAAGAAGTATTCAGAACGCTGGATTGGGAACAGGTGGGAGTAAGGGTTAATGGAGAATACCTCAGCAACCTCAGATTAGCGGATGACATTGCCTTGCTAAGTAACTCGGGGGACGAATTTCAAAGCACACTTTCTGCACTGGACGAACAGAGTAGAACCGCGGGCCTGAAAATTAATATGCAGAAAACTAAAGTAAGGATCAATAACCTCGGGACAGCACAGCGGTTTGAGATAGGTGGCGAGGCAGTGGAAGTGGTAAGCGAATATATCTACTTAGGCCAAGTTGTGACCGCATATCCCAACCATGAGGCAGAGATAATTAGAAGGATCAGAATGGGGTTGGGTGCTAATGGAAAGCATTCGCAGATAATGAATAGCAGCCTACCATTGTCGCTGAAGAAGAAACTGTATGACAGCTGCATCTTACCGGTACTAACCTACGGGGCAGAAACTTGGAGGCTCACTAAGAGGGTTCAACTTAAATTGAGAATGACTCACTTGGCAATGGAGCCTAAATGATAGGTGTAACATTAACTGACAAGAAGAGAGCGGAGTGGGTCAGGGAACAAGCACGTGGTAAGGACATATTAGTAGAGATTAAGAAGAAGAAATGGACGTGGGCAGGGCATGTAATGCGAAGGCAAGATAACCGCTGGTCATTAGGGTTAACCGAGTGGATCCCTAGAGAAGGCAATCGTTGCAGGGGGCGGCAGAAAGTTAGATAGGCAGAGGAGAATAAGAAGTTTGCGGGGATATATTGGTCACATTTGGCACAGGACCGAGGGAATTGGAGAATAATGGGAGAGGCCTTTGCCCTGCAGTGTACGTAGATAGGCTGATGATGGTGATGATGATGATCTTGTAGGAAAGAAGCCGTAGACTGGGTTATGCGCTGTGGCTCTCCTACATTTATTGTTGGTGTGCAAGCGCCGGCGGGAATTGGAAATCGGCGATGGCGTACGACCGCCCGTGGAGCGCAGTTGTGTTCGATCTCTCATTTCGGGTGTCCCTGCTTACGCTGGCCAGGCACCGCTGATGATAATTTTGAAAGGATGCGGATGGTGATGATAGTAGCGCTAAATGGAGATTGTGTTGCCGCCGCTACAGCGCCCCTCCCCCTCCACCCAGCGCGGAGCACTTTATGATAATTGTATGTCTGATGCGCTGTGCGCGAAAAAGACTATTTACAGGTATGAACTACACAAGCAGTTATGGAGGTTTCTCCACGTTCGAGTTTAAACAGTAAGCCGTCCTGGTCGGTCGGGTCAAAACTTGCTTGGTAACAGCGCAAATAAAACAGGACACAAAAGGAAGAAGGAACGGACACAGCGCTGTCCGTTCCTTCTTCTTTTTGTGTCCTGTTTTATTTGCGCTGTTACCAAGCAAGACAATGTACCAACTCGCCCAGTCGTCTGTTTTGGTTCGGGGCAAAACGTCCGGGGTGTAGACTGACCACCGGCGCTCTAGCTTGGGAGTGGCCTAGGCGACGCGGACTGAAACGTACGTCTTGTGATAAGAAATCGAAGAGGTGCACCCAGAGGCAGAAGAGAGGTCGGAAAAGCTCGGGTGCATCGTGGGGTCCACAAAGCTGTCTCAGGAACTGGGCGAACAAAGTTTGCGTGCGTGTAACGGCTCCGTTGTGCAGGCACCTTTGTGGTTACGCGGGGCACGATAACGGGAAGCATGTGAAGGGCAAAGGGTCATCCGTAGTCGCCTAAGAGTAGAAGACTGGTGATGTGACATGAACATTCGTGGTTTCTTTGTCCGGTGACTCATCTTACGTCTGAAGGAACATGAGCCTGAAGCACGTAGACGGGTGACCAGTGTCTGTCGGACGTGGCGCTGCTGTTGCCGATGGTGGAGAGCCAGAAGTTTGCTCAGCAGTGCTCGCGACGCCGGCAAAGTTGTGAAAGCGGCTGGGTGATGGAGAACGACGACTCCGCAGTGAGGTGCACAATGTTTGTGTGTTCGCTTGCCGCTGTGGCGTCTCCGAGCAGAAGACGTGGCGTCGTTTCGCGAAGGAGCAGGCGAGAGTGTGGTTTGGTATTTGCGAGCGGTATCGGAGCCTCCAAAGTTTTGCACCAGTAGTGGTATGGTCACGTGTGCTCGTTCAGAGTTCTCCAGCTGACTCAGTTCCTGACTGGCCAGCAGGTCACTCCGAGGGATGGCAGTTTCGTTCATAATGTCGTTGCGACTGAGGAAGTCTTGTGGGGGAGACTCATGCTTCTCCTTTGTTTTCGCCGAGACAGGACGCGCAAAGTCACAACAACAGAATGTGCGTGCTCGATGTGTATTTTTCCGGTGACCCACAGTGCCTGCCCTGGAGGCTCGCTTTGAGAGGGCAGAGTTACGGTGGACTGGTCGTGGGGTGATGTCGGCAGCCGAAGAGGAAGTGTGGTCGCCGACTCGATATTGCGTGGCTCGCCGGCGATTTCGCGTGGAGTGACAAAAGGGGGCGAGGCGGGTGGTGGTCGGTGGACGTCAGCGATGTTTTCGGGTGCCAGTCCCGTCGGGTGTAGGTGTAGCTGCCGCTCTGGAGGTGGAGTTCAGGGGTGCTGCACTAGTGGATGGAAACGACACCGCTGGTGCAGAACGTACGATGTGTGGCGGCGAAGCGTGCGCGGACTGCGCGGGTACCTTATCTGCCACAGGCCGAAAGCAGTCGCCTCCGAAGCGGTGGTGTGCGAGCAGGGCTGCACGAAGGTCATCGTGGGGGGTTTCGCTTGGCGTTGGGAGGGCTAGTACGCAGCAGAGCTCTAGCGGGAGCGTCTCCCGGAGGATGGAGTATTTGAGCGGCTGAATGGTGACGTAATTCAGCGAGAAGGTGGCCTCAAGTTTGAAAAACCAACCCCTGAGGTGGTGCGCGTCGAACACCGGTATCGGCGGGTCTCCCCACGTCGCTATATCGGTGTGCCGCTGGCCGTGTAGCGTATTCGGGATTAGGTTTGGACCATATCCCGAGGTGGCCCAGGCCGACCACACCCCCTTCAAACAGCGACGTCCCAGCGTGACGTCACTTTCTCTTCGAGCGCGACTTCATGCGACGTGAATTTTTTTTCTCATTTTGGGCGGCGGTCGATGGCTTCGCTCCGTACGCGAAGCTGGGGCTGCGGCACTGGGGAGCTGGCGCACATTTAGTAGAAGTTAAAGGCCCAACAGCATGCAGCGTACATTCGGCGTTTTCTCGCGTGGCAACGCGAGCTGACGCCCGAGCAACGCCGAATGTCTACGCTCGCCAGATATCAGCGTTGACGCAGCGCGAGAAAGCAGCGGAAAGGGGGCCATCTGGCGCAATCTGGCGTACACAAATGCGACCGGTGCAACTTCTCGATCGCGAGTGAAACATGCCGTGTATCAGCGAGAGTGCGTCAAGCGCGTTCGGAAACTCGATCGCCATTCACTTCAATCGCGATTGAAAGGGCCCGTGTCTGCGCGTTGCCGCCGAACGACGCTCGCGCGACGCGTGATTTCATGTCCATGTGGTTTGGACTTTAACCTTTTCGTACCTATACGTTCCCAAAAGCACTCAAAGACAAAAGTTTGTTTTGGTTTTTTGTTGTCGCACTGCTTCGCCGAGGTCGATGGTTTCGGCCCGTGCGCGAGCATGACGTACGTGCTGGGAAGCTTCAAGCACGAAGTATACCTTTGCATACCTGTTCTCTCTTCTCACTCTCCGCCATCTCTTGCGAGCCTGCAGACGCTCGTCTTCTATCCTGTTCCTAGTTAAGCTAGCGCTGGGCGCGCTGCTCTAAGTGCGCGCGCAGGCGGACGCTTTTTCACGTACATGTGGTCATTGTTTACGCTCCTGAAAGCGAACACTCCATCATTACAATGAAGACGAAAATGTTTTTTTGATCTTGGGTGGTCTTTTGGATTCCGTACCGAAGCGCAGAACGTTTGCTCCCAATCGGTCGAAAGCACACGCGTACGTCGGTCGCTCATCGGCTGTTAACATCAGCGAGCGTGTTGATCCCTTTTTATAAATGTGTCATTAGCGTCAAATCTGAACACCATAAGATAGAATGATGAACGAAGACGCACTTAGCAGAACTTTACTTGCTACTTGATTTAACCTTGATGTTATGTACCGACTGCAGCATCATGGGTGTTGAAAGTGTGAGCAAAGCAAATTTCGTGGCTGCCTTGACACTGGGGGTACCATCGAATGTCACTTGCAGGTTAAACCGCAAGGCACTCTGGCCCCCTTTGTTTAGCTTGAAAAAGAAAAGAAAAGCCGGTGAAACCCTCATTGCAAAAAAATGAGGTTTCGCCAACATTCGAACCATGGACTTTCACAACAAAACGACAGAACATAAGCGCGCAACCACTCGACCACGCCAGGAGAAGACGCGGGTCTCCAGAATTTGGTACCCTAACAGAGGCTGCCAACGAATATTGTCGAGGGATTTGCTTTAGTCATGTTTGAGAGATTTGAGCCGTGGTAACGCTTGTTTCTTACGCACCTATCTTGGATCCGAGGGCAGTTATGCGATTACTACAAGCGATGCAACCACAGCCCCCCTTATTTCAGTGAAGATAAGCTATCGCAAAACCTCGGTCTTCCCTACGAAAGCCACTATAGCAACGAATAGAATGGCATGCGCCGCTAGCATGATGGCGTTGATAAGGCTTGGTCATCACGCACCAATCTTGCAGCCACGCCCCATCATGCTAATACTACAAGCGACGTAGCCAGAGCTCCCTTATTTACCTCAAAAAAAGCTATCGAAAATACCCGATCTCCCGAATGAAAACCAAACAAGCCACAAATGAATGAGCGCTTTCGAAGAGAAATAGCTTGCAATCTGTCTTAATTCAGCCGATAACCACAAGTTAAAAATAAATTGATTCTCTTCTGCTGAAAGGAATGCCCCTAACGCACGAGAAGGACGTGAAACCCGACCGCCGCTGCCAGCTTTCCTCTGCTTTCTCGCGCTGCGTCGACGGATATCTGGCGAGCGTAGACATCAGCGTTGCTCGCTCGTCAGCTCGCGTCGCCACGCGAGAAAACGCGGAAAGTACGCAACATATGGTTGGGCCTTTAACTTCTACTAAATGTGCGTCAGCTCCCAAGCGCCTCAGCCCCAGCCTCGCGCACGGATCGAAACCATCGGCCGCCACCCAAAACAAGAAAAAAAATCCACGTCGCATGATGTAGCGCACGAAGAGAAAGTGACGTCATGCTGGGCTGTCGCCGTTTAAAGGGGGTGTGGTAGGCCTGGGCCCCTACGGGATATGGTTTCGGAATACGCGACCGGGTATCAGGCGCAGAACCTCCGAGTAACCAACTGCAGAGCGCATGCCACAGAGGCGTTGAAAGAGAGACGACCAGACTACGTACCAAGGCTTGTTTATTTGGAACTCCGTGGGGTCTCTATCTACTGATGCAAGGGGCGCGTCAGCCCTCCGGCGGCTGAGCGCACTCGTCCTACGTCACGCTGCTACCGCTGGCACTGTGGCTTTCCGCTACAAACTCGTTACTTTATGGCAGGAAATAGGTCGTAAATATATCCTGAGCGTAATTATTTTCTAGAATTTTTAGTAACGGCGAGGTTCCGGTGACGTCTGCGCCTGTTTTTAAAAAAAGATCTGCAGCAGTCCATTTAGGCCTGCTGTACATACCTTACAGTGATCAGGCATTGTTCTCTGTTCGCATCTGAGCAGCGCAGCCTGCAGTCTCGTAAAGTTGAGAGTGACATCAGCGCTTCGCTAATTATGATATTTCACGTTAGCGCAGTTTGCTACATAATGCCATGGCTATACTTCTGCGCGAGAACCCCACCTGTTATTCCACCTCCTGATTACAACCAGGCACCTGTTGACGGATTCAAGGTACGGCTGGCATGCGAAAGTTCTAGAAAACCGTGATAACACTCCCTGGCCGCATTTGCTTTATAAGTAAACTTTGTCCATGCGGTTTGTAAGGGAACACCAAAGACATGATGACTTTTTTTTTTGAAGTGGGAGACTGCACTGTTCAATGTGGTTCCCGCTTTTGTTCGACGGTAACCTATAGTTCTTTAGTTAAAGAGCTCTCATTCTCCTCTCGGCCTTCACTACAATTTTTGCGTACCGCAGAAAATGTATAATGCAGTGCGAAGACTTACCGTCTGAAAAGTTATTCGGGGTGCTTCAGCCAAGAGAATACTACAGACAAGGAGGAGCACTAGCAGCTACTTACACTAGGAACGCAATGCCGAAAACATCTTTTGTTCTATTGCGCCAAAAATTGAATATTGAACGGATGCCATAGCAGTTAAATTAGAAAAGAGAGTGATAGGAAACAAGTGATTCGGATACATTCTATGAGGGGTCTTATTAATACGCAACCTTTTCAGCGAAATTGGAAAAGAACCCATTTTTTTGTGGTGGCAACAAAATAATCAGCATAATAACATTGAAGTCCTGCGTGTTGAAAGTCACACGCTCATGACAAGTTAATATATTTTTTTCTATTTACAGCTTCCCTTTAAACTCAATAAACGTTTTGCCACACACAGCCCCTGCACCAGTGTTTGTTGCAAAAAACACTTCGACAAGCTACACATATATTTTTCTTTTTTCTCGAGCAACTCATTGTAGGGTGGAAATGTATGCTGTGTTTTTGACGGCTTTCATATTTTAAGCATTTTCTGCGTATCACGCTTTTTTTGTAGAAGCGATTGATTTGTTTAGTTTCGCTGAGGTGAAATCTTCCGATTAAGGTCGGCATGTCCCTATGTACACTTTATTCTCTTGTTACATATGTTATAGGGATAGCCGCCCATGATAACAGCAAAACAATAAAAATATTCGATCCCTATATTGCGCTACTAGTTCTTAATTACATTACTATTCCAGCAGTTGAAGGAGAAGAAGGGGTACTATTGGATTACAGTTGCATACAATATTTCTCCAAAATGTAAGACAATTTTCTGTTGGCTGTCCACAATTTGCTTGTAGAAAAGCTTAACACGAATGGGGGTTCTTGCCTAAACGCGCTCTCTTATTCTATCTGTTGTACAAATTTCCCGTTGGCTGTCCCGAATTCGCTTGTAGGAAACCTTAACACGAATGCTGGTTCTTCACCAGACAAGCTCTTATATTCTATCTTTTGCTCATATTAGTTGAGGTCTTATAGTAGAATAGGCATGTTTCAAAATTTAAATTCAGTTAATGCCGGCGTGAAAACAAGCCAGAATAACTACGCAAGTGTTATGAAACAGCAATTGGATTCAAACGTGAAACATATCCTGCATCGTATGTTACAGAAACAATAGGGTATACTGTTAGGGTAATACTTTATATGAATTTTGTAATATTTGCATTTATTAAATGTCAGGTTGTACGTAAGCCGAGGAAAGCAATACTGTAGGGCAACAAACCGAATATGGAATGCATTTGAATATATATGCTGCATTCCCGCAGATATTTTGCCGAATTTTCAAACGATGAACCAAATGCCATTTCGGGAGCATTTACAGGCTCTTGTAATACAGCAAGGCTTGGGAGTGGGCTAGTTGGTGTTTTAACATCTTGAAGGCAGCGGCCCTCTGCGCTTCAAGATCTTGTAATACATGCTCACTTTGAAACACCGCATGCATCAAATAAAGTGGTGCAGGCTTAAGCTGTTCTATGTGTGGTGGTGAGATACGACATGGCTTTCCGAAACCATATTTCCATTCTAATCGAGATGGAAAGCCAAAACAAATGTGCTCTTCTCGCAAAAAAAACAAAGTATTTACTCAGTGCGTACTTCGAGAACTGTACGCTCCAATAAAGACATGAGCTATAACAGCAATAATGCAAGAAGGTTGGGCGTATGTAACGACATATTTATTCTAACCGCGTTCTTTCTCTTCCGTCCCATAAATTACTTCAGCCTTCCCTCCTTATAGCTTAGAATCGAGATATACCCACATATTAATAAATTTAGTAATAGGTAAATTGAATTTTGCAGGCATCCTTCTCCTGCCCTCATGCCAAACTTGAAACGACTCAATTAGAGGCATGGAGGCTATAAAAGCGCCTCGTATGGTTTGCTGATTGCATTGTGGTATAGCATGAACCAGTAAGTTGCAATGCGTTAAGCAGTTGACGTTACATATTTCACAAATCAGTGGAATGGGTGAGTTTTTTCGCAGTATGAGTACGAGCGGGACCTCGAGGGCATCTGCAGTGGCGTTGTCAAAGATATAAAAATTTCAAGCACTAAACAAACGAAGGAGGTATTCCCAAATTTCCAGTTAGGTGAAAGCAAGGGCGTGACCGCAATGTTCCAGGTTGTTGCAAAGGATGAAGGCAATGGACATGCTATAAAGTTGGTGTGACATATTGGAGCGGATATGCTATTTATTTCAATACATGCGTGTCTCTTCCTGCCCACGATCTATATAAAAATATGACACCCAGGATGTGACATACGTTTGCAAAATATGTGTTGGTACTGTATAGGAAACGTGAATTGCGAAATAACGCGCAAGTCACTTGAAATTTTTAAACAATTTTGCTGTTACACAAACTTAACATTCCCAGGGCCGAGCTCGTTGAAACTGTTTTAAAAAATCGTGCTAGTCTTAAACAATGGCAGCAAAACATGGAGCATTTTGAGAAACTTCAGTTTATATCGTTTAGAAATTTAAGGCCCTGAACACCACCACAGAGAAAATACATTTGTAAAACCAGATATTACACCTCGTGTACATAATGTTGGCTGATTGTGATTCCTGATACAGAGCTGCACACAAACAGTGACGGAAAGTCCTTTTCGTTGTATCGCCCAACACAAAAGCATTGTAGACCGTAAATGCCTCGTGTGAGCATATCGTAGAACGGAAGGTGATCTGATGCATTCTTCGCCTTCCTTTGCGATTTCAGCTGCATCGATGGTATCACGTGTTATTACATATATATGAGCGAAAATGCTTATCGGTAAAACCGTGAAACATTCGCCCACACATCATATAAAGACTCGACACATTGTTATAGGTCTTCTTGGCGGCGCGCACCATCTGCATGAGTGAAGGACAAAAGGCGCATTCATAGCCATGCTCGCGTCTCCGTTTGTAGCGCAGTGGGAAGAGCGCCACGTACCTCCTGTTTCGGCCAGATAGTCGTTGGATCGAAACCGGGTCAATGGCACTCGACACGTTCTTATAGGTCTTCTTGACGGCACGCTGCTTCTGAATGAGTGAAGGACATAAGGCGCTTTCGTAGCCATGCTCGCGTACCGCTTTGTAGCGCAGTGGGAATTGCACCACGTACCTCCCGTCGCGGCCAGAGAGCCGTGGGATCGAAACCGGGCGCCGCCGCGTGAAGACCACCACTCCTCGCTCGCAATGCTTGAGACTTCCCACCGCTCCGTTGACAAGCCCGTCGACGACGTCGATATTTGTGGTGATTATTTAGGGCTTTTTAGGGACGATGAGAATCTCCATGGGTAAGTTGGCAAATTCCGTGTGTGATATTTAGCCATCTTGGCCGTCGCCTTCTCCAGAGCGTCTTGTGTGTTTACCCCCGCTACATGTCTTGAGCTCGCAGGCGACGAAGGACAACCTCTTCTTCTTCCTCTCCTCCTTATTGGGTAGCAAAGAACGCGTTCAACTATTTGACCTCTTCGGCCAATCTTTGCTTGGGCAATCCATAGGGGGATCCTGCCACAATCATCATCATGCTGCCGTGTATGGCAGCAACGAGGGACGGGACAGGGCCCCAGGAAGAGGAGCTTCGCCCCTAAAACTATGCCACACATCCTAAACAAAAAGTAGCAGCCCATATGGGTGGATGTCGGACAATGCAAGCTTAGAAGCCCTTTGAGACCGCTTTCACATTGATGTGGTGTCCCCGCAGGTTGTTGTTAAGGCATCGGCCCGTTTCCCGACCCCATCCTCAACACTGCTTAGGGGAATCTTGTAGATTAACCCTTCAACACATATAACAAATGTTGTGCGCCGTTTTGTCCGGTCAAAGGGGCTCCCCTTGAGAGGTTGGCGTATTTTAATTGCCCACGTTATCGCGCTATGAATTGTCTACAAACCTGAACCTTTAGTCTTTTATTCTTATGAAGAAGACAGTTTATATTTCCTGAACATACTTATAACCTATGCCCAAAATCGCGTTTTTTGTATCTGTAATCATATGTGTGTGTGTGTGTAAGAGCCGCTCCCTAAATTCACACCTGGGCACTTCAAATGAGCAGGGGAGGCATATCCATGTGAAAGATTGCATCCAGAGTAGAAATATCGCGTGGTCGCTTTGCAAAGCAATGCTTTTGCAATTAGGCTGTATATAAGCACCCGGATAATCGAATCGGTTACCACGTTCGTGTTCGAGGGGCTAGAGCGGCCGATTAGTACGAAAAAACATTATCAGCAAAAAAGAGCGAATAAAGAGGTGATTATGCAACTCACGTGCAGGATGAAAGCCTGGATAAAGAGTGCAGGATCCCACTTCTCCGCCCAAACCCTCTATCTAGCCAAAAAACACCCAGGTTGTAAATGTTAGGGAACAAAAACAACCACGGCCAAGGCCGGCCATTCAGAGCAACTGTGCTGTCACGCATGAATTTATATCGTGTACCGAATTTGCCTGTCTTGTGGGAAGATCTACGTGCCCCAGATGGGGTGCTGCTTCAGTATGCGTTTAACAAAGCACAGATTGACCAAAAGCGTGTACGTGTACAAATTTTCCACGTTGTACAAAGAGAGCGGATGGGTGCCACTACTCTCACTGAACTTGTCTGCTGTGAGAAACAACGTATTTCTATACTTGACACGTACAATCGAGTGGTAAATTTTTTGTTCATAAAAAAGGGCTCCCTTCATCGCTGCGTGCTTACCTCCAAGGTGTTCAATTAGGTGATACAGTGGCGTTTGCGTTAATATTAGGCCACCGCACAATTTTTAATTTTTACAACTTCTATATTATCGTTTCTGTTAACTTACACGTGCAATTCAAATCAAGGGTTTAAGATTCCAGACCCCCGGCACGACGCAAGTTTCACTAAGGCGTGTTGCAAACACCTTTATTGCAGTACGCGGACAATAGGAGATTTGCCAGACAAAATTTCGATTTGTGATTTTATAGGAACCTCCATTCAGGCAGGGATTTCAAAGCCACGTACATTTGTGAATGCCCTCTTTTCTTGAGGATACGGATGTATCTGTGTGCTAAGTTGTCTTAACGGAAAGAAAAAAAGGGAACTAAGGGTTGAAAGCAATAACCAGAGGACACAAGCAGTTCTGCAATTGAACGCTTGCAATTTCGCAACCAGTGCATAAGGAGTGCGTCGGTGTTCTTGTCAATTTTTTGAACGACCTCATTGCCCTGAAATTTTGTGTTGCATGTTTCTTACTGAAAATCAATAGAAAGTATAGGTATTGCTTGTATACCGTTTACACACCAGAACTTTCTAAAATATTTGCACGCAGGCAATGGGCAAGCTTCCAGAGGCTGTAGCGGCCTACACGTCGAGCGACTGTCCGTATTATACTTGTCTAAATGCTACGCGAACTCGGTACAACGAGGAGACCAGAGAGGTGTCGTACAAGTGGAACTTCGTGGGTCCGAAGGGCACAATGGCGTGAGTACATAAAACAAGTGGCCGTTGAAAGTGCTTAGTATATGTGACTGTTGGGCCCCAGATGCTAAATGTTTTAAGGGGACGGAATGTCTCTAAATAGGTACAAGAATGAACGGGACCAACGGTGCCACTGCTCGACACTACCGACCCGGTACATAGTATAGGAGTAGTGATCTTTGCGTTCGGTGATCGCCATCAGCTACACCAATCTATACGTGTTTTATTTCTTTTTGGCTGCCATGTACCTCGACGGAGGGCACTAAAAGACTGCAATAGAGGTCGCTCAGGTGTCAAGACACCATTATCTTTTAGTTATTCCCGATTTTAATAAAACTGCTCAACACATTCCCAACTGCGGTGGCATTTTAATTGCGGTAGCCTTTGTTTTGTAGAGTCATATATTTATCGATTAAAGAAGTCTGCTTTAATCGATAAATATCTGCCCATCTAATCTGCCCATATAATCTAATCTAATCTGCCCGATAATCATCTGCCCATCTAACGTTCTGCCTTACCGTACGTTGCCGTACGGTACGGCAACTAGCCGTAGGTTGCCACATAAAACAATAACCACAAAATATTACCAGATCTCATTAACATGCATCAAATAAAAATAACTTGTCTTTTGCTTTATTTCTAAATTAAAAGCAGCTCGCGTATCAAAACATTCAACTCGTAAATAAAATGAACACATGGCCACCTTTTGTTGGCAATGTCCGTATGAGGCTGCTTGCCTAAATAGGCGCTTATCAGCTACATTTCAATGTGACATCCTAGAAAGGTTGCTTGTGAATCGGTACTATACAAAACTTACTTTGTAACACTTCTATTTACGTGCCGCGTTCGTGTGTCTCGCCCACGTTGGATGATGCAGATCGAAAACTATAGCTGTGTCACGTCCTGCTCTTTTTTCAAGTGCAAGCTGCGTTAGTGTGTCATCTCGATACAAATTATCTTTTCTTTAATGCAGAAGAAGCTCGTTGTTTGAGATACATTACGGGACGAAGATAGACCAGACATGGTTCTACATCGATGGTGGTAAGTAAAAGTCCCATACGTGCACAAAACACGTTTTGATCATTGGTATTGTAAAATAAAATGCTCCAATAAGACAATATAGGATCTACCTTAGCCCGGACTCCGCTTCTTGAAAGGAACTCCTGAGTGGGCTTAATGAACACATCCTTTTTATACCTATGCTACTCCTCTTTTTTCTCCTTTACCCTCCCACATGTTGGCGGCATGGCCTCCCCTTTATTAATAACGGACTACTACGACAACAGTTAGAGTACACCAGCAGGAAGAGATAAAACAGAGATATAACTGCGAGCTGTAATTGTGTAGAAACACCTTAACTACCAGAGATTTCCAAGCGAATTCCGTCCTCACCATATGCTATCTTTTTCTTGGCGATGCGAATGCATCTGTGTGCTGAGTCTTTCTAACCGAAAGAAGGAATGGAGAGAGCTACAGTATGATTAAAATAAAAAGAAACACGTGGTGTTCTGCAAATTAACACTCATGCTTTCGAAATCATGCATGACTAGTGCTTAGGCATTCTATACATTTTTTGAGCGATTTACTTGTTACTTCTAAAAACTGATGGCTGGCGGTGCCGAGGGCCAACCTATTTCAGTAGGGAGTTCTATTTTGTAATTTTTCGCATTTTCAGTGGCAGCGAATCCACGTGGTCGAAACAAACAACCTTCCCAGCGTGGCAGCCTGTTAAATACTTCAGGCGAAGTATATTTTTTGAGTAGCAGATCCGCCGAATGTCCCCGTACAGCTGCGTGGAACATAGCAGAAAACCTCACGCAGCGTTTCATTTTGAACAATTACGTTGATGTTTTTCTTCAGTAAATTTATGTAGAAACATAGGTCGAACAATTCGGTTGTTCATTTCTTTGATGTAAGCTATGATGTTGAACAGTAGGTGTTGCGGAACAGTACAGTATTGAAATGTAGCCAAATCTATTAAACATGTACCAGTTATTTTTCAGGACAGATAACTCTTCAAACACAAATTAAACGTGCCCTAACAACGTAGCTTTGGCGTAAATCCTTGTCATCCCATGGAACAGCTTTGTCGTACGAGCAAGGGGAAGTGCACGACAACCAGGCCACCGAAAAAACGCGCGTTCCTAATCCGCCTTGACATCCGGAAAGGAATCGCAATGCTGCTGTAGAAGGGAGCCTAACAAATTTATACAATTGGTTCCTTACTTCTACGCGTTTACTGCATTACCCAAGCCAAACTTATTATCAAGGCAGTTTGGCGAGGCAATGTTGTATTGCAATAAAGGGGTTACAGTATAGAAAAGAAGAAAAATAACTAGGGAAGTTCTTACCTCACTTACTTTCCACTCTCCACACAGGTTCTGTTAACGTTAATAAATAAATAAAGAACAAGCTGCTCTGTATTTTTACTGTACAAATGGCGGTGTATAGCGTCGGCCGTGTTAAAGTTTGTATTCCGATGTTAGAGAATTTTTGATGGGTTAGTGTGGTCCCTTCAGAGCCGTAATTGTGAAGAAAACCTTCGACAGATCTTGCATTCCCGGTAGAAAAATGAGACACCAATATTTATGACATTCGCGGCAATTCTAGCCATTTATTTATTCACTTACAATGACGTTGTGACTGACGATCAAATTCACTAGCAGTAAATAAGAATGGTATAGCGGGTTCGATGTGATAAGTACGGTATTGACACTCTGGCAATTCGGCATGGCCATCTCCAATGGGAGGAAAAAATAGGGCACAAAGTGTTTCTCAACTGGTGTGCATTTGGTCATTGCTCTCAGGTAGTTAACAGATCACTAATGCGGTCAATAAACAATAGAATCAAATGAATCAGCTTTTGTACTACGGGTGATTACTGAAAACAATCAACTTGAAACCTCGCCAAACACCTCTAGAGTACTTGGGACACACCGACGGGTCATCGAATTGGGAATGATAGCGGTGACAATCATATATTTTAGAACAGCGCCTTCAAAAGTATGCGTCGAGGTTGAGTAAACACCTTCTGCCCCACATACCTTGGAAAGCGGTTAAGGATGTGTATTTTGCGCGAAGGTGTGTAACCAGTCGGCCATCGCTGTAACACAATGGCACCGAAAGACAGCGCTTGGAAAACGGGAAGACGCAGCTCTATACAGGGACATGATATAAAATGTTTGAAAATTGCATTGGGCAGCGAAGAAGATTAGCAATAAATCACCAATTATACAGTACACACGCTATTTTATACGTATCTCTGATTATGATTTATATAAAATGTGGCTCTCCTGCTGTGACCGTCAAAGTGGGCAAGGGGAGGCTGTAGATTGGCCGCAATTCAGTGCAGAAGTGGCAATGAAAATGTGCCTTAAAGAGGACCACGTTACTAACTCTACAAAAACAAAAGATGCATTGAAAAGGCGATGGGAGCTAGCAGGAGTCGAAATAACAAGTTCATAGCATACTGTATGCTTGGTAACAGTCTGGTAACAGGAATATCCCCAAATAATGGATAAGTTAAAGCGTGGAAATCCAAATTTGTTAGTTCATTATTAGGAAACATTAGTCATATCCTCGTAAAATGCGTTTATACCGCTGATAACAACACATACTTCATCAACAACCTACATTTCCTGTGTTAAGCAGCTTGAGAGACCTAAATAAAGCTGTTTTTATGGGAGGCGACCGTCAGTGCCATTCATAGGCCGCAGTGCTAGTGCCTCCCCATAGACGTCTTCCCAGTTGGCATCCTGTACAAGGAAGACGGAAACGATGCGGCGGCTGTGTAGCATATTGGTACCGAGTACATCAAACACTGCAGATGGATGACAAAGACTGCATTTTTCAACGGCATGCACACAAGCCGTGCAAATAGCTGCGCGGATGCCTTATCCTACGTGCTTCAGCCTGCATTACAATGTTTTCTTCGTGTACTTAAGGAACCAATTACCAGGATACTTAAAACATGATTGTATTGAACTGTTCAAGTCATAGATATAGCCACAGCTATGCAACAGGCCAATTTTCAATCCCATTCCGACAGCCTTACCAGTCTTCTAATCTGCGGATATGAAGGAGCGGCTTACAGTATGAATGACACGTTATACCGACATCTTGAAAACAAACCTTGTAAACATGCTCTTTTGTTTCAGATTCCTGTCACAACTTCACTGGTTACATGAAGTACAGCGACTATCAGACATGTTTGGTTACAATATCTCCGTACTACCAGGACAACCGTAAGGGCACTGCTCCTTGAGCGTGGTTAATCATATCAGTCGGCTGCTTATATAAAAAAAGTGGGACATATTTATATCGGTGAACACCCTGTAGGCACGAGTTCTTCACAGGAGGTACAAAGAATATAGGGACAGGATATGGAATGCTGTAGCTCATTTGTGAATTGTGTGCTTAGTCAACATAAAACTTTCGTTACTACTTTAAACAACAAGGCATTGTTCTGCTTTGCGGCAAAGATAATTAAGACAGCACAGTTAAAGGCTACATGATCACTAGACATGCGTAACATTTCCTTCTTCAGGGATGTAGCGCTACTTCATTGAAACGTATTTATTTATGCCTCACATGCTTCCCAAATATGACAACACTGTTCTATACATATTTATTTATATTTTAGTAATTCTCTCAAGGCCAATGGCAATATAGAGGGGAGTGGTTACAATCACGCGTAAAACAACAAAAAAGCAGCAAAAATTATACAAAAAATACATATTTACACAAAATTAGGCAGGAGAAAAAAAAACGCAGCAAGCAAACAGAATTACACACAACAAGGAATGGTTTATATAATGTTGACTATGACATTTTTGAAAAGCGTATGGTTAACAACGATTGCTATTGGTGAGGGAAGGCGATTCCATTCTAATGCTGTTCGGGGAATAAACGACTGATAAAATACGTTCGTTCGGCTCCATGCTATGCCGACCTTGTGAGCATGCTCAAAGTGGGAATAAACGTACAATGAATGCAAAATGAGTTCATCGTGCAGGCGTTGGTGAGGAAATATTTTGTGGAACAAAGACAGTCGGAAAATTTTATGAACTTATAGGGATGGAAGGTTAAGGGTAGATTTCTTATCAATTGCAATGGCTGTTCGGTTAAAATTCGGCAAAATGAAATATGCAGAATTATTTTGGACCATTTTCAGTGTGTTAATGAGATTGTGAAATAAATGGTCCCAAACTGAACAGTCATATTCTAATTTAGGCGGGATATGTGTTTTGTACAACAGTAATTAAAGAGATGATGGTGCTTTGGAAACATTGTGCCTGAGGTAACAGAGCGTGCGATTTGCATTGTGAATAATATATTTTATATAAACGGACCGGGTGAGATTGTTAGTGATGTTAACACGGGGTTACTTATAAGAAGAAACAGAGTCTAGGGCGGTGCCACGAAGATAATAGACATGTAATTGTTATTTTTTCTCAATACCCGCATGAATTTTATCAATACGCGCATGAATTTACACTTGTTAACATTAAGTTCCATTCGCCAAGATGAAATAGAATTTAGGTCAGCTTCAAGGTTAGTGAGGTCGTTATCACAAAAGATACCGCGCTACACTACGTAATTGTCGGGAAACAAATTTATGTTAGGTGAGAAACACGACGTCAAATCTTTATTGTATACTAAAAAAAACAGAGGGGCACGAACAAAGCCTCGTGGTACACCTGACTGGACAGCGGTGTCAGTAGAATTTTTGTTTTAATTGAAACAAACTGCGTGCGAGCGATTAGTTAGGAACATCTGAAGCCACGCAAGAAGTTTTATTTCAACGTTAAGCTGACGTAACTTGTGTAGTAGTAGTTTATGGCACACTTTGTGAAATGCTTTCGAAAAGTCTAGATATATGCAATAAGCAGATGATCGATCGAGTATGGCATAAAGCTCATGTGTGAAAGATACCAACTGTGTTTCACATGAGCAACTTGTGCGAAAACCATGCTGTGATCGCGCAAAAAATGAATTTTATTCCAAGAAATTTACAAGGTGGGAAAAAAGAACATGTTCAAGAGTTTTAAAAGGGATGCTTGTAGTGAAAGAGGCCTCTACTCAAGCGGTGAGTGTTTGTTTCGTGCTTTATGAAGCGGAATCACCTTCTCAACCGTCCAGTCAGCAGGCAAAGAACCAATTTTTGTTAAAATTGTGGATGAGTAGGCACATGTGCTCTGCAAGAATTTAGGGGTGATATCTTCACAACGAGTAACAGAAAAAAATTTCAGTGATTTAATTAGCTTGGCTACTCCACTTGGTTCTATAAAAATTGGAAACTTGTCGGGGTAGTTGAAAATTTTAGAAGGGGTCAGTAAACATTTTCGGACAAAAAAAATTACCCACATTGCTTTTATCAAAAGCATGAGCGCATGCCTCCGGAGGAATAGAATCACCATCGCTGTCGGTTAGGTGAATATTATCGCTATCACTAGGATTGATGGTACGCCAAAACATTTTAGTGTCAGTAACTTACTTATTGGGTAATACGGTACGCAGAAAGGTTACTTTCCCTTATCTCAGCACCGCAACATCGTTATTATTAGCCACTTTGTAAGCCACCTAATGCGCATCATTCCTTGGAAGTTTAGCTGATATGTACAGACGTTTTTTCTTGTTAGATAAACGTTTAAGGTTATTTGTATAGCATAGAACATTACGACGTGAAGTGATGAAGTGACTAGGACTGTATTTGTTCGTGAGCTCGCTTACTTTTTAGGTAAATATGCTCCAGGTTTTTTCCACAGTTTTATCATAAAAATCTTTAAGACAGTTTCAAGAAATTGGCATAGGTCGTTGTTAACGGCCTCGAAGTTCGCACGGGTATAGTTACGGGCAGGGTTACTTTCTTTCATTGTTTTTGGACGTAATGAATTTAGACCGAACGTAAGTAAGCAATGGTCGCCGAAACCTGGTGAATGTCTGAGGTTAGAAACCAGGTCAGGCATGGTTGTAAGTACTAGATCAAGAGTGTTACTTGTTAAGTTCGTTTTTTTTGTTGGTTCTTTGACTTACTGAGTTAGCGAAAAAAGACAGCACATACCTAGGAATTCTTGAGTGAAAGTAGAGGAGGGAAAAATAAGACGTTGTTCATCATCCCATTGTACATGCGGCCAGTTAAAATCCCCCAACAAAAACAGGGGTGACATGGGATAGCGTGAAACAAGTATGCTTAAAATATCTTGAAGCTCGATTACAAAATCAGATTAGAAAGTAGGGGGGGACGGTAACAGGCAGAAATTATGAACTTTCGGGACCCTATTTCAACAACAGCGCACACAATCTCGTGGTTGCTGGTAACGTGGATGTTCTGTGACGAAACATTGTTAGAGATACCCAACAAAACGCCACCGCCTCACCGTATCGTGCGGTCACATTGATATAACAAAAAATGACATTGGTGTGGAATTTCGTGATCTCGAACTTGTGCGTGCAACCAAGTTTCTGTTAGTACGATGATGTCAGCGTTACAGGTCTTGATGACGGATGCTAAAGCATCCCATTTGTTGATAAAACTCCGAATGGTCATGAAAAGCACGGATACATTTCATAATTTTATGCCACTTCCTATCGCGCGTCGTTAAGAAACGTGCTGAAGCGGCATCGCAATGCACCTGGCTATGTTTTCTTTGCGGTCCTAGTTCGTTAATGCCATTGCTGGAATGGTCGTACGTGTATGCTTTTTGCTAATTATAAGCTTAGTATGGGGTAGCTTGAAAGGCGGTGAACCTGGTTGGCTTTTGGCAAACGCCACAAGCGTTCCTCGAGCCTGACGCGTAGCAGGAGAAAAATCTTCGGTGACGGCGACATTTAGCTCTTTTAAGTACGAACCTTAAGAATTTTGTCTTTTGTTTTGTAGTAAGAAAACTTCGCTATCATGGGACGATGATAGAGGCCAAAACTTCACTATATATACAGCGTACCTGAATATTTTCTAAGTTGATGTCGAGATAAAGTGTTTAAGCTAACTTTGGCTGGTCCTCTTCAAAATCACTGAAACGGGGTAATTTTAGCGAGTTTTATAGAATAATTTCAAAGAGAAAAGCTGTTGGAGTAATTCTTTCGGGATCCTGTCCTTCAAGGAAACGTTTATTCCCCTGCAAGTTCGTTGTGCACATTGTGATGGTGAACTGTGACGACTCCAATAGATGATTTCGGTACAGTGGCCTCACAGAATTCTGTAAAGGTGTCCAGTTCAGATTTTTTAGAATTACTCAGGTTTTATTTTTCCTCCGCTGTGGTGCATTTGAGTGACGAGCACGTTGTTCGGAGGGATGGACGTTTATTGGTTTGTGCATGGCACCGAAGTTAAGTGACCCGGCTTTAGTGAATTTTGTTAACATCTTGCCACGTGGCTAGAGGCAGCAACAGTTGCCAACTTGGTTAGACATGTTGATGATAATCTTTATATTTTAAAAAGAGTTGAACATCAAGAAAGACCCGGTGCTCTTGACTATCTTAACGTTTTTAACATCAATGCTGAAGGACTTGGGTTCATGCCCGAAATGACAGAAAATTGGTGTTGGCAGTAGCTTGACATATGATTATGCATGAACCGCATGCTAGATCTATATTCTCCGGCCAAAAAAAAATTGTCGGGGTACAATTCGGCCCACTCGAAATTATAAAATTATACATCATGTGAAGTGCATGTCGGCAGTAGCGTAACGACACCGGTGTCCCGTGAAAAAGTGCATGGTATGCAGCGGAAACCATTGCGAGTGCGGCTGCGAGTCTTGTCGCTGAAAGAAAAGGCGGCAGAAACATTGCTGACAAAATCGAGAAATCTGAAAAATGAGACCAGTGATGATCCCCTACATCCATTAGTTCTCGGATCGCCTCAAAAAAGTGGCGGGAAATGTGGAGTGTCTGTGTTTCGGCTTCCCACAACGTGGCGCAAATAAGGCAACTAATAAACGAAAGGACCTGAGTGATCAAGGTTCAATATGAGTATACTCGAGTTTTTTATAAATTCCCCTCTGCGCGAACGTGTTCCAGCCTTAGGGTGCACAGCCCTCGCGTTGTTGGCATTGTGAGCGCATGCGTGTCCAGTTTCCTTTCACAATTCGAGGCCGTGGTTCACGGCGGCACGTCCATTCTTGCTGGCCTTGCAAGTGCTTTCGTGCCTAGATCACTGCAGCCTCTCATGGTGGAGGCCCCTTCTTCAAGAGTAGTTGCCGGCATCCATTTTGAATTTCAATCTCTTCTATCACCCTAATAGGCAAACCTCGTTTTTCCCGGATTCCAGATTCGCTTTCCCTCCAACCTCACAGACAAAAATGGCTCAGAATAATTTCTTAGTACCATGTGAAGGTTTTCTAAATTATTGAGTAGGGCGTTTTTGTTACCCTTAACCTGAAACGCATAGGGAGGACGAAATAGTATTTAATAAAGAGTATTTATTGCCGAGCAATAATCGTGTTTTGTATGGTATATTGCAGTGTGCGTGCTATGGGTGGCGAAGTCGGCGGTGGACAACATACCTAAGCCTTGTATGGACGCGTTTCGTCTAACATGCGGCGATGGGTACCCCGACTTCTCCAAGGAGCTCTGCTAGGCGACTACCACTGCAGGAGACACAGAACCAAACCATAGCTTCAGTGCAGCTTTCAGTTTGTTTGGACATAGTACCTTGCATTGTTGTTATGTTTATCGGGTGTAACTTCAATAAACATTTCTTTGGTGCTGCAGTTTTTATTACCTGAAGTTTTTAATAAGGGCGCAGTTGATTACAACAAACATAACAAATGCGGTGGTAGCGTTGAACCAAATATATTGCGTGTTTGTGCGTAATGATAGTGAAGTGTGTATTATTTTTGTGTCATCAGGATCATTTGTTCAAGGGTATCAGAAAAGTTGCTATGTAGTAGAGAGCACAAGAGCAGTAAAAGAAGAATACAAAAAATTTTACTCATCGAATACCTGATTAACGAAAGCTCCTGCATTCTCCACCTTCCTACATCATTTAAAAGATTCTGTGGGGGAGGTGTTGCAACGTAGAAACTCCGCCGCGACACAGTAACCACATTTTAAATAGAACCCTTTGGTCGTACTGTAACTATGTTTATTGTTTAAGTTCTTGAAAGACATTGTTACGAGGGAGATGCAAAAACAGTGGTGTATTTACACGTATTTACAATTGGCAAGCAGGAGGACTCACGACCAGTCAGACAAGCCGGCAACAGTAAGAACGACATCGAACATCGTCTTCTTCACCATTCGATGCAAGCGCTAGGGGCATGGCTGGCATGGCCCAGGTACATAGCCTCTTAACCGTTCATGGGCAGAGATTGTGGTCGCGCGCTGCGCCCTCCTAGCTTGTTTAGGAACAATATCTAAAGTGAAAACGTGTCATGCGGTAATATCTGATAAGCATTTAAAAGTAGCCACAAGTAGAGACCCGCTGTATGATGTCTCAGGAGCCAAATTTTCCCAATTAAGAAAACACGGTAGTTTTTCGGCACTGTGAATCGAATCTCGATCACTCACGCTGAGGGCGCTTGTGTAACACCGCAAAGAAGTTGCATTTTCAAGCTGCCCCAGTTCATCAGTGTGATTTACCGCACAAGCCTGGTCAACTTTCCAAGCGTTACGTGCCTGCACAAGGACCGACCACCAGGCCGGGGAGTCGCATGTACGTTGTTTACCGGCACGTGCCCGGCGGCACATCCAGGGTCCATATCCCGCAGAGGTCGGCACCTGAGTGGGTGTCGTTTGACAGTAGAAATCTGGTTAAAGCAGATAAAAAGAATTCAAAGGGAATATTAAAAGGCATAACCAACCTAAACCACGCCTGACACAGCTAATTGAAAACAAAAACACTAAGCAGTTACGCTTACTGCAGCCTGCCTTCGCTCAGGCTGCTGCGGGATAGATAAAAACAACCATAAAGGGGACAAAACTCCCGAAACAAAAAAGAAGGCTGATGAAAACTCATCTAACTACCGATAAAACCGCGCTAATGATCAGAAGAACTAAGAGCCAGTCGGGCTAGTTGGATCATGTCAAATGTTTACAGCGCAGACACACGAAGGACAAAGTACAGCGCGTGTGGTGTAACGTTCTTCTTCGTCCTTGCTGTGTCAGTGCTGTAAACATTTGATCTGAAGAAGCCACGCTAAATGTTTAAAAACGACATAAAATTAATCAAATAACGGACAAGCGCAGAATAATCGCGTGAACCGGCGTAAATTGAGCAACACTACCGGAAATATTGCTTACAATGCACGAGTGCGGCACCAAAAGCTTTCACGCGTGGTAAAAAGAAATGTGTTTTAAGTAACGCAAACAAATAAAAACAACCAAAGACGGTGCCTTTGGGCTTTGAGCATAGAACTGGCGCTTGCTGTGCAGACACGGAGCATTTTAGCCGCCAGTCTCTTTAGCCGGCGGACAATGCGATGTTATTGATGAGGATAAACAATGATCATGGGACCCTCGCACCGGTAAAGGGGTTGTGCAGGCTTGAATGCCCCTTCAAGTGCCAACACTCGCCCGCAATCAAAACGTGCACCGATTAAATAAACCGCTGGGTTTCACGTGGTACGCAGATTCGAACCGGTTACCTTCCGCATATGAGGCGTGTGCGGTACCTGAGAGGAATGCCGTGGGTGGCTGAGCCATCGCTCTGAACGCTGTAAGACATCAGAAGTCTCAGCAACCATAGTAACCCCATGGTAGCAATTTTTTGCTGCGTTTGTAGTCAATAATTAAAACGTGATTTAGAAATTGGCGACCTTGTCACAGAGCTGGTAGAAAATGTAACAGAGCGTCTGCAGAGACCTGATGAGTATAGCTTGTGCTCCCGCTGGAAGCCCTTCTCCTTGCAAGGAAGAATGACGTAGTGTAGAGCGGCGCAGCCAATCGCTCGAGCCCCGAGTCTACCATTTTATTACTTTCGCCTTTGTCGCTCCAAGGCATTAGATTCTCCGACAACACCGAGAAAACCAAAACGACTGAGGAATAAATGTTGAAGACAAGGAAATGACCTTATACAACTCTGTCGCTCTGGAAGAAAAAATTGAGGTGGTATAATATTAAGCTGTCTTTACCAGCGATGAGAAAAAAAAGAAGAGCAGTGGCGCCTTCAAAATGAAGATAGTAGGCGTCGCTGCAGGGCCATTCACAATAAGGTCCCTGAAATTACTAAGGTAGCGCCATCTTTAGATCTCGCCGCCTTTGTCCCTCCCCCGCGCTCCTTTCCTCCTTCGTTTTTTGCCATTTTCTTTTTCGCCGGCGAACGCCGCGCGCCATTGGCGAACGGCCAGTGACGTAGTACCTCGTCCCCGCGTTGCTTGTTTGTTCTTCTCTTCGCCGCCACTGTCCATTTAAATTCGCCATTTTAGGCTCAGCTGCCTCGGAGCAGGCCTTATCGGAGGCGCCTGCGTATAACAACCGATAATAACCGAAGAGTCAGCTGCTCGTTTCAAACAAGTGTTGCGTCGGCTTCACTTTATGTAGCTTCGCGATGCCGAGTTGTTGTGCCTTCGGCTGCTCGAATAAGGTCAGTGCAGTCGCGGCCAGCTCGGCTGTAGCAAGCTGTAACCCACACATGAATCAACATTAGCTGTACAGCATAAAAAGGATTCACAATTGTGCTTGTTAGCGCGCTTCTGGCCTTGGAATACGGTAGTTATTATAGAACTGGGCACTACAGCTAATTGTAAGCTGAGCGCATTCTTTAACTGCGCGTTCTTTGTGCGAGCCTGTTCCAGATATGCCCGACAGGGCCCTACTCGAAGTAATTGTGAACGCCAATCGCACGAACATTGCTATGCCACGGACGCACTGCCAAAAGTACAGCCGTCTTGGGCGAGGCCAACGAGGAGACGCGAGAACTTTGACCTTGACAGCAGCCTATAACGACGTGAAGGTGACATATTTTGCAACAGCGTCAAAGCACCGGAAAGTGCACGGAATAAAGGTGGCATGAATGTCCGTAGCTAATGCGGGACGCATATTGAGCGCTGCCTAATAATCTACAACTAACGCAAAAAACGCGAACGCAAAAAAGCCTGCGCAGCGCTCGAACTGCCGCGAACCAAGGTCACCGCGAACCATGTGCAAGCCCTCTGTGCAGCGCTTGCACGACCACAACTTAATCGCGCAAATGCAAGAACGGAATTACTGTAACAGAGCAATTTGAAACGTCCACGTTCGACCCTTTCGCGTTCACGAACTATCCTGAGCCTGCCGCACACGTAAACAAACACCGCGCTGTCCGTATGCGCCAGCGGCATCCATCCCGCAAATATCCCCTTCTACACAAAAATATACAACAAAACAGCCTAACTTGGGGCGTGTTGGTAATACGGGGCTCTAGAAATACTATGTAACAGAGCAGTTTGAAACGTCCACGTTCGATCCTGTCGCGTTCACGAACTATTCTGAGCATGCCGCACACGTAAACAAACACCGCGCTGTCCGAATGCGCCCGCGGCATCCACCCCGCAAATATCCCCTTCTAGACAAAAAATATACAACAAAACAGCCTCACTTAATGCGTGTTGGTAAAACGGGGCTCTAGAAATACTATTATTGCTACCAAAGAGCGATTGCGGCGCGAAAACAAGAGCAAACTGCACGAAAAACTGCAGCGAGTGGCCCGAAGCGTTGCGAGGGCGTCTGCTCTGAGGAAGCCAACAAACATGGCGGCCCCGCCGCGGAGTTAAAGGGACCGCGGTGCCGCGGGTGAGGGGAGAGAAAAAAGAGGAGGGCAGCGGAGAAGGAGGGAGCAGTTGGCGCTACCTTAGTAATTCTAGGGACCTTAATTCACAAGGCAGCAAAAGCGTGCTCCCGTCAGCAGTCTGCCCAGGCCACTTTCCGTGAACAACAGCGAGATCAACCACGCGATGCGTTTTTTGTAAACATTTTCACTGAATACGCATTCAGAAGCTCATATAATGGGTTCAATTGTTTGATGCCAGATAAATCAGCTCCCATAAACCAGAATAAATTGTACGAAACGCGATCAGGAGAAATAAAGGCGCGGTATATAATATCACTCATTGTTGTGTTTGCTTATTTGAAGGATGTCTCCCGGCATTTCAGTCAAGCCGAGGTCTTAGCAAAAGTTGAATACTGCGTAAACGTTGCTACCGACAGCACGTTGTTCGTCAATCGGTAAAGGCAAAAAAATTAATTCGACCTTGTAACCGCGTGTTTCAGTTTAGAATTCTTCGGAGTTGTTTCCCGTCAAAACACTGAACACCACAAAATATCGTGGATCCCACGAGGCTACCACTAGCAAATGGCTCGCATGATTTGTAAAGCTCCCAATTGAATTACGTGACTTATAAGGCCACATTCTCAGCTTTAGATGTTTCATTGAAAGTGCGGTACAGAAAATTTGAGAATCGGCCGAAAATAAATTTGGAGCGCGAGCAGGGGAGCTGGCGCAATGAAAAGGAAAAAAAAACACCGAGAATTGAGGCTGTGACAAAAGGCGACGGATCATACAACATTCTACACGCGCCTTGTATTCAACCCCGCTTTTGCTGAAACATTTATCACACATTATTGTCGGTGACGACGCACCACACCGTATTCGCAGTGTGAGAATACCGAGAAAAGAGGCCGAGGTAGACGAGGCTAGAGTTGCTTGATATGTCCTCTTAGTAGTCGTCGACAAAGGCGCGGCTATGGTTGAAGCTACGGCAGTGGCATGACGAGTGGAGCACAAAATGTTCAACTGCCAATAAAGCGAAAGTACAACTAGGCCTTCGCGTTCATCTTCTCAGAATATTCTAAGCATCCCCCTAATTTCTATTTTTGACTTCATCACCAAGGCTTTATAGCAGCAGGTTTGCGTATTTCAGTTGGACCGCTCTCCGCTTGGGGCGCTATTCATAGGTGCGCGTTGACATCAAAAATGATGTTCCAGGATGTCAAAACCACAGTCGTGTTGGATATGGAGAAGGAAAAAAATATTTGCCCACTTTCTGGGATTTCGCAAAACAGCAACTCGCGCATTCCACGCCATTCGTAAAAAGCATTAGTGCTAAAACGTTTATCGCTCAATAATTTAAACAGCTGTCAGTAATACCTCGCACTACATTCGACCCTTCGCACAGTTCTAACTTCCGCAGACAGCTTGCTCGGGTTTTTCAAAGACAAAGACTCATTACCACCAGGCAATTGCGTTTGTTTTCTGAGTACAACTTTGTCAGCCTGTTTTCTCGGCTAACCTTTTTGACAACAAATGACCATCAGGGCAGCCTTTACAAATTTTCGCTAATTAGCAAGCATTTCGTGGTCTTGCTACTTTTTGAGCGAGCTTCTTAGAAAATACTTCTCTTGTCTAGGGAGCCTCTTGAGCGAAGAAAGGCCGCGTCAGACGCAAAAGCGGGAATTCTTTGATGCTACGCAAGGCCCAGGTGCTCTAGGCATGCAAGCATATCCAAGATGGTGCCACAGCAGCAAGGGCAGTCCGGAGTCTTTTTGTGGAGCCAACCACACTGGCGGCTGCTGCGCCACCTCGGGTGGCTGTAGGATCGTAGGAGGAAAAGTTGCGTGCCGTAAAAATAAAGCCCAGGCAGAATCCATCAGTCCTCGCCCAAGGCGCCTAGCTCATGCGTCAGGCGAGGCAGGACACAGAATTTCCCGCCAAAAAATCCAAGCGCAATCTTTCTTGGCAATCAGACATACACCATAGCGTTCAGTATTTTTTTTAATTAAAAATCTCAAAAAAAGATCGGTACAGCACGACAGATTATAACGCCCGTGTGAACAATGAGACCCCATTAGGTGTTCGCGGTAATGACTAGGTTTTCAGCAGCTCGCAAAAAAGGGGGTTGACATTGTTTTAGGGCGAGCACACGCGTCAAGCCCTGCCGCCAGAGAAGCCGAGCGCAAGTATCAAGACCACTGAAACGACCAGGAAATTCATATCTTCCCACATCGGCATGTGCAAAGGTTTATAAAAGCTTCGCTTGGCATACGCATTCTTGGGGAAGGATGGAGCCCATTTTGTGGCTTGTCGCGGTACAGGTGATTTGTTTTTGTAGAGATGCTAGGGAAGGCATGCATGAACAGATATACATCGGTTGATAGCGAGACAAAGCGCCGTATGGAGGAAGTAGATCCGCGACAGTACCGGTCTTCATCAGCTGCTTTTGTCTTTGCTCTAGACATACTGTGTCTTTCTATTGGTGCCGGTGTAGTGCACGTGCGCAAGCATAAAGCCCATCAGAAGATTTTCTGAGTTAAGATCATTGATCATTTTTATACGCGTAACTATCGTTAAGCAAGAAACACTGGTGAACCGAGTATAAGGAACAATCATCATGGGGTAGCTGCCCACCCCTACGCAGGTCTTGATATTACCCAGTTAAACAACGCTAATACTTTTCAACCATCAAGCACCATTTTCCTTCTTGGGAACAACGCTAACTCGCACTCGCAAGCGCACACCTCATCGTGAACTAAAAATGGCTCTCATCTGTTGTTTCTTGGGAGAACATGAATTTCATAGTGTGCGACTAATAGATACGTTTTCTTACTAACTTTGCCAGTACGAATGTAAGAAGCACCGCCTTTTATATTTAAGGTATATGTTTGGCTTATCTTCGGAAATTATACGAAACAGCAGCTTCTTCGCAAAATGGGCTCACCCTGGAAATCCTTCAAATTTGATTCCTTCAGGAGACACCGATGTTTGTCGAGTAAAATACGACGAACTCAGACAAGCACAAGGGCAGTCGACGGCAACTTAATCGGGTTGTAAAAAGTATATCATATTGTATAAAACACCTAGTTTAACCATACGCCCGAGGCACCCTTTTAAAAAAATTAGCCGCGTATCTGCTCCTTTCGTTGCAAATGTCGTCAAAAGACGATACTATTTGTGGACATTTGCCAAGGAAATGCGCCCTTTTGCTTTCCCACTCACCTCTCATGCTGTTTCTGTACCGCCGCGATCATCCCAAGGTAAACACACTAAAGGTTTGAGCAAGGCGATTTGAATTTACCGCGTTCCACTGCTACAGGGCGGGTCTCTCGATGCCAGCGCTGCTGTACGGCGGAGACGCGTGTGAATGGAGGCGGCCGGCTACAAGGTTGATAGAACCGTGTGGCCGTGCTGCACGTGCGTTCCCAGCAGAACGTGGAACCTAGCTAGTGGAACCTTTCGTTGCTGCTGCCGCGTGATTTTTCATATGCCGCCAGGGGGCGGCGGTTTTCTGCAGTAGATGTAGAATATCATTTGTTATCGAAAAACCAAGCATCCATAAATTTTTAATAAAGGAACACTGTAAATGTCCCTTGTGTACTAATTTTCTGTCTTATATTTGCGTAATGTGTTATTCTTGTTCAACAAAGTTGACGAGTATAAATATATAAAGCGGGCTTTGACGTTTACAATTGGCTGTGAGTATATAAGACTATTGCGGAATGAATGTCAATTTTACTTTGGCCGGGGGGCTGAATCGAGTCACAGACAGAGAGACGTACAGACAGACAGACATACAGACATACATACAGACAGACCAAAATTGCTGGGTTTAAGTAGCCCAAGAAAGACTATCGTCTTTAAAACAGCGCCCATTCCACTTAGAACAACAAGAACTGACCTTATGGAGAGCATGTTGTTCATTCCGTATGAAGCATTGAAACTGGCGTTGTGTGGCCTCAACAGTTACAAAAGGATATAAAAAAAGCTATTTACCTAGAGAGAGTAATTTTATTTGATTAGTTGTGCGTCAGAAATTAAATTGATTGTTAATTTGGGCACCTACAAATAGGTTCTGAATGCCGTCAAGGACAAATATGTCATCCATTGTTGCAGTTGACACCACGGTATCACATCAATACGTATATTGCAATAATGTATCTACCTTAATAGGAAAAATCAACAAATATAGTCTAACTGAATGTGCTGTATCCCTAAAGGCGGCATGGAGAGTGTCACAGAGGGCGTGGGGTGATGCCGGTAGATACTATCCTAGGAGAGACAGCAGAATGGTATGTCCTTGCCAGCGTACTGCTCATGGCAACGTCTGTTCGCAGTGTCTACATCTTTCTACTTCTCGGAATTTTTTTTGTTTCGAACCAGTCCCATATAATAATTATTTAAATTACCTCAACTTGTCTACTAGTAATTGGATTCGGTGCTCGGGGCTAAAATGACGGACGAACATGTCTTAGTAAAAAATGCTCTGTACCCCTAAGAGTTCAAACAGGCTACTTCAGGTGGCCTAGATCGCAAGGCGCAATATTGGGCGTTTGTTGCTAAAGAAGTAGTTGACAATCTCCAGCAGTGCTGGGACACTGGCCACATCGCAATTGCAACAACAGCGCCATCTGTGCACAAGCAGCCACTGGTAGCTTCGTTTGGTTGTTTCATGTAATGGTGTTTCTCACTTTATTATTTAGAGGAGAATCTGGCGCTAGTGTTCACGTGATCATTTCTGCGAAAGCGCTCTATGTCTCCTTTCGTGCCGCCATAGTGTGTAGTTCGTCAGGGAATTTGACGTTGCACGGCCGGCAACGACTTGGTGGGTACGCAAAGTGAGGATTGTTTGAAGTCTTGCTGCCGAAATTGCCGCCATTAACAAATTTTACTTTGAATAAAAATATTGTAAGAGTTCTTAGGGTGTAAAATCAATGTTGGGGTTAGAACAAGAAAGCATTTCCCGCGCGCCTCCAGATAAAGCAGGGCGTCTAATATACATTTATAGATTATTACATACTCCAGAGCGGATACGGTTTTCTTTGCTGTTTTTTAACTTTTACATGAAAATAAATTATAGATATATAAATAGATTGTCTAATGCTCTGTGCGGTATTCCTATCAATAATATTATTGTCTGCTAGGCGCTTTGGCCGGTGACGCAGATGCAACAGCTAAAGATGGAAAAGTGATGTCGTCGCGTCGTATATACGTTTTGCCCAAGCATACAAAGAAAGCTAGAGGAAAAGCTGACTACCAAAATTAAGTCCTCAAGCACGCACGCGAAGCATTATGGCATTACATGAATGCTTTAAACGGTAAATAATTCCAGGCTTGTCCAGTCGGCATATATGTTGCCTAATTAAGCTTGTTTGAGGCAGTGCATGCTTTAAAGGCTAACCACATGCAGTGATCGCGACAAGCGACGCGAAAACCCCCACTCAATGAGTACCGCAAACGGGTAGTTTGGGCAATAGCGAAAGCCGAAAAAATATATACACAGCCCGCCGGGGCCGTCGCTATGACTCTATTTTTGCCGGCCAGAAAAAGAACGCAAGCGGCCGGCGGCGATGATGACGACGACTGAGGAGTTCGGCGGCAATGTATTAAACCTTTTCGCTTGTTGCTTTCGCCCAAGGTATATATTTGTAGCATACAGTTAATATAGCTGCATGAGGTACCATAGAGATAATATTCAGGATATCTACAATGCGTCCTCAGCTACCATCGTCCTCCATAGGAGAGCAGTAAAGAGACTCAATCTATCCAATGTTATCCACAGTATGTTTCCAAGAGGTATTCAGAACATTGGACTGGGAAAATGTGGGCCGAAGGGTTAATGGAGAGTACCTCAGTACCGTAAAATTTGCTGACGACGTTGCCTTGCTAAGCAACTGGGTGGGCAAAGTGCAAAGCATGCTTTCCGCACTGGGCGAACAGAGTAGAACCGTGGGACTGAAAATTATTATGCAGAAAAGTAAAGTAATTCTCATTTGCCTCGGGAGACCCCAGTGGTTCGACATAAGTGGCGATGCACTGGAAGCCGTAAGAGAATATGTCTACTTTGGCTAAGTTGTGACCTCGGATCCAACGACGAGGCAGAGATAATTAGAAGGATAAGAAGGGGTGGAGAGCATTTGGCCGGCATTCTGAGGTAATGGATGGCAGCCTACATTTCCTTAATTAAGAAGGAAGTGAATGAAAGTTTAATCTTACCGGTACTCAACTACGGGCCATATACTTAGAGGTTCACTACGAGGGTTCAACTGATATTGAGGACAACTCAGCGAGTCATGCAACAGAAGATGATAGGTGTAACAATAAGGGACAAGGAGAGCACGGAGGTGATCAGGGAACAAAGGCGCGTTAAGAAAATATTATAAGAATTTAAGAAGAAGAATAGGGTGTGAGCAGGGCATGTATGCGAAGGCAAGATAAACATTGGTCATTAAGGGTAACAAAGTGGATTCCTAGAGAAGGCGAGCGTGGCGGTGGCGGCAGAAATATGTAAGCAGATGACATCAAGGAGTTCGCGTGAATAGATTGTTCGCAGTTAGCACAGGACCGGGATAATTGGAGATAGATAGGAGACGCCTATGCCCGGCAGTGGGCGTAGAGTGGATGATGATGATGATGATGACGACGACGACGATGATTACTACTAATACTACTACTACTACGACGACGACGATGATGATGAGAATAGTTTATCTAGTTACGCTTTGCGCGTGGTTACCCCATCATTTCAAGAAGCTCCAGGCTAACGCGAGAACACGCGCTAAAAGCTAATCCCACTTTTTTTTTACACATATATGTGACAGCTTTTAAATGCCAGAAAGTGGCATGGAAAAAACAAGAATGAAAAACACTCCAGAGTCTCCAAGGTCATTTTACAGCACTTTGCCCTATCCGCTTGCCCCCAAACATTTTCTCAGAGTACACAAAAGCTCCATGTGGGCTTGCAGTTTCAACGACAGTTTCCGTTCTAGGTTCTTTTGGCAAACTGTATGGTTCATTCAAACCAAGCAACATCTCACGCGAACGGGCGCCCTGTGAAATTAGTGAAACTCAATCAGACATCTGCTGTCTCTCAAGCTAGGAAATCTTGCTGTGATCTCCCGGAGCCACCAAATCAAGTGCCGCCACTCCTACACTGGGTACCTTGGTTGATATTGAATTACTCGTGTTTCGCCGGCTTCCGGCCGACTTCTTCATAAAATGTCAGAGTACAGAATATTTTACAAAATTTTGAAACGTGACGAAGACATTCCTTACAAAAATAAAAATACAAAAACGACATATGTGTCGCCCAAGGAAAATTGCAAAAACAAAATGTACCGGGTAAATATTACAACTATAGGGCTAACCATGCCTCCAATCGGACACAACGGAGACAGAGATTCGAAACGCCGATTGCGAGATACTGTATGGTTTGTATTGTATTTTGTACTGTTGCAGAACGACGTCCATAAAAACACTTGGAACTTGATTCGCCAGCGAGAAACATTAATGGTACTTCATTGACAAGACCAGTAGATATTAATTTCATTTGCAATCTTTGAAATCAAATTACAGCTCTCTAACATTAACAACCACATATACACGCCCTCTAGCAATACCTGCAGTTTTGTCCTTTCTTTAAGGTGGCATAATAAGGACAAAAGCTTGTTTTTTTCATTACACATAATTGGTTCAAACTAATCCTTGTAACTAGCCGGGCAACGCGATTTCCTAACATTTCGGGTGCATTTTAGTGTAGAAGAAAGATGATTTCTTAGATGGTGCTTAAGCCTAAGTTCGAGTTAACAGAATTAAAAAAAAATATTTACGTGCGTACTGGCTGCCGAAAAGACCGTTCGTATAAACTTTACGGTGGGTAAGCTTTGCTTGAAACCTACAGGAAGTGCTGTGAAGACGTCCGTATTCCCCGAAAAAATGGAAGCAGTTGTTCATGATGTTCGGTTTTAACCAGGATACCACTACCTGAACCATTCATTGTACTAAAGATACCCGCCACTGTAGCTGAGTTGCTAAGGCGTTGTGCTGCTGAGCATGAAACGCGTGTTCGACAACTGGCAGGGGCGGCCGCTTTTCGAATGGGGGCGAAAAGCAAAAAAACGCCCTTAGGCACAATATTTCGGCGCAAGTTATTCCCCTGGTGGTCAAAAGTAATCCGGAGCCCTCCAATACCACGCCTCCTCACCTGAAATGCGTCGGCGCCTTAAACTCTACAATCAATCGATTTCGTAAAAGATATATGGGCTACAGGTGTCCTTGTAGGGTCGAGGCTTGAGCTTCAGAAAAAGCCTTATTACCCATGAAGATGTATTTCTTATATATGAATATTGTAGCCACGTTTTGCAGATCAGGTTCTCTACAATGACATTATATACATCAAATATGAGATAGAGACAACACATACCCCTGAACCACGCTGGAAATAGAGAGAGAGAGAGAGGATAAACATCTATAATTTGGAGCTTAATGGTGTAGGATGGTGAGAGCATCACCGGTTGGGCGGCGTCCGCTAGTCCGGGATGCCCTGGTCCTTGCTGGCTGCTCGTGCCCTCTCTATCAGCATGCGCTGGGTCGTTAGGTCCGAGCTGGACAGCCGGTCCACCCACTGCTCGTACGTGGGACGGGGATTGGGTGTGAGGGATGGGGATTGTTGGCACTCCCATACCAGATGGTACAGAGTGCCTGGTTGGGGGCAAACGTTGCAGGTACTATAATACTGGGTGGGGTAGATATGGTGGAGGAGGGTACAGTGCGGGTAGGAGTTGGTCTGTAGCCGGCGGAGTGTGGTCGCTTCGGCTCTGGAAACGTGGGAGTTGGGTGGAGGGAACTGCTGGCGCTCGTGTCTGAAGTAAGCGAGAATGTCCGCGTAGCCATTCAGTGTGTGGGGGGCCTTCTCCGTGTCTTGGCTCTCTGCGGAAATGGCCCGGAGGGTGTGTACGCGGGCAGCAGCGTGTGCCGCCTCATTTCCGTCGAGAGACTTGTGTCCAGGGGCCCAAACGATATGAATGTCGGGTAGCTGCGGGATGGCAATCAGGATCTTGAGGGCGAAGGGTGATATGCGGCCGAGCTGGTAGTTGCGGCATGCTACTTGCGAGTCCGTAATGACTGTAACGTATTCGCTATGTGTTGTGGCTGCTAGGGCGATGGCGATTTCCTCAGCGGCGTTTGTAGAGGTGGTAGATATTGTGGCGGCTGTGACCTCGGTTCCCTGGTGGTCTATAACCGTGACTGCGTAAGCGGGTTTGCGGGTGTAGCGTGCAGCGTCCGTGTAGCGTGTCGTAGGGTTCCCGGCGTGCTTCTTTGTAACTGCATCGACCCGTGCTTTGCGGCGTGCTTTGTTGTAAATGGGGTGCATATTTCGCGGCACGGGAGCTACACGAATGTGTTGACGGATGTGGAGGGGGACACGTTGGGGCTGGTCTTCTTTGGGCGGTACCGGGTATACAAGGCGTGTAAGGGTGTCTCTTCCGGTAGGTGTCAGCTTGAGACGGGTGATTTGGGAACAGCGATGAGCCTTGTGCAATTCTTCCAAAGTGTTGTGTACCCCTAGTTGGAGCAACTTGCGCGTGGATGTTGAGGGGGGTAGGCCAAGGGGGAGTTTGTAGGCTTCGCGGATAAAAGTATTGAGTTTTTCTTTTTCGACGGATTTGAGAGCCAGGTATGGTGTGCCGTAATTCAGACGACTGATCAGTATTGCTTGAGTTATTCTCAGAGTGTCCTTCTCCTGAAGGCCGTAGCGGCGGTGGGCGATGCGTCGTACGAGGTGCGTTAGTTGTGTGAGGGTGCGTTTTATTTCAGGTAAGGTTTGAGAGCCGCTTCCATTTTTGGGTATGTTGAGACCAAGTATGCGAAGGTGGGGAACTGTAGGTACTGCGAGGTTGTTGATCGTTAATTCCGGATCGGGGATTGGGTCCATTCGTTTTTTGTAAGTGCGGGCACAGAGCGTGAGGAGAGTGGACTTCTCTGGGGTGCATTCCAGTCCACGAGCTCGGAGGTATGTTTGAGTGACGTGTATTGCTTCCTGAAGTGCGTCTTGTTGGGCGCCGGTGCAGCCGGTGGGGACCCACAAGGTGAGGTCGTCAGCGTAAAGTGCATGGCGTAAATTGGGGATTGCTGCGAAGAGCGGCGGCAAATCTTTCATAGCTAAGTTGAATAGCAATGGTGAAACGACGGATCCTTGTGGGGTTCCCTTGGGCGCCATTGCAAATGGGTCGGAAAGGAGATGCCCAATGCCTATCGTTGCCGTGCGGTTGGTCAGAAAGCAAGCGATGTAGGAAAATGTACGTTCGCCGCAGTTGGTAGAGGCAAGACCTTGCAAGATAGCATGATGCGTTACGGTATCAAATGCCCCTTTGATATCTAGAGCTAGGATTGATTTTTTGCTCTGATTGTTCAGGGTGTCTAGAACGTCGTCTTTAATTTGAAGTAGGATGTCCTGGGCCGATAAGTGGGGGCGGAAGCCGTACATTGTATGTGGGAAGTACGCGTTCTCTTCGATGTGGGGTGATAGTCTGTTGTGCACCATGTGCTCAAACAGTGTTCCGACACATGAAGTGAGAGAGATGGGACGGAGGTTCTTTGTAATGAGTGGTTTGTTGGGCTTGGGTATGAGGGTGATTTCGGCGTGCTTCCACTGTGGGGGGAGGGTTCCAGCCTGCCAATGGGAGTTGATAAAGTCCAAAAGCTTTTCAAGGGCAACGTAATCAAGGTTGCGGAGGAGCTTGTTAGGAATCCGGTCTTTTCCTGGGGCTGTGTTGCGGGTTAGATGGTGAACGGCTGCTTCGATTTCCGCCATAGTAAAAGGTGCGTCCATGTCTGGATTGGGTTTCCCCGTGTATGACGGAAGTGTCAGAGTAGTAGCGGTAATGGGTGCTTGAAGCGGTTGCTGAAGCTCTCGCAATAAATCGGATTCTGTACCCTGGTAATTATGTATCAGGCGCTTCAGATGGTGTTGGGTGGTGGATTTGGATTCCTTGCTGCCTAATAACGATCGGAGTAAGTGCCAGGTGCGGCGGGTGCCGAGCGTGCCTTGAAGTTGGTTGCAGAACTCAGCCCAGTTTTGTTGGCTAAGTTGTTTAGCGTACGCATCTGCCTCTGCTGTGATTTGAGCGATGCGGATGCGAAGTTTCTTGTTTGTTCTGTTCCGTTTCCACCTTGAAAGCAGGCCTTGTCGGGCATCCCAAAGATGGAGCAGGTGTGCGTCAGTGGCTGGGGTTTCTTCGGTTAGAGCAATTTCTTTTGTGTGCTTCTTGGCCGTGTCAAGTAACCGTTGGACCCAGTCATCTAGATTAGTGATGGAGTCCGCAGGGGTGTCGTCTCGAAAGTCTTTCCAATACTATGAGAGGATTAGAATGAAACCCGGGCATGGCTACGCGGAAGGTGTGGTGAAGGGGTTATAACCATTTCGCCTTTAAATACAGTAGAGTCAACGAGAAGACATGATTGTTTGTATCGGCGGGTATGAAATTAAAAGATGTGCTTAAGATTCAGGAAACAGCAGTCCATTTGTATTTTTAGCCTTAGATATAATACAAGCATCTGTATAGAGTAACATCACAAACGATCAATTGGTGCTAATTTTCACGCCGGATCGTACTGAGGAAAACAAATACCGCTACGTAAGCATACAAAGCTATCTTGAAAAATATACAAAACTAACACGCGAAACCCCTCCCCTGACGCCCACGCACGCACGCACGCACGCACGCACACATACCAATATATACATATATGTACAGATACACGCGCATGTTTGTATGTTAACAGCAAAAGGTACAAATTTGGTGTGCGGCGAAGGAGCATATAAATACCGGGCCATCTACTCTAACGTGAAGCTTGGGGACGTGCGACGCATGTAGTGTATAACTGCATTCTTGGCGACTTGGCGTTTTGGCCCACCGAGATAAAACTGTTGGGGGGTAGAGCTATACAGCTTTGCTGTAATTGTCTAGTGTCTTGGAAGCACCAAGAGGTCTAGCGGAAGGAGTGGAAAAACCAGTCCCGGAGTGTTTTTTTAGTACCCATTTTCGCCCACAGAGATGAACGTTGTCCACGACGCTTTGGAAAACGAGCTTCTCGGTGTGTTCTTTTAGTGAGCGTTACGTTGGCTCAAGGCGTGGGAAAACGATCGTCCCGGTGTTTTAGTACCGTGACTACGTAAAACGACGACGTCGACCGGAGGCGCCGACACCCCAGCCCTAAAAACTTCACCCCTAAGACGTTGTCTCGGGAAACTATAAAAGATACATACAGAGCTCCGGATACTTGCATTTTGAAGAGCTGGTTTGACTGAATAATATTGCATAAAATGGCCCGAAGGATCACACATCTATCATTATCCATTTGTTGAACTCAGAACCTTCCGGATGCAGAAATGCTGACAAAGTTTGTTATGATACAGGGCAGCTTGTGCACATAATAGGCGCCGGCAACCTTTGATTACTGAATTAAGAGAATGCCGAGATCTAAGTTATGGGTTTTATGCACCTGCATAAGTACATGAGACATTGGCTGCAGCCTGCTAAATAGTTTCTGCTTGCGAGTTCTCAAAGGAAAGTTCGACGAGGTGAGTGAATGTTTTACGAATACGTGCATCTCGAGTGGTGGAGCGATATTTGGCGCAAACGTCACGTCTTCCCTTCCACTTGTCTAACAAGGCAGAAGCAACTGGTCATCTCTTATCTATAGCGCGTCCGATGACGTGCTAAATATTTCATTTCTGTTTTGTGAATAATACTACACAACAGTCAGTGAACGGAATATTTCGTCGGTTCCTACTTTCATTACTTATAAGATTTGTAATCTCTGTCAGACCCTTCCATATTTCTAATGCCTACACAATCACCCCAAAGCGCCGTCATAGTACGCATGCGTGGATTGCAAGGGGGCGCCAAACTCCAATACGTCGCATATTCTTATTTCCTCTTCACCACAGTTTGCTCGTTGTGGTTTTTGTGTTGCTCAGAGTGTTAGGAGACAATGGATTCTCCCGAGGAACAAACTGGTATCGGTAATCGTACTCCCACGACAGCCCACGTACTGTTTAAATTGAGGTAGGGGGCAAGTGACACGTCCGCTGTGGCTGAGACTTTACAAACATCTGGCCACTAGTTAAAGCTATATACGCATGTGATTCCGTACTTGTTTTTTTAGGTTTGTGCAATTTTTTCTATATCCTTACTGAACTGGCTATTTGCCAAGAACTATGTAATTTCGGATGACTCGTCCTGCCTTTATTTTATATCGTGTTGCTTGAATGAGCCAAGCGGCCGCCGACAATTTAAATTGACGCACGCTACCGGTGACCCGTCCGCCGTATCAGAGACCTGAGAAACTACCAGCCACTAGTTAAAACTATGCACGTTACCCCATTGTGGTTTTTCTTGGTTTAGCATTTTCTTCCCTATCTTCCCTGAACCGGAAAAACTGCCCAGAGAGATGTGGCTGTGTGAATCGTCAACACTTTCTATTCTATACTCTTATTCTCTCTGTTATTTCTTGATGTATTAATTTTGTCCTATTCCGTTTATCTGCTTTGTCACACGGACAGATAAAAACCCTGCGCGCTTTTCCACCTTGTTGCTCTCTCTTCAACGTTCTAGTCGGTGAGTTTCATTGGCCAGGACGTTCTGCAATAATATAATGGGCGGCTTTAAGAACTTTAGTTTTTCCAAAGTTGAACACAACAAAATCTGCGTGGAAACTGCTTTGTCCAAGATAGCGAACACAGGTGAACCCTCTTTTTATTGGAGCTACAAATGGCTTTATTCTGGCCACAAAAAGGGGTGGTTCCGAGGTCATTAGCATGATAGCCATTGTAAAGACTGGTAAAATATGTGGTAGTTACTGCCAAGTTCACCGGACGACGGAGCATGCATGTGGAGAGGAAATAGCAAACGATACTAGATTTATAGCCGCAAAATGAACCACGTCATTGCTGCGGAAATTCACGTTTTAGCCGACCACGCAGCGTTCAAACTGACAAAAGAGCAAACTGTGATAAGCTATAGGCGTGCATTGTTCATAAAGGGAAACCATTGATACATCATGAACGAAAAACAATAGCAAAATGCATCATACAGTCAATATATGTCTGCACGTAAAAGATGGCAGATTCATTGTTTTCGACTATATTGCGATTTGTCATTCGAAGCTGTCGGGAATGCCGAAAAAAATGTTTCGGCCCAGAAAAGTAAACAGCATCGTAATAGCTAAACCTCGAATGGCTCCTCTGCTGTTAGCAAAAACGTTACAGAATGAGCAGTTTTTAAAAGCTCCCAACGTATATCGCCCTCCCACTCACCAGGCCAATATACCAAGCGGGGTATACTTAAAAAGCGCCAACTACCTCACGGGCCACAATTCTCTTAGGTCATGGTGACGAAATGAAAAACACCGTGTCTATTGACCGAAGTAATTAAAACAGGGCTTGGCAGTTTCTTATTCAGCGCGTGAAAAGGCTTGTCGTTGCACTTGTTTTGTGTAACACCACAACGCCCAGAGTATCAAGTTTTATTGGGGTGTTTGTGTAGCAAGAAAGTAAAGATAAATCGCAATAATCTAATACCAAAGCCCACAGCATCATTTATGATTCCATAATGAAAGTGTATCGTGTGAGTGTCTAACAGAGGTGTTGTAAGGGGTTGGCTGGCAACTCGCAAAATAAAATGGGTGCACCTTGGAGCTCGCGCGGTGGCAACCCAGTAGCAGCATTTTACTCAAAAAGCAGTATTTCCTTCTTTCGTCCTACATTTGGCTGTTTTCGTCTTCAGAAAATGACGCCTGACAAAACACAATCCTTTTGTTTTTATGTGTCCCGCCTACTGCTTTCGTTGCTTCAAATATTCTTGTATTATAATTGATACAGTGGGCCTTCCTTGATGGTAAAATTTTGGCATCGCTTTTGGTACCGTTTTTAATACAGCGATCAACCGCAACAGTAAGCCCTACGCTACACACGCTTACAAATGTATGCCGTATACCATGCTATCTGCTGTATTTATCTGTTTGAGTAACGCGTGGGGTGTCTAGAGGCACCAGAGCCAGCACTTGGAGGAGCGGCCACTAAGGTGAGGAACTTCATTCCGAACTATCAGAAACCCTGAACTCCACAGGAAAAAGCTCCAAGAGCACAGCTGGCCAGTCTGCCTATCAATTCTGCGAAGAAGACGGTCACGCCGACTAAGCCCCAGGATGACGTTCGAAAAGATAGGATTGGGCATCTTCCACTTGTGACAAATAAGCCACTTCAATACAGGGGCTGTGTACCAAGCGCTAAAACGTGTATAGGCGTTTCCTAGTCACCACAGCCAAGCCACGCAAGGCGCCATCTAAGGGCACGTTTGAAGCTATGTCCACGTGCATGTGGCCCTCAAATTAATCACTGAGAACTCCTTGGTCTCGTAGTGAAAGTGTCCGCTCCTGCGAAGCGAACATCTTACCTGGGTTCAAATCTCCTTAGCGCTTTTTTTTTGTTTTCAATGATTTGTCATAATTGACTATTAGCAATATGTAACCCCGCATATAATCTATTGATGACCTTTTTATGCAATATAAATGGGATTTCAGGTATTTTCGTGCCCTTTTGCCGAGTTTCAGCTAGTGATTCTTTTACGCATTGGCGGATTTTCTCCTTTTAGGTCGGTTTCGGCTATTTCTGTTGAATATTTTAAACACCGCGGTTTTCAGCCATTGCAGGTGCGTTTTGGCTCTTGTTTATTCCAGTTTGGCTGGTTTTGTATGCTTTAGGTAAGTTTATGTGGTGATATAAACAGATGACGCATGGCTTTGGTGACTAGGAAACGCATAAACGCACGCTAAAACGCTCAGCACAGCTGTGTGCACGAAATAGAACGCAACCCTCTCCTTGAACAAGCAACGCAACTGCGTTTTCGAACACCACTGCAGCGGTCAACGAGGTACGAGAAAAGCCCCCTGTGTCAAATATAATACATTTATATTTTCTGACCGGATTGATATTTCATTTCTGTTTTGGTATAAACAAAGTTACATTAGCTCTTAAGAAATGTGCATATGTATCTGAAAGTTTTATCTGCCTAAACATATGGTTGGGCTTTGTGAGGTTAACAGCAGCTGGTAATAAGTTTTCAGGCGCAGTTCGCCATAAGAATTGGAAGTGTCCGCTCGTCACCTAGCAACAATGGCGACCAACGTCTTCTTTAAGTTGAACTTCTTTTTTTGTGATGAGTACCTGCAGTATTGCTGCGCTGCACCGTTGGTTTTTCTGGAACCATTGAACTGCGAGGTTTTGTGATCCAAACTGGAAGGTTCGGATAAAAATAGCTCACTAAGGCTTTGTGAAGGGTTTTTTGGGTGCGCAAATTTAGCCCTAGAAAACAGCGGAGAGACGAGGACAAAGGAGTGGCTAGTTTTTCAGTGCTATTGTTTGTAACCTCTTTCCTCCTCGTCTTTCCGCTGTTTTCTAGTGTTAAAAATACCTCCCTTATGTGCGGTTTTAGGGGTAGAAATACAGCAGTAGCATGTGTAATTTATTTCTTCGAAGAGTGATAGGGACACAAAGAGCCTAATTTATTAATTTATTTTCGGTGCATTATTTTCCGTTTTATTGAATGAAATGTTGATATCATGAGCATGATGGCCTTACGAGTTTTGGCATTATGGTTCATACAGACCTCGGTCTATAGCAGTGAGAGAGGAAATAATAGCGATGATGCTTCAAGAAAAGCAAGAAATCTGCATACTGTGTAATTTTTTAAAGCATGGCAGAGAGGCTTCTACCGCATAGACAGATCCACCACTCGAGATATATTTATTTATTTATTTATTTTCGTTACCTCAAAGGCCCCATGGAAAAGGGGCATTACATGAGGGGTGGGTAAGGTACACACAAAAAAGAAACAGTAGATGGAGCCTAATGCTTCATGCTTTACGAAATGAGAGTAAAAATCAGTTTTGTAAAGATACAATCAAACAACCTTTTTCGTAGGCACAGTATCGCTAAAAATAATGGTGCACAATGTGCACGAGGTTGCAGCAGGGGCACGCGTGAAGATCGTGTAAATTTAAGAAAAACTTGTCTTGTTGCTCTTATTAACATGTCGGAGTGTTGCTACGGCATAAGTACATTTTGTTAAATCGGTCACATTGGCGTTTGTAAAGTCTATATAGGTGTAGTTCTTTCCTCTCTACTAAGTTCCGGGTAATTTTTTGTTTTATTTATTTATTTCAGCACTCTAAAGGCCTAACAGGTCATTCAGTAAGAGATATGTGGTTATACAAACCAAATGCAAAAATAAAAAACAGTGTGCATAGAAATGTGTACATATAAAGGTGCGCGAGTAAGAGTACAAAAGCAGTGAACAAGGCGAGCTTCACCGTACGCCCAAACTACGACCAGTTTGCCAGTATTTCCGAATTGCGTTTGCATCTGTCGCTTTTTTTCGTAGTAGAAGAACGTAGGAGCATCCCTAAAACTGCGAAATGGCGCTACAGGAGCGTTTGTATCTGCGACTTCATTTCTTCTTATCCTCTGCCCCTCAAAACAAGCAGAGTACCTCTGTTTCTTGCGAAGCACGGGCAGCCGTTAGTGATGGTATTACAAAACTTCTGAGAAATTTTTGTTTGCTTCACTGTTCTGGATGGCCTAAGCCGCGCTTGAAATTCTGTAGTTATAGGAGATAGGTGTGTTTTTCTGTTATGTGCTGTGTACTCACCAAATTTTGTAAACATGGGCTTTAGAGTGCTGGTATTGTGCTGGTACTGTGCTGGTAAACCGTAATTTTGCGGCGCTGAATTTTGTGCAATGAGCAATCGATGATGCTCATCAAGCAGAAGTAGGCGTGCGGACACTTTTCCGGTATTTATGAATGTTTTTGGGAGATAATCACCCTGGGTGCATTGTTGTTACGAGATATCTGAAAGACCAGGCGCAAGCAACCGATGGCATACCCAAGCGTGACACGGGATCTGGCTCGGTAAATTGACCATGACGTAGCGTTATAGCGCGTTCACTTGTAGAAACCAAGGCATTGAATTCGGCGTCTGCTTAAAAGCAAATTTATTGATGATATCATTTTGATTCGATCGATGATTCGTCGTCGATATAATTTTCACGGCCTACGTTAGGAGAGTGTGGAATCAGTACTATTATATTTTGCGCTGGCCACACTCGCAATAAGAGATTTTGGTGCAACTGGACCAGAAAGCTTCCTACGAGAAACAGAATCTTAAGTGTAGCACGAGATTTAAACTTTTAAAAGCCGTTTTTGAGGTGGATTCGTGTACTTCACTTTCATTAGGAAGGTACGAACGCACAAAGTGGGAAATATGTAGCAGGAATTTGTTATCAGCACTTTGTGGCTTTTAGGAAAGGACTTTCGTTGCAGTTATCCCATTAATACTGTTGAATTTTCTGTTTTATATTGGAATAATTGTGAAATTTGAGTTCAGAAGGATTCCCTCAAACTTCTGCACCGGTTTCAGTAGAACCGCCCCTATATAAAGTTCTGTATGACATCAGGTCCCGGTATATTGTTCTGTTTCGGATGAAAATAGGAACTTTCTTTTAAAGATCTGTAATACAACTTTCGGAAACGAGAAAATAGAGCACACCTGCGTGTCTGGTTGAAGCAACGTCTACACGTCATAATGAGGTCTCGCGAGCTGTGTTCAATCGTGCACCGTAGCAGAAAATTAGCTCCGCATCAACCAAAAGCTTTTTGCTTATAAAAGCTATTTCCTGTAAAGGGAGGAAAAACAGCGTAAATTAGGGGGGGGGTACGTGTACAAGTCACCCTTTAGTCAAAATGGTAAGGTTCCGGTCCATACCACAGCTGTTTTAAAAGCAGTAACAAAGCGTTTGTGCACGTAGTACGTGTTTATGTCCCATCAGAGTGGCCACCTATACAAAAATTTTCCGAGTATAGACTTTAGCCTGCTTAGGTTGTAAACTATCGAAAACAATGATGCTTGTTGTTAACGCGCTGTGTTACGTAGTGCCATGGCTATCCTTCTGTGTGCGAACACCACCTGTTATTTCAGTTATTGACTACTTCCACGTTCCTGTCGATGGATTCGAGGTAAGGGTCAGCCACAAATGCCTCGAAAACCATTTTTAACAAAGGATGCTAGACGACTCGCCATAAGTATATTGCTTTCGTTCTCTAGTTTGAATTGGTTTGAGAAAGCAGAAGCTTCCCTTTTCCTTACTGGTTTGAAGTTTTCATGGGACCGGTGTCGTAAATTTATAGGCAGTGTGTCATTTGCAATGGGACGATAGCAGAAAGTAAAACATTTACTACGTGAGGAAGCTTGGCTTACTGAGCCAGTATCATGAGTTCTTTGAGGAATAAAGTACACATTTTATCTGCAAAGCCGCGCGATATAAAATAAAACGCTGCTACGGTAACCCGGGAACCTAGAAAACGTGACGGCATAAAGGAACTCAGTGAAAACCTCATTATTCAACAAGTGGCTCATCGATGGAGAGCGACGTAAAAAAATGGGTCTAGTTTAGTATATTAGGTAGCAAACAGTGATTTTTGTTTGAGCAGAAATCAATAAGACGAGTGTGTGCGAGCATTCTATTGACCATTTGCCCAACCTATGTGTGGCGTTAGCGGTGAAATTATACTTGCTGCATCGCCGCGAACATACTCTGATTTTCCAACTGGGCCAGAAAACGCAACTTGGAATTTAGTCACGGCCAACACCAATTTTTTTAAAGTAGAAAGCGTTGCAAAATTTTAAACTTCCTGCTTGCATGTTAATTTACTCCTCGCTGCACTGGAGAGGCATATCGCTTTGATACGAAGCTCTATTTCAGTTCAAATCTGCCGGCACACAGGAAGCAATATTGACATATCCAGCTTCAGGCGGCACGGGATGAGCATGAGCGCAGTGTCGTTACACGCGAAACATTCTAGCGCCCTACGTATTGCTGTCAGCCTTAGGAAAAATACAGAAGCTGTCAGTAAAAGCAGGGGTTGCTGAATTATAGGTCACCTGAGCAAAGAGGGTACGCAGTAAACACCTGGTGCTAAGATAATTATCATTGGCATGGAAAAAAGCTGATTGAGCAGATCAGTGGTGACATGTTCTCGATTTCCGAGAATCATATACGCAGCTCGTCTGCGGAACATTTTGTGTGATGGTAAGCATCACACTTCTTCAAGTTTGTTGCAATTGGTACACGATAGAGGCAATGAAGAACCAGAATGAGTACAACAAAATAAAGTTTATTTGACCATTTTCGATGTTATTCAACTTAGCGCAATGCTGGAGGGTTTAAAACATTGCGCGTCAATTTCTGGAAGACAAAAAACGGTATCACAAACCAAAATAAAAAAGAATAGGTGCAATGTCTGCGTTATTCGGGTCACCCATAAAGCGAAACCTCTAAGAAACGTCGGTAATAAAATGTAATATTTTACTGCAGTTGCTGAGGTATGCATCTTATTCAGGGGCAGTAATCCGGTAAAAACAAACTGTTTATGGATAACTACTACGTATCCGTACTAGCAGCTGCTATTTGCTAAAACCCCCTATTAGCAGCCCCTAGCGGCTACAGTTCGCTGCCATTGTAAACTTGGTATTTCAGTTGTATTCCTAATCTTCTGGCACTCTTCCCCATAGTTCTTGAACAAAATTACGACCTGCCATAAAGCTTCTAAAACCGTTGCAGAAAAGTGATAACTCGCAAGAAGCAAGGAGTCGAACTTCACATAAACATTGTAGTAAAAATTTCGGGATTCTCGGTTCTTTGTAATTCGTAGTAAAATATACTCGTTACACACTTCAATGGGATAGTTTCTATGGCTCGAATGCCCGGTGGAGCAACGGGCTAAACTTCAAAGTGCGCACGGGTAAGTTTCCACTTCAATATAAGCTGCGCGGAAGAATATTCCATTCTGCCTAATAACTCCGAAGTAATTAGTACTAGAAGAACTGGTATCAGCCGGTAAGGCGCATTTATTTGTATGTGTGTAAAGTCTATTCCCTTCTTTGTTACTACGTCTATTCACAGAAAATTGCGTGCACTTATGACTAGACAAGAGAAATTTAGTGAAAATGCCTTTTTTCTTAAGCTGCGTGTCAAGCCTATTTACATACAATTATGAACTAAGAGAAGGGAAGAATTTACGCGATAATTTATTGCGCCTACAAAAGCCGATTTTGAATAAATGGGATTTTTTAGCACCCATTTCAATTTTATAGGTCAATACTGGCTTTTTAGCGCATAAAAAGGCTTATTATTTTTTATGCAGCTCTTGGTATTTTAAGACGATATTCCGCAAGCATCATTCTGCTTCCGAATCACGAAAATGCCTGTCGCTCGCCGTTTCAAAAAAAAAATCACGCCATATCCACGGAATGAATAAGTGGGGCGAAGCTCGAGAGGGGGAGATCATCGGTAACCGTAACTCTCCCGCGAAAGTTCGCCCAATACATCATTAAGAAAGACGTAAGACTGTGTGCGTACATTGTACAAATCAACTTTTATTTTCGGAGTCAATGCTCCCAGGCCCAGACCTGGTGAAAGACCCGGCGCCATCGAGGACTACCCCGCACCTCCACCACAATTTGTCACGTAGGATGGGACACAACGGTAAAGAAAGAACTTTTATTTAGGGCGAACTTGTGCCCGAACAAGACGAGAGGAAACGAGCAAAGGTTCTTGCGTCTCGTTTGATCTCCGAGAATGACTGCCTGCGTTCGTGGCGTGATCTCTTGCGTGATGTCCAATCGCAGCAAGCTGGTCTCTCGCATGCCCTGCTTTTTCGTAGCCACTTGCTTAATGAGACGAGTGGCGATGCCTATTTTCGTGATGAGGCGGTCAATCGCTAACGTGTTTCCTTTGCCTGCGTTGATGTGCATGCCCAATACTCGAATGCTAGACACGTGAGGGATGATGCCATTGTCCCCTGTTCGGAGGACGATATTGGCTGCTTCTTCCTCAGCACTTTTCCTCCAGTGCCCTGGTGGAGGCAGGATCAAAAACTCTGATTTCTGGGGGGAACACTGTAGCCCTGTTCCTTGTAAGCATCCCTCTATCCGGTGCACGGCTTCCTGTAACCGGTCTTGGATATGTCCGGTCGCACCACCCGCGACCCACAGCGTCACGTCGTCCGCGTAGATGGTATGCCGGACGTAGGGCAGGTCGGCCAGGCTGTCGGCTACCGGAATCATAAATAAATTAAAGAGAAAGGGGGAGATCACCGCTCCCTGCGGTGTTCTCCTACTTCCCAATCTTCTCTCTTCTAGCTGGAGGTGTCCGACATGGAGCTGTGCCGTTCTATCGGTGAGAAAGGCTCGGATGTATTCATAAGAGCGCTTTCCCAGCCCTAGTCTTGTGACTTGTGCCAAAATAGCGGAGTGGAGTACATTGTCAAAAGCGCTCTTGACGTCCAGTCCTAAGATCGCCCGGCAATCCGTGCTGCTCGGGCGGTCCAGTAGGTCGCGCTGGATAAGGAGCATGGCGTCTTAAGTGCTCAGTTTACTTCTGAATCCAATCATGGTAGGTGGGTACTTGTCGTGTTCCTCCATGTGCGCCTGCCACCTATTATAAGTATATGCTCTATAACCTTCCCTACACACCACGTGAGGGATATGGGTCTGAGGTTGTCAATGCTAGGCGGCTTACCCGGTTTGGGAATTAGAACTGTACGTGCCGTTCTCCATTGCTTTGGTATGTACCCGGAGCGCCAGCACCTGTTGTAATAGTCTCTGAGTGCCGAGATGGCTTCGTCGCTGAGGTTGCGGAGCGTCTTATTCTGTACTCGATTTGCAGTTAAGCTCTTGGATGGCTCTACGCACCTCGGTTACAGCATGAAAAGGATAAAATCAATGCGGCCGTCCGTAAGGCGCACAGGGCGGTCCTGGGCCTCCTCCCTAGCACCAGCAACGAAGCCCTAGCACGGCTAGGCGTGCACAATACTTTAGAGGAAATCGGAGAGGCACAGCGCATAGCACAGCTCGTCCGCCTAAACGCCACGAAGGCGGGCAGAATAATACTCCAGAAAGCAGGGATGACCACACCAAACGAGTTTCGCACTGAAGAAGATCAACCGAACGTGGAGAAAATGCACATTGGCTGCTTGACCCGGCACTTGACCATACCGCCGCTCCCTCGCAACATGCACCCGGAGCATGACAGGGGGCGACGGGAAGCAAGGGCCAAAGCACTGGCCCGAACGTATGAGGATGACGCCCAGGCATACTACGTTGACGCGGCCATGTACAAGAACCAGCCCCACACCTTCGCACTCTCTGTCATACGGGCCTGCGATGGCAAATGCGTCACAGCCGGTAGCGTATCCGCTCATACGGCAACGCAGGCAGAAGAGGCGGCTATCGCGCTGGCGCTAACTTGTGAGTTGGACAAGGCCATCACAGTATTGATTGACTCACGCTCCGCCATTGTCGGCTACAGCAAGGGATCATTGAGCGACCCCACCCATGGACTACTGCCCACAAATAGAATGGCGCGGGCCCACATTAGGTGGTTCCCGGCGCACATGGAAACCACTCTGGGAAGGACGCCACACTGCAACGAGGAAACGGACAGAACTGCGCGTGAGCTCGCACACCGCGCAGTCACCTCGCCCCCTCTCTTGCGATCGGAAGGCAACGACGAGGAAAACGAACCGCACCCGGCATTGAGCTTCGGTGAAGTCCTTGCCTGGTATCGCGAACAACGCCGACAAGCACCGAAGCCTCATTCGCTTCTGAGTAGAAGTGAGGGAGTGTTTCTTCGGCAGCTGCAGACTGGTACAGCGCTCACGCCAGCTCTGGCGCGACACATCTGTCCGGACCTCTACGAGAGTGACGTGTGCTGTGTGTGTAGTGTGGTGCGCGCGGACCTGCCTCACATAATGTGGGGGTGTGACGAACACAGAGTGAGGGGTTACCCACCGGAACTACCACAACATGTCGTGCAAAATATGAACTCCCCGACTAGGGAGCTCCAACTCATGGTGATCCAGCAGCTGGAGACAGCTCTGGCCAGGCAGAAGCGCGGGCGGCTTACCGATCACGTCAATGGTCGGACCCCCCAGCGCCGACGCCTCCGGCCGGCCGCGGCCCCGTCTCCGGATCGGCTTTAACACCAACAGCCGACGGTGAGGGCGGAACCCTGTGTGGTGGTCCCCCTCACCGATAGTGCAGGATAACCAATAAAAGTCCTTTCTCTCTCTCTCTCTTGCGTGATGTCCCCCTCGCAGTGCACGTGCGCTCGCGCCTCCGTTGGCGAACACAGACAAACTCGCGCTCCCGGTGCCGAGTTTGTGCTGCCGGTTGCAGCCGGTTCTTGCGCGTGCAACGCGGCCCACTTTGCGACATCTCCGAAAGCAGGCGGCGGTCACGTACCGCGAGACACAAGGGATGGAAAGACCCATGACTTAAGGAGCTTCGCCCCTAAAAATTGATCACATCTTTCCACGTCGGGAAGCCATGGGGTGAAGCGACGCATCTGGGCGGTGCTTGTTACGGTTGCACCGACCATCGCGTTAGCAGACCTGTTAGTATCCATTTAAATCATCGGTTGTCATCGGATGTCATCGGAGCCGTGGCGGTGGAGCGACTGAGCGGAGCGGCGCAGTTATCGCGTTTACGTGTACCGCGCGTTAACGGTGAGGGGAATGATAGAGAGTAGCGCATGCGCATGTGTTAACCGAGCGCTAACGCGTGCTGACGCATAGCTGGCATGGCGAGGGGAGCGAGCGCTAACGCAAGATGGCGCTGCGGTGAGAGCGGCGTTACCGCGCAGCTGGCGTGGCGAGGAGAATGGGGGAGAGGCATGCGGACTACGGATGGATGGAGGGACAAGGCGAGTCAAAGAGATGCGTCGCATCTAAAATTGATGATGAAGATGATGGTTTGATTTCATTGGCGCAAGGCAGACATGGGCAAAGAGCGCGAAACAGAAAGTTATTTGATGAGGAGACAACACGAAATAAAATCAGTTGAAAACTATGAGTACGGCTGGTGTAAAGGGCCAGGGTGAAGAACAGGAGTGGTTAAAAAATAAATAAGGTGGCTGGTGTATAGGACCAGGGGTAAAGCTATGGGTGGTATGAGATGAGTTGTAAAAAGTGAACTTCTGATAGGAACTTAAAGGTGCGCTGAACAGAAAACATGGCATCATCTCCTAAGAAGTATGATGGGTGTGGTGGAATATGTCGTGTGTGTAGTTGAGGGAAGTGTTTGCGTCGTGTAGTGTCGAGTGCCTTACATTCTATGAGGATGTGGATCACGGATAGGGCCTCTCCGCACCTGCTGCACTGAGGTCTTGGAGATCCAGTGAGCAGGTGCGAGTGCGTTGCGTGAGTGTGCCCTATCCGTAATCTAGCCAAGGAGACTTCAGTGTGTCTATTGCGTGTGTCGGTGGTGTATGGTCCCAAGTGTGGTTTTATTACGTGTAACTTGTTGTCGGTTTGTTCGCTCCAGTGTGTTTGCCATGTTTTGCGAAGTTGTTGTCTGATGTGTGGTTTCACGTCGGTGTAGGGTAATGTGGTTATGTCTACTGTATTCGAGAGTGTAGCAGCAGCGGCCATTCGATCCGCTGCTTCGTTCCCGGCTATACCACAGTGGCCAGGGACCCAGCAAAGGACTAGTTCAAATTTGTGGACATACACAGACATAATACCCTTGACTATTAGATTTACAACGTGATTTTTTGAAGACTTTGTTGACGGCAACGCCCGCACGACCCTAAGAGAGTCTGTATATATAATGGATTGTGGGATGTGACTTTAAAGGATATGATTAACAACAAGAAGTACACCATAAGCCTCTGCCGCAAAGATACTCGTATTACTGATAAGAGTTTTAGTGACATTAAGGCCGGGCCCATGCGCCGCGCAGGACACAGAGGTGGCAGTTTTAGAGGCGTCCGTATAAAATTCAGAGAATTGATACTTCTGCTGCAAATAGAAGAAATGCTGCAGAATTGCACATGTGGGAGCTCGGTTTTTATCTACATGTGTGAAGGATGTGTCGCATGATACAGGGCGGAGATGCCATGGTGCTATAAAATCTGTTTGAGAACTTTGTATGGTGTCTAAAAAGGAGACAGAAAGCTCTGACGCTTCCTCTCTAACTCTGTAAGATTAGGGCGCAGAGAACGATGGTCGGTTTAGGAGTAGTTCAGTCATAGACGTATCATAAAAAACTGATGTAAAAGGATGGTGAGGCATTGATGAGATTTTAAAAGCATAAAGCAGGTCTGTGTAGGCTCGCTGACGTTCTAGGCTCCATTTGTTGCACTCTACATACAGACTTTCGACTGGACTAGTCCGAAAGGCACCACATGACAAGCGGAGCCCTAGATGAAGCACAGGGTCCAGCATTCTGAGGGATGTTTTAGTGGCTGACCCATAGACAACGCTACCATAGTCCAGTCGTGAGCCTATCAAGCTGGTAAAAACACGTAAAAGAAGCTGTTTGTCAGCACCAAAAGAAATGTGTGACAGAACCTTCAGGATAGTCAGTGTTTTTAAGCATTTATGTTTTAGTTGTTTTATGTGTGGGATAAATGTGAGCTTTTCGTCAAAGATTATACCTAAAAACTTGTGTTCTTTCTTGACAGGAATCGAGACACCATTGAGATGAATGTCTGGATCCGGCCGGATGCCACGCCTCTTGGAAAACAAGACACAAGTGCACTTCCCTGGATTAAATTTAAAACCGTTGCTGTCTGCCCAACCAGCTAGCTTGTTAACACCAAGCTGGACTTGGCGTTCGCAGACAGACAGGTTACAAGACTTAAAGGATAATTGAACGTCGTCTACGTAAATGGAGCAGGAAATCGATGGTGGTAGCGCCTCCCGAAGGGAATTCATTTTTACAATAAACAAAGTGCAACTCAAAACTCCACCTTGTGGCACGCCGTTTTCCTGCACATGAACCCTAGAAAGTGCAGTTCCAACTCGCACGCGAAACGTTCTTTCAGACAGGTAACTGGCAAGCGTGTTTATCATGTTACCCGACATGCCAAAGGACCTGAGGTCGCTTAGGATGCCATACCGCCACGCGGTATCATACGCTTTTTCTAGATCAAAGAATACTGTCATACAGTACTGCTTATGGAGAAAAGCATCTTTTATATACGCCTCTAATGCAACGAGTTGATCGTTGGTAGATCGCCCCGCCCTTAAGCCCGTGGCAGCTCTCGAGAAGACCATTGTACTCTAAGAAGTACACAAGTCTCCTGTTTATCATCTTCTCGAAGAGCTTACACAGGCAGCTTGTCAGGGCAATGGGGCGGTAACTGGCAGGAGAGGAAGGGTCCTTCCCTTCCTTTAGGACAGCCACTACTATGGCCTCCCTCCAAGAGCGTGGAATGTGCCCCGAAAGCCATATTTTATTGTATAGTGTAAGAGTGTTTGAAGAGTGTCTGGGTGTAGGTGCTGTTCATGGTGTATGTAATCTTATCTGCGCCTGGAGCTGAAGGTTTGCACGTGCTCAGGGCAGCCCTCAACTCATAGAGAGTGAATTCAGAGTTGTAAGAAGTTTTTGATTTGTCTTTGTCGTGTATGGGCTTTTTTTCTGCAGATGTTTTGTGTTTCATGAAAGTGTTTGTGTAGTGTGCTGAACTAGACACGTGTTCGAAGTGTTGTGCAAGAGTGTTAGCCTGGTCTTCCAGTGTGTCCCCTGTTGTGCTAACCAGGGGCAGGCTGTGTGTCTGTTGTCCTTTGAGCTTGCGTATACGTGTCCAGACTTTGTGTGTGTCTGTGTATGAATTAATGGATGTCAAGAAGGTGTGCCAACTTTCTCGTTTTGCCTCACGGCGCACACGTTTTCCAAACGCCTTGGCCCGTTTGAACAAAATAAGGTTACCCGGCGTGGGGTACCGACGGAGGATACCCCACGCCTTGTTCTGGGCCTCTCGCGCCCGCCTACAGTCCTCATTCCACCACGGCCTCCTCTGGTTGCACGGGGCACCAGAGGCGTGGGGAATGGACTTTTCAGTGGCGTCGAGGATGTGTGCCGTGAGGAGTTGGGTAGCTTCTTCAACGTGTAGGTGTCCTTTGGATGTGTGGTGTAGTTTCGATGTCTCTGTAAATGTGTTCCAGTTAGCTCGTGCTTCATTGAACCTATTATGGGAAGATGAACTGCTTGGGCCTTTACCTATATATGTTAGTTGTGGGGCAGTGGTCACTGCCATATGGGTCCGTGCCCACATCCCACTCAAGACATGGTAAGAGAATTGCCGAACCAATAGCCAAGTCAAGATTTGAGTATGTATTGTGTCCTATGTTATGATATGTAGGCTGTTTATTATTGAAAAGGCATGCTCCAGAGGATGTAAGAAACCTCTCTATCAGGCGACCCCGGGCATCCGTACGAGCAGAGCCCCAAAGAGAATTGTGCGCATTAAGGTCGCCTGTTAGAATGTACGGCTCCGGCAGCTGGTCGACCAGCGCCTCAAAGTCAGAGCTCGAAAGTGCAAGATCAGGAGGGATGTAAATGGAGCATACCGTTATCAACCTATTAAATATTATTGTGCGGATGGCTACAGCCTCAAGGATAGTGTTCAAGGTGACAGGGTGGCATGCTAAGGATTTGTGGGCGATTATGGCCACACCGCCAGAAGAGTGGGTGCAGCCATCCCTGTCTTTCCTCTATACCAGGTAACTATTAAATACATTTGTGTTTTTGGAATTCAGATGTGTTTCCTGGACACACATTAAACTTGGCTGGTTGGCATGCAGAATCTCATGCACGTCGTCAAGATTATTCAGAAGGCCTCTGCAGTTCCATTGAACTATGTTTTCTCTTCCCATTATTATGTGTTCAGAGCTACTGGAGTGTGATTATTTATGTAGGGTCTTTCGGGGCTTGGACTCTTGGGAGGGGCTTTCTGGCCTTCTCTACTGACCTGGACGTCGCAGCCCGTTCCTTCCGCTGCGATGAAAGCCGGAAGGGCTCGACGTCCATGTCGTCATCTGAAGGCAAGGGGGTCCTCAGCGGACTAGGCCCCCTTGACGTGGTACCCTTTCGGGCATTCTTTGCCTGCGCAGCCAGTGCCGAAGGCGTGGGAAGCACGACAGGTGGCACAGGCAGTGAGGCAGAGGAGGGGGTCGCTGCGACTGCCTCCGTCTCCATCTCCGTGCCCTTGCGTGTGCTTTGGGCCGGTGGGGAGGATGCAGTGGATGCAGCGGCATCCCCAACAGACGTTGCAACCACAGCCGCTGCTGGGTGAGCGAGCGGTGCAGAGGCTGGTTGGGCTGCCTGGGGCAACCCTGGGGGTGGCGGGGGCGGGACCAAGTCCGACTCGCGGTACTGGGTCCCCGCCGAAACCAGACGCCGCTCCGCCCCCCGGCGAGCTGCGTCGGCGTACCTGCCCAGAGGGAAGGAGGCGAACCTCTTTCGCGCCTCGGGGAAGGTGATGTTCTCGTTTACTTTCAAGGCAATAATCTGTTTCTCTTGTTTAAACTTCTCACAACTTCTGGAATGGGCAGCATGCGGTCCCTGGCAGTTCGGACAGGTGAAGTGCTCAGATTCACAGTTATCGGTTGGATGATCTTCTGCTGCACATTTGGCGCACGTCAGTTTCCCACGACAAGAGTTTGTGCCGTGGCCAAACCGCTGACACTTATAGCAGCGGCGTGGATTAGGCACGTAGGGTCGGACCGGACATCTAACGAAGCCTGCGTTGACGGACTCAGGAAGCGTTGAGCGGTCAAATGTCAAGATGATGTGTTTGGTAGGAATGATTTGATCGTTTCGGCGTATGGTTATTCGCCTCACTGCCGTCACGCCCTGATCATGGAGGCCCTCGAGCAGATTGGCTTCAGTTTCACTTATAAGATCTGGATCAGAGATCACGCCTTGGCAGCTATTAAGGCTGCGATGAGGTGTGATCTTGATGTCAACATTGACCATGCGCGTTTGTGAAAGGAGGTTTGCGGACTGCTGTTTGTTGTCTACCTCAATCAAAAGTTCTCCCGTTTTCAGTTTCTTAGCCTTGTAGGACTTTCCAACAAGGCTTTCAAGATACTTGGAGATTAGAAAGACGGACTGGGAAGTGATTGGTTTTGTTTTGTCAACAGCTTCCATGATCAGAAAGCGCGAGAAATTATCGGGCTTTGGGAGCGAGATTGATTGCAACGCAGGAAAAGGTACTTCGGTGCGGCCCCTTTTCGGGGGCCGATCACGTCTAGGGGGGGGGGGGGTTTGGAAAATGCCATATGATACATTGGAAAGCAGGGAGACGGGGGTACTTTCTCCTTTGACCTTACCCTGGTAGTCAAAGAGGTCCCGGAGCTCCCTGCCTGGTAGACAGGCAGGGAGCCCATCGGCCGGAGCTTGATCAAGGCTCCGACGGCCACCGTTCGTGGTTTCTAACCCTCCACCTATAAACACATTGCCACGGTTGGATCCAGCGTATGTTTGGGGGCTCGGGGTCCGCGGTATCGCCAGTACCGTCACCAAGATTGCTCAAGGTGCCCCGTGCGGGGCGCATCTAAAATTGGCGAGCCAATGCCAAACACGCCGGAAATCGCACACCACCTTCGAGCCGCCCCTACCTCCAGCTAACCACATCGGCCGAGCCAAAGAGACCTGTACGGAGTGACACCGCCGCCAAACTCAGCGACCGCGCCCCCGTTCTACACAAGCTGTTTTTTGTCCTTACGTGTTGTGTCCGTTAACGACAAACGGAAACTTTTGCCGATGTGCCTTATCCGTTGCTAACGCAATAAAACAACCAACGAATAAATTGAACGGGATACAGCCGTCCACACACCACTACAAGTCAAATACCCATCCTAGGGAAAAAGTGCGTGTAAATCTAACACACAGAAGTTTTATGGTGACGTCATGAACATGTGCACAATCTTCCGGTGGCAACTGGCACATAGCCGGCCGGCGATATGAGCCCAATTTTCCTGCGGTGACGGGCACCCAGCTGGCCGGCGATAAGCATCAAGTGTATGACAAAAAAGGAACAAGAGACGGAGCATATAGGAATAATATCTCGGCACGTTTCAATTGCTGTAGTCGCGACAACCGTCATTTGACGTTCCGGGTAACCTTAAAGGATACTGGAAAGCCTAGCAATAAAGGTATTAGCTCTAAGGAACCTATCGCGCTGTCTAATAATGATAATGGGTATATTGCGTATAGTTGCTGAATGGTGTTATTCCCGCAGCTTCGCAAGTCATCTTCTCTAGAGTACTCAGTACTTTGTACAGAAATGTTACACTTCCGAGATTTATGAATTTTGTGTAGGGTTGAGGAGCTCGTTCAGCAGCAATCATCGATTGTTCCTCCTACACCAGACCACCACCTTTATTAACTCCGATAATGACGGCAAACTACCACACCAAACGCTCGGAGGTGGTATTAACAGATTTACTGTCGCTGACATCGTCGCCGCTCCTATTACTTGCACCCGGATACAGTTGAACGTAATTTAGAACATTCGTGTGCTTAGTTCACTCTTATCAAAAACCATTTCCGCAGCTCAGAGCTTGGCGCCACTCTTACTCAGAATGTTTAGCTACTTTCAATGGTCCGTCGGCCGCCATCCCCTACGGGCGGGTTGCTTAGAGAAGATAAAATCATCACTGTCTGACATTCTGCCATACTGTCTGACATAACATTTCTGGATGCCCGGTGCTAAAGGAACTGCCGAAGGTTCTGAGCAGAAAACGAAAACATTATGATATTCAAGATGCAATCACGTCGTGTCGCGTGCCGAAGTACCAACATGCTCCCCTAAATTGAGTGAACTCTGAGCCTTCTTTTTTAGCCCAATACGTTTAACTGAAAGAAGACAGCATTCAAGCAGCTAATTCTTGAGATGGATCACGCTATGCATTTCACGTAAATCTGTTACAATTGTAAATATTGTGTGGCCTATTTCCGCGAAGAACATCAAATCCCTTTTCCACAGCACAAACAAAGGTATGCTGGTTTTACTAAAATTCAAAAATTTGTAGTAAAATGCACGGCCGAAGTTAATACGGATTGAGCCTATATTTCCTAAATGACCGTGTTCGGTGCCTATTTTTTTCTAACTGGAAATTTTCACCGCCTCTTATTGGAGAGCCTGAATGATTGAATTTTCCTGTCTAAAGCGGTGGTCTCTACCTATGACCAGTCTCCTGCAGGCGGCTTTCGTTGGGTCATTAGGGCATAATACGTTATTTAATAGATCGGCAAGTCAATGGTTATTTTAAATTAAGGCGCTGCGATAGAATATTTTTACTGATTTCCCACTTTTTATTTCCCAATGCGAAAATTCTGCCATGTCACCCATTTCAGTCGCTCTTGAGTAGCCTGAAAACAGGGTTGTTCAATTGTGGAGTACGCAAATAGGCCGATTTGAAATGCGACCTTACGAAATTACCAATAACGTTTTCTGTTCCTTATTTCCAGCTCAAAATCTTCTATTTTGACATAGGTCGTGTGGTCGTGCGGTGCAGTCAAGATGGTTGAGAGGTAAAGGCAGTAATTTTAAGCGATAAGTTACCGCGAACCGAACAGACCATTTGGCCTAGGAAGAAGGCTAGTAGCCCAAGGGAGAAAGGAGGAACAAAGCCATACTATCTCAGCCATTCGCTTGTCCAGAACGAAAAAACAAATTTTTCTTTCGTCGTAGCCACCGGCGGCTCCATCAGGCCTCTACAGCACAAGAAGTATCAAAGTAGTGTGGGGGTGATACAAGTTGGCTAATATTGTAAAACTCGTACGTTCTTAAGACAAACATTGGGGGAGTGCCAAGTCACAGGTTTCGTTGACCCCACACAACGTCGCAATTTTGGTGTGCTAACTGTAGCGACGTCCGGATCCCTGGATACATGCGCAGCCTTGTCAGCAAGAATCAGTTAGGCATCTCTGACACACGGAAGTCATTTCCAGGCAGCACATCCTCACAAGGCAAAAGATATGTGGGGAACAGCGTGTTCTGGAGGAGGCGGCGGCTCCTGCTGGGGTGGAGCAGCAGCGCTATCACTGCCAACAGGAGTCAAAAATTTTCTGTCTGTACCAGGAGCAAGGGGTCAGTGTATCGGTTTCTCTTGATACCATCCTCAAAATGAACGTCGGCTTGCGAAGAAGCGACATCTACAACTCCTGCAGACAGCTGCGGTGTACCTCTGCGGAAGTTACGCACATACACAACATCATATGGCTGAGGGGATCGAGCCTGACGCATTCTCTTTCGGCGTACCACATCTCTTTGAGTTGTTTCAGAAGCATCGATGCCACCAGGTGCCGGAAGCATCGATGCCGGAAGCATCGATGCCAGGACGTGCAATGGTATCATAAAATTCTGCCCGTCAATAACTAACAAACTGGCCGTCGTGTTATATTGTGCGGAGTGGTTCTCTATTGAAACAAAAGCCTGCCGAGCAGCGTTTGGAACTTCCCAGAACCAGACTTCTTGACTTTGTTCTTTCCGGTTTGTACCACCGGTTCAGATTCCCCATTTCAGAAAATGAGTCACGGTAGTACAAGCATACGGCGTACTCTATTTTGTCCTAATACCTCAAGGGGATTTGCACTGGTGAACGCAGGACCATTTTCAAAAACCACCAGGTCCGCGAAACAATGTTGAGCAGATGCAATTCTCAGGCCCGAAATCGCAGCTTCTGCAGATATGGATGATACTGGGAAATTGTTTCTACGATTGGAAAATGTCCAATATGATCAAGAATGTATTAAAAGATTGTGTACCGCTGAAATGGTCCCAGAAGTCAATCTGATACCTCCACCTGAGTCACTGTAAAACCGCCCACGGTGTCTGCTGGGCTCGTTGTGCAGCTTGTTGTTTAGCCTTGGACTCTACGCAGCAAGTCGGGGTGAGGGTGTAGTACCGTCACGGTGGTTGAGCGTTACAGTTAGGACGGTGCAGCGGTAAGTTAAAGAGAACCGAACAACACCAATATGCCTAGGGGGTCGAAGGCCAACAGGTCTACGAAGAAGTTTCCAAGAAACAGAGCCATACTATCCGGGTCATCCGCTTAGCCAGCACAAAATAAATTCATCATCACCGTCAGTGCGTCTGCACTGACTGCCGGGCAACTGCCTGTCACATAGATCCTCAATTAATGCGGTTGTGTGCTAACCGCGACCAATTTCTCCCTGCGACCTTCTGCATCTCATCTTTCCATCTTACCTGCGCCAGTTCCTGCCACGCTTGCATTATCTAGGGATCCACTCTATTACCTTAATGAGCAACAATTATCCTGCCTTCGCATTACATGGCCATTACAGACCCATTTCATCTTCTCAATTTCAACCAATACGTCCTTAACACGAGTCTGTCCCCTGACACACTCCACTCTCTTCTTGCCCCGTAATGCTACTACTATCATCTTCCGCTTCATTACTCGCTGAGTCGTCCTCTCTTTAGGTTGTACCCTTTTAGTGAACCTCCAGGTTCACTAAACCTCCATAGGCCACGTGAACCTCCATAGGCCATGTTTCGACCACTCTGAGCGCGTTCACACGGATCAATTTAGTAGAAAAATGAATACAAAAATGCTGTCCTCTTCTCTGCATCCTCGCCCATTTTCTGTGGCGTTTTCGTGTGACGCCAGGAGGAGATGAGCTGGCAATTAGTTGCGCTACTCCATGGCTCGCCGACCTTCCGGCAGAGTCAGTCGGCCCAGAGTTTAGTCCGCCGGCCGCCGACGGGTCGTCGCAATTCGCTCGCTCAGTTAAAACTAAGGCAGAACACGTTTGTGAATGGAAGATTGTGCCTTTTTTTACTTTGCTAGTTTGTACACTGTATCAAGCTCCAAGTCCGGGTCGCTTCACACAAGCTCTGCACAAGTGCGCATGAGTCGCGTGGCTGACTGGTACGCTAGTAGGAAAATCAAATGCCTCTTGAAGGCGGGAGACGAGTCAGCGAAGTAAATATAGGTACTAAGGAAATAAAATTGACGGAAACCTTTACAGTACCATGCAAAACTAGGCAGCAGGAAGCACTTTTTTGCTAAGGGTTTTGATTAATTGATTATAGGTTTTAATGCGCCAACGTAACGCAGGCGATGAGGCGCGCCATAGTGGAGGGCTCCGGATTAATTTTGACCACCTGGGGATATTTAACGTGCGCCGAAATCTCGTACGCAAGTGCAGTTTTGGTTTTCGCCTCCATCAGAAAAGCGACCATCGCGGCCGTAAATTGAACCCACGACCTCGTTCATCTTGCACTGCGTAAAAAACACACGGGACACGAGTAAGAAATAGACACCACAAATGCTGTCTTCCCGTCAATAACTCTTCTTCCTCAATAATTCCTACTCGTGTCCCGTGTGTCTTTTAAGCTGTGCAAGATGAACGTATTCTGACTCGCCCAGATTCCCGCCGCGACCTCGTATTCAAGAGCGCAACGCCTTACTCTCTGAGCCACCGCGGCGAGTTTTTTGCGCTGGGTGAAGAAGCAGAGCGGTGAGCAGCACGACCACCCATCTGCGAACACTTTGCCATTTAAGAAATGCAGTCGCTAGAAGTTAGATATTGGGGAAGTTTGGGGGATGCTTACTGCACGAGCGCATGACAACAAATAGTCCCCTAAGGTACTGGAAATGCTAAAACTAAATAAAAGTATAAACTTGTTATTCATTATATACCTGATATATCTAACCTCGGAAGCGCTGCCTTGTGGCCGAATGGTCTGAAGCGTTAGGATTATTGTTTTGCAAGTCGCAAATTCGAATCTCCCAGGGTACATGATTTTTGAGTAAGTTGATTTTTTGTTTGCGGCAGATGTTTTCTAAACTGAGTTCACCATTTTTGGGCCGTAACCTTCACTGATCCACGAGCGAGTTCGCACAACGCGCGCAGAGAGACACTGACGCGCTCGGGAGTTGGCGTGCTTTTGGCGTGCTGTTTCCACAAGCACCGACTACTTGCGGGCAGTGGGCACAGGCCAGAATTAGTAGACCGTTGGCCTGTGCGAACACGCTTTTTACGATACAGGCATGCGTGAGGCAAGCTCCGAGTAAGCGGGAAAAGCACATGGCATTTGAGAGTCTGCAGTGACGCGGAGGGAGTTCATCCACTGCGTAGGCCTCGGCTAGTGATTGCTACCATTCCAAGCCGTCCTGGGAGGCTTATCTTAGGCATTTTACAGCTGACAACATGGTCGCAGGATCGGGGTACGACGATTACTGAGATATCGAGAATGCCCATCCAACGCTGCCGTCGGATGTAAAGCATGTTGTTTTACAGAACCGAAACCGAAACTTGTTTGAATGCTAACTTTGGACATCGTCCAATCACGGTGCCACCTCCTTCCTACGTTACAGCCTTTAGTTGGTGCGGCCGCCACCGACCGCGCATGGTAGTTTTTCTTCTGTCCCGCTTTTTAAACCAATTACCGACTTATCAACCCGATAAACGATGAAAAGTGTGGTAATTTGAGACAGTCTACTCAGTGCAAACAAAATCGAGAGCTTGACAATTCCACTTCAGTGTCCTTTTGAGGGACAATGGTAGGCTGTCTTTCCTTAGCCGAGAATGCCTTGCAACTGCCCTCCACACCATTCTTATCCTTCTAATTACCTCTGCTTCTTGCTTGGGATCCTGGGTCACTACTTGGCCTCAGTAGATACATTTGCTTACCACGTCCACTGCCTCGCTATTTATCTCAAACCGCTGTGCTCTCCCGACGCTATTGAGCATTACTTTAGTTTTCTGCGTAGTAATTTTAGGGTCCCGGATTATACTGTGCTTGCCTAGTGCGGTAATCATGCGTTGAAATTTGTCCCCGTTTTAGCAAGGCAATGTCATAAAAAATCTGAGGTTACTGAGATCTTATAATCGTTAAGCCCACCCCTTCCCAATCCAATGTTGAGAATACCTCTAGCAAAAAATGCTGCAACTAACATTGGGGGTGTTTCTTTCTCGGACGTCCTTCCTTATAGGTATTTTACTGCTCTCTTTAAAGAGGACGCTGGTAGCTGTGCACAAATTGTAGATATCGCTTGAGTTCTTACGCAATGCTCGTCTACACCCTACCGAGGGAAATGTTTTCGCAAACATTTCCCTTCTACCGAGGAAAATGTTTTCGCTATCTGTCAAGAGTACACTGGTTTGAGAGATTGAGAACCATTGTTCCCTTTTCCTGCTGTGTCCACCTGCGGTGGTGCCAGGCAGGTAAAACGCAATCCATTTCAGCGGCGTGGGGAAACGCGGCATTTTGGTTAATGTTGTAACACATTTTAAAATGTTGACTTAATAAGTTACCGACGAATATTTCCGCGCAGGCAATGGGGAGGCTGCCAGAGCTTTTGGCAGCCTATTCGTCGACTAACTGTTCATCATACATGTGCCTCAATACCTCCCTAACTCGGTACGACACAAAGACCAAGCATTTGTCATACTTGTGGAGCTTCGTGGGGCTCGAAAACAAAATGACGTGAGTCGTAAAAAACATGTTCATTATAATTATGATGCTAAGTACTGTTAGTAGCGAAGGACGATTTATGGTGAATGCTTCGAGGTAGCGTTACGCAATATGCGGTTCTGGTTTAAGCGTTATGGCAAGCGTGACTTTGAAAGACTTCGGAGCACTGCGCACGCGCCGTCCTCCGCTGTGAAGTGGCACAGCCCGCGGTATTATTCTGTCCACCTCTGAAGGTACGCATACGGTAGGAGGGTGTTAGAGTGTATCAACAAAGCTGGCTGAGTACTGGCAACAGGCGCAACTTTATCATTTAACGGCAGTGCCTTTGCCAAGCAGTTTCGGGTTGAGGGAATTTTTTTTATTTGTTAATCTAGAACACATAGTTAGGTTACATCTGTTACGTTGTGTTGCTCTACTGAAAATGAACATTTGTGCACCCCTGTTTTATTATCTGTAGCATATCAAAGTAAATAACATTTTGGCTGCGACAGTGGCGCTTGCGTGGGGCCTAACCCACGTACGAATGCCCTTCCAATGTGTGTCTTTGAGCAAGCAAAAGGCTTGTCACTGACCTTTGGCATCTTTAGAAAGTGTACTGGCGCTTTCTTAACGTTAGTGCCGCGTTGACACTACACAAAAACAGGTACATTAAACACGACTTGAACTTTTAGAAGATACCTTCTGTATATAAAGCGTGAGCAACCTTCTGGCCTATATCATTTTGTACTGTAGGGTATCTTGAGCCTATCAAGATGAAAATTTGGGCGCAAAATTTTATTTATGAGAGCTTGTTTTTTTACATTCTAATATTTTTGAACATTGAAGAGCTCATGAAAAACAATAACGCAAGCTTATATTGCGACATCGAAAAATTTTGGCGTTTTATGTTTATTTTTCATTTTCAAAACAATACCATATTACGTATAATACTTCATAAATGTCCTTGAATCAAGTAATAATCAAAGTGAACAGCACGCAGGTGTGGAGTATTTCGAGTTTTCCAGCCTGTGACGAAATGAAATAATTATCTCTGTTGAGATAAGCGCTCAACAGTTGTATTTGTAACGATGCGCAAACAATACCTTTATAGAAAAAGTACACATCAAAACTTTAAAAAAGAAAACAGAAACGTTCATTTGTCTTTTTCCTGTATTGTGTATGGGAAACTGTATTTCTCTTACAATTTTATCTCAAGCTGGGGCATGGGTAGAACTTGTATCACCCAGCATTTTAGTACTTGAAAGTGGAAAAATCGTCTAGAGCTATTTTCGCGGTCCTCATAATTTCAAAAACTTCCATGACTTGTCATTTAGGCATAAGTGCAAACATCCTCTTCAAGCAGCTTGCATTTCATTGAGCGTTTGTACTGCTTCCCGTTCCTACTTTCTCCAAATAGAACAAAAAACCCGCTGACAAATGTCTCTTATATTCAAGCGGCAATCTGTTAGCTGCGTACAAACTTTGCAGTTAAGCTTTTCTCCTTCAATTGTATTCCTGCCACAGGAGAACATCTTTGTTCGATGTACATTACGATAGCAGTTTGGACACACCGTGGTTCAACATCGACGGGGGTAAGTAGGCGCTCCAAAGCCAAAATTGCATGCCCAAATGAGAGATACCTCCGCCAAATATTTTTACAACGTTTGAAAAACTACCAGAGTGATTGCAGTTACCATAACTGTTCATCCTTATGTTATTTAACCAGTGACCACCAAAGATGCATCCTGAATGACTCAGCACATCCAAGCCAGAACTGCGGCGGTTTGTGACGTGTACATTCACGAAGCAACCTTTTGTATTTTCTCCATTCGCTCACTTCCTGAGCCGGCATGCTGCTTCTCCAATATTTTTCTTAGCAGGTATTTTAGCTTTGATATGCCAAATCAAATAAATTGTGTATATGACCAGATGCGCTGTATAACCTTGCAGAGCTCTTCCACCTAGCACGAATGCCTTGCAATTGCCCCTGTCGAATCCACGACGTTTTAGGATCTACGTCGCTCTCTATGTCTATAGAAGGGCGCCCACAGAAATGACGCCTGACTAAAGAAGCGCATAATCATAGCCGTCTTAAAATGTTTGCGATCCATAGTAGTATGCGGCTTGGCGAAACAACAAAGCTCGAACAGAAGGGAACCTTCCCACAACATTGCCATTCCGTGGAGGCCAATTATGTGGGCAGAACAGCGTTACCAGTGACACTCGCGGTTTGTTAATCATACGTTTTCTGACATGCTGCTGGAAATATCATTTTAATGAACGAACGAATAAGTGAGGCTGGTACTGTGTTGGCCATACATTGTGTAAGATGCGGCTGTACATATTTTTAATAAATGGACTAATAACTCATCTGGCAGGACACCCGCTGATATATAGAATTAAGGAGGCAAAGGCAATATCAAGGCTCTGTGATAATTGTGTCGCATCCCTGTCACTGGCGTTAGCAACAGCTTTCTAGGACTGACAGCTCTCTCTCTCTCTCTCTCTCTCTCTCTCTCTCTCTCTCCCTCTCTCTCTCTCTCTCTCTCTCTCTCTCTCTCTCTCTGATGATGATGATGATGATTTCTATTGGTTTCCCCTTTGTATCGGGGTGATGACATGTCATCTTACCAAAAAAGACTAATATACCTATGTTTTACACTTTTGGTTCAATACTAGCGCTGCTTAGGGCAGGCACAAAAAGCTTATTAGGCACAAAATACTTTTTTTTTCTGTTACAAGTGGTAACTGTCCTAGGCAATATTCCCCTCTCTGCTTTTCGTCCACCAGCATTCTAATCTTCGTTTCGTCCCCTCGACAGCCTTGAAGTTAACTTCCTCTGTGATACCTTTAAATCCTAGGGCTTCTGACAGCCCAATATTCCCTTCATGTAGATTTGGATGGATACCCTCACATTCTAGCACGATGTGCCGCATAGTTTCTGTTTCTTTTCCGCAGACCACGCATACCCCATCATTTTGTGAATACTTCCCCACAAAACTCTTAGTTCGCAGGCAACCTGCTCTAGCCTCAAAAAGCAAAGCACTGCCCTGGGAATTATCGGAGAAATTTTTCTTTCTGATGTTCATCTTCTCAGCCCTGTACATCTCTAACGACGTTTTGGCTTCCATTTTTTCCCTCCATTTATTCGTTTCAATCTGCCTTGCCTCTTTTTTGGTTACCTTGGCTGTTTTGGATTCCCCACTGTTCTTTCCGTATTTCATCGTTAGCCTTCTAGTCTTTCTTAACCACTGCGTGTCCACGCTTTTCAAGTATAGGTACCTAAAAACCTTAGCTGCCCACCTTCGTTGATCCATTGCCCTCTACTTTATCCTATCACTCCCCCTCTACTTCCCTTCTCCTGCACAGGGTTGTATGCAGGTGAACTCCCTGCCGAGCTGAAAATATCCCCAGTCAATTTCCTTTCCTTTTCCCGTCGCAAACCACAACCACCGCCGCAAATAAATAACGGTGTTTCTTGAAGGCAGCATAACCTGGCTCCGAATTTGCTCAGCACGCTGCGCGTAGTTGTTGCTCTTTCAGCATAAAATGTAGCACAGTTCTATAATTTATTCAGGTGGTAGTTCCACTGCGTCTGCCCCTTCTCTATCACACCCGTCTTTTGCGCTTTGTGCTCAAGTAAAAAACTCAGCCTTCATAAATCTTTAGGATGATTCATAGACATCAAAGCTGATCATCCCTACATAAGGCACCCTGAGCCTTTGGCAGAGAGGACCACCACCGGAAGCGAGCATAAACATCCCCCATAAGCATCCCACATTCTGAGTCAAAACGCTTTTGCTCAACTCTTGCTGCTGGGCGACACGATCGCCATACCAGCACATAGCTCTGAGCAAGCCACAATGCGCCCGTGGCTATTCATCCAACTGCATACCAAGAAAATATGGCAATGCATCTCCAGACGTCATTCGTATCGAATTAAGTACATATTAGCAACAACGCGTGTTCACAAATCTAATCAACATTTTCTCTATCGCTGACCATTTACTGAACGCCTTAATAACACTGCATTCCAGAAACAATACTGAAACGTGTACTAGATATTCTGTTTCTAGCTATGATGTCTGCATACATCCCACAACTAAAAAATAACTTATTGCAGAGTTCCTAGACACCGCGGAATTTCAGGCGGAATTTGCTGCGGAAGGAACACCGCACAAGCACACATGTACCAAGCATCAGTTAACAAAACCCAAAATCTCTTATACAGTTGAAATTACGAAAATTCTGGCAGCGAACGTGGGAAACACAAATACAAAAGATACTAGTCATGCTAAAACCAGTCATAGGCAAACATGACCCTGAAAAATAAAGCAGATTCTTTGAGGTATTCATTAGCAGACATAGAATAACCCACACATTAGCAACGCACTCGCACATTTAATGGTGCAAGAAAATACTATGCAAGCAGTGTAGTGAACGAGTTTCTGCAAGGCATATTTTAATTGAATGTAGGGAGTTGGACCAAGACGACGACGCCTTTGTGATGATCCATCTAGTTTTCGAATTTTATTGCATCCCTCACTGATTTACCCGAATACACAGAGCAAGAATGAGACGTGGGCGGAATAACACAGGTTCTAGTGGAAGCCTCTCTTAGCGTACTTCTACACTGGGTTCTTGGTCGCATCTCCTAGCACTGGTGAAATCACACGCCCTCAGGAATGAAGAAACTTTTAAGGGACTCGGGGTGGAAGCAGCTCCATGTTACTCTTGCCCGTGGATCTGTTTGAGCTTTGTTTTTTTTTCTAGTTATTCTTGTGCAATGCGTTTTTTATCACCTCATTTGGCCACCTTTTTGTTTTAGAATAAGGATCTTTTGCGCACACTTAACTATTTTAACTGTACCATAAGCACACCATAAAAAATTCTGTAAAATTTTTCTCATTGAATGACCAATCAATATTTTTTGGCGCACTTTGGAAATCAGTGTCATTGCGAGAATGAAGGCCAAATACTACTACTACACTAGCGACACGCGCTGCTGAGCACGAGGTCGCGGGTTCGATTCCCGGCCGCGGCGGTCGCTTTTCTGATGGAGGCGAAAAGCAAAAACGCCCGTGTGTACGAGATTTCGGCGCACGTTAAAGATCCCCAGGTGGTCGAAATTAATCCGGAGCCCTCCACTACGGCGCGCCTCATCGCCTGCGTTGCGTCGGCGCGTTAAACCCTACAATCAATCAATCAATACATTAGCGACACACAATATGGGCAAAAAGAAAAGTTTACAGCTTGTTATCAGTATGGCTGTATGGCATAAACCAAGCCATAGCTCCCAACTTCAGAGCACACCTTTTGCGGCAAGTGCTGGTGGTGACAAATTGTGTGGTTCCAGCAGCCAACTGCCAGAGAAAAAAAAACTATCTTTGTCAGCAATAAGTTGCAAATAATTACAACCTAAGCCTTATTTCTTGGTATCGAGGCAATGAATTACGAGATGATTGCAGAAACCACTACACTTGAACCGGAATTGCACTAACCTCTATATGACGAATTCTTGGATATAGCGAAGTTTTTCAACTCCCCGTTGCCACCCCCATTGAAGCCGACTTGTTTGCGACCTCTATGTAACAGAACGTCACTGCGGTTAGCCTTGATGTAACAAAGTTCGCGGGATGATCAGTCATTGTTATTTTGCACACTTCTGCTCAGAAATCGGGGAGGGGGGCAAGGTGAACCTGACTAATTTAGCGAATACTAGCAGTGCCGTAACGAGTGAGCAATAATGAATACTTCTCGAATCGACTAAACACAAAATTAAAACACTAAACACAAATGATGATGATGATGACGACGATAATTAACGGAGGGGTTAGAATCATGCTGCGGATAACGTAGCAGTCGTGGTTCTGGTTGTGTAGTGTGACACCATACTTGCTAGCAAGAATAACTGCCCTTCACTTTTTCTTTTCGCCCACACCACAAACTACCGTGCGTTCTCACGTGTGAGTGCGGCTTAGGCTCCAGTTAACGTAATTTTGCGGTGTTAGGCCATCCTTTCGGCTTGCTGTCGCGCATCTTCACTTCTATCCGTGGTATTGGTTCTTCGGTGCTGTATGCTTCTGGTAGAAAACGAAAAGCTCTATCGTTTCAAGAAAAGTGCTCAGTTTTAAATACTGTCTTCTCTGGAGAGAAAGTGGAATGATGATGATAATAATCACGGTATCCTCGAAGTTTTTGGCATGTACCCACACGCGGGGATTCGCCAGGGCTAATTCAATTGCTGAAATTCGCGAGGATCACAAAATACTACTTCATGACCCGAAAGAACAAGGCCGTAAAATGAAACTTCGTTATGATTTAAGCCCGAATTACCGATTATTTCTTACCCTTCAGTACTTAAGGCGTCCTGAAGCAGAAAGAAAACCTTGAATACTAAAAATATATCCCTTTTTTGCATACCCCAAATTTATGGCGGTAAGAGATAATATAAGTGCAACCGATAATGTCAACCCCAAACGCTGAAGCGGGTCTTTCAAAAAACAGCTTTCTAGCATCCGAGAAGCGCCGACCAGCGAGAAAATAAATGTTCGATGGTTTCCGAGACATGGCAGCGCATATATAGTTCCGTAGGTGAAAGCCCTGTTCTAAACAGATAGTAATTTGGTCTTGGAATCCTGCAGCGCAGCTCGGTGAAGGTTGCTTCGCATTGCCGAGAACCACTAAAATGAATATTCCACCCAAAATTTAAATGTTGATAGTGCGTTTGAACGAGTAGCGTCTAATTGCCAATAACGTCGTAATCTTGAAGATGCAAAAAGAGCCAGATGAGGTATGCCGAATTGAATGGCAGCTGCAACAGCCAGATTAGCTAAATGATCCGCAAGCTCGTTCCCCCTGATGCCCGTATGTTTCCGCCTTGTTTGAAATCCCAGCTCGTCACCCTCTTAAGTGCGGTAACGATCATCAAGTACGCATAAAAGAACCCTTTCGGCATGATTTTTTCTTGTAAAGCGTCAAGGCGCCCCAAAGTATCAAAAAGAAAAAGTGATACTTAAGTTACGTTTCTTAATACGTTGGTAAGTGACCGTGGTTTTCTGAGGCGCCGTGTAGTGCCAAAGCTCGACCAAAAGCTTCCCAGACGCAACACACGTAGTTTATCGCTGTAAAATCAGCCATGAAGGGTTTCACCCACGAAGGGTGAAATTACCTTCACTACTTTCTAGTGCTTTTGCTTCGTTTCTGCTTCATTACCGCGAGCCTTAACTAGAAGCCTGCATGTAACGAAAACTTGGATATAACGAATATCGTTTCATCCAGGTTTAACTGTAGTGAATGAGTTGTTAGTGACGATGAACATCAGGTAAAGTCAGAGGGTGACACCCACGATCCGCGGCCGCATTGACGCATTGATGCATATTGCCTGCACCCACGTAAAAGCGAACGCGATAAGTAATGGGAGCCCTCCAAAGGTTCTACTGTGGTAAGACGTTTTTGGCTGCCGTTTCGCCTAAATGAATCGAGGCATCATAAGGACAGAGTGCATTCGCGATTTACGGCCGGAGATTCGATTACTGCAAATTTATTTGACTGTGTACAGTGAACGAAAGATGATTTGGTAATAACATATGCAGCAGCAATGTAGGATCACGCACTTTACAGTATAGTTGGTTCTTCGAAACCACAGCGCTGTAGGATATTGTGATTGCCACTTTGAAATGCGTTAAGTCTGACATTAGGAACCACAATTCTTTATTGCTATCCCGGTTGTTGTTCCCAACCTTGATTTAACCAGGCATATTTCGCCCACTCAGCGACCACTTTGTTGACGGTCGCTCCGTATTGCTGGAAAGGAAGCACAGAAACCATGTTATTTTTTTCGGACGTTTAGCGGTTTGCTTTGCACACACAACCGCCAGATATTTGGTGCGCTGCCATAATATAAAACCTATAGGCAGTATTCATTTAAACCTTTACCTGTAAATTTCTTCGCTTGGCAACACGGGAAATGGCCATAGACATTGCCGCTGCGCTACAAACATGGCTCAGCGTGTGCAACTGCGCCCGCAGGCCGAAGAAAACAAAAATAGTGGCGTGCATCGTGTTCTCCGATTCAACCCGATTCTCAAAGGTGGTGCCAACAGAGATGTTATTAATCGCACTGACATTGGACTCGAGGCTTTACTTTGCGTTCGAGGGTAGAGTTGGAACGTCCAATACAGAGCATGCGCTTAGCACGGACAAGTACCGCCATCTCGCGGAGCCCTCCGTAACCAGTAACGGTGCACTCTCATTGTTGCCTGCATGCGTTGCGAGCCTCCGAATACGAGCAATAATTTGCCAGTAAGCTAACGCCACCGATTGGATGGTATGTTATATCAGCGTAAGTACATATTGTAAGTTGAACGCCGATAATACATGTCTTATTTTAGGGTTTCTTTGAAATAAATAAAACGACTTATTTCATTTTTTCAGACAGCTGCCATAACTACACTGGGCACGTAAGCTACAGCGACTATAGGACGTGCCTTGTTGGAGTACTTCCGTACTATCAGGACACCCGTAAGCAAACTTTCCTTCATACGTGGTAAAGAATATTTACTAACAGTCGCTGATGGCCGGAAATCTCTATAAAATTGCTTAGTTTAGGATCTGAAAAAAATGTAAATGGAGTCGCATACCGAAAAATTTTCACGGGGATGGTGTAAAAAGACGGAATGGGGGGCCGGCTTTACGACATCAGGAGACTAGAAAAAACTCAAGAATCGTTAGTTTTTTTATACTTACGAAGGTACAAAAAACTTGAAATTTTGTTGCAATTTTGAACTTTGCCAGGCTAATGTTGCTGCAGGTATTTTGAATTCCCAGCAGTGTAATTGCGAATAAATGCTGGAAACTTCATGCTGTGTACTTTCACGAATTCCGAAAATCTCCTTTTTTTAGGCTGTGTGATGCTGTGTGTTCATAGGTAGGTATTTTAAAACTACGACATCTTGCGTCGCGACAGTATCTTTGTTCTCTGAGAGATATACAAGCCGTTGGCTAATCGCGTCGCAACGGGTGTGGTAGTGTCCCCTGCTGGTGAATCAGCCGTAACAATTGGATGGATGTTCGATCGCGTGCGGCAATGTTGTTATCCCTTGCTTTTTTTCTGAGGCGTACTTCAATTGGTTTCGCGGCATTGAAATAGACGCTTAACTCGCCACCGCACTCGCGACCGTGCTAATCCTGTTGCGATTGCACCATTTTCTTGTCAATATTACTATGCCTGAGACACCTTTCCAATCTCCCTTGCGAGCACAAGATAACGCTCGCATTGTAAACTCGCTTTGCCAATTAGCGCTTAGCATGCTGACATTACTTCAACATATCTTTAGTGGTTGGTTGGGCCTCTTCCTACCGCCAACTTTGTCTCTTTTTCTTCAACTTTCCAAGCACAAATATTCTCTATTACGTAAACGTGTTTTGTGCCCTGGTAATTTTGAGGGTGAAATTCTTTTTGCAGGGCTTAGTATATGCCTCTTACATACGTTTGTTAGTTCAAGGCGCGAACGCAATGGAGTCGATGATACAGTCGACGTTTAATAATACGGAGGAAAGAAGAAGTTGAAGAAATATGACGCGGGTCAGCCATTATTGACACTGCAAACAATCTTGAATATTCTAAGAGATATACTAATCGTTACAATCCTGCTCCTTGAGTAAGCCCGATCGCGCGAATATTGAACATGGGACCGTAAGTGGAGTATTAAACAGTTGATGGCCTTTGCAAATTTTGAGGCTCTTGGACACCGCGGGAGCTGATCTTGACCTACGTATTCCTTGTCGCTGCTCGTCAGGTCCCCTGGGGATTCGTTGACCGTTTTGCCTGACTCAACGCCCTTTGTTGAAGGTGCAGACGACGACACATGCCATAAATCTTCGCGGGAACTTTGGCGCTCCAGAGAAGACGACGAAGAAACCGCTGCACCAGAGAAGCACAACGAAAGCATCACCACCTCACAGCGCCTCCGTTAGGCGAAATCCCACTCTAACCAGCAATTAAGGCAACCACGTACTCAGCTACTTTCCAAGCGGAAACAACCCTCTTGTACAGAACGATTAACAGATCGGAATGTTCGCGCGTAACAATCCAGCCCTCAATCAAATCAGCCCGTACACTTTTGCAAACTGCATTTCGTTTAAAGCAAACCACGTGTGGAGAGAAGTGCACCTGAAGAGTTGAATCAATGAAGCTGATAACATATCAGTTCTGAGCCGTTTCATAAAAACGGGCGCCATAGCACTTTACAAAACAGAATAAATCAAGTAGAGGAACCTATTTACCTGGTTAACACGTAGGAATCTCCCCCGACTACTCCTGCAAAAAGGTTACTTAGAACGTCATTATCGTCGTGAAACCTGGTCAAACAATGGCTTTCCTTTCTCTTACCAACTGTGAGCCTCCCACGTACTGAAGACTTTGGAAGTAAGGAACCCTGTTAATAACGTTTGCGTCAATGAAAGCCCCTTTCTTTGTGCACATTGGAGGATTTTAAACAAGGTTCTACCTCTACAAGGAGACGGACGGGTTTTATACGCCTTTTACGGACGCCCAGAGCAAGCGTTTCAGCCTGGAATTACAACAGGGCGCTCAATAGAAGTACAAGTCGAAGTGTGCACTCTGGAGAGAGGGGAGCACGTCAGGGCAGGCGGGGAATGCTCGCAATGGTTTCTTCAATAGTTTTTTCCACCATTCAAACCAAAGAAAAAGCAACACCAAGCCAGCCAGTGTCACTGCACAAGCTGGGTGTCAACATCTCGCTCCAGACTTGAGGGGTTTTCCAGAGACAGAAACGAGACATGACCAAAATACAGCTCCCGTAAGAGAACACCCAGCCCCAAGTGAAGAGCCACAGAAGATGCCACAGCGGTACAGGTAAGTTAGGCTCATATGATCTGTCCACGTGCTCATAATTGACTGCTTTCCTAAATGTCCTCATGCATGAATTTCTAACGTAGCTTAAACGACTGAACGTGCCTTCTCTTGCTCAGATCAGAGAACATCAGGAACACAAATACCATATTAACCTGTTTGGGCTAAAGGAAGATATAACGCAAGGGGCAGACTCCAGGACAGAGAAACGCAAGAAATCCTAACACCCCGCACCAAAATCCTCGCCAAAACCGATTTCAGAAACAGCTTACCCTTGTGCCAGCCCGATAAAGTTTCCGGTGCCACACGATACTACGCAAAACCCCTAAATCGTAAAGCAAGTGACTCTAATGTTAAAGGATTTTGCGGAAGGATTCGACAAATAAGAAGTCCCAAGAAATACAGAAAGTGCTTGTGACTCCCCGCCAAGACATGGAGCCCTACAACAGGCCAACATAGCGGAAAGAAGATGCCACCTCTCAATATTGCAACTCCCGACAATGGGCGCACACCTTCGCAGGGGCCATATCTCATCATTAGGTGATGGAACGGGGGGGGGGTGAAACAAGAAAGAGGACAGCTCATTGGCTCAATAAGTTGCCTCGGTTTAGGCGTTACCCTATATCATTACCCTTCAGGAAATCAACTACCCGGGTTTATGACGTATGAATGCGGACCCGCCAGTTCTATCGCCACGCTAACAAGCAAAGAAATCATATCTATCCAGCATCCACTCCACCAGTCGGGCCAAATCGGAATGCCTACGCAAATGATCTCGAGGAACGTTAAAGTGACGTGCAGCCTACAATTATAAAAAAAAATATTACCTTGACCGAGACAAAGTGCCAACCTCTCTTACGTCATCAAGCAAAAAATGGGACTTTATTTCCTAACCCCTCCGCATAGTGGAAGATTTCAACGTGGAACACGGTGGCCTGGATACAGCTACATGAACAAGGTAGTAATTGCTTTGCAATCTATTTTTGAACCAGAAACTATCACCCTGCCGACAAACCCATACACACCCATGCAAATAGTTCAGTTCAGCTCAGTTTAATCAATGTAAATATCTAGATAGGTATACAGGAATTGGGATAAAATTAGTTAAACATGACTTAACTAGGGCCCAGATGATTCATGGCGTGGCTTACATGGCATTACGTACCATCGAGAACCGTTTCTTCCCTGGCAAGTTCCCTGATCTCACCAAGACAAGTTACCTGATCTTACCAACCCTACAGGGAACTTCACAACGATGTGGTCTCACTGAAGAGAGAACCCGAGAAGCAACCAATTCATCCTAGGCACGGTAAAATTTGGATAAAAGTATTCTATACCAACGTTCGCGAGCGAAAAAAGCAAGATTGACTTGACACTGCAACCACATGTGATCCATCCCTCTAGAGAAATAGGCCATCTAATTTCGCGAGGATATCGATTGCGTGGCCAAAAAAATACATACAATTACTACTCGCCTCTGTTTATATCAAGGACTCCTCAACCTATGGGAAGCGACAAGAAGCCTCATCAAACTAAAAAAATAACAGTCCCGCAATCGCCGTTTGTGAAATAACATAGCCCTTCTACCAGAATAATCTGTGCAAGGAAATCTGGCTAGCCCTTTGCGACTGTACCCGGGACCATTTCAGTATACCAAAGACCTAGGCACTGCTCAGAAGCCTCACACACCCTTCACAAATCAAGACCGAAAGAAATCATACCAGCAAAAAAAATCCACCCTCACTCAAGAGATCCCACTGCCCTTTATGTAGTACGTCCTCTAAAAATATCTCCCTGTTCATAGCAAAACAGCATTACCATCGTTCTTTGGATAAGCACATCAAGGCCTGGATGAAGACATCAAAATTAATGTAGTAAAAGCGGCACTGAAATACATCAGAAGCAACAGTGCCTCAGTGGTGGATGACCTAACAAACAAGGTTCTGGGGAACATGGATGATGATTCCATTATCGACCTTAGCGGTAACCTCAACACACTACGGAGGTCGAGCAAACTTAAAGGATGGAAGATGGCAGAGGTGTGCCTTATTCTTAAGCCTCAAGGATTTACGAGCACAGCGAACATATAGCCTTTATCACAGACGCGAAGCCTGCGATAGCTACTACAACATCGAATGGGCGCCACAGTCCATATAGACAAACACAAGGAAAGAAAATAAACGACACAGCACTGATCAATCCAAAAGCTCCTTGACTAGAGGCGTTAGAGGTAGAAAGGAAGGACGTTGACGGTACCATGAAATAAAAGACGTATTGCAGAATGGCTCTTGTTTAGGCGTGTTAGTGCATATCTGGAAGAGATTCGGCTTGAATTTAGGCGAACACAGGAAGAAACCTCATTCAAATTCGATTATGAACGACCTCATACACAAGAGACTCATCCTTGTGGAGCGCATCATCTATAAACGGGTACAGCACAACAGTGAACAGAACATGTTCACACATTCCCTGTGGGCATTTCGAAATCACCCATCACGCAATATTCCTCGGAGACTTCTTTTAAGGGTGCGTGCTCGTGCAGCGAGAGGGCAGTGAATGGATGTAGTTGCTGGCTGCGTTTGCGCATTCCATTAAAAACACGCCATATGCGTGTCAAAGGTTGCCTCGCAGTCAACGATGCATAGAAGCTCCTCCAACGTTGCTGACGTAGCTTGTTTAGGTGGCGCCTTACATGTCTTTGCGCTCGTCGGGAAGCTCGCAAGTCTTCCATACTTTTGGTTCGCAACGCCTTTCGCTCCGCTCGTCTTCGTATCGCACACAGCCTTTGATACTCGGGATCATTTTTTGGTATATCGCGGCGCTTGCTTAGGCTGCGGGTCGTTTCCAGCAAACAAGATGCAATCGTGTCGACGAGTTCGCCGTCACCAGTCTGAGCTGTCACACATCTACTAGTAGCGCTAGTAAATGCGTCCCAGTTCGTGCAGCTCACCTTCTCAAGGCGCCTTGATTGACTTCTCTCAACGTCATCAACGCCTTCACCACGACTTATGCGTGTGTCTTGCTCTACGTACTCTGGAGTGTCGGAACCAGCCCTTGACCTTCCTTTTACAATTGATGAGCTTTCTTCGGCCATCTTCGATGTGAATAAGCGCTCCACACCAGGCCATGACGGCGTCAGCTATGAGGCCATAGCTCATCTGTCACAGCCTTCTCAGTTGCGCCTTTTGGAATTTTATAATTCAATATGGCAAAGAGGGAAAGTGCCTCCGGAGTTGAAGCTTGCAAAAATAATACCACTTTTAAAACCTGGGAAAGCGCCAACAAGTTACGCATCTTTCCGGCCTATTGCTTTGCTCAGTTGTGTTGGGAAGTTAATGGAAAAAATGATACATTCAAGGATGATCTGGTATCTTGAGAGCAGGAACACTTTCCCTCAAGAAATGAATGGCTTCCGTCAAAACAGATCTTCTATAGATAACATTATCGCTTTAGTGTCTTCTATTGAAGAGTCACTCAATTCCGGCTATACACCAACCGCCATTTTCCTGGACATCAAAGCTGCCTTCGACTCGGTCTTTCACGCAGCAATCCTTGCCGCTCTTGAAGACCATGGTCTCGGAGGCAGAATATACTCATGGATAGCGGACTACCTTGATGGACGGCAGCTTTTTATGTCTACTCCAAGTGGCCCCACATCTTACTACGCTGTGGAAAAAGGTGTGCCACAAGGTGCTGTATTAAGTCCACTGCTATTTAACCTAGCCCTTATTTCACTCAAGAGAGTCCTGCCCCGTGGAGTGAAAATCACACTATATGCAGATGACATCTGTATCTGGTATGCCTCACGTTCTCGACGATCTACGCAGCAGCGCCTACAGAAAGCCCTCCATAACATCTCTAGCTATCTCGCAGCCCGTGGCCTTAAGCTGTCCCCAGATAAGAGTGTAGCCATGGCCTTCACACGAAAAAAGATGGATCGTTATCCTCTGATTCTAGGCGGCCGCGCACTCTCATATGCGTGAGTTCAGAGATTTCTGGGAATTCTAATAGATCGCAACTTGACCTGGTCACCCGAGGTTAAACGGTTACGGGCCCGCATTTCTTCGGCCACTCAGGTTTTGAAATGTCTTGCGGGTTTGCGCTGGGGCAGCGATTGTCATTCCATGGTCATGCTGCACAACGGTTATGGGGATGGTGCGCTTAGGTACAGCCTCCCAGTCCTACAACGTATATCAGACACAAGCAAGAAGAGTCTTGAGGCAGCAAGGAACAATAATTTACGCATATGTCTTGGGCTTCCGAAGGGATCTTCGAGCGTCGGAACCCTTGCTGAGGCACGTTGCTTGCCTTATGACGTGATTAGAAAACAGGAGACTCTCCGTGTGCACCTGAGGCATCGGCTTCACTCAAGCAATCACTTTTTAAGTCGCGTATCCTCAAGCTGCTCGAGCTCTGGATTCGCCCAAGCAATTGGCAGAATACCCCTGTTAATTCCAAACCAGCCGAAACAAATAATGCCTCGAAATTTCCCTCCTTGGAACGTTACTCCTTTACAGATTCAATGTCGCATCCCTGGAATTGGCCCCAAGAAGACAATGTCCCATACTGAAATACTACATATTGTGCTAGAATACATGTATAAAATGCATTCGGCTAGAACACACATATATACGGATGGATCGTCATCCCCGCAAAGCTCTTCATCTGGAATGTACGTGCCACTTACGGGTGAAATGTTTTCATTTCGTCTGGAGCGACCAACATCATCTACAGCGGCTGAGCTATATGCCCTTAAAGAAGCGATTGTTTACGTCTTACGCCACCAGCCGCGTCAGTGGAGTATATTTACAGACTCCAAGGCAGCTCTGCAAATTCTGTCAAGGAGGAGCAGGTCTTCCCCTCACCATACCGCAGCCGCCGATATCTCCTACCTTCACCACCTCGTTTGCATTGCTGGACACACTATAAAATGGCAATGGATACCTGGCCACAGTGGTATTATTGGAAACCAAAAAGCCGATGAAGCGGCCCGTATGGGCCTTAACCACCGCAAATACCGCAAAGTGTACTTTACAAAAACAGACGCTTCCACCATGGCCCATCGCTTTGCAGTAAGTGAAAGAAACCGGCTATGGCGCAGCAACGAACCCAATAATGAAGTATTTTTGCACGCGATTTACCCTGATTTGACATCAAAACTTCCTAGAGAGCTCCCTCGTAGGCTGGAGACATTATATCATCGCCTACGACTGAACTCTGCCTACACCAACAGTTACCTCTTTCGCCTCGGACTGACGACCAACCCTTACTGTGATAACTGTTCTTCCATAGAAACCGTCGAACATATCTTATTAGAATGTGTGGCCTACTTGGCACCAAGATCCCGTTTTTTTGAAGATATTAAACGCCTAGATCAAGGGCCGGTAACTTTGAAGACCATCTTAGGACCATGGACTAGCCCATCGAAGCAGCGTCAGGCCCTAAAGAGTTTGTTTTCATATTTGGAGGACATAGGCCACATTTCAAAATTGTAAATTCTGTAACACAATCTAAAAAATAGTCCGCCAAGCCCGCCAAACCACGCCAGTGTTTTTTTTTTGCTTCTTCGTTTTTTTTTTCTCTCTCTTTTTTTTTCTCTTTTCTGCCCACCTCTCTCTAGGGCCTGTTCTCCCTACATCCCCGACCCCTAGCAGAGAAGCATGTAGGTGATCACAAACGCCGGCAAAACTCTCTGCTTTTTCAATAAAGAGCCTTCTCTCTCTCTCTCTCTCCCCCATCACGCAGGACATCTTTCTTCAACTTTTCTGTTTCCTTCTTCAGAACATCCTTTTTATTATTCTGGAAGTGGTTATGCTCAGAATCGGCGGAATACCAAGACCGCCATCTTTTCCCTACATTTTGAAGCGGTGTTAGACGTTATCAGCCACCGAGCCATACTAAAATAACTAAATCGCCCTAAATGATTTCAGACTTCCTCGATGGCCGAAAAGCCAATGACAAGGTAGGAGACATTACCTCAAATGCAGTTTATCAGGGCAACAAGGGCACACGCTCCGTTTCTTCTTTTTAATTTCTACTAGCACATCCACGCTCCGTTTCTTCTTTTTAATTTCTAATAACACGTCCTTCATCACCGGCCTCTCAACGCCCACTGCAGGGCAAAGGCCTCTCCCATTATTCTCCAATAACCTGCTCCTGTGCTAACTGCGAACAATTTATCCCTGCAAACTCTTTGATCTCATGTGCCCATCTAACTTTCTGGCACCCCCTTCGACGCTTGCCTTCTCTAGGGATCCACTCTATTACCCTTTATGGACAGCGGTTATCTTGCCTTCGCATTACATGCCCTGCCCACGTCCATTTCTTCTTCTTAATTTCTACTAATATGTCTTTACATTAGTTTGCTCCCTGACCCACTCCGATCTCTTCTTGTCCCTTAATGTTACACCTATCATTTTCCGCTCCATTGCCCGCTGAGTCGTTATCAATTTAAGTTGAACCCTTTTAGTGAGCCTCCACGTTTCTGCCCCGTAGGTGAGTGCCGGTAAGATGCTGCTGTCATACACTTTTTTCTTCAGCGACAATGGTAGTCTGCTATTCTTATCTGAGAATGTCTGCCATAGGCACCCCACCCCATTCTGATCCTTCTAATTATCTCTGCCTCATGGCTGGGATATGCGGTCACAACTTGGCCTAAGTAGATATATTCGCTTACCACTTCCACTGCCTCGCCACCTATCTCAAACCGCTGTGCTGTCCCGAGGTTATTGATCCTTACTTTAGTTTTCTGCATATTAATTTTAAGGCCCGCGGTTCTACTCTGTTCGTCCAGTGCGGAAAGCATGCTTTACAATTCGTCCCCCGAGTTACTTAGCAAGGCAACATCATCAGCAAATCTGAGGTTACTGAGGTATTCTCCATTAACCCTTACTCCCACCTGTTCCCAATCCAACGCTGTGAATACTTCTTGTAAACATGCTACGAATAACATTGCAGAGATTGTGTCTCCGTGTGTCACACTGTTTTTTATACACATTTTGCTGCTCTCCTTACGGGGGATGGTGGTACATGTGGACCCATAGTAAATATTCTCGAGAATTCTTACATAAAGCTCCTCTACACCCTCGTTCTTTAATGTCTGAATGACTGCTGAGGTTTCGACCGAATCAAATGCATCCTTATAATCTATGACGAATATATAGAGAGGTTCAGTATACTGCGGGAACTTCTCTATCAACTGATTGATCGCTTGATAATGGTTCTTTATTGAATAGCCTGTACTCCACGCTGTTTGTTCTTTAGGGAGACCGACATCTGAGGTGGCAGAAATTCTGTTCGGGTTGAGCTTGGTTAGTACCGCGTAGGCGATTTACAGTTAGCTGATTAGCATGAAAGCCGGGCTCATGACCCTTCGTGTTAGGAGCTGCCTATATATGACTTCCTTCTCCCTGCTGAGCCCTTTACAGGGAGGCGGGAGCGCACGTCTGGCGAGCCGATAGGCCTTGGTTATCTCGTTAATGCTGGTAATTCGGTCTCTTGTACTGAACCGCAAGTGACCACCGCTCGACCCGGCATGGCCCGTTAGTTATTGCGTGTGGCTTGTGTGGTTTCGTTACGGTTTGCGTTGGTGTCCTACACTTCACCTGCGTGTGCCAGAAACCACTCTATTCTTGCCGTTTCCAGGTGTCTCGGTGTCTCGTTTTAAACCTTCGTCGCAGAAGCAGAGACCCTGCCTCGGCCAAAGTTCCTGATTGCCTGCCGCCAATCGCTCAGGGCAGTGCCGTAGTACGGGTGTTTGATTGCCAGTGCGATGGCCACCTCTTCGGCCTCTACGGGTGTACTGATCGTCCTGCTGGCCTCCGCTCTGACGCTCCCCCGGCATCGATAACAACCATGGCGAAACCTCTTTCTCTCGCATATTCGGCAGCATCCATCTAACGGGCACCCTTGTCACTTCGCCATCGCCTTGCGTCTGCCTTCATTGTATTCGGGGTGCACGTTACGCGGGATAGCGTCCACGCGAATTTTGCTCCTTACCTCGTCCGGGACGGGCGTCTTGGCTCGTTGTTGTTCGTGATATCGTATTCCCAGCTTCTCCAGGATTATCCTACCGGGCTGGGGCATAGCAAGCCTCTCCAGCTGGGCAATTTTCTGTGCCTCGGCGATTTCGTCGAGGGTGTTGTGGATGCCCAGAGTGTACAACCTCTCCGTGCTGGTGGATTCGGCAACTCCGATGGCCGTCTTGTATGCCCTTCGCATCACTACTTCGACATTGTTCTTTTCGTGAGCGATGTAGCGTTGAAGGTTCTGGAACCACTTCGGACGAAAGGGCTTAGGTAGACAGTTTCATACGAATACATACGAGAAGGGAAATATGATGCTGTCATTAGGGGCAGTTGCGGGCAACGACACTGCCGCTACCGATGTTCTCCTCACCTACTTGGCTTAGTTGGCCATGAGGCTTGTTTTTTGTCCCGAAGCTAAAATCGGCAAAAAAAGGGTAAATGTTTTTTCTTGTTCATGCTACACGAAATTTCTCATTTCCCCATGCAAATAATTGTTCTGGGGCCTAATTTTTACAATACCAAAACAAATTTAATTAATCTGGTGTATCAACACTGTTGTGCTTTTGTAGCTACAAAGTTCCAGCCTTTTGATGAAAAATGGCAAGGATAAGCCGAACGTGGCTGTCCGGTACATGACGGAATGCTTGCTCAAGCGCGGCTCGCCTAGACAGTGGCGCACGATTACCCTCTGGTATATATTAGCAAGAAACTCTATGGGCTGAGGAGCAAATCTTCGGCTTGTCTCGCGCCACTCGCCTAGGCTAGTCTTCATTGGAGTCTCTTGGGCTTTGGCGACGAGGCGGCGGTGATCGTCCAGTTCCGGTCTCGGCAGCGCGTGGCTGCCCGGCGCAGCTTCCTTATCCTTGAGGGCCGCGTCCATGCCGATGTGATGCAAAGCTGAGGCCAGCATAGGGATGAAACAGCAAACTCCACCAAAGGTGTTGCCTTGGAGCAACGCAAAATGAGATGTGCCATGACTAAAGATGATAATCTATTTACACTAGATACATGGCGGCCATGACAGAGAACGTGCTGCCTCCGCGCACACACATCTTAATTCTCAACGGTTTAGAACAAAGTGGTGTGTTGTACGGCACCTTCAGTGTCTTCTCGTTAAAACATGAAGTAATTTAGATACACATGCGCAAAGAGTCATTAAGTGGTTTATTATACGCTTTAAATTTGGGTGGTTACTTCAGCGACCCAGGTTTCTTGTGTGTTTGTGGAACCTGCGCTTTTTAAGACAGCAGGGTAATTTAGTTTAAGCGCAGGAACCCGGTCCCTGACGACAATTTGAGGGCGCAATTTATGAAGTCATGAGCCTTATCGTGTACTACAGTTACCGAAGGTTTGAAAAAGAGATCCTGCACCGGTATAAATGGGCCAAAGAGAGTTACATTGAGGTGCCCGACGTTGTGTATTTCGTTCCGATTCAGCACGGTGTGGTTCCAAATGACTGTGTGCTCATTTCTAACGCACCTTAGCGATGATAGAGGGCTGCACAGTTTGTGACTATTTAAGTGTGTTTTTCATATCACGTAGCATTCGGGCATTGTTCGCAGGTGACATACATCAGCCTATGGGTTTGGGGCTTTTTCGGCGTTTATGTAAGAAACCTCTTTCTCCCGTTTAGTCCTGACATTATTTATAATAAATCAAAGGTGCGGGCATTTCTCCCATATACGAAAGCTGAAATTGTATTGAATACTCCCTGATCAATTGTCAATCGCGCAGAAAGGTACTAAATTCATTTTTTTTCTTTTGCAGTGTGTATGCTATGGATTACGAAGTCAGTTGTGCAGAACATACCTAAGGTGTGCATGGACGCGTTTCGTGCTACCTGCGGCGAAGGATATCCAGACTTCAGCCAAGAACTCTGTCAGTACGCCTGAAAAATGAAGGATACTTTTGAAATATGTGGCATGAGTGCATTGTTTCTAATTCTATGCTGCTCAACGTAATAGAATAAAAGCTAGCAACTTGTTTTTCGAAAGACCTCATTATTGTGTATGTTTTGTGGTAACGAAAAACGCAGTTCTACACAGTTACCCATAAACTACAGGAAAAATGCAGCAGCCTGTTTTTCTCAACACGTCAATAATTGTGTATGCCTTGTGTTAACGAAAAGCTCCCCTTACAAAAAGGCTTTTTTTAGATTCTGTAGACGTTCTGTTGACATCCTACCAACTTTATTGTTTTTCTGCATACTCTTGAGTTCTATTGACAGTTGTCCGTAAAAAGTCTATTGAATATATGTTGACACTCGTCAATTGACTGTTGTATATTGCCGCGAACCAAGTATGGGTTCGTTTATTGTTTGTTTTTACTGCCGGGCCACGCCCGGCTGTGTTTTCTGCGTTCCAAACGAAGCGCGTATTACATTCTTTACGTTTGTGCCGCTCGGGCTATCACATTCAGATAAGCAGACTATTTCGCCCTAACGTCACTAGCCAAGAATAATCTTCTGTGATCTACAATGTTCTGGATGTGAATCGACGTTTACAGAAACACTTGCGCCGAAAGATTAAAGCCTGCAGAGCAGACGCCGGGCATTCTTGCGACGACAATCGCCTGTGCTAGTCACTTTGTTGACCGCTGCTTCGCCGCCTCTGTATTCTTTTGAGTTGTTAGGGGAGCACAAGTTCGCTCCAAACTACTTGTTTCTCCTTGAAGACAACTGCGCGAATTGAATTCGTGACAATATAGAAAGTCTACTTATTCTCCGTTGACATTTCTCTGTTGACGGCTTTATATAAAAGTGCAGGTAATTTATGTTGACATTTTAATTTACGAGCTTCTGTAGGATGACTAGTGAAAGTGTTCTCAGATGCTTTGTCGCAAGTTGAATTGAACGCAAATACCTGATTCCTTCGTCCTGGAGTCCGATTTGAATTAATTCATTTTGGTTTTTTTCTAAATACCTGGACAGGTTCACAATAATTCGGGACAAACTATTTACATGACTTTAACCAAATTACATTACTTTGTTTGAATCACGTTTTAAACACACACACACACACAGACACACACACACGCTTATTTCTCTCTCCCCCTCTCTCTGCAAGTATCTTCACACTTGTGCGCTTCAATAATAAAAAGTAGCAAAGGGAGCAACTTTCACTGTTCGTACCTCGAGCCGCACAGTTTCTCCCTCGGAACAACCAGTTCGTCCCTCAGCCGCTCGGGTTGGTCCTTCACTACTTCCTCGCTTTCACTCTTCACACTGATAAACTTGGCTAATCAGCGGTTCCGAACAAACGTCAGCAAGGGGCACCAACCACTCGCAACCCGTCGTCACTGTGTTTTGATTTGCGCAAGCTAAGTGCTACATGGTGTAAAGGAACGAAATATTTGCGTAAATATTCCGCGACAGACTGCTGGACGCGTCTCTAGCAACGGCGATAATCGAGCATCGTCCGCTATGCCAACCTAATCCGGCCGGCGCAGATGTTTTGGCCGCGCTCGACCAACCGCCCCCGGCGCCCCACCCTTTTTGCGCACCTCCATGAGAAACGCGTCAATCACTACAGGCAGCCAACACGCGGCGCCGGTACTTTCTTGCAAGCCGTTCCAGTTTTCCATTTTGTTTGCTTACAGCTGGCAACTATAAAGTAAACAAAAAGGTTTGCACAATCGTTTACGTCCCAGTGTTTCCCGGTATTGTATTGTGGAAATAATACTGCGCAGGTTTGTAAACATGCAATAAGAGGGACACCACACCGCGGCATCGGCATCCCGCGGATGGCGGCTATATATACATGAAGTGCACTGCTGAGAAATTTGCGGTGATGATGTCGTGATTCTTTGCGTTTCTGTGTTTTCAGCTGTAGCACGTTTCTGAGGTGAGGTGTTGTTATGTTACATTTCAGAAAGCGAGCGTAAATGTACGCCTCCGGAAAATGTGTGAACGCTTATCTCTTGAATTAGCCGATTACCCTGAGCTGTTGCTGGTTCCTTTTTACATTTTTGCCGTCATTGCACGATCTTTTAGAGAGAAATAATGATGACCTTCAATTAGGCTGTAATGACAGCTCGGTCCTGTCAAAAATGCTTCGGTCAGAAACAGTCATTGACTATAAAGTCTACACAAAACTTTCTGTAGAAAGTTTAGAGAAACGTTTCTGTTCAAACACGGGGGCCAAGAATTGACAAATAGTTGGTTGGATGTTGCTAGTAGCTCTATAGACAGTAAGTAGACAGTCTACTCAATGTTGGTAGCTTTTGTCGACTTTTGTTATCAAACATTGAATTCAATGTTGGTAAAAAATTTTATGAGAATCAGTTCCTAAAAATCAAGTTAGACCCTTAGTGGAATATTTGTCGTGATTGTAGATTGTAAGACTAGTGAGGTTTGAATTTTATATTCAACAATCAGTAAGCTGATTCATTAAAACCAAAAGTAACTCGCACCGCTTGCATTGTTCGTCGCAGCAGATACGCTTTCACGGTTTTCGCGTTGGTTCTGTTGCGATTTTCCAAAAGTGGCCATCAAAACGCAAGAAGCCATTCGGGAAAACGCTCTACGAATGTCACTCATCCTGATAAAGTGTATTTGGACGAAAAAGAGGAGAACTATTGAAGAAATTTTAACCTTATGTGTTTGGACGAGACCCATGGTGAATGGCTGGGGTACACTGTGACTCCAGAATTTGAGTTCTACATGTGGTTCATGGCTGCATTCTGAAGTAATTTTAGATTTACTAGAACAAATATGCAAACATGTTTCACTGTTTCTTTGGGAAATACCATTGTTATCTAGAAACAAGGGCAGACAAGAGATGAATCAAAGCTGTTCACTCAATGACCACCCGTGCAGCCAAATTGCTGATTGTAGCTGTGTACGTTTTAAAAACAAAACGTGCTGGCAGCTGTGCATAATAAATAGCCGGCGCAGAAATAATTGCTTGCCACAAATAGAAATGCAGCTTAGCTATTACCAACATGAGCATACAAACAGCGCCAAAAACGAGGACTGGAGTTAAGAAAATCGCGGGGAAGGGCTGACAAACATCACGTCATATTCATACCGGCTCGTAAATAGAAACGTTTTCAGACACAAAATGGTACAGAAACAAAGGAATTACAACCTGAAAAATAGAGAATGGACGCAACTGCCCTGTTTAGTTTCCACTTCTGTTACATATTGTGCCCTACTTCAGCCATTCAAGTACTTTATCTCACCGCCTGTTAAGCCCGCCGACGCCTGTATGATGCACTTGTCATTCACACAGAAATCTGAAACGCTTCGTATATGTGCTGCGTGCCTCGTATATTTCCTCGTATATTTCCTGCGTGCCGGCATCACGGCGCCGTGTTCTAGTCAAGGCAAGCATCGGCACGATGCGTAATGTAGAACGACCTTGGTTCGCGTGCGTGTTTCTAGTGAGCAAGCGTCTTCATACAGCTCGTCGTTCAAACATCTTCCGTTTAGGCCAGTAAACGAGCGCACAAATCGAAGTAGAATGTCGGGCGCAACTTCACGTTGGCACACCGTAAAGCATGTGGGATGTTTATTATTACACGTTTTTTCTTCCTTTCACAACTAAGACTTTACTTTTCGTAACAAGCTCCTAGATTCGTTTCTTGCTGAAGAAACAACGTTAACGCAAGCCCTACTTCCTAAATTTTTTACCCGTTCGGACACAGTGAACGAATTGTGTGGCCCCTAATTTTTTCTTGTTTAACTGCCTGTCTAGCTCCTAGGTTTTTTGGTTCCTTTCCGTCATTAACTTGCCGAATAGCCTTGCGAGTAGCGCAGTCTTTAGTTCCTTCCGGAATCCTGACATATCCAAACCCCTCACCTGGGCATGAAAACTTTTCGAAGATTTGGGAGGGCACGAATGAAGCAATGTGCTCTTTTAAGCCTCATGGCCATCCTGCTCTTAACCAATTGGAGCACGGCGACGAAAATGGGAACGGACATTTTTGGGAGCGCGGTTTGTATTTAGCAGACCTAGTCTATTGAGAAAAGAAGCCTAACTTGCAAAAAGAAGGGGTAATTTGTTCCCATAGTTCCCTCGTGTGGGTGAACACCTCCAAAACCAAGGCAAATACCTCTAAGGTTTGCTTCCCATGTGCCGCTGGTCACCGTCCATTTTGTAGACTACCAGAAAATCCTCCACGAAATGAAACACTTTCACTAAGTCCAAGTCTGAGAAGGCCTCTGCCAGTCTTCTTTTATAACGGGACGAAAATAGGTGGCTAAGTGCAGGACCCAGGCAATATTCGATGCACACATGATTTTTCTGAATAAACTCTTCCCCATCAACATTTACGGTAATCGACTGCAGGTAAAACGACAATATTCCGACGACGACCGTTGCATAGATGCCGACAGGGTTATGGAAATTATTTTCTCAGCATTCGTCTATTTCAACCATGACCACATAGGGATGAGTGCTTGCGAACTAAAATAATAGAGATCTTTTATGTCCAGCAAAAATGCGCTCAGGCCTTCCTGATTCTGTCGTTGGAAAAATTGCGATACAACCTCCGCTCCTGTTACGATAAGGGGTCCGTGATGAGAATGAGGGACAAGCGTATTTTGCAGAGACCAGCCTATCTGGTGTTGCCATGATTACGTTTAGTTATAACGGTTTGAAGAGTACAGCCATCTTTATGAGTCTCCCGAAATGAATGCCCTCAACCTGACCCCTCTTGCAGAATCTTTACACAGACTGACTGCATTTTTATCTTATCTGCCTCCTATCTCCTTCCTTTCGGAAATTCTCTTCCGTAACCTCACTTGTTCTGCTGGTGTACGCTTTATACGGCTTAACAGCAAAGCCTCGTTCGTTATCTGGTAATAGTAGTCCCAAATCAGCCTTCGGCAGTGACTCCACCAGAAGTTCAGTGCGTACTTTACACGTGTCCCGCAAGGACTCAGGTATGTCTTCCAGCCCCTCAAAGGCGCACCTGGTGAGGTCTTCGGAGCTACTTTTGGAAGCCACATGTCTGTCAAGAGGCAGGCGTTCCGGCTTATACAGTGTAGGCTTGGGGCAGAATTTCGGACCTAACGTTAACACGTTCACTGCCTAATTTCGCACCACGAAGTTTCCTACACGTTGAATGGTGTGTCCTGGTGCTGCGGGTGTCTTGTACTTAGCCAAGAAATTAATTATATTTCCCCAGACAAAATACGAGACTAGTGCTGGTGCAATCAGAACAGCATGAAACCACCGATAATATCTGCTGGGTAATTATTCTTCGTAGTGGCTCGGTAGAGGCCCATAGCGCACGGGGAGCGGTTCTCTGGGATATTATCCTCCCCTTTTGGAGGTATTCAACCTCACGAAGGAACTAACCGAAGCAGGTGCCTTGGTTTTTGGATGTTAGTCACCTTTTCTCAAAAGACCAGGTTAGCTGTAGATCCAAACCACGCTCCCAAAAAAGTGTCCCCCCATTCTGGTCCGCGCAATCCCACTTGGTAAAGAGGAGTAACGCCACGACTTTGCCAAAGAGCGCATTGCTTTGTTCCTGTCCAAACAAAGCTTCGACAATCCTTCCTGTCTAGGTGAGCCGTTTGTGTGTCTCAGTGTTCGCGAGGGAATTTCTGAAAGCGGCGGGCAAGAGGTTCTTGGAAAGTTAATGGGACGGAGGACACGGAAGCCTGAGAAGCTAGAAAACGGGCTAGACAAGACGAAAGTACCGCTCATACTACATTTAAACAAGTGTATCCCACTGGCACAGGAAATTCGGAAAGAGGGCTGGCGTAAAAGTTTTTTCTCGGCAAGATACAGGTTGCCCATCTTGTGCCTCAGGGCAAATAATGAGTCACCAGAGAAAGAAAAAACACGTACCAGAAAACATGCCACAAGCTTTATGGAGTGCAGCACCGCAGGTATGGACGATATTCCACATCTATGCGGTCACTCGTACCTTGAGCAACCCGAAGATGCCTGAACCTCCGAGTACGTGACAACCCTCGCATACTAAAGACGGCACAATGAAACGTTGAGCGTGGGGGCATTGGTAAACTGAGTATCAGGCACAAAAAATGACGGCGATGCACAAGGAGAGTACACAGGATGACGCGCTACTACCAACTAGGAAATTTATTACAAAAGAAAAATATACAGCGGGTCAGACTCCGATAACCCGAGAAAATTTGCACAAACGCGCAGACAATCAATAAACGTACCATAATAAAAAAATTGGTCGTCATTCCGGCTTGCAAAAGTGCATGTGCAGCCGACTTGTTGTAAACCAATAGAAATCGTCATGGAGGAGGGTATCAAATGTTTCTTGTTGTCTCGAGAGCTTGTCGGTTGGTCTCGGTTAGTGTCACTAGATAAGGGTATATAGTATCGGCACTCGTTTCGTTTAGTGTTCCGTACCGCCGCTATTATCTTTGGTCAATTTGCATTACGTGACATTTTTTTACATGCGACGATTCATGGCTTCAGCCATTTAGCTATATATGTGTTTTTTTTTCAGTCAACTTTGGCAGGCTTCGGTTTTTCTTCGTGCACTGCTGCAGCGCGCGACGTCATTCCGAACGCGCGTAAGATAACACGTGTAACAAAATTTCAGAAGCACAAGTGAGTCAGAAGATGTCATTTTGCAGTATATTCGTCAGTGTTGTTAACAAAGGACCTCGTCGAAGTTAAGGGCGAGGATTTAGATGCGGCAGTCTCGGAAAGACAGAGAGAGAAGTGAACTTTATTTGGGTCCTGCGGAGGTAGCGGGGTGGGCCACGCAGGGCCACCCGCTACTCGACGTTGCTTAAGACGTCTCCCAAGCTTGCCCCCCCCCCCCCCCCCCGACTCGTGCCGGATCTGCGCGCGATATACCTTTGGGTGTGATCCCTCGGGCCCCCCGTCAGCGTGTCCCCGTGCGCTTGCCGGGCGAGAGCTACCTCGAGCCGCTGGACGGCATGTAGCTGCTTTGCCAAGTCCGGTGATACAACTGCACGGGCTGTGTCTTCCGGCAGTCGGCCAGGAGCGGCGACCGCTTCTTCTGGATGTGGGGTGCAGTCCCAGAGAATGTGGGTTAGTGTTGCCCGGGTACTGTTGCACACACTGCACACATCACTTGCAAACACCTCCGGGCACACGTAGCGCGCTAGCGCCGGCGTGAGCACGGATCTTGTCTGTTTTGTCTGTACATCACCGCCTGCCCTCATGTTAGGCCTGGGTGAGGCGGAGGCATGCTCCGGCGTCCGTGCCGGTACCAGCCCAGTGCCTCCACGTACCCGAGGAGAGGTTCCGTGTCTTCCTCATCACTGCACTGATCGCGGCCTTCTCGGACCACCGAGGCGAGGAGGGTGCTGGCTGCTGCGCGGTTGAAAAGGGCGCGCGCGGCGGCGTCTGCCGTCTCGTTGCGGCTGGGGTAGCCGCTGCTGCTGCCGCTGATGTCCGTGTGCGCCGGGAACCACCTGAGATGGATGGCCGGCACCGAGTTACGCACTGCACCACACTGCACCACGCGCACTGCACTGGCACACACTTTGTTGTGGGTGTAACTCATGATCGCCGAGCGGGATTCGCTCAGTATGGTTGAGCACTGCTGGTTCGTGAGGGCGATCGCGATCGCGACTTCCTCCGCCTGCCGCGCGGACGGCAGCCGGATTCTACCCGCACTGTACACTTCGCCAGTCGTGGCCTTTACCGCCACGGCTACATAGGTGTCGGTTCTGTCGGTGTACTTGGCCGCATCCACGAAGATGGCGCCTGTGTCGTTGGCGTGCGTCTCCGTAAGGGCTTTGGCTCTGGCGGCACGTCTTCCTTGGTTGCTGTCGGGGTTGACATTTCGGGGAAGCGGCGTTATCTTGAGTGTTTGCAGAATTTCAGACGGTAGGGTGCTGGTTTCGTGTTTTCCGGTCTCCGATCCTCCTATTACCAGCCGAGTCAGGATGCTTCTTCCCGTTCTTGTAGTCGAGAGGCGTTCAAGACGCGCTGGTCGCTGGACTTCTCCAATTTCCTCCAGAGTATTGTGGATTCCTAGTTCGTACAGTCTAGCCGTGCTGGTGCAGTTCAGTAGTCCCCGGGCGGCGTTGTGTGTCTTCCGAATGGCTGCATTAATCTTGTCCCTTTCCTGTCGTTTCCAGTAGTGGAACGCACCCACGTATGGTACGTGACTGGTGGCAAAGGTCTGAACCAGTCGGAGAAGGCTAGCTTCCTTCATGCCGTTGTGTCGCGTTGCCACTCGTTTGATGAGACGGGTGGCCGTTCCCATGTTGGTGATGAGCCGGTCGTAGGTGGTGCCGTTGCCTCTGCTTGCCTCTAGGAACACCCCGAGGACCCTGAGTGTTTTCACCTTGGGAATGATCGTTCCATGTTTCGTTCGAAGTGTAATTTTCTCGGAGCCTTCCGTTGCTATCTTTCGATACCTGCCCGGCAGGGGGATTATCAGCAGTTCTGATTTCTGCGGTGAACATTTGAGGCCCGTGCCGTTCAGGTGTTCCTCGATGGCATTCCCCGCTGCCTGTTGTGTCTCCTCGATGTGGCCATCATTGCCCCCGGGGACCCACAGGGTAATGTCATCCGCGTAGATGGTATAGGGAACCTTTGGGATCTCCGAAAGTCGGTTGGCCACGCCGACCATCACGAGGTTGAATAATAATGGCGAGATGACCGAGCCCTGGGGGGTCCCGACGCTTCCCAATGCCTTCTCTGGTAGTTGTAGGTCGCCTGCTTGAATATTCACGGTTCGTCCCGACAGGAAGTCCCGTATGTAATTATACGATCTTATTCCCATGCCCAGCCGCGAGACCTGCGCCAAGATGGCTGAATGGCGCACCCTATCGAAGGCGCTCTGCAGATGGAGGCCCAGCACCACCCTGTTGTCGCGGGTGGGGACGGATGTTTCTGGTATCTCATGCCGCAGCAGGAGCATTGCGTCCCTGGTGCTGTACCGCTCCCTGAATCCCAGCATGGTGTCGGAGTGGAGGCCTTCCGTTTCAACGTAGCGCTGCCATCTGTTCATTAGGACGTGTTCTAAGATCTTTCCCACGCATGATGTAAGGGAGATCGGGCGCAGGTTCTCGATGCCGGGTGGCTAGCCGAGCTTGGGTATCAGGATCGTTCGGGCCGTCTTCCACTGTAGGGGCAGTTTTCCCATTTGCCAGCATCAATTGAAGTATTTTGTGAGGGCCGTGACTGCTCCGTCGCCTAGGTTCCTCAGGGCCTTGTTGGTAAAGTGGTCCGAGCCTGCCGCCGATTTGCAGTTGAGATTCTGCAGCACGGCTCGCACCTCCCACTCTTCAATATCGTGGTCTAGCGTCGGGTTGGCCGTTTCTTGATACTCTTCCTGCCTCTCAGACGCGGTGCTGGGCAGATATCGCGCGTTGATGCGTTTGCCTGTTTCTTCTTCTCCCATCGCCTTAATTGCAGTAAACATGATCTGAGCAAGTCGTTGCGGTTGGTATCCTCGGGTTGTCGTGTCGTCTAAGAGGTGCCTGAGTAAGTTCCAGGTCTGGCCTTTGTGGAGCTGGCCGTCGGCCTTGCTGCATGCGGCATGCCATCTTTGGGCGCACAATTCCTGGCTGTATTTCTCGATGGATCTTCCAAGCTCCGCTACTCTTTTGCGGAGCTTGCGGTTGTGTCGTTGGCGTTTCCATCGTCTCTGCAGGGATTGTCGCGCCTCTAGCATGCGGGCCAACCTGCTATCTACTTGCTGGATGTCTTCGTCCGTTTCCAACTCCGTGGTCGCTTCGGAAGTCGCCTGTTGAATGGTCGCCGTCCATTCATCGATGTCTGCGATTTCCTGTTGCTTTTCTTCCAGGGCTGAGCGATATCGAGCGCCGTCGTCGCTTCCCAGGTTGTAGTCTGTGTTGCTCCGCTTTACTTCTCCTCTAGCCGTGCTTGCCACTGGAACGAAAGACAGGTCAGGGTTGGTGTCCTTTGTGAGGGAGTGCCTATTCGGGCGGGGGCCGCTGGGTCTGTGTATAGGGTAAAGCCGGCGTTCGTTGCGTCGTCCAGCAGGTCCCTTCCTTTGGCTGTAGCCCAACTCCTTGTGCGGAGCGCTGAAGTCGCCGCATACTGCAATTGTTTCACGTGGAGCCGCCCGTAACGCTTTGTGCAGATGGGCCTGAAACTTTTGTTGTCGGCGGGTTGGGTTGCTGTAGACGTTAATGAGTAGAAAGGACTCCTGCTTCTTCTTGCTGATCACCACCTCGGTCGTGCAGTGTTCAATGGTGGTGCGTCCGAGGAGGTTCTAGTGCTTGATGAAAGTGAGCCCCTTTCTCACGAAGGTGCATACCCCTTGTGCAGCTTCCTCGCCGCAGTCTCTTGCGCTCGGGGGGCTTGCGTGTGCGCGGTAGACCAGAAGGGACGGCGCATTTTTGGTGTGTGTTTCTTGGATCATGATGACATCTGGTGGCTTTTCGGTTTCTTGCAGATGTTGCTGTAGCACCGCTTTCCTGCACTGGAACCCGTTGGCGTTCCAGTGCCAGATCTTCAGGACTGTGCTTGTTGTTGTTGATGTTCGGGCCATGTAGGTGTCTGTGATTGGGCAGCTGGGTTGCGGGTGTCTGCTACGTCGTCTTCGCGGCCAAGATTTATTTAGCGGAATTCTTGTAGCGCGTCGAGGCGGCGTTCTACTGCTGTGAGACGTTCATTTACGCGATGATCAAAGGTACCAATCCTCTTCTCGAGTCTATCTATTCTTTCGGTGCACCGGCGGAGGCGCACGGTGACGCTTATTCCGTTCTTGGTCTGCGGTTCTTGCTCTTCATTGTTCGTTTGTGGGTATTGCTCTTCTTGATCCTCCATGGCGATCTCGGAGGGTGATGGACGTGCAGTCTCCTCCCTGGGCTGCGGGTCTTGCACAGCCGGCTGTGGACTTGCTGGTGTTGTCGTTGCCTGTTGTTGTTGATGTCGTGGCGTTAGTGATGGGGGAAGCGGGCCCTTCCTTGCTCCCATGTAGGTTGGGCTGGCACTTGCGATGGTGGTCGTTCTCGCTGCGTCTGCTGATTACATAGGTATCGGAGGGCTTCTTCAGGTCGCTGGTCCAGTCGCCTGATTTCTGCCTTGAGGGCTGCGTTTTCCTCCTTTAGGGTTTGCACCGTTTCGGTCTGCTGTGACGATTGTTCTAGTCGTTTGGGAACACTCCTTGACTACGTTCGTCCACGTTACTCTTTCTCGGGAGCGGGATGCCGTGCGTCCGTTCCTGCTGGTGCGACGCCTGCTTCTGCTGCTGCTTCCCCGCTTCTTCGACGGCGCGCAGTCGGGGGCGGAGCTTTGCCGCGAGCAGCTGCGGCTGCGCCCTCGGTGACCTTGAGTCTCGAGTGGCGGATAGCTCGCGGCATCTTTTCTAGGAACGCGTTCCGGCACTGCCGGCAAACCTGGTGGTGCTGCCGGTAAAGGCTGCAGCGCACTAGGACGGCGCCATATTTCACCGTCGCGGGGACCTTGTTGCCTTGGAATAGGACGATTACCGCGTTGGAGTCACCTATTCTGTGGGCGTCGATTGCCGTGGGGTTTCGCGTGTTGACCACATTAGCCTTAATTTCGTCTGTGGTGTCCATGGCAGAGATATTGTGGATGACCCCCTTGGCTGTTCCGTATGGTGCCGCGTGGTAGGCGCTGACTTCGAATATTTGATCGCCGATGTTAAGCGTGCGAAGCTGGGCGTATCTCATCGCTCGTTGTTCGCTCGGGGTGCTCATCGCTATGATGTTCTGTGCTAGATTGGCGCACACTGTATGTTGCATGGTGCAATGAGCGCAATGAGTGCAACTAATACCTTTTCTACTTGCACTACGCTCGGCTTCTCTAGAGACAAATTCTGGTTCCTGCTTAGCCTGACGCATGCGCTCCGCGCCTTAGGCAAGACCATGTCTATTTAGTGACACTAGTCCTTACTAGCGCTCAAATATAGTCCACAAATAATCTTTACGAAAAATATTTGAGGGTGACATCTACGTTTACTTCTTAAGAAGTAAGCCGCGAGAGCACTGCTTCGACATGGAGGGAGCGTTTTGGATTGGAGTCGTGCATTTAGAATTTATGCCGTTCGAGAATTTCAGTTTAGCGAGGATACATAGACTAGCCGCAACGATCACTGCCTCACAGGAAAGGCAGACTACATATCCGCCTTTGTTGCTTAATAAGAAGGCCCAAAAGGTTGAGGCTGCATTTTGTTGGTCAGTTTGAGCAAGAAGGTGACATTGTCAGTGCCCCATCGTATTTATTCTCTAGCGTTGTGGGGTAACTGAATGTTTTTATTCAGGTATAAAACACACGCAGAGTAAGCTAGAAAGAGAGAGCGAGAAATTGTGGGGGGAAGAGGGAGATTCAGATCTTTATTGAGTAAAATATAATAGACGCTGTTGGCCCCTGAGCATTTTTATGAATATTAACACATCGCGTAAAAAGAGGGTGTGTTTACCCGTATTTAGCATAATTTAAGTTTAATGTTGCCCGTTTCTCACCTATCATCTCCGCCCATATAGACTTTTGGAAAAATGTATTTGATTGTATATCCGCCTAGTTTGCAGTTATTCGCTGTTTATATCCTTGTGCGATACGGGGAAGTAAGGTATACCTAGTCGTAGGATAAAGACAAGTTGACAATATTTTTTGCGATAGAAGTGTGGTAGTCGTGGTCACAGTAGCCGCGTTTGAAAGGGTTGTCGTCCACTGCATCGTTTTATATATACTTTTTAATTGTTGGACTTTTACCTTTGTGGATTTAGGAGCCCTCCTGAATTGTTTAGGTACTATGCCGGCAGCCAGAAGACTAATTGCCTTTTCAGCGTGTGTAACGATATTTAAGCATTGTTCCGTTATGAGGATTTTAAAGACGGTTCCCGCTTTTCTTTTGCTATGTTTGAAGGGTAATGAGTCAAAGCGATTGACACTGTAGTACATTGCGACAATTGTTGCCTTCGCCCTTTCAAACGTTCCGGCGTCGGCCTGTAAAGTGTTTGCATAGCTTTCGAGCATTCTTCTAAACGAGTTGATCGTAGCCTTTCGCCTGTTCATTTGCAGGTCTGAGTTTATGTTTTTTGGTAGTGCAAGGGTTTTAATAAATAGCCGCTGGATACGTGACATATCTATCATGTCATCCTGACCTTGTGTTTCCGGAGGTGCGGCTAATATTACAATGGATGGCCAGTCCCCATTTGTCCCAATTTATCGCAGGGTTTCCTTTTGTGCTAGAACAGCGGCCTACCAGATATTTGCAATGTTTTACAAGAAAGTTTAGGACCTGTGCGGTGATCTTGAAAATTGAGGTGCAGGCGCCTTGGACTGCAATATAGGCTGTAGTGACAGGGGTTTTTCGCGTTCTTCAGTGCAGGTAGGTTTCTGTAACGGTAGGCTGACTGATCTGACCGGTGAAAACTGCGTATGAGTTTTTCGCTTCTTGATTTTTCCCTGCTGTTTCGTGTATCGGTGTTTTACAGTGCAAGCCTAGTGTTCAAATATTGCCTGTATTTTTGCGACTGCGCCTCTTCTGCCTCTTCTCTGTATGCCTATGCCAATGATTCTTACGTGACTGTTTTCTGATATTACACGCTGAGACGTATATTTAGGTTTTGTGAATTGTTCAATTGACGCCATCGTGGTTTACCACACAGAACTTGCGGTGCTGTCGGGCTCGAAAACTTCCAAACATCACTTTAAAATTCTCGAAATTGGCCGCCACCCCGTCAGTTTTCTATTGCGACACATTTTACTTGGTTTCTAGTGCTTATATAAATTTCCCAGAGACTTAAAGTGTCTGGCCTTAATGTCTGGCAGCTTTTACTTATGGTACACAATGTTTGCGGTGGTCTTAGTATAGGTTGGAGAGGCACATTGATAATAGCGTAACTTGCGGGCACATCTAGTAACCGTAAGTGCCCACCATTGATTGATTGTAGGGTTAAACGCGCCGACACAACGCAGGCAATGAGGCGCGCCGTGGTGGAGAGCTCGGGATTAATTTTGACCACCTGTCTTTTCTTTTCGTATCTTTTCTTTCGTATCTTTTGTTTGGTATGGGCCGTATTCTCATTGCCCTCCCTTCCACGATCTACTTACCTCTGCTCTCTGCTCTCTATTTACGCTCCAGGCGAGCCCTTGTGTCTGGCTGGTCCAGTTTTAATTTGCCGGTCTGCAGCGGTGACGTACTTCCGTCGACGCTTGATGAGCACGGCTAATAGTGGACCGTTAGCAGGCCCGAAAAATAAGAATGAGCCTAATAGCGCTATGGCGTTAAAAACACACATGGAGGGGGGGTCCCATTGTTCACCGGTCCTTATCGTCCATAATACGGTTTCGATTCTTATTTTGTGGTCTGCCTAAACTCGTTTTGAGCCCTACACGGTATGCCTAATAAGCCTGACGCATACGATCGGCATGTTAGGCTTTAACGGCTTGCGTTTTGCCTGAGAGAGACCATTGTTCCAGCTGCGATGGAACCGTCGTGGAGTATAAATATGCAGCTTGGTTCTAAGGTAGGAACTATCAGGGGCATAGTTTACTATCTCGGCACGTGTCTCCCGAGAACACAAGCTCAGCGCCATGTAGACTGAGGTGAACGTTGACTAATGCATATGGACCCTTCGTTGCTGATCTCCGAAGTTTCCACAATCTTACTTCGCGTCCTGCCCCTTTGGCGAAATATCACCGTTGTGTGTTCTAAAAAGAGTTTACAACCTTGCACCATGCACTTCTTCTATATACGGCCAGGTGCGTATATAACTTGCCCACTAAGGAACTTTAATATTCGCGCAGCCGTTTGTTCATGCATATACCGAATTCTGTCAACATTTTTGGGTTATCAATGCGTTTGGGTCAATATTGTTGGGTGGTTATGTTAATATGTTTCGGTTATCGAGGCCTATCACACTATATACTTCTGTTTCTTAGTCAAGTGCCCCGTTGCATGATCGGGTCCGCCTCTTCTCTGTTTGTCTATGCCAATGATTCTTACGTGACTGTTTTCGGATATTACAAGCTGACGTAATTTTAGGTTTTGTGAATTGTTCAATTGAAGCCATCATGGTTTACCGCAGAGAGCTTGCGGTGCTGTCGGGCCCGAAAAATTCGAAACATCATTTCAAAATTCTCGAAATTGGCAGCCACCCTGTCAGTTTTTTTTATTGCGACACATTTTATGTGGTTTCTAGTGCTTGTAAAAAATCCGCAGAGATATAAAGTGTCTGGCCTTAATCTCTTCCAGCTTTTACTTATGTGACACAATGTTTGCGGTGGTATTAGTATAGGTTGGAGAGGTACATTGATAGTAGCGTAACTTGCGGGCACAGCTAGTAACCGTAAGTGCCCACCATTGATCGATTGTACGGTTTAAGGCGCCGACGCAACGCAGGCGATGAGGCATGCCCTGGTGGAAAGCTCAGGATTAATTTTGACCACCCGCAGATCTTTAACGTGCGCCGAAACCTTGCACACACGGGTGTTTTTGCTTTTCGCCTCCAACAGAAAAGCGGCCGCCACGGCCAGAAATCACACTCACGACCTCGTGCTCAGCATGCCGACCATGCGACTACCTGGGCTGCGTAGAACGAACATGACTGTGCAGGCGTGGCGCCTCCTTCAATCACGTATGTTTTGTTTCGTATGAGCCGTATTCTCATTATCCGCCCTTCCACGATCTAGTTACCACTGCTCTGTATTTCCGCTCCAGGCGAGCCCTCCTGTCTGGCTGGCCCAGTTCTAGTTTCCGGTCTGCAGCGGTGACGTACTTTCGTCGACGCTTGATGAGCGCGGCTAACCGTGGACCATTAACAGGGACAAAAAATCAGAGAAATGAGCCTAACAGCGCTATGGCGTTATAAACACAGATGGGGGGATTCCATTGTTCACCGGCCCTTATCGTTCATAATATCCTTTCGATTCTTATTTTGTGGTCTGCCTAAACAGATTGTGACCCCAATACGGTATGCCTAACATGCCTGACGCATGTGATCGGCATCTTAGGCTTTAACGGCTTGGCTTTTTGCCTGAGGGAGACTATTGTTCCCAACGGTGATGGGACCGCTATAATGGGGTAGAAATATGCAGCTTGGTTCTAAAGTAGGAGTTATCAGGGGCATAGTTTACTATCTCGGCACGTGTCCCCCGAGAACACCACCTCAGCGCCCTGTAGACTCAGAGAATGTTGACTAAGGCACATGGACCCTTCGCTGCTGATCTCCCAAGCTTCCACAATCTTACTTCGCGTCCTGCCCCTGTTGCAAAATATCAAGGTTGTGTTTTCTAAAAAGAGTTTACAACCTTGCACCATGCACTCCTTCAATATACGACCAGGCGCGTATAAGTTTCGCCCACTAAGGAACTTTGATATTCGTGCAGCCGTTTGTTCACACATTCCGGATTCTGTCAATATTTTCGGGTTATCAATGTGTTTGGGTCAATATGGTTGGGTGGTTATGTTTACATGTTTGGTTTATCAAGTCTTGTCACACTATATATTTCTGTTTCTTAGAAAAGTGCCCCGTTGCTAGTACCGTGTCGTCATCTGTACTCTCTGCGTTGCCATCTATTTTCGTGGTTTTTTTATGTACGACAAAGACACACCCGGGACGCGACCTAGCGGTTCATGGCGCATCATGCGAAGGCTGGCCTTTTCTAGCAGACTGCGTCAGTATCATGATGCCAGCACGCTGATATACACGAAGCATTTGTGATTGCTGTCAGGGATGGAAAGTGCGTCAGTAAGCCATAGGTACTATTATAAGAGGAAGAAATAAATTAGTTGAAAAGGTGGAGTAGGGCAGGGTATGCAAGACTCTAGAAACGGCATGACTTGAAGGCGTCTGTCTTTTGTCTTTTTAGATTTATTCAAATTTTTGTTTTGTTTTGTGAGTGAAAAAGAATTTTTGGTTGCGTGCCCCAATAATTATGCGCAGTTCTTTGCCAGCACTTGTCTGTGCTTTCCTTTACCTCCAACTCCTCGTTTTGTGCGCTTTTGAGTGTTCAGAGTGAACCAACTGGCCCCCCGTCAACGTCATTGCCATAAGTTCCAGATCCGCTGCGGTGGCTCAGCGGCTATGCCTTAGATGCAACTGTGCACGAAGTCGCGGTTTATATTCCAGACCCCGACGGCCGCTTTCCTGATGCAGGCAAAAAGCGAAAACGCCCGTGTACACGGGATTTCGGCGCACTTTAAAGGTCCCCATGTGGTCACAGTTTATCTCGAACCCTCCTCTACGGCGCGCTTCATCTTCTGCGTAGCATGGGTGCGTAAACCCCATAATCAATCGACCTTCAGCTAAAAGTCTTATTTTCGCGTTGTACAAGGTGCTTTCTCTCAATAACGGGGATTGCCGCCATTGGGGATATGCCTCCCCAGCAGACCCTGAACTCAGGGTCGTTTTCACGCGAGCATTCACCGCTTGTAGTTCATTTGCGCATCTATTTCATGGTCGTGGGTCTGGGACCTGTTTGTCTGATGCAGCTGCAGCTTCCCACACAAGTAGCATATATATATATATATATATACTTGCTTTCATAAAGAAATACGCTTCACCTTTTTGTCCCAGTGAAGCTGCTTATAACTCATTTATTTGCCTACGATTTTGAATTCTTTGTATAGCAGCAAATTTCCCTTTTAGATTCTCCATCTCGTGGGAGGTGAAAGGCACTGGAATATTTTCGCGTTGTTGAAGTCGCGTGAGCTCACCGGAGAGGCTTGAGAGTCTTGTTGGCGAGGGAACATAGCCATTGCATCGGAGGCGCGCACAACTGGGTTCTGGTGTCGGCGGCGCTAAGCCTCAGCTCGGGCGACTCGTTTAGCTGTACTTGCAGACGAAGCCCTTTTTAAAAAAAACCTCCACTAGCCTCATCGAGCCGCTTGTCTAGTGCGGGTTATTCGACCTTGATTACACCTTCATTTTACACGCATCTGCGCCGTACCCTTGGCAACGCGTAACCTGACTCACGGCGCCCAGCTTTGCCGACGGCCGCGTTCAATAGCCCCGCCTCTGCCACTACCGGCATTGCGCATGCACTCTCCGCATATGGTCACTATGGAGGGTCCGGAATTACGAGCCTGCAAAGCTAGCGTCCGAGACTGATCAAAAGCAAGCCACTGCAACCGGAAAACTCTGGAATCGGTACGACAACCGTAGACAACGACAACGAGTAGTCTAATATTTACCGCTAAATCAAGGAAACAATGTGAAACCAGATTGATTGATTCTGGGGTTTAACGCGCCGACGCAACGCAGGCGATGAGGCGCGCCGTAGTGGAGGGCTCCGGATTAATTTTGACCACCTGGGGATCTTTATCGTGCGCCGAAATCTCGTACACACGGGCGTTTTTGCTTTTCGCCTCCATCAGAAAAGCGGCCGCCGTGGCCGGGAATCGAACCCGCGACCTCGTGCTCAGCAGCGCAACGCCTTAGCCACTGAGCCACCGCGGCGGGTGAAACAATGTGAAACCAAACCTTCACCAACAACCGTAGGAAACCAAAACAAATACTGCATTATTTACGGCTGATTGGTTTGATTGATTGTAGGCTTTAACGCGCCGACGCAACTCAGGCGATGAAGCAGGCCGTAGTTGAGGGCTCGGGGTTAATTTTGAGTCCCTGGGGTTCTTCAACGTGCGCTGAAGTGTCGTAAACACGGGCGTTTTCGCTTTTTGCCTCCATCAGAAAATTCGCCGCCGTGGCCTAGAATCGAACCCGCAGCCCAATATTTACAGCTAAATCAAAGGTAACAAAGTGAAACCAACATTTAACGAATCAAAGCCACCCTTTCGCTTTGCATATCCAGGGCTACTGGATATCCAGGGCTACTGGATACTGGATCCAGGGCCGATCACCCGATTCTTCCCCTCAGGAAGAATCGTGTGATCGGCAAACACACGACCGCCCACGCTCACTTGTGAATTCTCTTAGCGGCTGGTCACCGCGGAACACGTCACGCGTGGCGCTTCCTCTTGCCATGTCCAGTGGGTGGTCATCACAGAGCACGTGTTGTGTTACACTCACGGAGCCACCTAAATATTCTCACACTATCACCATTCTCTCCTCATCCGCTTTCTTCATCGTTATCCTTGTGGTGCCCTCTTCGCTCTCTCAGGTACATCGATGGACGATGGGAAGGATGGCGCGAAACCACACGAGTGGCCGCTTAAGAGCTGAGCTGTAAAATACGCTAACCAGATGCCTCAAATAAATTCTCTTATGGTTAAAGAGACAGATATAACAAGATAGATTTCGTATTAATATAGAAACAATGTAGAATAAAAAGGACGTAGAGAATAAAAACAGAATACTATGATTGTACAAAATATAATCAAGTAAAACAAGAATGTGGAAATCAAAGCTTAAGAAAAAACACTTACGAGAAAAACTGAGCCTAAGGCGGGGTAGGCAAGAGAACTTGATGTGTGGAATGCTAGAACGACGTCTAATTGCGGGAAACGGTTGGTGACAAAGGCGCTCTAGGCGCTTTTCTCACACCTCATTCACCACACGGAATAATAGCAAGACCGGTAGGCACCAAAAAAAGTTGAATTCTTAGTCGCCGCGTTCATCAACGCAGTTTTCTCTGCAAGCCAGGTCAATTTCGAAGAGCCACAGTTCCGCACAAGGGCCGAGCGGCGACGAGGCAGTCACGCGTGGCTTTTTTACTGGTTTGTGCTCGCCGCAACAAGTCACGCTAATGCACATGTCGCTTCCCACAGCCGTGGTGGACTCTGTTTCCTTGCTTTCTAAGACATGACGGCTGCCAAGGGTTTACTTTCTCTTAAAGCGGTGCATTTAGAAAGACGGAAGAACCGCAACGCTAGGGCCTTTGTACAAAAGTAGATGAAGCTTTCCAAGCGTGGTCCTTTGAAAATTTAGGCCAGCCCTCAATACAGAAACCGGTGAACTCACGGGTATGCGCTGATTCTAACCCAGTACCATCTGCATTCATGGGATGGCCTTTAAAGCGCCGTCACTGCTCTGGTAAGTGTTACACCCCTTCTACAAGGGTTTTTCGGACAAAGTCTAGTAACTGCCCCCGTACAATACCCCTTTGCCTAGGGTCCTTTTACTCATTTTACTCTTTGGTGGGACGGGGAATGGTGCCACACGGAATGGAAGGGCTTCTGCCCTTAAGAAGGACTTAAGTTGGGAGCCAGGGTGCAAGCAATAGACGCCACATTAACGGAGGCTCATTTAACCGTATTTATTATGGTACGTGTCCAGCGGAACTAAGCGCCGCACAAAAGGACGAGGTCTTCAGTTTTTGAGGAAGTCTGAGCACAACATTCCCCGTATTGCGTAAGCATGTACAAGCTTTATTGGTTGGCACCCGGAAGTACAAAATGCTTTCACATTCTCCTGCGCCAGTACTGAATGCTTTCACATTCTCCCACACTGGTGCAGAGCCGACATGTAAAGGTTACCAGGGACTGGAAAACTGGAATGAACAGTAATGGTACCCTGTTTAATCGGCTGGTTGCCCAACGTACCCACACGCAACGGGAGTGTCTCGAGCACCTACTACGCATGCAGCAGTTAATGAGCAGTTCTAGTCCTAGTATTTCATGCCGGGACAAAAGGTAGCCCATTTACGAGCGTCTACCTGCGGAATCCGACCCTGTACCAAGGGTATTGAGGGCACTCCCACACGACTGGCCACCGCTGCTTGGTGTGTAGTTCGTAGCGCTGATTTCAGCCTCCTACGCCTGTTAAGGTACTAAGACGGGTCTACCTTCTAAAAAAAACAGTAGATATATTGTGGCGGAGGATTAGAAACTGCTACCCGCCACGTACGAGAGTAGTGCTTTACCAGTCGGTGATTAATGTCACTATGGAAACGGTACCTTCCCCTGGGGACAATGTCCTGAGCACACCATCCCTTGTACTGGGTGTGATTGTACCGGTTGAGTGGTTGGTACGGGTACGTTCCGAGTTTCTCCCACATGCTGTACCCCTGGTCCACAACCGACGTAGTTAGCCGGCTTTCTGGCACTAGAGGAAAGAAGTAGGGTGCCTGTAACTATTGTTATTCAGAAGGGTGCCCAGTGGTTGCAATCGGTAATCCTACCTGAAGTTTCCAGGAAGCCGCCCAACCCCGAAAGTGTCTGCGAGTAAGATTTGTCAGCATGCAGAATTAAGGGTAACGAGACGGTATTTTATTTATTTATTTATTTATTTAGTAAATACTGCAGTTCCAGTTTGGCCCCAAGCAGGAGGGGCGGTACAGCACATACAACACACGCAAATAAACCGCACAAAAATGTAGCCGCAGTATATTGCAAACAAAATATCAAATGTGCAAGTAACGTTACATAAAAAAAATTCACTACAGAAATCCAGTAATCGGTAGTTTAAGAAAAAAGAACTATACATCGAAACAAAAATGCGGAAAACAATACACTGCACAAATTAAGTAACAGCTAGTAAAAAACAAAATCACGAAATTAGATCTATGCTATGAGTAGACTGTCGCGATGACAAAGGCAAGCTGTTCAAATCCGTTATCGACCGGTTAAAGAAGGAGATTTTAAAAAGATTAGTTCTGGCATTTTAATGTGTTAACGTTTTTTCATGTCGATGTCTCGTTAGTCATGTCACCAAAGATTGTAGGAATGGCTCAGGATCCAATGAAAGCTTCCTGTTATACAGCTTAAAAAAACTTATATCTTAGAATTGTTCTCCTCTTTTTAAGGGATAGAATGCCAAGTTCCGTCATTAAATTTGTGGGCGAGTCGCTGTTACGATATTTAGAAGTTACAAAACGTATTCCTTTCTGCTGGATCCTTTCCAATGCGTGGATATTTAGTTTATTATGAGGGTCCCAAACTGGGCATGCATATCCAAGTTTGGGGCTGATAATGGAAGTATATGCTAGAAGTTGATTATCTGACGGAGCACCCTTTAACTTGTGCCGGAGAAGGCAAAGCTTACGAAATGCTGATGCACATACGTTGGAGACATGGTTTTTCAAAGAGAAAGTATTTGACAGTGTACCCCAAGATATGTATATGATTTTATTTCAATTAAAGGACGGGATGGAAGAGCACACGTAAAGGACACGCTCTTACGTTTGTTGGTTATCCTCATGAACACAGTTTTGTCGGCGTTCAGCTTCATATCCCACTTATCACACCATGAATGAATATTACGAACGTTAAAATGAAGTTGCTCCTGGTTTTCCTTGCAAGTAATTTCACTAAACAACACGCAATCATCTGAAAACATTTTAATTTAACTTTGTCTGTTAATACGGAAACAATATTATTGATGTAAACTGGAAACAACAGAGGCCCCAACACACTTCCCTGCGAAACAACAGAAGTTACTGGTAGACGAGTAGAAGTTATCGAATCAATGCTATGAAACTGAGGGCGGTTAGTTATATATATATGAAAACACCCAGTTTATCAAAAATTCAGGAATACCAAATGTTTCTAGCTTGTGAATTAGTTTTCCATGAATAACAAGATCAAATGCTTCGCTGAAGTGTACAAAAATGGCGTCCGCCTGGCCTGCTTTATCAACAACAGTTGCAAAGCTGTGGAAAACTGTAGTTAGTTGCGTGACGGTAGAGAGGCCTTTCTGGAAACCATGCTGACAGGGGTAAAGTTACCCGTTGATGTTCAGGAAATTGGTAATTTAAGTAGCTAAAATATGCTCAAGTACTTTACAGCAAGATGACGTTATCGAGATGAGACGATAGTTAGGCGCTAGTGCAACGTCACCATTTTTCAACAGAAGCCCAACAGGTGCCGTAAGCCAGTCAGGAGGTAGTGTGGCCCGAGCAACGGATGCACGGAAATAAATAGCAAGGCATTAGGAGATTATTCCAGCATGCCGGTGCAAAACATATTTGGTATGCCGTCAGGCCCAGCCGAGGATTTAGTTGTTAAGTTAACAAGCATGGAAATAATGCCATGCGGAGATATAAAATCAGATTTCGCGGAGGAGGAAAGCGACGTAATGGGGCGGAGCACAGAATTCCGTTTATTGGGAAAGACACTATAACAATATGCCTTACAAAAATAGATTTTGCAGTGAATATGGTTGAATAGACTGTGGCTACATTACGGTTACATTAAGAGAGAGGGAGGGCGTTAGCGGTAGCCATCGGGACGAGAGAAAGGCTGAATAGAGCATGGCGTGGGCATTGTCGGGGTACAATTGTTGGCAGGGGGGGTGAGGGCGTGGGGCTGCTGCAGCAGAAACGCCGACAATGAATGAATGAATGAATGTATGCACCAGTGAATGAATGAATTCTTTATTTCAATTTATAGCATCAACGCAGTAGCATCAGAGAGTAGCATCAAAGCGGTACAGCTATACCTGCGGCGAATCCCGTTAATCTAACTGGCTGGCAAGATGCAGCAGCTTTGTCGTCCACTTCATTGGAAGGTTCTTCGGTCAATCGCGTATCGCATTGTGAATGACCACAAGAAAATGAAACAAAACTCCTGCGATTTATTATCCACCGCAGTTTAATTGTCCCGGTCACCAATTTTGAGCTACCGCAGCTGTTTTTTTACGTGAACATCCTCAGCATGAACGTGCATGAAATGGCCTGAACTGTTCACCAAAATATGCCATGAGTCCAATCTAAAGCAATGCCATGGCTCAGCTTCACGGCAGTGCAATGTAATGACCGATGAGTACCACGACCGAACAAATTCGCTTTACGACAGCTGTGTACGCATATAGACAGTGTTTACACTCTTATGTGGTTCTTCTGCAGAAAAAGTGTTGCAGGAGGGAGCGTACAACAGCCAGGAGAGAAGTACCGACAAGGTGAGGATGGAGAAAAGAAAGCGTGTAAACGGAAATTGAGTGGCTGTTATTATAAAATAGAACTGATGGAAATGGCAGGGCGGTTAGGGACATGTAGGGAGGAACAGGTAAGGGAAGGCGGATATGAGGGAACAGATGAGAGGCAGAGGAAAGGAGAAGAGCGGAGAAATTGAAAGGAGAATTTGAAGGGTCGGGAGGAATCAATGAAGTGAAGGTAAGCGCAAGAGTAAGATGGGTCTCAGCGAGCAAGAAGACGCAAGGTAAGAAGAGGGAGAAAGTGTTAGGGAAGGAGCATGCATTGTACAGACTGGGAAAGAGGAGAAAGGAGCAGGAATAAAATGCAAGGTTTTTAGTTTCAAAAATGGGGGAAAGGTCGAATGCGAAAAGGGAGTATCTGTGAAATAGGATTCCCGAAATACCTTTCAGGTATAACATAGGAGAAAATGAGAACACCTGCCCAAGTTTTTGGTATGAAAGGGTCGAGGGATAGAGCAGGGAAGGGTAGAAGATAGGGGAATGAAAAAGAAGAATAGAAAGAATCTGATGTAAAAACCGACCAGCTTTATAAGCAGTGACCGGCGTATTCGCGGCCATTACGCGTGCCGGAATTGTTTGACTCATTTTAGCTTTTAACGTCGCCACCGCACTGGTTCGTGCTGCAATTTATCCACATTTCACCGTTGTGTACGCGTTTTCTCGGACTGGCATCGTTGCCGTTTTTGTTATTTCGTGGTCCTTTGTGAGCAGCTTTGCCAATTCACCATGAAGGATGTGCATGCCTTAAGTGGGCTTGACGGTGTGCTTAAATAGTCTCTTTATAGAAAATTGTGAATTGACTATGGTGTGCGAAAACAGGAATGTGACGGGCGGCAACCAAACGCGCACATACCTGGATATGACGCAGAAAAGCGTCCAGACGTTTTAACCCTTTGCTAACCCCTTACACCGTGTTTCACGTGTTTGATAGCGGGCGCACATCAAAAAGAATGAACTATAAAGGAATATTCCGCGCGTTTTGTTCCAGAGCAATAAATTTGAATTTGACTTTGAATTTGAATTTTGAATTTACCTTTTTTATTATTTCTAAGGGTGTAAAATACATTCAAGTTAGTATACAGATAAGCGTCCCATAGTCAACAGACAACAGACTGCAACGGTTCGCTTCATTATTATTGCCAAATAAAGAATACACCTAAACCAGCAATACCAAACAAACAGTAACTAGAAGGAATAAACACAGCTTAGGCAGCGCAAGAGTACAATAAGAAAAAGCAATGAACTCGGTGAAACAAAATGGAGAGAGAGAAAAAAATAATAAAAAATACGTGTTGCACATTGCCAGCTAAATACCAATTCGAACAAGGTAAAAAAGTTGGCAGCAAAACAAATACATAAACTAGACACTTGCACTAGCCATACAACCTAGCTGAACTCAGGAAACTTAGGCAATGAAATGAACAGTAACATAGGAATTCAGATAATAAAAACAATACATTTATCGATTCAACAAAAACGTTTTCAGAAAAATAGAAGAAATGAACACAAAGAAGCCTTTGGGGAGGACTGTTTCATATAGTGCATCAGAGAAAAAAACCGGAAAAAACACTCCCTCCGCGGTCAATTCTCATTGGCTTACGACGTGTTTCAGAGCACGAGTACAACAAAAAGCACATAAAACAAGCGCGCTTCAAAATTTTGCCTACAGTCTTGTTTGAGCTTCAGCTTCCGTGGATTCAGTGGCGCAGCACCCTGAATTGTGAGTCCGAAAAAAGTATAGCTGCTGCAGTAAGTTATATGTCAGGTTTTATGCTACTTAAGCAGAAACCTCGGCGACAAACCTGGCGCGAACAAACTCTTGCGCGGAAGAATACGGAGAAAGATCCTATTTATCTTCTCTGGATCCCACTGTCAGCAAACATATCGTACGCAACGGTATTTCCAGCGTGCAGCTAAACAAGACCGACAGCCGTACGTTCACGGCAATTTGTTTTCTCCAGGTTGACATCGCTTCGGCACATGGCAGTGGCATAAACAAAAAATTTCGAAGATTATGGTGGTCATCACCGGAGGCATTGACCTGGAACAGCTGTAATGCGGACCTTGCCATTTGTTGGGCGTGTAAGCCACCCCAAAGAAGCTTCTAGAAGCATGGCTTTAGCATTGGTGAAAACTCCAAAGCGGCTGATTTAGGTTGCCATTGATTCATGTTTCTTTCGCAGAAAAAGCGTCCTGCTGTCGCGCGAGAATGATGGGGTTCTACGTGCAGAATAGATTTGTTGGATAATGCTGGTGGTCACGCTGAGAGATATAGGAACAGCCCCATGGATTAGGAAACAAGCTTCAGTTGACATTGGTGTACAAATTAAGCGAAAAAAATACGATTGGTCTAGTCAAGTAATGCGGATGAGGGGCAAGCAGTAGAACCGTCCGTTTACCAGAGTGGCTACCAATGACAGCAAACGCAATTTGGGCCGGCCGAGTACTCAAAGGACTGATGAGCTACGAAAATTTGGGAGAAAGCGTAGACTCAGGTAGAGCTCGTTCGGCGTCGCTGGAGATTTTTGGGTGAGGCTACCGCCCGGCTGTGTACACAACAAGGCTTATGACGATGATGGTGATGGTGACGACGACGACGACGACGATTATACGAATTCAAGCCTTCGCTCTGAGATTTAGCACGTGTATAGACGTCTCACATAAAACAAAGCTTGTGGACGTAAAGCCAAGTGGGTAAAGTTTTCGTATGCCTAAATGAATGGAACTGCTAGAAAGTATACAACCGTATTGAAGCAGGCACATTTAGTAGCATTGTGGTTTATTTGGGGCTGTTGTACTATGCTTAGCAACGAATCCAGCCTATTCGGAACAACAAATTCGCGGTGCTGACCAGTTCAACAACCGGAATTATTCGGTACGACCGCCAGATTTTGTGGCAGCAGACTCAGACCACACTGGGAAAGAACCTAAAAAGGGAAGGTTAATGAATAAATTTAGCACTAGTTCACGGAGAACACGGTCCATGCACAGCAATTTATCGGAACGCCCGCTCCCCCTTTTGCCGCCTCCCACGGGCACCGCGCCGTCTTTAAATCCAGTCTTCAATAAAACCGACTCTTGGGCAGGCCTATTTCTGCTGTAAAAACTTACACACAGCGACTAAGGAAAGAGGGCGGGACAAGAGGTCGTCAGAATCATTAGAGAGAGCAGTCAACGTGGTGTGCGAGGTGGAGAGTGGCGACGAAAGGTCCCCTGGAAGGGAAGACATCCATAGCATTGTGTGTGCGTGTCATTTCTAGTGAATCAAATGATACAGGAGGATATCCCCCCCAATCTGTCGAGCCCCCACGAGTTTTTTGCAAGGTATTATAAAACCATGGCCGCTCGATGGAAGATACCATCGAGCAGCAGGGAATAAACAAACGCAGCGTTACTGGCGCGTCTTATTTCTGTTTTTTTATCTGGCTTCCCTTCTTTAAGGAGGGGAAGCAAAAATAAGTGTAGGATAATTACCGCAAATCGTATTTGAAACGGGAAACAGTTTTCGTATGGCGCTTGTAAAGTTTTCTCGCATTTTTTCAGCCTTCCTGTGATACTATCTCCTTTTTGTAGACCTAGATTATCAGCTTTCGGCGCTAGGAGCCTTAAGAATTCTATACATAGTGCAGCGCGAGCGTCTTAAATATGGCGTGAGTGCCGCGCGGAAGTTTTTAACTGCAGAGCATTATAGGGGCCCGGCTTGACGACGTAGTTCCTCCGATGTCACCCTACATAACTACCGTACTGACGCAGCGTAGCGCACCCAAACAGAGCTCCGAAGAGATACCCGCTTGTCCCTCTATTCAGCCTTCTGGCCAGGAGTTAACATATTTGAACAAGACGTATATGTAAGCAGAACCGTCATAAACTCTCGGAACCTCTAGCATTTGTCATACATGTCCCCGTAATTCAGCGCAAAGGAACCAGCAGGTACATTTGAGGCAAAACATATGTAATTAAGCGACAGTCTCCGCGTCGATTCAGGCAGGAGTGCTCATTGGGTTGGTTTTAAGTGCAATGCACTTCTTAAGCGACCCTGAACCTGCGTCCACCGGCGATGTCTGCGCAAGTGGAGATGGGCGCGCACAGCCTGGCCGCTGACATGGCACATACCCACGTGGGGTATTGGCCAGGAATCTCCTCGTCTTCCTTGGCAACGGGGGGAGATGGGCGCGCGCTGCCTGGCCGCTGACATGGCACATACCCACGTGGGGGATTGGCCAAGTATCGGGCGTGAGAAGGGCTAATGCACCCGCTTAAAGGAGTACTGACACGAAATTTCAAAGCTGAGATCCGCTCTAGCAATCAAGTACAACGACAACACAAATAGGTGTCTGTGAATAAATGCATCTTTCTTTCTTTGTAGTTGTGTGTGTGTGTGTGATCTCTCTTTCGCGAACATTACCGAACCGCGCAAATTCAACTCGGGCATTCGCACTTTCACCTTCTTCCCCTCGGGGAAATGCGGGGAATGTTTTTACAATAATAAGCGAAAAACGTGGCCGCCACGGAAAAAAAAATACAATGCGTTCAGAATGGTGCAGAAGGGCTCCAGAACGTGCGGTTCCAGGCAAGTTAAGAAACAAAAAGTAAATAAAAGGATGCGAGCTTCCCAAGGAGAAGGCGCCCGAGCACTGCAAAGGCGGGAAAATTGAATTTTATTGGACTAACCCATGTTCATTTCGTCAAGAAAGGAGTGCGGTAGATAAGATAAGGGCGTAAGGGGTGGTAGCAAAGAGCGAATAAGGGCGCCACAGCGCCTTCGGCGAATCACTGCTCTGCACTTCCGACAGCTTGCAACTTGCAAGCTGGTATTGACATTTCAAATGAATGTACCTTCATGAGGTGGTGCTGGTCGGAACAGTAGCCGGCGTTATCTAGGAATTAAAAAGTAACTATAATTTTGGAAAGTCGACCACCGAGTTCTAACTACCGAGAGCCGCTGCAAGCGGTGTATTCACAACACCGGTTGTGTTCTCTACAGCTTGACAGAGCAGTGCAGTCAAGTACCACTAATTATTCTGCGCAGCGGGATGTACCTGTGAGCAACGCAAAATCGTCGCGGAAGGGTCACCCGCATGCGCGCAGAACCATTCGGCGGGTGACCAACTGGTGGAGGTCGTCGTCTAACCTCGCCTCGCGAGTAACCACCAGCACCGAACGGCTCGTAACAGACCACCATAAAACTACAGCGAAGTGGGTGCGTGTGCAGAGCGCAAACTCTCATTTGTCGTATTGCGCATGCTCACAAGAACACGCGCCAGGAACTGCTCGTGCTAAACGCTACTTCACCCTACATGAGTACTCTGCGAGTGATTGATTGATTGATTGATTGTAGGGTTGAACGCGCCGACGCAACGCAGGCGATGAGTTGCGCCGTAGTGGTGGGCTTCGATTTCATTTTGACCACCTTGAGTTCTTTAACGTGCGCCGAAATCTTGTGCACACGGGCGTTTTTGCTTCTTGCATCTATCAAAACAGTGGCCGCCGCTGTCGGGAATCGAACCCACGACCTCGTGCTCAGCAGCACAACGCCTTATCCACTGAGCCGCCCCGGCGGATAAAACTCTGCGAGTGACCACGATGAGTTCGCCGTCAAGTTGACAAGACCCCATTTTGCGTGGTGGGAAGAACAGTAGAGGCAATCGCTGCTTAGCACGACACCGCAGCGATGTGTTACGGGCGTGTACTAGAATAGAGAAGCCCTTTACAGGACGAGTTTCTGAGCATACCGGACGCCGGTTCGCTTTGCTTTATTCGCGGTATTTAATTAAAACTAAGCTCATCTAAAGCTTCATTGACGCTGTGTTTGATTTCGCCGTGAGGGTAGCGCTAACCTGAGCTCATGCTGATCGTTTTTTTATCGGCAAAATCAGAAATCCTTCCTGTATAGTTATGTTCTTTGCTCCTCCCTCCCCCTAAAAATAACTTATAAATAACCCTAGAAATAACTAATTGCCACACTTGAAAAATACAGATGATACCATGAACGTGCCACTAGAGTAAAGAAAACAAAATCAGAATACATGTACTCTCTGCTTTCATTTCTTGTATTGAGATATTTCTCCAAACTTTGTGCGGTGTCAATTCACTAAAACTTCGTGTCATCATAACCGAGTTACACAACCTTTTAAAATGTGCAGGCACTTAACATACTTTTTTTGTGTTGAGAGTGGGAACATATTAAACCTCACTAATATTATACCTCTTTCGTGTAGCTGTTCTAAAATGAACGAAAGAATACCTTTTCCAATGATTTGCGATATCACAATCAGCCTGCAACAACTGAATATTGCTGTGACATGCATAAAAAGAGGGCCCATTGTATTGGTTTCACGGATACTACTGTAAAGCCTGCAGTTACACCGCGACTGAAGTTATACCTGGACTGCAGTTATACCTGGAATGCAGTTCTAAAGCCTGCAGTTCTACCTGGACTGCAGATATACCTGAAAAGCGTTTGGAAGCTCAAGGGCATTTGGGACATGCTTTTTCGTTAAATGTTATAGTAGGCCACCCGTTAAAATATTTGGTAGCATGTCGGCCTAATGTTCCCCGCATTCCGTTCAAAGTTAAAATTTTTGCCGCATTTGCACCTGCAAAGAGAGCGGTCAATAATAAAATGCCTTTAGGTTAACGTCGCTAAAAGGAACGTAAACGGACTTCTTGGGAAAAGTTTACACAGACAGCGTAATCATAAGCGCCATGCTGTAAAGTCACAAATTTAAACATGCAATTATTCATTGAACCCCTTTTTTGAATTATTCCTCAAGCCAATTTATTTAAACTCGTTGAATAGGTTCGTAAGACATCTCTCCATAACCGAATAACAGGTGCATAACGCTGTTGAGTGATTTAGGTCGGACTAACAGTTTCGTGGAAAGAAATGCTCCCAAATGTCAAATCCGGCTGTAAAAGGTTTCGGAGACATCCGAAGGCCATAGTCCCTTTGAGAAATCAATGCATCAAATTTAGACAATGAACGATAGCTGAACTTTACGTAGAGCTGTGCCTGCGCCATCCTCTCCACTCGCGAACACTTGTAATGTGGTGTGTTGCTTGCTTCAAACAGCTGCGCTAAGGTCTAGTCATAAAGTCGGTGTTTGGGACACATGCATCGTAGCGCCATGCGGGTTTTCGGGGGCGTGTACATTGTTACTTTTTTGTAGGCATGATGTATGCTACATCGCTGTTCTAACAGCTTGTCATTGCAACGTGCCCTTACATTTATGCTGATCATCGAGCAAAACACATGTGCAGAATTTCTTTTGGGAATTTCTCACCGGATACGAAATATGCAGAGGTATGCCGGCTGTCGGTGCTCCACAAAAGCAAATGCGAACCCAATTACAATGAGTCGATTGTTGTAATGACAATATATTTGAGCATAAAAATAGAAAACGGCTTCTAGTGCCTACCCAATATTACCGGCGTAGAGTTATATGTCAGTTGGTTTAGCAACAAGCAAAAATTACCTAAATTCATGCTCATTAGGATTCAGACATGCGCCTAGTAGGGTTTATATAATTGTATTATCGCCTGCCACTAGCATAGACGAACAAATGCCAAATTCCCAAGTCTCGGCTTAGGAAACAGTTATAGTGCCAGACGCAGATATTTGTATCTTGGGTTTCGAATCTCCTGGACAGCTTAATTTAACCATCCGGAAAACCTATACGATCTACACGATCTGTACCTACCTACCACTGCCTACTTCGTGAGCGTTTGTTGTGCGGTCTTATCGCAGAATATGACATCTGAGAATATACGTGAAAAAAATACAACCTACGGTAGGAAGCTGGTTGGAAGGCAAAGCATTGAACGACACCCACAGCCATTGCCCATGCGACGTCACTAGAATTCACACACGTGGCTCTAGAAATAGTGAAACCAGAGATTCTGCCAGCCTTAATTGGAGTCCGCGGGTGTGGCGTCCCGAACGCAGCAGCTTCGGCCATGGCCGGGCTAGAGCAGTGGGCGCCGCCGTTGTAGCCCGGCCATGCGTCTGCACAAAGAAAACAGATTGTAGTGTTTTTTGAAGGGTGAGACAGTGGAACATCGCAATCCTGATGTGCTATCTCGGGGCTACACCAACGCGCGACACAAGCGTAGACACCGAAAGAATTCGGCATATGGGCTTAGTGATTGCCATTTATACCGATTTAAACGAATTAGTTTACTAAGTTTGAGAATTCCGAGATAGCTGAGGGAATTTTATATTCGTTATTTATCTGGAGCAGTTGCTCCTTCCACCTTTCGTAATATCTCCTAAAACATACCCCAATTGGTGTTCTTCAATTTAGCGTACGGATTCATATTCGTGGTAAGCAGTGCACAAAAGGCGGCGTTTCTACAGCGGCCAGATGTCTGTATGTGGTTTGTACATTGTTTTCCTACCTGCAAACCAATCCTTAGCGTATCTTTTTCGTGCGACCAGTTAGTTCCGTCGGGTGTGAGTTACTCGGGAGGGGCTGTCGAAGAAGTTAATAAAGTCGTGCGAAGGAATCCCTCAATTGGCCGCGAATCTGCGCCAAAAGAGGCCCAAAACAACCATCGCTATACCAGAGGACACAGCCGTAGCCCCGACGCGCCTACCGGCGAGCCGGCCCCTCCGCGTGGGGAACGCTGTGCAAATTCGCCGCGCAATCTCAGTTGAGCTCAAAGTCAAAAGAACAATGGTGTGTCTATTATATTGCTTCAAAATTTCCAGTTTGTAGCTATAAATTCTACCTGACACAATGCCTGCTTCAAATACATAGTAACGTGCCAATTTATATATGTTCCAGAATATCGTCTGATTGTCATCCACATTGGCGTAAAGTATAAATCGCCTGCCCCACGTACGTTTTTTGGGAAAAACGTAGCCCACAAAATGAATTGAACGGAAGGTCCTGACAAATAGCGCTAACGTGCGACTTTTATTAAGTTTACTCATACACCATAGTTTAACTGAAATTTCGACAGTTAAACGGCCTAATAGGTGTTATATTTCTCTTCAAAAGTATTCCAGAATTCATTAAAATTATACTTGCTGAACATATTTCTACGACCTGTGCCCGGGACCAAACAAAAACAGGGTATCACGCTGGTGAGTGCTTTCCGACAAACTGATCACTTCGCCAAAAAATGTCTGTCAAATTTTAAATAATATTAACGGCAAACTTTCAGCAGAAATACAGCCATCAGCAGCAACCCCATGTACGCAGTGGCCTAAATTCAGGCGATGAGCGATGACTGAACTTAACATCGCTTCACCTTTGCGAGCAGTTGGGCCGGGAATCTGTTGCTTGGTTGAAGCAGCTGCGCGGCATACTAGTTAGAGCGCAGTTGTTTTGGGACCAATTCTTCATTGGTTCCACACCACCTTTCAAAATCCGGTAGATTTGTACATTTTCGAAGGCATGATGACGGCAAATCGCTGTTTTAAACACTTGCCTCTGCAGCCTGCACTCAAATTTTACATGTTTCCCAGGAAAACAAACGCGCACTATTTACTCCCCAAATCTATGTGCACCTTTAACACATCAGTTACGAACAAATACAAAATAAGTCAATCTACTCCTTCTTTTTGAAAAAAGCAAGAACGCAATGAAAACAAGACCATTTTATGTTTTATAATAACAAAATTTGAGCACATAAAGATGCGTCATGGGTCACAGTAGCTAAAATCAACGCCCAGCGAGATGTCCTGCTCTCTGAATAAGGAATTACACAAACTGTAACGTCGTGTTAATAGTAAAAGGCACCTTGCGGACCCATCACATGCAGAGCTTGAGCCATGCTTCTATCCGGTCTTTGACTTTATATTATACAAGAAATACGCGAGTAAATACATAGAGATTGCGTAATAGTCCGCGTAGTGGTACCCGTACAAGTACAATAACGCCTGCCGCCGGAATACTGCCGCAGTAAGGAAAACTTCAGTTGTCGAGCTTCAGCAAATAAATCCTGTCGCAGCCACATTTGTTAGGACATGCTGTTTCTCGAGAATTTTCAGTCCAACGCAAAAAAAAATACGAACAAACCACATAAAACGTACAGTCCAAGTGTCTATTTCGTGTTTTTTCTTGGTTTCCTTTAATACATGGTGTCTGATTAGCCATGACGTATCGCTTTAACGGAGTTAGCATTCTTTTGACAGCATTGTCTATGAAGCCCGTCCTCAGTCAATTTCCTTGTAGGTACCACGGCATAGACGTTCCCGTAGCTGTACAATGATGTTCGGAACATGAACTCATGTATTGCCACAACGAGCGCAGAAACAACATGTCACGCTCCTGTACAGGTTGCTTCTCAACGAACAGTCCTTTAACCACTATTTTTGACGCTTTGTTGGCCTCGAGAAGATATCCGATACCGGCGTCAATGTGTGAATATATGCTGATGGCATCTGCGTCTTATCGCAAGAAATGTACCACCGAAATATATGAGCAAACCAACAGTGGCATGGAGACTCAAAAAAATTATGTTCGGCATTTCGTCTCAAAAGATACGCCACAATGGCACTTTGAAGACAGGATATGTCTCGTAATAATTTGGGTGTACCAAGCCGACGTGTCTGATTGCACCCAGTCTCGGGCATAGATCCTGAGGTCAAGGTCGTAGACGCCACAAATCTGGTGCCTGAAAAACACACGATCGTTTCGCAAGTATCGCGTTGGTGATTGCTGGCAGTTAGGCTGCCTTTAGCTGGGAACATTCAGCAACACACTATTTGTTGGCCTTCTGTGTTTCAGCCTGCGTGCCCTCAGTAGCTTCTCGAGACAACATCAAGGAATGACAGTCTCTGCATTCGCAAGAAATCTTTTCTTCCTTTAAAAGACTTAACGACAAATCGGCCATCGGGACACTTTGCAAAAAAAATTGCCTCTCGGCTTCTGTGTTATGAAAACAAAGAAGCAACCGCGTTTGCCTACGCATTGTAAGTGGCCAAGTTGTACATACTATGGTAAATAAGTCAATTATTCTTGTGCAGGAAGTGCTGCGGCCATGATATTAAAGTTCAATACGGCCAGAGTTACCAGAATTGCTGTTTTATATGCGGTTGATAACAATAATAGTGGCAGTAATAACAAAAATTTTTCAACAATGCCTGCACCGGCCCCTTTAGCATATTCTCGATGCTGGGTCTTTATTCATCATTCACGCAAATGAGCCAACTACTAAAAGTTCTTCCGCACTGGCGGCTGGGGTACCACAAAACTTACATTTACAACGGGATCACGAATGGAATAACTTCACTTATCATGACTTCGCCCCACAAGCAAGGGTTGTTTGACAAAGTGTGTTCCCTGCACAGGGCCCCTTGCGTGTTCAAGGTGACGGTATTGGCGACACCGAAGACCCTCAGTCCCCATACATAACCTGCAAACAACCACGGCGATATTTTTACAAGAGGCGTGTAGAACCCTCGAACGGTGGCCGTTGGACCCATGGTGAAGCTCCTGCCGGCGGGATTACTGTCTGTCTACAAAGCTAGCTTGGAGCTCCGGGACCTCACCGAGCAGCAGGGTAACGTCAGTGAAGAGTACTGGTTTTATGTATGACGTAGGGGAAATCGTAAAACTTCTAAACAAAGGCACTCATTGAAATGTGCCGCACCTAAGTGTCATTTCCACGTCTTCCAGCCCTCAGTTTCCAAAAGCCTAGGAACGACACTAGTTTCTCGCTGAATTGCCCCAAAAAAGGAGAACCCCTAGCCTCACGTCCTGTGTTTCTCACCTTAAAGTTTCTGGAGACCAGTACTGGAGAGTCATATATTGCCAGAAAAGAAGGAACACGAAACAACGTGTTGAAGTGCACAATTACAGCAAACCATGAAGCTTCTTGCTCAAATCCTCACGGCCGATCTCGAGATCAGTTTCAATCTCTACTGGAGCCTCACAGCTTGCAAGGTATGAAATCTCAACCACATCAGGCTACCGAGATAGGGGGGATCGCCTTGAAGGACTGGCAAATCAGGGTCCGTCGGCAGTAGGGCAAATAACAATGCAAAGAAACAAAATAAAATACCACAAACTACATCATCAGGCTTCATCCAGTGCTCCGTCCGAGCTTCGCCTCATAAAAAATAATAAAAACTGATTGTGACATAATTGAAAACGCTCTAATATAAAAAGTTCCGGGACGTTGTTGCGTCTTGTTGTATAGAATGACTTGTAATGGAAGGTGTATTAGGATAACGGATAAGCTCTGCCGACAACTGCTACACAGGGGTCTCGGAAATACAATAGGTGGGGGTGTGTCATAGTGTGTGGCCTATCCATAAACGTGCCTAGGCCGCATCAGTGTGTCTGTCCTGTGAGTCAGTTTCGTATTGCCCGGTGTGGGCTATCATTACACTTAGTTTTCTGTTCAAACGAATGGGCTTGTCATGTTTTATGCAGCTTTTGTTTGATGTTGCCTCCGTCTCTGTGCCTATTTTTGTTTTTGTGTATTTCTGTTACTGCTGACAGAAATCGTTTCGGGAAACATTGGGTAGACTCGGGAAATAGGGTCACGTGAGTCCGTGCCACAGTGAGACTGAGACGGCGGGCCTGGCTATGAACCAGGCGCAACGTTTGAAACGAAACTGCTCGCCAGGCCCACCGTTTCAAACGAGTCTTCTCGATAGCGGGCGATTTCACTGCATCGCCAAAAATTTAAAAACTATGCTGAAGGAGCAACGGCACCCAGCACGTGTAACTGATGACGCCATAAAATGTCGAAGTACTCAACCGCGTGGACGTAACTGCGAACCGTTCCCCGCCACATGACCTCCAACGAACAAACCCATGCTTACCGTATAGAGCCAACTTTCTAAACGCAAATAACATCTTGAAGCAGCACTACAGCAATCCCGAAGAAAGTGAACGCCTCAAACGGGCGTTTCCCTCCGCTCGAGGTGTCGTCTACCGATGATCCCGGAACCTCAAAGACACACTCGTGAAGTGAACAACACATTCATTATCCCCGCGTAATGAATGCCGGCCATGCCTGAAACCACCGTGCCTTCTCTGCAAGAAAATATTGCAGACAAGCAGTGCTCGAAGCTCTAACTTAGAGCATTCCTTGAAATGTGCGGGAACTTGACGTGTGCGGGAACTTGAAATGTGCGGGAACTTGACTAAATCACTTCCAATGTGATTTAGTTGCTTGAATGCAATATAGGTGGAATGCAATATATGCGGCAAACAGGGACCTCCTTCAGGATCCGGTTCAATAATCACAAAGCGCAGGCAAAAACGCACCCAACCTTGCCCCTCACCAAAATCTTGAGCCTCCCAAATCATTCTTTCAATAAACTAAGCGTCACGCTCTTAGAAACGGGGTTCAAGTCAAACCGGGAACGAGAACACACGTGAACGATACCTGATATATCGATTCAAGGCAATCAAAAAAGGTATAAATGAGGACCCATGCCCAGTTGCAGCCATTAAAACGTTGTCATCTCCCTAACCGTATCAGTGGCAATGTGTATGTAGCCGGAACCGGACTTTCGAAATCACATGTGCGGGTGAGCATTTATTGAGTGGCTTTTTCCCACCTTTTCTGAGCGTTTTCCTTCCGTTCAACTTTGGTCATGTTTTTCCGCTTTTGTTTTCGTTTTCCTTCCTTCTCTCCTTTTCACCGTTCTTCGTGTTTTCTCCTATCCTTCTTCTTGTTTTTACATTTCTACTTTCTCTGTTATAATATTGCGCCATAACTTTGGAATCCTTTTCTAGTTCGCCGTCACAATCCTACAATTTATGTAATGTTGCCTGGTGATGGGGCTGTATCAGCAATAACTTCTGTTTAACTTTTCCCCAAAACATTTGCTGAAAAATTGATCAGTATATCTGAACATTTGGATATTGCACTTAACTCGTAAAATGAGCAATCCAATTCTGGGGTCTGCGTTAGTGCCGAAGGGTACATATCTTTGCCGTTGTTATCACGATTAGCCCCCGCCGACTGGTTACAGTTTTTAACGCCTTGCACATCTATCCCCCCCCCCCTTGCATCTACAGTCGTCCTTTAAGCCGGCTACGGAACCATGGCAGTATATTTTCTCCTTTTTCCTCTCCATCCCCTTGGGCAGCCATGGTCTGGTTTGGGTTGTCGCCCCGCACGCCCGCCCATACCCCCCCCCCCCCCCCCTCCGACCTCCGGCGGAGCGGAGACACCGATGACCGACGGGTTATCGCTGAGCTTCCGAGGGGCAGCTCGTAACAAAGACACTAAATCTCGGCCTAGCATCCCGTTCTGGGAAGGCGTTAGTGCGTCGGGGAAACAGCGCAATAGGCGCGGTCTATTTCCTCTTGCCTTCTGCATGACCACAAAATGTCCTGTAAATGGCTCAGCTCCCGGAACGGGCCCATAAATGGGCTCTAAAATGCTTTGTTCGCTCTTTCCGAACATATGGCCGGTTACTCGCTTTAAACCAACAGAAATTCGATCCTTTTGCGGGTCTGCGCATTTGCATGGTGACGGCTAGCGGCTGCTTGTATATTATCTGCTCTCCTTTCCTCCACAACCCCGTGTCGGGATGCTGTTTGGCTTGTAGCGCCACCATCATCATCTTCTTAGGCGCCACCATCGTCATCAGCAGATTGGCCAGCTGGCACGCAAGACACTCCGCACCCGGCACCCGGTCTCGAACGGTACCCGTTTCTACCCGCATCGTCCTGACCATGGCACGGCCAATGCAACTGAAATAAACGTGGGCTCGGCAGCACCGCCTCATCTGCCGCCTACAATTGGGTGACCCGACAAGCGGCTTCGCCATGGCTTCGTAACGCTGCTTCCACATGCACAACGCGGACGACGGCACGCGAAGAGCGTTACCCGCCCTCCTAGACCTTTCCTTGGTTATCCCGTTTGATTCCATCTCAAACCACGCTGTAAGGTTCGTCATCTTGGAGAGCCATTTTTATGTAAATGGCCTCTGCTCCCTGGAAATCAGGTACCTGGTGACACTACAGAAGCTACCTGCTGACCTCGTTGAGCAAATCCAGCTGCCGACCCCAGGACCCGGTGCGTATGACGACTTGAAGGCCGCTGTCCTAAACCACTACGGTAGAGGAACGCCTTTGTCCACACCACCACGCCATCCAACGGCATCCGTGGATTACACGTCGCCGGCAGGTCCACCCTCGCCTGACCATACAATCGCGAGCCCCGACAACGACTTGCGGCACTTTCGAATTGGCGTTTCACTTAGCCAACTCGGCGCAACACCTTAGCGCAGTCCCACACGTTGTTGCGTCTGCTGCACAAACCCACTTGCCACAGCTCGCCTCGACCGCTTCTTCTACTCCAGGCGAGGGCTCCGGTGAGCGCCTTGGCTGCGTGACCGTGCTATCTTCCCGAACCTCGTCTCCTGCTTCACCAGCGTTGCACATGAAGTGCACGACGACGTTGACGCAACGCCCAGCTCCACTGCAATCGCAGCCTGACTAGGGTGAATCGTACATCGTGGCCCTGTCCACGGACACCAACAACACAGCCGCGGCCACTGCTCTACATCACGTGCCCCAAGAGCGCCCCGTAAACCGCGACGTGCAGGATGGCCAGATGGGGGCCGCACAATCGCCCGACCAGACAAAATCTGTTATTCGGCGCCGCCGACGTCGCCACCGACGCTCTAAGCAACAGTCGTCAAGGCGAGTTTCGTCGCAGGGGCTCCATCAGTGCATGCCCCCAAGCCGTCACTGGCGCCTTGCCCAACGCCCTTGGCTCGTGTCCGGTCGATGGTGACTTCGGATTCATGCAAATACTCGTCGGCGCTCCGGCATTCGGGTGTCTTTCTGTTGTCGAGCTCAGCAGAGTCGTCATACCACGGACGCACTACGAACCTCCGCAACGATGCTAGGCCCGAAACCGCGCTCGACAATACCACGCCAAGGCCGTCAGCCTCGTCGAACCGGCTGCCAAACGACGATGTGCACGCATCGCCAGAGCATGCTCGTGCAGCGCCAATTCTCTGAGTATTGCCATTTCTTCTACACCATGGCCGCGGCTCACGCCCCTTTTTCTCCTGGGCTGCTGCACCCTACACCAACTCGTTCAATCTTCCACTCCCAGCCTGGTCCCCAAGAGGTTTCCCACATCCCGGACGCTACCTCGCCGACGACCAGGACTATGCCGTTAGTCAACCCCTGCCACATGACCACTGACTGCCCACGGACTCTTTTTGACAACGGAACTTCTTAGGCGCCACAATCATCATCAGCAGATTGGCCAGCTGGCACGGAAGACACTCGGCACCCGGCACCCGGTCTGGAACGGTACCCCGTTTCTACGCGCCTCGTCCTGACCATGGCACGGTCAACGCAACCGAAATAAACGTGGGCTCGGCCGCACCGCCTTATCTGCCACCTACAGGCTTTTGCGTTTCCGGCACTTCTCTAGAGTCTCTACCACTCGAATTCCTATTTATTGGTTTTTTTTCCTCTCACTCCTCCGTTTTTTCTTTTTTCAACTATCTTTTTTCAAATATATATATATATATATATATATATATATATAAATATATATATATATATATATATATATATATATATATATATATATATATATATATATATATATATATATATATATATATATATATATATATATATATATATATATATATATATATATATATATATATATATATATATATATATACACAAAAATTGTTTCTACCACGGTAAAAAAACAGAACAGATTTAATAACGTTACGGCCGAGGGACCGGCCTTCGTTTGTATCTGACGAAGGCCGGTCCCTCGGCAGAAACGGTATTAAATCTGCTCTCTTTTTCTACCGTGGTCGGAACAATTTTTGTGTATATTCTACCGGCGTCCAGAAAAACTTTGTTCCTGTATTTATATATATATATATATATATTATATATATATATATAACCCCTACCAGCCCCCTAAGCAACAGACTCTGAGAAAAAAGTGTCACCCCAGACCGGAGGTCTGCTCGAAAACACAAATGACTACGACCGAGTAGAACGGATGCTCCGACTCCTAAATGTCGCTCCTTCCTTAAAGCTTGAAAACTAGCCCGCAAACAAATCAACTACAGACTTCATCTTAAAATGTACTCCTCGGATCTCCAAAGCAAAATGATCCCCAAAGGCCTCTGCCTAAATGTTAGTTGTTCCCTTGGTGTGCTCCCTCCAGAACTAGCTGCCAGTTGGCAAGGTTTCTAAATAATGCTTCACTTTCCCTACTAGAAATTGTTAAAGACCATTGTAGCAGCCAACTCAGCCTATTTATTGACCAGATTGAAGCTCTTCTGCTAACTGGGGAGGAGAAACTAGATCTTAATATTTCTGTAAATCGCAAAGAAAATGATCTTAGCAATAAGCAAGCGGTTAAGCTTCGACGTGACCAGCTTCCCTCTCGAAATACTTCATGCACTGTGGAACATCAGCTCTCAATATTCCGGACTATTGAGTATAAGGTCATGTAACGGCCCACCTCAATACAGAAATTTCAGCAGTAGTACCTCTTCCCCCCAAAAATAATACTATTGAAGAAACGAGCTCCATTGGTACCTGCCCCAGCAACGTTATTGACATTTCCAAAACACTAACTGCCGACGAAAAAGGTATCCAGAACGAGGTCTAACTTTCTGTCCAACGAATACCTGTGTGATGAATTATGAGTTTCATAAAGATCTCACTGATGTTTCTCGGAGAATGATACTTAGAGAGTTTCTTTTAGGATAAACAGTAACAACCTGATATTAACGAGCGCAACCTCCACCAAACTGGCACTTAGACTCCAGATGTACATTATTCTCCAGACTTAGATCAGTACTTAAAATCAGTATCAAGAGATCTATTGACAACAACTAAGCAATCAAACAAGCACAAGAACCGAAATCCGTCGGAAGAAGTTACCCTGAATAGGCTAGTAGCCAGTACCGACACAGTCATAAAGCCAGCCGAGAAAGGGGGTAGAGTAGTTGTTTTACCTATGAGAAAATACCAAGATCAAGCTTATAGGCAGCTCAACAACCCTTGCCACTATGAGCCCTTAACCCTGTGATGCCCAGCCAATGAAAATCTTAGATTAAAAATTTTAATGCGTTGTTACATTGTAGGTTGTCACTGACACAATAAAAAACTGCGAAGAAAAAACATTTTTCCCCCAGGGTTTCAAATTAACCTAGTGTATCATAAACGCATAAAGAGTAAGCATATATATACCTACATAGAAAATGTAGGTATACAATGTAGCGTATATCAATTTACATGTAGGTATATGTATACCTACATATAAAGTTGGTATATAATGTATCGTACACCCGGTAAAAAAGTGTATCATACAACCATTGAATGTAGGTGCAGACCCACTGGGAGCCATTACGACGGAGGAATCCATCTTGCAAATTGCATTTGGGACTCAATGGGGCTCGTTATCAAACTATAGATTCTTGAAATACGCTTGGGAGGTATCAGTAATGATACTAGTGGGCATTTCTTGGCGGTCAAAAGGCCCAGGTGCGAGTAGAAAATTCCGAAAGATGGCGTATCTTATATCATACCTTGGGCATTACAGGGTTAAGTAAGGATCCGAGCCAACAGTACAGCCTAACAATCCTTCAGAGCCTCACAAATCTGCATCTAGAGAATTAATAACGACTACTGACTTAAACTTCATCAAACTGAATAATACGAGCGCAGGACGTTTTTGCATCATCCCAAAAGTCCACAAGTCCCTGAAATATCATTGTATACTGCCGACATTCCTGGCAGACTCAAAGTTTCGAATCACAATACCCCAGCCCAAAAAGGATCTCGGTTTCTGAATCATTACCTATAGGACATTCCGGCTCTTCTTCCTTAGTTCGTTCAGGACCCCCCCAACTTCCTTTGCAAGTTAGAAGAGATACATAACGGCGGGCGCCCATCCTATTGAAATATTTTTCGCATAAACCTCAGGTTTACCTCCGCTACATAGACGACATCTTCGTGATTTGGAAAGACGGTCGCGCGTCTCTACAAGCGTTTATATCTAATCTCAATGCTTGGCATCCGACTATTAAATTCTCCTGGCAGCATTCTGAAAAAGAAGTGAACTTCCTTGATACTACCGTCATTCTAGACAACGGTAAACTTTAAACCACGCTTTAGAAAACCAACAGACAGGCAACAGCATCTATATTGTAAAAGCCATCACTCGAGACTCTGAAAACAAGGAATCTTTTTAGGACAAGCCACCAGACTTCGAACAGTATGCAGTGATGACAGGAACCACGTAAAGCATCACGACGAACTTAAGTCAACCATTATGGTCAGGAACCACCCCAAAAGCTCACTCGATCAGGCGTACCAACGTGCATCTAATCTGAAATGGGATAACGTGTTCAACAAACAGCGCCAAAACGAAAGCGCCAGACCGCATGCCCTGATAACTGAATTTTCAAACGCCTTCCTAAACGTAAACAATATCCTGCGGAAATACTACTCCATCTTAGCCATTAACGACCGACTTAAAAAGATATTCCCGGAAGCACCAAGGGTTACCTACCGGACAACTAGGAATCTGACAGATATTTTAGTGCATGCTAAAACATGGCCTTCAAAGCAACCAGTCCTAGCCAGCTGCTCCCGTCCCAGACGCAAGACTTGTATTCACGTGCAGACAGACTGCATTGTAAAAAGCACCGCCAACAATTATGTTCACAAGAATAATTCAAGTTTTACGTGCACTTCATCCAACGTTGTATATACGTTGGAATGCTCAATGTGCCACTAACAGTATATAGGCAAAACGAGTCAACCTATGAGCCCACGTCTTAACGGTCACCGGGCAGTTTCTCTTAGCAAATCTCGCATAGCTGCCTCACAGCATTTCGAGCAACCAGGCCACATTTTTCATGACCTTAAGTTCCATTTATTTAAGTGAAATTTTAAGTCTCCTAGGGACAGAAAATACTGAGAATCATATTTAATTCACAAATTCAACTCCATGGAACCTGCTGGAATAAATGCATCTAGGGGCAACTTGGAATCCTTGCGATATTCACAGGGAATACAGCATTAGGCACTGTCTTGCTCGAACCTCATCCAAAGAAAATCACCCCTCCCACTGCTCCTTATGTGGTAACCGTAATCCTTTTGTTGACATTTTTTAGTTTCAAGTTTCGTACGCGCAGACATACCTCAAACATTTTCTCTAGACTTCCATTTTATTTTGATTTTTTTCGGTCTTGTTTGATACACTTTGTCTTGTGCCCAGTACATCTCTCTAACTTTATGTTTTCTTTTTTGAGCTTCAGGGACGGCCTCTTCCAGGAATGTTGCTGTTGGCAACACTTGCCATTTCAGTTGGGGGGTATTGCTTTTTCTTTTGTGTGTTGGTGTGTGTGTGTGTGTGCGTGTGGTTTTTCAACCCTTTTTTTTCCTGGACCTAGTTATTCTCCCCCTTCTCTACCTTTTTTTGACCTGAGGCTTGCAGAAGTTTTTATTAAGGACTCCTCTCACAACCTGTTCTGCTTCCGGCGTTTCTGAGAACCTTTCGGTAGGCCGCGCAGCGGGCAAGGAACGCCCTATCATCCTTTCTCTCCAAGAATTTCCCGGAATATAAACCCCGGGTTAGGTGTACTCTTACCCACTTCGCGACTCAAACAAAACCTTCTTTCCCTATTTATATCTCGCCCGACACACTCCCAATCCAATTCGTTTTCTCAATTCCACTTGCTCCTCTCCTCTCACCTGGGGAAGTACCCCTATATAAAACGTGCCAGCCAGGTGACGGGTGCCCTGACGAAGGCAAGTCTCTTTGCTGAAACGTTGGAAACAATTGCGGTTTCTACATATTCGAAGTTATCTGCTCTTGTGAGCTCTACCATCTTGCGAGTTTTATTTCTCCCTCACCCTCCCCCTCTTTCTCTCTCTCTCTATCTCACTATATATATATAAATCTAAGAAAGATAAAACTCACAAAGCGCGCAGAAATAGTATAAGTAAAGAGTCAAATACACAGCAACAACAATAACACCGAAGGTTTACTTACGCAGCGTCAACGGGACTTGCCTTCAGCAGAATACAGTTACATGACTTTGCTTTCACAAACATTGGGAACACATTTCTTATATAGATTTGCAGAAAACTGTGAGGAGCGGAAGATGTTTTGAAAACGGAGAGTACGCATGCAGTCCTCCTATGTCCATGTTACGACAACAAAAAAAGAGAGAAAGGAGAGGATGAGAGAGAGAGAAAGGGGTCGTATTAACAAGGCAGCTGTCAAGGTTGCTCCACGACGGCGCAACGTACCTGGCATGGGCTGCAAGTTGAGACAGTGTGGAAGGCTAGACAATCGGGGTTTCTAAAGGAAGGGAAAAGTATACAATAAAGTATTCAGTGGGTGGGGAGACTGGTTCGGCGGATCCATTCAGGCATGAACAAAAATTGTGTTTTGGTGTGCCTCCCGCGGATCAACAGAATAGATACATTATACAAAAGACCATTGCATAAGAGCTAGCAACTAAACAAGAAGTAGGTAGGATCCATAGATAACATAGGGTTAAACGTTTCTAAGTAGTCGGGGGAACGCGGCCTCCTTCCCAAGAAAAAGTCGCATGGTTGTGTCACATTAGTGTAATAAAGCTGCTGTATTTGGGAAGTTTGTCCGAATTCTGACGGGAAACTCAAGGTTAGGATTAGTAAAGAATGTGATAAAAATTATGTAGTCGGCAATTCTAATAGGTGTATAAGCACGTTATTTTCCGCAAGTTTTATTACACCAAGCGTCGGTGTACTAAACCTATAAATGAGATGATTCCCGAACCACGTGGTCGGGGTGGGTTTTGAATTCGGATTTCAAAATTGTTGCTTTAAGATGTTCAAATGCAAGACCGGGACCGTTGACATGTCTTCACAGTGGCAAAAAATGGAAACTTTTTCTATGAGAGCGGTGATTATTGAACCGTATTCGGAAGGGCGTTTCAGTTTGGCCGATTTGACCGATATTGCTGCATACAAACAATGCACTATAGAAGGTTTACGCCATTGGCGGAGTCACAGTTAAAGTTACCGTTTATATTGACGCAGTAGTCTGATGCCGTGCTGGTGGCACACTGCGTGGTTGTCATGTGTGGGCATACTTTACATCGAGGTTTATTACAAGGCATGCAACCAGTAGTTTCCGGTCGGCTGATACGAGAGTTGTAAGAAAGTCGCTAAATTCTTGTTACGCCGGTAGACAAGGCAAGTTAATAAAATGGATTGTTGGGCGAGTTGGTTCATGGGTTCAAGAAAATTAAAAAGAGCGCAAAAAACGAGGACAAAGAAACACAGAAACACGGCTCGCGTCCCGTCTACTGTGTTTCTTTGTCCTCGTCCTTTGCGCTATTTTTAATTTTCTTGAAGACAAGGCAAGGTGGTTCGGGGAATATGATTTTTAAGTGTTCACTTTGAATAAGGATATTGTGATGTTTTCTTAGTACGGTTGACGCTCTTGGAGCGGAGGCTTAGTGGGTTAAAACTAGGTTTATTTGCGGGTTAACGTTCGGGACTTTTTTCTGACAGATTTTATTACGGCCCAATAGGTTGGCTCGCACAATAGCGTCGTCGATAACTTGTTCTTGGTGTTTCTTATTTAGGATGGTGGTCTTGACTTCTCGACAGTGTCAGTCAAAGTTGGCTTGGTTCGCGCAAATTCTCCGAAAACGGTGGGCTTGGCTCTACGGTATTCTGTCTTACAGTGTCTGACATGGCTACTTTTGAAGTGCAAATACTGCAGCGTGTCTGTCGGTTTTCTATACAGTTTAGTTTGAAGCCGACCTTGTGAAGACGTCCAGAAAGTTTACACTGTGTTCCAAATTTGAATGAGCAGGGGAATTAGTAGGATGGGCTAGGGTAAATGCCTCATGAAGGTGAGGCGTTCCGCGTCACCGTGCTGCCAGATCATGAATATGTCATCAATATCCACTTTATACTACACAGGCATTAAATCTTAAGTGTCAAGAAAGTTTGATTCGAGGTCAGCCATAAAGATATTGGCGTAGTTGAGTCCGATTGGAGTTCCCATTGACGTTCCGCTGACTTGCACGTAATGAACTCTGTCATACTAGAAAATGTTGTGTTCAAGAATAAGAATAAGTTCAACAATAAGAGTAGAAGAATCGATATCTTTCACGGATAATTACTGCTCATACGCAAGCGATACAGCAGTGATGCCATCTTTATTGGGGATGTTAGTATACACGGACGCAACATCGAGGGTGACTAGGAGGCAGCTGTCAGGAATTTCAATTTTTGAGATGTCTGAGAGAAAATCATTAGTATCGGTAATGAAGGAGGGAAAGGGGGGCGGTATGTCGCAATTGAAGTTATTGAGATAGCGCGAGAGAGGTTTTCGGTAACAGAGCCAATGCGAGAAACAATAGGGCGCCCTGCGTAGTTCGCCTTGTAATTTTTAGGCAGAAGATAGAATTTACCGGCTACAGATCAAGGGTCAAAACACGATCATATATATATAAATATAAATAAATATGTATAAATAAAAAAATATATACGTATATATAGCGAATCAGAAAATGGGAAATGAGGGGCTCCGTGAAATAAGACAGAAAATAAGGGTTGGTAGTCAAGAAAACCTTGGAAAGCAAAGGGGAGGTTGTGGTGGGTCACAGAAAGAGATGAAGAATTTTTTGAGTCGAAAAGAAAGTGGTGAAAAAATGCCCGCCGGGTGGGATCCGAACCCAGACCTCCAGAATACCAGTCTGGTGCGATAACCACTACGCTACCGGCGGTGCTGTTTCCCTAGCACTTTGTCGGGTATTTATGTTAAGGTATTTTTGTTTCCTGCACTTGGGGGTGGTAGCTAGCGCCACTCGCACTACTCGGGGCGAAGGGGCCTTCTTTTTCAACCCCCGGGCCGTGACTCGAGTGTCTACGACATGTCGAGAGCGGTCGACCGGCGTTGAACCCTCTTAAGCTCCTTTTAAGCTGTCTTATTTCACGGAGCATCTCATTTCCCATTTTCTCATTCGCTACATGCTTAGTGAGGGCCTCTGTTCTGGCAGTCTTGGTGCCAAAGGGAGCTTAAGAGGGTTCAATGCTGGTCGACCACTCTCGACATGTCGTAGACACTCGAGTCACGGCCCGGGGGTTAAAAAGAAGGTCCCCTTCACCCCGAGTAGTCCGAGTGGCGCTGGCTAGCACCCCCAAGTACAGGAAACAAAAATACCTTAACATAAATACCCGAGAAAGTGCTGGGGAAACAGCCCCGCCGGTAGCGTAGTGGTTATCGCACCAGACCGGAATTCTGGAGGTCGTGGGTTCGGATCCCACCCGGCTGCGGTCACACCGGTCACTACACGCCTGCGGTCACACCGTCCTCCCCGTTGTGGTGCCTGGCAACACCGGACATTCGTCTGCATGTTCCGGGCATTAGAAAAAAGGCCGACTTACCACCACTGGCTCTAAGACAGTTTTCCATGCAGTTAGTGTACGAACAACACCATGACAGGAAGCATGTATACACAGACGGTACTGTGACGTCCTGGAGTTCGGCAGGTGCGGTGGTTATACCATCAGAATCAACCACGATTCGATTCCGTGTCGCCCATGTGACGAGCTCGACGGCTACTGAACTTGCAGCCATCCATGAAGCTCTTCAATACATCATGGAAGCTTCTCCCCAAAAATGGTCCATTTTTACCGACTTCAAATGCGCCCTGCAAAGCTTCCGAGCAGCCCTGCGGTACGGTCCTTTGCACCAACTTGTGACAGAAATTCGAGAATTATTTCACCAGGCTGTCATAAAGGGCCATAATATTGTATTTCAGTGGCTGCCAAGTCACTGTGGAATCACCGACAATGTCTCGGCTGATGCAGCTGCCCGGACAGGCCATGACAGTGAAACGACCATCTTGCTTCCGCTGGCAAGGACTGATGCCGCTAGGCTGCTTCGTCAGTTCGCGCGGAGGACCTCCATTACTCAATGGAATACACCGGACTTTGTGCACCCGCGCCTCCACAACCAGGAACCTCTACTCCAGCGTCGTCTTCCGTGTGGGCTGACTCGATCACAGTCTACTTTACTTTGTAGGCTGTGGTTGGGAGTGGCCTTCACGAAAGCCTACTCCTTCCTCATCGGGATGGCCAGTAGTGCTCACTGCGACGCCTGCGAGGTTGAAGAGACAATCGACCATGTGTTTTGTTGTTGTCCTGAGTATTCATCGGAAAGACGCGTTTTGGCAGCCGAGCTCAGAAGGTTGGACAATCAACAGTTCAAGCTAAATACTATTCTAGGACAAAGACCCCTACAATCGACTTCGCAGAAGGCAACAAAAGCCCTTCTGCGTTTTATGAAGGACACAGGTTTAGCTGAGAGACTCTAGTGCCCACGAAGGGACTAAAGTGTGTGCGCGACCCCGCTCCTATCCCCCCTTTTTCGCCTGACATCTCTTTTATCCCCTGAACACCCCTTCCCCAGTGCCGAGTAGCAATCCGGGCTCTAAGCCTGGATAACCGCTCGGCCTTTCCTTTCGCTTTTCTCCTCCTCCTAAAAGCCACCACCAGAGGTATTTCCCTGCATGTGCCATGCTCACGATATGGCAGAGAGTGTGCATGTGTGCCAAAACCATGTGATTTAAAGGAAAAGCCCCTTAATTACGCGGCCGGACGCTTGTACCAAAGAGGCAGAGGGTTGCACAGCAGCCATTTCAGGAAAAGAGACAAATTATCTGCCTGATTGCCTTTTTGATTAATTTCAGGCTTGTGATATCACTTGATTGTCGTGTCTAAATATTGTTGGCGTTCTGACACAATATGTACTCTGATAACTGTATGGTGAACTCGTGTTTTCTCTTGGGGACATTTCAAGTGCATTTGTGGGGACTAGAGTCTGTGTGCATGACTTGCTAGGACTGCAAAAGGACATTTTTTTTTAATTCTTAAGGGGGGGGGGATATTGTCACGAAGTGAAAACGAACGCAGCAACGACGGACCAAACACACTCTGCGGGTATGTTTCAAAGCCCAAGACACCAACATCATCATCATCTTGCCGGGGCAGCTATCCCGCACTCAAGGGCCAGCCAATAGGAAGCTGAAGCTGCCAACGACAGCAGCTGGCGGCAGAAGCGGCCGAAGAAGAAAACCGCGAATGGAGCGTGACCAGGATGTGCGGCGGTCGGGCCACGGACCCGTGCCGTGCCCCGGGAGGTCATCCACCACTGCGGCCTCTAAGACTTCTCCTCCGCCAGGAAGGTTTCTCCCCGTGCGTCGGTGGGAGATAGCGACACCCCAAGACAGCTGCGTTCGCCACAATGGTGACGGGAGCTGGGAGCGCGCTTTGCTACCGCCACCACGACATCACCTGGAGGTATCAAAACCGCAACACCACTACTGGGACGTGAGATAGGAGAACCCCGTCCCCGCAGCGAACCATTACTGTGTGCTCGCCCTGCATTCCCGGACTTTGACGGTTTCGCGCTTCTTGAACTCTTTCCCGTTTGCTATGCCGCATTCTCGCTAATGTCTGCCTTGTTCTCTAGCTTTGTTTTGTTCCCTCTTATTCTTTAGTGGTCTCCGTTTGTTATGTGTGTCCTTAGGTGAGTTCCGGGTATTATAAAACCTAGTCTCGTTTCCAAAGTTCTTCTCCTGTAATTATTTTTGTCCCACCGAACCTGACAACTGGAAGCAAGAATACCTCAACAAAAATACCCCAGAAAGTGGAAGGGAAAATCGCCCCGCCGGTAGCGTAATGGTTATCACACCAGACAGGTATTCTGGAGGTCGTGGTTTCGCATCCCACCTGGCGGGAATTTTTTCTCCACTTTCTTTCTTTCTTTCCATATTCTTTATCTGTTTCCATAACCTACCACATCCTCCTTTTGCTTTCCGAAGTTTTCTTGACTGCCATCCCTGATTTCTGTGTAATTTTCAACGAGCCCCTCATTTCCTATTCTGATTCGCTACATGCATTGCGAGGGCCTCTGTTCTGGCAGTCTTGGTGCCATAGGAAGCCTAAGAGGGTTCAACGCTGGTCGACCACTCCCGACATGTCGTAGACACTGGAGTCACGGCCCGGGAGTTAAAAAGAAGGTCTCCTTCACCCTGAGTAGTCCGAGTGGCGCTGGCTAGCACCCCAAACAACAGGAAACAAAAATACCTAAACATAAATACCCCAAAAAGTGAAGGGAAAAATCACCCCGCCGGTAGCATAGTGGTTATCGCACCAGACCGGTATTCTGGAGGTCGTGGGTTGGGATACCACATGGCGGGCATTTTTTCTCCTTTTTCAATCTTCTTTCCAACTTCTTTATCTGTTTCAATGACCTACCACATCCTTCCTTTTGCTTTCCGAGGTTTTCTTGACTGCCAACCCTTATTTCTGGGATATTTTCAACGAGGCCCTCATTTCCTATAAATAGATACGTATATGTATGTATGTATATATATATATATATATATATATATATATATATATATATATATATATATATATATATATATATATTGATATATATTGATATATAAATCAAGAAAAATATAAAACTCACAAAGTGCTCAGAAATAGTATAGGTAAAGAGTCGGTTACACAGCTAGAACAATAACACACAAGGGTTACTTACCTAGAGGCAACGGGACTTGCCTTCATCAGAGTAGTTTTATGACAGCAAAATCATGGAACGGTACTCTGATGAAGGCAAGTCCCGTTGCCGCTACGTAAGTAAACCCCCAGGCGGCACAGAAAGTTTGCCCCGAGACCGGCCCGTCTATGGCCATTTTCTGGCATGTCCGGCCAGCATCCAGGTTCTGGAAGCCACTGATCATGCGTTGAACGGCCAACATTCGGCAACCAGCGCTATGGTATTTTTCCGTCCGCCCGTGTACGGACGCACAACGGCATCTAACCTTCTGCCAGATTTTCAGTTCTCTTACGGCTGCCGATGTTGAGAAAGAGAACGGCCGAAGTACGGCCTTAGGGCACCCGTTTTTTCTTCGGGAAGCGGTAACAGGCCGAAGCACGGCTAGCGACCGGCCACAGAATATGCGTATTCTTGCGGCAGTTGGTGTTCGAAAGGAGACAGGCCGGAGTGCGGCTGCCGTGCATTCGTTGTTTCAACGGTGAACCGCGCGACCGGCGTTAGAATATTCGTTTTCTTCGGGCAACCAGTGTTATGAAGGATACCGGCCGACGTACGGCCCCAGAATATACGTTTTTCATTCGGTTAGCTGTCGTCGGCCGAATTACGGCAAGCGAATGGCCACCGAATATTTGGCAACCGGTGTTCAAGAGGAGACCGGCCTACGTAAGGTATCTGGTTATACGTCATTTTTCGGCAAACGGCATACAGCCGAACAACGGCTAGCGCCTGGGCGCCGAGAATTCATGCACAGACGTGTTTGGAAGGAGACCGACCGGTTTTTTCCTGGGGGCAGAAAAAGCCGTTAGGGAGCCGAACGACGGGGACGCGTTTTTCATCCGCTCCGTGTTTCTACGTTTTAAATGAACGAACATCGTTTTTCAAACAGTAATGAGTGTTCTCGGTGAACGGGCAAGGTGCAAGGACTCACTGGACATTAGCAGGGAACCTTTTAGGCCATCGAAATGTCATTTATTGCCACAAGAAGACTGTGCCACACCGACGGGTGAGCTAAGCCTCGCCTGTCATCGCCGCTACGACGCCTCTGCCGCCAGCTTCGTCGACGCATCGGCTCGAGGCTATTCGCCCCCTCAAGAAATGGAGAACATTGGAGACATCGACCCGGCAGAGATGTCCGATTCGAGATAGAGATGGTTCACCAGAATAACTGGCCTTCAAGGGCGTCGAGCAAGCGGTCACCACGCAGGAGCTAAAACGCCACCATGTTAAGGACTCCCCACCAAAGAAAGGCAAGTGCGAGCAAAACCGCAAGTTATTCTGCTCACAATTAAACTGCGACAAGTAATGTTGCACTATGTTGTTGGTGATAAACGTTGAAGAGACTCGTTCGCGCATTGGTAGGATCAACTTCATGCCCTGCACTATGTTACTTCATGGAATTTTACGACTGCCTATTTAGAAAAAAAAACTATTTTAAATTTGCGATAACAACAGAGCCTTGTCACTGACGAAGCCTAGCTGTTAATTTAGTTCCGATGTTTGAAGGTGAGCTTACCTACTCTTGGGCTATGACTCATTTGGTTAAACATAATCGCCAGCATCCTAGCAACCACGGATTTTGTCAGGATTTTCTTGCTCAACGCAGATTGTTGAGTTCACGCACGATTTGGCTCTTGCAATAGATAAGCTTAAAGTGGTTGACTGTATATTCTTGGACTGCAAAAAAGCAAATGATGGTGTTCCATATCTCCTTCTGCGTAGTACATTTCATCCTATGAACTAAATGAATCGGTTTTTGCATTGTTATTACTATTGGCCCTATAGCTTTGTTCAAAAGTACTGTGTAGTTTACCGGACTACAGCGAATGAACGTGCTTCCGTATACCTACAGCTTTATTCGAATTTAATAACATCCTGGTGTGCTGATTCAGAAAAGTTTTTGGATGTTAAACAGTGTGTTAATGTGGCACCTTTAAAAGAAAACCTTCATTCCAATTGAATACGTATACCGTAAATTATGCTGCTGTGACAACGGCCGAGGAATACAAATACCTAGGAGTTTATTTAGGGAGTGGTTAGAGGTTAAATAGGCAGGTTCACACCATAAAAGTTACGGCTGTATATGTTTTTGGTTTTCTGAGACGAAATTTCAGTGAACCTCCATCTAACTGAAAAGAACAACCGTATTTCACTCATGTGCGCTCAATCTTGGAGTACGCGTGTGTTTTCGTGGATCCCTACACCAAAGAGCTGGTTGATACGTTCGAAAACATACAGAATATGTCAGTGCGATTCGTGTTAGGTAATTGTCACGCTCAACTTAGCATGAGAGAAAGTAAAAGTAAACTGAAATGGCAGGACGTGAAAGATCACAGACGAAACCACAGGTTGAACTTTTTTCGTAATATCTATCATTCGAAAACTGGAGTAGAAGGGGAGAAGTATGTCCAAGCGCCATTCTACATATCGCAAAGTGGGACCGCTAGCTTAAAGAAAATTATTAACTTTGCTTTAAAGGTGATGCCTTGCGCGATTCATTTTATTTTACATCAATACTGCAGTGTAATTATCTTCCACGTATGATTGCATTAATTGTTTATATTGACGATTTTCATCGCGCTTTGTAGAATTATTTTGTTATTTTGTCTCATATTTAATGCTTAGTGCTATGTATCTCCCTTGTGTAATGCAGGCGAAGGCAAGCAGGCATCAAATAAATAAACAAATAAATAAATAAATAAATAAATAAATAAAAATTAAAACAATGAATAAATAAATGAATAAAAATAAATAAATGAATAAATAAATAAATAAACAAATAAATAAATAAATAAATAAATAAACTTCCAGAGGCGCAAGTTTGCCTCCGACGGGTTGAGAACCCTACGGATTCAACCTTGACCAATAAAATATTTATTGCCCTATTCGTTGCAGTATGCAAGGTTTCCTGTATGCATGCTACCATTGCTATGTTATTGGTTTGAAACAAATTATGTAACTCTAATTTTACGCCTTTCCGTGCGTGAACACAGAGGGATACAACTGCAGCCACATGAAACAGGGCGTCATTCGCAACGCGTCTAGAATTTTTTTAATGTAGTATGACATTAGAAGTAAATTAAGTTCTTTTGGACTATTAAGTGGTGTGGACCTATACTCATGAATACAACATTAAAATAGATTGAAAATGAACGTACCTGTTCGCTCCTTCTTAGGATCAGCCCTGCGCAAGATCATCAGAAAAGTTGATCGAGTAGAAAATGTATTTGCAAGAAAATTGGGCAAAAACTGGGCCTACCTTTTTGTGAAGGAGTTATATTAAATGCTCCTGAGTGTTTTGTTGAGAACCAAAACGCTTCGTGAAGGCATTCACGCCAGTTTTATATACAGCAAAATTGGTCAAGCAACTGTTATAAAAATAGTTTATGTAGTCATAGCATGAAAGTGTTCCGGAATATTGCCCTAAAAGAAATTGGCTAAAAGCGGCGCAACTCATCTCTCTGAAATTCAACCCACTAAAATATGCGCCCTCCGCCGACCCCCCCCCCCCCCTCCTCTTTCCCCGTTTATTACAGGTAAGCCGCCCCACAGAGGATATCAGGACCTGGACAATACATCTATTCAAGCTCTACAAAGAACTGAATATTTTCTGTGTTCGGCAGTAAAGAAGGCACTGCAATTAAAGGAACGACAATTTATGAGCACTGTTTAATAAATGAATTTTGCTATCAACTGATGCTGGTAATTAAGCAAGGCTGCGCTGAAGGCTTGACGGCTGGTGGTTGCGCGCGAGCTCACTTTGATGTGGCTGCATTGAACCCAAAATGCTGGGTTTGTGCTGCTTCTGCACTGCGCGAATGAGTCATCTGCTTGCGCGACATGCAGTGACCGAACTCAGTACAGTTAACGTACTGTGGCTGAACTCCAATGCCCGTAGCACGGCCGTATTTCCGGTAGCTTTAGTCCGGCTGGAGTCCGACGACCGCATCTTGGCTGTAATCCTGCGGCCGTACTTCGGCCGTACACGGGTGGCTTTGGAATGGCCGGAGCCCTACGGCTGGAATCTGGCCGTATGACCGTAAGCCGGTCAACTGGCCGATGGACACTGGCCGGTGGACAGCCATGGGAGTACGGCCGTATACGGCCAAAAGGCCCACATTTGGACATGGGCCGAACATGGCTGCCGGAAAACGGCCGGACAGAAAATCACCGGCCAAAGTACACCAGCCTGTTTTAGGCCGAACAGTCCTGTGCTGCCTGGGCCTTGTTTGTTATTGTTCTAGCTGTGTATCCGACTCTTTACTTATACTATATATATATATATATATATATATATATATATATATATATATATATATATATATATATATATATATATATATATATATATATATATATATACAGAAATAAGGGTTGGCAGTCGAGAAAACCTCGGAAAGCAAAGGGGAGGATGTGGTAGATCATCGAAACAGATTAAGAATTTGGAAAGAAAGAAAGAAAGTGAAGAAAAAATGCCCGCCAGGTGGGATCCGAACCCACGACCTCCAGAATACCGGTCTGGTGCGATAACCACTACGCTACCGGCGGGGCGATTTTCCCATTCACTTTCTGGGGTATTTATGTTAGGTATGTTTGTTTCCTGTGCTTGGGGGTGGTAGCCAGCGCCATTCGGACTAATCGGGGTGAAGGGGACCTTCTTTTTAACCCCCGGGTCGTGACTCGAGTGTCTACGACATGTCCAGAGTGGTCGACCAGCTTTGAACCCTCTTAAGCTCCCTTTGGCAACAAGACTGCCAGAACAGAGGCCCTCGCTATGCATGTAGCGAATCAGAATAGGAAATGAGGGGCTCGTTGAAAATAACACAGAAATAAGGGTTGGCAGTCGAGAAAACCTCGGAAAGCAAAGGGGAGGATGTGGTAGATCATCGAAACAGATTAAGAATTTGGAAAGAAAGAAAGAAAGTGAAGAAAAAATGCCCGCCAGGTGGGATCCGAACCCACGACCTCCAGAATACCGGTCTGGTGCGATAACCACTACGCTACCGGCGGGGCGATTTTCCCATTCACTTTCTGGGGTAATTATGTTAGGTATGTTTGTTTCCTGTGCTTGGGGGTGGTAGCCAGCGCCATTCGGACTAATCGAGGTGAAGGAGACCTTCTTTTTAACCCCCGGGTCGTGACTCGAGTGTCTACGACATGTCCAGAGTGGTCGACCAGCTTTGAACCCTCTTAAGCTCCCTTTGGCAACAAGACTGCCAGAACAGAGGCCCTCGCTATGCATGTAGCGAATCAGAATAGGAAATGAGGGGCTCGTTGAAAATAACACAGAAATAAGGGTTGGGAGTCGAGAAAACCTCGGAAAGCAAAGGGGAGGATGTGGTAGATCATCGAAACAGATTAAGAATTTGGAAAGAAAGAAAGAAAGTGAAGAAAAAATGCCCGCCAGGTGGGATCCGAACCCACGACCTCCAGAATACCGGATCCCATAACCTCCAGAATATATATATATATATATATATATATATATATATATATATATATTTATATATGAATCCCACTTTCTGAATTCCACTTAAAACCCCTGCTGTACGATATCTTTTTTATGTGGACCTACAACGAGGATGAGCTCCCCCACTTCATCGAATGTTACACTTCTGCACACCCGAACATCAATTTTACTCACACCTACTCTCAAGAGAGCATAAACTTCCTGGATGTGACCGTAAAAATCGAAGACGGTGAACTCACGACAAAGCTGTATCGGAAGCCCACGGATCGCCAGCAATATCTGCATTACCAAAGCGACCATGCACGTCACTGTAAGAATAGCAGTCCTTATAGCAAGGCCCACCGTTTCAAACGAATCTGCTCAAAATCGGAAGATCTCACTACCAACGCCAAAAATTTAAAAACCATGCTGGAGGGGAAAGAAATTGTTTGCCGATATATATATATATATATATATATATATATATATATATATTTGTTTTCATAACGGGGAAGAGGCCGACGATGACGAAGACGCTCTCTACGGGGTACGTCCTACACACCCCGAGGCGACTATCATCATCAGCGTCTCCGGGGGCCATCCACCCCCCCCACTCAGGAGTCGGCCAATGACAAGCCACCGCGGATCCCGGTCACACTACACACTTCAACTGCTTCACTGTTCTCCTCAGGACCGCTACTCCCGCCAGCCTCTGTTGCTGGCGGCTTGTCATTGGCCGACTCCTGAGTGGGGGGGGTGGATGGCCCCCCGGAGACGCTGATGATGATAGTCGCCTCGGGGTGTGTAGGACGTACCCCTTAGAGAGCGTCTTCGTCATCGTCGTCCTCTTCCCCGTTATGAAAACAAATATATATATATATATATATATATATATATATATATATATATATATATATATATATATATATATATATATATATATATATATATATATATATATATATATATATACACATATATATATATACATACATATATACATATATATATATACATATATATATATATATATATATATATATATATATATATATATATATATATATATATATATATATATATATATTGTTTTCATAACGGGGAAGAGGACGACGATGACGAAGACGCCCTCTACGGGGTACGTCCTACACACCCCGAGGCGACTATCATCATCAGCGTCTCCGGGGGCCATCCACCCCCCCCCACTCAGGAGTCGGCCAATGGCAAGCCGCCAGCAACAGAGGCTGGCGGGAGTAGCGGTCCTGAGGAGAACAGTGAAGCAGTTGAAGTGTGTAGTGTGACCGGGATCCGCGGTGGTCGGACGGCCTCACCCGTGCCGTGCGTAAGAGGTCCTCCATAACTGCGGCCTCCAGAACTCCTCCGCAAGAAAGTCGTCTCACCATGCGTCCGCGAAAGAAAGCGACGCCTCAAGACAGCTGCGTTCGCTACTGGGAAACGGGAGCTGGGAGCGCGCTCGACCACCACGGTCACGACATCAGCTGTACCTTGCCACACCGCAACACCACGGCTCGGCTTCTCGGGCATGTGGGATAACTCCTTGGCGACAGAGAACACGTGTTACGACCTTTTGTTTCTATTCCCAACTTTGACTCTCGCAATTTGAACTCTTTATCGTGTTCTACATCGTTTTTTTACTGTTCCTCACTGTTTATTAGTTCCCCGCTTTTGTTTAGTTTATCCATGTTTGTTGTGTGTGTACCCATTTCAGTTTCGTGTATTATAAAACCTAGCCTCATTTCCAAAGTTCCTTTCTTGTAATTATTACTGTCCCCAAACCTCAAAATAATTTTTGTGCGTTACAGGACGAGCTAGTTCGTTTTTGCGTACTCCTAAACACCCGACATGGAATTTGCAGAGGTTATTGATTTGGGAAGTGATTTGGATCAAGCGGCGGCGAGCTGACAGAGTGGGCACTCGAGCAGCAAATGCTCAGGCGCGAGGAAATAGCTTTAGCCCTCGATACAGGCAGAGAGCTAGCGGAGATGGAAAAGGAGATTGCCGTAAAACAGAAGGAGCGTGATAAGCACGTGCGAGTGGGTGAAAAAATTAAAAATGAAACGTTGAAGATACGGCTTCAGCTCGCGGAACTAGAAGCGACGCGAAATGCAACACGTCAATTTAAGGATGGCGGAAAAAACTTTGAACGAACCAAACATTTTATCACTGACTTCTAGCGCCGAGGAGATTCTGCTAACTTAAAATGGTCATTAGAGGTCAACCAATCATGTGAACCTGACGCAACCACAAAATGTCATACGGTGCCCCATGCAAAGCTAGACGCCACAATTCTTCTTACAATAATACTGGGAAAAACAATGCTGCACTATTTTGCTGGTGATAAACGTAGAAGAGGCTAAGCTCGTGCATTGGTAGGCGCAACTAAGGGCCCTGCACTATGTTACATCATAAGATTTTAACACTGCCTATTTAGAAACAAGTGTTATTTTAAATTTGCCATAACAACAGAAGCTTGTGAATGACGAAGCCTGGATGTTAATTTAGTTGCGGTGTTTGAAGGTGAACTTAGCTACACTTGGGATATGACTCATTTGATTAAACATAATCGCCAGCATCCTAGCAAGCACAGGTTTCGTCAGGTTTTTCTTGTTGAGTTCCCGCACGATTTGGCTCTAGCAATAGTAGTTGACCGTATTTTCTTGTATACTGTAAAAAAGCATTTGGCGGTATTCTATATCTATTGATTGATTGCAGGTTTTAACGCACCGACGCAACGCAGGCGATCAGGTGCGCCGTAGTGGAGGGCTCCGGATTAATTTTTACTGCCTGGGGACCTTCAAGGTTCGCCGAAATCTCGTACACACGGGCGCGTTTGCTTATCGCATTCATCGGAAAAGGGGCCGCCGCAGCCGGGAGTCCAACCCGCGTCCTCGTGCTCAGCAGCGCAACGGCTTATAGCCACTGAGCCACCCATTGTGGTGACGGTGTTTCGTATCACTTTCTTGCTAGTACATTGCGGCCTCTAAACAAAACGAATCGGTTATTGCATGGATAGCCGAGTATATCTCTCTAAGACAGCAGTCTTTGGTCTCAATGGTTGTTCGTCAAATATATACCCGTGACCTCATATATTCCCCAAGACTCAGTTGCGGGCCCTCCTTTGTTTCTGTATATATAAATGTTATTACAGTTGGCCGTAAATCTTTGTTAAAATGTTCACGAATGACTCTATAGTATAGTTAACAGGACTATAGCTATTGAACGTGATTCCGAATGCCTGCAGTATGATTCGGATAACATTCCGGACTGCTTATTCAGAAAAGTCGTTGAATGATAAAAGTATGTTAACATCACCTTTACAAGAAAACCTTCATTCCATTTGAATACGTGTACCGTAAATTACAGTGCTTTAAGAACGGCCGGGGAATATAAATAACTAGGAATTTATTTAACGAGTGTTTAAAGGTTCAATTGGAACGTTCACAATATAAAAGTTACGGCTTCACGTGTTTTTGGCATTCTGAGATAAAATTTAAGTGAACGTTCATTTAACTAAAAGAACACCGTATTTCACTTATGTGCGCTTAATGTTGGAGTAGGCATCGGTTTTCTGGGATCCCTACAGCAAAGAGCTGGTTGTTACGCTCGAAAACATACAGAATAGGGCAGTGCAATTCGTGTTAGGTAATTGGACCTGTCAGCTTAGCATGAGTGAAAGTAAAACTAAACTTAAATGTTAACACGGGAAATATCATAGACGAAACCTGAGGTTGAAATGTTTTCGTAATATCTATCATTCTAAAACTGATATAGGAGGGGGGAACTATGTCCAAGTGCCATTCTACATATCCCAATGTGGAACCCCTAGCTTAAATCAAATTATTATCTTTCCTTTAAAGGTGACGGCTTGCGCGATTTATTTTATATTAGATCAATACAAGAGTGTAATTATCTTCCACGCATGATTGTATCTACTGTTTATAATGAAGATTTTCACCGCGCTTTGTAGAATTATTTTGTTATGTGGTCTCATAATTGATGCTTAGTGTTATGTAACACCCTGCTCTTATGCATGCAAAGGCAAGCAGGTATCAAATAAAATAAAATAAATAAATAAATAAATAAATAAATAAATAAATAAATAAATAAATAAATAAGAAAATAAATAAATAATTAAATAAATAAATAAATAAATAAATAATACCTAAATAAATAAAAAAAAACAAAAAAACCTTGCGGAGCCGCAAGCAGGAACGCCGGTGCGTACGAGATTTTGGCGCACGTTATAGATCGCCAGGTGGTCAAAATTTATCCGGAGCACTCCACTACGGCGCGCCTCATCACCTGCATGGCGTCGGCGCGTTAAAACCTACAAACAATCAATCAAGTTCGCTCCGACTGGTCGAGAACTCTACGCATTCAAACTTGACCAATGAAATATTTATTGTTTTATTCGCTGCAGTAGGCAAGGTTTGCTGTATGAGTAATACCGTTGCCATGAATTGGTTTGAAACAAATTATGAAAGTCAAGTTTCACGCCTTTTTTGCGTGAACACAGAGGGAAACACCTGCAGCCACCTGGAGCAGGGCGTCATTCACAACGCGTCTAGAATTTTTTAACCTAGTACGACATTAGAGGAAAATAAGTTCTTTTGGACTTTTAAGTGGTGTGCACGTAACTGATGAAAACAACATTAAAAATAGGTTGAAAATGAATGTACTTGTTCTATCTGACCTAGGATCAGCCCTGTGAAAGATCATCAGAAAAGTGGATCGAGTAAAACATTTTTTTGCAAGAAAAATGGAAAAACACTGGACATACTTCTTGGGTGAAGGAATCTATATTGAATGTTCCTGAGTGTTTTGTGGAGTACCAAAACGCTTCGTAAAGGCATTCGCGCCGGTTTTGTATGCAACAAAACTTGTAAAGCAACTATTGTAAAAAAAGTTGATTTATTCATAGCAGGAAAGTGTTCAGGAGGATTGTCCTAAAAGAAATTGGCCAAAAGTGACATTTTCATTTGTGAAATTCAACCCACTAAAGTAGGCGTCTTCCTCCTCCCTTGTAGTTTTCCGTTTATTGCAGGCAAGCCGCCCCACAGAAGATATCAGGACCTGGACCATAGATGTAATCCAGCTCTGCAAAAAATTGAATATTTTCTGTATTCGACAGTAAAAGATGCACAGAAATTGCAAGAACGACCATTTGTGAGCATTCTTTTTAAAATTAATTTCGGTGTCATCTGAAGCTAATAGTTAGGCAAGGTTGCCCTGAACGCTGGACGGCTGGTGGTTGCGCCTGCGCTCACTTTGGTGTTGGTGCAGTGGGACCAAAACACTGGGTTTGTGCTGCTGCACAGCGCAAATGAGTCATCTGCTTGCGGGGCATGCAGTGGTCGTCCACCGGCTTCAGTACACTTAATTACGTATTGTGGCTGAACTCCAATGCCCGTAGCACGGCCGAATTTCCGGCAGCTTTCGTCCGGCTTGAGTCCGACGACCGCATCTCGGCTGTCCTCCGGTGGCCATACTTCGGCCCCACACGCGAGGCTTTGGAATGGCCGGGAGCCCTACGGCTGGATTCTGAGCGTATGAATGTAAGCCGATCGACTGGCCGACAGACACTGGCCGTTGGACAGCCATGGGAGTTCGGCCGTAAACGGCCAAAAGGCCCACATTTGGACACGGCCTAATAAGGCTGCCTGAAAAAGGCTGGGCATAAATCACCGGCCAAAGTACACCGGCTTAACTTAGGCCGCACAGTCATGTGCTGCCTGGGTTGCTGCCTTTCACCTTGCTCAGTATCCGCGATGGCCAAAACGCCCTGTTTCGTTTCGAATCCTGGAGCAAGTCCTCCTCTTTTCTCCGTTGCTAGTGCAGTGGCCGCGCCGAGTCCGTGGAGTCCCCCGTTGTTACCGATGTTTTACAGGACCTGCTTCACGTTGAGGTGAACGGACTCTGCCCACCTCCTGCCACTGCATCTCGGATATTCCCGGAAGTTGTCAATCGTGCCATCGACGGCGACCTTACGCCGACCCACCGAGACCAACTGATTAAACTGCTTTCTCAATTTCATTTATTCTTCTACTGTGCGCAGATGTCGCTTGGTCGTACAATGACCAGTCTCTCATTTCTCCTCAATTATACTGGTCCTGCGCTAACGGCGACCAACATATTGATCTCATCTGTATATTTAACTTTATGCCACCCTCTGCCACGCTTTCCTTCTCTAGGGATCCACTCTGTTACCCTTATTGACCCACGTTTATCTTGCTTTCGCACCACATGCCCTTCCCCTTCCATTACTTCTTAATTTGTACTAATATGTGCTTAACACGCGTTTGTTCCCTGATCCACTCCGTTCTCATTTTGTCCTTTATTGTTATACTTATCATTTTCCATTCCATTGCTCGCTAAATGTTTTTCTATTTAAGTTGAACGCTCTTATTCAGCTTCCATGTTTTTGCTCCCTAGGTGAATACCGTTGAGAAGCAGCTGTCATAAACTTTCTTTTTCAGGGAAGATGTTAAGCGGCGAGTCATTATCTGAGAATGCCTGCCGAATGCACTCCGCGCCATTCTTCTCCTTCTAATTATCTCTGTCGTATGGTTCGTATCCGAGGTTACAACTTGGCCTAAGTAGATATATTCGCCCACCACATCTGTGGCCTCGCTACCTATCTGAAATCGTTGTGCTGTCCCGAAGTATTGATAGTTACTTTAGTTTTCTGGATAATAATTTTGAGGCGCATGGTTCTACTCTGTAAAGTGTGGTAAGCATGCTTTGCAATTCGCATCGCACGTTACTTAGCAAGGCAACGTCATCAGTAAATCTGAGGTTACTTTGCTATTCTTCATTAACCCTCATTCCTACCTTTCCACATACGGATGTTCTGAATACTTCTTGTAAACATGCTTTGAATAACATTGGAAAAATTGTGCCTCATTGTCTGACGCCATTCATTTTACGGCACTCCTTATGGAGGACGGCGGTAAGTGTGGACACATTGAAAATATCCTCTAGTATTTTTACATAATGCTGATATACACCCTGGTTACGTAATGCCTCAATGACGGCTCAGGTTTTGATCGAGTCAAATGCTTTCTCATAATATATGCAGGATATATATAGGGGCTCAGTATACTCCGCCAACTTCTCTATCAAATGAATTATCATGGGGATACTGTCCATTCTTGAATATTCTTTACAAAACGCTTCTTGTTTTTTAGGTTAACTGAAATCTAAGGGGGCAGAACTTCTGTTAGCGATTACCTTACTATGTTCCTGGCAGACGACTCACCATAAGCTGGTCGTCATTTAATTTTTAAAGTCCTTCATGTCATCTTTGTTATGGATTAGGGTGATGTTCGTGTGCTTCTAAGATTCTGGTACACTCGCGTTCATTAGGCATTGCGTTTACAGGTTTGCAATTTTTAGTAAAAAAATTTGCCCGCCATCGTTTATGATGTCTGCTCTTATCTGAACTTCACCAGGTTCTTTGCCTCGTTTCATTTCTTTCAAAGCCTTCATTACTCCTGCTCTCATTACTGCTGGGACGTCTATCTCCTCTGAACTGCTTTCTAGGTCGGCTATATCCTAGATGTCCTGTCTACTGTACAGATTCATGTAGAACTCCTGGACTACTATGAATTTTTTATGCCTATTTTTGGTGGCATTTCTTTTCATGTCTTTGAGCGCTTCTATTTGATTTTTTTCCCACGCCCAAACGCCTCTTCACTATTTTCATGCTGCCTCCATTCTTTACCGCATATTTGATCCTCTCCATGTTATACTTTCGAATGTGGGCTCTCTTTCACTTACTGGTATTTTTGAAACGCGGGGCCTAAACTATATCTAAAGAAGTTCCGATAGGCTGTTTGCCAGCTGACGATGCTCGGCCACATTGTTTTCAGAGATGGTGTTTTTCCTATCCGGCCAAGCTTCGAGCTGTGGCTTCGAGCCAAGCTTCGAGCCGGGCACAATCAAAAAGCTTCGTAGATTCTTGGGCTATGCCCGTATTTCCGCCGCATTGTGCATAACTTCGCCAACATCATCGCACCATTCACACCACTTCTGGGCAACAAGATTGGTCCTTCGACAAGGTCTTGCGTCAGCTCCTGACGTCCCCGCCAATTCTCCGTGATTTTGCTCTATCGGCCCTAACCGGAATTCACACCGATGCAAGCGGAGTTCGTCTGGGTGCTTTTCTGGCTCAAAGATAAGCTTGGTTCAACGAACACGTGGTCGCCTACGAGAGAAGCACACTGACAACTGCGGAGTTGAATTGCTCTGTTACTGTGCGCGAATGCCTGAAAATTGTGTGTGCCCTCTCGAAGTTCTGTCCGTATCTGTATGACCCAAGCTTCAACGTAGTCACCGCCCATCATGCGCCCTTTTCGTTGTCTTCTGGCCGACTGGCGGGTTGGGTTCTCCGCCTTCAAAACTTTGACATCCGTGCGGTGTAATGCTCTTGTCGGAAGCACCACGACGCTGATTCCCTCTCCAGGTGCCTGATGTGTCCTTACGAGATGCCTAGTTCCACCTCAGAGTTCATTGAATCACCCTTTGACATTCGTTCCATACCATCTAATCAGCGGAAAGATTTGTGGGTGTTGTCGTCTTGCGGCTAGTTTTAGAACCCGTCGAACTCTTCGGCACCGCGAGCACATCGGCGCCAAGCATCCTACTACACTATTCGCGATCGTCCGCTCTACAGGCGGTACTCCCACCCAAATGGGCGGAAATGGCGGCCCATCATTCCACGCCATCTGCGCTGTCAGGCTTGTGACCATTTTGACATTGAGCCGAAATGTGCTCACGCCGGGGTGCTAAACATCTACGAACGCCTTAAACAGCGATATTATTAGCGTGGTATGTACGGCTTTGTTCGCGCTTATGCTTGCTCTTGCACGGACTGTCAACCTGCAATCCACCACCCTCTCGTACGTCTGGCCCGCTTGGAGGCTTTGGCTAGCCTGATTCTTCCTTTTGTTGGGGTAGGAATCGCTCTTTATGAACCCCTCCCTTGTGCTGCGAGTGGCAAAAGATGGGCCATTGTAGCTGACGCCCATCTGACACGACGTTGCAAGATTTCTATTCAACCGCTTCATCCTACGTCACGTCGACCCACAGTAACTTCTCAGTGACAGGGGCGTGTCTTTCTTTCAGACGTCATCGAATCGCACCTAAAGGCCTGCCGCATTGTTCAGAGCACAAAGCTGCGTATCAACTGCAGCAAAATGGCATTAGCGTACTTTAACCGCATCTTCGGGGACATGCTGGTAACGTATATATCCTGCCACCATTTCAATTGGGATATGGTTGTTTCATTCGTCACGTACGTACAGAACACAGCCAAGCAAGCCACCACAGGTTTCTCTCCCGTTTTCATCGTGTCCGGACGCGAGCCATCGTGCCTGCTTTACAGGATCTTCCCCTTACAGTCCCGAAGTGTCTGAAGCCACGTAAATCTCCGATGTCGCCCGAACGATGCGGAGGAGTATCGTTAACTGGCTCGCTCGTTCACGTCAGGTGAGGAAGGGTGACAAAAGACCACCATGATGCATCGACGCTTACTCCCGAATTTGCTCCTTGGCTTTGGGTTCCGGCCAATACTCCTAGGATGTCGAGCAAGCTGCTTTCAAGGTACCATGGACAATACCGGGTCATCAAATGGACGTCGCCCGTCCTTTATGTGGTTGAGGCTCTGAATTCTTCCTTCGACAGTCCCTGCCATGGCAAAGAGACCATTCGCGTAGCACGCTTGAAGATATACTTCGAACCTGCCGATGTTCCAAGTATCAACAGGTTGGCCCCAAAGTATCGACCCTTTCGACAGGATGGCCCCTATTCGTAGCAAGAAAATTGTAAAGCAGGCGAATGGTCCAGGCACTAGTCAAATAAAAACAACAGTGCGGCAGCCTGCGCAGCAGCGAAAGCAGAATCGACAGTAACAGCCAAAACAAAAGCCACTGACGACGTAGCTGACAGCCGCGCGTCGTTGAACCTGCTCCGTCTTGGATCGCGGTCAGGAAAAAGCCTTTCTTCAGCTGCATTGTGTTGAGAAATACATCCGCTGTATTATATGTATTTGTATATATAAATATATATTGCACTTGAGATAGTAGTCCCAGACACGTCGACATACCTTGTGTTTAGTGTGCGCCAATCTCCCCTGAGCAACCGATGGGGTATGGGGCGGAGGAAAGACTGCTATGTGCGGCATGAGGATGACAGGCGCAAGGTGCTGGGCGAGAAAAAAAGACGAACGGTCAGCATTGCGAGTGGCAAGTTCTAAGAGAACGCACCGAGAAACGGGTCTGCACTGCCTTGCCTGTCTCTGGTCCCTTCCTCTTTCCAAGCGTCTTGCTGGGCCCCAGCTATAATCCCCCTAATATTGTAGTAGACCCTCTGCTTGTGACGAATATCCTGGAGACGGGAGTGCACCTCACGTCTCCAATATATTCGCCGCAAGCTGAAGGTCTACTACAATCGAGGAGCTCGGGACCAGCGCACCCTCTCACCCAGTCAGAGGGCCTCGGTGTACGACACGCACACACAGATGTGGTCCCCGTCGTGATGGGATCAGCGGGAGCTCCCCGCTCCGTACTGGTGAAAACACAAGTCGGCCGAGTAATGCGGCGCACACGAAAACATTTCCGGGAGGTTTCAGAGCTGCCATTCCCCGACACTACCACAACACCTGCCTCAGGCTTGCAAGACTCCGGTCCCTTTCCAGGGCCGCCACTACCAGGGAGAAGAACTCGGGAACGTCGTGAGCCTGCCAGGAGGCGTAGGTTCGTATCCCACCGCTGCCACCATGTGAACGAGCAGACGGCAGGGGTCGAACAACGCTTTATTGCCGATAACAAAGGGTTTAAGTAGGCTGGGCGAGTGACGTCGCGCTCACGTCGGAGCGACGGCTTGTGCTCGTTATCGCGGCAGTGTAAACTCGGTTACAACTTTAAACAGTTACAAGATATTTAAAAAACAAAGTGGCGACGATTTACCACCTACTTTCTCGTCCAGATTTTTTGTTTTCCTAGCGACTATACATGAAGGCACCGCCAAGAGATATGACGTTGGGATACATTTTCTGCCCTTTCCTTTTTTTATGAAATCGCTGTCGTCGCTATGAAATCGGCTATAACGCTAGCCTTGAAGCCTTAAATTTAGGCCTGCGTACTGACGTCTTCAAATACCAGTGCTTATTTTCGATGGCGCACATTTTTTTTTAATTTTTACAAGAAAACAGAAAAATCCTACAAACAGGAGCATAAATACTACCAATGAAAAATAATATTTGGTCACCCCGAATATTTTGTTAGCTGGAACCATACCGAATGTGTTAGCCACACTTTTGTTAAAAATAAGTCTTTAGTTGTTGCTCAGTCACTGCATAATTACTCTGACCACTGCCATTCCTTTTGCGATAGCTATACCAGATGTGTGCATTACAATCAGTATGCTATCGTACCACATGACCCCCGGCCATCGTTCCTTGTGCCGCATTGCAATTTTTATAACAGATTATGCTGTTACAAAATGAAAGAGAAATTGCAAGCGCGGAACATGAGATGGAAATTTTTTGGGTAGACGGTCTTTATTTCGTCTACAGCAGTACTCTCCTCCGGAACGAGTAGCAGTAAAAGTAGCAGTAAAAGTAAAAGCACCTTCAAAAAAAAGCAGATATAAAAATTGCAAAACTGCATAACAAGCAGAAAAGATGATCGCTGGGAGAATGGGACAGTGTGACGTTCCGGCCTGCCTTTCTGCACGTGTAGTCTGTTTTATTACTGTTTCTGCTTCCAAGACAAGGTCGAGGGCTGCAGTTTTTTGCCAAGAGATTAAGTGCGCACCTTAACAGCTTACTCTGACGTATCTGTTGTTATTTGTATCTTTAAGAATTAAAAATTTTCCACTGTACTGTCCATAAAAACTGACCAAGGAACTCCCTTCCTTCGCATTGATGACACGTTTGGTTATGAAAGGCACGCCGGGCCAACAAAACTATGCAGAAATATCGAAGTTTTAGTGCTTTTTAGACGCCAAGCAGCTTATGGTCGAGCCTGTTTCTCCGCTGTTGTGTGGGCGCCGTTGTGCGGCGTCCACACCCCCACTGCGCATGCCTGGCCAGACACCGCTGATGATGGTTGTGGCAGCATGCCCCTAGGTATTGGCCAATCAAAGAATCCATCACGAGATAGCTTCGCTTTCAACCACAGCCGTTATCTTCTCGTAGGGGAACCCTGAATAGTACGCGAGGCGTTCCTCCTCTCCTCTCTGACGCTCCTCACCGGCATTCCTCCTCTCGTCTCCGGGATTGCGCAACGAATGGCAACACCTGCGGCTCCACGCGCGATAATTCGAAGCGGCTTAGGGTTAGGGACGCGATGTTAGCCGCTGCATACTCCGCTGGAGGCGACACTGTAGCTCCACGGTATAAATGACGCGCGCGAGCGATCCGCTCCCCTTATTCTCTTCCCCCAACGCCCCGATTGAAGTTAAATATAATGAGCACTTGAGTCGCCTCATGGCTGCTTCGCATACCACTCAGTGTTCGCCCACGGGAAGAAAGTGAATTTTTTTTACTGATTCAGCTTTACTTACTTTTTCCATATTATTTTAAAACAACGTGATTCGCCTTTTTTTTTTGTTTTCCGTGTAAACACACTTTTTGAAAAACTGCCGCACTTGATATTCAGTGCTATATCTCTTCTCCGAGGCGAAGCTTAAGTGGCAGGCCCGGAATCTTATTTTAACCAGCTAGTGATATCGAACGCGGATAAAAATCTCGGTACACGGACGTTCTCCATTTCCATTTATTTCAGAAAAACGGTCGTGGGGAAGGAAAATAGAGGCCACTTGACGTCAGCAGCAAATAGCTAAACCAGTGAGGAGCTCCTCCGGTCACACTTGTCAAGTATTAATAATTTGCAGGTGTCGGACCTTTTAAACAAATTATGAAATGGAAAAAAATGCACACATAGCCTGTCGGCCTTCGCTGTTGTGCAGTGGAGCACTCCTGCAGCCTGATGTCTCCAATAAAGTCGCAGCTATGGAAGGGCAAAGTCGTTTTTTATCCGCTGCACGCTGCCGAGAATGACATTTCGTTTGGTCAGCTTGCACAAGTTCGCGCTTCCAGCAGCAACACACCATTGCTACATTGGTGCTCATTCCTTTCCCCTGATGTTACACAGAGCGTGATAGAGTTCAATTGTCTGGAGGAGAAAGTTCCCGAACGGGTACGAAGTTGATGGTACGCGAATTAAAAGAACGCGTGAATTTCAGTGACTGTGCAATACCAACAACAGAGGGTCGAACCTTTTCGGCATAAAACGGTAACCATGTTTTCTTTTTTCGGGTCAGTTCCTTTAGGTTTGTTTAGGCATACTGATATATATATATATATATATATACATATATATATGGGAAATGAGGGGCTCCGGGAAATAAGACAGAAAATAAGGGTTGGCAGACAAGAAAACCTCGGAAAGCAAAGGGGAGGTTATGGTGGGTTATAGAAAGAGATGAAGAATTTTTTGAGTCGAAAAGAAAGTGGTGAAAAAATGCCCGCCGGGAGGGATCCGAACCCACGAGCTCCAGAATACCGGTCTGGTGCGATAACCACTAAGCTACCGGCGGGGCTGCTTTCTCAGCACTTTCTCGGGTATTTATGTTAAGTAATTTTTGTTTCCTGCACTTGGGGGTGGTAGCCAGCGCCACTCGGACTACTCGGGGTGAAGGGGACCTTCTTTTTAACCCCCGGGCCGTGACTCGAGTGTCTACGACATGTCGAGAGTTGTCGACTAGCGTTGAACCCTCTTAAGCTCCCTTTGGCACCAAGACTGCCAGAACAGAGGCCCTCGCTAAACATGCTTAGCGAGGGCCTCTGTTCTGGCGATGACAAAATTTCGACATTACTTGTTTGGCCGTGAGTTCATGGTGGTCACAGACAACTCTGCCATGACGTGGATGTTCGCCAACGCCATCTGAAGCACAAGTTCGCCCGCTGGGCCATTACGCTCCAGGAGTACAGTACCACGTACGCCATCGCCCCGGAGCATTGTACCAGGCGGCCGATGCACTCTCTCGGCACCCCACTGGTGACTGCTCGCCATCCCGTCGTGGTGACAGTTGGATTTTATTAGCACAAGGAGACGTGACAAGAGCACAGCGAGATGACCCACACATCGCCGCGGTAATTGACTCTATCACCAACTCCTCAACAAATCCAAACATGCCCTTCGCAATGGAATGCTGTACCACGGCCCCTCGATCAAGCGCACAACTTGCGTGCGGCTGTACCGCCGTGTGTGGCTCACGAATCGCCGCGGAGAACACCAGCTCATCTTAGTCCCAGCAGCCTTGAGGTCGGAAATTTTGCACGCCATCCACGACTCTCCTGAGGGAGGGCACATTGGGCTGCGGGCAACTCTACGGAAGGTACAAGACCGCTTCTGGTGGCCGAAGATGCAAAGTCAAATTCGCGCGTATGTCACCAGCTGCCAAGTTTGCCAAAAATACAAGAGGATTGATGGAAGGCAGCCCGGCTTTCTCAGCCCCATCGCGCCTCCAGAGACGTTTTTTCACAGGATCGGCATTGATCACGTGGGGCCTCTGCCCACCACGGGCGGCGGCAACCGATACATCATTGTGGCCGTGGACTACCTGTCTAAGTACGTCGTAGTAGCAGCCGTGCCTTCGCTGGCTGCCAGTCACGTCATCGACTTCCTGAAAGCAAAGTTTGAATGGAGACATGGAATGCCTAAAAAGCTCATATCCGACCGTGCCACCACGTTCCGCAGTCGCCAGCTACGCTCTTTCCTTCGCCAGGTGGTCGTGGAGCACCACTTCTCGTCACCTTACCACCCACAGGCTAACGGTCTTACGGAGAGGACCAACCAGACTATCAAAGCAAGACTCGCACCGTACGGAAAGACCAACAAGGCCGGAGAAGCCGACTGGGACAGACACTAGCAGTCTGCCGCCTATTCGGTCAACAGATCCGTCCAATGCTCGGCGGGAGCAACACCCTACGAAATTTTTTGGGCAACTGCCGAAGCTGAGCGTCGTAGCCGGCTTAGATACACCCGTGAACGTCGGACAAGCCGTCGATAGGCAGGAGGCGTTTAGCGATATACGGAAGAAGGCTATGAACAACGTTAGAGCCGCACAGAAGACGCAGAAGGCGTACTACGACCGTCGGCATCGACACGCACCGCAGTACGCTGTTGGTGATGAGGTGTGGGTCCAGGGAGGGATGCAGACAGCAGGCCAGAGGCTACTACCAAAGTTTGAGGGACCATTCCTTATTACGAAACGATTAGGAGAGAACACCTGGCAAGTCGCTACTGTTCCAAGCGATTTGGCCGTCGATAGGCGCAGAAAACACAAGTTCGCTGTACATGTGCCGCGCATGAGAAAAAGGATTGGTTGAACGGACTAACGTATCACCACGTCTTTTTTTTTCAGATTCTCAGCGTGGCCGAGTGTAATGGCAGCGAAACTTTGGCAGAACCAAAGCTGGAAGTGCGGCCTGCCTGCGGACCATCCGACTGATAAGGCTATGTACCGAGACTGAAGTGGTGAAGAAGACGAGGGGAAGGCGGGGCTCGTGGAGAATAAAGCGTACCGTTCGGCTAACCGGTCGCAGTTCCTTACAGTATATATATATATATATATATATATATATATATATATATATATATATATATATATATATATATATATATATATATATATATATATATATATATATATATATATATATATGTATATATATGTATATATATTGTGAGCTGAGTTTGTGTCTTGTTGCCTGCTAGAAGATATTTATCCCCATCAGTAATACCGTACATACCCGATTCTGACGCGCCCCCGATTCTAACACGCACCCGATTTTCCTGTAAAAAAACCAAACAAACTTGCACCTCCGATTGTAATGCGCACGAAACTTCATAACCCAGACAAACGAATGCGGGAGAAATGGGCGATTTATTTCCCGAAGTAATCTCACTCATCTCAATCCTCACCGCTTTCCGCTGACCACAACATCTCGTCCTCGGTGCCACCGAGAGCGTTGGCGATACCACACTTCTGAACGAACGTTCAACCATGGTCGATGGGATCGTGGCCCACGCCTCGCACGCACATCCTGTGAGCTTCTCCAGAGCCGCACGCTTCAGCCGACCGCTCGTTTTGAACGCGTGAGAGCCGCTACTGCCATTTCTGTTATCAAGTGCGCAAGTGGAACGATTTGACGATTTGTGTGAACGCCGATACAAAACCATAAGCGCTTAAGCTTCCTCCGTTCAAAAAATTGTTGCTAAATATAGAGGAACTCTTTCTCCATGTTGCTAAATGCTTTGGCGCCATCTTGAGATGGCGATGGGTGGGACGAAATTTTCGCTAAACTAAGAAAAACAGCGCAAACGGCGGGACGAAGAAAGGTAAGACTAAACACAGGCGCTGACGAACAACTGAGCGCTTTATTGCAGCAGAAAACATATATGTAGACAAAGGAAAACAACAGAAGGACCGATAATGACCTAGGAGATATCACATCGGGAAAAAACACGATATCACATTGGGAAAAAACACGATATCTCGTAAACCTGAACCGCCACGTGCCGATACAAAGTCTAAAGTTCAAGATAGGAACAGGGAAATCTTTGAAGCGTTCAAAATCAAAAAGAAAACAAGTTCCTTGTATTAGTGAGGCATCAGTTTCCCTTCTGGAAAAGGAAATGCTGTTCCTATCTTGAACTTTAAACTTTGTATCGGCACATGGCAGTTCAGGTTTACGAGATATCGTGTTTTTTCCCGATATGATATCTCCTAGGTCATTATCGGTCCTTCTGTTGTTTTCCTTTGTCTAGATATATGTTTTCTGCTGCAATAAAGCGCTCAGTTGTTCTTCAGCGCCTGTGTTTAGTCTTACCTTTCTTCGTCCCGTCGTTTGCGCTGTTTTTCTTAGTTTAACAATGTACCAACTGGCCCGTCAGCATACCCTTCTGAAATTTTCGCTGTTTCGTCAGTTTCGGTTTCGTATCTGATTCTAACGCGCATGCGATTTTTCGGCCTATTTTTCCGGAAACAAGGTGCGCGTTAGAATCGGGTAATTACGGTAATCATCATCACCAGTAGCTTTTAGCTACCGCATCATCTGCTGTACATACTCATAATCACCAGCGCAACCTCATATTTGGCTAATCATCATCAACAGGGACGCTGAGTCACCATCTTGGTTCTTCCCCGCCTGACGCCTCGGAATAAAGAATAAAGGAGCTGCGAAAGCAATGGTCCCGTCACCTTCTATCTATGGCCTCGCAATATATATATATAGATAGCTAGATAGATAGATAGATAGATAGATAGATAGATAGATAGATAGATAGATAGATAGATAGATAGATAGATAGATAGATAGATAGATAGATAGATAGATAGATGGATAGATAGATAGATAGATAGATAGATAGATAGATAGATAGATAGATAGATAGATAGATAGATAGATAGCTAGATAGATAGATAGATAGATAGATAGATAGATAGATAGATAGATAGATAGATAGATAGATAGATAGATAGATAGATAGATAGATAGATAGATAGATAGATAGATAGATAGATAGATAGATAGATAGATAGATAGATAGATAGATAGAGTGGATTCTCGGTAGGCGACCGGGCGACATACGGCCCCAGACAGTACGTTATTCATTAAATTAGCGGACCTCGGCCTAATTACTGCAAGCGAATGGCCGCCTAATAGTTGGTAACCAGTGTTGAGGAGGACACCAGCCGACGTAAGACCTCACGTTGTCAGTAATTTCTTCTTTAAGCGTTCTGCGTCTGTGTTAAGCGTTAACGGCCCGTGTCTGTGTCCGAGAACCCATCCCTTCTGGGAACCGGTGTTCGGAAGGAGACCAGACTGCGTACGTCCGGTTTTTTTTCTTCGGTTCGGAAAAAGCCGGTACAGAGCCGAGTCATACAGACGTGTTTTTGATCTGGTCAGTGTTTCTGCGCTTTGAATTAAGGAACTTCAGTTGTCAAGCAGTAATCAGTGGGACTAGGTGAACTGACAATATTAGTGCGAAAAACAATGTTGTGTTATTTTTTTCGTACTAAACATAAAAGAGGCTTAACTGCTGCATTTGTAGGCTCAATTTTGTGCCTGTACTGTTTCTTCACCTGATTTTAATATTGCCCATTTAAAAACAACAGTTATTTTAAATTTGCGATAACACCATAGCCGTGTGAGTGATAAAGCCTTGATTTTAAATTAGTGTCGGTGTTTGAATGTGATCTAAGCTCTCACTTTTAGCTTAGATCATTTAGCTTAAAAACATTTAGTGTATCAATTTCCACTATCGTTGTCAAGACAGACTTCGTCAAGGTTTGATTTTTTGCTTGACGCAGCTTCTTCAGTTCACGCATGTTTTGGCTCTAGCAATAGATAAGCGTAAATAGTTGAGTACATTTTCTTGGACCTAAAAAAATTACTCGGCGTTGTTCCATATGACGATTTCGTTGGTACATTCCGGGACAATAAAGCGAATGAATTGGTTATTCCATCTAAAGTCCAGTATACTTCAGTAAGACCGAAGCCGCTCGTTCTCAGCGATTGTTTTTCCGTATACGCAGCCGTGACCTGAGGAAGTTCTCAGGGCTCAGTTGTTGCCCTGTTTCGTTTCAGTTATGTATAAAAATGACATTACTATTTTCCCTAAATTTACGTTGAAAATTTCCCGAATGATTCTGTAGTGTACATGACTATAGAGAACGAACGTGATTCCGAATACCTGCAACAAGATATCAACGAAACAGCATTCAGGTGTGCCAATTCCGAAGTGTCGTTAAATATTACAAAGTGTGTTCACGTCACCTTTACAGGGAAACGTTCGGACTACTTGAATACATATAACGTAAAGATCAATGCCTCAAGAGCTGCCACTGAATATAATTTGATGTTTTTTTAATACTGGTTTGTGGTTAAGTAGGCACGCTCGCAACAAAAAATTAACATTGCACGTGTTTTGGCTTGTTTGAAACAGAAATATCAGCGAACCTCCATCTAACTTAAAAGAACAATTATATTTCACCCAGGTGCGCTGAATATAGGCGTCGTGTGTGTTTGCTGGGATTCGTAGACCAAAGAGCAGGTTCATACATTCGAAAGCATAGAGAATAGGGCAGTGCAATTCGTTTAAGGTTGTTGCAAATGTCAACTTAGCCTGAAGGAAAGCAAAAGCAAACCTAAATGGTAACACTTGAAAGATCACAAATGAAACCTCAGGTTGAAATGTTTTGATAATGCCTATCATTCGAAATCAGAAATCGATAGGGAGAAGTATATCCAAGCACCAATATACATATCCCAAAACGGGATGCAATATTAAAGCGTTTAAAGGTGAAGTTTTCTTTAAAGGTGACACCTCGCGAATTTTATTTTTGACAAATTCGAGTGTGAAATTTTTTACACGTGTGATGTATACATTTTTTCTAAAGAAGATTTTCACGGCGCTTTGTGGAACGATTTTGTTCTTTGGTATCACTCTTGATGCTTACTTTTATGCATCCCCTTACGGTAATACATGCAAAGGCGGAGCAGGGAGAAAATAACTGAACAAATAGAGATCCTGTGAAAACTTCCTCTTTGTGGGCATCCAGCAAATAAGAATAGCCGGGAACAAAAAGTGTTTCGCCTGAGTTGCAATTGCCCTAAAAAAGAAGGACTAAAACACAGCAAATTAAAGCTGCTCAAAGGGCGAAAGCTTGGCCACTGAAGGGTAAAGTGCAAAGACCGGCTGGCGCTACTTTCGATGGGCGTGCTAGAAATGCCACGTTACACTCTAAAGGTGGATACGTAGGGCCGATCCGAAAGTTCGCCTTCGAGGGGTTAAGAGGCTTACGTATCCAAACTCGACGAATAAAATATTAGGATTTATTCGATGCGCTATGGAACGTTTGCTGCATGCATACAACCATTGCTATGTTATTGGTTAAAACCCCTTATGGAACTGTAGGCTTACGCCTTTCCTTACGTGAACACAATGTTACATAAAACTGCAGTCACCAGAACCACGGCGTCATTTTCAACACGGCAGTTTTTTTAAAAATACGACATTAGAGGAAAATACATTGTTTTGGGCTTTTAAGTCGTGTTCCCGTGACTCATATAAATGAAATAAAATATTTTATAATGTTAAGTTATGTAAACGTAATTTATAAAAGCAACATCAAAACACATTAAAAATGAAGGTACTTGTTCGAACTCTCCTAGATTCAGCCTTGTGAAAGCTCATCTAAAAATCTCGAGTATAAAATCTATATCTACGACACGTGGTCAAGAACTGGACATTCTTTTTTGTTTAAATGAAATTATAAGGAATGTGCCTGAGTGTTGTGTGGAGGGCCAAAACGATTCACCTCTGCATGTTTCCTGCTTTCATATATAACTCAACTGGTCAGGCGACTGTTTTAAATACAGTTTATATAGCCAGAGCATGCTAAAGCTAAGAAAAATTATCGTAAAACAAAATCGCTAAAGCAGCACTTACACCTTTGTGAGATTCCACCCTCTAAAGATAGCACCATCCACCCCCCTTTATTACAGCTGGGCCACCGCACACCATATATCAGGACCTGGTCAATACAACTATTCCAGCTACAGCGCAGAAATAAATATTTCCTGCACCGGACAGTAAGAGGTACAGCAAAATAAGGAACCAAAAGTTGTCAGCAGTGCCTAATAAATGAATTTTCCGGCACACTGAGGCTGATCAAGAAAGAGGGCTGCGCTGAAGGCTTGATGGCTGGATGGCAGGTGGCGTCATGCGGGACCACATTGATGTAGCGCAGCGGATCCAAAATCACGGCTTTTTGGTGATGCCCAGAGCGACTGAGTCATTGAACTACATAATGTAGTGCGGCTGAACTCGAAGGCCCGTAGAATGGCCAAACTTCCGGCAGCTGTAGTCTGGCTGGAGTCCGAAGACGGCATCTCCGGTGACCTTATTTCGACAACACGGGTTGCTGTATGATGGCCGGGGCCCGACAGCTGGTGTAAGGCCGCATGAACGTGAGCCGTTCGACTAGCCGACGAAGGAGATCGTGGATTCGGATCCCACCTGGCGGGCATTTTTTCTCCACTTTCTTTCTTTCCAAATTCTTTATCTGTTTTAATGACCACCATACCCTCCCCTTTGCTTTCTGAGGTTTCCTTGAATGCCAACCCTTATTTCTGTCTTATTTCAACCAGTCCCTGATTTCCTATTCTGATTCACTACATGCATAACGAGGGCCTCTATACGGGCATTCTTGGTGCCATAGGGAGCTTAAGAGGGTTTAACGCTGGTCAACCACTCTAGACATGTCGTAGACACTCGAGGTAAGGGCCGGGGGTTTAAAAAGAGGGTTCCGTTCACCCCGAAAAGTAAGAGTGGCGCTGGATACCACCCCCAAGCACAGGAAAAAATTACATTGACATAAATACTCCAGAACGTGGAGGGGAAAAAAAGCCCCGCCGGTAGCATAGTGGTTATCGCACCACACCGGTATTCTGGAGGTCGTGGGTTCGGATCCCACCTGGCGAATATTTTTTTCCACTTTCTTTCCAAATTCTTTATCTGTTTCAATGACCCACCATACCCTTCCCTTTGCTTTCAGAGGTTTTCTTGCGTGCCAACAATTATTTCTGTCTTATTTCAATGAACCCTTCATTACCTATTATTATTCTTTATATATATATATATATATATATATATATATATATATAGACTTTGAAAAAGGTTGAAACCACGATTGTTGCCAACATTTCAGAAAAAAGACTTGGCTTCGTCAGGGGCAACCTGTCACCTGGATGGCACACTTTATATAGGGGTAGGTCGACAGGTGAGAGGAGCGAAGGAAGTGGAATTGAGAAAGCAGATTGGTTTGGGAGTATGTCGGGGGAGATATTGAGGGGGAAAGAAGGTCGTATCGTTTTAGCCGCGAAGTAGGTCAGAGGGAAGTCAGCCTGGGGTTGATATCCTGGGAAATTCTTGCAAAAAAAGGATAAGAGCGTGTTTGTTGCCCCGCCGCTCGCCATACCGAAATGTTTTCAGAAAAGCCGGAAGCTAAACAGGCGGTGAGAGGAGTTGTGTAACGTCAATATACAAGTGTTCGCCGTCTGGCCAATATATTGTCGGTGGCCGGTACTGCACTCCAGCAAGTAAACTACGTCGGTGCTGTCACTGTTAAAATTTTCCTTAATTTCTACAGGGAAGTGCGAGGCGGCGTTAGGGGCTGTTTTTGCTCTGGTCATATGGGGGCATATGTGACAACGAGGCTTTTTGCAGGGCCCGCAATCGGTAACTGACGAATGGCTGAGCCTCGAAGTTGTCAGAATGTCGCACAGGTTTTTGTTCCGCATGTGGACAACACGTGGTGATTGAAAAAATATATATGGTTTTCATAGTTCAGCGGTTCAGAAGAACGTCCCATTTACCCCGAGTAGTGGGGGTGGCGCTGGCTACTACCCTTAGGCTCAGGAGGCCATCACCTTAACCAAAAAAGCCAGGAATGTGGAGGGGAGCACAGACCCTCCGACAGCCTGGTGGTCATTGTACCAGACGAGTAAATTTGAAGTCGTGGGTTCGGATCCCATCCGGCAGCATGCTTTTCAAGACTTTCTTTCTGTTTTATTATAACAAACGACTACCCTTAGGGTGGTATTTATTCAACGAGCCCCTCATTTCCCTTTCTGATTCGCTACATGCCTGTAATGAAAGCGGCCGTAGTGAAGTCACAAACAGCATTGTTAGTATGTTTTTGTGCATTTGCAGGTATTTATTTAAAAGCGTACTTGACGGAACAGGCAATCCAGCAAAGCAATTATTAGGATCTTATATGAAAATTGCGACAGCTCGTAAATGAGCACGTCGATCGAGTTGGCGGGGATTGGGATTTTGTTAGGTATTTCACGTGTGCTTAAAAGTATTTATGCGTTTCTGAGTTATAAAACAGAGCAGGAAACAGGACTGCAGAAAGGCCACAAAGACAGGGGGCTGACTAATAATTTAGTTTATTGTCACTGAACGGGTAATAAATACGAAAAGAGAAAGACACCTGAAGAAATAACAACTAAAGAATACAAAAAACAATCAGTTCCAAAAAGTACAGTCACCTTCATTACTAATAAAATCGTAGCAACTTGTGCCACAGTCATAGTTAGCTACATTATCACCAACAAAGTGAATTTCTTTCCCCGTGAGAGCAACGGAGGGAGCGCTGTCTCAGTCGTGTTTCCGGGTATGCTTTTCCGAGGCTTTAATCTCGCGTCGCATCCGGTCCCTGCATCGCGCCAGCACTTGGCTTTTCTCAGACAGAGGCGAGTAGCCTGGGCATTTATACTGCATCTGCGTTGGAGTATTTATGGGTGTCTTCAGATACTTTTTATTCCATTGATGATGTGATCATGGGGCTTAATGCGTCGACGCCACACAGGCCATGGGGTGCTCTGTTCTGCGGAATAATGTTGTACCCCTGGGGACGTCTAATGTACGCCAATATCTCGAACACACGGGTGTTTTCGATTTTACCCTCCACCGGAAAAGTGGTCGGCGGTGCGGGGAATCGAAGCCGCGTCCTCGGGCTCAGCTGCCTAACGCGGTAGCCACTGAGCCGCCAGGACGGGTCAAATTAGTATTATAAAAATCGCCGAGGAAGTCCAGGCAAATTACCAACAGAAGGCTGATGGGACATTTCATTTATCAGTTGACACCTAGTACGATAGGAAAGATCATACCAGGGACAAGTTGCGTTTACGAAATGCGCAATCCAAAACATCGCCAGTTAACCAACTTTATTTCTGTATTATAATATTACAATGAAACGGTCACAGAAAGCGAACAAACCCATTCAATGACTGGTACTTCGGGTTTATATGGGACGGAAACAGCTGTCAGGGTCCACAACAGTTGGTCGTTGTTCACATGTGCAATTAAAAAAGTAGTAGCACTCATTTGTGTTAGGGAGGTAGTCAAGGAATACGTCTCTCATTTTTGGAGCCCAGATTTCACATATCGGTTTTGTGAATGTCGTGTCTGAAACTGAAATTGTTTTTAAAATTTATTCACCATGGCGCAGAAGCAAAAGGCTTACATAAAATCGTTACCCACAATCTTGCACATAAACAAGCGCTATTAAGAAGAATGCATCATATTAAATAAGAACTTTCAATCCACGATTGCCGTCTTCCTCTTACCTACTAACTGGAGTCTGGTGGTGAACTGTACTTGGTGGCAAGATTTTTTATACTTTAAGAAAAAAGAAAGCCCCACTGAAAGCTACATGATGTTTTCAAACGCGTATAAAGGCTTGTGACGCGATAAAAATTGCATCCATTCATTATTATGGAGACATAGAAAAACTAATATCACTACTTAGGAGAAGAAGCACTACACAATTGAAAGGAAGGAAAGATAAATGGAAGGAGTACGGGCTCCGTCCCGTTTCTAATACGTTTTTCCTAATTATAAATATGCATGAACTGGGCAACCAGCGTTTTTTCTCAAATATTTATTACTGTTTTCGAGCAAACAACTTTTATGGTGACTTGATATGCGGAAACGTCTATCAACAATTTTGAGCACTGTGTTATAACTATTTTATTTAGGCGTGGGACCTCGAAAATGTTGACTAATCGTGGATCGACCAAGACGACAAAGTCTTTATAGCGGCTGGCTTTTGTATTCTTGAACAAGCTTCCATGCATGCGACACTAGTAAGTGAGCTATCCCATGCAGCAACATGAAAATTGCACTGGTACTGCCCTCGTCTGGGTCTTCACACCTTTGTTAAGAGAATGCTAATCTTGTTGTGGCGCAACGTAAGGAATGTGAAGAGGTTAAGAATATTGGTGAACAATATCATATACACAGTTATATATATTGCCGTAATTTTATTGAAATACAAAATATAAAACCATATATATTATATAGGCTACATCGTTTTGCTGTTGAATGGTGCGGCCAGATAGGACTGGGGATGATTGATACGGGTATTTTACGGTGATTTGATGCCGCTTTGAAAGTTTGCCAAGATAGCGAAAAAGCGGCCTCAGAGGAATTGTCAGTAGTGTGGAGTGGAGCCTGAACCACACATTACGATTGGATGGTGGGAGACGTGGTAATGTCTGATGGTGAGATAAAGAGATAGAATAGGCTTTATTTCGAGGAATTTCAGTGACGATGCATGTTGAAAGCAATGCTGGTGGTTAGACCGTGTTGATCAAAGAATCAGCGACTTCGGCTGCACTGGCGACCAAGCACGCCTGTAGGTCCGGGTACGCCCTGTGCAGCGGGGCCTCCCACCGTACCTCGGAAGGTATTCTGGGAAAGGGTTTTTTAAATGCAGAGCATTTCTTAGCCTCGCCTCTTCCTGCGTCGGACGGCGTCCACAGCTCCGCGTCCGCAGCAGGTGCGCCTCTCCTTCTTCCCTCCTCTCTCTCAACAGCAGCTGGCGCGCGCATGCGTCGTAGTCAGCCCGTTCGCTCCGTCGCGGTCTCGGCTTAACAGCTGCGTGATAGCAGCGTGGTGGGGCGTGGAAGGGCGCGCGCTCTCTCCCCGGTACTGCTCTCCCTCTACTGCGCGCGCTGCAAATAAAGCGGCTAGCGGTCGCTCGTGCTGCAGTCACTACGTTGCTCCTTCCTTCCTGGTTGACGCTCGCTCCACCCTAACGCGACATTACTCTCCTCTCTCTACCACAAAGCAACACCAACGCAACTACGACCCAACTACCCACCCTAACGCGACTTCACACGGCGTTAACGACCCCCAATGCTCTGCATTTACTCCTGTTCCCCTCGCAGGAAGGCGCGGGAATTTTTTTTGGGCAAGCCCAGATGATATGGGATGATAGTGTGGCATGACCGCCACATAGACAGTATTGCCAAGTCGGGTACAGACATGGGTGGATGTGCGTTAGGACGGCGGGAGTTGGAAAGGTGCCTGTCTTAAGAAGTCGCCACGTGTGAGCCTTAGAAATGTCTAAGGTATTGTCCTCCGAAGGATAGCTCAAGCGGAAGCGGCGGTATTGAATAGTTATGTCGTGAAAAGAGACAAGGCTATCCCGGGCAGGTCTCGCTCCGTGGTAGGAATAGAGGGTGGAGAAAGGTCTGACCGCGAGTCCTCGGACCTGTTCGTGGGCCGCCTCGTTCTCTTTGAGGCAGGATTGCGCGGGTGTGCCGGTCAGAAGAACCGGTTGTCTTGGGGGTCAGGCAGAGTTTCCTGTAAACATTTTGAGCGCCGGCTGTGAGATGCCTCCGGTGGAGAAATATTAAATTGCTGTTTTAGAATAGGAACTAGTCATGCTGGTTGTGGGGTCGAGTATTGGAGCTAGGGATATGGCCGCCTCTCCCGCCGTCTCGGGCTGGTTAATCGAGCGGTGGCCGAATTGAAATGTTCCTTCCCGTAGTTCGTGGCTATAATGGTGTGCGCGTCGTGGAATCTGTATTCTGCAGCATCGACATACACAACCCGGCATTGTTGCCGTAGATATTGTGGAGTTCTTCCGGTCACGGTGATTACAATTTGGGAGTGGATTGACGCGAGAATGGGATGTATTTGCTCTCAGTTTATAATGTGATCGATACCCAGATCTTGATTATTTGTCTCCACGTGCTGGGTCGGGCCAGTGGACTCCTATCAGTAGTTGAGGTATATTGTGGAGACCCATTCTCATCCAATCGGGCAGTGGAAGTGTGGTGAAGGAGTCGATGTGCTCATTTATAGGTTCGCCTAATAACGCGTATATATTTTATCAAGGCCGGATTTAGTAAGGTGGAAGTAAGGTAGGGATAAACTAGCTGGCTTATGCCATAAGCTTGGAGAGTGCGAACTTTCTCGCTTTCTGTAAGACCCTTATGGCGGCGGTGACCCTGCGGAGAATTCTGGCTGCCTGGTCTGTGGTTTGGCTCATTAGGTATACGAAGCTGTCACTTTTGTGGTTGTTTTGTACTGGTTGTCCTAAGATTAGTATTACCGGGACCTCTGGGATTCGTTTGCGGTTTATGGGGAGTCTGACGTTCGGTTTCTGAGGTGGTCTTCCAGCTGGCGACGGAACTAAACGCAGCTCGGATCTAGATGTGGAGCAAGAAACTCCCGCTCTGCGAGCTTCGTCTGTGACGATGTCGCTGCCATTCTGCAGGATTTCCTCAAGTTTCGCATTGTCACCTTTGGTGGCACACAAGTGATGTCACCTGCGTAGAGCTTACAATGGAGTCCCTTAAATATTTCTAGTCTCATCGGAATTTTCACGACAGCCAGAATAAACAGGAGTGATGAAAGAACGGCTCTTGAGGTGTAACTCTTCCTCTAAGAAACAAATGGAGGTTACGAGGTCCCGAACGTTTATTGCAGCCGTCCTGTCCGAGAGAAAGTCTTTGTTGTAGTTATTGGTGCGTACTCTACGATTGATCGATTGCAGACTGAAGAATGGCCTCGTGGCAAACGTTGTTGAAAGCCATGGTCAGATCCCGTGGCAGCGCTGCCGAAGAGCCTAACATGTCATGCCAACGTCGTATGACGTGGTGATGTCGTTTCAGCCTCCCTCTGGCGTAGATAACCCGGCTCGGAAACCTATTACCGTATAGAGGAATTGCCCATGTTGAAAATCGTGATTTGAAAGTCGGGTGCATATGAAGTGCTTCATGAGCTTACCGAGACAGGATATAAGCAACATAGGCCGTAGATGTTTGAGTGCCAGAGATTTGTTTGGCTTGTGGATGGATCAGAACTACCTTGGCATGTTACCATGACCGAGGTAGGGTGCCCTATCTCCAGCCCTCTTTCATGTAACGCGTGAAGGATGCAATCGATTTGTCATTATGATTGGGGGGTGCTTTAGTAGTTACGCCATCAGGGCCAGGAGTTGAGTTGTGAAGTTTTGCGACGGGCGCCCTGAGCTCTGCTTCTGAGATGCCTCGGTCCATTCCAGAATTTGGGAGGCCTGTGTAATTTGCCATCTTCCTTCTAGTACTCAGGGGCAAATATATGTCATACATTTTGCCAAGGAGTTTGCTATCTGATCCCGGGTAATTGTGCATAACCTGCGTTAGACGGTTTCTCTGCTCAGCTTTGCGGCGGTTAGAATCGATGAGTTGTCCGAGCAGCGGTCACCTTCTCTTCACCCTTAGATTTCCCTGAAGTTGGTCCCCAATTTGGTCTCATTGGTCTCGCGCGAACTCGGTGGCGTGTGCCGCTATTTTCCTTTTCCACTTAGGCCTCACGGAACTTAAGCTTGCGTTGGTGTTTGTTTTTCTGCACCAGCACTTCTGCGTGCTTTAGAAGGCCTCCAGAGGTGAGCAAGCCTGGGATAAATGGTTAGGAATGGGATGTCTAGTTGGAGCATTTCGTGGTGGTTTTTACGTCCTTTAGGAGGTGTTCCGTTCACGACAGCACAGCCGCAGTGAAGAACGTCGACTGAAGAATTTTCTACTTATCTTTCAGGGCTGCTGATACTGGCCGTTGCAGCTCGCTGCGGCGGTTTTTTGTACGGCGCAGATCAAGCTATCTTTATTGGCACGCGACGGCGAACGTGCCGTCTGCTACTGCCACGTTTCTGCAATCACCAGTCGTGGATTGGCCCACCCCCAGTGCAAGGCGTACATACCCTATAAGTGACGGCTTCAACGGTCACCTGGCAGCCCCGCAGAGGTGAAGAACGTCGACTGAAGCATTTTCAACTTATCTAGTGCAGGTTTGTGCAAAATTCCTGCAGTCCTTCCTGCTTATACTGTCGCTGCTGCGGTTGCTGCCAAAATTGAACTGTTTCTTGGTTGATGTGCCTTTTTTTAATCATGGCCAAGGAGCTGAGAGCCCTTTTTGATGAACCTAAGCGTGACCTTCTATGATATAACGGAGTTAAGAGATTCTTTTTATCGGGACGTCTATCAAGAACTGAGAAAAATAAATACTTTCATAGCTTTTGCAAACAGACCCTATGAAGAAATGAAGGCAAAAAATCAGGTACTTCTTTTCCTTGTTTTCCTGGAAGACAACTGCGTCGTCTTTGGCCACGTGACAATATGCTACTGCCATCGTTAACTCACATATATAACCTCGTCTTATGGCACAGGAGTTTTCCTTAAGGTAATGAAAAATGCTAAGGTAGTTGTTATTTACAAAAACGGTGATAAAAATATATTGAATGATTAGAGGCCCATATCTGTGTTGCCTATATTTTCGAAGATTTTTGAGAAAACTGTTTTTGTAGGTTTTTTAAATTATTTGGCTCGCACTCCATAATAAATGCCTCTCAGTATGGTTTTAGGCCAGGTCTATTGACTGAGACCGCTTTGTTAAACAAAAAGAGTTTATGATAGGCAACATTGAAAAAAAAGAGCTAACTCTGGGAATATTTGTAGATTGTACAAAAGCATTTGACATGATTATTCCTGATACTTTCCTGCGAAAATTATTTGATTATGGTATCAGGGGAATTGCTTACGATTTAATTAAAAGCTATTTAACGGATCGACATCAGTGCGTATGTATACAAAGAGCACTTTCTTCACCGTACAAAATTAAATGCGGGGTACCTCAGGGCAACATCTCAGGCCCTCTGCAATTTATTGCCTACATAAATGATAATCTAAGTATAGATCAATAGGCAAAATATATCATCTATCCTGACAACACTAGCATATTTTTTACGGGCAATGAGGGCAATGAACTGATACAGAAAGGGAACCATACATTAGGCGAGCTACACAAATGGTCCCACAAATATTCTCTACTTATAAACAGCACAAAAACAAAGGCGGTCCTTTTTCGTGCGAAAAACAAAAAATGTAAAATGTCCAGTAAACTTCACATAAACAATGTTAAAATTCAGCTGTCCCAAACTGCTAAGACTTTAGGAGTTGTTGTTCATGAATATATGCCATGGGACTCTCAAACCGAAGCTGTGCGCAGCAAAGTAAGTAAGTCTCTGGGTATGCTTTGACGGTGCCAGTCGCTTACTCCAACTCCCCTTGAACGTCTCCCTTTTTATACATTTTTCGCTTAAAATTTACGTTTTTGTAACGGATATGGGCATCCGGAACTGAGTTCTCCAGAAACAAGATATACACACTCCAAAAAATTGGTATGTGTGCTGTTTGGAATTTTATATTATACTGCCTAAACATCTCATTTATTCGTTAAATATAAAGTCATAAGGTTTACCTTGGTTTATGGATATCGGGTTTTATTGTCTTTAAAATCAGAAATCCGCACAAATAGTACTACAATGAAAAGACTAGCTCATCTGCAGCTAAATGTTTCAGCTCGCTGTAATCGTCACAGCGAACTCTGGCACAACCCTACACCGAGAACAAATTACGGCTTTCAAATGCTGAAATTTGCCATTCCGCACATGCTAAATAAATATAGGCTTATTCTGGAACAATTACACTCACTTTCTGCAGGCTCTGTCTTTACTCTATTCAGTTGTGGGCAGCAACCTTCAGTCCACCTTCAGTCGTAGTCGTACACAACAACGGACCATAGGAGACCTGCGTCTCTCGCACACATATAAGAATATCATTTTTTCTGTGTGACATTTTATTGGTAAACTAAGTACATTACGATGGAAAAATTGTTTTACAAATTTTGTCTGCGGTCATAAGAAAGTAGTGCCTTGAATGTGTTGTTATATGTAAAAATATATGCATTTGATTGAAATCGCGGAATCCATATTGGCTCTAAAATTATTGCATAGTTTGCCTGCTGTCTTCCTTGTTGTCTTTTCGTTTTTTGTTTTTTTTGTTTTTGTTTTTGTTTTCTGCAAGGTGTGGCTTTGTCAAGCTGCGTCTGCGAAACTTTATCGTCATTTTCCATGCCACATTGCGTTGTTGACATTTCTGTTTGTAATTTTCTTTGTATGAGCACGCACTGCTTCGTGGTGAAATAAAGAGATTTCAAACATGTCTATGTTTGATATTGCAGGGTCATTTGCATTGTTGTCTCGAAGAAATCGAAATTCCTCTCACTCGACTAGTGTTTCCTGAAAGGTAGTGCATTTCATTTTCGTCGTAGCCGAATTATAGTCTCGATAATAAAGTGATCTCTGGCGAGGGTTGATCAGTAACGTTCCAATCTTCGCATCTCGTATGTAATGCGATGATAAGATCTCGGGCAGTGTCAACTTCGACACTGTTACCAACCCTGGTGGCTATTCCTGAGTCAATAAAAAGTCTAAAGGGGGGGAGCGGTATTTTCTTCCACAGCTCAGTTCCTTTTTTACTACATCTGTAGCCCCAAGCGGCCTGTGGGGCATTAAAATTTCCTACCATCACTAGCGCATGTGATCCTACTTCCCTGCTTTTGAGTGCGAAGAGAAGGTTACATCTGTGATCACAGTTCAGCGGTGGTCTATATAGATTAGGAATGTAAATATTAGTGTGTTCGCGATTCTATGAAGAGATTGTTATTAGATCAGGATGAATGTCTATGTTGTCAAATTGATGCCTGGCCGCCTGTAGGCAGCAGTTGACCACGAAGGATATGCGCCAATTTTAGGCGTTATGATAAGGTTTATAGCCAGGCAGTTTACTATTATTTCCGCTTTCTTGCAGTGCAAATAAATGGGGAGAAAATTGCAGTGAATAAACAAGTAGCTGTAGTTCGGGCCACTTCCGTTTAAATACGCGGATATTCTACAGCCGCATTTTACTCGTACGGTTTGCCTCTGTTCGTCTCGACATTAGGAGTGGAGCATTGCAGTGATGGTGCTGTCAACTGTTGGCTATGTGGTGGCATTACCATACACTTCTGGAAAGAATTTTGCACTTCTAGAATGTCTTTAAGGGTGCGCGCGATGTCGCCATCTTTATGCTCGACTTCTTGAAGAGAGAGATTTCGACAGCGCGTTTTTTGGCCGTGTGATAACATCTGTACCAGGGGGACCTGTTGGGGTGCCCAGTTGTTCATGGAGGGCTTTATTGTCGTCCCACAAGGCTCGATTATCTTTTAACAGCTTCGCCATGCTCTGTGTAAAAGATTTAACTTCTGCTTTAAAAGTAGCTCTTTCCAGCCGAAACCCTACACAGATTTGGGCAGCCTGAGCAGGAGAGGTGTTGTTCGAGGAACTGTGGGACGCCCCGCTGCCTTAGCCAACCTGTTCGTCAGAGGTGGCTATTGAATCTAGTGGCAGCGTCTTGTCCCTCCCCTCGCAGGTTAGTCGCCAGAGCTTGTTGATTCACGGCGGCCTCGATTGGCACGGCAGTGGAAACTCGAATGTGGCCCTGTTCTTGGATGGAGATCGAGATTTTCAGCGACCTCTCCTTCGCTCCGTCACGCTGGGTCCTCCTTGTGGGTTTGTCAGGATAAAGTTGAACGTCTGCGTTGACCTCGATTGGTGTTCTTGTCGCTGATGCTGTGTTCCGTCTAGCAACGATGGTGGTATTCTTCGTCGGTTCGTGAATCTACGCGGGCAGTTGCCCTGGTCAGGTGCTGGACATTACAGATTACACACAGCGGAATGCGCTTTTGGCTGCCGGTAGGGTGGACTGTACCGCAAATGTGTCAGCGAGTATCGCCGGCTGGACACACGTCTAGTCGGTGGCCTATTTTCTAGCAGTGTGGGAAGCCTCCGTTTTCCTGCCCCAGAAATAACAGGGTTTGGTCGTTGGTCGGTGTCGGACCCAGTATGGTAATTGGGTGGGTTAAAAAGAATTTGGGTGGATAAGGAGGATCCCATCCTCCTGGCACTGAAAATGTAAACGTCCGGCTTGTGATCTTTGAACCCTGTCGTGATGTGCGGAGATTCGTCCTCAGTAATGTTGAACTGGATGACGGTCACTGTGCGCGATGGAGCGGCGAAGTGACTCGACAGTTCGAAAATTTGGTCCTTAATGCGGATACACTCTTGACGGACAAAACAACCACTCGATCCATAGAGGGGCACTAACGACGAAGTAGTTAGCAATGGATTGTGTGCGTAGTTGCTCACTGCTTATCCAAGGAATGCCTTCGGCTACGTAGATCACATTTTTGATGGGAGCAATGCTGGTGAGTTTCAGATGTAATCCGCCGGGTGCTGCTTGCTGGGGGCTTCAATAGTTTCCTTTTTTCGGTGTTTTCCTGGTAGGCGCGTGCATATGCTGCTAGTCGTCCTCGCGGAAGTCCTCAGGAGCAAGTTCCTACCCTTCGACCACAACATCTATGACTTGGCCAAGGCGGGCGATCGTCAAAGGGGCGTGCTACCGTTATCACGGGAAGGCGGGTTTGCCAAAGCGCCGGTTAGTCCTAACAGTCTGTGCCGGCGTGGTCGATGATTGGCCCCTCACTCACGAAGAAACGAGGGCTTACAGGTGAATGAAACTTTGTCAGGAGGTACGCTGCAGATTTCGGAGTCAGTGGCCGTTGCTGTATTGCTGCGGCTGGAAGCATTGTGTTGTAGGGACAAAACGCCGGAGCGTAGCTGAGCGGCGACGGCCTGCGTTCGGACCACCACATGATCTCCTTTGATGGTTAGCAGCTGGATTAGACCTTGTGACTCCACTTCAATAAGCCCTCGCTGACAACGCTTTCATTCTATTGCCAACCCACTGCTGTCATCTTCTAGGTAGTGTCTGGTAGTGCCCGGTAGTGTCTGGGACAGTCCTACAACCTACTGCTCTTACAGTATTTTTCGTCATCCGAAGGGACACTGGGGTGGAGGTACAGATCGGAACAAAGAAAACCGTCCTTAAGACTCTACCTCTAGTGGGAGCCGTCATTGAGCCTTCACGATACGAACCGCACCACCACTTCCTCTTCTTTGGCAGACCGCCTCTTGTGCAGGCTCTGTGCCGTTCTTCAATTAGTTTGACGGCCCCACTCACGGTTTCATCAAACTAAGAATACAAAGCCGCCTGTTTCCGCAATACACCTTATACATTAAAAGAAGCTCTTTCATGCGGACAGGGCTCACGTGCCTGAACGCTTCCCCCCTCCAAAGAAGCGACGCCGACCGGCAAGAGAAATTCCCTGCTTATTCCAGGACAGCCCCACAAAGGACAAGCGCTGACACAGAAGCCTGAAACACATAACGTGTATGGGAGTAACGCGACACTGAATGGAGCGCTTCACCCATTGTGCAGAAAAACATTTATCATCATCATCATCACCAGCCTATCTACGCCCACTGCAGGGCAAAGGCATTTCCCATTATTCTCCAATTACCTCGGTCCTGCGCCAACTGTGACCAATTTATCACCACAAACTTCTTGATCTCATCTGCCCATCTAACTTTCTACCATCCCCTGCAGCGCTTGCCTTCTCTAGGGATCTACTCTGTTGCCCTTAATGACCAGCGGTTATCTTGCCTTCGCATTACATGCCCTGCCCACTTCCATTTCTTCTTCTTAATCTCTACCAATATATTTTTAACAGCAGTTTGCTCCCTGACCCACTTCGCTCTCTTCTTGTCCCTTAATGTTACACCTATCATTTTCCGCTCATTTTCCCTCTGAGTCGTTCTCAAATTAAGTTGAACCCTCTTAGTGAGCCTCCAAGTTTTTGCCCCGTAGGTGAGTACCGGTAAGATGCAGCTGTCATACACTTTCTTTTTCAGCGACAATGGTAGGCTGCTATTCATTGTCTGAGAATGTCTGCCATATGCACACCACCCCATTCTGATCCTTCTAATTATCTCTCCATCATGGTTGGGATCTGGGGTCACAACTTGGCCTAAGTAGATATATTCGCTTACCACTTCCCCTCCCTCGCCACCTATCTCAAACTGCTGTGCTGTCCCGAGGATATTGATCATTACTTTAGTTTTCTGCATATTATTTTCAGGCCCACGGTACTACTATGTTCGCCCAGTGCGGAAAGCATGCTTTGCAATTCGTCGCCCGAGTTACTTAGCAAGGCAACGTTATCAGCAAATCTGAGGTTACTGAGGTATTCTCTATTAACTCTTACTCCCACCTGTTCCCAATCCAACGTTCTGAATACTTCTTTTAAGCATGCTGTGAATAACATTGGAGAGATTGTGTCTCCTTGTCTGACACCCTTACTTATAGGTATTTTACTGCTCTCCCTATGGAGGATGATGGTAGCTGCAGACCCATTGTAGATATCCTCTAGTATTCTTAAATAATGCTCATCTACACCCTGGTTTTGTAATGCCTGAATGACTGCTAGGGTTTCGACCGAGTCAAATGCTTTCTCATAATCTATGAAGGCTAAATATAGTGGGTCAGTATACTCAGCGCACTTCTCTATCACCTGATTGATCGTGTGAATATGGTCCATTGTGGAATAACCTTTACGGAACCCTGCTTCTTCTTAGGTTGACTGCAATCTAAGGTTGCAGAGATTCGGTTAGCGATTACCTTGGTAATACCTTGTAGACGACTGACAGTAAGCTGATCGGCCTGTAATTTTTCAATTCCTTCATGTCTCCTTTCTTATGGATTAGGATGACGTTCGCGTTCTTCCAAGATTCCGGTACCATTGCGGTCATTAGGCATTGCGTATACAGGTTTGCCAGTTTTTCAAGTACAATTTCTCCGCCATCCTTCAAAAGGTCTGCAGTTATCTGATACTCACCAGGTGCTTTGCCCCTTTTTCATTTATTTCAATGCCTTCCTTACTTCTTCGGTCGTTACTGGTGGGATGTCTATCTCCTCTAACCTGCTGTCTCGTTCGGCATTATCCTGTATGTTCCGGCTACTGTGCAGATCCCGATAGAACTCCTCGGCCACTGTGACTATTTTATCCCTATTTGTGATGACATTGCCTTGCTTATCCTTAAGGGCATACATCTGATTTTTCCCCACGCCAAGACGTCTCTTCACTGCTTTCAGGCTACCTCCGTTCTCTACAGCGTATTCGATACTCTCCGTAATATACTTCCGGATGTCAGCTGTCTTACGCTTATTGCTTAACTTCTAGAGCTCGGCTAGTTCTATTCTTCCAGCTGCGGTAGAGATTCTCATGGTTTGCCGTTTTCTGATTAGATCTTTCGTCTCCTGAGAAAGTTTACCAGTGTCCTGTCTAGCCATAGTGCCCGCGACATGTACTGCACACTCCGTGATAATGCGTGTAAGGTAGTCGCTGGCTTCCTGCGTCGTAAGCTGGGCTTCCTCGTTAAGGGCGGAATGTCGGTTCTGCAGCGCAATCCTGAATTCTTCTACTTTACGTCTTACTGTTAGCTCATTTATTGGCGTCTTTCGTACTAGCTTGTTGCGGTCCCTCCTCAAATCTAGCCTAATTCGAGATCTTACCATACGGTGGTCACTACACCTTACCCTTCCGAGCACTTCCACATCCTGTACGGCGCCAGGGTTATCGCATAATATGAAGTCAGTTTCATTTTTGTGCTCCCTATTCGGGCTCCTCCAGGTCCACTTCCTACTCTCCCGTTTACAGAACAAAGTATTCATTATGCGTAGGTTATTCCGTTCTGCAAACTCAACTAGTAGGTCCCCACTGTTATTTCTACAGCCAAGACCATAGTTCCCAACTGCCTTGCCTCCAGCCTGATCTTGCGTACTTTAGCATTGAAGTCCCCCATAACTACGATATACTGTGTTTTTACTTGAGCCATTGCCGATTCCACATCTTCAGAGAAGCGTTCCACTGCTTGGTCGTCGTGGCTGGATGTGGGCGCGTAGCCCTGCACCACCTTGAGCTTGTACCTCTTATTGAACCTAATTACAAGACCTGTTGCCCTTTCGTTAATGGTATAGTATTCGTCTATGTTGTTGCCAGCTATGCTTTTATTGACTAGAAATCCCACTTCCAGTTGTCTTCTGCCCCTAGACCACGGTAACATAGGACGTGTCCATTTTTCAGCACCGTAAGGGCTTCGCCTGCCCTCCTAACCTTGCTAAGCCCTATTACATCCCATTTAATGCCCTCTAATTCTTTGAACAATACCTCGAGACTTGCTTCGCTAGATAAGGTTCGCGCGTTAAACGTTGCCAGGTTCAGATTTCATTGGCGGCCTGTCCGGATCCAGGTATTCTTAGCACCCTCTGGTGCGTCACAGGTCTGACCGCCGAAGCGGGCAGTTACTTCGCAATCGCTGGGGACTGAGGGCCGGGGGTTAATTGGCGTATTCATGGAAGGTTGTGGCCGTTACTACACCAGGGTGGCCAATCCTGCTCTGGTGAGGGAGTGGATTACCGGCAATGGTCGCCGGGGTCAGGCCGCACCCCAAGCCTCTTTGTGCACTTTCAATACGCGGATTTTTTTTTAATCCGGTGGGAATTGTCCGGCTCCGGGATTCGAACCACGGTCATTCTGCACGCGAGGCGGGTGTTCTACCTCTACGCCATCGCTGCAATCTACAGAAAAACATTAGGCCACTTTATTGGCAGAGCACAATGTCCGAGCACTTGTACCAAGCCACTGCCTGCTGGCCCCCAACTTGTGCTGGTTAGGCCGAGCTGGCTGAGGGTGGTGGTTCCAGTTGTCATCCCCTTGTTGTTCCTATCCTCGCCAGCCCCTTGTTGTTCCTATCCACAGCTCGTCAGCCGTGCCATGGCTCAGCGTCTAACTTCGCCGTTCGTGTTTATCACGCAGGTGCTTGCTACAATCAGCCTCTCCGATGCCTGCGGCAGTGCTACAAGCGTGCTGCGCACTGGATGCTTCGCAAATCCAGGAGTTACCGCGCGTGTGTCGCTTGCTGGTTTCCCTCTCCACCTGGAAACATCAGCCCCGGCCGCAGGACCAAGAGATGGCGTCGTCGTCGATGCTCCAAGGATTTTGCTTCAACTCGCATCACCAAGATCATCGACGTCAGGATTTCCATCACCTATAAAGGGCCGCTCCCGAAAGCCAACGCTTTGTGGGCTCGTCAGCTGTGCCATGGCTCAGCGTCTAACTTCGCCGTTCGTGTTTATCACGCAGGTCCGCACTTACGATTGTCTTTATGCTAAGAAGACTAGTAATCGTTGTCTGGTGCAGCTGCCGAGCCCGCGCTGCGTTTTGTCGTTGCTTTTTAGTGTTGTGAACATTGCTCATGAACTATTGTTACTGTCGGGAGACGTGGAGGAAAATCCAGGCCCTAACACACGCCACCAAAACAAACAAACTGACCTAACGGTCCACGCCATGTTATCAAAATTAGAAGCCGGACAGGGAGAAATTTTGCAGAACTTAAGTCCATTAATTCGCGACTCACTAACGCTGAACAGACCCTTGCTGACATTGTTGCACGCCTAGTGAAAACCGAGGACCAATGTAAACTTTTACCGGACTTGAGGTCGGATGTTGACAATTTGTTGACAACGTCCGTGCAGACGTCGGACAGACTTGTTGGCATTGAGAACAGACTGAATGACGCCGAGGACAGGTCGTGTCGCTGCAATCTTGTCTTCTAGGGCGTCGAAGAAGGCTAGTCGGAATCTTGGGCAGACAGCGAAAAACTTGTAAGCGATATTTGCAGAGACACTTTGAAAATAACAGTGGAACCGAAGGACATTCAAAGAGCGCATCGTATCGGCAGAACCGCCGCTGGCAAAATTCGTCCGATAATTGTAAATTTCGCTTCTTATAAAACTAAGGATGATGTGCTATCTAAAGCCTTCACGCTCAAAGGCACAAGCATAAGCATATCTGAGGATTTCTGTTTCGCAACGCGTTCCGTTCGTCGTGAGCTAATTCGCTTCGCTCGTGAACGGAATGCGCCCAATTATTTACGCTACAAAAAACTGATCATTGGAAAGAAGACATACTACTATGACACTGTGCATAAAATGGTGAAAGAAACGACAGAACGAGGTAGCTAGCAAAAGGAAAATATCTCAAAACCTTATCTGCCACATTCACCCCTCCGTAACCCGCCGCAGAATGCCTCTATATCTACTACTGACGTCACATACTCGATTCTTTATACCAACATTCGTAGCGTTCTTCCCAAGCGCGAAGAACTATCCGCCGTAATCCTATCAGCTGATTGCGATTTCGTCATTCTTACAGAAACATGGCTTTCATCACATATTGCCGACTCAGAAGTTACTCCGTACTTGCCCGGTTTTGCTCTTTACCGTAGAGACCGCTTACTAAACCGAGGGGGGGGTGTTCTAATTGGAATAAAAAATTCAATTAGTCACTTCAAAATAGAATTACAGAGCCCCCTAGAGATAATCTACATAGCTTGCCGAACCCGGTCAAACCTCACTATTATCGGAGCGTGCTATCGCCCCCCAAAACCAGATGCCGATTTTTGCACGCACTTTAATGATTCCCTTGACCTTATTCGAAAGAATTATCCCGCAGCCAATTTAATAATATGCGGCGACTTTAACTACTTTACTATTGACTGGTCTAATCAATTCAATGGAACCACTGGGGAGTCCAGCCAATTCCTAGCTACACTTCAAAATTTTCAAGTACCTTGAGTATTCATGGTGACGGTGTTGGCGACACCGCGGACCCCGAGCCCCCAACATAAACTGTAACCTACCGTGGTGATGTGTTTAAAGGTGAAGGGTAGAAGCCTCAAACGGTGGCCGTCGGAGCCCAGGTCAAGCTCCGGCGGATGGGCTCCCTGTCTGTTTACCAGGCAGGGAGCTCCGGGACCTCTCAGGCTATCAGGGTAAGGTTTGAGAAGAAAGTACCCCCGTCCCCTGCTTTTTTCTATGCTGTATGGAAAATTCAAAACCCCCCTCCAAACGTGATCGGTCCCTGAAAAGGGGCCGCACCGAAGTATTTTTCCCTCCACTTTCAAGTATGAGCTTCCCAAAGCCAGACAAATACTCTCGTTTCCTTGTTGTCGAATCTCTTGATTCAGCTCGCCCTCTTGCTTCACAATCAGTATTTTTAATTACAAAATACCTTGATGGAATATTTGGGAAAACCTACAATGCCAAAAAACAACGCACAGGTGAAGTCCTTGTTGAAGTAAAAAACCAACAGCAGGCAACCACACTTCTTGGTCAGAAGAAAATGGTCGATCTGGACATCAGGGTCACACCCCACCGCAGCCTGAATAGCTCGCAGGGTGTGATCTCTGATGCAGATCTTCTTAATGAGACAGATGCCGACATTCTTGAAGGTCTAAAGGATCAGGGTGTCACAGCCGTGCGCCGCATCACGATGCGTAGAGATGATAAGGTAATCCCCACGAAACACATTATCCTGACCTTCAACTGCTCCTCACTTCCTGACCATATCAACGCAGGGTTCATCCGATGCTCCATTCGTCCTTACATTCCAAACCCGCGCCGCTGCTTTAAGTGCCAGCGGTTCGGGCACGGAACCAACTCCTGCCGTGGTCGTCTGACCTGCGCAAAGTGCGCTCAGCATGATCATCCTTCCGATAATTGTCCATCGTCAACCCTCACCTGCGCCAACTGCCACGGACCCCATGCCGCCTACTCTCGAACGTGCGAGAAGTTTAAGCAGGAGAAGGCGATCATTAATGTGAAGGTAACTGAGAACATCACCTTCCCAGAGGCGCGAAAGAGGTTCGCCTCTTTCCCCCTGGGGAGGTACGCCGACGCGGCTCGCCGGGGGGCGGAGCGGCGTCTGGTGTCCACAGGGACCCAGTTCAGCGAGTCTGACCTGGTCCCTCCTCCGCCCCCCCCTGGGGTGCATCAGGCAGCCCAATCCGTTGCCACGCCGCTTGCTGAGGCAGCAGCGGTTGTGGTGACAACCTCTTCTGTGGGAACCGGTGCGGCTCCCGCCTCTGCTTCCCCGTCCTCCAGTGCGTTGGAGGTTGCCGACCGGATGGACACCGGGGGCCCCGCATCGGCTCCCGCCGCCACCGCCCCTCCCGTGCCACCTCTGGTGCCCCGGACGCCCTCGGCGGTGGCAGCTCAAACAAAGGGCTCCCGAAAGGGGGCCAAGTCCGGGGGGCCTGGTCCGCCGGGCACCCTTCTGGCATCCGACGAGGAGATGGATGTCACGCCGTTCCTGCCTGCTACGCAGCGCAAGGAGCGGCCTCCGATGTCCAAGCAGACAGAAAAGCCTAAAAATCCTAGAATAACAGCCCCGAAAGACGACACATGAACAAACACACACACACACTCCAGTTATTCTTAAACTTAAATAATGGGAACAGAAAACATCATCCAATGGAACTGCAGAGGCCTCCTTAAAAATCTTGACGATGTGTATGAAATTCTGCATGCCAGTCAGCCAAGTGTCATGTGTCTCCAGGAAACCCACCTCAATTCTAAACAAACAAATTTCTTAAATAGGTACATGGTTTTCAGAAAGGACAGGGTTGGCTGCACACACTCTTCAGGAGGTGTGGCAATTGTCGCCCGGAAATCCTTAGCCTGCCACCCTGTCACTCTGAACACTGTCCTTGAGGCTGTAGCAATCCGTACGATAATATTTAATAGGTTAATAACGGTATGCTCCATTTACATTCGTCCTGATTTTGCACTTCTGAGCTCTGATTTCGAGGGGCTGGTTGACCAGCTGCCCGAACCATACATACTAACAGGCGACCTTAATGCGCACAACTCTCTTTGGGGCTCCTCCAGAACGGATGCCCGAGGTCGCCTGATAGAGAAGTTTCTTACATCCTCCGGAGCATGCCTTTTCAACAAAAAACAGCCCACATACCATAACTTAGGACACAATACATACTCTCATCTTGACTTGGCTATTGGTTCCGCAGTTCTCTTTCCATGTCTTGAGTGGGGTGTGGGCACGGACCCATATGGTAGTGACCATTTCCCCACTTCATTAACGTATATAGGTATAGGCCCGAGCAGTCCATCTTCCCATAACAGGTTTAATGAATCCAAAGCAAACTGGAGTACATTCACAGAAACATCTAAACTACACCACACAACCGTAAAACACCTACACGTGGAGGAAGCCGCCCAACTCGTCACGGCACACATCCTCGACGCCGCCGAAAAGTCCATTCCCCAGGCCTCCAGTGGGTCCCGCAGCCCAAGGAGGCCCTGGTGGAACGAGGACTGCAGGCGGGCGCGAGAGGCCCAGAACAAGGCGTGGGGTGTCCTTCGCCGGTACCCCACGTCAGATAACCTCATTTCTTTTAAACGGGCAAAGGCTTTAGGGAAGCGAGTGCGTCGTGAGGCGAAAAGGGAGAGTTGGCGCACCTTCCTCACCTCCATCAACTCATACACTAATACACACATAGTCTGGACACGAATACGCAAGCTGAAAGGACAACAAAAAAACAGCCTGCCCCTGGTTAGCACAACAGGGGACACACTCGAAGACCAGGCCAACACACTTGCACAACACTTCGAACACGTGTCCAGCTCATCACACTACACAAACACTTTCATGAAGCACAAAACGTCTGCGGAAAAGAAGTCCCTGCGTGAAAGCAAGAAGTCGCACACTTCTTACAATTCTCCTTTTTCAATTCATGAGCTGAAGGTTGCTCTGAGCACATGTAAGCCTTCAGCTCCAGGTGCAGACAAAATCACATACACCATGATACAACACCTACACCCAAACACTCTTGAAACACTCCTACATCTATACAACAACATATGGCTTTCGGGGCACATTCCTCGCTCTTGGAGGGAGGCCATAGTAGTGGCTTTCCTGAAGGAAGGAAAGGACCCTTTCTCTCCTGCTAGCTATCGGCCCATCGCCCATACAAGCTGCCTTTGCAAGCTCTTCGAGAAGATGATAAACAGGAGACTTGTGTACTTCTTTGAGTACAACGGTATTCTCGAGGGCTGCCAGGCAGGCTTCAGGGCGGGGCGATCTACAAATGACCAACTTGTTGCCCTTGAATCATACATAAAGGACGCTTTCACCCACAAACAGTTTTGCACAACGGTATTTTTTGACCTTGAGAAGGCCTATGACACCGCTTGGCGTTACGTGATCCTAAGTGACCTAAAGTCTTTCGGTGTTTCGGGCCATATGCTCAACACCCTTGCTAGTTATTTGTCCGAAAGAACGTTTCGCGTGAGAGTAGGTAGCGCACTCTCAAGAGTTCATGGGCAAGAAAACGGCGTTCCGCAAGGTGGAGTGCTAAGCTGCACTCTGTTCATAGTTAAAATGAACTCCCTTGGGAAGGCATTGCCACCTACAATTTCTTATTCAATGTATGTAGACGACATCCAGCTATCTTTTAAATCATGTAATATGTCCATCTGTGAGCGTCAAGTCCAGCTCGGTGTCAAAAAACTTGCCAGCTGGGCAGACAAGAACGGTTTTAAAGTTAACCCAGAAAAAAGCACCTGTGTTGTCTTTTCCAGGAGGCGTGGGATCCATCTGCACCCAGACATTATCCTTAATGGCGTATCGATTCCTGTGAGGAAGGAACACAAGTTTTTAGGTGTGGTGCTGGATGAAAGGCTTACGTTCATCCCTCACATTAAACAATTGAAACATAAATGTCTAAAGGCTCTCAACATTCTTAAAATCTTGTCCCACCAGTCGTATGGAACGGATAAGCAACTCCTGTTACGTATTTTCACAAGTCTAGTGGGGTCTAGATTGGACTATGGGAGTGTTGTGTATGGGTCAGCCACTAAAACAGCACTTAAAATGCTCGACCCAGTGCTTCACTTGGGGCTTCGCCTATCTTGTGGCGCATTCCGTACGAGCCCTGTACAGAGTCTTTACGCAGAGTGTGACAAATGGTGCTTATCACACCAGCGAACCTATGTTGACTTGTTATATGCCTCTAAAATTTCATCAATGGACAACCATCCTTTTAAACCGGTTTTTAATGATACATCCACATCAAAACTCTTTTTAAATCGCCCGTCCATTCCTGTTCCCTTCTCGCTCAGAGTAAGGGACGAGGTCACTATTCATGAGGTCTCCTTTGTAGACACATTCAAGTCATCTATCACTGATCTTGTAGCACCATGGCATCTTCGTCCTGTTGCATGTGACTTGTCTTTCTTAAAATACAATAAGAACAGGACACCGAAAAGTGGGATTCTGCAGCATTTCATGTATGTGCAGGATAAATACAAGGCTGCAGAGTTTTTCAGCGATGCATCGAAAACGTTCACTGCAGTGTCTTGTGCGGCGCATGGGCCGAATTTTGAAGCATATTGAACCATGAATGTAAAGACAAGTATTTTTACGGCAGAAGCATATGGCATTTTTCTTGCTGTAAGTCACATAGTTGAACATCATATTCCTAAATCCATCATCTATACAGATTCACTAAGTGTCGTCCGTACATTGTCATCCGGAGAGTCCTCGAAAAACCATGTAGTTAACCTTGTCTTGAAATCAATTGTGCTGGCATATTCTTCAAACCTTGAGGTGACTGTGTGTTGGGTGCCAAGCCACTCTGGCATCGGCGGAAATGAACTGGCGGATGAAATGGCCGCCAATGCTGCACTCCGAAACACAGTAGACATAATAACACTACCTTACACAGACCTCAAGCCACACATAAGACAACACTTGCGCAGAACATGGCAAACACACTGGAATGAACAGACAGACAACAAACTACATGTAATAAAGCCACACTTGGGACGGTACACATCTGACTCGCACAACAGACACACGGAAGTCGCCTTGGGTAGGCTGCGGATAGGGCACACCCATGCAACCCACTCGTATCTGCTGACGGGATCTCCTAGACCCCAGTGCGGCAGGTGCGGAGAGGCCCTATCCGTAGTGCACATACTAATCACATGCAAGGCACTTCACACAAAACGACACAAACACTTCAGAGAACTCTACAGACAACATATTCCCCTACATCCATCTTTTTTCCTAGGTGACGATGCCATTGTTTCCGTCAAACGTGTGTTTGAGTATTTGTCAGAAGTCAAGTTTTTAAACCTCATTTCCTATCACGCATCATGAAATCTGGCCCTTTACACCAGCCATCCTCACTGTCTTTTATTGATTTTACTTTTGTTCTTGCTTATTGATTTCAGTGTCTAAGTTCTCACCTCTCATATTTAACCACTGTTTTGGCGCTCTTTGCCCTAGTTGGCCTTGCGCCATTAACATCCAACCATCATCATCAAAATTTTCAAGTAACGCAAATATTAGCCCAAGCTACGAGAAATACCGCGCACACTGCCAACATTCTTGACTTGATCCTCATGTCCGACCCAAGTTGTATCCAGGCAGTACATTACCTAAAGGAAATTAGCGATCATAAAGTTATCTTGGCATTTTTTCAATCATCATTTCAGACAGAAAAACCGACGAGGAAGCATATTAAACTTTATGAAAAAGGCAACTATGAAAGATTTACCGCTGAACTCGAAGAATTATATTCTTTTTCGAGCAAGGTTATTGCGACCGCTCAGTAGAACAAAACTGGAAGCTGTTTTCTGATAAAATGCAAGAATTAATTGACAATTGTGTTCCAACGGTAACTATTCAAAGCAAACAGTCAGCGCCTTGGTTCTCCAACTCCATTAAAAAGGAAATAAGTAGAAAGAAAAGATTGTTTAGGAAAGCAAAGGCAAGAAATGATCGCCCCACGTGGCAAGCATACCAAAGTGCGGTAAAAAAGCTTTCAAAAACCATTCGCGCTGCCAAGCAAAACGTCTTCGAGATAACACTAACAAATATGTTAAAAAATAACCCGAAGCAATTTTGTAAGGCCGTCAACCCATCTCCTCCAACCGCGATAAGGCTCTATGACGACAAGAATGATGAACTAACCGATAGAGACACTGCTATCACATTGAACAGGGCGTTTTCTTCAGCATTCATGACAGAAACAGATATGAACCCCTCCCGCTCCTCACAACCAGTAATTTCAGAACCGATGCCCCCGATTTCAATCACGCCCAGCGGAATTCTTAGCATAATTAAAAATATGAAACTGTCGTCCGCCACCGGACTAGACGAAATAAACTCAAAAATTCTGAAAAATGTTAAGGTTCCTGTCAGTGCCATTTTTGCTTTGCTCTTCGCTCAATCCTTGTCATCTAGCTGTGTTCCCATTAAATGGAAACTAGGGAAGATTGTTCCTACCTTTAAGAGTGGCAACAGATCATCACCTCTGAACTATCGACCCATCTCAGTAACATCCGTTCCATCAAAAATTATGGAACATATAATTTTCACGCATATCATAAATCACCTTCAGCGCAATAACTTCCTTTCTATCTCACAGCATGGGTTTCGTAAGGGACTATCCTGCGAAACACAACTTGCCGCCTTCACCCATGATTTACATGTTAATCTCGACAGCAATATCCAAACAGATGTAATTTTCCTTGATTTTGAAAAAGCATTCGACAAGGTACCTCATCGCCGTCTAATGTACAAACTATCGCTGCTAAATGTAGATTCATTTGTATTCAACTAGATAGAAAACTTCCTCAGAACAAGAAAGCAATTCGTAGTAGTAAATGCCGCGCAATCTAACACAACCCCTGTTCTTTCCGGCGTGCCACAAGGTACGGTACTTGGCCCGCTGCTGTTTCTTATTTATATTAATGATCTGCCTTCCGACATTACTAACAACATTCGTCTCTTTGCAGATGATTGTGTGCTATATGCCAAAATTACTTGTAACCAAGACCAACTTACCTTACAATCTGACCTAATTACTATTGCAAACTGGTGTAAAAGTTGGCAAATGTCACTAAACGTTTCCAAGTGCAAATTAATGTCTTTTTCACGACGCGCGAGTCCGTTAACTTTTAATTACACACTGTCAGGCTCCTCCTTACAATCCACAAAGTCTTATAAGTACTTAGGTGTTCACATCAAGAATGATCTCTCCTGGACCGTCCACATAAACAAGTTAATCGCCAGCGCTAGTAAATCTCTTGGGTATCTGCAGCGTACAATGAAACTTGCTCCTTTTCACTTAAAACTGCTAGCCTATAAAACCCTAATCCGCCCTAAATTAGAGTATGCAGCCGCCATATGGGATCCGCATCAGAAGTACCTAACCGATAACATAGAAGCAATTCAAAACCGCGCTGTTAGATTCACTTTCTCGGACTACTCATCATTTACTAGTGTCACAGACCTGAAATCACGCGTAGCTCTTCCTCCCCTCAGCCACCGCCGGAAGCTTGCGAGGCTGGCATTATTTCACTGGTTTTATCATTCTTTATCACCCAACAATTACATCGTGCCGAAACCCCATGCATCTAGCCGAAGCAATAATGAACTACAAGTAACATACCCTCGCCCCCGTACTAACACGTTTGCGCAGTCATTTTTTATTCACACTACAAAGGAATGGAACCATCTTCCAGATCACGTGGTTCAATTAAGAAACCTTGACCAGTTCAAGTCGTCGCTTACAGCGCCCGGGATTGTGTGATATATTGGTGCCGTTTCTTTGTTTGATGCCCTTCGCTTTATGTCTGCTATTTCCAGCTTAGTCTTTTTATTCGTTGTTTTCATCATATTTGTGCTTCAGCCTTACCGCTAATGCATTGCGTATTGATACTATATCCGTGTCCACTGAAGTTTACATTTTTGTACATTTTTTGGATCCAACGTTGTGCATTTTATTTTTGTTATCATGGAGCTAATGTCACCCTTCTATGCTCGTACCAAGTGTATTTTTGTACCACCCCTCATGTAATGCCTCCACTGCGGAGGCCCTTGAGGTATTAAAATAAATAAATAAATTTATTTGTGACCGCCAGGTTGTCGTTGCCGGAAAGCACTCACGGCAATGTCTTGACCATGCAAATGAATGAATGAATTTATTGTCAAGAAAAAGGAAAGGAAAGACCACCAGCAGGCGTAAATTGTCACACCTAGGGGTGGACACCGGAACGCCTGCTGATGTGGCGGTTGGGGCAGAGGATGACATATTCGTAGAGAGGAGAGAAAGTTGATAGAGGTGACATATTTACAGAACACAAGGGAGAGAGGGGCATATTTAATAGGTAACACACACTCACACACCCACACAAAGTCTGGAGTAGGGACAAAAAAAAGGAACTTGTAAAAGTTCACACAGTCACTGTGCCAGAGAGTAAAGGGCCAGGCGGAGCCCTGAGGCATCCAGGTAGCCGCCTAGTGCCTCGTGGACGCTGTTCCTCTCCCTGGTGTTGTCCGCACGCCATAGTACCTCGTCTAGCGGCTAGCAGTTCTGGCCTCCCTGCCGCATACTCGGGGCACTCGAAGAGCAGGTGCGGCAGGGACTGGACAGGTGCGCGGCAGTGCCGGCAGGCAGGGCTGTCGGCCAGCCACAGGCGGTGCTTTCGTTCCGCCGTCCACACCGCCCCCCCCGCGGAGGCGCAGGATTGCGGAACGCTGCTGTCGGGGCAGCCGTGCAGCCCGCACAGGTGGTGGGGCCTCTCCAGAAGCCAGCCGTGGGTCCGGGTGCTGTGCCCTCATGTGCCGCTGTATAAGCAGGCGGGAGTCGTCTGCCGCTGCCTGGGCATCCGTGGCCGCGGGCGTCAGCTCGTGGGCCTCGGCGGCAAGCTCGTCCGCCCGCTCGTTGCCCTCGAGCCCGATGTGGCCGGGAACCCACTGCAGCCGCAGCCGGGCACCCCTGCCTGCCAGCCGCTCCGCCTTCTCGCGCACTCCTCGAACCAGTGGGGAGAGTGGGTCGCCCTCCCGGATGCGCAGCAGAGCCAACCGGGAGTCGCACAGCAGGGCACAGCGCTCGGGTGCGGGCTCCAGCTCCAGCAGCAGGTCCAGGCCCAGCTGGACCCCCACAAGCTCTGCCGTGGCCGAGAATGCGGTGTAGTGCAGCCGGGCCTGCCGAGTGGCCTCCCCCAGCCCGGCGGCCGCTGTAGCGGAGCCCTGCCGCTGCCGCGAAGAGCCATCCGAGTACGCCAGGGTGTGGCCCTCCAGGTCTTTCCAGACGACGGCCCGGGCCAGCTGCAGCAGCCCGCAGTGGGGCGTTTGCCGCTTGCGGCGCAGGCCCGGAATCTCCAGGTGCAGCTCGGCCACCAGGTCCTGAGGGCGGCTGGAGGGCCCCAAGTCTGTCATGCCCACCACCTGCTCGTACCGGGCCAGCTTGCGCCCCATGCGCGAGTGCCGGTGGGCGCGCAGCCGCTGCAGCAGGGGGCCGCCCCCCTCGGCTCGGCGTAGCCGGTCAGTGTGGCCCAGTGCCCTCTGCTTGGCCGTCATCTCGAGCGTCCACACACCTGCCTCAGCCAGCGTCCTGTCACACTGCGAGTTTTGGGGCAGGCCCAGGCAGGCGCGGACGCCCTTTTGATGGTCGCCACCCAGCTGCCGCCAGTTGGGTCTCCGAAGCGTGACCAGCGGCAGCGCGTACATCAGTAGCCCAGCGGCCGAGGCGCTGTACAGCCGTAGGGCTGTCTGCTGGGAGCAGCCTTTGTCTCGGGCGACCATCTTCCGCACAGCCGAGGTAGCGAGCTGTGCCCTGGCACGTAGCTCCTTGGCGGCCTGACGGAAGTCCACCCTGTGGTCCAGGGTGAGGCCCAGGTAGCTCACCCTGGTCTTCCACTCGAGCTCCTCGCCGTCTATGTGGAGTTTCCTCGTCCGTCCGCCGGCGGATGCGCTCGGGTCCACAAGCATGGCCTCTGTCTTTGCAGCCGACAGCTGCAGGCCGACACTTTCAAGCTTGCACCGCACCGCATCCATAGCCGCCTGCAGCTGCTGCACGACCGCCCTGCCGTCTCCTTTCGGTCCAAGCACCCACAGGGCAATGTCGTCGGCATACATCGACATGTGTACCCTGTGTTTTAGCCCTCTGGGCAGGCAGCCTGGCAGGGCTGCCATCACCAGGTTGAAGAGGAAGGGGCTGATGACGGAGCCCTGTGGGGTGCCGATATCCACTGGCCCAAGTGCCGACAAGACGTTCCCCACCTGCACGTGCGCCGTTCGGCCCGTCAGGAACACCTCGACGAAGCCCCGCAGCTTCCCCACAATGCCGGCCTGCTCCATGGCAAAGGAGATGGCGGGGCGCTGCAGGTGTCGAAAGCGCCCTTCACATCGAGCAGTACCAGGGCAGCCACCTGCCTGGTGGCACGGGCGTGTTCCAGGGCCGACACCACGTCAGTGATGGAGTCGGTCGCCGCTCGGTGCTTCCGAAACTCCGTGAGCTGCTCTGGGATCGCATCTTCCTCCACCACGATGGCCTCCATCCTGCGCAGCGCCACCCGCTCCAGCAGCTTGTACCCGCAGGAGCTGAGGGCCACGGGACGATATGCCGTGACTGCACAAAGGCCCTTTCCCGGCTTGAGGATGGGCCTCAGGATGGCCAGCAGCCCCTCGGGCGGCAGCTGCCCCGTCTCCCAGATGCGGTTCTAGGCCACCAGGAGCTTGCCGAACCCCACCTCGTCCTGGTTGCGGATCATCTGGTAGGTGAGGCCGTCTGCCCCTGGCGCTGACTTGCGCTTGCAGCTTCGGAGGGCACTGAGGAGTTCGCCCTCCGTGATGGGGGCGTCGTTGAGCGGGTGACGTCCCTCGGGCTCCTCCAGTGCAGCCGCGGGCCTTGGTTCCGTCCGGTGCTGTGTCAGCAAGTGATCCGCAAAGAGTTCGGCCAGCTTCCCAAAGCTTGCCTGCTTATGGATGGCCAGGGTGGCCAGAGGGTTGCGGTTTATGCGGGGCTTCAAGATGGAGCGGAAGATGCCCCAGAGTCGACGGCAGCGCGGGTCTGCCTCCGAGCTGACACACAGCTCGGCCCACCGTTGCCGGTTGAGGCGGTGGGCATGTCGTCGGCAGGCAGCATCCACGCGACGGTACTCCGTCCAGTCTGCCCTGTCCCCCGAGCACTGCGCCCTCCGCTCCGCCCGGTTCCGTACTGCCCGCAGCTGCAGCAGCTTCAGGTCTGGCATGATGGTGGTCCCATCGGTGACGGTGCAGCTCCGCGTGGCTCGTCTGGCGCAGCGACCCAAGCCCCGGGACATCTCTGCTCCCACCCCTAGCTCCTCCTCAGCAAGGCAGCGCCGCAACTGGTCCCAGTGGGTGATGTGGTGCAGTGTGGGTCGTCTGGCCGGCATCACAGGTGGTGCAATGTGCAGCGGGTAATGGTCGGAGCCCCATGTGCTGGGCTCCCGCCTCCAGGTGGCCTCAACCCCGGCTGACACCAGGCTGAGGTCGATGGCAGTGGCAGTGCGACTGCCACGCCTAAAGGTACACTCACCGGTGTTCAGCGCAGTGAGGTTGAGGCGCAGCACGGTTTCCCACAGCTGCTCTCCCCGCGTGTCGATCCTGCCGTCTCCCCCAGGAGTATGGTGGGCGTTGAAATCACCACAGAGGAGATGGCGGTCTTCGCATAGAGACACCAGCTGATCCAGGAGGCCGGAGTCCCAGCTCTGGCATGGACGCACATAGACACTGCACACAGTCATGTCACCACCCGTGCCTAGCCGTAATGTCACTGCCACGCACTCTTGCACAGTTGTTATCACCCCTCTGGTGTCCAGCACCGCGTGCTGCACGCAGTCGCGCACGAACACGGACGCGCGCGAGGGTCCTGGGGGATGGGCTGGCTCGGTGCACGCCCCCAACGAGCACTGCGCGTTGTCGCAGGCCGTGGGACTGTGGTAGCCCGTATATCCAGGCAGCCTCAGCTTCGAGCCTTCTCCCGCACGCACATAGCGTCCTGCAGTGCTACCACATCGGGCCCGTGCTGCAGCAGATATGCGCTCAGTTCTGGGTGACGGGGGCGAAGCGCGTTCAAGTTCCACTGCAGCACAGTGGGCACTTGAGGCTGCGCGCGGCGGCTCCTAGCCATGGCGGTGCTCGGGGTGTTGATGTCCCTGCGCAGCCTGGGCGCACAGGGGACGCAAGTGAGAGTCCGCAGGCAGCAACCCCACCAGGGTGCGAAGCACGGGCGTCAGGCCCCCCTGCTGCGGCCGTCGACTCCATCGTCCTCGTTTCGGCCGCGCAGATGCTGCCTGCATGCCGCCGGGAGCTGCCTGGACTTTGTTCTGCTGCTGGGCCACTACTCCACGTTGGCTGTTGGCGTCGCTGCTGTCCGGGTGGTGCTGCGTCGTAACCGCCGTGGCAGGGGCCAGCCCGGGGTGTGCCACCGCTCGCAGTGCTTCGCGAACTGCGACGCGAGAGGCAGGCGCCTGCGCCCGCGCTGCACATACGCGGCGCTCTTCCTGCCAGAGTGGGCACGAATGGTCCAGCACCGCGTGAGGACCCCCGCAATTTGAAGAGGAGGGCTTCTCAGCCCTGCAGGCTGCCCTCATATGGGGGCCCCCACATCGCCAGCACCTCCTCTCGCGATTGCAGCTCGCGGTGGCGTGATCGAGCCGCCCACATTTGCCACACTGCAGTGGCATTGGTTCGCAAGGCCTCAGCGATCGTCGCCGCTTGTACAGCGCGACTTCCGCAGGGGGTATCGGCGCCGCGAAGCGCAGATACACCGCAGTCCCCCTGCGAACAGCCGACTGCACAGCGACAGGCGTCTCGAGGCAGGCGACGATGTCCTCGGTCGTGATCGTCTCGTCATCGACCACTATGACGCCCGTACTGCGCGACGCTGGCTCTCGGGGGCTGACCTCCATGCCGCCAGGAGAGCCTCCAGGAGAGCCTCCAGAGCGTGCGGTGTGGCCGCGTCTGCAGCTACGACGGTGCGGCGAGCGTTTACGCGAACGTCGATGACCTCAGGCCACTGCGTGAGCTGCCTGGCGATGGCGTCGCTCTTCTGCTCCCCGAACGCCGTAGAGGAGACCTTCGTGCGGAAGACGACCGTGCTGAGGGCTGTGGGACTGGCCGGAAGCATGGGCCCATCGTTCCTCATCTTGCGGGCGGCCTTCCTGAGCTGCGAGCGCGACAAATACAGCTGCCCGGACCCTTCGTCGGCTTGTTTGTTTTGGAGGCTTCCGCCACTGCCCGCCAGGGGTGGAGGCTGTGCTTGTGTTGCGTCCACGCCCGTGGAGCCGTTGTCACGCTCAGCACTGCCGGCCGCTGCGGGGGGGTCGAAGTGCGCCCCGGCCAGCCTGCCGCGTCTCCCCTCGGAGGCTGTACCACGCGGCCGACTGTGAGGCGTGGTTGGTGCGTCCCAAACCACCCGAACTGCGTCCCTGTAGCTGAGCCGGCTGAGCGCAGTGGTGGCAGTAGGCTGCCTCTCGTGCTCATCCCCACGTGGCGCAGCAGTCGTCTCGCCAGCGATAGGGGCAATATTAGGGTCCTCCCGCGGCGACGGCGAATTCTGGCCGTCGTCGGGCGTCGTCAGGTTCGGCAGCAGCTCCTCAGATGGCGCCTGCGTCGTCCCCTCTGCTGCCGCCGCCGCAAAGAGGGACCGAATGGCCATCGCTAGGGCGGAGTCCCTCCCCGACCCGTCAAACATGGCGTCGCCCGTCTCCCCGCCTGCGCGCCGACTGCAACGTTCTTGTTCGGAGTGAACGGCGTCCAGTTCGTCCATTACGAAAGCGGCAAGCGCCATGGCCAGCTGACCGCGCTCGCCCCGAGTCGTCCGACGCCCGTGCAGTCCTCGCAGGTGCTCTAGCTGCCGACTAAGCGACTCGAGTGTCGCCACCACTGCGGCGTTGGCCTGCTGCAGCTCGGCGACAACCACCGCCTCTTCGGCGATAGTTGGGGAGCACTCGATCGCGTCCCCGGCAGCTGAGGGGCTTGAACTAACCTCGCTGTCCGGAAAGCGGTCGATCGCGGTCAGTGTAGCTGGTGTTGCTGGACTGGCGTCTCTGCTGGCGCGTCGTGTCTCGTCGTGCCCCTCGTCAAGCTCTCCTCTCGGTGGTGAGCCCGAACCCACGTCGGCGCTCCCCGTGGCACTCGCGCGCTCGGGAGAGCTCGCGCGCGAGTTGTCCAAACTAATGACTCAACAAGCGTAAGCTCCGTGGGGTCAAAAAGCTCTATTTTTTCTTGGTAAAAGAAAAAGTTTGCGGGAGCACATGAACAACAAGACCACCCTAACCTTGAACAGCTCTAGCCTTGAGGTATGTTATGTATAAACTTCTGTATTCACGCCACCATGCCTTGGTGGCATAAACTCTAACATATCAGGGTTTACCGCGCAGTTTATATATTCGATATTGATCATGAGAGGATCTGTGTTCCCTGCTCATGTCTAATTTTCTTGGTCTGCGCAACAGAAGGTTTTGGTTCTGAAGGTTAAAGCTATCACGTTAATCTCGACACCCATCGTGGTCACTATCATCTAAGCTTGTGCTGTTGAAAGTGGGAGGATCGTGGCACTAGAAAGTCCCATAGAATGTTTTTCTGGGAGTTGTGCCTGTGATGTATTAGTGCAATTCTAATGGCCTTTATTCGATGCAATAGAGTTAGATCATTAGCTTCGTAATGAAAGAAACAGGTTATGAAGGAATGTCACCACGCACAAATTGAGGAACATCGAGATATGTTTTTCTTTATCATTTGCATTGTTCGTGTTGTTAAATAAGTGGGTGCAGCTACAGCTTGACTAGAGTGCTAGTCTTTATGGGTCGCCCACACCACTTTCGGCCATAAGCAGACAGGTCTTGCTGGCACCTGTCCATCTTTTTGAGCACACAGGATGGCACACCTTAGACTATAAACTGGCGTTGGTAAAGATGTAAATTTTTAAATTTTGTCCGGCCTGGATTCACTCTGATTAAAGAGAGCACGGGGCTTATACTTTTTATGGCTTTGACGTTTCTGCGCCTCACTACAGGATATGAATAAAAATTTTATATTTCTTTATATATTTACAAAACATCTTGATGCAGTATCCCCTCCTAGTGGGTAGAATATTTTTGCATTGGCGAGCAGTGAGAGCCGTTCCTGAGCTTGAAGTTCATTCGTCGGGGGTTTCGACCTGCATGCAATGGCGTCTTACCACGTATTGAATTCCTGGCCAATAAACGTGAACTTACGGTGTGCGGTAACCCACTGCTGGTGGTGACGTAACTTCATCGTCGTTTGGTGATCATTTTATTATAAGTGCGGACGCAAGTTGTGGGGACCAGGGTTCTGACGGCGGCCTAGCTCGATCCTCGAGATCCGGCCGCAAGGCTAGCTCCACTGAACACCGCCGCGGATCCCCAACTTGGCGTATCGGGCGCGAACAGCAAGGAACACAGGACACAGAATTCGCCCACTGCGACGTTTATTGCAATGCAATGAAGGAGGCGTCGGGCGCGTCGTTCTACACCGCCGACCACCTTAGCCAGGGCGGGAGAGAGAGGCGCGAAGGCGGACGAAGGCAGGCCAAAAAGGAGCGAGTCGTACTTACGGCCGCTCCCGACGATGGTTCGTGTCCAAGGAGGCCCTACCTCCGTCGCCCGCCTCGCACCAGGCCGCCGGAGCTTCCGGGCAAACCTGTCACGTGAGGGGGTCGGCCGCGCCCCCTCGCTCTCACGGGTATCCTCCCGGAGGGGGAAGCACGCGACCGCGAAAGGAGAGGTACCACCCCTCTCGCCTCCGCGGCGGGCCGAGAGGGATAGGCAAGATGGCGGAGCTCCGTAATTCCCACATCCCTCCCCCCCTTTGACCAAAGCCGCTCGACCTCGAGGGCTCCGGCGAACAATGACGTCACCGTTCGTTTCGCTGCCTGGCACACCTCCTTGAGCAAGTCAAAGAAAGTCCGATCCCGAACATGCGCAACTGCGCCAACGTCACAAGCTGGCCACAATCACCACACAGTTCGCCGCAGTCCGCCGGTTGACCTGATTTCGTTTGCCGACCCAAGGTCCGCAGGCCCCGCCGGAGAAGTAGGCTGGGCCGGTTGAGCACAGGGCCCGGGCAGCCGGCTGCTCCCAGGCGGTCACTTCCCGCAGTGGTTCGCCCCGCGCCGACGAGGCGCTTGCCTGCCGCACCGCCGGCGGCTTCCGCTGCGTGCGGGTTCAGCAGTGACCACCTCTGATGCCCGCACACGGGGTGGAGGCCGCGTTCGTAGTGCTGCGTCCCAGGTGGCCAGTTAGCCCAGCGCTCGGCGATGGCTTTCGCTCGGCGCACCTCGGGCGAGTGCCTCCGCCACCATGGAGGAGGGGGCGCGATCAGCTGACCGCGGGAGCCGGCCCACCGCGCAGCTCACTCGCTGTACGGGCTGCGGGGTCGTTTTGGCATACAGCTGGGCTCTCGTTCATCCCTGGGGTGGCGGCTGGCCCGGCTGGCTCGCAACAGGCCTGGCATGGTGTGGTGGCGTCGTGGTTGGGGGGTCGCTCTAACCCTGGGCGTGCGGGCTTGAACCCTCCGGAGACGGTGGCCCACCCGGTCAGCGACCTCGCCGATCGCGGGTGTTGGGGCGGTGCGTCGGGAACCTTCCCTCTGCACCACCTCCCTTTAGCTCGCGACCTCGCGAGCCCGAAGTGGGAGCGTCAGCAGTGGCTTCCTACCGGCTGGCACCCTCTGGAGTCACCCCGTGCAACCCATTGCCGGACCTCACGGCGTAGGCTGCGTGTTTCGTTGGCGCGCCTCGAGGAGCTTCCTCTGGCAACCCTTCCTGTGCGCAACTTTGCGCGCTGGAGGGCGGTGACCCGGTCAGCGATCTCGCCGGTTGCGGGTGTTGTAGCGGTGCGTCGGGAACCTCCCTTCTGCACCACCCTCGAGCTCGCGACCTCGCGAGTCCGAAGTGGGAGTGTCGGCAGTTTCTCCTCTTGGAAAGTACTGCTTCAGCTCGCCCACGTGAATGGGGCCGCTTATTCGACCAGACCTCGGGTCTTTCAGCTTGTAATTCAGCCGCGAGATCTTCTCGGAGACTACGAACGGTCCTACCCACTTGGGTGCGAGACCGGCCGCGAACCCTGCGCTGGCATCGCTCAGCGCGTGGTTATGTTTCAAGACATTGTCGCCCACTTGGTACGCCACGTCTCGATGAGCTCGGTCATAGGCCGCCTTTTGGTCGACCCTGGCCTTACCGCGGCTGCGGTTCGCCTCCTTGATGGCTTCTGCCAAACGCTCGCGCAAGCGCCGCGCGTAAGCCGCATCTGCTGCTTTCGCGGGAACTGCGGTCGACCTCCTGGCCAGAGCCGTGTCCATCGGTGTGTTCAGCTCCGTGCCGAACATCAGGAATGCGGGCGTGAAGCCCGTGCACCGATTCACGCTTGTGCGCAGAGCGAAGGAGATCGAGCTCAAGTGCTCATCCCAGTCTTGTGGCCGCCGGGCATATGCCCCAACCAGTGGCTTTATGTCTCGATTTCGGCGCTCCGTCACGTTAGACTGGGGATGATCGCACGATGTTGTTTGCTGCCTGACACCCGTGGCCGCGCACACTTCACGAAACAACCTTGATGTGAAATACGTGGCGTTGTCGGTAATCAGCCGCTCCGGAAATCCGTAGCGAGAAAACACCTCAGACAGCTTTTGCAGGACCTCCTGTGCTGTCGCTTCACGCAGCGGATAGAGTTCAGCGATCCCACTGAAGTGGCATGTCACCACGAGTACAAACTTGTACCCTCTCTTGCTGCGCGGCAGCGGGCCCATCAGATCGCACGCCAGGACCTCCCATGGCTTTGTGCTCACGATAGGCTGAAGCAAGCCTGGCGACTTACAGCCTCGCGGTTTGCGCTCCTGGCAGACGTGGCCTGTGCGTACGTACCTACATACTTCTGCCTTCATGCCGGGCCAGGTAGCATACCGACAAAGCTTCCGCCATGTCTTTGGCGCGCTACCGTGGCCGTCTGCGTCGTTGTAGTGCTGCAATGCAGCACACCTGAGCTTGCTCAGGATAACGGCCTTAAAACACTCACTTGAGTCATTTTTGCCGGGCAGGTATTTCAGCAGAGCTCCTTCGGCGTCAAGCAGGTAACTTTCCAACTCGCTCGCAGCAATACCAGCTGCATTAGAGCCCGCGCCAGCCGCAATACCAGCAGCTTCCCGGCGCCCGTCATTCACCGGTGTTCGATTTGGCTGAGGGTCGGTCTCTTCATTAAGACTGGCGATCCCCTCCCGACAAAACACGTCCTCCTGCTGAGCCTCGACTAGCTCTTCCCGACTGAACGCAACCTGGAGCGGAACTCCTGCCCCAACGAGATGCACGTGCTCTGAGCTTCCGAAACTTGGGTCCTCCCGCGTTCCGCACTCTCCCCGCGCCGAGAAGGGTCGCTGACCTACAGCATCCTCCTCGGCCTCTCCCGCCGGTTGGGTGTCGTCCACCGGCGCCCGTGACAGCGCGTCCGCGACCACATTCATGGCACCTTTGCGGTAGCGAACTTTGAATTCGAAGCGTTGCAATGTCCGGGCCCATCGCGCGAGCCTCCCGCTGCGCTCACGGAGGCGGTAAAGCCATGTGAGGGCCATGTGATCCGTCTCGATCGTGAATTTGACCCTCTCTACGTACATCTCGAACTTTCGAAGTGCGTAGATTATGGCCAGACACTCCTTCTCGGTACCCGAGTAGTTTCGCTCTGCCGGTGTCAGCGCACGGCTCGCAAAAGCTACGGGTCGCAGTTGTTCTCCATCCACCTGGATGAGCACTGCCCCTACGCCGAGGTCACTCGCGTCTGTTTGGATCCCGAATGGCCTGTTCAGATCCGGCAGTCTCAGCGACGCAGTGTCTGCAACAGCTTTCGCCAGTTGGCGTAGGCTGCTCTCCTGCTCCTCTCCCCACTCCCAAGGGGCCGATTTCCTCAACAACTTTGTCAAGGGTGCTTGCAGGCGCACGCAAGCGGCGATAAACTGGCGGCAGTAGCCGATCATCCCTAGGAAGCGCCGAACTCCGGCGACATCCTTCGGCGTGGGAAACTCCAAGATCGCCCGGAGTTTCTCGGGATCGGGGGACACCCGTCCGCGTTCGATCCGATAGCCGAGCAGGCTCACTTGAGCGCTGCATATTTGCGCCTTGGCAGGATTGATGTTTATGCCAGCCTCCCTGAGTCTTCCCAGGACGTCTCTCAGGTTGCAGAGGTGCTCCTCGAAGGTGCGGGAGTAGACGACAATGTCGTCCAAATAGGCGGGGCATGCTGCCACTTTGCCTCACCGAGCACCCGGTCGATCAGGCGTTGTGAACGCTGTCTTGCATTCATCGCAGGGACGCATCTCGACCTGAAGGTACCCTTTGCTGGCGTCCAAAATGGAGAAGTATTTTGCGCCACCGAGATTTGCGACGATTTCGTCAACGCTCGGGAAGGGGTACGCATCCTTTTTCGTGACCGCATTCAGCCGCCGATAGTCGACGCACAAACGCCAGCTACCGTCCTTCTTTGGAACGAGCACCACTGGAAACCCCCACGGGCTCGTCGAGCGGCGGATAATGCCGGCTTTCAGCAGTTCCTCCAGCGCCTCATCAGTTGCCTGCCTCTTGGCGGGGCTGACGGGCCGGGGATTGCATTTCCATGGTTGAGCATCGCCGGTGTCTATGCAGTGCTGCACCAACCTTGTGCAACCTGCTTGCTCAGTGAATATCTCGTCGAAGTCACCTAACAACGACAAGACGCGATCACGCTGCGCTGCTGTCAGCTCGCTAGCACTTGCTAGGAGCGCGCTCAATTCCTCGCCCTGACCTCGGGGTGGAAGGCGCGCAGCGCAGAAGAAATCAGCCGCGGCAGCAGCAACGACCGAGCCCGGAGGTTGCTGCGCGCGCCCGCTACCGGCAGCGCCTGAAGCGTCTGCTTCCCGCGGCGCGAGAGACGTTTCGGCGGCGCGCCCATGCAGTGACTTCTCTGCGGGCGGCGGCTCGGAAAATAGTTTTAGCGGCATAAACGGGCCCTCCCGATAGCCTCCGTTGCCGACGTCCACGACGCGATAACGCTGCGCCGCTGTCAGCTCACTAGCACCTGGTAGGAGCGCGTCTAACTCCTCGCTCTGATTTCGGGCTGGAGGGCTGGCGGCGCAGGAGAAATCAACCGCGCCGGGAGCGGCAACACCCGAGCTCGGAGGGTGCCGCGCGCGCCGGCTATCGGCTGTGCCTGAAGCTTTTGCTTCCCTCGGCGCGCGGGACGTTTCGGTGGCAGCCTTACACAGCGACCTCGCTGCAGGCGGCGGTTCGGCGAACGGCTTTAGCGGCGTAAACGGGCCCTCCCGATAGCCTCCGTTGCCGATGTCCACGACCAGTCCAACCTTGGACATAAAGTCTCTCCCCAGAATGACTGGGACCGTCAGTCCGGGCAAGTGGACGAAACGCATTCGCCGTACACGCTGACTCCAACGCACGATGAGGCGTACGTCACCGCGTGACGTAACATCACCACACGCAAGCTGGAGCGGCAACTTCCGCGCGCGCAGCCGAATAGCTTTGCGCTCGAGATGGGAAACGACCTCGTCCCCTACGAGTGAAGTGCTTGCCCCGGTGTCCAGCAGTGCCTTAAAACTCCGCCCCGCAATTGCGAGGTCGAGAAAGGGCGCAGGCGCGCTGGTCGGAACTCCGACTCTGAATGCGGCGGGCGCGGTGATGTTTTCCTCTCGGGCGCGTTGATCAGCCGCCGGCGACTTCACCGGCGGCCCGCTGCGTTTCCCTGTCCACCTGGGCAGATTCGCATCTTGTGACCAACTTGGCCACACTTGATCGAGGCCGCATCCCGCCGATCGAGGCAGCTCGTACGCTCCGCGGCCAGCTGGCCGCATCCGGTTCTCCGGGGGCGAGTTGTGAGCGGGTGCAGGCAACTGGGGCAGCGCCGATCCCGTGTAGGGAAGCCCAATTGGGCGAGCGTTCGCCGGCCGATCACCTGACCGGTTTGTTGTGTGCACTGCGCGCGGGGCTGCCAGGACCTCCGGCCGTATCGCCTCCGTGTTGCGCAACCCATACGAGTAGGGGTCCAGCGCTCTGTTCCCGAGACCGAGCGTTTCTCGCTGGCTGGGTATCAACGTAGAGCCGACCTCGACTCGTCCGCTGTCCGTAACGCCGCGCCAAGCACAGCTTGGTTCCAGTGTTTCCACCGGAGGCGGCGGTGGCCGATACGCGCGTGCATCCGCAATTGCTGCTTGCACACGACGAGATTCGGCCGCCAGCTCGTTGAGATCCCTGCAACTGCAGTTCCTCAAGTACAAGGCAAAGGTGGGGTGGCATTGCCTGATGACCCGATCGACCGGCTCCCAGTTCGGCGCATGTGGGTCGGCGTACTCGTAAAGCTCCTGCATCGCACGGACATACTCGCTCATCGATTCGTCCGGAGCTTCGGTGTGCATTTCCAACTCTCTACGCATCCGCGGGAGGTAGTCGACGGGCAGGAATTCCCCCCTGAACATTGTTCGGAAGTCATCTATCGTGCGCGCCGTGTGGCCTATCACTCGATACCACCTGGCGGCATGGTCGACTAGGGCTGCGGGCAGAAGTCTCTGCAGCACCTCGCTCTCGCTGATGCCGGTCGCCTGCTCGTAACGGCTCCGAGCCAGCAGGAAAGCATTCGCGCTCACTTGATCGCTATAACCGCTATACGTCGGCATCGGTAGCTGCACCCTGGGAGCGGGTGAGCGCGCCGCCTGCAGCACTTGCAGCATGGCGCCTGCGAGAGAGTTCGCGATGGAAGCTGCATCCACAGTCATTCCTTCGCTTACGGGCGCCTGCGTGCTCACTTGCACGAGAGGCGCGCCGCATGGGGCTTCAGCATTTGCGTAGGCCCGGCGCATGGTGGTTGAAAGCGCGGCGTCACCTGGCGTATAGCGCTCGCGGAATTCAGAACTTTCCGAAATTCTCGTTGGTGCGCAAGCCGCACTCGCGGTTGCGTAGGGGCCGTGGAGAAGGGGGACCCGAGCCGCTCCTGCGGCTGCGGTGGGCGCTGTTGATGCAGAGCATCGCGGAACCTCCCGGGCATGATCACAAAAGTCGGCGAACAGCATCAAATCTCCCAACTCATAATCCTGTGCCATGTTCTTCGGAGCTAGCGAACCTCGAATTCACTTGAAAACGAGCCCCACGTTCGGGCGCCAAAGTTGTGGGGACCAGGGTTCTGACGGCGGCCTAGCTCGATCCTCGAGATCCGGCCGCAAGGCTAGCTCCACTGAACACCGCCGCGGATCACCAACTTGGCGTATCGGCCGCGAACAACAAGGAACACAGGACACAGAATTCGCCCACTCCGACGTTTATTGCAATGCAATAAAGGAGACGTCGGGCGCGTCGTTATACACCGCCGACCACTTTAGCCAGGGCGGGAGAGAGAGGCGCGAGGGCGGACAAAGGCAGGCCAAAAAGGAGCGAGTCGTACTTACGGCCGCTCCCGACGATGGTTCGTGTCCAAGGAGGCCCTACCTCCGTCGCCCGCCTCGCACCAGGCCGCCGGAGCTTCCGGGCAAACCTGTCAAGTGAGGGGGTCGGCCGCGCCCCCTCGCTCTCACGGGTATCCTCCCGGAGAAGGAAGCGCGCGACCGCGAAGAGAGAGGTACCACCCCTCTCGCCTCCGCGGCGGGCCGAGAGGGATAGGCAAGATGGCGGAGCTCCGCAATTCCCACAAAGTGTAAAAATTGCGATGGTCTCATGGTAAGAGGCAATCGCTTCTTCTTCGGCGGTGCCTCGATGGCCAGGTTGTTCTCGTACGTGGACTCCAGAAGCACTTCCCTGTTAATCGGATACTAAATCTCAATGCTTCTGAAATGGTGCTGAAGTGTCAGCTCTTAAATATGCAGTTATAAATTCAATCAAAATGTATGCGTGGCGTTTTCAAAAAATAATTGTGCAAAATGGTTGACAAGTTTGAAGGCAAACCTCATACCCAAGGAACGGTGGGTTGTCTAGTAGTGTTTTTCCGCCATATCCGTACAATGGACATTTCGCTTTGCGAGTCATGTTCAAGTGGTAAGAACGGAATTCCGAAAGCGGTTCATATCCAAATTCTGGCTACCAGCGGCCTCAAAGATATCGGTTGACGTCGTGCCTCATGTATACAAGTAATATACAGTGTCCCCCAACCACAAATAATAGAGTTGCCAAAAAACACAAACACACCAATGTTAACCATCGGAGTGGCTCACCTTCGTTATCCGTTTGTGTCAAGACTTGTACAACTGTGCAGTTGATGGTCACAAACAAAAATCGCCAATTCGGCGGTTGTAGTTTGAAGTCCTTTTCGCCTTCAAAAAAATAGGCATGGTTACAGCTTAAACAACAGCTTAAACCAGAAATCCTCTGGTATGTAGGATGGGATACAAAAAGGAAATACTGCGTCAACGCTATTGGGCAAGTCCTCAATATTAAAGCGTACAAACTATTGACTGCCATTTTGTTTCGGGACCTAAAAGCTCTTTTTGTTTTTGGGATCTAACAAGCTTATTCTGATTGTGACCGTAAAAGTGAGCAAAAAAGAGGGTGAGGAAGACCTGCAGAAGGAACCGCTGGAACAGTGCATCGAGGCGCCTCGTTCTCCTTATTCCATTCATCTGGGCTGTTTTTTCTTTTTTTAAAAATTCTACTACGGATTCGCGTTACCTGTTTTTTATGGTCCTTGTTTGAAAACCCGGCCGAAACTTTCGCAAACGTAGTTCCACAAAACTATGTAAAGGTCATACGGTGCCTTTTCAACACAGACAACAGCTTACGGAACAGAATAGGCAGAATGCCGCCGAAGTGCAAGAGCACTTCAAAATACAGTCCTTTTTAATCAAATATTGTGGAGGTGCCCCCAGGATGCAGTGCCTTCAATGCCAAGTCTTACCCACCTATGCGCTTTGCTATTACGACTGGTTATATCATCACCCTGAAAAATCTTGAAAACGTCGCCATTTTGTTATATTTAGAAACTGCCATTCGTAAATTGCAGTTCCCTTTGCTTTCCATGAACAGGCAGATTTCTGAAAAAATACACCATCTTCTCGTAGGGGATCCCAGAGTAGTATGGCAAGGAGGCATGGGGTCGATTCAAGTGCCCATTAGTTTTCAATTCGTCGTTTCCGTGAGGTTGAGGTACGTAGCTACCGTTATATTTACCATGTGGTTTCCATGGTAACTACCACACTTTTCACTTACCGGAACTACGAAATGGGAAATTGCATTGACCCCGTGGCTGTTTCGCATACTACTCAGGGTTCCCCTACGGGAAGACGGTGTAATTTTATTGGAGCGGGGTGGGGTGTTAGAGTCGAGAGGCAGCAAAGAGAGAGAGACGTACGTGGTATGAGTTTGTCTTTAGGTATTATCATCATCATGGTCAACGTAGGTGACGTCGAACGGTGGTTGGCGTTCCGCTTTGTATATGATAGCCTTAGGGTCGGTGAAATGTAAAGCCAAGGGCTGCTGTAGTGGATGAACCCTAAATTAGCTGAAGATGAGTTTGATGCACGTTCCCCGGATGGTTTTGGGCTGCTTGAAATCCCGGCCCACCGAGACTCGCGGACGCACGCCGCTGCCGGCGATGATGAAACGTGGAAGGCACGTGAAGCGTGCTCGTCTCGTGGCAGCCAAGGAAGACACCGGCAACACTGTCGCTCCAGGAGCCCTTAAAGGATGTGGGTGGGTGGTGAACGTTTATTGGAGCAACAGGGGAAGGGGAAGGGGTGTGGGAGGCCTCCTTAGTCCAGAAGGTCTCGTGACCGCGCTGACTGGAGAGCCCGGGAGACCAGGGCCTGCTGGCGGGCTGGGTCCGGGCTGGTCAGCTCAGTCTCCCACTGCTCCAGGGAGGGTGAGGGGAGGGGGTTAGGTGAGTATGGGCAGGAGAATACTAGATGGTAAGTGGTGAGAGGGGTATTGCAGTGCTGGCAGTGGGAAGGGTAGATAGTTGGGGCGATATGGTGTAGGATGGCGTGATTGAAGAATGTGCCAGTTTGTAGTCGGCGGTATGTGTAACATTCGTAGTTGGTGAGCGTGTGATGAGGAGGAGGGTATGTTCTTCGTGTGTGGGTATAGTGAGATAGAAGGGCATTGGAAGTGGTGTCGAGGGGTGTGAGTAAGTCAGGTGAGGATAACTGAGGTGTCCGGCTCGCCGGCTCCTTGGATGGGAATGCCCGGGAGTGAAGCGCTCGGGCGGCAGCATGCGCTGCTTCGTTCCCTGGGAGTCCAGCGTGACCAGGTGCCCAAATGAGTGTGATGGTAAGATCTTCGGGCAACCGTTGTAGGAGAGGGATGGCCTGGGGTGGGGCAAGGCCTGCTTGGTAGAGGCGGCAGGCCTGCTGGGAGTCAGAGATGATTGTTAGGGAGTGAAGGCCTGAGTGGGTTGTTGCGGCGTGGGCGATTGCTAGGGCTTCGGCAGTGTCGACCTTGCATGAGCAGTATGTAGCCGCAGTTGCAATCTGCCCTGTGGAGTTGAGAGCGACAAGGGTGGTGCGAGTTGATGTTAGGTTATGGGCGACATCGGTGTAACGAACCTGAGGGTCGGCTTCATATTTCTTATTCATGTAACGGACTCGTGCCTCCCGCCGGCCTCGGTTGTAGGTGGGGTGCATATGCTGTGGTATGGGAGTCACGCGCAGTCTTGTCCTGATGGTGGGCGGGAGGCGTTGGGGCTGCTCCACATGATTCGGTGATGGCCAACCCAGCGCTTGGAGCACTGCCCGGCCTGCTGGGGTGAGCGCTAGCCTTCGGAGTTGAGAGGCGCGTTGTGCCTCAATATGCTCAGCAAGGGTGTTATGTAGTCCCAGCTTTAGCAATTTATCATTTGATGTATAGGTGGGCAGGCTGAGTGCCACCTTGTAGGCCTTGCGAATTAAGGCATCAAGCTTGGTGGTTTCGTGCTGCTGAAGGTTAAGGTACGGCGTGGCGTATGTCATTCTGCTCAGTAGGAGAGCTTGCACTAATCGGCATGTGTCCGGTTCCGTGAGGCCGTGATTTTTACTGCGTATCCTGCGTATAAGGTGAGTCAGCTGTGTGATGGATGCCTGCAGTTGCGGGAGGAGTGCTGCTCCGGTGCCGTCATGATGAAAGGGTACTCCAAGGATCCGGAGAGTAGGCACTGTGGGTATTGGTTGGCCTAATATAGTTACTTGAGGGTCGGGGGTGGGTGGGAGAGCGAGTCCTCTGGACCGTGCCCTGAGGATGAGGAGGGCGGATTTGGCTGGTTCACAGGTGAGGCCTCTCGGACGAAGGTAGGAGATGGTTTCGTGCACGGCTTGTTGGAGAGCGTCCTGTTGTTCGCCGCTGGAGCCAGAGGTGGTCCAGAGGGTTGGATCATCCGCATATAATGCGTGTCGGAGGTTGGGTATCTTCGCTAGTTTGTCCGGTAGTTGTAATAGAGCGATATTAAAGAGCAAGGGGGAGATTACCGACCCCTGAGGCGTCCCCTTGGGGGGCGTGTTGAGAGTTGGTGAGGTGAGTGAACCGAGCTTGATGGTTGCCGTGCGTTCGCTGAGAAATGCCTTGACATAGTTATAGGTTCGGGGGCCACAGTTGGTGCTGTTGAGGTTATCCAAAATTGCTTGGTGTGTAACATTATCAAAAGCTCCTTTTACATCAAGGGCTAAGATGGCCCGCGGCGTTGTACGGCTCAGCTGGTCGAGCACCTGTTCCTTGAGTTGTAGAAGGACATCTTGCGTGGACAGCTTTTGTCGAAATCCAAACATGGTAAGGGGATAGAGGTCGTGTTCTTCGAGGTGGTTAGTGAGTCGTTGGTGAACCAGGTGTTCAAGCAACTTTCCGATGCATGAGGTCAACGCGATAGGACGGAGTGATGTTGTCGAAATGGGTTTGTGCGGTTTGGGAATAAGTGTTATCTCCGAATGTCGCCATTGCTCTGGTAGAGTTCCTGTTTCCCAGTGATGGTTAAAGAGTTGTAGCAGCGATTCTAAGTCTGCAGTACCCAGGTTGCGGAGGATGCGGTTTGTGATGCGATCCTTGCCTGGTGCAGTATTGCGTTTGAGGTTGGCGAGGATGGACTGCAGCTCATCCATGCTAAACGGGGCATCAAGAATAGAGTTGGGGCAACCAGTATATGCCTGGGTGGGGGCGGGAGGATGGGTTGTGGGTGAGCCAAAAAGGTTGGTTTGGATGGTGTGGAGGAGCTCGCGGGGATGGAGGGAGCTGTTGCGTATGAGTCGCTGTATTTGGTGATTGCTTTGAGTACGCGAATTGGCACCGTCTAGCAGGTGCCGGAGTAGGTGCCAAGTCTTCTTGGTGCTTAGAGTGCCTTTAAGTTGGTCGCAGAATGAGTGCCAGTTTTGCTTGTACAGCGTGTTTGCGTACTCTTGTGCTTGGCGGGAGAGGAGGGCAATACGTTTCCGGAGTTTCTTGTTGTGCCTTTGGTGCTTCCACCGTTTGGTAAGGCTTCTGCGGGCTTCCCAGATGTGAAGTAGGTGTGTGTCGGCTGCAGGATGGTCATCGGTTAACGTTATGTCTTTAGTGTGTTGTTGTGCTTTTTGTTCTAGGGCCTCTGTCCAAGCGGCGAGATTTTCAAGAATGGGTGGCAGTGCAGCTTTATCTTTCCGGAAGGATGGCCAGTCGGTCAGTTTGGCCGTTCCTCGGCGTGCAGGTCTCTTGCGCATGGGAAGTTGCAGCGTGATGAAGTAGTGGTCACTGCCGAGATTTTCTGAGTGGCAGGTCCACGTCGCATTTGGACAGTGCCGAGTCCAGGTCAGGTCGGGTATTGTGTCTCTTGTCACGCTGTTACCAGTGCGGGTGGGGAACGAGAGATCATTGTGAAGTACTAGGTTGTGGTTGTGAGTTGCTCTTAGGAGGGCAGTGCCTTTTTTGGTGTCCCTTGCGTACCCCCATGCTTGATGCGGAGCGTTAAAGTCTCCCAGTACAATGAGAGGGTCCTGTTTTGAAATCCGAGTGGCCGCATGTAGCAATGCGTCAATTGCCTGGAGGCTGTTGCTGGGTGGGCTGTAGATATTGAGGATGTAGGTGCTGGGATTACAAGGTTGCTGGGGCAGGAGCTCCACGAATGTGTTAGGTATATCTTGGCCCAGAGGATGGGGCTGCGCCGGTAGTGAGTTATGTATCAGGATAGCCGTCCGGTGAAGTGGGTCGTGCGTATATGGCGCGTAACCCGAGAGGGTTGGGTTAGGTGTATCCGTTTCCTGCAGCGCTATAACTTCCGGAGTAGTTGCAGTGAGATAGAGAGCCAGCTGGCTGCGTTTGCTATTGAAGGAGCGGCAGTTCCATTGCAACACAGTAAACCAATCGTTGGGGCGTTTAGTCATGGTACGGATGATGTTTGGGTTTCTTGATGAGGTGGGTAGAGTGCATGGTTTCGTGGATGTTCTGTATAGATTTCTCGAGTTTGTTCTGTCTGTCTGTCAGGCCTTGAAGTTCTTTACATAAGGGAGCTATGGTTGCTGCCTGGGATTCAGTGATAAGCTTGACAGTTTGTGAGAGCTTGTCTTCTAGGATGGCGTGTATGCTGTCGAGATCGAGGGGTGCCGGTGGGCTGAGGGGGAGAGGAGACGAGACAATAGCATTGATTTTCTCAGTTATCTCAGTGAGTTGGCGTTGGAACTCGATTTGTTGTTGTTGAAGCTGAGCTATGGCTTGTATGTAAGAGGGTGGGGGAGTGTTTGTTTGTGGTGGATGGGGAGGAGATTGAGTGATCGTTGGTGGGGGAGGGGAAAGGGATGGAGCAGCGGAAGAGCGAGAAGCATTTGCTGACCAGCTTACCGGACGGTTGGATGTCTTGGGGTCCCGCGGGGGGTGAGGCCCTGTAGTCTTCGGCAGGGCCGGGAAGTCCTCAGATGTTAGATGAGGGCACCGTTTCTGTTGATGGTGGGCCGGTGGCTGTCGGTGCTTAGGTGCGTCAGGGAGGTGGCGTCTCGGGCACTCCTTCCCGGCCGTGATATGAGGCTCGTTACAGAGTTTGCACTGCGGGCTGCATGAGTGGTCCTGTGGTGGATTGATCTGTCCGCAGGTCGGACAGTGAGCACGGTCGGGATGGGGACACACATCGGGCCGGTGCCCTACATCACCACACTGTTTGCAGACTTGGATGGTGCGGCGGTAGGGTCGGCAGCGTATCAGTTCACAGTTCACTTTCACGTAGTAGGGAACTCGGGTGCCATTGAAAGTTAACAGCGCCGATTTGGTGCGGCCCATTAGTCGAGCGTGGATGAGGTATGGCCGGTTGGGTTCCGTGTATTCGAGGAGTTTCTCCTGGGTGATATCGTCGGGAAGTCCGTGTATGACTCCGCGCGAGGTGCCTGGGGGAGGTTTCATATATGCGGTCATTTGAAATTGTGTCTTGCGTATCGGAATGCTGGTAAGATGCGAGAGTTTGTCGGCTACATATGGGTCGGGTGTGCCGATCACGAACAAATTTTGCTGTGGTTGAAGTTGGACGGTAACGAGAGCACGAAATTGTTTGTCGGAGATGCCACTGGCTTGCATGAGTCCATAGGAGATTTCTTGGTTGGACAGATCTTGAACCCGGAATCCGTTGTGAGGTCGAAACACAGTTACGTAGTGGTTGGACGGAAGCCGAGGCGGTGGTATCGAGCGCGCCGGCGATTCAGGCTTTAAAAGAGCAGGAGAGCTCGCCTGTTTGTCGTTGCGTTTGCCGGTCTTGCGGTCGGCTACGACTTGTAGCCAAGGATTGGGCACGGAGAAGCGTTCTGGTCTCGTGCCGGCCCAGGACGACACCGGCAACACTGTCGCTCCAGGAGCCATAGAAGGGTAAGACACTACCGGGCGTTCAGCAAGCCGAGCATGCGCAGTGGCGGTGTGGACGGCGCAACAACGACAACGACACGGGAGGGACATAGCCCCGACCATGTGGTTTTATTGTGGTTTTATTACATGTAATTTGTGGTTTTATTACATGTAGTTTGTGGGCTATTTGTTGACTCTAGTGTAATCTAGTGTAATGGCCATGTGTTACGAAGAGGTCGTCTGATGTTTGTGTTGAGGTCGGTGTAAGGTACTGTTGTAATCTCAGCTGTAGTAATGAGAGCAGCAGCACCAGCCATTTTTGGCATATGCAGTCATCATTACCTTGAAAAGAGCATTGATCACGTAGTTTTTAGATGACCATCCTGATGACAGCGCCTGTACAACGGCTAGAGAGTTTTTGTACACGACGGACATGGGAATTCTATGATTGATGATGTGATTTGAAACAAATAAGATGCCTTGCGCTTCTGCTGCGTAAATACTGCTATAAAAATGTATTGTTTTAGTAGCGCTAAAATTCGGTCCGTGTTCAGCATAAGAGTCAGCAGAAGTTTTCGACGTGTCGCTGACGAATTCTGCGCACCTGTACTTCTCCTGCAGGAACAGGAATTGTTGCAGAATTGCACTCCTGGGTACCCTTTTTTTCTTATAGTGTGAATCGTAGGTCGCATATATAGGAAGTAGATGCCATGGTGGAATCAAAATATGCATGGGTGTCTTGTGTGGGCCTGACAGAGGGACCGTGAGTACAGAAGGCTCCTCCCTAACTCTGAGAGAGAAATGTAAGGGGATAGATGTCCTGTTTAAAAAGAGTTGTAAATTTTATGTATCGTTCATGATAGGAATAAAAGGATAACTGTTGGGAGATACAATCTTAGATGAATACAGCAAGTAAACACACTCGCGCTGATGCCCTAGGCACCATTTGTCACACTCGACATACAGACCCTCGACAGGGCTAGTGCGGAAAGCGCCGCATGAGAGGCAAAGGCCGAGATGCAGCACTGCGACGAGCATTTTAAGAGCTGTTTTTGTCGCTGACCCATACACGACACTGCCCCCGTCAAGCCGAGACCCCACCGAGGCTGTGTAAAGAACCACCAAGAGTTTTTTGTCTGCCCCATAAGTTTTGTGTAAGAGGTCCTCAAGAATGCTCATTATTTTAAGCATTTTTATTTCACCTGTTTGATATGAGGCAGGAATGTCAGTTTTTCATCAAATAAAATACCTAAAAACTTGTGCTCTTCGCTCACAGGAATCGGCATGATCTTAGCAGTGATGTCTGGGTCTGGGTGGACCCCACGCTTCTTGGAGAACACAACACAAGAGTTCTTTCCAATTTAATTTTAAAACCATTCTTGTCTCCCCAGCCGGCAAGTTTCTTGATGCCGAGCTGGACTTGGCGATCACAGATGGACATATTACATGATTTACATGATATCTGGACGTCGTCTACATACAAAGAATAAGAGATTGTAGCTGGCAATGCTTTTCCAAGAGAGTTCATATAACCTGTGAAGAGCGTGCAGCTAAACACTTCACCTTCTGGCACGCCATTTTCTTGCACATAAACCTTCGACAGTGCAAAACCAACTCTGACACAAAAGCTTCTTTCCGGCAAACAACTATCAATGGTGTTAAACATGTTACCAGAAACACCGCAGGACTTGGGTCACTAAGACTCCCATAACGCCTACCAGTGTCATAGGCCTTTCCAGATCGAAAAACACAGTTAAAAATAACTGCTTGTGAATGTAGGCATCCTTTTTTATGACTTTATTGCCAGAAGTAGGTTTTTGGTGGATCTCCGCGCCCTGAAACCTGCCTGGCAGCTCTCGAGAAGGCCATTTTACTCCAAAAAGTGCAGAAACCTCCGGTTTATCATCTTCTCGAGAAGCTTGCACTGGAAGCTGGTCAGGGCAATAGGTCGATAGCGAACGGGAGAGGAATGGTCATTCCCTCCTTTCAAGAATGCTACAGCTATGGCACCCCTCCAAGAGTTTGAAATGCGACCCCAAAGCCGTCATAATCATAATCATCATCATCGTACACAGCCTACCTACGCCCACTGCAGGTCAAAGGCATCTCCCATTAACCTTCAATTACCCCGGTCCTGTGCTGACTGCGACCGATTTATCCCCGGAAACGTTTTGATCTCGTCATCCAATTTAACTTTCTGGAGCCCCCTGCTGCACTTGCCTTCTCTAGGAATCCACTCTGTTACCCTTAATGACGAACGGTTGTCTTGCGTTCCCATTACATGCCCTGCCCACGTCCATTTCTTGTTCCTAATTTTTACAAATAGATCCTTAACACGCGTTTGTTCCCTCACCCTCTCAGCTCTCTTCTTGTACCTTAATGTTACGCCTACCATCTTCTGCTCCATTGCTTGATGAGTCGTTCTCAATTTAAGTTAAACCCTCTTAGAGAGCCTTCTAGTTTCTGCCCCGTAGGTGGGTACCGGTAGGATACAGCTGTCATACACTTGCTTCTTCAGGAACAATGGTAGGCCGACATTCATTAGCTGAGAATGTCTGCCGTATGCACTACACCCCATTCTTATCTGTCTATATATCTCTGCCTCATGGTTGGGATCCGACGTCACAACATGACCTAAGTAAATATATTCGCATACCACTGCCACTGCCTTCCCACCTATCTCGAACCGCTGTGCTGTCCCAAGGTGATTGATCATTACTTTGGTTTTCTGCATATTATTTTCAGGCCCACAGTTCTATTCTACTCGTCCAGTGCGGAAAGCATGCTTTGCAATTCGTCCCCCGAGTTAGTTAGCAAGGCAACGTCATCAGCAAATCTGAGGTTACTCAAATATTCTCCATTAACCCTTAGTCGCACCTGTTCCCAACCAAACGTTCTGAATACTTCGTTTAAACATGCTGTGAATACATCTGAAGGATTGTGTCCCCTTGTCTGACACCCTTCCTTAAAGGTATTTTACTGCTCTCCTTAAGGAGGGTGATGGTAGCTCTGGGCCCATTCTAGATATCCTCTAGTATTCTTACATAATGCTCATCTATTTCCTGGTTAAGTTGTGCCTGAATAGCTGCTGAAGCTTCGACCCAGTCAACTGCTTTCTCATAATCTATGAAGGCTAGATATAGGGGTTCAGTATACACAGCGCTCTTCTGTATCACCTGATTGATCGTGTGAATATCGCTCATTGTTGAATACCGACATCTTGTTGAATAGTTAAAGTAGTGTTACGAGAGTGTCTCTGTGCAGAGGTCGGCAAACTCACTCATGAGTCCACTCACTCAGACTCATTTGGACTCAAACTCACGCGTGAGTTTGAGTTTGAGTGAGCGCGAGGCTAGTGTGGCATGGTGAGTTTGAGCTTGAGTGAGTTTGAGCCGAGTGATCACGACTGAGTTTGAGTCCGATTGAGTTTGAGTCCATTTTGAGTTCTGAGTACATTTTGAGTTTGAGTCCATTTTGAGTTCTGAGTACATTTTGAGTTTGAGTCCATTTTGAGTTCTGAGTACAATTTGAGTTTGAGTCCATTTTGAGTTCTGAGTACATTTTGAGTTTGAGTCCATTTTGAGTTCTGAGTACACTTTGAGTTTGAGTCCATTTTGAGTTCTGAGTACATTTTGAGTTTGAGTCCATTTTGAGTTTGAGTTCATTTTGAGTTCTGAGTACAATTTGAGTTTGAGCTCATTTTGAGTTCTGAGTACATTTTGAGTTTGAGTCCATTTTGAGTTCTGAGTACACTTTGAGTTTGAGTCCATTTTGAGTTCTGAGTACATTTTGAGTTTGAGTCCATTTTGAGTTTGAGTTCATTTTGAGTTCTGAGTACATTTTGAGTTTGAGCTCATTTTGAGTTCTGAGTACATTTTGAGTTTGAGTCCATTTTGAGTTTGAGTACATTTTGAGTTCTGAGTCCATTTTGAGTTCTGAGTACATTTTGAGTTCTGAGTACATTTTGAGTTTGAGCACATTTTGAGTTTGATTACATATTGAGTTTTGAGTACATTTTGAGTTCTGAGTAAATAGGAGTTTTAAGTCCATTTGGAGTTTGAGTACATATGAGTAGCCTAGCAGGCAGCTATGGTTGGCTGTTAAGTTTCATGCGTCACTGTGGGCTCGGAATTCAAGTTACCTGCGGGTATGGCACCAATCGCGATCTGCATGATCGGTTGGGAGGGAGGTGGTGTCTGATTTTTTTTAGTTTCTTGTTGAATTTTTATGGCCATAAGCACTTGCTGTATACCTAATTTTCGCGGCTGGGCGCGTGAGTGATAATTGACTGGTGAGGTCATAAAAAAGGGTTGTCTTAACTTTTCCTCCTGACGGATCCACTAAGAGCGTGGGAAAGGGTGGTGGGAAAGCACACGGCGGCGCTGGCGTGCTGGTTGTTCGCCTTCTACTGTTAACGGCTTGATATACTAGGGGTCACAAAGGAAGAGGTGAGAGCCGGGGGGAAATGGGGGTGGGGGCTGTCCTTTCTACTGTTTCAAATGAATTAGCTGAATTGACTGGGCAGCGCCCCTTAAGACAGAATAATGACCACATTAGATTGGGTGAAAAGTGAAACTGATGAGGCTAAGGCGTGTAAGGTATCAAATGAAAGGTCCGGATTAACGGAATCACTCGGGGTAAATAAAAAAAATGCTTCCTGATTGTAGTCATCAGGCAGTCATAATGAGTCATAGATTGGGTTAAAATTCAAAATGACGCTGCGAGGGCATGTGGGGAATCAAATTCAAGGTCTCGATGTGGGGAATCATTCGGGACGAACATGAGATATGGATATATCATGACGTAGTCATGGTAAATCAAAGATTCGGTTAAAATTCAGGTTCATGACGCTAGGGCGCATCAAATTAAAGGTCTCGATGAGGGTAATCACGTGCTTCCTGATTATTATCATGACATAGTCAAAATGGGTCATAAATTAGGTTAAAATTCACAATGATGCCACTGGGTGTCCGGGGTATCAAATTGAAGGTTTCGATAAGGAAAATCACGTGGGACAAAAATGTGGTAGGGCTATATCATGAGATAGTCATGGTTAGTAATTGATTGGTTTAACGTTCAAATTGATTCCGCTAGGATGTGATGGGTATCAAATCAATGGTCTTGATGAGCCGAATCACGTGGGAGAAATACAAAAATGCTTCCTGGTTATAACCATTAGATTGTCATGGCGAGTCTTATATTGGGGTAAAATTCGAAGTGACCCCGCTAGGGAGTGTAAGGTATCAAATTTACGGTCTTGAAGAGGGGAATCACGTGGTACAAATAAAAAAAAGGCTTCGTAGTTCGAATTATGAGATAGTCATTATGAGTCATAGATGGGGTTAAATTCAAGGTGAGGCCGCTGAAGCATGTGGGGCGTCAAATTGAAGGTTCCAGTTAGGGGAATCATGTCGGACACCTAAATAATGCGTCCTGGTTACAGTCATGAGTCATGGTTAGTTTGACTGGCATGAATTCCATATGACCCTGCTAGGGTGTGTGGGGTATCAAATTAAAGGTCTCATCGAGGGGGTCACGTGGGACAAATATGAAAATGCTTTCTGGTTATAATTATGAGGATATCGCAAAAGGTATACAGCAAAAGGTACACACTCTCACTCACACTCTCACTCACACTCACACTCTCACTCACACTCACACTCCCACTCACACTCACACACACACTCACACTCTTACTCTCACTCACACTATCACTCTCACTCACACTCACAATCACACTCACACTCTCACTCACACTCTCACACTCACTCTCACTCTCTCACTCTCACACTCTCTCACTCACACTCTCACTCACACTCACACTCTCACTCACACTCACACTCACTGACACTCACTCTCACTCTCACTCACACTCACACTCTCACCCTCTCACTCTCACTCTCTCATTCTCACTCTCATTCTCACTCTCACACTCTCTCACTCACACTCACACTCTCACTCACACTCACACTCACACTCTCACTCATACTCACTCTCACTCTCACTCACACTCTCACTCTCACTCTCACTCAAACTCACACTCTCACTCTCACTCACACTCACACTCTCACACTCACTCTCACTCTCATACTCACTCTCACTCTCTCACTCTCTCATTCTCACTCTCACTTTCTCACTCTCTCACTCTCTCACTCACACTCTCACTCACACTCACACCCACACTCTCACTCTCACTCACACTCTCACTCTCACTCACACTCACAATCACACTCTCACTCACAATCACACTCTCACTCTCTCACTCTCACTCTCAATCTCACTCTCACTCTCAATCTCACACTCTCAATCTCACACTCTCAATCTCACACTCTCAAACTCTCACTCTCAATCTCACACTCTCAATCTCACACTCTCAAACTCTCACTCTCACTCTCTGACTGTCTCAATCTCTGTGAGGCCATGTCAGTTCTGAATTCATTTTGAGTTCTCAGCCCATTTTGAGTTCTGAGTTCATTTTGAGTTTTGAGTACATTTTGAGTTTTGAGTTCATTTTGAGTTTTGAGTACATATTGAGTTTTGAGTACATTTTGAGTTTTGAGTTCACTTTGAGTTTTGAGTACATTTTGAGTTTTGAGTTCACTTTGAGTTTGAGTACATTTTGAGTTTTGAGTTCACTTTGAGTTTGAGTACAATTTGAGTTTTGAGTCCAAATTGAGTTTGAGTACATTTTGAGTTTTGAGTCCAAATTGAGTTTGAGTACATTTTGAGTTTTGAGTCCAAATTGAGTTTGAGTACATTTTGAGTTTTGAGAACAAATTGAGTTTGAGTACATTTTGAGTTCTGAGTCCAAATTGAGTTTTGAGTCCGAGTGAGTTCTGAGTTTTGAGCTCAATGTGAGTTCTGAGTCCGAGTGACTTCTGAGTTTTGCGCGCAATGTGAGTTTGAGTTTGAGTGAGCGCAGATGTGCTGCTCAGCATTGAGTCTGAGTTTGAGTGAGTGGTGATTCGAAAAAAAAAATTGTGAGTGAGTTTGAGTGAGCCGCGCCAACTTTGCCGAGGTATATCTCTGTGTGCGGGCTCTATTATTGTATATCTGATGTGGTCTAGGTCTGGAGCTGAGAGATTACACGTGCTCAAAGCACCCTAAGCTCATTAGGTGTGAACTCAGAATTATAAGAATTGTCTGATCTGTCATCGTCATGTAAACGCTTCTTTTTGGACACGAGTTTCTGTTTCATGAAAGTGTTTGTGTAGTGTGCTGAAGTGCACACGTGTTGGAAGTGTTGTGCAAGTGTGTCAGCCTGGTATTCAAGTGTGTCTCCTGTTGTGCTGACCAGAGGAAAGATATTTGTTTGTTGACCTTTAACTTTGCGTATTTTTGACCGTACTTTTCGTGCGTCTGTGTAGGAATAATTGGATGTCAAGAAGGTGTGCCAGCTCTCTCGTTTTGCCTAATGGCGCAAACGTTTTTCTTACGCCTTTTCCCGTTTGAACAAAATGAGGCTACCCGACGTGGGGTACCACACGAAGGATACCCTACGCCTTGTTCTGGGCCGCTCGCGCCCGCCTACAGTCCTGATTGCACAACGGCTTTCTCTGGTTGCGCGGGGCACCAGAGGCATGGGGAATAAACTTTGCGGCGGCGTCGAGGATGTGCGCCGTGAGCAGTTGGTTAACTTCACAAACGTGTAAGTGTTCTATGGAGGTGTGGCGTATCTGTTTCGATGTCTGTGTAAATGTGGATGTCTCCGGATGTCTTGTATGTCTTGAAACTCTGGATGTCTGGATGTCTTGGATGTCTCTGTAAATTTATTTTAGTTAGCTCTTGCTTTATTGAACCTGTTATGAGAAGATGGACTGCATGGCCCTTTACCTATGTATGTTATTTAGGTGGGGAAATGGTCACTACGGTATCCGTCCGTGCCCACGCCCCGCTCGAGAAAAAGGAAAGAGAACTGCGGAGTCAATATCCAAGTCACATTATGAGTATATGTTTTGTCCTGTGTTATGGTATGTAGGCTGTTTCTTGTTGAAAAGGCATGCCACGAGGATCTTAAAAACTTCTCTATCAGGCAATCTCGGGCGTCTGTGCGAGAAGAGGCCCAAAGACAATTGTGTGCTTTAAGGTCGCCTGTTAAGATGTATGATTCGGGCAGATGGTCGGCCAGCCCCTCAAAGTCAGAGCTCGAACGTGCAGAATTGGGAGTAATGTAAATAGAGCATAACGTTATCAACCAAATAAATATTATTGTCCGAATTGCTACAGCCTCAAGGACAGTGTTCAGACTGATAGGGTGGTATGTTAAGGATTTCCGGGCAAATATTCCCACACCACCAGAAGAGTGCGGGCAGTCATCCCTGTCCTTTCTGTATACCAGGTAACTGTTCAAGAAATTTTTGTGCTTAGAATTCAAATGTGTTTTCTGGACACACATTACACTTGGATGATAAGCATGCAGTATTTCGTATACATCGTCAAGATTATTCAGAAAGCCTCTGCAGTTCTATCGTATTATGTTTTCTCTTCCCATTATGATTTGTTAGAGCTACTGGAGTGTCACTATTTACGTAAGGTCTTTAGGGCCTGCAACCCTTGGGATTGGTTTTTTAACCTTCTCTGGAGGTGTAGATGGAGGGACCCGCTCCTTCCGCAGCGAAGCAGACAAGCAAGGTCCCATATCCATGTCGTCATCAGATTTCAAGGGGAGCCCAGCAGACCCCACCCCCCAGACATTGAACCCTTTTGGGTGCCCTTCGTTCGAACCGCAACCGCCAAAGACGTAATGAGTGCCCCGTTTGGTAGGGGTGGTGCAGTGGTGGGAACTGCTGCGGTTTTCTTCGTCTCGAATTCACGGCAGACACCATTTGGAGGACGACAAGGCATCTCGCAACGACGATCGAATAATTTAATTGATTGATTGCAGGGTTTAACGCGCCGACGCAACGCAGGCGATGAGGCGCGCCGTAGTGGAGGGCTCCGGATTAATTTTGACCACCTGGGGATCTTTAACGTGCGCCGAAATCTCGCACACACGGGCGTTTTTGCTTTTCGCCTCCATCAGAAAAGCGGCCGCCACGGCCGGGAATCGAACCCGCGACCTAGAAAGTGGCAAGCGCCTTCAAGACACGTTTTTCACGCCGAAGGGGGAAATGCTGAAAAACTCTTATCTGTGTACAAGACCGTCGAAGACAGGCTACGTGTTTAAGCGGGGTGGTGTGGACTGCAGAAACACACACTGTGTGTGCTCAGACGGTAGCCCCAGTGGCAGTTTCGGCTTCTGACGGCCTCACCGAATCTACAAGAGCGATCACACTGTACCAGCTGAACGCGGAATGACCAGAGCTTCTTTGTGGCCGTAGAAGATGTTTATTTATTTATTTGGTTTTCCTGCAGTGTTTTTGTAATCAGTATCTTTTCACTCCCCTGTTTGTTTGGTGCTGTATTGTGTATTTATGTAATGGGCCTAAACTAGCTTCGGCTATTGGCCCAACATTTTGTGTTATCTATTTCGTACAATTTGTTGGTGAATAAAAAAAAAGCTTTACCGTCAATACGGCACCGATGAGATTATCATCATCACGCGGGGAGAATCTCCAGCTCGAGCTGCTTAGTTACCGTCGCATCGGCATCTTGTAGATAGAACCACGATCGCACACCGGGAAGTCTCGGCCCTTTGTCCTCTTATTTTATTAATTGTCTTATCTAATACAAGCGCAAACTGATTAACTTTCGACCGAGGCATTTTTTACACCGACGACCGCCCTTTTGGCCAAAGCGCTTTGATGAAAAACGGAGTAAACACTGGCAACGTGAGCCCCTCTATCGGTGGCCATATCGTGTTTCCGCTGCTGAACGCCAGGTTATTCAAAAGCAGGTCGTTAAGATGCTTGACAAAGACCGGTGTTCCAGGTCAAGAAAAAAGACAACACCTGGAGATTCTGAGTCGACTACCGTCATCTCAACATAATCAACAAGAAAATCTTTACCCATTACCCTGAATCGACGATGCCCTCGACTGTCTCCATGGCGCCTAATAACTCTCCTCTTTCGGCAGTCCGTCAGGTTACTGGGAAACCACCGTCCACGACATGGAAAGAGAAAAAAAGTGTGGCTGATCTCTCCTTCATAGGAATCGGTCCAACACGAAAGTAAAATGTGCCTTCAATGGAGCATCTGAATGTTTATTGTGCATCGATATGAAGTTGAACATTGCTGTTTATTTTTCGTCGGTATGGCGCCATTAGACGCATGAGCAATAAACACTAGATTACCGGCACCGGAAAACTGCCTAAACCTGATTGAAACCCCAGGCGCTCGCCGACCGTGCGAACGAAACCGAGCGGGTTGCTGGCGGATTGTTTGGGTAAGTCGCAGTACGCTACAGTGAGAGGAGCCCGATTTGCGGGTCTGCAGCCGTGTTGTAGGTGTTCTTGGCGAGCGACGTCCTGCTGACGGATCGCTTAGGCAAATGAGCGTCCCCATTGGTTCTGATCCGTAGGGATTACTCCAGACGCTTTTTTCGCGGCGAGCTGAGCTTGTGAAACACGGCGGCGGGGCTCCACAAGCTGAGCGGCGTTCCACATAAGCAGCGGAAGGGTAAATACCACAGCTCCTGCTCCTACACGCGGCCCTATCGTGGCCCCATCTATCGGCACTCATTAGCGTCGTGGCGCACTACTTATCTTCACCTGTCTGAGACGGCAGCACCATCCTTAATGGATACATTAGTTAAAGGGAAGGACCGATGGTGCGTTTGTACAGCTTCTCGGGTATGATTTCATGGCTCAGTCGGTAGAGCATTTCACACCTACCGTTGTGGTCACAGTGACCGTGGGTTAGAAAAATAGTGCCGTTGCGCCAATAGAACTTTTTCTGGTGATGTCATTTTCGTGACGGATATGACAACGGTGAGGCTTGTGTAGGCTAAAATAAAGCACTTGCGTGCCAAAAACTGCTTCGATTACGCCCGACGAACTTTAGAAGTTTAAGGTCATGCCGTTCGGACTTTGCAATGCACCAGAGACATTCGAGCGCATGATGGACTCACTCCTTTACAGCTTCAAGAGGTCGGCGTGCCTTTGTTACCTTGACGTTATCATCGTTTTCTCCCCTACTTTTGCGACTGTCCTTTCTCAGCTCTCGGCCATGCTTACCGTTTTCCACAAAGCCAGTCTCCACCTGAACTCCTCCAAGTGCCACCTCGGAGTATTGTAAATTACTATACTCGGGCATCGTATCGACGCGCGGGGCGTACAACCTGACCCGCAAAAACTCAAGGCAGTCAAAAGCTCGCCGGTCTTACTTCCAATGCCGTACGCAGCCTCCTTGGGTTATTTTTGCACTTTCGGCGCTTTACTACAGCTTTTGCCGACTTCGCACGCCCTATAACACGGCTTCTTAACAAGATTGTGCCTTTTCCTAGAGGCCTCGTCAAGTACGTGCAGTTTCGACTTTAAAAACTCGATTTACAACGCGTCCTATCCTTGGCCGTTAAGATACTTCCGCCCCTACCAAATTTTGCACGGATGCAATCAGCCATGTGATAAGAGCGGTTCTGGCGCAACGTTAACACGACCAAGATTGTGTGATCGCTTATGGTAGCCGTCTCTTGCCTCCAGCCGAACGCAGCTACTCAATTACGGAACGTTAGTGCTTGGCACTGGTATCAACTGTCACCAAGTTTCGACTGTATTTTTATAGACAGCCCTCCTCGGTTGTCCCAGACCACCAAGCCCTTTGCTGGCTGTTACGAATGTAGGACCCCCCCGGAAGGCTCGCCTCCGGGGCACTCCGGCTTCAGGAATACTCGTTTACTGTCGTCCATCAGTCAGGACGGTTGTGCCAGGACGCCGACTAGATGTCGCGCTATTGCGTCGACCGCCCAGATTGAAACTAGATTTAGGACCACGTATGTTCTAGCTCATGCATGCTCAACATCGGTGTGGAACCACGACGCGATAAATACTTACGGCACATCTTCGAAAGCCCTCACTCTCCCCAGCAGGAAGCTTCACTTCGTCTCTGTCTCGTCGAGGAAGGGACTTTACACCGTCAAATTCTTTGTACAGACGTAACCCGAGCTTTTGCTTGTAGTTCCTGAACACATGCGATTGTCCCTCCATCAGCAACTTCATTACCAATGAACTGCAGACCGCCTAGGCAGTGCGCGGACCTACGACCACGTGCGCCACCGATTCTTCTGGGTGAGCACGTAACGATCGGTGAAGGCCTAAGTAACCTTATGAGATCCTTACCGACGACAGACGACCTCTTCCGTGGCCCCAGCCGGCCTCCTGCAGCCCATCATTGTCCCCATTGAACCATTTACCATGTCGGATTATATGTTCTCGGACTTTTTCCTACTTCAATTTTTAGAAACAAGTGGGTTGCCATTGCCGTTGACTATGCAACTCGCTTTGCCAAAACCACGGGCCTTCCAGTCTCTTGTGCTTCAGCCCGTTTCTGAATTCTTTTTACTTGACGTTATTTTTCACCATAGATCCGGTCACTAACTCCTCACCGATACAGGACGGTCTTTTTTAGCCCATGTTATCGAAGACATCATGCGTTCGTGCAGCACTGAGCACACGTTCTCTCATGCATATCATTCACAAACGAATGGGCTACCTGAATGCCTTAATCATACCATCACCAACCTGATGGCCATGTATGTTTCACCGGACCATTTTGACTATGATGGTGCGTTACCGTTTGGGATATTCGCTTACAGCTCGCACGGCATGACACCACAACATATTTCCAATTTTTCCTTTTATACGGAAGAAAACCTCCTGGGCCGCTAGAGAGAGAGAGAGAGAGAGAGAGAGAAAGAGAGAGAGAGAGAGAGAGAGAGAGAGAGAGAGAGCTTTATTGGATCGCCTACAGGACGAGAGGATCGCCTCCTAGAGATACCTCACTTCCTTCGTCCTAGGTTTCTGTAACAGAATACTCGACCGACGCCATCGCCCGAGGTGACTTCGCAGGGCAGATTGCCCGTTCCCTCATCAACCAATCCCAAGCGAACCAAAAGGCTGCGTACAAGAAGCACCATTGTCACCCATAGCATGCTCCAGGCTCCCCAGTCCTTGTGTGGTCTCGTCGCCGCCGCGTGTGTATGTCATAAAAATTACTTTCACGCAACACCGGCCCTCACAGGGTGTTACGCAGGGTGACCAACGTGGCATACGAGATCACCCGACTCAACCATACCCTTCCGTAGCTACGACAGACATATGCAATGTCGCTAGGCTACAACCGTACACCTCTACATTGTTGGCTGCTGAATAGAACCCGCCAGGACGGCGCTTTCGCCTCCGCGGGTTTATGTTACGGTTCAGCCTTGCTTGGCGAACGGGTGAAGCCATTTGAATGACGAAAAATCTCCCTGCACGGCATGAGCGCACGCGTAGAAAACAAGGAAGACGACGAACGCTGTGGCGCTTGGCCGGAGTTGAAACGGTCATTCGCAGTGCCTCCGATTTTCCCCTTTTGTAACTATTTTAAATATAGCTAAATCTAACCGCGTCTACCCCGTCTCGACATATTTGGTTAAGGTTCGAAATGGCGCACTCGGAGTAGGGTTTAGAAAAAACCCCTAGCGTTCTTGGCCATGACGACAAACCGGTTAACGTTGCCAATGACGCAGACACACAATTCTCAAATCCCGTCAGAGGAAGGTGTTTCAAAAGTGAACGTACGTGGATACAGGTGGCACGTACGTTCAGCTCCTATGGTGTACGTCAGAGTAGCGTTACTTCGACGTCGATAAAGCATTTTGTACCAGAGTGGCTACATTTACTATTGATGATTTTCAGGCTGTCAACCTGAACCTAAAGAGCAAGACTAACCGACACGAAAACGTTTAATCACGTAAACGTAAAGCAGAGCTCATCTATATTTGCGTGGCTTAAGACCAGGCAGTGAACACTTCCGGCTGCAGGGTTTTGGTCAGTTTGTGCGAGAAGGTGAAATCTTTAGTGTTTCAAAGTTTTTGTTCTGAAGCGTCCCAGCCGGTTTTTGGTAAAGAGAGACAGAGAGTACCTTTATTTGTACATTAAGATCTAGTGTGATTTTGGGACGAGGAATTCACAGAAAGTTTTCAAAGCCAAGAGCCACAGACGCAGCAGCCCGTTTTGTTCTTCTATGAATCAGTACCTGGGAATCCTTACGTGACGGGGTTGTCAAGGATGCTTTATATGACTGCATAGAAGTAATTTATCCAATTCGTGTGTATGTCTGAATTCAACCTACTTAGAAATGTCTAGCTTGCGTAAAACAAAAACTGTAATCTTTGGCGCTTTTATTTTGGTGCAAGTTATTCTTGGGAGATAAATGGGAAACATCTTTACTCATCTAGATTGGTGGATATGTGTGTTTGTTTTTATCCTGCGCATATTCCGGGGTTCTTTGGTTCTGAGCTCGCAGTGTGGCACGTGAAAGTATATTATTCTTAGTGGCCTAGTAGGAGCAAGCGCAGTTCCTATTTTTTTGGAAGGTGTGTGATATTCCGGGGAGCTCGGAGCATGTTATGCGAGTTCGCCTAGTTCTGACCGGATGAGTTCTTTTTTCCTTCCACCAATGTTGTTCGCCTGCCAATGTAAAGTGCGCTTGTACCATTGCGTATGGCAGAATATTTCTCAGGAGTTTATGTATTCTTTCCGCAGCCTTTTGCTAGTGTGTACTGATGTTTTAGCTTCTATTCAGACGTTCCGCTTGGCAAATCCCCACAAGGATAGCTACAATTTCCGTTTTTTGAGCTCCTGAGTGTAAAATCTTCATGAAATTAAAAATTTACCACCGATTCCAGTCTAGAACACTCGCATCGTACGTAAGAACACCCCAATTGTGGCGCTTATTCTGCTTATATTGTTTGGAATTTGCTTCGAAGATTTGACACTGACTTGTCGTCTGGGCATGTGTAAGCTGGGATCTGTTTTTGGGCAGGGCCTAAAACCTAATGGAGAGTCGCTGTGTCGTTGAAACGTATGTTATGGCGTCCAGTCGCTTTTTCTCCGGTGGTGCCCTAAACTTCACAGCATGGTCCGTCCCAGTTTTCTTTTTATAGGCGTTCCCTTTGTGCGAGGAGACTGGCCTCCTTTATTTGTGCAAAGGCGTTGTAAAGACCCGTGTAAGGAACCAATACGGGGATCGGAGAAAGTAGTAGGGGAAGAACTGCTTTATATATACTCTACAGATCACGATGTTTATTTGGTTTGCTTCAGGGGGTACGTGTGTGGCAGGCCAGGCTGTACGAGATCCGGCTTATGATTAGTGTGTGCTTAAATTTTGATTTTTTATTAATCCTTCTGCAATACACCTTAAACACGTTCTCGTTGCAGAGGTAAGGTTAAGATGGAAGAGACCTACCATACGAAGGGGTCTCTATTTAATGAAGGAGAGCAATAGGGGTCAATTGTTTTTTCATTGGTTTAACGTTTCAATAATACCTTTGTATATGTCAAGAATATGAGTGCATATATGTTGCTGGCGCTTCCGTTGTCTCGATTATTAGGGTGTCGCCGCCTCTTCATATTTTAGTGTGTAAAGCAGGAAATAAATGGTATCTGGTTAAGGAAACCGAAAACAATTGGGCGTTTTTTATGACGATGATGGTGACGATGATTGTTGCATTCGGATTGCGCAAGCCCAAATAGAAAAAAGGCGCCAAAACAAATGGCTTGCTAGCAAAGTTTAAAAAGTGAACAATAAAATTGCTCAGCAAAAAAGGTGTAGACAAACGAATATTTATAAAGTATTGAAAGACGTCACAGTGGTGGTTATGCATGATACAAAATGAGATTCAGAAATATCACTTCTGATATTACTTGAAAACGCGTTTGACAGAAAACATTGGTTCATCGCCTGAAAATGTGCGATGAGGGGAGGGGGATTTGTCATCTGCATATTTCTGAAACGTGTTTGCCTCGTGTGGTGTGGAAAGCCCTGCATGTGATTATGTGTGAACTATGAATGGGCCATCTCCACAGCTTCCGAACAGGGGTCTGGAATACCCAGTGAGCAAGTCTGAATGCCTTATGCAAGTCTTGCCGATCAGTAGTTTAGCGAAGGCTACTTCCGTGCTTCTGTCTTGTTTGTGTGTGACGAATCTACTTAAGTTTGTCGTTATAGTGTAGAGTTTGTTTCCTGTTTGTGTGTCCCATGTTTCCTTCCAAGATTTACGCTATGCTATTCGTACTAGTGCCTTGAGTATGAGGAGGGGAACGCACGTTACATCTACGCTGCTACGGAGAGCTGGCAGAGTGGCATTCTGGTTGGCAATTTTGTTCCCGAGGACGCCACTGTGACCGGGAACCAAGCAAACAATTATTGTTAGTTTTGACTGATCAGCAGATGTTAGAGGTTTTATTAGGTCCTCGAGGCCAATGTTTTTATTTGTTTGAGGCAATGTCAGGCTGTTCCCACTCTTAGTGAGTTTGTGAGGATAATAGAATTTCTGTTCGTGCTTGTGTAATCTTGTGTAACTTTTAATTAGATGCCAAGTGCTCCTGCAATAAAGCTGCTGGTATTTATGTGTAATGTTTTCATACTTGAAACGTTATGGCCATGTCCACCACATGCGAGGTCCGAAGAAGACTTCAAAGCATCAGTGCAGAAGGCGCTCTGGGGGTATTTGTGTTGTAACTGTATGAAGTGCTGTAGTATAAGTTACCTGGGCCCGTTCTGCTTGACGACATGTTTAAAAGAAATATCACAATAAATTGCTCATATGTGCCAAGGCGAAATGAGGTCAGCAATAAGAGAAACTTCATGCTCTCATCAAATTAAATCCCTAATTCCTCCGCAACAGTTCTCACTCGGATAACGAAAGGAGCGGGCATCAATAGCGGGACTGCGAACAAGGAAGCGGGTGCGATGTTGTTTGTGATAAAACTACATGGGTTATTTTTTATGGAGGTCACCTTAATAGCATACAGAAATGAGGTGTAAGAACGCTGGTTTTCAAGGCTCCACCTATCACGCGCTGCATGTAGGCTTTCAGTAGGACCCGTCCGGGAAGCTCCGGAAACAAGATGGAGCCCCAAGTGCAGTACTCGGTCAACTAGTAGGGCCTGTGCGTATACATGTAATGAAGTAGGGAAGTTATCACTACCGTATGGATTCGTGTCCAATTCGCACGCAAGAGATATATAGAATACGCCGATTCAAAAACGAGGTCGAGGTGTGAATAAGCGTTGTCTCCTGTATTACGGTAAGCAGGCTGTTTCTTATTGTGTAGACATGCTACGGATGTTGTTATAAATTTTCCAATTGAGCCACCTCTGGCATCCGTGCTGCAAGAGCCCCAAAGAGAATTAGGCAAATTCAGGTTGCCTATCAGCCTCTAAGCATTTTGAACAAGTGTGCGAAGCTGGGCAAGTCGGTAAGGATTTATGATTAGAAACAGCGCGAGACAGGACGAGGAAACTGACAAGGACGGGCGCTGACTGACGACTGAATTTTATTGAAAGAAACAACGAAATATATACGAAAAGCAAGAGCACAAGCAGAGCAAAAAAGGCAAACAAAGGTTATATAGATTATTAAACAAAGGTGTCACCCTCCGCAGCCACGCCGCCCAAATAACTTATCCGTTTTGCATGCAGCAACATTGAAGGCTTGCTTACACACGAGTCCTTCATTTTATAGATCGTAAATGCCTCCGCAACTTCACATGTGCGCTCATCCGGGTATCTGGTGACAATCGAGGCGAGGTCAAGATTAGGCGAGCAGCCATGTTTTCCGCAATGTGTAGCAAGGTTGCTTCCCTGTAAGGTCGTGAGCGAATTAGCATACTCACGTAGGCGATCATTGACGCATCACCCCGTCTGCCCTACGTAGGTCTTCCCGCCGGACAGTGGGACATTGTACACCACAGAGAGACTGCATTCCGTGTAGGGCCGTTCATGCTTGACGTTGCAACGTTCCAAGCTACGGAAGGAAGGCCGGCGTCAGTGATTTTTTCCGCCCCCAATAAGCTTTCGAAACTCTGCAGAAAGGCGAACAACAATGACCGTAGCTTGGAACGTTGCAACGTCAAGCGTAAATGCTTCTACACGGAATGCAGTCTCTCTGTGGTGTACAATGTCCCACTGTCCTGCGGGAAGTCTTACGTAGGGTAGACGGGGCGATGCGTCAACGATCGCCTACGTGAGCTTGCTAATTCGCTCAAGACCTCACAGGGAAGCAACCTTGCTACTCATTGCAGAAAATATGGCTGCTCGCCTAAGTCAGACCTCGCCTCGATTGTCACCAGATACCCGGATCAGCGCACACGTGAAGCTGCAGAGGCATTTACCATCTATAAAATGAAGGACTCGTGGGTAAGCAAGCCGTCAATTTATTCATATTACCTGCAGCGCCAATAAGGCATTACAGCAAGGCGGTATATTCAAATACATGAATACGATTCATCACATGGGGAAAAAAGAAAAAGAGAAAAAAAAAGAAAACTGACATGAGAATAAGTGGTACAAATCTGCACAATAGCGCGTCAAATGATCAAGCACTGTCACAATGAAAAATTTACATGTGCGACAAAAACGTGTGGAACAAAGCATCTGATGTACAATTAACAATATTACTTGGTAGTTTACTTCATTCCCGAATAGAATGGGGAAAGAAAGAACCCTTGTACACATCAGTACGGCAATCAATTTCACGAATTTTCCACTCATGGTCGCGTCGCTTAGATACAAAGTGCGGGGGTAGTAAGAAAATTTTAGGATCAATACCAGTCTTATTGAAATAAATACGATATAGTAGTTCAAGTTTGTGATGCAACCGACGTTTACTTAATGTTTCCCAGCCCAACTCTGCTTTAAGTGATGTAATGCTAGTGCGAAAACTGTAATTTTTAGTTAAAAATCGGACGGCGCGGTTCTGGACGCGTTCTAGTAGTGCACATAAATTTTCAAATTGTAGGTCCCACACGGCGCAGGCGTACTCCGCAATAAATCTTACGTTGGTGAAATATAAAAGTTCTTTAACTTTTGGAGGAGCATCACTGAAGTTGCGTTTTAGAAAGTTGAGCACGCGGGAGGCAGGAAAGGACACGTGTTCAATCTGACGTTTCCATGTTAGGTTAGATGAAAAATAGACGCCGAGATGTTTATAATGTAGCACTGTATCAAGATGCGTCATTCCCAGAGTGTATTTTGGTAAAACAGGGCTGCGACTGCGTGTGAAGGAAACGTGCTTACATTTCGCAATATTCAAAGTCATTTTCCATTTTGCACACCACGCTTGGATATGGTCGAGATCGCTTTTGAAGATAGTCCGTGTCAATTGGGCTTTTGATACTGTGATAAACAACGCAATCGTCTGCGTAAAGGCGTACTTTGCAGGACAAATTACACACAATATCATTAATATATACAAGGAAAAGCAGGGGCGCTAAACCAAACCCCTGCGGAACACCAGAACTAACACTCACAGCACCTGATTTACAGCCGTTTATCAGGACACATTGGGTACGATTATGCAAGTAACCTGTTATCCAGTGGACAACACCATGATGTCGGCCAAGAAAAGACAACTTATGGAGCAGCAACGAGTGCGGGACAGAATAAAATGCTTTTTTAAAATCCAAAAATACACAGTCTGTCTGTTTTTTCACGTGAAATGATGAGAAGAGATCATGGCCTAATTCTGTTGATTGCGTTGTGCAGGAAAAATCTGCCTAAAAGCCTTGTTGGCAGTTCGTGAAATATCTATTAGATTCCAGGTGTTTTATTATGGCGCTATATATTATATGCTCTAGGATTTTACTAGAGACACTTGTGAGCGATATGGGCCTATAGTTTTTAAGATTGCTTTTCGGACCACTTTTGTGAATGGGCGCAACGTTAGCGAATTTCCAATTCTCAGGCAGGTCACCAGAAGCGATCGACTTGGAAAACAGAGTAGCGAGAAAGTGGGCAATAGTCTCACGGCAGGCATGAAGGACGTAATTGGGTATGCCGTCAGGTCCGCCTGAAGAATTAACTTTAACATTCTCGAATAGTTTCAGTACAACATTATACATCACAATGACGGGATCCATTTGTTCATTTATTTGTTCTGAGACACTAGGAGCGTTTTCGCAGTACGTTGGAGAGAAAACAGACTGAAAGTAATGGTTGAAACAATTAGCATTTTCATGGTCCTCAGAAACAGATGTGCCGTTAACGTGAAGACAGGGTATTCCTGTATGTTCCTTGCCCTGGGATTTCAAAAATTTCCACATTTCTTTAGAATTTTCCTTTAAATTAGTTCCCAAGGAGCCGAGATATTTGTCTTTAGCAATTTTGTTCTGGATTTTTATGTCTTTGCTGAGGAGCCTTACGGCAACCATTGCGCTCTGGTCTTTCTTTTTTCTATACGTTTGCAAAAGACGGCGCTTTTTGTTGATAAGTAGACGTACGTCACGGGTCAGCCACGGCTTGTCGGCACGCCTTTTGCGGGATATTAGTTTGCGAGGAACACATTTTGCTAATAATTGCTGTAGTTTGTTCTTGAAAGCTTCCCATTGAGTGTTGCAATTAGAGCATCGGCTCATTTCGTTAAACTCTGGTAAAAAGGATGCAAGTTCCCTGGATAAGGAGACATAATCTCCTTTATTATAAAAGAAAACTTTACGTGGGTTATTGTGGACAGTTTTGAATCTGATTGTGGTAAATAGGCACGGACGCAGTCCTGATCACTTATTCCAGGGACGACTACAGTATTTCGAACAAGTGAGGGCCTATTTTTGAAGAGCAAATCTAAAACGGAAGCGCGGTCTTTTCCTTTCCTGGTAGGTTCGGTTACAAATTGGAAAAGATCGTTTGCTTGTATAAACTCGTAGAAACTGGCAGACAGCGCACACGAGTCGGTGGGAATGAATTTTTGATCCAACCAATGAACTTCCGGCATGTTAAAATCCCCTCCAAGTATGTAATCGTGGTTCAATGTTGACAGAAAGTCTGATAAAGACGTAAAGGCTTCCAGATTAGCGCATGCTGGTGAACGATATTATGACCCGATAGTCTTTGACTCGTCCGCTGTTTAAGTAAACGTTACACCACACCGATTCTGCGGAACTCAACGATACGGTTAGTGAAGTAGATTGTAAGCTGGCATCGACAAGCAGAAAAACCCTCCCCTTTCGGTATTTCTGTCACTACGATATACGCCAAAGCCATGCGGAAAAACTTCAGCGCCCCTGACCGAACTATGAAGCCAAGACTCTGTGCCAATGATAATGTGGGGCTTGGCTGTTGAAGTGAGCGTAGCAAATTCATCAAGTTTGTTTTTTATGCTACGGGTGTTTACTAAGAGGATAATAAACTCTGGAATATGCAATGCTCTCTGAACAGAGTTACGACCGCATGCACCATGTTGCGGAGACAACTGCGTCCCGCTTCGCTAACATTTTGTTTCGACTACTTGGTCGAGCCCTGAATCGTAGACGAACGTTTTTTTGTTGGTAACTAGCTTGTCATGCCTCAGTTTGTACGGTAAATCTAACGTACGGGCATGTTGTAGAAGTTTCGAATGTGCTAATCTTACAGCAGGGGTAAGGTCATTGCGCATTGCAAAACCAGTCTCTTTTAGCTTAGGCCCACAGGAAAGGATGCCCTCCTGATCTTTGTAGATAGAAAACATCACAATATTCAGACGGTTCTTACTCTCGCAGAAATGCCCAATTCGATGCGCACGCTCAATATGGTAGGGACTAACGCATTCGCCTAATTGTGTTTGAAAGAAAGAGCGTGCTTGTTGTTCCGAATCAGCCAAGTTTTTGTTTACAGTATCAGTTATTCCATGTATGAATAAATTATTTCTGCGAGTTTTGTCATTGGCGACTTCTAGTTGTCCTTTTAGCTGGGCGATGTCTCGGGTTAGGGAACTAGCAACATTGTTTTCCGATGATGCGCTAGGCGTAGTTTGTTTCAACGAGTTAACGTCACTCTCAACCACGGTTACCCTGGTCAGCAAACCTTCTATAGAGGTGTGCATTGCAGCTTGTTGGTCCTTCACTTCTTTTAGTTCGCAAAAAAACTGTACTTGCCCTGATTCCAACCGCTTTAAAATTTCAAAAATGTCATCAATGCTGGCCTGAGAAGATTGGCTGTCATGAGGGCCGGAAGGGGTGTCACCGTTAGGGCCAGGGTTGCTTTCAACATCTCCCGACACCACTAACAGCATACGGGCAAGACACATAAGCATACGTTCAACACCAGAAGAACACCGTCTCTTAATAGAAGCGGCACATTCAAATACAGTATCAGGGCACGACACCGCAACAACATATTTATTCGAGGTACGGTAACATGAAGCAGAGCGTAAGTAACCAACCTGTACAAAAAAGGGGTGTGAGCCCATGTTGATAGCGATGTCGTGCCCCGCGCGTCGAACGTTGTAGTGGCGATTAAGTACTCGTGTCAGACGAAGGATGTCGCTCGCTGTACCAGGTTGCCAAGTAGAAAACGCCGTCGACGCCAAACCTGGCGATATGCGACACGTATCCGGGAAGGGATGAAAGGGCAGTACCTCTTGCTTGACACCCGTACACTCGATGCGGTGGCTTGCAGGAAATGGCGGTGGAAACTGGTTATCCGTAGCGCTGTACTTCGGACGGGCGATTGCAGTCAGGCATGTCAAGACCTGTACAAAAAAGGGGTGTGAGCCCATGTTGATAGCGATGTCGTGCCCCGACATCTTGCTGCATGCAAAAGAGATAAGTTAATTGGGCGGCTGGCTGCGTAGGGGGACGCCTCTGTTTAATAATCTTTTTGTAGCCTTTCTTGCTCTGCTTGTGCTCTCGCTTTTTGTATGTATTTCATTGTTTCTTTCAATAAAATTCAGTTGTCAGTCAGCCCCCGTCCTGGTCGGTTTCCTCGTCCTGTCTCTTGGGCTGTTTCTAATCAGTATCTAAGATTCAGGCAACTGATCTAACAGCACCTCGAAAGCAGAGCTCGAGAGCTGGAACAGAAGAGAAGTAGAGGGAGGATACCGTTATTACTCTGTTGGGTAATATTGAACGAATAGAAACACCTTTAACGACGGTGTTTAAGGAGGGGGTATAACATGTAACGTATTTTCGAGCGACAATACCCACACAGCCACAGGAGTCTGTTGATCCACCTCAGTGTTCTCTAAGTACCGTACGTTTATTCAGGAAGTTTTTGTTCTTACTGCTCAGATGTGTTTCTGCAGCCACGCTATACTTGGTTGTTTGGCATGAAATATCTCTTTATACCACCAAGATTTTTGATGAGGCCTATACATTTCCGATGTACTATAGTTGCACTTTGCATTATTTATGCTAGTGTCTGGAAATGCGTTCGCATGAGTGTTTTTGTATTGTCTTTAAGGGCTGTGACTCTTGTGTTTTCTAGGCTTATCGGAAGGTTGGAACCAGGGAATCATTGCCTTCCGCTATGATGCAGACAGGTTAGGGTCCTACATTCATGTCTTCGTCGGGCGTCGTCGGAGTACCCGATGTATTGGTCCCCTTCGACCTGGTGCCTTTGTAGGTGCTCTTTGCTGCAACTGCCTCCCCTGATTACTTCTGTTAAAAATATTAGAGGAAGAAGAGGTAGCTTGGCAGCTGCCTCCTGCAATCACCATCATTATACCATCCCATCCGCCATTAAAACGAATCACCCACGTCCCGCGGTCCCCACCTTGGTTCTTCAACAAAATGGTGCCGTGACCAGGATGGGAAGATCTACACAGTTGAAGAACGGAGTGTGCGGACCGCCATCAACGATGACGTGAGTTACACGGCCACGATGGGACTGGACTGTGATCACTGACCACGGACAGCAGGCGTACATGACTACCGTAGGATCAACTGAGGGCTTGCCAAGCGACTAACGATCAGGCGCCCTCACCACCGCTACCGACTTAACAGACGCCTGCCGGGACCAACGAAAGGAACGGCTTAGGTTTCTCGCCTACCATGACTCTTCTCGGCGACCTACCGATTTTAACGACGCCAAGCATCGACATGGAGGCCCTTAGCGAACGAAGAAGCCTAATCCGCAACGCCACCACCACACTGATCAACGACATAAAACCACGGATGAATGACAACATACCATCAATGGGTCAGCTAATTTCCCTCAAGAAAAGCCTAATGAAAAAACATGAAATACTAAAGAAACTGGACAGTGAAATTGAAGAGTATGTCGAACTGGATGATTTAGAAAAAGAATATGAAGCCGCCTTTGAATTCGAAGATCTCATCCTGTTGACAAAATTTAGAATGGACCGTTTGTTCCCGGAATTGGAAAAGTATTCTACAGATGACATTGTTGCAATAGCCCTAAAAAAGCAGGATGATATCGTAAACATTAACGAAACGACTTTCGAAAACAGTCACCTCCTAAACAAAAACAGTGATTTTACGACGCCTCTGAAAGAACCGCATCATGAACCGGAACACAGTCAAGAAGTTGTTTCCTCCAAAAAAGAGATTAATTCATGGAATAAGGAAATGGAGTCACCTGATTCTGTTGCTCTCTCAGACGACTGCAACCCCAACGATGAAATTTCCCGAATATCGACAACAAAAAGGACGAAGAACCCGATCACCGAGAACGCTGTACAGGAACGTGCAGAGCCGTCTTGTGTGCAAGGTTCTAGCTGCAAGAAAAGAAGATCAAGGCGCACGGAAGGACCTAATGAAGGACCAGCCAAACCACAGGTTAACGCAAAAGCACAGCAGAGTTATCGACACCACAAAAGAAACTCTGGCTTACCCATGGAGACGCCTAATAGATGCCATCACAGCAGCACGGCTTCAGAGGGCATTTCGCTTACCAAGGTAGAAAGTAACAAAGATCTGAAAACCCCTACGTCCAAACGAAGGCCGCGCAGACGGCATAACCGAAATGCCCTACGATGTGCTGGCGAAAATTCTCCAAACGCGGCTTCACCAAAGCACGTGACGAAAGGCCGACTGATCGGTAAAACGAAAAGGAAAAGAGAAGCATCACGAAGAAGAATCGTACACATGGAAAGAGTCAGGCAGCGCGTCAATTCCTCGAAACGACAAACGATCCTACGCTCATGCCACATGAAGCACGCACGAACACTGCCAGCTTTTCCAGGAAAGACGACGGTCAAGACAAGCCGCGTGCCCTGGCCCAACTCCACAAAACGCAGGTGCCACAGAAGGTGGAAACATAGGTGGAAGCAGAAGATTGAACTCTCAGTGGGCGGCTAACATGGACCTGACGTCTTTTCTGATTAACACGGACCGGTTAGGGAAATTGGGCAAGAGTGTTTTTGATGTTGGCTACAGATAAGGCAGGAGAGCTGGATAACCACTGAAAAGTGACTCCCGACATTAAGTGACCGTTCCTTTATTTATCGGCCGGCCGGGAGGATGTTAAAAATATTAGAGGAAGAAGAGGTAGCTTGGCAGCTGCCTCCTGCAATCACCATCATTATACCATCCCATCCGTTATTAAAACGAATCACCCACGTCCCGCGGTCCCCGCCTTGGTTCTTCAACAACTTCTTCCTTGCTAGAGGACGAACAGGCAGTGCAGCGAGGACAGGAGGAGCTGCGGGCTCCTTCATTTCCATCTGCTCCGTAACCTCATGTGGACACAGCAACACTCCAACAAACATGGCGGCCACCACAACCACTACTGGCTCAGCAAGTAGCGTAAGGGAGAAAATGGGCCGCGAGAGGACCCCTGGGAGGAGGGTGTGGTCGAGAGAAACGCCGACTCGCGGCAATAGGTCCCTGTCGAAATCATGTGCTTCTCCACCTCCCGGCAAACTGCATCGGTGTACCTTCCCAGTGGGAATGAGATGAAACTTTTATGCGCCTATGGAACGGTGATTTGTTCCGTAAACTTAACATTGATGATCGTCTTCTCCTATTTGTTGAAGTTTTCGCATGCTCGAGAGTAGGCCGCGTAGGGTCTCTGACAGTTGCCACAGGCGGAGGATTTTGATTTGGAGTTTTCTGATAGATGGTCATGCTGGGCGCACTTCGCACAGGTTAGCCGCCCACGGCAGGAGGTAGCGCCATTTCTGATACACTATCTCCAAGCAGCGGCCCGGGTTGAGAATGTACGGGTGGATATAACAATATCCAGTGTTAGCGTAGCGACCAGTGTAGCGTACAGCGAATGCATGCTCCGGGTGGTAGGGGTTTTTAATGAGGCACAAAAGTCCAAACGGCTACAGCCAAGGGTCTAACCTAAAGCTCGAGAACCGAGGGACCGGGCCCAGCGCGCGATCCGAAGACGAAGATTCCGTTTCTTCTTCCTCGTCGTCGACCGTTGCGTGTGCCCTTTCTTATACAACACGTGAAATTTACCTCCCCCCCCAGGGGAAGCATCGTCCCGATGCTCGCATGAAGTTGTGGTGAAACAGCGATCCAGTATGGGCGTGTCACGTTCTTGCGAAGTAAGGCTTCATGCGGACGATGTGGACCACTTCCGGCCGGCGTTGGCGACGCCGGGATGGAACACCGTCTTCCGGAATCACTGCGTACGTGACGTCACTCAATTGTTTCAGAACTCTGTAGGGTCCAAAATAGCGTTTCAGAAGTTTTTCGCTTAGCCCTCGACGTCGGATGGGGGTCCACACCCATACATAGTCGCCAGGCTCGAAGGAAGCGTGCCTGTGACGAGCGTTGTAAAGAGAGGAATCCTGCACCTGCTGTTTTCTGATGCGATACCGAGCGAGCTGCCGCGCCTCTTCGGCGCGCTGCGCGATCGCTTGCGCAGTCTCGTCGGTATTTCCGTGGTCGTGTGGGAGCATGGCATCCAGTATCGTTGTTGCCTCGCGTCCGTACAGGAGAGCGAATGGCGTCATGCGCGTGTTTTCTTGCCGGGCCGTGTTGTAGGCAAACGTCACGTATGCGAGAATTGCGTCCCAATTCTTGTGTTCTAAGTCGACGTACATGCTTAGCATGTCTGCAATGGTTTTGTTCAAGCGTTCGGTCAGGCCGTTCGTCTGTGGGTGGTAGGCCGTAGATTTTCGGTGTGAAGTACCGGTGAGATCCATGATGGCGCGTACCAACGCCGAGTTGAATGTGGTTCCCCTGTCCGTGATCAAAATTTCTGGTGCTCCATGGCGCAGAACAATGTTGTCCATGTAGAATTGAGCCACGTCGAGCGCAGTGCAACGCTGAAGAGCTTTTGTTTCGGCGTATCTGGTAAGGTAATCGGTCGCGACGATTATCCACTTATTTCCTGAAGAGGAGGTTGGGAAGGGGCCAAAAAAGTTCATGCCGATCTGTTGGAAAGGTGTTATCGGTATTTGTACAGGTTGCAGTAAACCAGCTGGGCGTCGAGGCGGTGTTTTCCGGTAGGTGCGAATGTAGTGTTTCACTGTCGCAGGAAGCTTCGGCCAGTAGTAGTTCTGCTTGATTCGAGAAGTTGTTCGCGCGTAACCAAGGTGACCCGCAGTCAGCTCGTCATGACAGGCCTGTAGTATGTCGCGGCGAAGACACGCAGAAACTTCTAAAAGGTAGGCTCTGCCATTTGGACCAAAGTTGCGTTTATAAAGGATATTGTTCCGTAAACAAAAGAACTTTAGGCCGCATGCGAAGAGCTTGGGCTTCCGTGTAGAGCGGCCTTCCAAAAAGTCCACAAGTGGTTGCAGCTCGGTGTCTTGCCTCTGTTGTTTACACATCGTTGGGGCGTCGATTGCTCCTAGAAAAGCCGTGTCGTCTTCATCTTCAGTGCCGGGGCGCTCGACCGGGGCTCGGGACAGGCAGTCTGCATCAGAATGATGTTTTCCTGACTTATAGACTACCGTCAGATCAAACTCCTGAAGTCGCAGGCTCCAGCGGGCTAGGCGACCAGTGGGGTTTTTCAAATTGGCCAACCAACAAAGTGAGTGGTGGTCGCTCACTACCTTGAAGGGACGGCCGTAAAGGTACGGGCGGAATTTTAAGACCGCCCATACAACAGCCAGACATTCCTTCTCGGTGGCCGAATAGTTGGTCTCCGCACGGGACAATGTCCTGCTTGCATACGCAACAACTCTTTCAGCACCGTCTTGCCATTGGGTAAGAACGGCGCCTAGACCTACGTTGCTGGCATCTATATGAATGGTGGTCGCAGCGTCCTCATCAAAATGGGCGAGTACAGGTGGCTCCTGCAAACGCCGGCGCAGGTCCCCGAAAGAATCGTGCTGCTCATTGGTCCGTACGAAGGCGACGTCGTTACGGGTAAGGCAGGTTAGTGGAGCCGCGATGTGTGCGAAATTTTCAATGAAGCGCCGGTAATAAGAACACAGGCCTAGAAATCGCCGCAGGGTCCTTTTGTCCTTGGGCGTCGGGAAATTGGAGATAGCGGCTACCGTTTCAGGGTCGGGTGTGACGCCGGCGTTGCGGACAACGTGGCCGACGAAACGGAGCTTCTCATAACCAGAATGACACTTTTCCGCTTTCAACGTAAGACCGGCGGCTCGTACGGCACGAAGGACTGAAGATAGTCGTTTCACGTGTTCTTCAAATGTTGACGAGAAAACGATGACATCATCCAGGTACACGAGGCATGTCTACCACTTGAGGCCGGACAAGACAGTGTCCATCATTCTCTGGAATGTTGCCGGCGCCGAACACAAACCAAAGGGCAGGACCTTAAACTCGAAAAGACCATTCGGTGTTATGAAGGCGGTCTTCTCGCGGTCGCGCTCATCTACCTCGATCTGCCAATACCCGCTCTTTAAATCCATGGAGGAAAAGTAACGGGCGTGGCGAAGCCGGTCTAGAGAGTCGTCGATTCGGGGCAACGGATAGACGTCTTTTTTGGTCACTTAGTTTAGCTTCCTGTTATCTACGCAAAACCGTAAAGTGCCATCCTTCTTTTTAACCAAAACGACGGGCGACGCCCACGGACTTCGAGATGGCTGAATGACATCGTCTTGCAACATTTGTTCCACTGGGCTACGAATTGCTTCACGTTCCTTGGTAGACACACGATAAGGATTTTGGCGAAGAGGTCTTACTGCGTCATCAGTGATGATACGATGCTTTGTGAGTGGCGTCTGTCGGACCGCAGATGTCGAAGAGAAGCAATCCATAAACTTCATGAGCAGTTCGCAGAGTTCTTGGCGCTGCGTGAACGGCAAGCTGGGGTTGACATCAATCGCGGGAGCGAGACTGCTCTCGCCAGGCGGGGTGCCTTGTAAGGCGAAGCAGTCTTCGTCACCGCCAGGAATGTCCTCGAAAAAGGCGACTGCAGTATGTTTGGCGACGTGTTGGTGCTCATTACTGAAATTTGTCAGCAATAACTCCGCTTTGCCGTCGACTAAGTGCACGACACCTCGGGCAACTGCAACGCCGCGACTGAATAAAAGCGCATTGACACGTTCGGCGATTCCGTCTACAGTGCTTCGCACGTCGCAGTTGACGGATACGAGCATGCAGGAGCGCGGCGGTATGTTGACGTCGTCGTCGATAACCCGCAACGATGACCGACATTCTTCGCTTTCCGGCAGGCGGGGGCTCGGCGATAAGGTGATTAAGCGCTCGCCCACATCGATGACAGCGTTATATTCTCTTAAAAAGTCCATTCCTAAAATGAGCTCCCGGCAGCACTCTGCTAGGACCACGAAAGTGCCGACAGAAGTAGCGTCTCCTATGCTGATCCTGCCAGTGCACTTCCCCACCGGCGTCAATAAGTGGCCCCCAGCAGTGCGAATTTGAATCTTAGGCCATGGCGTCTTAACCTTTTTCAACCGATCAGCGAGGGTCAGGCTAATGATCGAGTAATCCGCTCCGGTATCAACAAGGGAAACAACTTCATGTCCATCCAAAGATACGACGAGATCGGCGCTTCCACCATCGGCGATAGTAACTCTCGTCGTCGTGTTTTCCTTCGGCGGCTTCGCATGATTTCGAAGGTCTTGCGGGGTTATGCTATCAGCAACCCTGCCTCCCGGAGTTGCTGCTTATAGTTTCCCCGCCTAGGGCTTGGGGATCTTCCCCTCGGCATATCTGTAGCGTCGCGGCGGCTAAGTGGAGCGTCGTTCCCTGGGGACGGTGATCGATATCGGCGGGACGGCGAGGGCGAGGCATTTCGACGACCAGCGAGGAAGTCTTCGATTGCAGGAGGTCTTTGCCCGAAGCGAGGCCGGGAAGCAGCAGGAGAAAATCCGGGAAGGCCAACCTCGCGGTACGGGCAACGGCGGTAAACATGGCCTGCTTCGCCACAGTGGTAGCATAGGGGCCGGTTGTCACTGGTACGCCAGAGGTCAGTCTTCCGCACTTTTCCTCGGAATGAATTTCCCGACGGCCAGGGGCGTGTACTGGCGGCCGCTGCTTGGGGACAGGCGTCGGCTTGAGGCATACAGTTGGGCGCTGGGGCGCTCGCAGGAGGCGGTTGGCGACGCACTGCCGACACTGCTTGGAGCGGCTGTGGCTGTTGTTCCGGGGCTGCAAACGTTAAGGCCTGCCTGATTTCTTGGCGCACGATGTCGACGACTGATGCAGACGCCGGCCAAGAGAGGAACGAGTCCGTGCAGCTGCAACTCCTCCCGAACGATAGATCGGACGCGCTGCCGCAGTGATCCATCGGTGGACGCAGCAGTCACCACAGTGCCAGTGGGGCTGGAGGATCTGCCGGCCCCACGGTCGTACTGTCGGCACCGCTCCTGCAGGGCTCGCTCGATGGCTGTCGCCTCTTTGATGAAATCCTTTACAGTACGAGGAGGATTTCGCACGAGGCCAGAGAACAGCTGCTCTTTTACACCGTGCATTAGGTGTCGCAGCTATTTCGGCTCGGACATATCGGGGTCGGCTCTCCGAAATAGGCGAGCCATGTCCTCCGCGAACATTGCGACCGTTTCGTTGGGCTTTTGAATGCGGGATTCCAGAAGTCGCTGCTCGAGCTCTCGGCGGTCTGTGCAGGCAAACGACTCTAGAAGCTCCTGCCGAAATTCGTTCCACGTCGACAATTCACCTCTCGCCTCTCGGTTTTCGTACCAGGTCCTGGCGCCGTCGTCCAGCGAGTAGTACACATGCCCAAGTTTTTGTTGAGGGTTCCACTGGTTGAACGACGCGACACGCTCAAACTGCTCCAGCCAGTCCTCGACGTCTTCGACCGCTTCACCACGGAAGACGGCAGGAGTGCGCGGCTGGTGAAGCGTTACCTGAGAGGCAACTGGTTGCGTCATTACTTGCGGTTGAACCACTTGGCGTCTCGGCGCGTCGCTGGAAAGGAGGCCGTACTCAGGAGACAGGCCGAGTTGGCGGCGGCTAATCCGATGAACCGGGGTTTCAACAAAGCGTGGCCGTACCGGGCTCCCAGGAGAGGTCCTGGACATCAGGTGGTTGTACCCAGCTCCTCCACCAGTGTAGCGTACATCGAATGCGTGCTCCGGGTGGTAGGGGTTTTTAATGAGGCACAAAAGACCAAACGGCTACAGCCAAGGGTCTAACCTAAAGATCGAGAACCGAGGGACCGGGCCCAGCGCGCGATCCGAAGACGAAGATTCCGTTTCTTCTTCCTCGTCGTCGACCGTTGCGTGTGCCCTTTCTTATACAACACGTGACAATAGAAAGCCTGCGCTTATGGATCGTGGAAGGGTGGACTGGTCGAAAGGGCAGGATAACGTATTTATTTGCTATTTGTTTGTTATGATGGCAAATGGATATCCGCCTAACAGTCGTGACACCCTGATCCCTCAGGGCTTTCAAAAAGTAGCCGTCGGCTTCGTTATTCAGATCTGCCTCGGAAATATTACCCTGAGAGCTGTGGGGTGTGATCCTATAGTGGTGATCTCCAATTCGCGTTTGTTCTCGTTGTTGCGTTGCTGGGGGTGCACTTGCACCAGAACTATCACCTGTTCTCAGTTTCTTAGCGTATTAATTCTTGTCAAAGACACTTTAGAGGATTTTGGAAATGAAAAATAGTGACTGGGAAGCAACTGGATTCGATTTTTGCCCAGTTTCAACGTTAAGAAACGGGAATAATTATCTGACTTTGCGAAATAAACTGTAGGCAAAAGCGGAAATGAAACTTTGATACTGACCCTTTTGAGAGTCCGTCATGCTTGGGGGAATGTTCGGTTTACCATCAGCATAGAAAAAGAAGAGGGGGTTCGTTATTCTACAACCTTCCCGGAAAGGTGAACAGATTATGAAGCTCCAGATAGACAGGAATTCTATCCGCCGGAGAGTCACATGGGTTCCAACGGCCACCGTTTAACGCGTTTACCCTTCATCTTAACGATCATATGCACTGTTGGTTACTGCGGGAGTTTGGGGACTCGGGGTCCGCGATGTCGCCAGTACTGTCGACATGAATGCTGAAGGTGCCCCGTGCGGGAGAAAGCACACTAAGAGAATCCTTAAACACTAAGTGCGCAACTTGAAGTGGATCTTTATGACAAGCTTCTCATCAGCTGAGCAAAGGGGAATAAGATAAAAAAGTAGCCGGCACCTCAGAACTTGCCTGGGAAAACAAACTGAAGGCCAGGAAGGTTCAAGTGCGCAGAGGTGGATGTATTTGCGAAAAGAAATAAAACACCTCAAAAATTTGCGCATACATGCACAAACCACGGCATCCAATCAAGACTCTGTTATGATATCTCTGTGGAATTTCGGAATGAAGATGAAGTCCACGTTGTGGTTGCCACGATGACGTCGCGGTCAAACACACTAGACGGACGTGTACCAGCGGCTGCAGTGAGGCGTCTGATGGAACCATGGCCGTCCACCCAATACTTGAGTACCAGCAGAGTTTTTCTCCTAATCACCTAGATCGAGAAGGCCAACTTGCTGGGCAAACTAGACCAGTGCTTTCAGCTGAAGATTCGAGCAGCAATACGATTGGCACTATTTTCAATGTCCAGACCTCCATGAAACGCGGGACGGACTCTGGAGAGTGAGCTCACCGTGCATCATCTTCAGGGATAGTCCAGTCACTTCAGAGGTAAAGAAGAAACCACCCTTCGTCACGAGAGAGGATTCAAATCCCAGTTCCTCCGATGGACGCAAAAACGTTGCCTTCATAATACGAGCACCCGAGGCAAACGAGCGCAGCAATGTTTCCGTCGCATACAAACTGCGGACACTAAAACGTAGACGCCTCTAAAGAAAACTAAGATATAAAACAGCGCTAGAAACAGGACTACAGAAAGGGCACACAGACAGCGCCCTGTCTGTGTGCTCTTTCTGTAGTCCTGTTTCTAGGGCTGTTTTATATCTTAGTTTTGCCCTGTCTGTGTGCCCTTTCTGTAGTCGTGTTTGTAGCGCTGTTTTATAACTCAGTTAAGTACAAACTGGCCCGCGTTCAATCTGTGTTGCAGTCTAAAGAAAAGCCTTGCCGAAGTGCGCGAAACGAACAAGCCCTTGCATACAAGCCTTGGGGAAATCGTCGAGGGGTTCACCTGCCGGCAGAAGGAGTGCTGACCTGTAGGAAATGTACGAACAACTCCCCCTATCAGCACTTCACCCAAAGGCGAAGTAGGAAAGTGCGCCAGTTAGTCGTTCCGAATGACTGCGCGTGACGCTTTAGTACCCAGAGGCATAACTAAAATTGGATCGCTCTCCTTTACTCTCTCTCGAAGAGAAGTGCCCCAACGAGAAAAGTTCCTCTGGCACAACTACGATAGCACCCGATAGACACGATCAAAAATAAAATGCAGATTTATGTATGCCTTTGTATTCATAGAGGAATTGCATAAACTTTGAATATTGGCATGTTTGCGCAGCACATGACCTTGGTATGCGCTTTTTTTTATCACACAGTTAGTCAAGTTTGTGTTTAAGTCGCCATTACTGCCCTAATGTACCTAAGCTGTGTATTGATGTTATTAGATGTGTGAGGCGGTGCTTGACATTAATTTTGTAGAGTAGATTTGGTATTGTAAGCGAGCAGCATATTGGTAATACGCAGTAATGTAATAGTGCAGTAACATTACACGCTTTCTTTCTATTGACTCAGGATCATTGTTTTTCAGCTTTGGGACGTGGCACCACTGGTAACTCCGTTTTTCCGCTCGTTTTGCATTCCTACTCAAGTTAGACTAGAGCTTTGTATTGTACCCTTACTTTTACGTTATGAGAACAATTGTAATGTAATAAAACATGGAATTTGTAACTAGGCTTTGTATGCATTATTGGATTTGGAACAGACGTTTATGTATACGAAATTGGCGCGTGTTGTTCGAGGTGTTTATAGCAAGGATACACCACTGACGTTGTCTTTGTACGAATAGTAATTCTCATTTGCGAAGTGAGAGCGAAGTACGCACGGCGTTGTGTGTTCTGAAAATATTATTGCATTTAATGTTACGAATATTGCATAATACCACTCCCGTATACACAATGTAATACTATTTCACAGCTTCTTGATATTATCGTGCATCATTTATATTTTTGTACATTCCCTCGATATGTTGCATGTTCGTTTCAATTCCCCTGCGAGAGCCACAAACCCTGCGTTTATAATACATAATTCTGCCGCTGCTGGGAACAAGAGACGCGGCACATTCGCGCTCGGTAGTGCGCAATGTAGACGACCAAATAAACAGGTACCATTAACGAGTCCACAATACCATCCGTGGCTACCCCTGAAGCCAAATAGCATTGGCAGTGTGGAGCGGCGCCGATCTATCAAGAATGGGGAAAGCAGCAGGTTATTCAAACCGAATGAATAGGACGCTTTGTGTGTTCTTTTCATTTTCACGCGTAAGTGCGGTTTTAAAATGAGAACCCGTGCATAGGTAAAGCTGACTCGTTGGAATGTTCCGGTGTCATGGCGGCTTTCGCAACAGCCTGCATCGTCTTTGACAAACCGCGTCTTTGAAGCCTCCCACGGGCTCCTGTGTTCTGAATCTCCGTGTGTGTTATAAGACGGTCTGGCCTACACCAAGTCAATGCATATTAAGTAGCCACATGCCCTCCAGAAAGTGGTGCAGCATCGGCCCGCAAAGGAATATCCTAGGACGTTAGAGTCTCGCATATTCATCGAACTGTGTATACATTGTTAACTCCTCTGCTCTGTAACATTCGTTTCGTTCATTCTCCTTGTTGGTGCCACTTCAGTGACGTTTGATTCTTTCTCATTTCTTCATTTTTAGGGATCTCTCGTCCGTGTTCATATTCTCGGCCACATACCCGACTTCGTCTGTTAAAGGGTTAGCTTCTGTTTGCCTATTGATCTTTAGGACTGCGTGGTTCTTTCCGCTCGCGTCGTCCAAAGGCGTGCATCAGAGCGCCACCCCTTGTCACCAATAGTCAACAGAGTGGATGGGCTTGTGCCTCGCCCCATTTGGCTATCCCTTCCTCTCGCGACCGCAGCCTATAAATAGCTGTGACACAGCGTAAAATAATCTAAGTCATGTCAGTAGTATGGGCACCATCAAACCACATAAGTTCGCAAATTTTTACCGGTATATATTTTGTTTACATTCCCCAAGTTCCGCGTCAAGCTTTTAAAGTTATTAAGTTTTGAAAAAACATGACTGCCATTCACAACAGGGAAGATAAATCAGTTTACTATTTTCTTGGATGCAAGAAGAGAAAAAACATTCCCCAGCTTTTCGCAAAACAACAGCATTTACTAGCGTCATATTTTTAATGTACGCATGTCTGAAGTTGTGTCTTTTATGGCGTTTGCCATCAGAATGAGGTTCTATAAAACTTTGGGAGGTGAATATTGTAAATGTCTCCTCTTCTTTAGAATTGCCTGTAGAACCTTGGCAGAAGCTTCTTAAACAGCTGAACTGTTGTAGGCCGTGGATTTTCGCCCATATATTGTGGGTTGCGTGCTATGCAGGTGCAGGAGCAGCTTCACTGGCCTGCAGTTGTTTCTATATCTAGCCTGAGGAAAGCGAGCGGTGCGGTCCCCCGCGAAATTGATGATAAAAAACTAGGCAAATTATACCCAGACAAGAGAAGAGGCGGCGATGCCCTCCACCCTCTGCGGCAGTCCTCTAGTCGGATGTGGCCGAGTTTCATGTGCGGTTTTTCATCATGAATTTGAAGACGAACCAACTAGCTCAAGCTGTCATCGCACTAAATTAGGTGCCCGTACCCACCACTAGAGATCGTAGTGGTCTTGCGGGGTGGGCTCCTCAAACGCCAGCTAGGGAAGGAAGAAGGGGAGGGCGCCTTCCACCGCTGACGTCAAGGTGCTGATTTATTTGTTGAAATCATACAATTCACGGATTGACGGTGCTGCCAGTCTCAGGGCGAGTGCCACTTGACGTTTGTGCAAGCAGAAGTGAACCGCAGATCCGCTGTTTTAGTAGATTTCACACTAGGGGTAATGGGTAATTTGCTAGGGGTAATTTGTTTACTGCGCCGTTCCTAATACTGAGCATTTGTGGGTAGCTCAACACTGAGCAAATAGACGAGGGTATAAAACCACTCATTGGAAGTCCTGATTGAGGAGAAAAGAAAATAACTTGACTATTAGTTTTTGCTAGAAATATTTCCAAATGTAGTTCAGTGAGCTTTGACAACGCAGGGCTTCACAAGGATGGGGTTAAAGACAACTTGTATAGAGAATACTACACTGGTGTGACGCTACAATAAAAAAAACCTAATGTATTTCCGTTAGCTTCGGGCGTGCAGAGAGTTCCTTGCACAGACGCCCGTGTGGAGAGGTCCTTGCAACGATTTGGGTAACAGCAACATCGGCTATGTATTCTAGAGCTGTGCCACTCCTCAATATGAGCCACTTGAATGTAGTGTCCTAACAGCTGGCGTGCAGCCAGGCTCAAACACGGTGGGCATTAGAGGTATGAAGTTATCAAAACATGTTCTCTATATTTTCACCCCTGTCAGGCGTTATTGAAAGCAATTTCAAACTACATGCTTCTTTTCCGGGGCGCAGTAGAGCCTAGCACTTACAGCGTCGGTACGGGGAGGTCACCCCGACATCACTATTTTGCTTCGGAGACAGAGAATATCTCTTCTTGTTGGGGTTCGAAAAGGCTCCTGCACCGTAATGCGGGAGACCGTGGTTTTTATAGACTTGGAAAAGCAGTGACTGCGGTTTTTCAGAGCTCTTGTTGGCACGTGCGCTCATAAGCGTCCCTGCATACAGGCCATGTGAGCAAGTGGGTTATTACTTAGTTGTGACAGTGTTAATCAAAAGTATATCTTCTTGAAAAAATTGGCAGATGGAACCCCCGTGAAGTTAGTACATAGCGCTCGGAAGCGCGGAAATTAAAAAAAGTGCCCCGATCACAAAGGACACTCCGGTCCAAAAGCCTCTTCTGACCGCCCAATATCCCACTGATTGGAAATATTGATCACTTGTGGTGCATTGGAATCATTTCTGTAGTTAGTTAACCTGCAATTTGTTACCCGGGAGCTTGAATTTGTTTTCTAAGGTGATGTTGGAGGCCACGGGGTGCTTTTGGCAGCCCGCATTTATTTAGTATCTCAGGGTACTTTTCAGTACTTGTTAAACAGTTCGTTATGGGTCAATTTCATATAAGGTTATTTTTAAGTGCCGAAAGTTGTCTAATGTTTGTGTCTTTTTTTAAGGGTGTGTGGTACCCCCTGTATAAAATTATTATCACTGTGGCTTTAATTTTGCAAGTCAACTATTCATAACGTAAACTCTACATGGACACTGTGTTTCAGTCGTCAACTTGTAACACCACCTCTTCTTTCACTGCACGCTTTCTTATAGCAGTCCAGTACGCTGTAATTTTCTCTTAGCCACCTTAATTTTTTCTGACAGGTTTGAAAGCCTTTGTCAGCTTTGAGACTTGTTCAAATGAAAGACATTGTTAGCATTGAGACAGCTTTTCTACTACCATTGTTTTCTACCTTCAAGCAAAAACATCTAATCGTAAAACGGTGAATGCCTGTACCATTCAGTAAATATTCATACATGCGGAACAGCGCGAGCCTACTCTAGTCAGTACCCCATTATTAGTCAGTACCCCATTTAGCCAGAACCCCACGTATTTTTCTTTCCTGCATTCCATTCCTTCGTGGTGTTCTGCCATTCTGAACATCATTTCAAATACGATTTCATTTATCTTATTTCTAGCGATTATATTTATATGACACATTCTTGTGCGGGTTATCCTTAGGCTAGCACGTCTTAGGAAAATCAAGTGTTTATAATATAGTCTACATTTTGCATGGTAAGATTACGCAAATAATTTTGGTGTGTTTAGGTAAATTTTACGTTAATAACAAAAATTGATGTATTTATGTTTGACATAAATTAAACAAAACTGCAAAAAAGTGCTTTTTCTCTAACGCACAATATTCTGAACTACCAAATACTTTCGTAAACACGGTGTACAAAGAAATAGATGGAGCAGTCTTACCTTGACTAAGTGTCGTCGACCACTGCTCTGCAAATGAGGGAACAAAGTGGGCAAACAATTAGCCCTTAGAAAATAGAACCCGCAGGAGAAAATTCATTATGCTGAGCATTCTCATTTGTGTTGTACAATTTAGTAGGTTTTTAAAACCGGTTGGACGCAGTTTGAAGGGAAATACAAAAACAAAGTACATCACTTACTAATACTCAATTTTTGTAACGTTTTTTGTGAGGTAAGTGAAAAGACTTCGAACGCTGTCTTAATAGAAGGAAAAAGTATATTTCGGGGATAATACTTGGTATAAGAAAGGAGACCACTCGCAAATTACACGCACCTTAAGGGCAAAATCGTAGGGTAAGTTATTAACACAAATGCCACCTAAATGGGGAAAATGTGGGTATTGCTGCGCAATATTCGCATGGTTTGTGTGTGGGTATTACTGCAGAATATTCGCATAGTTTGTCTGGGGTACACAAAAATCAGGTAAAAGAAGGGACTTAATTTTGGTCCAGCCAGTTGCCCTGGAACAACGACATCGTAAGCGCTTGTGATGTGCAACAAAAGACGCGACTGTAGTTGCATCTTAAGCTTCACTAAGTACATTAATTCGTTTAATGAATGGGGCTAACGCATTGATTTCTCGGATTAAAATATTGATTTCATATGGTGTAGTGCGAAAGACGAGCAAGTGGTACGCAGCCACCATGCGAGCACTACCGAGCAACTGATAAGCTACGCGGCCACAACAGTCAACATTGTCATTGTGATTGGCGTACGCCACTCAAGGAGATTGACCACTCGAATTGCGCAGACGACGACGAGGCAGCACGGTGAGCCACGGCGGCGGCATCGTCATCGGCGTGAAGCTCTGGTAAGTGCTCGAGATATACTGCCGGCTGGAACACTTATCCGCTTGCCACTTCTGAGTGCCCCTCCTACTCTCCGCTTTCAAGGCAACAAACCCGCATTACATTTTGGTAGGTGCGGGGTACACGGTGTGAAGCTACCGAGCAGGGCGAGGATGGAATCCGCAGACTCCAACGCTTCGTACCCAACTTTGCGTCCGTCATTGCGCCTCTAACGAAGTTACTCAGCGGAAGTCACGACCTGTCTACCTGGTCAGCTGCTTGCGATGAAGCCTTTGTAACCCTACGCCGCTTACTTACGTCACCTCTCATTTGGGTCATTTTGATCCTTCCACGCCCACCGAGATCCATACCGACGCCAGCGGCTTAGGTCTGGGAGCAGTGCTTGCCCAAAGGAAGGCGGGATTTGACGAGTACGTCGTCGAATACGCGAGCCGCACTCTTACAAAGGCGGAATGTAATTACTCTGTTACAGAGAAAGAGTGTTTGGCCATCGTGTGGGCTGTTTCAAAATTCCGGCCTTACCTCTACGGTCGAACTTTTGATGTAGTCACAGATCACCATGCCTTTTGTTGGCTATCGTCGCTGAAGGATCCCTCCGGTCGCCTTGCACGCTGGTCCCTTCGCCTTCAGGAATATGACATCCGAGTGATATATCGGTCTGGACGCAAGCACAGCGACGCAGATGCTTTATCTCGCTCACCTTTATCCACTCATTCGTCCGAAATTACGGCCATTGATTGCATACAGGCGTCTCAACCACTTGAGGACATGGCAGGGCAGCAACGCAAGGACCCTTGGATACTTCCATTTTTTACCCGATTTCAAACCCTAAGGAACGTAGTGCCTGGCGGGCACCGCGACGTCAGGCTGTGCATTTTTCCATTCGTGACGGGCTTCTGTATCGCAGGAATTACCTCCCCGAAGGCCGTAAGTGGTTCTTGGTGATCCCTCGCCACCTGTGCTCTACAATATGTGCTAACTTCCACACGAATGCGCAATTCGCCCATGCAGGAGTCCGTAGGACGTACCAGCGATTGCGGCTGCACTACGTTCGGCGAGGAATCCTTACCTTTGTAACGAAGTTCATCAAATCATGCCGAAAATGCCAACGTCGCAAGTCTCCGCCGCAGTCACAAACCGCCCCGTTACAGCCTTTGCCCTGCCCCGCGCCCCCTTTCGACCGAGTCGGGATAGACTTATACGGCCCTCTGCCCCTGACTGCTCCCGGAAACCGGTGGGTTATCGTCGCAGTGGATCACCTTACGCGATACGCTGAGACCGCTGCCCTACCGGCTGCCACAGCGCGCGAAGTTGCTACATTCATTTTGCGCCATTTCATCCTGCGTCATGGAGCACCACGGGAACTTCTAAGTGACTGGGGCCGTGTATTTTTGTCAGCAGTGGTCGAGGCTCTACTGAAAGAATGCAACGTCACCCACCGCAGCACTACAGCCTACCATCCCCAGATAATGGGTTGACGGAGAGATTTAACCACACCCTCGGCGACATGCTCGCTAAGTGCGTGTCTTCGGACCACTCTGATTGGGACGCGATTCTCCCCTTTTGGACTTACGCGTACAACACTGCGATGCAGACTACTACAAGGTTCTCGCCGTAGTTCCTCCTCTATGGCCGAGACGCGTCCTGCCCTCTCGACACCATTCTACTCTACCGACCCGACGCATCCGAACACACGCCTGTTTCTCAGCTCTGCAGCCACGCGGAGGAGTGCGGTCATCTTGCTCGCAATTTTACTTCCGAGGACCAATTCTACCAAAAACATCGGCGTGACGGTGACAACCCAAAAGTGCTTTTTTCTCCCGGCTCTCTCGTATGGCTTTGGGTACCAGCCACTACCCCTGGACTTTCTAGCAAGCTTCTTTCCAAGTTTTATGGGGGTTACCGCGAACTCGAACGAACCTCCGCCGTTGATTACGTCGTGGAGCCGCTCACACCATCGTCTGATCTACGCTGCCGCGGCCGCGAAACGGTACACGTACATCGCCTCAAGCCATACTACGACCTTTCCGTTGTGACGTGCCCTTAGGTCGCAAGGGTGGCTCCCTTCCCGGTGGGGGGAAATTGTAGTGCGAAAGACGGGCAAGTGGCGCGCAGCCACCATGCGAGCACTACCGAGCAACTGATAAGCTACGCGGCCACAACAACCGTCATCATTGTCATTGTGATTAGCGTACGCCAATCAAGGAGATTTACCACGTTAATTGTGCAGGTGACGACGAGGCAGCACGGTGAGCCACCGCAGCAGCATCGTCATCGGCGTGAAGCTCGTGAAGTGCTCGAGATATACTGCCGGCTGGAACACTTATCCGCTTGCCACTTCTGAGTGCCTCTCCTACTCTCCGCTTTCAAGGCAATAAACCCGCATAACAATGGTTTATAAATTAACCGTTGGTCTATGTGTTTTCCCAATTATTGTACTTGGGTGTCCACGGAAAGTCGTTAGGTTGCAAAGAATTTAATATATTTTATTACAAAAATTGTAAAAGATCTCTAAGCTGTTTTACAATTTATCAATTACAATAACAGTTTACAATGAGCCCTTCAAAGTCACCGCTCTAGGCAGGTGTACGTTGTCTTTCGTAATCTGTTCATTGACGCCATTTGATTGCTAGCATATGTGTCCCCTCACCGGCCAGCAAGCTTCTGCGCTGAATGGATATAAAGGAAAACACTTTCTTAAAGCAGCACCATCCTGGATGTACGTATGGGCCTTCGCTCGTTTCTTCTATTTTTCTTTTAGCCTCTGTCATGTAAATCAGTGTTCCTTTTTTTCGTACTTGAGAAAAATTTGCAAGCACAGCGCAGAAGCAAAGGCCACACGAGGGCAGTTTATAGAGTACATAAGTACACACAATGACAAAAATGTCGTGGTCATCAAAATTTCCGCAGCGCCTTCTACCCTTCGGATTCTGCATGACGCCTTCTACACCGACCACCTAATGTCTGGAGTGAAAGTGGTTTCTCTCATCACCACAACTTGCAGTAGCAAGTTTTGACGGCCCACCTCACAACCTACAGGAAATTGTGGTTGTGAAATGACGTCCAGGGAGGCAAAGGAAAAGGCGGTCATCTGGGAAATGCTGATATATTTACACTATTTACATAGAACCGTACAGTGAGCAGCCATCTTGATGCCTCGCCTAGTCGTCTTCTTCTTCTTCGCTCGTGTGTCTGTGGAGCTCGGTGCCAGCTTCATCTTCGTCTTCTACAAAAGTTTCAACATCTTCCCGCCCCAAATAGTTCATATGACCGTTCAGTGCCTGTAGTCAGTTTGCCGTTGGTGTCCAGTCCGTGTCCGATTTTTTCATTTTTTTTCTTATTTTCGGCCTTCTCTTTCTTCTCGACTTCGCCTTTCTCCTTCCTTTCGGCCTATGTTTCTTCATGATCATCAGGTCAGGCGATGAACCACAGGCATATTTTGCTGCATAGTGCGGTGTGCGCGTAGTCTTCGCATATTGTTTCATCGAGGTCCGGTGTTTGCACCTAACACCTACGTTCGGAACATCTATATTCAGGTTGGGTGCAGCGAAAACTGCCATGGAACCACCTCTTGCGTGTTTTCTTGATCTCTGAACCAGTTCATTGGCCTGGTTAATCGTCGACTTTATCATGATCTGATCAGAATTCTTCTTTGATCCCTTTCCTGACAATGTGCTGTGTTTTGCAGTAGGTTTTTGGCCAATGTGAAGTTCTGCAGTCCCCGTTGAATGGCCCGTGCGTTTATGGGCAGCTCTATTAACCAGATCGTTTTTTGAGGCCGTTCCTTCGTAGAGGTGAAGCTGATGCACTTTTACCGCCTCTGCCGTAGCTGAAAGCACATCTTGGGGCGTGAGAGTGGTTTCCTTTGGTATCTCGGATAATGTGCTGCGTGAATCGGTGAGTAGGCTGTGCTTACGTCTTGGGCCATACGCACCTCCGGCGCGGCCACACATCTCGGTCACACGATCAGGCTTGCCTCGTAGTGGCGAATCTCGGTTGTCGTTCGTAGAACTCATCTCAACTCTTTCGCTTAGCCCATGTTCGTGTAGCGCCACATATGCCCCCTCATGAAGGTCCTTTCCCAGAATGTCTGTACCACGCCTTGAAGCCGCAGGGGAGCTCTCAAAGACCTCAAGGGCGGAGGCTTCGCTGGTAACACCTTGCGAAGTCGGTGCGTCTTCCGAGATGTTATCGTCTGGTACTGATGTGGTTGTCATAGATTTCGGGAACATTAAATGGCCTGCATTCCGTTCCTGCTCTGGCACTTCCGGAATCATGACGTCTTCAGATCCAAGCGAGATGTTCACAGTGGTCCCACGAAGAGCCTTCTCATTTGCGTGGCCGCTCATAGAGGTGTATGGCTTTGTTCGAGCTGGCGATATAGCCATGGGTGAACATTCTTGGGGCCGATGGTATATTACTGTTGTACCCATCGATGACGTTGTAGTAGCGTGTTCGCGGTATGTTCCGGTCTCTTCCTTTGGTTCAATAATGTCTGTGGTACTAATCGATCCACCTTCGGGTCGGTCTTGCTCTTGTATCACAACATTCTTGGGTGGTACGTTCTCCTTTCGTTCCTTAAGTCTTATTTCCAGTAATTCAGTAATTCTGCGCGCTTTTTTCAACGACTCCAGAGCGTCTTCGTTTTGGCCGTCACGCTTGTCTCCGCGAGCCAGAGCTTCCAGCATCTCATTGATTCTATCTAGTCGGCCGGCGCTATGCTGAAGCCTGGCTAACGAAACTGCGGCCTCGACGTCTTTGGTTTTTCCTAGAGTGGGCGTTATTTCGGCGATCAGCGTCTGATTGAATTCTACAAGGCTTTTCTGAACACCTTTCAGCCGGTTCATCTGCTTCGATGCCTCCTCTTCGCTTCGGGGTGAGCAATGCGGTCGAAGAAATAAATTCCGCTCCATGGCTCACCTCGTCGTGTCTCTTGACGTCCCGGGTTTCGGCACCATGTGAAATGACGTCCAGGGAGACAAAGGAAAAGGCGGTCGTCTGGGAAATGCTGATATATTTACACTATTTACATAGAACCGTACAGTGAGCAGCCATCTTGATGCCTCGCCTAGTCGTTAATAACCACTGGAACTAATAGCCTAGTTTCAACAGTGGTTATTAGTTCCGCATCCAAGACTTCACTTTTTCCTCCTTGGCCGCACCTTAGGCCAACCCCTTAAGTCAAACATATATCTTATCGTCATATTACCCTTCACGAAGCTGCGCCAGGCTACGTACTTCACATACAAGACGTGCCCGTCACATGAACAACCGGCTGGTGCTCTGATGCCATAACTGCACGTAGGAGGGCTTAAGCTCGCATAAATATTTCCAAGAATACTAACCCAAAATCCCGGCCTTCAAGATCAATGTACGTGCCTTGCGGTGGAAGCCCTCCTTCGCAGCCGAATCACTTATGGCTTCTCCTACGTCAATCTCAAGCCAAAAAAATCCTTTATATGTGAGGGCGTTCATTCGGAAATTTGGTAAAGTTACCTCCAAAGCCATAACCTATTCACCAACAGTGGCTTTCTGCAATTGCCCTTCGCAACTTGGCCTTCTCTTTAAAAAAATAACTTGCCCCGCAACCGACTTTTTATTGAATTCGAAACTTCTTAAGGTCCATACATATGGCACAAAGGAAAATGTCAAAAAAAAGCCGCAAAATTAAAAAAAATTCAATAACCAAAATAGCTTGCCGTTTCCTTACAAGTTCTAGCACCATCGGTTTGCGAGCTCCGTGCTTACAAGTACATGGTGTCACGATTGCAAACCACATGAAAAGGAACCAGCATGTTTCTGACATCTGGGCTACCTCATTTCGCAAGGTTTCCATTCTTAAGCAGAAGCCTAAATTGGCTCTTCCAACTATCAAACTACTTGCATAAACGTCGATTACAACCCCACAACTTGAATACGCGTGAGCAGTATAAGACCCTTACCCGCAAAACAGATTCAGGTTCTTGAAATGATACAGCGTAAGGCTGTTTGATTTGTCTACTCGAAATATTGTATGACGGACTCCCCAACACATCTGATAAAAAACAGGGCATCGACATATTGCAATCACGTCGCAAAATAGAGGGAGTTTGACGGCACCGACAGAGTGCATCACTAACTTTTGCATCATCATCAAAATCACCATTCTCTTTGCGCCCACTGCATTGCGAAACCCTCCCCAATAGATCTCCAATTATCCTGGTGCTCTGATAAAAGAGACCAATTTATTCCAGTAAACGTGTTCATCTTTTCTGCCCATCTAACTTTTTCCCGACCCCGCCTCGCATGCCTTTTATAGAGACCTACACTGTTACCATCAATGACCAACGGTAATCTTGCCTTCGAATTACCATTAGAGGGCAAGAGCTCCAGCCCCTATTGTAGGCCATTTTTAGTGAACCATAACTTGGCTAATACTCAACGCTGGCGAACCATTTCCGTGGCAGGACGTTCTTTGATTATTACTCCAGTGATTGCACACGTAAAATCTCAACCTTTGGAACCCTGCTTAGGAACCCTGTAAAAAATCTCACAATGATCACATAAAATACAAGTTCCGGGACAGACAACCACTGCTCATCACACTCGCCGAGACCTGAAACACTACAGCAGAACACCACACCTGCCAGAGTACACCACTTCTCAAGATCGAAACTCCCAAGAAAAGGAGCACTCATACGCAGGGGTCACAAATCATCATATGGCAATGGAACCGCAGGGGCTATAAGAATGTGGCCAGTATATTATATCACTGTATTGCCACGGCTCAGTCACCAGATATCATTACCCTTTAGGAAACAAACTCCCTGGCAAAGCTTACCCGCTTTATCTCCTATGAATGCGGACCCTACTGTTTCCTTTCCAGGCAAATAAGCCAATGCATCACAGCTATAGAGCACCCGCTCCAACTGTTGACCAAATTGGAAATAATACTAACGGAGAAATTCCCGATGAAAGTCAAAGTGGCGCTCAGCCCCTTCTCACTAAACATATATTGTTCTATTTAAACCAAGACGCAAACCTGTCTTTCTTCATCAAACATGCAAAACGCATTCCATTGTGTAATCCCCTCAGCATCGTGGGCGATTTTAACGCGGCCAATCACTTATGGGGGTACATCTACACCAACAACAGAAAACCACTCTACATTCCATCCTTGAAGAGGAAACGCTTACCACGTACTGAAGGCGGGCAGTTGGTACATACCTGTGTTATAATACAGCGCGGGAAACGGGATGACCAAAGGGGCAGACAGAAAATGCCCTGTCTGTGTGCCCTTTCTGTTTCTTGTTTCCCGCGCTGTTTCATAACTCAGAAAACTTCACCCTGCCGTCAGACCCAAATACTCTCACGCGCATCGGTAACAGCATCTCCAAAGACACGTAACCTGATGGTACCATCATGACGAGGAACGTCATGGATATCTGTTCTCAAACCGGGGAAAACCAGAGACGTGGCCATTCGATCCGATCCGCGACAATACCTGGAGAAGACAACACTAACTTCCAAGGCGAGCCTGACAGACTGACACATATTTCATAAGGGAAGGAAGCAAGCCCAATTTCACAGTGCAATCACATCATCGCTCACTGTACAGGAATAAAACGTCCAACTCCGCAAGCATGTAAATTCTGTTTCAAAGAACATCTGGGCAAACAATACAATGCTCGGTGTAAACCATCACTTCCTCCACTTAGGGGAGGCGTGAAGAAACCTCATTCACGCTTTAAACCGCAGTACTTAAATCGTAGTTTGACAAAGGGGATAGCCCTTCTAAAAGAAGGGACTGCTCAGATATCTTATGGACCCTTCAAATGCCAAACCGAATCAAATTATACCACGCAAAAAATATATCCCTCTTACCCAGGAGATTCCAATGCCATCATAAAATCCCTCCACGACAATGCCACCCATTACATCTCAAAACGCCCTACCACCGTAATCTGAGAAAAAAATCTCAAACTGGATGCAGACATCTACATCCATGAAATAACAGCTGCTCCGGTCGCAACGAGGCAAAACACGGCCACAGGAGTGGAAGCCATAATCAACACGCTTCTAGTGAACTTGGTTGATTATTTATTATGAGATTCGCCGCCCATCTCTACATGGTATCCAGGTCGGTCGACGTTCCTGAACATTGAAAGACGGGATAGGTGCGCCTTATTGCTAAGCCTGCAAGACCACAGAGCACAGAGAACCTGTGTCCTATATCACAAACCTGATGTTTGGAAATGCTTTTAGAGCACGTCATTCACAAAAGGCTATTGCAGTATCCGGATAAAAATAGCATGTTCCCACATGTGAAGTGCGGTTTTCGCACTCTCTCTTCAACACAGGACATCCTTCTTCAACTGAAGGAAGATGCTATGCTAAAAGCACCGAGGTAAGACCCGAAAGCCACCATGACGCGGTTGGCCATTTAAATCGCATGGCCATGCCTAAACAACTGAATGGCCTTAACTGTGGGGAACGCATGTACAAATACATTCAAGACTCCCTCTACTGCCCAAAAGAGATTCTGAAAGTGGGAGATTCGAAATTAAATGCAGTCTCACTCGGCAAGAAGAGCACAGCTTAGTGTGTGGTCCTGTCCTCCTTGCTGTTTAATATAGCTCTCGTTGGCCTTCCCCCGCTGCTGACTGCCACACCAGGCACACACCATGGATTGCATGCGGTTGGGATGCTCGTCACTTGGCAGTAGCGACGAGCATCGAACGCATCGCTGAGTTGTTTTTGCCTTTCGTCGCAGGTCGCACATTCTGAAGCCGCACCTCACGCCCACTTGCACCGGACCAGCTTGCCTGTTGGAAACCCATGTTCAAGCTCATGTTTATCAAAAGTTGGGCGTGATGGTCGGCTTCATTCGTGGCCAGCCCCGTGGGTGACAACTTCACAGCGCAGAAGATAGAAAAGGAAGCCTGGAAGCGCCGGCGTGTCACTTGGCAGTAGCGACGGGCATCGAACGCATCACTGAGCCGTTTTTGCCTTTCATCGCAGGTCAGTTTCTGAACGCATTGCCGTCCTTTTTTTTGTGGCTCTTTTCTCGTCACTGCGGCCAAGTGTTGAATTATTCCAATTGATTTCACTGTTACTTTGTCTATCGGAAGTGTGATGGCTAAAGATATTGCTAGTATAAAGAGGGAATGCGCGCGGATCTTGCAAAACATAAGGAGGAGATGAAGCTTGAGCTTAAGACATTTTGTGAATAGCTTGAACGGGACTTGCGCAGTGAAATTCGTGAACTGCGGACTGAGCTGCAGGCTGTGACCCAAAGCCTTGAGTTTGCTCACGCAGACATTGCCGACATGAAAAAAGAACTTATAGCTGAAGCTGCAAAGAATACTAAACTGGAGTCGGAAAATGAAAAGCTTCGTGAACAGTTTGACGCGGCTGACAGTAAAGTAAGGTAATTCGAAATGCGCCTCATTAGCTCGGAGCAGTATTCCAGGAACACGAACATTGAAATACAGGGTGTCATTGAGAAGGAGGAGTCTGTCATAGAAATATTCTCGATGATGGGACAAGTGATTAGCGAGCCTATTTCACAGACAGATGTTGAGACCTGCCACCGCGTGCCCACTAAGAAGGAGAACAAGGCGAACATCATTGTTCGGTTTCGTTCTCGTGCGAAGCGTGATCAGGTTTTGAGGAAGGCGAAAAAAATGCGCCTCACAAACAAAGACGTCGGCCATGACGAAGAGACGCCCATCTATGTGAACGAGCACCTCTGCCCTGCTCTAAAGAGGCTGCTGGCAATGGCTGTAAAGAAAAAAACCCGAGTGTCACTGGAAATCTCTCTGGTCCTTCAAAGGAAAAATCTATGCTAAGCAAGCGGACGGTACGCCCATAATTCCGACAAAAAACGAGAGCGACTTGAAACTCATTTGCGCCGTAAACAGTGAATAATCTTTGGCATGCGTGCTCTGATAGTACTGCGTGCTGAACACTAGCTTGTCTTATGAACGAAAGTGAGAACGCACAATATGAATACCACTAACTCGCCCTACCGAGCAATGTTAAGCTTCCGGATTCATCATGCGAATCTGCACTATATTTGAATGACCACTCTGCGTGTAATAAGGAAGATGATATAGTGCTTTTTTTGGAGCAGTTTTCTTTTTCGTTCGATATTGTTCTGCTTTCTGAAACATGGTACTCCAATGATTGTAAAATGCTTTATATGGATGGGTATAACACTTTTTCTTTGAACCGGCCAGGCAGGCGAGGTGGAGGCGTCGCTGTACTTGTTAAAACATGTAAACACTTTGAACTTATGTCTGAATTCAGCAAAGTTACAAACGATTATGAAATGTTGACATTGTTATCTAACATTGACCTTATTTGCACTATATATAGGGCACCTGATCGAAAACTCGAGCGCTTTTTGGCCTTTTTCAAAAAACTTTAAAATATTTTTCGAGAAACAAGCTTCGCCTGATTTGCGGCGGGGATTTCAATTTGAACATGTTACAAGATAACAGTGATGTCCGTGAATTTACTACTAGAATTCGTTCTTTTGCTTTCGTCAATCCCATTAAAACACCTACAAGGATTACAAGCTCTAGTTCAACATTGCTAGATATTTTCATCATAAACTCAGAAATATTTATTCGCAGCACTGGAACCATCACATCTGACCTTAGTGATCACTGCCCAGTTTTTATTATGACCAGAGTAATGCGCCACAGAAACGGAACCAATTTGATCCGGTTATTTTTCAATCTGTTACTGAGCATAACCTTCAGTCATTCAAATCTGACATAATGACAGAGAATTGGTCTTCTGTATTGATTGAAACTGATGTTGAAATGGCTTACAAAAAATTCCTTGAAATTGTTGAAACCACTTACGCTAAACACTTTCCATTTAAAATTTATAAACAATCAGGGAAAATCAGAAAACCATGGATTACCCGTGATCATATTCGCATGATAAAAGAAAAAATAAGATGTATCATTCTTTTCTGCGAACGCGTTCAGAATTAACACTGAAGGAATTTAAGAAAACGCGCAGTCGACTCAATGCGGAAATGTGACGGGCAAAAATAGGTTACTATGAGCATTTGTTCACTCACATCAACCAAAGGCGCCCTGACGTGACATGGAAACTGATAAGCAATGTTCTTGGCCGAGATAAAGGCAGCGCATCCCTCAAAATGTTAAGCATGGGCTGTCGTAAGCTCAATGGCACTGCGGTCGCGGATTATTTTAATCAATACCTAGTACACATTGTTCCCTATGATAATAGCCCTGTTTCATTCGCTGACCGTCATAGTTCTAACGATAGCATATTTCTGATGCCAACAGATGAGAATGAAGTTTATAACACCTTTATGAGCCTTTCAAACAGTAAACCATTGGATACGGACGACTTACAAATAAAACCAATTACATGTGTTTCGCAATGTATCACCCATCCCCTAGCTCACATTTTTATTCTATCGCTCTACACAGAAAAATTACCAACTAAAATGATACGAGCAAGGGTCTCCATTGTTTATAAAGGTGGTCACAGAAATTCTGCATCTAATTATAGGCCCATATCAGTGCTTCTTATGTTTCCTAAGGGTCTGGAAAAAGTTATATATACCCGTGTAACAAAATATTTTGACATGAAAAAAAATTATATCCAACTCGCAGTTTGGTTTCCGAAAGGGCAGGTCTAGCGAAACAGCCTTATTAGCGATTAAGGAAAGCATTTTCAGGGCAACTACAATATGTTCACAATTTGTGTTTTCATTGATTTCAGTAAAGCTTTTGACTGCCTGAATCACAGACTTTTGCTAAACAAGCTCTCCTCGTAAGGAATTCGTGGTATACCATTATCATTACTCGAATCATATTTAGGCAACCGAACCCAATCTGTTTATATAAATAACCACAAATTAACTTTTTTGCCAATAACTTCCGGCGTACATCAGGGAAGTGTTTTGGGCCCGTTGCTATTCATCACGTATATAACGACATGGTTAATAATGATGAAGGGGTAAAATACGTGATATATGCGGACGACAGTACTTGGCTCTTTACTGGACCCGATATACATGACCTAATCCACAGATGCAGTTTAGCACTAAAGGAATAAACAACTTGGTCAAAGTTAAATAAATATACATTCGCCCTGTAAAAATTAAAGCTATAATTTTCTGTGCTAAGAATAAAAAGTTAGCTCGCATCAAACCATATACATCGACGAACAACCTGTAGAAAATGTTAAAGTAAATGTTAAATGGTGTCTATTTTACGTGCAATCTGAGCTGGAAAAACCGTGTCGACTATCTCTGTAGAAAACTCTCAGCTGTTTGTGGTGCTCTTTCTAGATCCCGTTTGTTACTTCCACTAAAGGTTAAACTTCAGATTTAATATGCGTTATTTTATTCCCAACTGAATTACTGCTGCTTGGTGTACACCACGACAACAAAGACTAACATAACGAAACTTTTCCGCCTCCAGAAGAAAATAATTCGACTGATTGCAAATATCGAACGTCTCCATACAACACAGGATGCATTTCAAATACATAACATAATCAAAATAGAACACATTTATGAATTTCGCCTTATACAGACGTATTGTTTTTCTTCTGCTAGCATCAGACATTTCTTAACCTCCCTTGCCGATCTACAATATCACAGTGCAAATGTACAAACACGTAGGCATGAGGTCTGGAATATACCTTATTTTCGTACAATTTATAAATTACAAATGTTTGCCTATAATCTTCCATCTGTGTTGAATAAACATCATAGTAGAGCCAACTTCACATACAAAGAAATCCGTAAATATTTTTCACAGCTATGATGATGATGACATTGAGAGTAGAAACACTGTTTTGAATAATATTGTGCTCACATATATTGATCTATGATAGGGGTGTTTCGGCTATATATGTTGATTGTTGCAAATTATATTCAAGATATAAAATATTGTATGTTTTTGTCTCCTGTCTGTTTTATTATGAAACATTGTGAACCTTTGTATCATGGTGTAATGTATATGTCTTGGTTTTACGCTTGTTCTTTCATTAAGTTCAAGGTAATCTTGTATTTGTACCCGCCGCGGTGGCTCAGTGGCTAAGGCGTTGCGCTGCTGAGCACGAGGTCGCGGGTTCGATTCCCGGCCGCGGCGGCCGCTTTTCTGATGGAGGCGTAAAGCAAAAACGCCCGTGTGTGCGAGATTTCGGCGCACGATAAAGATCGCCAGGTGGTCAAAATTATTCCGGAGCCCTCCACTACGGCGCGCCTCATCGCCTGCGTTGCGTCGGCGCGTTAAACCCTACAATCAATCAATAATCTTGTATTTGTGTTTTTGTTCTATCAAGCATGTCGCTGCACCTTGCCAAATTCAGGGGCAAGGACCTTTGTCAAGCTGCTGCATGGCGGCTTTTTGTCCTTGCCCTAGCAATCGTGTTGTTCTTTGTTAAGAATGCTGAATAAATGAATAGAATTGAATTGAAATGGCATCACCATATAGGCCAGTCATGGGTCAGTGGGAAGATGGAGAACAACCTCCACCAGGCGGCCGACGTTGTTAGTCGATATGCCTGACAATGTGGCCTAGCGTGTTGCCCGCAAAAGTATGAGCTGCCGCCCGTCTCACCACGCACAAAAATTCGTTCTCAGGTAACCCACCATCCCTGTAGACTTCGATGGCCGCCCTATGGTTCCAACTCTGCAGATGAAAATCTTCGGCATGATAATACATGTGGATCACTTCAAATCCAAACTGCTGGGCCGACATAAGCACACTGCGGAGAAAGTCTCCCACGTGACCAGAAGAATCAGCACAAAAAGTAAAGGTATGCAAGAAATGGCATCACCATTTGGCTTAGCCTAGTGGAAGCCTTTGTCATCGCTAGGGTTACATACACCGAACCCTGCGCTCTGCTCTCGAAGGCTGAAAAAGACAAAGTAGGAGCTATTATACGCAAGGCATCCAAGCTGGCGTTGTGAGTACATATGAGTACATGGACGCAGAAACTGCTACATTTGGGATTTTATAATACCTTGGGAGAAATCCGCGCAGCTCATCATATGAACCAATATTTACGCCTCAGACACCTCCTCCGGTACAACAATTCTGACCTGAGTGTGCCTACGTTCACTGCTTCAACTCCCCCACGACGATACGACTGAGCTTCCTTCTAAGATTCGCGAACTCATTCATGTGGTGCCACTGCCCCGGACCATAGGAAGCTATCTTCAAGTGGTGCGGCCACAACTCCGCCCCAGTATACACAGACACAGCCTCCTACCCAGGAAGGAGAGCCATAATTGCTGTTGTAAACTACAGCTCAAGCCCTCCTCACAAGTAGCCATCGCCCTAGCAATCGCCCAAGCCCCTGCAGATAGATAGATAGAAACTTTATTGTTCAAGTGATGGTGGGGCGAATCAGCCGCCTCGGTCCAGGCAGCCGCTGAGGGCCCTGATGATGTGGGCCGCCAGTTGCCGTTGCTCCTGGAGACTCGCCGCAACAGCCATCCATTCTCCGGTGTAATTATGTGGTTGGGTAGGGTTGTAGGGGCACCCCCACAGGATATGGTCCTTGGTAGGAGAAAAAAGTACACCATCTTCCTGTAATGCAGCCCTAAGTTCCGATTAGTTTTCAGTTCGTCGTTTCCGTTCACGCTCAGCTTCGTGTGCCTTCATTGTATCAGTATCTTTTTGACGTAGTTTGAATGAGTGAAGGACATAAGGCGCATTCGCAGCGCACGCTCCAGTGTCGGTTTGTACCGCAGTGGGAAGAGCGCCACATTCCTCCCGTTGCGGGCAGAGAGTCGTGGGATCAAATCCAGGTGCCGCCTATTTCTTTTTATAGTGGACTGTGCTGACGTCAGTCCAACCGCTGACGGGACTGAAGAGACGCCCATTCTCAGTAGAGTAATACGGCGGACGAAGAGGGAGGGAGGGACACAGCCCCGAGCATGAGATCATCCACATCTAATAAGGCAGTGTGGATAGAGTGGGACAGGGGTGTCTGACGTGCGTTAGAATAGATGGAGCCGTGTGGGTGTGTGCAGTGTATGTGTTTGCGCTTGCCCAATGACTACTTGCTCACGACAGGTAAGCGCGGAATTAATGGAAGAGAACCAGCGGCGTATGTTTAGAAGGCCTGCTAAGGTGGGGAGCGGAGGTGTAGGACAAGGATTCGTGTCGCGAGCGTCGACAGGGGCCCGCAGGAGAGCTTCGCGGGCAAGCTGATCAGCTCGTTCGTTCCCTGCAAAGCCTGCGTGACCAGGGATCCAACGGAAGTGAAAAGGCCCTTTAACGTTGTTGAACAGGAGTAGTAAGGAGGGGAAGGCTAAACCCTGAGCCAGGTGGTAGCTGCTGACTTGGAATCGGTGTAAATATTGGTCGTGGGGACCAGCCATGTGTTGTCAGCAGTGGCAAAAGCGATAGCAAGACGTACGCTTCTTCTGGGGAGGTGCAGCATCGAGTGACGGAGTTTTGAGTACCCCCCGAAGTGACGAAGGTGACCGCACCAAGGTTACCTTCAAATGCCGCCGCTGTGAATACGTTGCGGCTGTCAGTATCATGGTCTACTTTCTTGACGTAGTATGCGGCACGAATAAGATGACGACTGGTATTGCGTTCCTTGGCTATGTAGCGGGGAATGGGTGCTACTGTAGTATGTTTGAGTATTTTGCTTTCTAGAGGAGTTGTTTGAGGTCGGGAAGGACGGACGAGTACCCCGCACGGGGCACCTTGAGTAATATTGGTGATGGTGAGTGGCGACACCGCGTACCTCGAGCCCCCCATACATAAGCTGTCACCTACCGTGGCTAGAAGTTGAAAGGTGAAGAGTTAGAAGCCGTGAACGGTGGTCGTCAGAGCCTTGGTCAAGCTCCGGCCGATGGCCCTCTGCCTGTCTACCAGGCAGGGAGCTCCGGGACCTCTTTGACTACCAGGGTATGGTCTAAGGAGAACGTACCCCCGTCTCCCTGCTTTCCAATGTATCATATGGCATTTTCCAAACACCCCACCCCCCCAAGCGTGATCGGCCCCCAAAAAGGGGCCGCACCGAAGTTGCTTTTCCTCCATTGCAATCGATCTCTCTCCCAAAGCCTGATAATTTCTCGCGGTTTTTGATCACGGAATGTGTTGAAAAGACAAAGCCCATTACTTCCCAGTCTGTGTTTTTAATCTCCAAGTTTCTTGAAAGCCTTATCGGAAAGTCGTACAAGGCTGAGAAACTCACAACGGGAGGAGTTTTGATAGAAGTAGAAAACAAACAATCCTCTAACCTCCTCAAGCAAACGCGCATGGTAGATGTTGACATCAAGATCACGCCCCATCGCAGCCTCAATAGCGGCAGGGCGTGATCTCTGATCGGGATTTATTGAATGAGAGTGAAGCAGATCTGCTCGAGGGCCTCCGAGATCATGGCGTGACAGCAGTGAGGCGAATCACCATACGCCGAAATGATGAAATAATTCCAACCAAGCACATAATCTTGACACTTGACCGTTCAAACATTCCTGAGTCGGTGAACGCAGGTTTCTTTAGATGTCCAATCCGACCCTACGTGCCGAACCCACGCCGCTGTTTCAAGTGTCAGCGGTTTGGGCACGGCACAACGTCTTGTCATAGTAAATTAACGTGCGCAAAATGTGCAGCACATGATCATCTAACTGACAATTGTAAATCCGAGAACTTCACCAGTGCGAACTGCCAGGGACCACACGCTGCCTATTCTAGAAGCTGGGAAAAGTTCAAACAAGAAAAACAGATCATTGCCTTGAAATTCAACGAAAACATCACCTTCCCAGAGGCGCGGAAGAGGTTCGCCTCGTTCCCTCTGGGCAGGCACGCCGACGCAGCTCGCCGGGGGGCGGAGCGGCGTCTGGTTTTAGTGGGGACCCAGTACCGCGAGTTGGACTTGGTCCCGGCTCCGCCCTCTCCTCCCCCCCCCCCCGTGTTGCCTATGGCAGCCCAACGCCCAACACGCCTCCGCACCGCTCGCTCACCCAGCAACGGCTGTGGTGGCAACACGATCTGTTGGGGATGCCACTGCATCCACTGCTTCCTCTCAACTGGCCCAAAGCACACGCAAGGGCACGGAGATGGAGACGGAGGCAGTCGCAGCGACCCCCTCTTCCACCTTACTGCCTGTGCCATCTGTGGTGCTCCCCACGCCTTCGGCACTGGCAGCGCATGCAAAGAACACCTGAAAGGGTACCACGTCAAGGGGGCCCAGTCGCTGGGCCCCCCTTTGGCTTCAGATGACGACATGGACGTCAAGTCCTTCTGGCTTTCATCGCTGCAGAAGAAACGGGCTGCGACGTCCAGGTCAGTATAGAAGGCCAGAAAACCCCTTCCAAGAGTCCAAGCCCCGAAAGACCCAAAATAAATAGTCACACTCCAGTTGCTACGAACACATCATAATGGGAAGATAAAACATATTACAATGGAACGGCAGAGCCCTTCTGAATAATCTTGACGATGTATACGGAATACTGCATGCTTATCAGCCAAGTGTAATGTGTGTTCAGGAAACACATTTGAATTCTAAACACATAAATTTATTGAACAGGTACTTGATATACAGAAAGGACAGGGATTTCTGTACGCACTCTTCTGGCGGTGTGGCCATAATTTCCCGGAAATCCTTAGCCTGCCACCCTGTCACTCTGAACACTGTCCTTGAGGCTGTAGCAATTCGAACAACAATATTTGATAGGTTAATAACGGTATGGTCCATATACATTCCTCCTGATGTTTCACTTTCGAGCTCTGACTTCGAGGCGCTGGTTGACCAGCTGCCCGAACCGTACATCCTTACAGGCGACCTTAATGCTCACAGCTCTCTTTGGGGCTCTTCTCGCACGGATGCCCGAGGTCGCCTGATAGAGAAATTCCTTACATCTTCAGAAGCATGCCTTTTCAACAATAAACAGCCCGCATACCATAACATAGGACACAACACATACTCATATCTTGACGTGGCGATTGGCTCCGCAGTTCTCTTTCCTCTTCTCGAGTGGGGTGTGGGCACTGACCCAGACGGTAGTGACCACTTCCCCACCTCACTAACGTATATAGGTAAAGGTCCATGCAGTCGATCTTCCCAAAACAGGTTCAATGAAGGAAGAGCTAACTGGAATACATTTACAGACACATCCAAACTACGCCACACATTCATAGGACACCTACAGGTTGAAGAAGCTACCCAACTGCTCACGGCGCGCATCCTCGACGCCGCCGAAAGGCCCATTCCCCACGCCTCGGGTGCCCCGCGACACCAGTGGAGGCCCTGGTGGAATGAGGACTGTAGGCGGGCGCGAGAGGCCCAGAACAAGGCGTGGGGTATCCTTCGTCGGTAAGCCACGTCGGGAAACCTACTCTTGTTCAAACGGGCCAAGGCGTTACGAAAACGTGTGCGCCGTGAGGCAAAACAAGAGAGTTGGCGTACATTCATACCATCAATAAAGTCCTACACAGACACACGGAAACTATGGACATGAATACGTAAACTCAAGGGACAACAAACACACAGCCTGCCTCTGGTCAGCACTAAAGGGGACACACTCGAAGACAAGGCTGACACACTCGTACTTAATTCCAACACGTTTCGAGTTCAGCACACTACACAAATACTTTCATGAAACACAAACACATGGCCTAAAGAAGCCTATACTAGATAACAATAGGTCACCATCTTCTTATAACTCAGAGTTTTCACTGCATGAGCTGAGGGCTGCTTTGAGCACGTGTAAACCCTCAGCTCCAGGCCCAGACATCATCACATACACAATGATACAACACCTGCACGCAGACACTCTTCTACCACTCTTACAACTATATAACAAGATTTGGCTTTCGGGGCACATTCCAAACTCTTGGAAGGACGCTATAGTTGTAGCTTTCCTGAAGGAGGGAAAGGACCCGTCGTTCCCCTCAAGTTACCGTCCTATTGCCCTGATGAGCTGCCTGTGCAAGCTCTTCGAGAAGATGATAAATCGCAGGCTCGTGTACTTCCTTGAGTACAACGGTCTTCTCGAGAGCTGCCAGGCAGGCTTCAGGGAGGGGCGATCCACGAATGATCAACTCGTAGCTCTTGAATCGTATAATAGGGATGCCTTCGTGCACAAACAGTATTGCGTAACTGTGTTTTTCGACCTCGAGAAGGCCTACGACACCACTTGGCGCTACGGGATCCTCAGTTACCTGAAGTCTTTCGGTGTTTCAGGTAACATGTTGAACGCTCTTGTCAATTACTTGTCAGACAGAACGTTCCGAGTAAGAGTCGGTGGTGCACTGTCCAAGGTTCACGTGCAAGAAAATGGCGTGCCACAGGGTGGCGTGTTGAGCTGCACTCTCTTCATAGTAAAAATGAACTCTCTAGGTAAGGCACTGCCACCTACAATCTCTTATTCCATGTAGGTAGATGATGTCCAGATATCCTATAAATCATGCAATATGTCAATCTGTGAAAGTCAAGTCCAGCTTAGTGTAAAGAAACTTGCCGGCTGGGCAGATAAGAATGGTTTTCAATTGAATCCTTTAACAAGCTCCTGCGTTGTGTTCTCCAGGAAGCTCGGGGTCCATCCGGACCCAGACATTCATCTTAATGCCGTGTCGCTTCCTGTGAACAAGGAGCACAAGTTCTTAGTTGTTGTGTTTGACCACAAACTCACATTCGTTCCCCACATCAAGAAACCTAAAAATAAATGTCTCAAAACAATTATTATATTTAAGGTTCTCTCCCATCAATCCTATGGTTCCAACAAAGAACTCCTGCTTCGCTTGTATACTGCTTTGGTTGCGTCTAGTTTATTTATTTATTTATTTATTTATTTATTTATTTATTTATTTATTTATTTATTTTTTTTATTTATACCTCAAAGGCCTCGTTAAGGGCGTTACCTGAGGGGGTAAACAAGTCACTGAAGGACGATTTGTGCGATGGCTTCTTTGAAATGAGTGATGCAGGAGTGGTGCATGGCGTCAGAAGGCAGATCATTCCAGTCCCTAGATGGTTGAAGAAAAAATGAAGAATGGTGTGCGGCAGTATGCGCGCGAGCAGGATAAACAGCTTTAGAATGGCTTAGTCGACATGAAAGGCGATGAGCAGGAATGAAAGCCTGGTTTAGGTGTATGGAATGATAAAAGCGATGAAAAAGGCATAGTCTGGGTCAGCAAGATTAGCTCGAGATTTGAGTTCAGTTACGCTGGCTACATAGGATTAATCTGATTAAATAAATGTGGCTGCGCGGTTATGGATCGATTCAAGTGTGTTAGTAAGAGTGAATTTATGGGGATCCCAAACGGCACATGCGTATTCCAGTTTTGGGCGGACAAATGTTAGATAAGTAAGAAGTTTAACGGAAGCCGGAGCGATTCGCACGTTTCCTCGAAGATAGCCAAGTACACGGTTAGCGTCATTGATAATATTCATGACATGGGATGACCAGGTGAGATCTGAAGTTATGGTAATGCCAAGGTATTTACATGAACTAACTGGTGTAATTTCAGAATTAAATATAGAGTATTTAGCGGGTGACTAAGCCGGGCGATGGTGAATAGAGAGGACGCATGTTTTCTGAATATTAAGAGACATTAGCCACTTTTGGCACCATGATTGCACCAGAGAAAGATCTGATTGTAAGGTGGCTGAGTCGTTCGTAATGCGGATAGGACGGTAAATTATGCAGTCGTCGGCGAAAAGGCGGATGTTAGAAGATATGTTATTAGGCAGGTCATTATTGTAGATTAGAAAAAGCAGAGGGCCCAGAACAGTACCTTGAGGTACGCCTGAAGACACAATGGAAAGAGAGGAACAATGGGTATTAGCATAAATGAACTGTTGGCGGTTAGTTAGGATCTCGCATATCAAATTAAATACCAGGTTATTAAGGTTAAGGCGTGAGAGCTTGAGAAATAACCTTTGACTATGGCAGTGTGATGTATGGCTCGGCGACTAAGACAGCCTTGCGAATTCTGGACCCAGTGCTGCACTTGGGCCTTCGTATTGCTTCGGGTGCTTTTCGCACTAGCCCTGCCGAGAGTCTTTATGTCGAGTGTGATAAGTGGAGCCTTGAAAACCAACGAACGTACATATCGAACGAACGAAAATATCGTCGCTGAATAATCATCCTTTTTATCCTGTCTTTAACGATACATCAACATCTCTACTCTTTGTATATCGCCCATCTGTTTCTCTGCCCTTTTCACTTAGTGTGAGAGAGCGAGCCTCGGATATCAGTGCTTCGTTTTTAGACGTGTACAGGTCATTTTTTTCTAACAGGTTACCGCCTTGGCAAGTTCGCCCGGTGTCGTGCGACCTTTCTTTTATGAGAATTGACACAAATCGTGTGCCACGAGCTGCAATACTGCAGCACTTTCTGTCTTTGCAGTTTAAACACACATGTGGATAATTTTGTAGTGACGCTTCTAAAACCTCCACTATCGTGTCGTGCGCTGCTCATGGTCCAAATTTTAATGCAGCCAGAACCATGAGCGTGCACACAACAATTTTTTCAGCAGAGGCGTATAGAAGTTTACTGATTGTACGACACATTCTTGAAAATCAAATTCCCAATTCCATCATCTATACAGATTCCTTGAGTGTTGTTCGCGCACTGTCATCGCAACACCCCCAAAAACAACATAGTTAATCTTGTATTTAACACTATCATGTCTGTGTATGCACAAAAGCATAAGCTTGTCCTCTGCTGGGTCCTAGGACACGCAGGGATCGCTGGGAACGAGTTGGCCGACGAGAGGGCCGCTGCTGCTGCCCTCTGGAACACTGTAGACATTACAACGATACCCTACACAGACCTCAAACCACACATCAGACAACACCTGCGCAGAACATGGCAAACACACTGGGACGAACAGACAGACACCAAACTACAGGTAATAACGCCACACTTGCGACGGTACACATCTGACTCACACAACAGACACACGGAAGTTGCCTTGGGTAGGCTGCGGATAGGGCCCACCCATGCGACGCAGTCGTATCTGCTGACCGGATCTTCTAGACCCCAGTGCAGCAGGTGCGGAGAGGCCTTATTCGTAGTGCACATACTAATTACATGCAAGGCATTTCACACAACACGACACAAACACTTCAGAGAACTCTACAGACAACATTTCCCACTACATCCATCGCTGTTTTTAGGTGACGATGCCAGTGTTTCTGTGAAACGTGTCTTTGAGTATTTGTCAGACGTTAAGTTTTTAAACCTCATTTCCTATCACGCATAAGCAAATCTGGCCCTATACACCAGCCATCACCATTATCTTTAACAGATTTTACTATGTTCGGTTGACACGTTTTTTTACATACCTTTTTGTGGTAACCACTTCACTTGATTAAATAAACTTTTCTCTGACGCTCTTTGCCCTTAGTCGGCCTTGCGCCATAAAAACCCAACCATCATCAGGACGGACGAGTATCCTAATGTGCGTGGGATATTAAGACCGTTGCAGAGGTCCTTATTACCGACTGCCAAGAAGCGTATACAACTTTATCGATGAGTTTCATCTTACCTGCGGCCACAGCAATTGTACTGCAACATCCTCCACAAAACTGGCTAAGAAATATAGGGCCTCAGCCGATACCGATGTTCTCACCAGGGACGCTACCCACCAGTATGCCCGACATCTGACACAGCGCGCTAGTCACCAGTGAGGCGCGCAGAGGCGTGTCTGTCCCCTCATGCCTTTCAAGGACATCGCGCAGAACTACCACCTGGTGGAAAAAATGTACCGTCCTTCACACAAAAGAATAAGAACTCCACCATCGAGGCATCCAAACCAACACTTTGCCCACTAAGCTAGAGCCGAAATTCTGGTTTCCACCCTCTACTCCTTGCAATGCCACTTCTGCGAGGCTCCGGGCACGTGCTACCATATTAGTTGGGCCTGTGATAAGAACCCCAATTACCCTCTGCCCTTCCCCTCCCCTGATCACTGCGACAGAGCACTGTTCACCTGACCCTGACAATCAGCTTTAGCTGGTGAAGAAAGCCCAAGAAACCGAGTGGTCTGAAGGGTTCGTAGAAAAAGGACTTTACCTTAAGGCTAACGGCTTCACAGGAACGTTTATTCCTCCCGTTCCTCTGGGTAGGCGGCGGGAACTGCGTCTCAGGAAGGGACATTGGACTGTGTCTCAAGAAGTGAACGCACATCATCGTCGAGCGCAATGCGTCGCCACCGCCAAACATGTCTTTGTATCTCCCCCTCACAATTTCGGCATGTATCGGTGCCAGGACAGCTCGTGCGGGGTCAGCGTACTACCCTCCCCCTAAATTTATCATACTTTCGGGCACCGTTTTTCAAGTGTTCGTTCACTCGGTTATGAGGCAGACGTCGATCTCCAACAACAGTAGTGGCGGCCAAGGTGCTGGGCAAGAAATCCAGTACAAGAGCGGTTAAGCCAGTACGACTGTTAAGCTTCCGCAGCAGCTTCGGTAGGTATCCCGAACGCAACGTTCGCTGATTACGTGGGTCTTCTTCGCGATGTCACCCGATCCCTCCTGACAGAGCTACACAAAAATTTATGCCGTTCCACTCAGTGTGAAAGCTGTTGAAAGTAGAGTGCAGTGCTTTGCCATTATTTAGTAAAGCACCGTTATCCGCTCACAGCTACCACCCAATGCAATTCACATTTCCTGCCTTCGTAGTGCTCGCCCACCCACCCCCCTGCCAGAAACTGCACCAGCGGGAGTTCTGTTTTTTTTGTCTTTGCTTTTACACCTGCACGTGGCCGCGTTGCAATGCCACTATTTTTTGCTTACTCTCGTAAAAACGAAGCAACCAAGCGTTCCAAACTAAATGAACTCGGACGCTGCTGGTTTTCTTTGCTCTAGACAACGGGGATATGCAAGACAAGTGCCATCGGTTCACGAGATTGGAAAGGTTAGGACTATTTAAACCGCTTGGTTTTCAAAGCCTTTGTGGGACGCCCAGAGACGGGTACGCGGGGCTCTACTTGGGTCTGTTATCTCGTAGTGCCGTCTGGTTCCGGCAGTAGCTTGATATCGTGTGTTACAGCGAGCTACCACGACAACGTGTGCTCTTATTACAGTGCCATGCACTTAAAACTGGTTGTGCACGCGCCCCTGACAACAGCTTCGTCCCTCACGTGTGCAGTGCGGGAAGAAGTACGCCAACTGATACGAGCTATATCGAATACATAGTTCGGACGCACACCCATCCGCAATGGAGCCGGCTCAGCTGATGCACCCACAGAGAGTTAGGCAGTCGGCACGAGTTTTGGTCCGACCGACATACGCAGCGACTAAGCCATTGCACAATCAACAAAATGTGTGGTATCCCGACGTACCCTGCACCACAGGGATGCTACCGATCGGATTCATTAGGTACTTCGCCGACCAATGGCGCAAGAGAGATGTTTGACTGCCACCAGATCAACGCCCCCCTGTTACTGCTCCTGTAAGGAAAGACACCACTACAGACAGTGATCATTCAGAGAGATTGGTCTACATGGCGTTGAGCCAACACAACTCGAGCCCGACCTGTCCGAAGCTCTCCCGACGTCGAGTACCTCACATGACCGGACGCAACAGATGAAGCAACCTGTCGCCCTTCCAGACCTTTATCACCGCGCCGTGTAACGAGCCCCTCCGACTATGACAGTGTGTGTTCCCCAAGCCCTCGTCGGAAAAACTAGAAGCAGCGTCTTTAGAGGCGCGGCCGTGCACTGCCGATGTTATCATGAGCTTCCACTGCACTTGTATTGTCGAAGCATAACACAACATAGGCGACAAACACTAATGTGTAAGCACATCGTAAGACATTATGTGTATATCAAAAGCCGGACAATTCACATCTTGGTATACAGACGAGCAGACGCCTCCATTAATAGTAAGAAAGGCGCAAGAGTTTCGAACACCGTGATTATATCGTGTACAGAGGATCAAAGTAGAGAAAATAGAGGGAAGTTCGTCACTCCTTTGGGCATGTGCACTACCGCAGTTATATTCGACGGGTCACGATTTGTCCCCAGCTTGCTTGTCCTCCGCGAATGTTCTTTAAATAAGTACATCTCTATGTATTTTCTTCATGAATAGGGTGCTGCAATCGACTTTCAAAATCGCCGGGTTTTTTCCACAGAATCGGCCGCACAAGAAAGCGCCTGTGAATATTCTAATACAGTGCCATTACCATCGATTATCTTATCATTTCCCGTGGCCAAGCCTCTTGGTCGAAAATTTGTGCAATAAAATGCCAAAGGTGAAGCAGTGGCACACACCAATGTGTCCCTCCCGTTCAAGCTGGGAGTGGGTGTGTCACAGGGAATCGTTCAGTTCCGCAATAGACGAACACCTTTGCTCATAACAAATGTTTTTAATGAATATTCTCAGCATCTCCTGAAAACACGTGTAGCGTACGCTTCAAAAGACCAGAAGTTCCAGCATTATGCACTGTGGATTAAGTCAGTGCAGCAAAAAAACAAGACTGCTGCATCGAGTGAAAATGTAGACACCAATTTGCAACGCTCGAATACAGTAAGAGTGCTGTTGGCAAAGCTTCTATAGGAATTTCAAGAATGCTGTGCTTGTTCGTCTAAAGTATGCCGAACTAAAATTATAAAGTACCCTGTTATAACGGAAGAATACACGAGAACGATTCGGCAACCGTCGCACCGTGTGTGCATGCAAGAATGAGGCGCTATCAAAGAAAACAAAAACCATGCATTACGGCGATGTCTTTCAATCGTCAAACAGCCACTCGTCATCGCCAGCAGTCCTCGTGAGGGCAAAAGATGCAACAGTGCAATTATGTGTTAATTAAAAAAAAATATTGCACAGCAGACGTTTACCACGGGCCAACCATAGATGACTCTCTGGAAAGGCTTCGGCGAGCCAAGTATTTTTGCTTCATCGTCTTGAAAGTGGCAAGTGACAGATAGAACATGACGAGATAAATGCCAGAAAACGCTTTGGTAATCCTAGATGGTCTCTTTAAAATTCAAAGGGCTTCTTTTTTCTCTCTCCTCTGACACAGCTACATTGCAAAGAATGATAGATAGCGTGCATACAGGTTCTAAGAGGTAAACGAGCCCTCCCTACTTAAATAACGTTGTCCACAGCAAGCTCAGCAAACTACTTGCAGCAGTGCGCTCAGCTGTTCACCGACCAACGTCTGCTAAACCCGTGGCAATATCACTTCTGCTTCGTCGAGTTGAAGTCTTTAGGACATGTCAGCTGATAACGAGTTATGCAGAACCCTGAAAACACAACGCTCATTTGCTGTTTCAAGACCCTAGAAATAAAAAAAGGCTTGCGATGATTGTTTGGCTGTGTTACTTGTACATTGAATGCTTACTTGACTGAAGCCCCTTACTTAAGTGAACGAAGATGATATCCAGTTTTATCTCTGATTTTGGTCGCGCACTGTTACATCTGATTTTGGTCGCGCATTGCATGCACATTGCGCTAAACACCGCACACGTAGTAAGCCGTAAATATATTCGGGAACAGGGACACGTTCGTCGATTTTTACGGGAGGTTTTATGACTAGCCATGATAACGCAAAAAGATCACGGCAAGTACAACCCAGAAACGCTAAAATAGTGTTTTGGAGGCCGAACAGAACTCAGGGCATTATTCTTGTTTTGTGTGTGGTTCGGGAGGCAGCCCGCCCCTAAATAAACATGCCTTTCTGTTTATTGTATTGTTTTATACGTGACAGTTTTCTACATTATAAATGGCACACAAACGTTGTTTGTTTTGCGTACTGCACGGTGTACGCCCAGAAATTCTGGTCCTCGTTGTTCACAGAATGAAAGCTGGGTTGGTGTCGGCATACGTGCCGAAGAAATCGAAGCCGATTGATGACGCCTTCGCCCCTCCTGGAAAAGTAAATTTTTTGAAAATACCCTCCCCGCGTTTATTGCGTGCTTTCCCTGTGCACGTCTGCTCACTAGTTGAAGTACGTCTACGCCTTTTGTGAGGAGCAGTACAACTATTGTGCTACAGACGCCAAGTTTGCGAATCCGCTTGCTAACGGTTCTAGCGCGTGTTGCGCGGTCCACTTTGTGGGGGGGGGGATTCGAAACATTCCGGAAGACACCATCCGGGCATGCCGGGAAGAGAGGACTTTCAGAGTCAAGTTCAAAAATCCATGTGAGGTGTAAAGAGATGGTTCTTCGGTGACGACAGACATAAGGCGGCAAAAGAAGAGCTTGACTTCCGAAGAAGACGAAGCGTGGCACGAAAGCCACCGACCCGCTATTTGAGAACATATAAGACGACTTTGGTCCAACTCGAAAAATCGCGTGAGTGAAGCGGCGGTGAAATTTTAGGGAGTTGCAGAAAATAAAACGCTACAAGCTCCTGCACATAGATATTACTTAATTGACCGAGTGTTTATTGGTCTTCTGGGCGAAGACGACGATACCACGGAAAAACTTATACCGAGCTTCAAAGCACACTCCAGCAGAAAACTTGGCCACGTATCCGATCATAAGCACGGCCTAATTCAGCAGAACTAACAATAAGCTATTTAGGGCCCCAGCCTCGCGCTTTGCCTAGTCATATCGCCCCTAGGGCAACACTGCCACATGTTTCAGCTCCTAGAAACCGCTACACTTTCTACCTTGTGCTTGGTGATTTGTGCAGTGTACTTACTTGTTAGGAACGTCGAATTCATCCAGTTGTATGTTTCATTTTTCGCTTCGCTGAAAAACTGCATAAGCAGTGTACGTCTTCGCCTGCAAAATAGTAAATGAAACTTGTTGTATAAACATATTTACCAATTTGTTAAGGATATAAGTCTTCTGGCATGTTTTTTACCTGTTATATCCGCTATTTTTCTAAAAAACAGGGGTTTTACTTTCCAACTAAGCATGTCCTTGCGCCTTATGCCACTTTTGGCTGCTGCGCCTCAACCTACCAACATGGTTAGTTAAAGGTTCCCCAGTTCACGTGGGAAATATGAGAGCAAAAACTTGTACATATGAAGCGTTTTTACGGCGAGCGAAATAGCTCTCACCTTCCAACGACGAAGCGGTGATGGGGCCCTCGACACGGCTACAGGCGCACCCCTGAACTCATAGCCCTTATGCGATGCGTTATCCTAACATGTAGACACACCGTGTAGAACATCTTCCGGACGAAACCCGCCATGAACAAGGGAAAAACAGGCAAATATCACCCATGAAGAAGACCCAGCGGCAATACGACACGACACACCCAAATCTGCAGGGCGTGGGCTTCTGATGTACGATTATCCACCGAAAGCCCTCACTTGCCTCCATGAACAACGTGAGAGGCCGATATAACCTAATCAACGTATTATTTGTGACGAAGCTCGAAACGTTCCAGGAATGTTTCCGCGCTGGACATGCGCACACACGAGGTCATTTCGTCTCGCGAAGTTGACCGCGGAGTTTACCCCACGTCTAACCACAAACGGCCCCACCTATATCACGGCATTTGTCAACCTCTCCACATACCCACAGACGCTATTCTTAGAAAGCTTCTGTAGCAAAATGCCCAATCGCTCGCGGGCCAAGAAATTACCTTTTATTTCAATGTATAATGAGAAGGTAACGCATTCGTTACAGTGCATTCGTTCTGTCGAATTCGGCAATATCCGAAACGCCGCTGCGGAAGGATCCCAATAATACAAATGGAGTAGTTTGATGAACTCAATAGTCACCTTACTACGTATCTTCACCCGAGGACGCGGCTATACGGAACGATCTTCCAAACATGACCCGCGACGACATAACACCTCAAATGAAAAGCTTTCGAATCCTCCCGTCGCGCTCGTTCAGAAAGAAACCGTAATATCAAGAATTTACGTTGATTACAAGAGACTGAACAGAACCAACAAAAAGTACATTTGCGCTTTAACACAAATACACGATGCACTCGACGATATTTACTGTTCAAACTATTTCTCGAGATTTCTAAAATCCGGATGTTGCCCAAGTGATGTGAGGTAGAGACCGTCATTATAGAGCCTGGGCTCATACCTCTAGAAGTGTTATACAAGTTCAAGTTGGGCGGCTATAGGAGGCCGCTGAAATTTGACCAGACCAATGAACCGCACCTCTCCAAGCTTGTTACACCAGATCGTCATCGAAACGAGCTCCATATTTGCTCCCGTGGGTACATTCACGTTACAAGACAGTTTGCATCTCACCGAGGGCAGCGGGCTTTCCTCCTCCTGCGCTGCTCTGCCTTCTTCCCGTCGCGTCCTTCTCTGCTCATGTAGTATTACTGTTCCTACCAACCATTGCCCTTACCTAACAATTCGCTCCATGGAGAAGAGATAGGGGTATGGTAAGGAGCCACTGCTGACAGGCAGACTGAGCTAGTGTGGTTTTAAATGCATTTTCTTTCTTTCGGCCTAATAAACGCTAATAGAGCGAATGTTAATTTCAGAATAAAGATGGTGTATTTTGGTGTTTTTACGGATTGATTATCACCTTTTCGGCCGACCAAAATATCGTACTTGTTCTTAATACCAAGTGTTAGCTGAGTATCTGCAGAAAAAAATTTAGAGTTTGCAATAAGGCAGAGCTAAAAAGTGGAAGGTTTATTTTTGTTTGACACCCACAACACAGTGAAATGTATAGGAATCGGCAAGAAAGCGCCGTAAACATTCTGATTCCAGCGGCTTGAAATTTTGCGACTAAATTGTTTTATGCCGGCCCAACTGAGTATGACTGGCGTTTTCAAAATGACAACACAGAAAAAGGAAAATTACATAAAATATGTTGTAAGAAAGTTCTTATATTTTATGTGATTTTTACTGTCCATATGCAACACAAAAGAAGGATTCGAAGCTACTAAAGCTGTCCGGAACGCCCCTGCCCCCCCTCCCTCATAAAAAGTAATTATAGTGAAAAAAACGATACATAGACAAAAGTAATTTGGTTAACGTACAAAAACAATACCGCAGATAATATGGTCAAATTTGTAATATTTACCATATTATCTTTGGTATTGCTTTTGTACGTCAACTAGCTAAATGAATAAAAGTAAAACATGCGGCCGTTTCTGCGACCGAGCCCCAATGCAACGAAAAAGATTGCCTGTTGCAATGCCGTATAAGCACTGGCTCTCGCATAACACGTGGTGAAAGGTACACTGGCGACGTCGTGTTCTCGGCTTCTATTATATTAGGAAAATTGGGCAGTATGGTCGGCCGAAGATTAGCTTCCCGGAATAAAAGGAGAAAAATATGTACTCGAACCCTAATTCTCAGTCATTTGTGAACTATGCAACGGTTGTCGTGTTTACGTTGCCACTTTGGTGTGGACATATATAAGTGGGAAAAACCGGGAGATGCCTGAACACAAGGTTGCTAGAGCACCAGCGTTCACTAAAAGGGAATATTCAAAGTCATCTGGCAAGGCACTGCAGCTCACATGCTTGTGTACCGGTTTCTGAAGGAAACACTGTGTTGTCGAAACAGAGGTAAACAACAAGGGAAATAATCCAGGCCTTTCAGACAAGACGACTTACCGAACGATGTATCAGTATGTCCTCAGAACTGCTGCATGACCTGCACTTGTTGCGGGTCATGCAAGTGCTGCAAGTGCTTTTTTGAGTGACACACTTCCATGGCCACGGAGAGCAATTGATTACTCTTGTGCACACGGATGTATGAATATTATCAGTCTTTTCTTCAACATAATGTAGCTGTGAGTGCAGCGCTGTCCTGCTTACTGCCAATGCCTTTTTTTGTGCTGTCTTTTTCTGTCCTGATTTTTAATCATGAACGTTCAACAGCTAGCCCAAGTCATAGTTCTGTTGAACATATTTTATTAACATATTGAGAACATTAGGGGTAGGTTAAGTTAAAACTCAAAGTTGACTAAAAAGTACACACAAAAAACTTAATGACAGTTTTAACAAAAAAATCTCTCAAAAAGAACTACAGAAATAATAGCACATGAGGACTCCTGTAAACTTATAAATTAGATTCTAATAAAAATGCCATAAAATATTACTTTACCCTACGTCTGACCTGTGGTAGTGCGCAAGCGACTTTTGGACGGCCAGGAGGAGATTATATATGAAAATACCCATAATGGTAGCTGTAAATTGGTCATAGCTTGTTTTCGATTTTTGTTATAAAATGTAGTTGTTTTAAGAAAACCCCGTGTAGAGAGCCGCGGCTAATATGCTACCGATATAAGTTCGCTAGGTTTGAGCAGGAAAACTGTATATTGGACGCAAAATTGTCTAAGCTTTAAATGCCCGTTTCAGTAAACGTAGTAAGCTTGAATACTTGTTTCTGTTAATGGTGTTTATGTATATGGTAATGTAGCTTGTTTCTGTAATAGAATTTCGTTTACCCCATTTATACACGCAATATTGCGAATGGGTGTGAAGGAAAGCATGATTCTCAGAGATAATAATGTAGCGTAGTAAATAGCGGCGTTATTTTACAAGTACCGTCAGCCGAAAACCAATTTTTTCTAGTGATTTAGGGTGCACGTTTTATTTTAGGTGTTGTTCTAGTAGCTCGCCTTGGAACATCACAACTGCTTAGAGAATAATTGCATGGCTTTGTAACAACAACAACGATGGCAGTTCGATACAGCGCCGCTACTTGTGCTGGATCTTGAAACGAGTCTTTGTAGAGTTAAATAAAAGTTTGTTAATTGTGCACCAAAGGGATATGTTGTCTGAGTGTTCGTTTTTTGGTCGTTTGTGGATATGTTCGTTTTGTTGTTGCTCGTTTGGTCGTTTTCGCTTGTCAGCAATAAATCAACAAACGACAGCGAAGTGCAGTGGTGTGACACCCGTCTTCTAATGGGGAGGTACCAGGTTCGAATCCTTGGCTGCGGGATACCCAACGGTTTTTCTTAAGGGTACAAGCATGCTTGCCTCGACGGTAGAACAAACGCTTGATACTTAGCAAAAGCAGCCGCCGTGCGTCATGTATTAGGCCTCTCGAACCCCTCCGGGAGCGTTTAGGACCGCTGGCCCCCATGATCTCAAAGGGCACAAGTTCTCCTTGCCTCCGCAGGGGCACTTGGCGTGTACCATTGCGGCAGGCATGGTAGGTTCGCCTAGGGCCGCTGGGCACCCACCAGACTAACAACGGGTACTAGCGACCCTCGTCCAACGATCCACTGTACTGCCAACCGTAACACCACGTAACTTTGTACCATGAGGTACGGAAGTGAGGGCGGTGCTTAGGTACCTCTGGGACCCAGTGAGTAAAAATTGGTGCACGCACCCCGCGCAAAGTGATATCGTTCTTGGGAATTGACCCGACTTTGTCAGGAAACTCTCCAGTGGAAGGGGTCTTACGTCTTCTGTGGAAGTCCTCATGGGCATCCGTGTGCCTTGGTGGCACCTCGTGCCTACCGGTGAAATAGTACAATTGACTCACAGGCCTGGCACTCGGCCGTTGAGTGGCACTACAACGCTAGACAAGTTCAGCCGGCTTGTACGGGAAATAGCCCTTTTGGAATGAGGCGACTGCAAAATCGCTCGACGTAACTGGTGGGTTAACCCGCATATAACTCTTACTAAAACGTTGACAATTGGTGAGCTCGTTTATGCATATAAAAATTATATTGACCACGAATTCAACTCTCCGAAACACCTTTATTAATAGTTAAGGGTAATGAAAGTGTATCAGTAATTTTTCCGACTCAAGATTACTAGTAAGTAGTCCGCCGTCTCACGTAGATGATGTAATCACAATATTTTCAGTGACTGAAATGTTGTAGTTAATCAACGACTTATGTGTTGCTCCGTGTTTGTTACGATAAAATAAGTCGGGACCGTAAATTCTAATGTGTTGATGTTTTAGGCAAATTTGTTACGATTACTAGAATAAAATTTATTTGTGAAATAAAAAACAAACTCCGTAATGTTTACAAACTCCGTAATGTTGTAAACTGTTTGGATGTGCCGTTCTGCATTCCCGGGAAGAGATATTCAGTCAATAAGACGTTCAGGGGGAAAGAACGGACTATAGCTGGGAAAGACATTAGTGGATTGAGTTGTATGGGAAAGGACTTCGTCCTCCAATGAACCTAGTGGGCTGTTGATAATAACGACAAAGAGATATTAGAGCAAGCTCGAAGAATATCTGGGGCGAAATCCTTACTAATGCGGTTTTAGATGTTACACTTATCGAAGTATTTTAACAAACGAGTTACAACTATTTTTTTTTCAAATACTGTCGAACCTATGTCTAGCGACCCCAGATCTAGCGATCTATCTCTTATATCGAGCCTATTTTGGTGCACATGTCTTTTTTATGCAACCCATTGCACCTGCATCCCGATATACCGAGCGTGTTTCAAAGCGTAGTACAGTTACCATGAGCACTTCTTACACGGTCACGCTAAAACACCGCGCATACAAAGTGAAAAAAAAATCAATAAAGTCCCCGAAGCGTGAGGGAGATGGCGTGTTGGTGCGTTCACCGCTTCACTTTAATCACGACGAAAATGTTCCAGAACGGCCCGTCCTGCCCGCAGATTTCGGAAGCTATGACCGAGGTGACCCACTTTCTAGGGATCTTTCCAAATGCCGAAAGGCAGTGAGGAACAATGTAAAGAAGGAAGCATGCAGTTTGCCGGTCAGCAGCCGGTCAACCAGCGAAGCCTTGCGTTGAACCAGCAGAAGCATCGCCGTTAGGTCCTAAATCTGTATCACCTGCCGCTCAGGCATTGCTATCGCTGGTGCAACGCCGCTCGCGTCAACCCTGATGACGATGATGGTGATTGCTATTTGTTTCCTCTTTGTAGCGGGGTGATGACATGTCATCTTACCAAAAAGGACTACTATACATATGTCTCATACTCTTGACTTAATAATTCCGTAGATTACGACTGGCACAAAAATGCTTATTAGGCACAAAATACTTTTTTATTCTGTGACAGGTGGTAACTGTCCTAGGCAATATTCCCCTCTGTACTTTTCGTCCATCAGCATTCTAACCTTCTTTTCGTCGCCTCGACAGCCTTGAAGTTAACTTACTCTGCCCTACCTTTAACTACTAGGGATTTTGGAAACCGAATATTTCCCTTATATAGATTTGGATCGATACCCTCACATTCTAACAGTATGTGTCGCATAGTTTCTATTTCTTTGCCGCAGACCACGCATACCCCGTCATTTTGTGAGTACTTTCCCACAAAGCTCTTAGTTTGCAAGCAACCTGCTCTAGGCTTAAAAAGCAGAGAACCGCCCTGGGGATTATCGTAGAAATTTTCTTTTGTGATGTTCAATTTCTCAGCCCTGTACATCTCTATAGGCATTTTATCTTTTATTTTTTTCTCTCCATTTATTTGTTTCAATCTGCCTTGCATCTTATTTGGTTACATTGGCCGTTTTGGATTCTGTTCTTTCCGAATTTCATCGTTAGACTTCTAGTCTTCCTTAACAACTGCGTATCCTTTCTTTTCAAGTATAGCTACCTAAAACCTTAGCTGCCCAACTTCGTTGATCCATTGCTCCGAACCTCATCTGAAAACATATTTCACTCTGTGCTTCTGGAACTTTAAACGACGCCCAGCTCATATCCCTCTTTACCGTTTCGCTAGTTTTCCTTTCCTGCGCGCCTAAGGCTAAACGGCCTACCATTCTCTGGTTCACTTCAAGGCCTGATAGAACGTCTGCTTTTAAACCGAGCACATCGTTCGCAAATGTGAGACCTGGAATCATTATTCCTGCCCACATTCCTCTCACTATTTCATATTTGTTATACCCCCAAAGACCTCTATGCTTTCTTATTGCTGCGTTTCGCTTTTCCTTACCCTTAAGATGCTCCTCGGGAGTTCTTATCAACGCGTAAATTTGGGCTAGATGGTTCGAACTGTGAAACATGGTTACGTTGCGCGGTAAAGACGGGACAAAACTATAAGGAATGTGCTCTGCCGTGAATGGCGAGAAAAACGGCAACCGCTGTGCTAAGAGGAATGCCACGCAATTAGTTTGCTGCAAACAAGGTGTTGTATATGAAGTGCCTCTATCTTGTGGAAAATGCTAGATTGGGCAGACTGGTAGGTGCAATAATGACAGGCTCCGGTAGCACCGTACAGCTGTTCAAGCGGGCGCTGCGGGGGGCCCTCTAGCTGACCATTGTCGCCACTGCCGGTGCGTTCAACGCTGTGTTCCACTTTACGAGAAGACGATAATATTGCGCTGTTTTAAGAACCAAGCTAGCGGTGAATTATTTCAAGAGTGGCGCATCATTAAAGCCGGTGAAAAGTGTGTGAGCATGGCATCTTATTGTTTGTGCAAAAATGAAATAGATAATCTGGGTGCTAACTTGCCACGTGGGTAACAAAATGCTCCACTTGACCTTGTCATTTTTCTTCGTGCTTTCAGCATGTTCACGCATACGCCCTTCCTATATATCTTTTTATGTGTGTAGTAAAAATTTCAGTTGATGTAAAACTAGCACTACTCCTGTGTGGTCTTTAGTTTTGTCCCGTATTTAACGCGCTACGTTACCATGTTTCACAGTGAGTTCTTAAGTAGTTATCCGCTTCGTTATCCACACTTTCCAATCTTCCGGACACTTCCGAACGGCTACACCATATCCTGTGTAGCAGTTCGCATGCCTGGATGATACAGGACGAGTTCGATCGGTGGTATTAATAATGAAATCGCCAAATAGCAGGACGCTTTTCCGTTCACTGGTTAGGTTTCAAAAATCTCTTGAAAAAAGCAGAAATTATTGTACTTGAATGAGAGTGGCCTATATATTGCACCGACTATTTTACTTTCGTTTTTTTCCATACGGGGTTCATTGAAATCTAACCACACGAATTCTGCGTTACCGTAGGTAAATGAAATATCATTCCAACGAATGTATGACTGCTGATATAGGAAGAATATTGAAGAGCCGCCATGGCAGTTCATAGTACAAATAGTAAGTTTCTGCATCCGCTGTCATCAGCACTATACAAATTTCTACCTGTTTTAATCAGCAAGGATTCTGAAAAACACATGACAGATGAGCAATGACTTACAGTTGTAAAAAGTCGAAGATGTCATCAAAATATTTTCATCCGCTGTGGCAGCTGCGACGGACAAAAGGGAATGAATTTGTAGCAAGGCGAAAAGGGGAAAATCACTGCCACAGAACTCGTCGTTGATTCGAACAGTCCGGTAGAAGTAAATGAACACCTAGCTAGGCAAGGCAAACAACTACTCGGTGCGGCGGCCTAAAAAAACGGACGTGAACTGGAAGTTCGTTTTGACTACCGGGGGAAAAATATTTGCCGGAAAACACGAAAGGTTCCCATATATACGGATAGCAACTCTAAATGACCTTGACTGGATGACAAAAACTGAAAAAGACAAAAGCATTGCTTTGAAGAGATAATGCTATGAATAAACAGCATGGCTGCATTTTTTTGAAGCTGCTACCGTATTGTCCACTCACTTCATATATTAGTTTAGCCTACCAGGCAGATGTTTCTAATAATTCATATTGACATAGGTAGTATTCTTCACAAACACAATCATTTGCTAAATATATTTATTTAACTCACGTTTTCATTTGACTTATTGCTATTTACTGAAGCCTGGCTGACTTCTGACAAGAACTGTCCACATTTTGGAAACTACGCATATTATGGTATTCTACACCCACATGGCGTGGTTGCGGTGTAGCTGGGTATGTAAAAAAACCAGCCAGTCATGCACTGATTTCAGAATTTTCTACTGTTACCGCAAATGTTGAATGTCTCACCCCGCACATGTCGAAAGTATTAAGATTGTTGCAATATATAGGCCACCAGCTGTCAACAAGCAGGTTTTTTTAGTTCTTAGACAATGTACTTCACTTTTTGAGTTGTTCCGGCCTTACATTCGGGATATTGAGTGACGTTAATATAAATGTGCTTTTGAATGAATGTTCATCAATGCAGTTCTCACACCTAGGAAATTGCTATGCTTGTGAAAACGTTAATAGGGAGCTACTAGAACAACTTCAAATACTGTGGGTGAGTGAGTGAGTGAGTGAGTGAGTGAGAAGACTTTATTTGATCATCCCATGGACGACAAGCCCAGCCCCACGAGGGCAGGGGCATCGCGATGCGGCCGTACATCATATCAGAGTGGTGTCCTTTACTCGGCGAGCAGCCCTCGCTACTACCGCCTTCTGCCACCCGTGCCTGCCCCTGTGCTGGGGTGTTAGCGAGCACCTGGCGCTTTCGCTCGGCCGCTGCTTTTCGGGGGCAGCCGAAATCCACTGGACGGCCCGTGTCTATTGTTCCCGTTGGTCGCTTCCCGCAGCGGCCGCAACCCACGGCGGAATCGTCGTCCCTGTCCGTGCCTCCCTCGTATTCTGTTCACAGTCCCACACAATGAGGGCCGCAGTAGCCTATTCAAATTCACACACGCGACACAAGTCGCGGACATGTACTCTAGAGCACACGTGTTTCATGAGCACCACCGTGCGTAGCGACCCAGTCTGCAGTTGCCGGAACGTCACTGCCTCGCTTCGGGTCAGGCCCGTGTGAGGCGGGGGCATAGTCCTGTGCCCTAGTCTATACCAGTTCAACACTTCACTATACTCTGTCATCCTGTCTTTGGCTTCGCACCAGCACTGCTTCGTCGAGTGGTCCGGTTGGGCGAGGCGGTATGTGAAACCTCACGCCGCCTCGTTGGCCGTCTCGTTGTGCTTTGCGTTGCCTCGGGCCGACACATCCCTTCCCATGTGGGCCGGGAACCACTTGATTGTCACCGCTCTATCCGTTAGCCTCACCGCGCGCAGCACCCGCACTGCTGCAACACACACACTGCCTCTGGTGTAGTTCCGCACCACAGTCCTGGAAGCACTCAGCACGGTCTTGCATCCGGGGTGGGCGAGGGCCAGGGCAATGGCTACCTCCTCGGCCTGATGCGCCGACCGTGTCCACACGCTCGCCGCCGCCTTCCTCTCGCCGGGGACCACACTGACCACCGCCGCTGCGAAAGCTCCACTCCTGTCCTGATACTCTCCCGCGTCCACATATACGGAACCGCTGTCTCTGGCGTGGAGGACGATCAAGGCCCTGGTCCTTGCCGCACTCCGCTGCCTGTTGTACTGACGATTTAAGTTCTTGAGTATCGCGCACACATCACGTGTCTCCGCACGCACTCTGGTGTTCCTTATTGATATATGTGTAACAAACCAAAGACCACCGCTTTGCACCGCTGCACTACTATCGCCCGAGATAGGCAACCACTTACCCGTATTTTGTCTAATACCACTCTCGTTTGATAGGCGTCTACGTCAAGCGGAAAAATTCATTCGAAAGACAACAGACCAGTCGTTCGAACATTTTCTTAGTTTGTTTATGCAACAGGTTTCGAATGCAGATTTAATGAAACAGACCCGAACACGGCGTAGACCTTGTTTCTAGAAAACCTTTTGCTGTGCTCTGACCCAGCATTTCTGTTAGAACTAACCAGGCCTAAATTTAAAAACATACTCAAGCATTGGATCAACGACGCGCTTATAAAACATGAAAAAAGGAAGTGTATGTTTAATAACAATATTATTATTATAATTCTTATTTTGCAGAACTGAATACTTCTGCGGCCTGCCCAAGCGAAAAAGGCTTGTAAGGCTGTGCGTGGCAGTTGCTGCACATTACGGACGCAATGATACAAATATTGACGTCTGTAAAAGTAAAAAACAAAATGAGAAAATAATAAAAATCAAATAAAAACTGGCCATTCTTCGACCATTCAACAGTCGTCGACGTAATACAAAAACAGCACCTGCAACTTGAGCACTGCAGCTAAGAGAAAACAGTTCGGAGCGAAGCGAGTTCAGGACAGAAGGGAAGGGAATGTTTGCGCACACATCTTTCTGACAAACTTCGGAAACGAGGTACAACACGTTGCAAAAGGAACTGCCATTGCTTCCCTGCATGCGATCGATCAGTTAGCATATATGTGCACCTTGGGGACAGAAGGACCTGAAGCTTCGGATCCCATGGCCGTTTAGGAGTTAGTGCTCATCTGTCCAGATTTGCCACCGACCCAGAAGCAGCAGCTAACAGAACTCCTGGCGAAATTCTGTGATTGTTTCTCCCCGTCGTCGAAGGAACGACAAACACCCGTCGCAAAACATCGCATCATCGTAGACGAAACCACAAACACCATGCACCAGCACCCATATCGCGTGTCCTACAACGAAAGGGAGGCCGTCCGGAGCCAAGTAACGGAAATGATTCACGACGACGTATTTGAACCGTCAAAAAGCCCGTGGGCGTCCCCTGTGGTGCTGGTAGAAAATAAGGACAAGAACCTGCGCTTCTGTGTTGATTACAGAAATCTAAACAGCGTGACAAAACGAAACGTGTACCCTCTTTGGCGCATAGGCGACGCGCTGGATCGGCTGCCCAACGCAAGGTATTTCTCATCATTAGACCTCAAAAGCGGATACTGGCAGATTGAGGTCGATGAGTGAGACCAGGAGAAAACGGCGTTCGTCACACTTGACAGACTGTATGAAATAAAAGTGCTCCCGTTCGGCCTTTGCTCAGCACCCGTTACATTGCAGCGAATTATGGAGACTGTCTTAGCAGGGTTAAAACGGCAGTCATGTCTGTTGTACATCGACCATGTCGTTTTCTCCGCATCCTCCGAAGAACACCTACATAGACTGCGGCTGGTCCCGGTGGCTATTGGTTCGGCTGGTTTAAATATAATGCTGCCAAAGTGCCACTTTGGGGACAAACAGCAGTGTTTTTTAACCACGTTATCAGCGCGGAAGGAGTCGCTCCAGACCCTGAGAAGACGGCGGCTGTCACAGGCTTCCGTAAACCAGCTGGCAATAAAGCTGTTCGGCGTTTCATGTCACTGTCTGCTTATTATAGGCGCTTTGTTGAGAACTTTTCGGACATTGCAGAACCCTTGACACGCCTGACAAAGGGCGATGAACCATTTATGTGGCAAGAAGAGCAAGGAAGTCGCTTTCAGCGACCTGAGAAACCTGCTACAAAGAGCTCCGGTTCTTGCTCTTTTTGATCAACATGCAGATACCGAAGTCCACACAGACGCCAGTGATGTCGGTCTCGGCGCGGTTGTAGTGCAGTGGCAGTACGGTGCTAAAGGAGTCCTGACATACGCGAGTCGCACACTCTCCAAAGTAGAGGCCAATTACTCCACGACCGAGAAAGAGTGTCTCGCATTAGTCTGGGCCATCAGGTAGTTCCGGCCGTACCTTTACTGTAGGTCATTTGAGCTCGTCAGCGACCACCACTCGTTGTGGTGCCTGGCAAACCTAAATGCCCCATCATAGCGCCTTGCTAGATGGAGCCTCTGGCTGCAGGAGTACAACATGAAGGTCGTCTACAAGTGCGGACTTATCTCTAACGGAGCCGACTGCTTGTCCCGAGTGCCTGTCGACCCACCAGGCCAAAAAATAGAGCAGGATATAGCGTTTCTTGGAGCCGTCAGCACGTTCAAAATGACCCAACTACAACGAGCTGACCCAGAGCTGCTACTCGTTATCCAGCACCTGAAAGGTCGTGAAGTTCGCCTACCACGAACTTTTATCCGCAACATCGCCTCCTTCAGCCTCCACCAGAACAGCGTGCTGTACAAACGCAATTTTGGAAACAAAAAGCAGGCGTTTCCACTCGTTGTGCCGTCGGCCATGCGTGCGGAAATCTTGTTCCTGTCACGCCCAACCTTCAGCCGGCCATTTGGGAGTGAGCCGTACAGTATCCAGGATTCGTGAAAAGTACTTCGGGCCGAAACTTTTGCAAACGGTCCAGCAGTACGTCAGGAGCTGCCGTTAGCGCCAAAGAAGTAAGACTCTAACTTTGCAATCGGCAGGGCTTCTTCAGCCGGTAAAACCGCCTACAGCGTCATTTTAGCAAGTTGGTATGAGCCTTCTTGGCGCATTTACGATGTCAAAAAAGGGAAATATATGGATAGTGGTAGCGACAGACTACCTGACGTCCTAGTGGGAGACAGCGTCTGTAGTGCGACCAACTTCGGCTGAGGTTGCGGAGTTCTTTATGAACAGCGTCGTTTTGCGGCACGGGGCACCTCAGGTCGCAATAACAGACAAAGGGACAGCCTTTACAGTCAATCTCGTGCAGTTTATCATTAGGTTAACTCCGACCACCCACAGACGAACGACAGCATACCACCCGCAGACCAATGGCTTGACCGAGAAAATAAATAGAACCCTCGCCGACATGCTTTTTATGTATGTCGAGGAACGAACACAAAACATGGGATCACATTATAGCGTACATAACATTCGCCTACAACACGGCAGTTCAAAACACTACAGGGCTGACTCCCTTCCAATTCGTTTACGGTCGCAGGGTGAGCACAACAATAGATTCTGTGCTACCCGTTCAAGAGGTCGAATAAAATTGTGATGTCGACGACTTTGTTGTACAGAAGGCTGAGGAAGTTTAACAGCTGGAACGACAACGAATAGAAAATCAGCTGCGTGTCGACGCAAGCTATTACAATCAGCGACAACGCACTGTGTTCCACAACCCCGGCGACGCGGTGTGGGGGGTGTGGGCGTGGAGACGCGGTGTGGCCGTACGCCAGTGGGGCCGATCCGCAAAACTGCTTCGCTGGTACTTCGGGCCCTACAAGGTGGTGCGTCGCATTAGTAACGTCAACTATGAAGATGTACCGGATAGTAGGACGCACTCCTCACGGCGCAAGTCAACTACCCAGGTAGTGCACGTAGTAAGAATGAAACCGTATTACCACAGAGACTGTTTCCCCTCATAACGCCACCCCGCCCATCCCCCACGCCAATGCCAGTGTTGCTGACGACTCTATGTACTTCGCCAATCAGCCGCCGCATCGTCGTCATCCGTATCAGAAGCCATTTTCGCCTCGTAATATACCACGGCATCGGGACGATGTTCGCAGAATGGGAGGGTAGTGAAGCGGTGTGTATTAATGCAGTGGCGACGCGGTCAATCCCACTAATGGTAACCCGGAACTGTACTGGACGAAGAGAAGGACGAAGGTCTCTTTCCAGCGCACTTGTTCCAGCTGTGACGCCATTTTGACTCCCCGTGTGCTGAGTAATTAATAGTGCCCCCTTGTTTTATCCACACGCTACAATATTGTTGATTCTAGCGAGAATTATATGTTTAAGACGCTCAAAATGCCGACAGAGAACTGCAACAGAAATGCCGTAAATGCCTGCAGCTTTATTTCTTTTAATGCTGAACAGGATGCAACGCAGATCATCATCGGTACAGGAGGGTAAAAACTCTGATTGAGAAGTCGACTGCAGCCTGTTGGCGGAGTGGCTATGCACACAGAATGCTTGGCCAGCGGTGAAAAAAAATCCCTAAGTTTTTCACCGAGCGTGATTGCCGCAGCACCGAAGTTTCGGGCGACGGTTGCGCACTTGTCTCTGGATTTTCTGCTTCGCAGTTCACTGATGGTGGCCCACGTTTTAATCGAGTTTTATCTAGAAAGCCTGAAATTTGTGTTGAAATGCCTGCGCTTTTCTGCACGTATCAAGGCGTTTGCTTATTGTGGGCGTTTTTGTCTACAACTCTTAAGCATTATTTGGAGCATGCCTGCATCAGGCCCAAGCCAAATACCACTGGGCAATGGCAGATAGCACAGCAGCAATAATCGAAAGACATCCAACTTGTCTTTGTCTATTATTAATTAATTTTTTAGATGATTTCTGAATAGACTGAAGTGCCTCTACAACACGATTGTACAGTTTATCAACTGGGTATGAAGTCCGGAGGGAATTCCAATCGTGATGTTCAACTGCCAAGTCCAATAGCCTTCTGTGAATTATTTCCACTCTATCGGAGTGCAGGCGGCTTGCTACATAGCCTGGGAAGTTGGAAAATACGACAGCCAGTACAAAAATGACCCGAAGTTATTGTTCGACAATAAATGCTGTGTAGTCACTCTGATCCAGCCGGATGTTTAAGTGGTCAAGACAGGAGGAATCAAGTTTGCCGTGGAAGCGTGGAACGCGAGTAGGAAAATTAATCTTAGCTTCGACACTGACGCCCGCCAGAGTGTTTAGATAATCTACCACAATACGTTTTCCGTACTTGAAAAGGATGATCTTTCGGTCCCCAGTCATAAAAATACGCCCAGCAGGCCCATTGAACTGCTTCACATCTTCGATAAATTGGCAAGCAGTTTGATTAGGCGGAAAATACAATGCGAGCGGAGCAACATCAAAGAGTGGGTTCTGTAGTGCGACATCTAACGCATTGGAAAAGGAAGTCCTTACGGCAGAATAGTAACCATTTCTGTTTGACGACAATTTCAATGCTCCCGCCCAAGTTCGTAGCCATATAAAATAATAGCTTTCGTAGCCTGCGATTGAAAATTGTTGGGTTAAGCATTCAGAAATATTTGTTCCACGCAAAACAATGGCGTCGAAGGGTTCTTTTAGTTTATCGGTAATACAGCATAGCTCGTCCCAATGCTTCCAAATGCTGTGACTGTTTACTTCAATGGAGATGAAAGCGGCATCCGTGGATGCAAAAAGCGAGTCTTGAAAAGCATCAAAATCTTTGAATACAGGTACGTCAGGTGCCATGAAAGAGCGAAGCAATGAAGAAAACGGGCCGGCTCATTCAACCTTTCAAGATCTGAGAGCTGACGAAATCGAATAGCCGGAATACCTTCCTTCTTCGGAAGATAGATACGGCCGTTCTTCACAAACAAAAATTGGAGGTTCAATTCTTTAGCCACTGCACGCGAAGCAAAGAAAAGCTCCGTGTTTTATCTGGTAAGGTTCACAGAGAAATACAGAGGGGTGTCATGGATGCTGTGGCGTAAAGCACGCAGCTTACAGCGAGCAGCCAACCAGTGGTCGCGAAATTCTTTAGATCTGAACCTGAACAGCACTGTCGCAAATCCGCTCTTCCGCCTGGGAGGCTTAAAAAAGCGGATCACTGATTTGGTGAACCACTTTCTCGGGTATTTTTTAAGGTATTTTTTGTTTCATGCACTTGGGGGTGGTAGCCAGCACCACTCGGACTACTCGGATGAAAGAGACCTTCTTTTTAACCCCCGGGCCCTGCCTCGAGTGTGTACGACGTATAGAGGGTGGCTGAACAGTCTTGAACACTCTTAAGCTACCTTTGGCTCCGAGACTTCCAGAACAGAGACCCTCGGTATGCATGGTGCGAATCAGAAATGGGAAAAGAGGGGATCGGTGAATTAAGACAGAATAAGGGTTGGCAGTCAAGGAAACCTCCTAAAGCAAAGGGGGGAATGCGGTATGTCACAGAAATAGATGAATAGTTTTTTAGTCACAAAGTAATTCGTGAAAAAATGCCCGCGGGTGGGATCCGAACCCACGATCTCCAGAATACAGGTGGAGCGAAGACCACTACTCTACCGGCGGGGCTGTTTCCCCACCACTTCCTCGGGCCGCTTCTGCGGAGCCCCCGGGACGCTCTTTCATATGGTAGGGGGCTGCGCGCACGCCCTACTACATTCGCGAAACCCCTCCATTCCTTCTCGCGAGCTTTGGGAGAGAGCTCTGACCAGCTCCGACCTCAATGGCAAGCGCCTGCTGGTGTTGAGGGCTGTTGAGGCGGAGAAAACTCAAGGGGTCCTGGACTGAGGACTCCTCCTCATTGCTTTTCGCAATAAACACGTTTACTCCCTCTCGGGCATTTATGTTAAAGTATTTTGTGGTTCCTCAACTGGGGGGTGGTAGCCAGCGCCACTCGGACTAGTCGGGGTGAAGGGGACATTCCTTCCAACCCGGGCCGTGACTCGACTGTCTACGACGTTTCGAGATTCGTCGACCAGTGGTCGACCAGTGGTACAGCGGAACATTTTTTCACGACTTTCTTTTTTCACGACTTTATTTCTATGAGATCCCGCATTCCCCGCTTTGGTTTGCGAGGTTGCCTTGACTGCCAACCCTCACTCTGTCTTAATTCACGGGCCCTTCATTTCCCATTTCTGATTCGCAACATGCATAGTGAGGGCGTCTGACCTGGCAGAATTGGTGCCAAAGTTAGCTTAAGAGGGTTCAACGCTGGTTAACCACTCTCGACATGTCGTAGACACTCGAGTAACTGCCCCGGGGTTGAAAAAAAGGTCCCCTTCTCTCCGAGTAGTCCGAGTGGCTCGGGCTACCACCCCCAAGTGCTGGAAACAAAAATACCTGAACATAAATACCCGAGAATGTGCTGGGGAAACAGCCCTGCCGGTAGCGTAGTGGTCATCGCATCAGACAGGTATTCTGGAGGTCATGGTTTGGATACCACTTAGCGGGCATTTTTCCACCACGTTCTTTCTGACTCAAAAAAACTTCATCTATCTCTATGACCAACCGCATTTCTCCCTTTGCTTTCCGAGGTTTTCTTGACTGGCAACCTTTATTCTATATATATATATATATATATATAGAAATGGAGTTCGCAGTCAAGAAAACCGCGGAAAGCAAAGAGAAGGATTTGGTAGGTCATTGAAAAAGATAAAGAATTTGGAAAGAAAGTGGAGAAAAAATGCCCGCCATATATATATATATATATATATAGATATATATATATATATAAAATATATATATAATATATATATATATAAATATAAAATATATATATAATATATATATATATAAATAATATATATATATATATATATATATATATATATATATATATATATATATATATATGTTGTGACTTCCTCGTCTTCACCACTTCTAGACGACGCCAAGCCCATCGACGCACGGAGCCACGAAAGCCCAGAAAAAGACGCGGCGCCTGCGATCTTGGTGAGTTCCCAGCTGCGTACGACCAAATGGAGCGGCAACTTCGACGACGCTTCAGACTACGGGCGCAACTGGATGGCCTTCTAGCGGAAGCGGAAGGCCACATAAAAGGACATCGAGAGGCGACACCATCGGCAGTAAGCGTACTGCTCCACCGAATCGGCGCATTTTATGCACAGATTGAGAACGTGGATGACGTGGTTTTCGAGGAGACACCAGACGACCTGCTAGAGAGTGAGACGTTAGACGCCGGACAGTACCGCGACAAGGTTGTCACCTTGACGGCTAGTCTACGCTTCAAGATGCCGGAATGTCGGTCTTCGACGCCACGCCCGGCGACCGTTCTTTCAATACCAACAGGAAACAGCACATCCAAACAAGCAGGCTCTATCATGCTTCGGCAGACTCCGGAAAACTGCGACCCACCGACAGCGTGACTGCCACCAGGCTCTATATGTGTGGACGATCCCCTCATTGGATTTGAGTTCCCTCCTGAAGAAGCAATGGAGATGCACCAGAATGAGATCTTCCGAGAAGCTTTAACTACCACACGTGTATTGGCTAGCAACGAAGCTGTTGTATTTGCCGCCTCGGAAGAAAGAATGGCTTCAGCGGAAAAACATTTTTGCTCTCTTTCTGGAACCTCAAAAGAGCTACGACTTCAATGCAAAAAGCGGTCGGACATCTTTTCGCTCAAGTCCAAAATCATCCTGCACTCCAGCGAGGAGGCGTCAAAGGATACAGGAAATCTTGGCGAGTGGACTTCTACAAAACTGACCGAGTCAAAAAGAGAATGCAAAAAGAAAGCACGTACCAGGAGACATCATGCCGTGCACAAAGTGAAGCGTCAGGGGAAAATTGACACGCTGCATACACGGAACACAGCGGAAGTGACGACGCGAAGACTACCAGGGAGGAAAACACAAAGAAGAGGCAGCAAAATCACGCCCTCACAGAAGGTCCGACAACAGCAAGGAAAGTTTTCCGTCTACAGTAAATTTATCTGCTTTAGAAAGCGTTCCTTCTCCTATTCTCACAAATCGCCTCTGCCTAGCAAAACACCCTGGACAAATTGCAAGAAGCAGCATGTTAGGCGGTATAAACACCGATGGCGGAGAAAACGCTCTGGAACGAGGAATGAAGAGGAACGAAGCTCGGAAATTTCATCTGGAACATCTCCCAAAAAATGCGGACTCGTTGAAGGATAGAATGCTACTTGAAAAAACTCGTCCAAGACATCTGTAGACCTTGGCATGAACTGAAGAGTTGAGATCGGCGGACGGGACAGAGTCTTCAGGGCAAACAATCTACGCTTTCATTGCAGCACTCCACTCAAGCGCCCCGAACCCCGACTTTACCCTTCCGAATCTACCTAGCGTAATCTGTCGGCGGGGGAGACTGTTGTGACTTCCTCGTCTTCACCACTTCTAGCAGACGACGCCGATCATCATCATTTTCATCATGGTCTTCACGAGCTGCCGCATGCTCTTGTGGCTGCGTCCGCTCGCCCCACTTCTTCTTCTGGTTTCAAAAAAAGCCCCAGCGTATCACGACGTGTCGCTCTGCTTTCTGAGCATTGCGCCGCAGCTGGAGGACCCAGAGGTCCAACAATATATATATATATACATATATATAATATATATATATATATATATATATATATATATATATATATATATATATATATATATATATATACAGAAAGAAATTCGGGCAGTCTACAACGCCAAAGAAGGCATAGGGGAATGGTTGGACTATATTTTTTTAACCGTTAGTGAAATTATATATTTTTTTTCATAATAATTGAAGCGAGAAAGAAAGAAAGAAAAACACGCGCCCAGAGTGGGGACCGAACCCACGCCGAACCCACCGAACCCACGAAAGGCGTGGGTTCGGTCCCCACTCTGGGCGCGTGTTTTTCTTTCTTTCTTTCTCGCTTCAATTATTATGAAAAAAAATATATATATAATTTCACTAACGGTTAAAAAAAATATAGTCCAACCATTCCCCTATGCCTTCTTTGGCGTTGTAGACTGCCCGAATTTCTTTCTGTATTTTCTAACGAGCCCCTCGTTTCCTAACTATATCTATCTATATATATATATATATATATATATATATATATATATATATATATATATTTATATATATATATATATATATATATATATATATATATATATATATATATATATTGTAAGATTGTAAGGCCGTGAACAACGGGTGAACCGGGACGTTTATTCGGCGATCCAGTGGGTTCCGAATACCGTACCGAGAGCGATGATGATGATGCACGAGGGACGAGGATTGGGTAATGTTAATGAGAATGATACTGTCACGGCGAGGAGGGAATGCGGGAGATTGCCCAGAGTGTATAAACAGTCCCTAAGAGTGTCCAGGCCGTGGTGACACGACATATGCGCTCACAATAATTTCCCCTCGGAGTGAAGGCGGGCGCCTGACCGCCAATGTTGATGAAGTACGGCGCACAAATGGTTTCAGCCGTGACACGTGCACGATTTCTGTGCCACGGTATCGACGGTCCAAGGGAGTTTGACTAGGCGTGACACGATAGTTGACAGGGGATGTTTCTTCAAGAACCGTGTACGGGCCTGTGAAACGGTGAAGAAATTTCTCACATAGTCCTGGTCTTCGACTGGGCGTCCAAAGTAAGACCTCGTCACCAGGACAGAACCGAACAGTACGGTGGCTGGCGTCGTAGCGGTCCTTGCGGTCGTGCTGGCTGGCTTCAGTCTGCAGACGCGCCACTCGACGGCAATAGTTTACACGGGAGAGGAACTGTTCTGAGGAGGGGCTTGAGGTCGACACGGGAGCCGATAAAAATGTGGTGTCCAGAATGAACGATGGGTCGCGGCCGAATACGAGGAAATATGGAGAGTAGCCGGTGGTCCTTTGAACTGCAGTATTATAAGCAAACGTAACAAATGGAAGAATTGTGTCCCAGTTGGTGTGATCAGGTCGAATGTACATAGAAAGCATATCCGAGAGTGTCCGGTGAAATCTTTCAGTGAGGCCGTTCGTTTGCGGGTGGTAGGAGGAAGTGGTTCTGTGGACTGTGTTCGAAGCACGAAGTACATCTTCAACAACACTGGACAGAAAAACCCTGCCGCGATCACTCAAAAGAACACGAGGGGCCCCATGGCGCAAGAGTATTGCGCGCAGGAAGTCGGCGACCTCTGCTGCGCAGCCAGAGCGAATTGGCGCGGTTTCTGCATAACGTGTTAGGTGGTCAACTGCTGTCACAATCCACCGATATCCTGCAGCCGTACAAGGAAGAGGGCCGTAGAGATCTATACCAACCGTTTGGAAAGGCATAGACGGACACGGAAGCGGCTGCAACAGTCCGGCGGGCGGAGATGTGGATCTCTTGCGTTGCTGACAAGATGGGCACGAGGCGATGTAACGGGCAACGCAGGTGGACAGGCCGGGCCAAAAGAAACGACTGCGGACTCGCTCGTAGGTTTTGCTGAAGCCTAGGTGGCCGGCTGTGGCATCGTCGTGCAGCGCTTCCAGTATCTGCGCGCGGATGGAGCGTGGCGCAACGGGAACCCATCGGTAGCCAGAAGAGAGATGAGTGGAACGGTACAAGATGCCGTCCAAAAACTTGAATTGTTGAAGCTGTCGACGGGACCTACTGTTTGGAGGGGGTGATGATCCGGTAAGCTGGTCGATCATTCTATGGCAGTATGTGTCGGCCCTTTGAAGAGAAGGCAGGCCCGAGAGGTCCTCAACTGCTACACGATTGACAGGTGCGATGGGAAGGACCGTGTTGAGGGGTAATGACGCGGAAGTCTTGCTCGACCCCAGAGGGCAACGAGAAAGTGCATCCGCATCCTGGTGCTTTTTCCCGGACCTGTATGTGACAGTAAAGTCATATTCTTGGAGTCGAATAACCCATCGTCCGAGCCGTCCTGATAAATTTTTCAGCGTTTGCAACCAGCACAGAGCGTGGTGGTCGGTCACTACTGTGAAGTGGCGGCCGTAGAGGTAAGGTCGAAATTTTTGAACGGCCCAAACCACAGCGAGACATTCTTGCTCGGTGATTGTGTAGTTTTTCTCGGCGGCGCTTAGGGTACGACTTGCGTAAGAAACAACCCTTTCTCGGCGTTGATCATCAGACTGCAGTAGCACAGCACCGATTCCGTGGCCACTGGCATCCGTGTGCAGAATAACAGGGCGAGACTCATCAAAATGGCATAGTACTGGCCCTGAGGTGAGCGCGTGCTTGAGTTGTCGGAAAGCTTCCTCACAGTCGTCTGACCATACAAAGGGTGTTCCGGAGTGAAGCAGCTTGTTGAGGGGCGAAGCAACTGCAGCAAAGTTGCGGACGAAACGGCGGAAGTAAGATGCTAGGCCAACAAAGCTGCGTAGGGCTTTTTGCTGTTGTGGCCGTGGGAAATCGATGACAGCAGCAATCTTGTCTGGGTCGGGCCGAATCCCCTCATTGCTGATTACGTGTCCTAGAACCTTTATGCTTCTTGCGGCGAAACGGCACTTCTTGGTGTTCAACTGAAGACCCGCATTCGCGAGGCATGTAAGAACCTCATCTAGCCGTTTCAAGTGCTCAGTGAAACTTGAAGAAAAAATAACGATGTCGTCCAAATAACAGAGACATGTTCTCCATTTAAGGCCCCGAAGAACGTTGTCGATCATTCTCTCGAAAGTCGCAGGAGCGTTGCATAGTCCGAAAGGCATTACATTAAATTCATATAGTCCATCAGGGGTGGCAAATGCTGTCTTTTCTTTATCGGCCTCGTTCATTGGAATTTGCCAATAACCCGAGCGGAGGTGAAGGCTGGAAAAATATTCCGCTCCTTGTAGGCAGTCCAGGGCATCATCGATGCGAGGCATCGGATATACATCCTTTCGGGTAATTCTATTGAGTGCGCGGTAATCGATACAAAATCGAACGGATCCGTCTTTTTTCTTAACCAGAACCACGGGGGACGACCAAGGGCTGTTTGATGGGCGGATAATTTTGCGTTGAAGCATATCGGCGACATTCTCACTGATGACTTTTCGTTCGGAAGAAGACACACGGTAAGGGCGGCGGCAAACGATACGGGATCCATCTGTTTCGATTCGGTGCGTTGCGACGGAAGTTTGGCCAAGCGTAGTACAATTAGAATCAAATAAGGATTTGTGTTTGTTCAGGAGGTCTAGTAAAGAGCCAGTTTGCGTGGGGGAGAGATCAGAACTGATTGCGGCAGATAGAGCCGGGTGCAACGGTTTAGAGGGCAAAGTTGGGCAGGAGGAAACAGGGGAGAGGCCCGAGAGGGGAACAACACAGACAGCTTCGGAGTCAGCAGCGGTAGCCACAGTGGTGCCTTGACGAAGGAGAATCGGTTCAGAAGTAACGTTCGCGGCAACGAGTGTGGCCGACCCACGGAAGAAGCGCACAAGACAGATGGCGATCACGATGCCTCTCGGGAGAAACCGAGCACAGGGAAGGATGAGTACGTCCCCATCACGACAGTTGCCACCGCTAACGGAAATTGTGGTCTCAGTACCAGGTTTGAGGACGAAATCGGCACTTGCCACGAAGCACTGCTGCTTGACGTCAGAAACATCCGTATAGTCCGTAGCGGTGATCTCGATGTCGGGGTATCGGCAGGAGATGACCGCGGATGCCGATGATAGAAAGTCCCATCCCAGAATGAGTTCATGGGAGCAGCTAGGTAACACTGCGCACTGAATATGGTGCCGAATTCCCTCTATCAAAACACGTATTGTGCAGTATCCGGATGGCTCGAGCACCTCTCGATTAGCACCGCACAACGAAGGTCCAATATACGGGGTAGTCACTTTTCGGAGGCGCGAACACAACTTTTCATCAATCACTGATATACTGGCTCCGGTATCAACAAGGGCATCAACACAAAAACCTTCAACTTCCACAGACAATGTATTTGATGGTCCTAATGGAGGAGTTTTTGGCTTTTTGACGAGTGCAGTTTCCCCTCCAGAAACTGCAGGCGCTAGTTTTCCGATTGGTTGTCATTGGAGCGGGTCACGGGTCGAAGAGGTGACAGAGAGCGGCGATATGGTGAGGGTGAGCGTCGCCGTGATGGACTCTCGGGCCGAGGCGGGCCGAACGAGGCTGGGGGCGGCGATGGGCGACGCGGGGGCGAACCATATGTGCTACGTCGGGATCCGTAAGAAAAGCCAATGTCGCGTTCGAACGGTGCGTACCCACGCCGTTCATCTTGCTGCCGTCGTCGACAGAAGCGAGATATGTGCCCGCGAATCCCGCAATAATAGCAGACGGGGCGGTCACCCGGGAAGGGCTGGCGGCCAGGGTGCATGGTCGTGTAGTATCCCCGTGGCATGCTTGCTGCGGATATCGCTGTTAAGTGTCCGTGGGTCAGCGGGGCTTCCATTGGTAAAGGCGGTTTGGCTGCGATGGCCGAGTAGGACGGCGTGGGAGTTGTAGGACCAGGAGGCGTCGATAGAGTCACACCCGCAATAGATGCCAGCTCCTCTTTCACGAGGTCGCGCAGCTGAGGAGCTTCCGTGCGAAAGTGATATCGTGGGGCAGAAAGCGGGTCGCTGAGCTGCAGCTCTTCGCGGATGATTTGGCGTATGAGAAGCCGCAAGTCCGTGTCCCCTTGTGACGGCGTAGCCAGAGCAGCCGGTTGCAGACGAACAGCCTGCAATTCGTCCAGGCGCTGGCAGGTTGTGCGCACATCGCTGACGCTCGTCGGATTTTGCACCGCGAGGGCGTTGAACGCGAAAGAAGCGATGCCCTTTAGGATGTGGCGAACCTGGTCGGCCTCTGGCATGCTTGCATCCACGCGGCGGCAGAGAGCAACGACGTCCTCTATGTATGAGGTATACGTCTCGTCAGAGCGCTGAAGCCTTGTGGCCAGCTTCCGTTTCGCCTCGTCCGACCGAGCGGCTGTCGTGCCAAATATCTTGCGCAGCTCCTGGCAAAAGCTAGCCCAGTCGTCGATGCGGTGTTTATTGTTCAGAAACCATGTTTTTGCCACCTGGTCCAACGAAAAGGAAACCTGCTGCAGCTTCGCCGCGTCATCCCAACGGTTGAAAGCACAGACCCGAGCATACTCATCTAACCAGTCATCGACGTCTTCACCGCGGAGCCCTGCGAAATGCGGGGGGTCGCGCTCGCGGCAGGTGACGGCAAATGCAAGAGGCGCAGGAGTGGAGGCGCCAGCGTGGCTGCTTCCGGCCTCACGCTGCATCTGTGTTGAAGGCAAACGCCGACCGGAACGGAGCTCCAGGGCTGCGCTTGGAAGGCGTTGAGGACGGGACCGAGGTCAACCTCCACCACTTGTAAGGCCGTGAGCAACGGGTGAACCGGGACGTTTATTCGGCGATCCAGTGGGTTCCGAACACCGTACCGAGAGCGATGATGATGATGCACGAGGGACGAGGACTGGGTAATGTTAATGAGAATGATACTGTCACGGCGAGGAGGGAATGCGGGAGATTGCCCAGAGTGTATAAACAGTCCCTAAGAGTGTCCAGGCCGTGGTGACACGACATATGCGCTCACAATATATATATATTTATATATATATATATATATATATATATATATATATATATATATATATATATATATATATATATATATATATATATACCATGAATGTAGAGTCTGCAAGTGTGTTTCGGGAAGGATTGGCCCACTCGTAGCTATCTCTCTAATTATGTATAAGGGCTTCAAAAGAATGTGGCTGTCGTGGTGACCCCTCCGAAGCAGTCTGTCTTTTCCATTTTAGCATTATAATTTAAACAGTAGCGCTGGACTTTTGTACATGCGTGGTAGCGTTTGATGACAGGGCTGGAGGTTCTTTTTTCGCTAAAGCCACTGCGTCACCCGGGTGACTCGGCGGTGTCCGCGAACACGCGCTCATGAGTGCTTCGGAATTTTCTCGGTTATGAAGTTTTTTGGCAGTTTTTATTTTCACAATTTCACTTCATACGTCGGGGACAATCGGCGGTCACGGCAAGGCGCGTACCCACGAGCGCTCGGAGTTTTCTATGTATTGTTTTTCGGCAACGGTGAACTTGCGGCCTGTAAAATCAGCAGCTCCGCTTTTAAAAAAGTGACCCGGACGGTATATTCAATCATACGGCCATGTTGTTTACAGAGCACACACAGAGAAAAATAAAGCTTTGGTACTTGACCATCTTTACCTCTAGGGTGCGGTGAAGCCCCGTGAAATCCGCCAGAAATAGACCTGGGGCACAACGGTGGCACCGTGGTTAGGGTGCTTGGATATACTGACCAAGGAGAAACATTTTTGGTCCCAGTACCAAGTGTAGCTTCTCAAAACATGCGAAATGAATGAACGCGCGTTTGCTGTGCGGCATGAGCGCACGCTAAAGAGTCTTAAATGGTTATCTGGAGGTCTTCTCTACAGCGTCTTCGTAACAGGAGTAGTTTGGCGACGTTAATCCCTACAACCCCAGCCAAACAAGTGCTGAAATTCCTTCAACAATACATGCATTTAACTGGGACCGTGGACACGAAAACAGCAAGCGCTAAGTTGTCGTATGCCGAAACTCCACAACGTGGAGCAGTGCGGGAAGTGCGCTTTCCCGCAACGCGATAGCGGGATGCCCAGACGCTATAAGTATGCCGAGAATCAGGCGAGCGTCACATCAAATCAAGCACGGCGCGTTTCCGCGCTAGAAGAGGCAACGAAGGCCCGCCGTCCAGCCCCTATGCGCCTTCGCCGTTTACATTCAAATCACGGCTGCGGCCTATGGGCTGGCGCTCCGCGGAGCACGGCCAGGATCAGCAGTTTTCGCACGAAAAGTGAACAGCTCTGTACATAGGGAAAAAAAATTGGATGGATACGAGCCCGCAATGCACCGAGAAATGCAGCGCAAAATATTACGTGCGGGAGGAACACCGAAAAAAGATTGAGACAACTGAAAGACGCTAAGAAGAAAGTAAGTTAAGGTAGGACATAACTAAAAAGCATTTCAATTTAAATTGCTTCCCCCAAACGATCAGCGTTATGTCAGAAATTGTAGCCGGCAGACTGTTCCACTTGGTCACATTTTTAGTCGAAAATAACGACAGTAGGTGACCATAATATGGTACGGAATGTGAACTCTCTGACAATGGTCAGAACACTCAGACAAAAAAGGTGCGGACTGTATCCAGCCTAATTTGAGCAGCTTGCTATAGTCATAATATTTTGCAGAAACCCACAGATGACACAATTGCCAATGTTCCAGCAAAAGTGATAGAGGTCACTTTGGTCGTACGGTGATAGGAAATGTAAATCTTATGGAACAATTTTTACAGCTTAAGGTGGATAGTAAACGTCGTAACGCCAAGATCTCTTTTGGGTGAACCACATTACAGTCATAACCAGCGGTCAGCTGCTGCTTTGGGTATATCGAAAGCACTTCTGAGAGTGTTTGGGCATGGCCATGTCGCGCCAACGGCCTAAGAAACGGCGAACGTAGCGTCGAGGGACGTGAAAGTTTCCACTGCGAGAAATAGCCGGGATCGGTGCAGCAGGTTCGTGTGATGAAGAACCTGCAGGGACACGTACGCTGCGGTCCCGTATGGCACCCGTTCTCCGATACAACATCAGTTGCCCAAAGAACACGAATAATTGTGCGCTGGACGCTTGCGTTCTTTCCTCAACACCATTTCCCGGCGGACGAACTCATGCCCAGGAGCCGTACGTCTGCCGTTCTTTTTCTGAACACCGGTGGCCCAACGTAAACTAAATACCTGTCTGCCAGGTACCGGCCATTGTGTGAAAGAACACGGGCGGCTGGAGAAATTCCGATGTGCTGGTGGCGGAGTGTGTGCTGCACAACGTGTGATCAGTGGCCCCCCGAACCTGCACGCTGGCTGTACACTGGTCGATCTTCGGACACACTTTATGTGTTGCCAAGGACAGGCGTCAAGTTATATGTGTAATGAAATACACGGGTTTCCTGTCGGAACTTGCCTGTTTTGCTCCCGAAGAAGCGCAGTGAAATAAACGTTTACATGTATTATAATCAACATTCCGATGATAGCAAATCGCAGTAGTAAATTCTCAAATACTTATCCCAGGCGGAACAGAAAGTGTGTCCCGACCGGCCCGTCTGCGGCCGCCTTCTGGCATGTCCGGCCAGCATCCAGGTTCCGGCAGCCAGAGATCATACGTTTAACAGCCAAAATTTGGCAACCAACGCTTCGGCGTTTCTACGGCCGTCCGTGTTCACACACACAACGGCAGGCACCCGCCTGCCAGATATTCAGTTCACTTTCGGCTGCCGCTGTTGGGAAAGAGAACAGCCGAAGTACGGCCTTAGAGGACACCCGTTCTTTCTTTGGGAAGCGGTGTTCAGTCGAAGGACGGCAAGCGACCGGAGACAGAATATTCGTATTCTTATGGCAGTTGGTGTTCGATAGGAGACCGGCCGGAGCGCGGCTCCCGCGCATTAGCTCTTTCAACGGTAAACCGTGCTTCTTGCGGCAGACTATTCGTTTCCTCCGGGCAACCGACGTTATGATGTACACCGGCTGCCATACGGCTCCAGAATATACGTTCTTCATTCGGGTAGCGGTCTTCGGCCGAATAACAGGAGCAAACGGTCGCACAATATTTGGCAACCGGTGTTCATGAGAAGACCAGCCGACGTAAGGTCCCAGGTCATACATCATTCTTTCGGTAAGCACCATACAGCCGAATACCGGCACGCGTCTGGGCGCCAACAATTAAGGCACAGATGTGTTTGGAAGGAGACCCGCCGGTGTAGGACAGGTTTTTCCTTGGGTTAAGAAAGAGCCGTTAGGGGGCCGAATGACGCAGACGCGTTGTTCATCCGCTAGGTGTTTCTACGTTTTAAATGAGGGAACTTCGTTTGTCAAACAGTATATAGTGGGTATATGTGAACGGTCAAGGTGTAAGGCCTCGCTGGACATTACCAGGTAACCTCTTAGGCCAAGGGAATGCCATTTATTACCACAAGAAGACTCTGCCGCACGGACGGGTGAGCCAAGCCTCGCCAGTCATAGCCTCTACCCCCCTCGCCAGCCACCTTCGTCGACGCATCAGCTCGAGGATATTCGCCCCCTCAAGAAATGGAGAGCATTCGAGACATCAACCCGACAGAGATTTCCGACCCGAGGTGGTGGTGGTTCATCGAAAATAACTGTCCCTAAAAGGCGTCCAGGAAGCGGCCACAACGCAGGAGCTTAATCGGTGCCGTCTCAAGGACTCCCCCCCAAAGAAAGGCAAAAGCGCGCAAAAGCGCAGATTTTCGGCCATTCTTCTTACAATAATACTGCGAAAAACAATGTTGCACTATTTTGTTGGTGAGAAACGTAGAAGAGGCTAAGCTCGTGCTCACCTTCATGCTCTACACTATGTTACTTCATCGGACTTTATGATTGCCTATTTAAAAACAAGTGTCATTTTAAATTTTCGATAACAGGGCCTTTTCAATCACAAAGCCTTGATGTTAATTTACTTGCGGTGTTTGAAGGTGAGCTTAGCTAGACTTGCGTTAAGACTGATTTGGTTAAACCTAATCGCCAGCATCACACCAAACACGTAGCAAACGCTGATTGTTTTGTTCACGCACGATGTGGCTCTAGCAATAGATAAGCTTAAAGTAGTTGACTGTATTTTTTTGGATTACAAAAAACCATTTGACGGTGTTTCATATCACCTTCTTAGTGCATTGCGGGCTATAAATTGAATGAATTGGTTATTGCATGTTTAGCTTAGTGTTTATCTCTCTAACGCAGCATTCGGTCGCTCTCAATTGTTGTTCGTCCGGATATGTTCCCAGGACCTCAGAAATTCTTCAAGGCTCAGTTGCGGACCCTCTTTTGTTTCTCTCATACATAAATGATATTACTGTTGGCCTGAAATGTTTGTTCAGAACGGGAATAACTGTGTAGCCTAAAGGACTATAACAAATGAACGTGATTCCGAATACCTGCACCATGATTCGAATTTGATAACATCCTGGTGTGCTGATTCAGAGAAGTCCTTGAATGTTGAAAAGTGTGTAACGTCACCTTTACAAGAAAACCTTCATTCCAATTGAACACGGATAGCGTAAATTACGCTGTTTTAGGAGCAGCTGGGAAATTTAAATAACTAGGAGTGTATTGAACGAGAGATTAGAGATTAAAAAGGCACGTTCGCACAAAAAAAAAGTTACGACTGACGTGTTTTTGTCTTTCTGAAAGAAAATTTCACCGAACCTCCATTTTACTTAAAAGAACAACCGTATTTCACTCATGTGCGCTCAATGTTGGAGTACGCATGTGTTTGCTGGGATACCTACACCAAAGGGCTGGGTGATACGCTCGGAAACATAAGGAATAGGGCAGTGCGATTCGAGTTAAGTAATTGGCACGCTCAACTTAGCATGAGGGAAGGTAAATGTAAACTTAAATGGCAGGACGTGAAAGATCACAGACAAAACCTCAGGTTGAAATTTTTTCGTAGTATATATCATTTGAAAACTGGAATAGAAATGGAGAAGTGCATCCAAGCTACATTCTACATATCCCAAAGTGGGACCTCTATTTTAAAGCAAATTATTAACTTTCCTTTAAAGGTGACGTCTTGTATGATTTATTTTATCTTAAATCAATACGGGAGTGTAAATATCTTCCATGTTTAATTTTATCCACTGTTTATACTGAAGATTTTTACCACGATTTGCAGAATTATTTTGTTATTTGGTGACAAATTTGATGATTAGTGTTAGGTATCCCCCTGCTGTATGCATGCAAAGGCGAAGCCGGTATCAAATAAATCAATCATTTATTTAATAAACAAACTTGCAAAGTCCAACATTCGCCCTCGAGGGGTTGAGAGCCTGGCGCATTCAAAATTGACCAATGAATATTTATTGTTTTATTCGTTCCACTATGCAAGGTTTTCTGTATGCGTACTACAATGGCTGTGTTATTGGTTTGAAACAAATTATGAAACTCTAGTCTTACGCCTTTCCTTGCGTGAACACAAAGGAATAAAACTGCAACCACCAGAAGCAGAGCGTCATTCGCAACCCGTCTAGAATGTTTTTAACGTAGCATGACATTCTTTACTTTTCTTTAGTTCTTTTGGACAATTAAGTGGTTGTTTTCATAAGTTACGTGTGCACATCAATTGACAATGAAAGTACTTGTTCGATCTCTCCTAGGATCATCCCTGTGAAAATCCTCACGAAAGCTGATCAAAAAATGGTCACAAACTAGACATAATTTTTGTGTGAAAAAAATTATGTTGAATGTCCGTGAGTATTTTGTGGAGTGCCCAAACGCTTCGTAAAGGGATTCGCGCTCGTTTTATATACAACTAAACTGGTTAAGCAACTGTTGTAAAAACAGTTGATTTACTCAGAGCATAGAAATGCTCAGATAGATTGTCCTAAAAGAAATTGGCTGAAAGCGACACTTTCACCTTTGTGAAATTCAGCCCGCTAAGGTATGCGCCTTCCGAACCCCCCCCCCCCCCTCCTTCTCAGAAGATATCAGTTCGTGGACAATACAACTATTCCAGCTCTGCAAAGAAATGAACATTTTCTGTATCCCACAGTAAAAGAGCCACAACAATCAAAGGAACGACCATTTGTGAGCAATGTTTAATGAATGAATTTTGCTGTCAACTGACGCTGATAATTAGGCAAGGCTGCGCTGAAGGCTGGAGGGCTGGTGGTGGCGTGCGGGCTCACTTTGATATGGGCGCAGTGGACCCAAACTGGTGTGTTTGTGCTGCTGCACAGCGCGACTGAGTCATCAGCTTGCGCTGCATGCAGTAGTCGTCCACCGGCTTCAGCACAGTTAACGTACTGAGGCTGAACTCCAACGCCCGTAGCATGGCCGAACTTTCGGTAGCTTTAGTCCGGCTGGAATCCGAAAACCGCACCTCAGCTGTCCTCCGGTGGCCGTATATCGGCCGCACATGGGTACCTTTGCAATGGTCGGAGCCCTACGGCTGGAATCTGGCCGTATGAACGTGAGCCGGTTGACTGGCCGACGGACACTGGCCGTTGGATAGCCATGGGAGTAAGGCCGTGTAGGACCAAAAGGCACACATTTGGACACGGGCCGAACACGTCTGCCAGAAAAAGGCCGGAAAGAAAATCACCGGCCAAGGTACACCGGCTTGAGTTAGGCAGTACAATCCTGTGCTGCCTGGGATATTTTTGGACTTGTTTTAGAGGAATGCTTTCTGTTCTGTTACAGACCTTATATTTCGTTTGTTTGGAGAAGGTAAAGAAGACATCTTTATTTAATATGTTTCATTCCTTATTTTTCTTTGTACCAATGTATGACTTTTCAGTGGTTTTGAATTTTTAGGTGGTCAACTTCACCAGTCATTTTCCTGAAGCATGCGCAATCCTCTTCTAGCAGCATTGTGCATGGAGCGAGGTTATTTTCTATGTAATTTATGTATGAGAGGAATAAAAACAAATCCATGACACATTCTTGAGTAGCTCCAGACATTACACCTAGTGTCTCTGATGGAGTGTAATTTAAAAACCATGAACCAATGTCAGTTACATAAATACCTAGAAATCCACGAGTGTATCTTAGGTTGAATGCCATAGGACCACAACTGTCTAAAATAGTTTGTTGGTAACCGTGTCCAGCTGCTTCTGAAAATCTTGAAAAACAGCATTACGGGATGTGCAGCTAATCAAACCCTAGGGCCAATATCTTGAGCGAGAGAATTGAATCAACTGGGTTGTGCCTGGTGATTGTTTTCGGAAGTTTTGTGGAGACGGTTAAATAGGTGTTGATCAACAATTATTTTCACATTTATGATACACAATATAAGTGCGTAATTATTTTAAGCAACTATGAAACCTCACTATGACTGTGAACTGGAGCTATAGCAGCAGTTTTTTATATACAGGTAACGCACTATATTGCAGTATTTCTTAGAACAATATTTCTTAATATAGCTCTATATATTGCACCCATAATATTATCAAACATTCCCCAAACCACTAACACGATCTGCTTTGGAAGTTTCAAGTATTTGAGTAGTAATTGTATTTCATGAAATAAAAAGTCACTTTTCCATAGCTTTTGTGAGCTACAGATCATACATTCTCATTCGTCCTTAGAAGGAGCTCGCATTGCGTAACACCGACAGAAAGTAGGAATTGAAGCATTTGCTTTATCAACGCTTTTGCCGTAGTAATGTTACCAAGCACTAAAGTTGAAATACAAATGGCATCTTTTTTATTGCGCGTAATGTTCCCATGTACCCTCGCATCATGGTGGCGTATAGTAATTTTAAAAGCTAACTACATACTTCAAACAGCGCACGAAACCCAAAGGCGTTCAAGCTTGTTATTGCTGGTGTGTCGCGGTTCAAAAGCAAAAAAATCACTTATTGTGCAAATTTATCGATGCCAGTTTCTACAACGTGAACTTCGTGTGCGATAAGCATTAAAACCCACCATCGTTGTCTGATGTTTCTGATCAAAAGCATGGTGTTACTTCGAAAGAGCGGAAAGCAACCTAGTCCCAAACAACCTGCAAAATGTGAGCACACATTGCTTTAATTCGGACAGTATATTATCCGCACAACTACGGCTTTCGCCCACAGAAGACTGATCACACGAAAATTGAAAGGCAAAATGAACTGGTTCTGTATCATTTGACATCAAGACAAAGTAAATATTTTTATTCTCCCTTTAAGATGTTCATACTCGTTATCATCTCGGCGGCGTTTTTTTGTTTCCAAAAATGCCTAATAGATAGCTGTAAGACATATTGCTCTTAGCTTGACAGTGGTGTTGTGGTATGCCATTTCATTGATTTTGCTGGCAATAAAGATCATTCCAACTTACTCCCAAGAAATATTTTGTTTCTGTTTTAAAAGTTCCAAGTTTTTTTAAAAGCTGCAGTACCCTTCGGAGAAACAAATTACCTCTAAAAAGCACCAGCTACATAGACACCTATAAAGAGCTTTATTTTTATGCTTTTATAAGTTAACGTAACTATCAAAAATACAAAAAAGTGAATCTCTACATTCCTACGCACAGCTAAACCCATTTTCAATAATCTAAATCATAGAGCACCAGTAAGAATCAGACCCACATTTTTTCATCCTGGGAAGTAATGAAGTTACCTCCTTCCAAGTAAGTATTCCCTAACACAGTTCGGACAACAATCTCATACAAAAAAATGGCGTTTCGGAAAAATATTCTTTAAACTCTATGAGGTTAGTTACAACAACATTGTAATGTATCAAACAACTTAGAAATGAACCAGCGTTAGATATTTATAAAATAGGTGAACTAATTTACACTCTGCAGAATATTCTTTAACTATTTCCACCCAAATTAAACCCTCGCTTCGTAGAGTGTAATTATAAAAAGTATCCTGCAAGGTTCCTTTGTTAGCCCCAAGCATAACTATATGACTGACCTGAACTACACATTGTCTCTTAAATGGTTTTAAAAGCATTTTCTACTTCGTTGAAGGAATAATAAAGGTTGCGTTCCTTCAATTTCAAGAATTCATGCAGCCCCATCATCGTCCCTTTCTTGGCGCTACTTTAGCCCAGCCCATTAGTGGAGACTGCTCTGACCAGTTAATAAAAGGAGTAAAACACCAATTGTCCTTTGGCCTAAAAAGCAATCACAGTTGCTCTCAACTAAGAGACCCAATTTCATACATGTGATATGCGGCTTGTTTTTAGCCACCTAGAAGCTTATGAGTTTGGACATGTCACGCGGAACCTGAAATATATATATATCTGACTCACGGTGTAAGAATAGTTCTTACACCGTGATCTGACTCTGTGTAACTTAATCACCACAAAAGACGATAGGGTTGAAAAATGTACTTACGCTGCGAAACTTCCCCTTGGAACCGTCAAATTTAAATACCCATACAAAGCTTCAATAGTGTGGTTTTCGTCACTGGTCGAGAAAACTGTAATCCTGGGGCACGTACTTTCATTTATAAATTTTTGCGTCTTGTTTGTCCCAAGTAGCTGGTGAAAAGTTGTGCCACTGCGATTAAAAAACTGAAAAGGATGGAAAAAGTTGGCTAAAAATGTGCGTGAAAACGAAGCATCAATAGTTGTCTGGTATATGCTATGTACTACGTTCGTAATACAATCGATCTGTGTTTGTGGTTCATTTTTAGGTTACTTCTTTTTACGAACACAAGGTGGAGCGGGGTTCAGTAAATAGACGGGCGAAAAAACGTCCCCTCGCAAAAATAGTCGTTACGGGTTGCGCCGAGACAGTGTTTTGTCGTTCATATTCACAGCCACCTTGTTCAACCGACAGATTAGGCAAAAAAGCTGGTGCGGTTGTTCAAAAAGGTATACTAAAAACTTTTTTTCCGACACAATTGCATATAAATTTCTGCCACAGTAAAACCTTGCGCCACGAAAAAGGTCCAAATTACTTATCATATCTCCGCCCTTTTGGCAAAGTCAGTAGCTGGAAAAGCAATACACTCAGGTGCCGCAACACCAAATCAGACTCGAATAGTTGTTGCAGCCATTTCGTAGCCCCGAATCACACCTTAGCTCAATTATACTTTCTCCAAATGTCTGAGACAGCGTTCCCTCAGTTATTGACCTACGGGGGGGTTCCAGCATGAGTCTGTTTTCCAGCCGTCATTCCCATTCATTTTCCTGAACCGCAGGACCACCCGAAACCACCCAAAGAAAAGTTCCTTCACCGCAGCAATCGGTGATTACCATGGTTGGATATCAGTTACGCAAGGACCTGGCGCCAAAAAAGTAGTACGTAAACACCGATGAGAATGTAAACACTAAAACCCATTACCAAGAAGAAAAGTGAATACAATTAAAGTCAGCAAGGGTGGCTGGTGTAAAACGTCTGGTTGCAATAATACGTGGCATGTAGCATGATCAGATATTTAACTTGTCCTAAATACTTAAAAAGGCTGCTCAACAAAATCATTGGATGGTCACCTAAAACGCATGATGAATGCTGTGAAATGTGTTCTGTGTAGAATTCAGGGAAATGTCTGGCTCGTGTTTCGTGGAGTTCCTTACATGAAATTACGATGTGAAACATAGATTGGCCGTGACCGCAGCTGCTACACAGGGGCCTTGAGGATCCAGTTTGCAGGTGTGAAATGAACGTACCCCACGTGTGTGGCCTATTCGTAGTCTGGCTAAAGTAACCCCAATGTGTCTGCTGTGTGAGTCACTTTTGCATTGCGGCATGTGTCTATTTTTACGTGTAGCTTATTGTCTGTCGCCTTCATTGCGCGAGTCACGTTTTACGAAGGCGTTGTCTAACGTGTTCCTTTATGCAAGAGTAGGGTAGTGTTGCTTTGCGAACTGTGCTGCTAAGGGTAGGAGCATGAGCTTTTTGACAACCACGTCATTTTCGGTGATACCAGTGTGGCCAGGAACCTATCATATAATTATATTTGTTTTTCAGTGTATGCGGCCATTGTTGCGTTAAAAAAAAACTTAGGTGGCCTTAAGTGGCCTTTTTGGACGGATACCCCGCAACACTCAATGTCAGTGTAAGTAATAACCATGGTAATTTCACTTTGGGCAGTTTTTACAACATAAACAAACAATCATACACCGCAGCCGTTAAAATACTGGCGTAGTTGTTTATAGTTGTACATAAATTCAGGTTTGGTCCATAAGCAGCACAGGCCACCATTCCGGCAGTTTACAAGGGTCACTGTAGAATTATGTACATGTGCATTAGCACTGCAGATACAAAAAATGCTGCAACATTCCAATTCTTGGTATCTTGTTTTTCTAAATGTTTGTAAAAGACAAATCACATTATGCAGGGCCAAGTTGCCATGGTGGGAAGATATCAGTAAACAAGAATGTGTAGAAGTCGTAAAACAAGAAGGCGAGAACCGAAGATTTCTCTTTCGCTCCAAGGGAGGAGGGCAGAGAAACAGATGGGCGATTTAAAAAGGGATAATATGTGGATGTATGGGAAAGCGCAGTTTTAATGGAATTGGTATTCATTGATAAAATTTTAAAACCTTAAAACAATTCCTTGTATAATTTTCTGATATTCTACGCACCATCTGTTGCCTTACACATGCCGGATTGGTATCCAGCTAGTTCTAAATAACCCCACTGGCAGGAGAAGCCCCACGTGACGCACTGGGTCCAGAATTTTAACGCTGTTTTCTTGGCTGATTCAAACAAAGAACTGCAGTAGCCTAAGCAAATCCCTACAAAGGCAATATAAAGCCGCAGCAGGAATTGTTTGTTCGGCACTTTAGGATTGGTGTTAGAGGACCTCAGAGCATTGTTTTAAGCCTTTGTTGCTTATGGTGTTTGGTGTGGGCAATAAATGTTCGTTTGTTGTCCAACATAACAAGATAAAACTTGTGCTTCCTTCTCAGAGGAATTAATACGCCTTTCAGCATAATGTATTGGTATGCCTGTGTTCTGCGCTTCTTGGAGAGCACAATGCGATTAATTTGTCCTGGGTGAAATTTAAACCGTCCTTGTCTGCTTACCTAGCAAGTATATTTACACTTGTCTTCTACCAATGAACCTGTTACAATATTTAAACGATTTTTGTTCTTTGTCCACATACGTACAGTATAAAATTGTAGATGACAATTCCTTCCCAGGGAGGTTCATCTTTTCTATAAACAGTCTGCAGATGAACAATCCCGCTTGCGTACAACATTTTGTGGCACATGAACCTTGATTGTGCACTACCAATTGTCAAGCGGAAGGTGCGTTCCGACATGTAACTAGCAAAGGTGTTCAACTTGTTTCTCAAAACACCAGATGAATGCAGGTCATTTAGAATTCCGTAACGCCATGCAGTTTCATGACTGTTGTGGGGGTGAAAAAACCCCATTACGAAAAACTGCTTGTGAACAAAGGAATACTTGATGAACGATTGTAAAGCCACAAATTGATCGTTTATGGAGAGCTCTCTCTGGAAGCAAGTATGGCAGCTCTCGAGAAGGCTATGTTACGCGACGAAGTACAGAAGTCTGCTATTGATTGCCTCATCGCAAAAACAGCGTATCAGAGCAAAGACACAGCTAGCGGGGGAAGATTAATTCTTTGACCTTTTCGGAAACGCAACTACAATGGCCTCGCTTCAACACATTTGGCTGTGCCCGACCGCAATATGTGTTGTTTAAATGGAGGAGTGTTTCATTTGTCCGCAGGTATGTGCTGTATTATCTTGTGTGTCATCTTTTCTGCACCCGGAGCTTATGGCCTACATGTGCTCAGAGCAACATTATTCTTATTCAGTAACACTTAAGAGTTTAAAGAGGCGCTTGACGCTAATTCCGCAAGAAGTTTTTTCACAGGGTGGTTGATTTTTTGTAGGAATACATAACCGCAGTCATGGGTCAGAGGTTAAGCCCTCGGCTCATATGCGGGAAGTTCAGGGTTCGAATCTTAGTAGCGCGGGTACACGCCGTTTTTAATGGGTACAGGCGCCCCTGGTCGAGTGCGCACCCTTGAAAGGGGAATCAACTCTGGAAAGCTGGCTTTACCCTTATTTGGGGCCCCTCACCCTTGTCCATCGTGGGGTGACCCCGGCCATTATGCCGCGTTGCGCCATTGCCGGTGGTGAAAGGGTCTGGCGGAATGTCCGGCCATATGCAGTTGCGAGTTGAGCATACACCGTGACTGTGGAAGGCACCATGTGCATTCATGTGCCTTCGTGGCACCGGGCACCTACCTGTAAAATAGGTACAAGGGACTCCCCGGCCTGGCGCTCGGCCTTTATGTGGGGTTACAACGCTTGGGAAGTTCACCCGGCTTGCAGGACAAATCGTCCCTATGGAAAGGGGCGGCTGCAACAACCGAGGAACGTTTTTTTGCAGAAACTGGATATGTGTTGGAAGTGTTGTGCAAGTGTGTCTACATGGTTTTCAAGAGTCCCCTGTTGTACTAGCCAGGCGAAAGAGGTGTTTGGGGTTTTTCGAGTTTTCGTATTCGTACCTTGCTTATGTCTGCATGAATGTGTTGGGGACAGGAAGGTTTCGCCAATTCTACCGGTTTGCTAGACGAGTATAGCGCAAAAATGACGCAGACAATGCCGGATGACAACGGGACAACTGCTACATCCAAATAACAGTTTATTTTATAACATCCGAATATAACAACCAAATTTTTACATCCAAATAACAGTTTCATTTTACTGCGAACTAGTATATGTCTAACCCCCCTGGTTTCATCCCGGTAAAGCCGATTTACTCTGCGCCCCTGCGGGGCTCGTCCTCGCCCCTACCAACGCCTGTTTCACAAATGCGTATTCTCCTAACTCCCACCGATTCTTCTTTCCCCAGCTGCGACATTTCCTGATGATGTTGGTAGGGCTCTTATCAGGCGCTACCAAAGCAACTTGCGCACTTACAACACTGACGTGAGCCCACAATTTGTTTCCAGCATGAAAGGTTCTCCGTGCGGCATTTTTGCCCATGTATTTCACCCCAAAGCACGCGCCCATCCCCGGTAGCCGGTTGATTCCTAAACTGGTTGTAAGTGGAAGCAGGGGGGCGTGCATGCACAGCTAAAATTTATGCGCTACCCATGACATGCGCTGTGTGCTGGCGGGAGATTTAAACGTGAAAGTCTCGCTGCTCGTGCGACAGCCTCGGCAGCGTGTGACAGCCACAAAACTGCCGTTAAGCCTATCTCACAGAAGCTATCGTATCTTAGAAAGTATACACCTGCGTTTTGCACGTTGTTTTTCGATTTATGAATGCATATTCAAGTTTGTGTAAAAAAAGATGGTAGTTCTATTAGCCGCACTGCACTTTCCCAACGCAATTGGTCTTGCTACAGTGCATATCGGACGCGTGCCGGTTACTAGAGCATGCAGCACTTTATGGCGCCTCTAACAAATTTAGTCCCTGTGAAATATTATTGACGCACCACAGTTACCGCATTCAGGAGACATTGCCGTCGCAGTAACAAGGTAAATCGCGCGAAGGGTGGAATAATGATAATAATAATAATAATCAATCAATCAATCAACCTTTATTTTCGGTACCCAGGAACAACCATACGGTCTTGGTGCTGGCACACCATATACAAAACAATAATAAAAAAACATTGAACATCTTGGCACAACACACAAAATCCTCGATATGACAGAAAATATACAGTAAAAATACTTACAGAAATTCAGAAAAAAAGAAAAAAAAGTGTTGCAAGCTATGGCCCTCGGCCAGCGAAATGTTCAAGGCATTTGAGAAAAAGAAATATGCAACAAAATACACAGTGCATATGATAGAGACAGAGTGTACGTATAAAAGGAGAGTTTAGATTTTTGAAACGTTACACTGCAATAAAGTATTAGCGTAAAACGAGCGATGCCTTTGCAATGTCCCATCTTGTCCTGACACACAACAAACATAGCAACACGTTTGACAGAAAAATTGCGAAAAAACAATGGCAGGAGTATAGACATAAATGATCAGACCAACAAATCGCAGAGATAATAAAAATTACGAATGAATCAACCAATTAATTGTTTAATAGTGTGTCCAGGAACGATGTGCTGGTGCGGAAAGAAAAGTGCATATCTCAGAAAAATTTAGAACATGGAATTGTTTAGTCTGAAGGAGAATGTGAAACTTTGAGATACACACACGCCGACACACGCACATCACACGCGCACATATGCAAACAAGGCAAGTGTAAGACAACAAGACATGATTAAAACTCTGTACACTGAAACATGTAAACCGGAAAAAGATATTAAGTGCGAATGCACTTCTTAAGCGAGCCTGAATCGTCCACCGCCGTCGTCTGCATAGCAACAGCTGCGGGTGCGCGCGCTCCTTGTCTCCCCTAGCAACGGGGGGAGATGGGCGCGCGCTACTCTCCTCCTGCTCTCTCCGCTCAGTGACTGCGGGTGTTGGGCGCCTCCTCTTCACTTCGGCGCTCGTGTAGCCCTCGCCGTAACGGCGGGCGCTACTCTTCTCCTCCTCTCTCCGCTCAGTGACTGCGGGTGTTGGGCGCCTCCTGTCCACTTCGGGCGGGAGAGCTCTCGCTCGCGTAGCGGGCGCTCCGCATTCCGACGCGTGAGGGCGCTCGTGTAGCGGCCGCGTGGCGCGGGAGGGTATTAGTCGAGCGCGCGCCGTCGTCGAGAGCGGTCGCTGGTCCTGCATCTCGGTAACGATGATGGCGGACCGGGCAACGGTACCAGCAATAACGAGTGAAATATCTTTATTTGTAGTTGTGTACGTGTGTGTAATCTCTCGACTACTCATTAAGATCACGATATCCACCGTAATCGCGCAATCAACAACCGTGCATTCGCACTTACACACTCTCCCCCTCGGGGAAGTGCGAGGGAACTTTTTTAGCTAAAAATCATGCCAAAATGAAGGCATAAAACTTACATACACAAGTGAATCATCGAAATAATTAGCATACATACATTGATAAACCTAACCCCGGCAGCATAAAGTGTGTGAGTTGAAGTTACATACTAGGGCAAGCAAACTACTCCTGGTTTGTCAAGCTACGCAGTTCCTAACGAAAAGCTGGAAAGGGACGATGGAATACGTCCAAACTTTCTGCGTGCCTATTGTATAGGTGCTGAATGCGTCCCACGAGACTCTTGACACGGGTGGGGGCATAAAACGGTCGAGGTTCCCTGGTGGTGCCTGTCGGGGTTCTCAAATTTATAGTACCCAACAACTCTGTACAATCAATGAGGCTGTGGACCAGTTTGTACAAGAATAAAAGATCAGCCTTGGCCCTCCGGCTGTGTAGTGGGTTCATTAAAAGCAAGCTGGCGGCATCAGCACCAGGATAATCTTTAGCCTTCGCAGTAGCGTATCTATGTTTTAGTAGTGAGATAAATTTAGTTGGCACTCTCTGAATGACCGCCGCGTTGAACCGACACGTTGCATTCCAGACCACGGATGCGTATTCCAATAGAGGGCGACACATTGATGTATAGAGCTGGGAAATGTGTCTGGATATTTGAATTCTCTGGAGACACGACATGTTGCACCTAGTGTTCGCAAAGCGCGACGGGTAATCTCGTTAGTATGGGCTGGAAATGCGAGCTTAGAGTCAAACAAAACTCCCAAGTGTCTGATTTGACATACCCGGTTCAGATCTTCTTCACTTATACGATAGGTCGAATTGATATCTTCTGTTTTACGGGTATACGACACCACCTTGGTTTTTGCACTGTTACGTATCAACTTATTTCGGTTGCACCAGTCCGGAAACGCGGTGATATCACATTGCAGTTGTGCACAGTCCGAGATGTTGCCAATCACTTTGAATATTTTAATATCACCTGCGTATAGCAAGAACGATGAGTACTGAATTGCTGTCGAAACATCGTTGACAAAGAGTGAAAACAAGAGAGGTCCAAGGACAGAGATTTGAGGCACCCCGCTGGTGGCTGAGTACGTTCCGGAGTGTAACCCGTTACAGTGAACGTAGCAGTGACGACTGGTAAGGTAGTCACGCAGCAGATCCAGCAACGGATCAGGAATGTCGAGGTGGGAAAGTTTTTTACACAACAATGAATGGCAAACGACATCGAATGCCTTCCTAAGATCACAGTATACCACGTCAAGTTGACCTCAGTCTTACACTACCTGTGACGCATGTTCCATAAAAGAAACTAAGTTTGTAGTGGTCGAGCGGCCACGTATAAATCCATGTTGATTTGGAATAATTTCATATCTTACTCTGGATGTAATGAGGGAATGAATTATAGATTTAAAAATTTTAGACGCACTGCACAGGACGGAAATCGGTCTATAATTTCTCGCATCTGTTTTTGACCCGGATTTGTGTACAGCTACAACATTAGCAATTTTCCAACAGTTAGGAAACTTGCCAGTACTAATACAGTTGTTAAACACACATACAAGCACTGGAGCAAGGATAGGACTGAAAGTCGAGAGTAGAGCCATGGGAATGCATCTGGGCCACAGGCTAGCGAGGGCTTCGCGTCCCGTAGGCTTTTCATCACGATTTCCTCAACTACAAATGCCGCCCTCTGTGCTGTACCGCGACAATTGGACGTCGGAGCTGACGGAACGTCGCAGGCATCTCTAGACACCGTTATAAACTGGTCAGCGAACGTGGCAGGGGCGTCATCAATGATTACTCCATCGGAGAGAGAGAGAAGGCTCTTTATTAGAAAAGAAGACCGAGACGTTTGCCGGAATTGCGACACCGTCATGCTACTCGGCGGAGGGAGGGGGCGAAAGAACGAAAAGGCCCCATAGATAACAGGGCAGAAGAAAGAGGAAACAAGAGAAGAAATAAAAGAAGACATAAAAATAATAAGAAAATGACACTGAGTTTGGGAGTAGTGAGATTACAAAGTCTGTCTTCTAAACTATAAATCACCGCAGTGACGCCAATCTCGTGCAGATAGTCGAACAACGCCTCCAGTACTTTTCGTTGAGCTGGTGGAGATGACCACGGACCAAGACGTACTTTCAAAGTCATTGGTCCTGGGCTGAGGCACTCTAGGTTCTGCGCAAGACTGCATCTTGCATGTATGTATGCAGAGCATTCCAGCAGCAAATGCTTCACGGTTTACGGTGACCCGCAGTTGTCGCAGTAAGGGTTTGTGGTGACAACAAGTCGAAAAAGGTATGCCTTCGTAAGCAATGCGTTGAGACGAAGTCTGTGCTATAATGTCTCTAACCGGCGCGGAAGTACCTCTGGCAGCCTAATCCTGAGCTCAGGGTCTATGTGGCGTAGGAAGGCATCGGGGTGATCTGGAAGAGACCAGAGGCGGTTCCGTTCTATTAAAACGAGCGCCTTCGCCATAGTTGGGGCATCACGCTTAGTGAAAAAAATCTTCCTCACATTGCGCATTTCCAGGCCCCTGTGAGCAACTTCGTCCGCTTTCTCATTTCCTAAAACACCACATTGACCGGGAAGCCACTGAAATGTTGTACGGTGTCCAGCGTCGTTGGCAAGGTGGTGCAGGTATGTGATGTTGCGAGAGGCATGTTCATGTAGGGTGAAGCAGTCTCTGCGTCGCAGGTTTTGGAGAGCCGCCTTCGAGTCTGTGAAAACAGTCCATTGCTTTGGCTGCTGGCGTAAAATATAGCGTATAGCTTCCTTGATGGCGTGAAGCTCTGCGGTCATCGATGATGTCACCCGCTCGAGGCGATAGGAGAACGTCAGGCCAGTAGAGGGAATAAATATTCCTGAGGAACTGCGCTCAGGTGTGTAGGAGCCATCTGGTAAGATGTGGTTTGCGTCAGAGTACAGCCAGCTGATATGCTGAAGTGTTAATTGTAAGAGTACGCTTTGAGGCATGCTCTTTTTGGAATCGATTCCGGGGATACTGCATCTGATATGTAGGGGCGAAAGGGTCGAGGGTTGAAAATTAGATGGCATTGCTTTTGGTGCCTGGGAGGGAACAAAAAGATTTGATGTCCTAAGTGTTTGCCCGAAACTCGAATTACCATCTTCAACCATGCGTGTTAGCATACGGCTCTTGGCGTGCAGCCGATGTCGCAGATGTATTCGCACAGTCTCCTGGAGTCGAATCACGTCCAGAGGCAGACAGCCAGATTCAGCGATCGTACCTAGTCACGACGACCCTTTCGGGAGGCCGAGACAGATGCGGAGGCAGTTGTTTCTGGCCGCATGTAGCTGCTTTCTGCTTGTGCGCGGGAGCTTCTGGAGGACAGGGAGGCTGTAACGCAATAGACCGTCCACATAGGCTTTGCAAAGCAGTACCATAGAGCGACAGTCGCTGCCCCAGCGACTGCCGGCGAGATACCCCAGGATTTTTGAGATGGCGGTGATTTTTGTACGGAGTTTCTTCACTTCAGGACCCCAGGAAAGATTCCAGTCTATTAAAATTCCGAGGAATCTGTGGGTTCGCACATAATGCAGGGTGCGGCCACCGATAACCAGTGGATATCGTTTCATGTGATTGCGCGTGAAAGCAATGGCTACACTTTTCTCGGAAGATAGGTGGAGTCCTCTCGGTGAAAGGTACGCAGACATTTTGCGCAATAGTACCTCCCCAATGGAAACTAGCTAAGCTAGTGGCCATCCTAAAACCCGGTAAACCACCAAGGACTTATGACTCTTTCCGACCAATAGCTTTGCTAAGCTGTGTCGGCGAAATTATGGAGAAAATGATATTCAGAAGAATGGCCTGGTACCTCGAGGGCAAAAAGCTCTATCCGCCTCCGATGTACGGCTTTCGTGAAAATAGGGCAGCCATGGACAATGTGATTGCTCTAGTTTCATCTCTGGAAGAAGAAAAATATAATGGATATGTTCCTATTGCCGTGTTTTTAGACATTAAATCGGCATTTCATTCAGTTTTTCATGATGCCATTCTGACATCCCTTGCTGCTTTTGGGTTTGGTGGAAGACTTTACGTTTGGATTTCAAGTTACCTGCAAGGGCGACAACTTTTCATGCCCACGCCGGACGGCCCTACTTCCTACTATACTATAGAAAAAGTAGTACCTCAAGGAGCCGTCTAGAGCCCTCTGCTTTTTAACCTTACTCTTATCCACCTAAAGCGAGTACTCCCACGTGGTGTCCACGTCACACTTTATGCGGACGATATCAGCATCTGGAGTGCGTCGCGATCGCGTCGTACCACGCAGCAAAAGCTGCACAAAGCTCTCTACTCCATCGGAGTAAGAACATTAATGCACTCAGTGTTATGTTGGGTGACCTACTGCGGATATATTTCCATAACTCTTTGGGGCTCCTTTTAAGATTGCTTTCTATGGACGTAATGTATGCAGCCCGATCACGATCATACAGTGTTTTACAGAGTGACCGGTACTCCTTAAACTCTAACTTCCATTTTGTCTCCCCACTCTCTGGAGCTTTCCTGTGGGCGCGCTCTTTGCCTTTTAGTGCCGACCGGAGTTCACTCGAGAGCAGGAAAGGATACTTCAAAGATTTAGATTTCTTTAGTGGTATATATCTACGCATACCTTCTTGAAGTACTTTGGTTAATTCGCTGGCCGGAAAATTTGGGTCATTTGACGCGAGGATTGCCGACCAATCAAAATTCAACAAGTACTGGTAAAAACTGATGTAGTTACCTGCAGCAAAATTATAGCTGGGGAATTCGGAAACACGTGGCTTGTCCTTTTGCACATCACTTTGAATAGGTAGTACTATGGATGAGGGTTGATGGTAATTGTCCGGGGTAACCGAACCAGTAGGGCTTATGTTGACACTGAAGTGTTCTATGTTTGAAAAACAAAGGTCAAGTAAGCTCCCAGCAGAGGTCACAACGTCGTTGCACTGTTCAAGACCAGTAAATGAAATGAAGTCCTGTAAAGCTGAGGCCTTTTGAAGAACGTAGGTATTGTAATGAGAAATACTAAGGTCACCCTATTCTATTCCCGGCGAGTTAAAGTCACCAAGAATCACGATACGTTGTCTAGGATGTGAGGAAATTACATTTTCAATCGATGCTAAACAATTTTGAAAAGAAACCGGAGCTATGTTAGGAGCAATGTAAAATGCACCAAGCAGGACGCGTTCGCCACCGATGCAACACAAGTCAACCCGGACAGACTCAGCCTCGTTTTAAGGTCTGTGCGCCTCACACATCTGAATGAGCTATTGACGGCTATCAAAGCTCCCCCTCCCGTGCGTTTGAAGCCAGATGTCGCATGGTCACTGCGGAACACATTGTAATAAGGCGGAAAATAATCTTTTGACAAGATACTGGGTAAGAACCACGTCTCCGTAAGACCAATCACAGAAAAAATTGAAGAAGATACATTACAAAATTCTCGTTTGCTTTAGTCCTTAGACCACCAACATTTTGATACAAAACCTTAAGGGACCTATTCATGAGTGACCTGTTCGTTCTCGAACTCAGAAGCGTGCAGATGGCGATCATGAAGAATTCCCTGGAAAGGTTTAAAAAGTGACTTTGTCGACCATAGGCCCGGGTCCTGCAGCTTCTAAAAAGCTTCATCGTCAACTGCAACGTAAAATGAGGCATAGGATTCGTACTTCGCTTCCAGCCGTTTGCACACTAACGGCGCCATCGCGACGCTAGAAATATATGCCGACACCTGGGAGGACGATTCTTCAGGAGCCAGCTTTGTCACTAACTGCGCCTTCGATCGCCGATGTATGGCGACCGACAACGTTGTACTTGTTGCCAGTCCAAAGTACGCAGGTCATCGTTCCTTGGGTGGACGATGAGCGCCTGTTGCCTGTAGAAGTGGTGGGCTCTCCCCAGTGACGGACGATTGCGAAGGCGCGTCCGAGGCAGCAGTTCTGGGCGCTCTCGGCTGCACTGGCCCCATGGGCCCGCATACAGACGGCGAGAGCGCCGGAAGCGGCGACGGTTTGTTGCCGGGCGGGAGAGCGCAGGCGGACGACGTCGGCGACGCCACCGCACCAGGAGAGCGCGGCAGCGCAGGCCACACAGGCCTACTTGTAGTGGCCGCTAGAGTAGGAAACGACGTCGATTAAGTGCGTTGACGCGTCAGCTCGTTGCGAAGCGTATGCACTTCTTGCCGCAGCGATTTAACAGCAGCTGCGTGTGTATCAGCCTTCGCCGCCGCCTCCCTGCGCATCCGTTCATTCTCCTCGTTCAGTTGGGAAACCTGATCAGTCGAAAAGGAGATTCCCTCGAGCGCGCGAACGAGAAGGCTGCGAAGGGGAACCTGCTCGAGGTCAACCAGCTCCTTAGGAGGGGGGGCCGCTGCCTTTGTCGCTGCGGCCGGGTAGGGGAATGCACCGAGGCTGCTTTGGCTCCATCGGCCAAGCCGATGTCGCGGGTAGGCCTAGGCGAAGCGGCGGCACACTCACACTTATTGCAGGTAAACTGCCGCTCCCCAGAATTCAGCATGTTGAGCTCATCGCCCGGCCAGGTAACACACTTCACATGAACACGTTTCCGACAGTCAGCAAAACGCAGAGGGAACACCCATACGCACTCGGTACCATCTTGGAAATAATAATCAATCAATCAATCAATCAATCAATCAATCAATCAATCAATCAATCAATCAATCATGTTTTTTACGTGCCCAGGAACAGCCAGAGGCCTGAGTGCTGGCGCATGGGTAGTTACATAAAAACAAAATACAAGAAACATATAGCAAGAAACAAACAAGCGACAAGACACACACACATTGAAGTAGTGAAAATGACAGAAATAAAGCATAGGCGGAGCATGGGTACAGGTAAAATAACAAAAAAAGAAGTTCCTATATTGCTCTGCTTGTTGTAAAGGCCACACGACAGACAGAGCAACAAAGTTTGACAGTAATACAACAAAAACAACGGCAAGAGTGTAGAGACAAATGATAAGACGAACAAATGACAGTAAACAGTTTCAAAAATAGGCAACTATCAGTTGGATAGACACAACCGCAGAGAAACCAAATTCCAGAAAAAAAAGAACGACAGACGTATCAAGATAATAATAATAATAATCAATCAAACAATCAATCAATTATGCATATTTATTGTGCCCAGGAACAGCCGTGAGGCCTTGGTGCTGGTACACAGATGGATACAGGTAAAAAAAATGGAAAGGAAAGAACACTTTGACAGGTTATAAAATAAAAGTGTAGAAAGAAATAACTTTTAGAATGTACTTTACAAAGTATACCGTACAAATCACTACAAAAACGTAGATAGCGTATACACTACATGCAATGAACACAAACAAAACTGAGAGGATATAACAGAATCGGTAATTACATCGTACTGATGAAACAGAACATCTGCACACTACAGATAATCGTGTAACCTTATAACAGCAATTCATAAAATGGAAAACAACAAAACAGTCATATAACCAGCGTACTCTCTATAGAGTAAGGCAAGCAGGTAAAAAGAAGTTACTATAACTAGAACAAGATCCATTCAGTATGACTGAGCAAAGAAATATTCCATATAGTTCCATGTAAGAGAATAAGAGGGAGCATATTAGCGAATGAGAATTCTGGAAGTGTCTGAACGGAACTGATTGAGGGAGCTGTTAAAAATATCTACGTCTGCAGAGTAGAAGTTACATGTGCTCTGCAGCCTGAACAGCGGGCAATGTCGGTTAATAATAATAATCCATCAATCAATCAATCAATCAACCTTTATTTTCGGTGCCCAGGAACAACCCTAGGGTCTTGGTGCTGGTACACCATACAAAACGAGAAAAAACATGCTAAAATTAGGTCGAGACAACACCGAAAACAACCTGTATGACATAAACAATAAAGTAAAGATAGTTACAGAAATCTTAGAAAGCAAAAAAAGGAAAAAGAGAAAAAAAGAACAGAAAGTCAAAAAGGAAAAGACAGGCTTGGCGTTGCAAGCCATGACACTCGGCCAGCGAAACGTGCAATAGAGTTGAAAAATAGCAACTATAGAAGCAAATATTGGATGAACATGACATAGAGTATGCGTATAAATCCAAGGTTTTTTAACAACATGTTAGGAAGTTCAAAAAAAAATAAGAGAGAGAAAAGCTTCAGCGTTACCAATACTGACACTAAAACGTACAGATATTCAAGCAACACAAAACGAGGAAAACTGAAAAACAAGCAAGAATACAGTTTGCATATAACAAATACGGTAAATAAATTTGGAATGACATAAAGGACTTAAGCTACAACAGTTTTCAACTCATTAGAGAACATAGTAAAAGAGCTCTGGAATATATCAAGACGAACGGAATATTCATGATATGAACATTGTATTCGGCTGATGGACGAGCGTCGGCTATTTAAAGCAGCTGGTCTGATAGCTGGAAATTTCCTGAAAAGTTTATTTGGTAAATTGACATTGATAAGAGTAACCAAATCGTCACACAAAATATTACCATGAAGAAGTAATAATAATAATAATAATCAATCAATCAATCAATTATCAATCAATTATCAGAGGCAATAATAATAATAATAATAATAATAATAATCAATCAATCAATCAATCAATGTTTATTATAGTGCCCAGGAACAGCGGAGGCCTTCGTGCTGGAGCACTCAGAGGGGAAAATGCACCACTGTAGTACATCAACAATTTGGTAATAAACACTCAGTGAGCAAAAAAAAAGAGAAAGAAAGACCTACAAAAACGGCAAAGAAGATTAGAAATAAAATAGTGCCATCCAACCGACTTTACACAATCAAGTCATGCTGGCGCACAGACAAGGTATAAGACAGCAATGAAATGCATCAACAGCTGGCAAAAGAACAGTGAGTGAGCAAAAAATAAGAAGAAACTACAACTTCAAAGAAGAATAAAAATACCATAGTGTAATTTTAGGCAACATTACACAATCAATAGAAACTGTAATGTCTGGTCAGTTGCAAGAAGATATCTTACAATAAGCGTAACTATACGGAAGGGTGAGTGAAAAGAAGAAAGTTTTTACAAGATTCGGGAAGCATACATTTTCAGTTTGAAATGGACGCATGAAGTGAATATGGCAACTTTTAATGATAAAAACGGCAGAAAAAGAAAAATTCTACGATAATTACAGTCGCAGTATCAGCACAATACACGAATAACCAGGAACAAGAACAAGCTCGGTGAAGTCAATGCACACGTCAGGACGATAAGTGAAGAAAAATAGCACTGCCAAGATGAACCTAGTGTGTCAGAGCTGACAACCCGGCCAAAAACTCCCGAAGAGGACGCTGAAAGATATCGAGCTTCTCGGAGTGAACATTATGCAGATGCTGCATCCTTTGAAGAGGAGAACGTGTGCTGAGAGCTCCAGCTGCTTTAAAAGGGTGGGCGAGCCTTGCAGCTTTTTGTGGAACGTGAAAACTGATTGATTCAAGTAGTTCCGGGCATAAAATAATACCATGAAGCAATTTGTACATGAAAAGAAGGTCTGAGTGGGTCCGCCGGGAACATAGAGAAACAGTTATAGGGATAGGCTCCGAAGGAAAACGATGCCTAAATATTGATGAAAATTTGGTTTGTACACGCTCTATACGTTGACAGTTGGAACTACAGGTTCCATTCCAAACGACAGAAGCATATTCTAGTTGCGGAATACAAAGCGTTCTGAATAGTTTTAGGAATGAAGAAGGAAACCGAAATTCTCGAGAAAACCTGCATACAGCCCCAAGAGAGCGTAGCGCCCGCCTAGTAAGTTGAGTTACATGAGGTGAGAAAGTTAAGGCACTGTCGAAAAGCACGCCGAGGTCTCTGATCTCTTCAACTCTAGACAAGTAACCGCCGTTAATACTGTAGCAAAATAAAGTGCGGTTCGTTTTCCTGCTATAAGACATGACCTTTGTTTTTGTAGAGTTAAGATTTAATCTATTGTCTGAGCACCACTTGGAAAATGAGGATATATCTTGCTCCAGGGCAATGCAGTCATTACTGGACTCAATCCGTCTGAATATTTTAATGTCGTCAGCGTAAAGAAGGAAAGAAGACATCTTAATTGCGGCTGACACATCATTAACAAAAATGGAGAACAAGAGAGGCCCCAACACGGAGCCTTGAGGCACACCGCTTGTTGATCTGTACAGAGCAGACGTCTGCCCGTTAACGCTAACGAAACTGAACCGGTTATCTAGATAACTACCCAACAATGCCACGAGTGGTGTATCAATTCCTACCTGTAAAAGCTTTTTAAGTAACAGCGTGTGGCAGACAACGTCAAATGCTTTGCTCAGATCACAGTAGACAACGTCGAGCTGGCCCCTCTCAGAAATGGCTGCCGAGGCCTGCTCCATAAAGCAGGAGAGTTTAGTTGTTGTCGACCTTCCTGATATAAAGCCGTGCTGGTCACTTACAAGAAAATTCTGTACAGAACTTGACAGTAATTTGTACAACGCTGTCTCAAACAGCTTGGAACAAGCACAAAGGAGAGAAACTGCTCTGTAGTTTGTTGCATCTCATTGGGAGCCTGACTTGAAAATAGGACGCACTCGAGAAATTTTCCACGCAAGAGGGAACACGTTTGTTTTTAGACACTGGGTAAATATCACCGTCAAAACAGGTACAAAAATGCTGCCGCATGTTTTGAGAATAGCTGGAGGTATTCCTTAAGCTCCACACGAGAATGACGGTTTCATGCGCTTTAGGCTCTCCAAAACCAACTGCTCGTCCAAAAGCACTAAGCTGGAGCCCTGTACGCGATTCAACAATATGTTCATTTCAGAGACGTCACGCTGGCTGCATGTGGCACTGAAGTGCTGAGCAAAGTGGTTGGCGACATTATGAACTTCTTCCCCAGAGGAATCTACAAGATTGATAAGATCATGTGAGTTGTTCTTACGGGACCGGATGTATCTCCAAAATGTTTCAGGCTGAGAATTTGCACCACTCTCTACAGAATCGAGATAGGAGCGCTGGTCCCGCTCATAAAGGTTTTTACATAATTTACGGTAAGAGCAGAAGTTCTGTTTCCATTCGTCACTCCCGGTTTTCTTATACTTTCTGTGGCAGCGGTCTTTTAATTTAAGAGTCGTACGAAGTTCTTTCGAAAACCAATGTGGGTGCTTGGAGTGGTTTGGTTTATACTTGGGAATAAATTGGTCCATACCGCTTTTGACAATTTCGGTGAACCGTTCGACCTGTGAATTGCAATCGGGAAGTTCTTGAATTTCCGACCAATCAAACGAAGAAAAAAAGCTATACAAGCCAATGTAATCCCCACGTGCATAACAGAAGGGAGAGAGTTCATTATACTTTAGTGAGGTATCACAATGCCGAATCGAAACGGGAGCCGAAACTGAAAATGGAGGATGAAGCTTGTCCGGTTTGACAAGAGAGATATCCACCATTGATACTCGCGCGTTCTGTATGTTTGAGAAGCAGAGGTCTAAGATATTTTCGGAGCAGTTTTTGATGTTATTCAGTTGTGCCATGGATGTGAAATCTTAGAAGTCTAAAACAATGCGAGATTTTTGCTGTACGTAATGATTGTAATGCTGGTTAGTTAGACTGTCCCATTGTACACCAGGTGCATTGAAATCCCCTAGAATGATAAACTGGTGATTTTGGTGTGAAGCGCAAACTTCTTCTACAGAAGTAAGTAGCTCATTGAACGAAGAAATAGGAACATCAGGGGGAATATAAAACGCCCCTATTAAGAGCCTCTCGCCCCCAGTCAGTCGGATGTCCAGCCAGACACACTCATTGCCGCCCTCAAGTTCTTGACGCCTCTTTCACTGAAGACCACAATCGACTGCAACTAATACGCCCCCTCCCTTTTGTTTAGCCCCAGTAAAATTCCTATCTTTGCGGAAAACTTGGTAATTTGGAGGGAAATAATCATTAGAGCTAATGTCGCTACAGAGCCAGGATTCAGAAATTACAATAATTGGAAAATTTGTGGAAAGTACATTAGCAAAAAATTCGGACGCTTTAGTGCGAAGGCCGCGCGCATTTTGATAGTAAATGTCCACCCTATTGTTAGTTTTTTTCATCGTGTGCGACATCAGTGGAACAGAACATTTCGGGATGCAGCTTTCCGCGGAAAGGTTTGAAAAGGCAGCCCTTCGGCCAGAACAAAGGATCGCTCAAACGCTCGAAGGAGTCCTCATCGACCGTAACGCAGAAGGAAGAATATGAACTGTACTTGGTCTTCAACCGCTGACAAGCCAGAGGTATGACATGTACCGTCGAGAGATGCTCCGTCAGTTGGGCTGAAGTGGTGGACGGTGACAGTTTAGACACGAAGATGTGTCTCGGACGCTTAGATGGACGAACGACGGAGATGCTACACGCATCTGAAGCACCCACACACACTGCACTCCCTCTGCGTTTGTTTGACTGGGCCGAGTCGTTGGAAGGTGGCTTGCCGGATGCATCATTTAACAAAAGGCCAGCCTCGGAAGGGGCTGGGGTCAGCTGCTCGTTCGCTGAAAGCGTAGACGCTGCGTTTATCTTCGCCACAACAGTGGCAAAGGATGAAAGGTCCACTTGCTGCGTGGAAGGGGTCGCCATCGTCACGTTGAGCTCAGGTGTCGAAGGGGGGGCAGGCAGCTCGGGAGGCAAGGGACCGGCCCGCGGTAACCGCGGGAGCCGCTCCCCTCGAAGGCTGCGAACCTCCGCCCGCAGAGAAGCAATTATGCCTGACTGCTGGGCGACAGCACGCGTGTTCTCCCTGCTCAGGTGGTCGTTGGCCTCTCGTAGCTTTGCCACCTCGTCCGTCAGGAATGAAAGGCCCTCGAGAGCGTGGAGCAGCATTTCGCGGATGTCGGTCGCGTCCCCTCCAAGGTCGCCTGGTCGAGGAGCGCTGTTCTGAGGATCGGGTGGCTGCGTGGCCGGCAGGCTCTCGTGTACGGAATCGTCACTAGGCCTACTCACCACCTCCGACGCCGAACACAGGCACAGATTACACTGGAAGGGCCTCTCACCAGTCTTCACAGCTTGCAGCTCCATGTCTGGCAGCTGAATACATTTGGAGTGCGCAGGTGCACATCGTGCAAAAGCACGATGTGCACCGAAAATTCTCCTGTCTGCCGTAAAAAACAGCGGAGCACAGCACGCAGACATCTGTGCTGGGCGCCATCTTGGCACAAGATGGCGCCCAGTAATAATAATCAATCAATCAATCAATCAATCAACCTTTATATCGGTGCCCAGGAACAACCCTAGGGTCTTGGTACTGGTACACCATACAAAAAAACACTATAATATTAATAATAATAATAATAATATTACTTTATTGCCCTTGGTTGTGACAATACAGAGTAGCGGGCCCGTCAAAGCCGATTTGGCTTGAGGGACTGGGCCCGGCAAGTCGACGAAGCGAAACAAATGAAAGGTAAAGTGGTACATGTAGACACCGAAAACTCAGAAGGAACGCATCAAATAAACATAAGCATGTATACACGAAAAACACTTGATAGGTTCAATAATGACATCAAAATTTTTAAGTAGATTATACAGCATACCCATTCAACGCTTTCTTAAGTTTCATTTTAGAGGAAGCATCAAAAATATAATCTGGCAATTCATTAAACATTTTTGGGACATATACACATCTTTGTGCCATACCGTATCGAGTACGAGAACGAGGGACAACAAAACGAGGGTGATTTCGTACAACTCGAACAGACTTATGTTCAACCTTAAAATCAGAAATCCAAAAATGTTTAGTAACGACCGTCCGAATAAAGAGAGCATCAAATGAGGGCAAACACAAATGTTTGAAAATGTCGGTAGAGTTATACATGGGAGAACCGTAGGCTATAGATTTTAGTATGTTTTTTTAGTATAGCATCAACTCGCGTTTTCCACCGTGAGGAACAGCTAGCGAAAACAGTGATCCCATACCTTAACACACTGTATGCGAGTGCATGAGCTACACTTTTTTTTATATGCATGGGTACAAAAGTTTTCATATTAAACAGCACACAAGCCACTTTACGAAGTTTGTCACAAACAAACGCTAAATGATGTTGCCATGATAATGCACAGTCAAAAAGAATTCCCAGGTACTTTACATATTCAACGTATTCAACAGGGTTACAATTGCAAGGGTGAGTATGACAATGCAAGTACACAGGAATATTAATCAAAGTAGTTTTTAAAGGGTTCCGGAAGCAGATCAATTTAGTTTTATTGGCATTTATAGTAATTCTATTTTGTGAAAACCAACCTACAGCATTACTTATGTCACTTTGTAGAAATCTTATCGCTGTTCCATAATTAAGATGTTTAGCAAGTAGTACGGTGTCATCGGCGTACTGGAACACCTTGCATTTATAAATTACAGACGGAAAATCATTCATGTAGATATTAAAAAGCAGAGGCGATAAAATTGATCCCTGTGGCACACCAGTTAGTAAAGGAAGAGGACTGCTAAATTCTAGGTTGTTATCTGTAGTTACGACCTGATACCGACCACTAAGATATTGATTCAAAAGATCATAAAATGGCCCTCGGAAACCTAATAGTTGCAGTTTTTGTAACAATATTTTGTGGCAAACAGAGTCGAACGCTTTAGCTACATCTAAAAATAAAACACATGCAAAAAGATTAGAGTCAAAGGCGGAGTATAATTCGTCTGCAAATTCTTCCAGCAGTGTCATGGTTCCTCGACCAGCTACAAAACCAAACTGCCTAGGCGAAATGACCGAAAATTTTTCAAGGAAGGAAGACATCGTCATCAATGAGAATTTTTCTAATATTTGGGAAAGGATTGGCAGTATGGATATGGGCCTATATGAATTAACATTATTTTTGGGCCCGGCTTTGTAAAGAGGCCGGACAATGGCGGTTTTTAAAGGTGAACGAATGTCTGAACCATCGATAAAACCGTTTAGTATGAAAGGGACAACCCCCGATTGAGCCTCAAAATTCCTACGAAGCGTATCAATCGACATTCCGTCGCAACCGGCAGGTTTATTCGAACGAAAGCTGAAGACGATAGATTTCAGGTCAGACTTTGATAACCGCGGCAAAAATGCTGACGAAGGCAAAGATTCCTTAAGCGTGCTAGACCCGTCAACAAGAGCGGAACATTGAGGAACGTTTCTAAAAGCACGATTGAACGCATCTGCGACCTCTACCGGATCTTCACGGAAGGATTGAAAAACTGAATAGTTACTACGTTCCTTGCCGCGTAAACTGTTCACAAGAGACCACGTCTTTCTGGGATTCTTTGAGTGTTGATTGAATTGATTGAAAAAATATCGGCGCTTGGCTGCCCGTAAAAGGGCGACGACTCTGTTTCGCGCAGTTTTATGGTGTAAACGTAAGGCATGGTCTTCAGGTGAACGTTTCACACGCTTCCACAACCAATCTCTGTACGAGATAGCCTGAATTATCTCGGAATCTATCCAACAGCAATCCTTACGGCGTTTTTTCGACACAAAAACCGTGCTGGAGTGCTGAAATTCCTTCAACTTCTGACATAAATGTTCGTATGCGGTACCTGGGGAGCCGTTCAGCATTAAGGTTGACCAATCAAAACCAGACACCAGACCATCAAACTGTTTTTTGTTGACAAAAGAAAAACGAATTTTAGAATCATCAATACCTTCCTGTTTACGCCCCATAGTTAAACTCTGGTTCGCTGAAATGCGGCACGCCACAAAATAATGGTCAGCCAACTTCTTAGTGATGACGTAGGAGGCAAGAGAAAAACTTTCGGCCCTGATAAAGATATGGTCCAAGCATGATGCTACTAGCTTATTGCAAACCACTTCTTCACGTGTGGGAACATTAATAGTGCTCTCAAGACCGTGGGAAGACAGCAACGATAGATAATCAGCAACAATATGCTGGTCAGGACGCAGTATATTTATGTTTAGGTCACCGACCAAACATAACTGATCCGCTGTGCCGAAACTCTTAAAATTTTCTTCTAATTCAAGCAAAAACCTTGCGACGCTGTATGAAGGAGGACGGTAAATTGCGAAAAGTACCAAAGAAACAACACCATATGCCACTTTAATAGTAACGGATTCCGCGTGCGTGAAAGTAGCATCAATGTACGATACCTCAAAATGGTCGCGGACAAAAATAGCAATACCCCCGCCACGGCGGTTTGGTCGTGTTACAACACAAGATTGGTAATTCGGCAAGGTGAACAAATGAATTGAAGACTCCGGAATGTTTATTTCTGTGATAACGAACACATCGACGTATCCAGTGGCAGCTTCAGCGATACATTTGAATTCATCCCAATATTTGCGCAGACTACGGATATTAATGTTCACGATGGTAAGATCCCGTCCGAAATTGCTGTTACCCAAGTCATCTCTAAAAGAGCTGAAATTCGCAAACTCTTGCGAAACAGGAGCCATGCAATTTATTGTATCTTAGTAATGTCGGACAGTTTGCTTACTCGGATGAGGGGAGAGTCTTCATTTTTTTTCGCGTAGATTTTGCCTGCTTTCGTCCAAGAAAAAAGATAACCTTTGTCTTTTGCTGCCATTCTAGTGCGCCAGTAGAGATCGCGGTTGAACTTAGTCAAAATTTCGTTAAAGAACAGTTTTGGCAACGCCCCCGACTGGTGCAACGGTCGCAGTTTACCACGTGAGCCAAACCAAGTCTCCTTGATCGAAACTGACGCGAACTGCACCAGAACTACTGGAGTCATTTCACGCTTAGCAGAAAGTCTGTGAACTGCCACCACGTCAGTGGTGGAGAAGCTTTGTAGCTTTAGTGCGACTGCTAGTTCTGAAATTTTTCCTCGCAAATCTTCATCTGGTTCAAGCGGCAGTCCATGAATCTCAAGGTTTGCTCTGCGGTTATACTGTTCGCTGTCATTGACCTCTTCTTGCAGTCGCTGAATGTGAATGGCTTGCTCGAACACAGTCTTTTTCAAACCATTCAGTTCTTCTTCGCCTTTCGAAATTTTCAGCTGGTTAGCTTTTGCTTGACCTAGTACAGTATCATACTGCTTCGACGTGAAATCCACCGACTCCTGCAATTCCTGAACGTACCCAGACAACCCTGCGAGTTCCGCTTTGAGAGAGAGCAGAGAATCTACTTTGTCATGCAGCGCTGGTAGGGACTGCAGACTCTTTCTAATCTCGCGAAGTTCGGTAAGCAAGTCAGCCTCAGGGACAGGACACTCGTCAACCTGAGAAATGTCAGACTGAGAGGCCGCCCCCTGGCGCTTCTTACTGGTGCGGCAAGTCTTGCACACCCACACATCCCTTTTTGCTTGTCCCATGGTTGTAAAAGTGTTAGCAGCAATGCCGGAGCAGGTTTGACCGATATGATAACAGTGGCCACATTCGGAACACTTCATAAATCTGCCATCACCCGGCACCGGCACTTGACACACAATACAACTGGCAGGTTCTGACATTGTGAAAGACAACTTCACAGTTATGCAATACCAGTGCAGTCAGCGGCAAATATCAAGCAGAAAGATGCCAAGTTAACAAAGAACGGTGAGTACCTGTTGGAGTAGAAGGCGTCAGTATCTGGCAAAACTTTCGCCGCCGACTGCGAGGCACCGAAGAAATCCGCCCCCTTTTAACGCCGGTCACATGGTCCAGGTTTCCAACCGCTGCGCCGAAGTGCCGCCAAACGGAGCAGAAAGGTATGGTCCGCCGAAGAGCAGTCACGGAAAATCGCCAGCGAAGAAGCCCCGAAGTGTTGCAGGCGTCAGCAGGTCACCCGGTCAGCGTGATAAGCTGGAGCTCGATCGGACAGCGAAGCCAGCGGGAGTAATCTGTTGGAGTAGAAGGCGTCAGTATCTGGCAAAACTTTCGCCGCCGACTGCGAGGCACCGAAGAAATCCGCCCCCTTTTAACGCCGGTCACATGGTCCAGGTTTCCAACCGCTGCGCCGAAGTGCCGCCAAACGGAGCAGAAAGGTATGGTCCGCCGAAGGGCAGTCACGAAAAATCGCCAGCGAAGAAGCTCCGAAGTGTTGCAGGCGTCAGCAGGTCACCCGGTCAGCGTGATAAGCAGGAGCTCGATCGGACAGCGAAGCCAGCGGGAATAATCTGTTGGAGTAGAAGGCGTCAGTATCTGGCAAAACTTTCGCCGCCGACTAATAATATTAATAATAATAACAATCAATCAATCAATCAATCAATCAATCAATCAATCAATCAATCTCTTTATTATTGTGCCCAGGTACAGCCGTAGCCTTTGTTCTGGCGCACTTAAGAAAAAGACAGACGACGACACAAATATATCCACGCGTGAGAAGAACAACAAAATACAAGCGAAGAAAAAAAAACTAGAATGAAGAATAAAGGTCATTTACCAAAATCAATGATTTCGGCACACTAAAGTTTGAACAATCACGAACGATAAAACACCGTGTCATAAAAATTTGACAATACAAACTGGCAGATATAGATATATATGAGTAGGAACAGTAACAAAGGCGAGCAACATAAACGGAAATAGGGCAATGAAAATAGAATTAAAACTGGTCGGAACCAAGTCAGGGAGAGACAGAAGTCAGAAGGTCGCACATGTAAGACCGAAGGGGTGTATTGTATGTTTCTTGAAGGCGGTACAATGTGCAGTGTCTATTGCATGTCTTACGGGTACAAAGTATAGGAGACTTACGGGTAAGTTTTGACAGTACTCTAAGATTTACATTTGCAACGAACTCCGAACAAGAAATAATCCTGTGAACGAGTTTAAATAAAACAATTAGGTCAGCATTGGTTCGTCTTGAGTTCAAACTTTGGAGAGGATTAGAAGTAAAGAAGTCTGAACCATTGCCACTGTGGCGAGAGAAACGATGTTTGTGGATAGATATGAACTTATTTTGCACTTTGTCAAGTATATTACTGTTCGACTGGCACGTGCCGTTCCAAACAACAGAGGCATATTCTAAAATAGGGCTGACAACAGACAAATAAAGCTTTAGTAGTGAGACAGGGTTGCTGAATTCTCTTGATATTCGACAGACAAACCCCAAGCGTCGAAGGGCGCGCTTAGAAATAGGATCCACATGAGCAGAAAAGTTTAGCGCACTGTCAAATACCATTCCGACGTCAGATATTTTCAACACACGCGGTAGTGCCACACTTTTCACAACGTACGGATACAATATCGGGTTTGTTTTACTAATGTAGGACATAACCTTCGTTTTAGTGTCACTAAGAGCGATTTTGTTCGCGGAGCACCAGTTGCTAAAAGCATCCACATCAGATTGAAGAGCTTTGCAATCTTCAGCGCTAGTAACTTCTTTAAATATTTTGATGTCATCAGCATATAACAGAAAACAAGAGTGATTTATACAGGTTGAGACATCATTAACAAACATAGAAAACAAAAGGGGGCCCAGAACAGATCCCTGAAGCACACCACTGGAAGCATAGTAGGCCGCAGATTCTTTATAATAACAGAGACAAAACATGACCTATCATTAAGATAGCTGCTGAGTAACTCCACGAAGCAAACGGGAATGTTATAAGTAGACATTTTATGCAGAAGCAAGGAATGGTCAACTACGTCAAACGCTTTGCTGAGGTCACAGTACACGATATCGAGCTGACCCCGCCCATGCACAGTTTCCGAGGCAAAGGACATAAAAGACACAAGGTTTGTAGTAGTTGAACGGCCAGATAAAAAACCGTGTTGTTCTGGAAGAAGGATGTTTTTGACACTACTCGACAAAATTACGTGCAAAATTGATTCGAAGAGTTTGCTTGCCGAGCAGAGGATAGAAATTGGCCTGTAGTTTTCTACTTTTGTTTTCACACCAGACTTAAACACAGGCACAACACGCGCGACTTTCCGAAGGCGTGGAAAGGTAGATGATTTTATACAGTTGTTAAATATAGAAGCGAGAATCGGAGGTAGTATGACCCCGTAAGCTTTTAGTAGTGCGGAGGGAATTCCATCCAAACCAGAGGAAAGAGATGGCTTTAGCTGTTTTAGTGCCTTGAGAACATCTTCTTCGCATATAAGGGTGATACAGAAATTCGAAGAAGACAGTTCGCGGGCGCGGGAGAGTGTATGGCGTCCAATTACTGAACTGAAGTGCTCAGCAAATGCATCGGCCACAGAAGTGATATCATTTCCTTTTTCATCGAGAAGGCTGATGTGTTCTCGGCTCTTCGTGCCGGAGCGAAAACGGACCTACTCCGAGAAGCATTCGGAACTCCCCGTAGCATCATTTTCAACAGCAGAGATGTACAGTAACCGATCCCTCTTATAGAGCACTTTGCACAAAGACCTGAAATAGACAAATTGCTGTTGCCATGACTCACTATTTGTCCTCCGTGCCCACCGATGGGCACGCTTCTTATGTTTCAAGGCCACGCGGAGCTCACCTGAAAACCAAGCGGGGAATTTATAGTTCCTGGACCGCTTACGCGGGATGTATCTGCGCATACCTTCTTGCATATTAGAAGAAAATTGCTCGACTTGCTCATCAACTCTTCCAGCGTTCAAAACCTGAGACCAATCAAACTCCGACAGATAATTATAAAAACCTACGTAGTCCCCAGCGGCAAAGTAAAGGCAGGACGGGCAGATGAACAGGAGCGAATGAACTGAGGGGAACACGGTAAAGAGAGATGCAAGGGGGGATGATACTTGTCAGGGCAAACAAGATGAAAGTCGGACACTGAGAGAATGAAGATTGGAAAATCAAAGGTCAAGCGTGTTTCCGTTGCAGTTTTTTACGCCATTTTTTTGCTGGAGGTCAGTAAAAGAAATGAAGTCGAGAAGGCAGGTGCCTTTCCGTATGGCATAGTGGTAGTGATGCTGGACGGTACCATCCAACCAGTCGATACCAGGTGCGTTAAAATCGCCAGTGATACAGAAGTCATGACGGGGATTTGAGGTGACGACGGTTTCGATGGCCGAAATGCCTGACTCATACTCATGTGGATGAAGATTTGGAGAAAAGTAAAATGTAGAAAGTAATATATTCCACTTACCTGGGCACATAATTCAACCCAGACAGATTCATCCAGAGTTTCGATATCACTGCGCCTCAAGGAAGCAATAGAACGATCCACAGGTATGAGAACACCCCTTGGGCTGCTGGGCACGAGGTCGCGGGTTCGATTCCCGGCCGCGGCGGCCGCTTTTCTGATGGAGGCGAAAAGCAAAAACGCCCGTGTGTTCGAGATTTCGACGCACCTTAAAGATCCCCAGGTGGTCAAAATTAATCCGGAGCCCTCCACTACGGCACGCCTCATCGCCTGCGTTGCGTCGGCGCGTTAAACCCTACAATCAATCAATATGAGAACACCCCGACCAAAACTTTTATCTTTTGTACAGTCCCGGTCACTGCGGTAAACATTAAAACTTTCGGTAAAAGAGTCCCCGGAGGCAGTATCTGGTTCAAGCCAGGTTTCCGTAAGAATAGTAATATGAAAATCGGATAAAGATACAGAATAAAAAAACTCACTAGCCTTTGTCCGTAGGCCACTAACGTTTTGATAGAGAATGTTCAGGCGCATCCGGGTGGATTATTATTAAATGTTTCAGACGTGTGTAGCATGGATTCTTGAAGAGGGCCTAGAAACCGTTTAAAGAGGCACCCGTTCGGCCACAACGATGCGTCTTGCAAGCGTTCGAAGTACTCCTCGGAGAACACGACATGAAAGGACGCATAGTTGGTGAACCTTGTTTTTAGTCGTTTGCAGGTCACAGGAGGGGCGTTCAAACTGGTGAGGTGCCAGGACAAGGCTTCACTAGTAGTCTCCTGTGACAGCCTAGAAACGAACATAGCCGGTGGCCGCCGAGATACGTCCCGTGTCGGTTGTTGGTCAGCCGAGTGTGTTAATTTCGGTGAAACCACCGTGATTGATCTAGAGTCGGAAGTGCCATACGACGGTTGAAGGCGAGCTGCGCGTCCCTTCGGCTGTACAATCCCAGTGACCGGGGCAGGGACAAATGCAACTACATTACCCTGCACACCCCCGGCAGTGGCTGATGTCGGCGAGGGGGATGCGGCAGGGGCAGGCAGCGTCGGAGCCGCCACAACCGCAGAGAATAGCGACTTCGATTCCTGGGAGCAGGGCTGGGTGCGCGGAGCAGCAGGCCGTCGAGCGAGTTCCCCACGCAGGCAGCGAATTTCCTCCCGGAGGGAGACAACAACATCGGCCTGCCGAGCAAAGCCCTGCATGCTCTCACGACAGACCAGTTCGTTTTCCTCACGAAGCCGGGCCACTTGGTCGCTCAGAAAAGAGCATGGAGGAAAGAAAAGCTTAGGAGAGGCCCTGACGTCACACCCAGCGCAGCCGGAAACGCCATTTCTGTAAGTCGAATGGCGGACCATTGGCCCTCCATGCCATTGGCGGGTTCTTTTTGCCTCTCTCTCTCGGTGCACCTTCTCCGCCTCCTCCGTCCTGTATCGCCTCTCTTGTCGTCTGCATCTGCCAGCGCCGAGCCGGCGGAAATCAGCTGATAGGCAGGTAGAAGGCCGTTTTGCAGCGCGTGACCGTGAACCTAAACGCGCGGTTACACTGTTACACGTCTTCAGTGTGGCCGCAGCAGGTTTGCGAAGCGGCTCGCTCTAACAATGCCGCTATGCTCGGTGCCAGGCTGCAAGTCGCGATCGGTACCCAAGGAATTGGGCGTCACTTTCCACCGGTTAGTGCATCATTCCGCTGACAAGTCTTGCTGTACATTGGTGTGCATTCATCCTTTGTTTGCAATCGCCGCCGTTTATAGGTTCCGAAGCGATGGAGAACGCCGCAAACAGTGGGAGAACGCCGTGCGGCTACCGGACTGGAAAGTGCCCAAGTTTGCGTTGCAGTTTCACTGGCAATCCCAGAGATGACTAGTCAATTAAACGGCCGTTCTATATATATAGGTAAGCAGTACTTCACGCAGATTTCACGCTAAAACATTGTGGAATGTTTTTACCGTTGTTCGCGTGCCTTCGATAGAATTTTTTGCGGAGGAGGAGGAGGAGGAGGCAAAACGTTTTATTGAGTAAAAAAAAATGAGAGGGTGGGTGGCGTCAATAAACTTTTTTTCGCCAAGTTTCAACTTGTCTCAGTGTCAAATAATTCAAGGTGATATCAGTTGAAAACGTTCATGCACTAACCTCGCAGTATGAAGCGTTGAAAAGCGACATCCAGAGCGAGACCACAAAAAGATCCAGATTCCAGATCCAGCACTCTTCCAGTCAACAGACGGACACCTACTAAGGTAATAGGACGATGGAATTATATCAACTGGGAATCTACCTTGTAACAGTTGCAAAAGCACTGCCGCGCATTGCCGGCCTAGCAAACTATATATTGCAGCGGCGGTAATCAAAAAATTGAATTGCGAATCGTTCGGTTGCAAGTCGCCTACGTACTGCACACCGTGTATCACTTCCCGAAAATCTACCTGACGGGTGTCCGCGCGTACGACGGGACGGCGCGTTCACGATATCTGCACTTCAATAGGCGCGTCGTGATCGCGACCGGAGCAATAGCTTGACGCGGTACAAGGTGCACTCGCAAGTAGAAATTAAATGACATATTCACATCGGCGCAGCTGTCGCAACTCGCTGCATCCTTTTCGAGTTCCGCAAGACCACAGCGCAGCAAAGCGAAGCAGCAATCTTCGCAATCGGACGACAAGGCAGGCGCTGCCTTTCCTCCATGACTGGCGAACGGCGGGCGGGCTGTTGCTAGGACGCTGTTGCTAACGCTACTTCCAATGGCCGCCGAAAACAAGTGACTTCCTCCACACTTTTGCCAATGCGCGGGGATAGCTGGGGGCCTCTCCTAAGCCTTTTTTTCCTCCATGGAAAAGAGATTCCCTCCAGCGCGTCAGTGAGGAGGGAAAGGAGGGAGGCAACTTCGGTCCGAAGGTCGACCGGTTGGGACGGCGGCGTGGGGGTCCAGGCGGCCGGCGACTGTCGACGGGCGCATGGTGAAGACTGCGTGCGGGACAGCGGGCGGGTGTCGTTGCTCGCCGACAAAGCTTCGGTAGGCTTCGGCGCCGCATCGGCGGTTTCGCACAAATTGCACCTAAATCGCCGAGCACCCGACTTCAAAAGCTGCAGCTCCTCGTCCGGCCACACAACGCACTTCGCGTGCACACGTTTTCGGCACGCCGCACAGCGAAAAAAACTTTTGTTTCCCGAAGAAAGCAGAAGAGCATAGAACACAGAAGTCCTGACCTGGTGCCGTCTTGCCCGGCAAGATAATCAATCAATCAATCAATCAATCAATCAACCTTTATTTTTGGTGCCCAGGAACAACCCTAGGGTCTTGGTACTGGTACACCATATACAAACATTCATAAAAACCAACAAAAATCAAGACAACACAACACAGAAGTCCATATATATGAAAGAAACAATAAGGTAAAAATAGCTACAGAGATGCCAGAACGCAAAACAGCAAAAAAAAGGAAGCCTAGTGTTAGAAGCCATGACACCCGGCCAGCAAAACGTTGAAGGCACGTGAAAAATTGAAAATACACGAGCAAATACTCAATCAACATGACGGAGATAGATTATACAGATAAAACAAGAGTTTTGTAACAAAATGTTAGGAAGTTTTCAAATGGAAAAACGAAGTTCAGCGTTACAAGCACTGACACTTAAACCGACAGAAATTCAAGCAACGCAAAATCAGGAAAAGTGAAAAACAAACAAGCAAGATGAGAATTTGCATAAAATAAATACGGAACAGAAATACGGCACATAAATGACATAAGGCACTTAAGCTACAACAGTTTTTAATTCATTAGAGAACAAAGACAAAGAGCTCTGGAGTATATCAAGACGATCGGAATATTCATTATATGCACATTGTATTCTGCAGATGGACGAGCGTAGTCTACCTAAAGCATCTTTTCTGAAAGTTCGAAATCTTCGGAAAAGTTTGTTCGGCAAGTTGACATTGATAAGTGCAACCAAGTCATCACACAAAATATCACCATGAAGAAGTTTATGAAGAAATAGGTTTATAAAGAATAAGTTTATAATAATAATAATAATAATAATCAATCATTCCATCAATCAATCAATCATGTTTATTTACGTGCTCAGGAACAGCCAGAGGCCTGAGTGCTGGCGCACGGGTAGTTACATGAAAACAAAATACAAGAAACATATAGCAAGAAACAAACAAGCGACAAGACACACACAAATAAAAGTAGTGAAAATGACAGAAATAAAGCACAGGCGGAGCCTGGGTACAGGTAAAAAAATAAAAAAAGAAGATGCCTATGTTGCTCTGCCTGTCGTAAAAGCCACACGACATGCAGAGCAACAAAGTTTGACAGTAATACAACAAAAACAACGGAAAGAGTGTAGAGACAAATGATAAGACGAACAAATGACAGTAAACAGTTTCAAAAATAGGCAACAATCAGTTGGATGGACACAACCGCAGAGAAACCAAATTCCAGAAAAAAAAGAACGACAGACATATCATAGGTGTTTAACATACTGTATTCAACAGCGCTGTACGGTAAATTGTAAAGGATTTCTGAAAGATGTCAAGGTGTTCAAAGAAGCGGTTGTAACAATTCTGTATTCTGCGCACAGCAGAATAATTGGAGTTGCGCGCAGCGGTCAAGAACGGGTGATGCGACCTGGTGGGCCTTGGTGGTACACTAAACTCTAAATAGTTAAGTAGGTCTGCGCAAGAAAGGTCACCATGAACAATTTTGTGAAGAAGTGTAAGGTCTGCACGCTTACGTCTGCAGTTCAAGGAAGGGATGGAAGGGACTATGGGTAAGTCAGAATCAGGATGAAAACTGTGATTGTGATGACGGTGCGTAAATATGGATAAAAACTTCTTCTGCACACGTTCTATTAATTCACTACTAGATTTGGAGATGCCGTTCCAGGCAACAGAAGCATATTCTAACTGTGGTATACATATTGCATTGTATTAGCATTAGGAATGGATCTGGAGAAGAGAATTCCTTTGTAATCCGACACACATTTCCAAGGCTTCTGAGTGCTCGCCGGTTGATGAGCCTAATATAAGGAGCGAAAGAGAGGGTACTGTCAAAAAGCACCCCTAGGTCCCTAATCTCCTCAACCCTTTGCAGAGGAGCTCCCTCAATACTGTAGGAAAACAGCAGATGGTGGGTTTTCCGGCTGTAGGTGACAACCTTTGTTTTAGTGTGGTTTAAAATTAGGCTGTTTTTCCTGCACCAGACCGATAATTCCGACACATCCCTCTGCAAGGCACAGCAGTCCTGAACACCGCTAATGTGCCTATATAGTTTGACATCATCAGCATAGAGAAGAAAAGAAGAGCTTGTTAACACTGTTGAAACATCATTGATAAAGACAGAAAACAATAATGGGCCCAGCACGGAACACTGGGTTACACCACTTGTTGCAGGTTAAACACTGGACTTTTTGTAGTTAACATCTACATAAAATGACCGGTCAAGGAGATAGCTGGACAACAAGGCAACAAGGCTTGCGTCTACACCGGACTTAGCAAGCTTGTTAATTAATAACTGATGGTTCACCACATCAAACGACTTACTGAGATCAAAATAAATAACGTCCAACTGGCCGTTTTCACAAACTGCAGCCGAAGCCTGTGTCATAAAGCTTGCAAGATTTGTGACCGTCGATCGACCCGAGAAAAAGCCGTGCTGATTTGGTATCACAACGTTCTTGACGCAGGCAGCGAGAACTTTGTGCAGAGCCGACTCAAAGAGTTTTGAGGCGACACAAAGGAGTGAGATCAGGCGATCGTTAGAAACGGCTGACTTATCACCAGACTTAAATATTGGAAAAATTCGAGCGATCTTCCATGCACGAGGAAATTTACCTAAAAGTAAGCAGTCTTAACTTCTTAACTGAGTGTGTTAACTTCCATTATAAATGGAAGTTAAGACAGGCACAAAATTATTGCCGTAAGCCTTCATGAGGGCTGCTGGAATTCCATCTGCACCACAGGAAAATGATGGTTTCATCCGTTGAAGGCTATCATTGACCATTTTTTCATCGAACCTAAGTGTGTTAAAATTAGAGTTATTAAACGATAGGCGTTCGTCGTTGCCATCTGGCAGTTGAAAGACAGAATGAAAGTACTGAGCAAAACTGGTGGCAACATCCTCAACCTCTTCATTATCTGAATTAGGCAGGCTAACGTGTTCTTTAGACGCCTTAGAACGGCCGCGTACATACCTCCAGAATTCAGCCGGTTACTGAGACGCAGCAGCTTCTAACGACTCTATTAGAGCTGGTGGTCACGCCGGTAGAGAATTTTACAAAGTGAGCGATACCCACTAAACTCCGCTTTCTACTTGTCAAGCCACAACACTTGGCCTTTTTGTGGGCGCTATCCTTAAGTTTAAGCGAACTTCGAAGTTCTTTAGAAAACCAGTGGGGAAATTTCGAAGGAACAGGTTTATAACAAGGGATAAACATTTCCATGCCACTTCTGACGATTTTGGTAAAACGTCGAACCTGTTCGTCAACATCATTGACATCCAAGACACTAGACCATTCAGCAGATGAATAAAAGTGATACAGCCCAGCATAATCTCCACGCTTGAATGCATATCGCGGGACTGCACAATTGTCAACACCGCCAGAGCGATGCTGGGTCGCGACCGAGACAGAGACAACAACAGGGGGGTGAAACTTGTCGGGGTGCACAAGGAATATTTCGGAGGCACACACTTGTACGATTTTTAAGTTAGAGAAGCACACATCTAGAACATTACCACAAGAGTTTAATATGCTGCAAAACTGCTGCATGGAGGTGAACGATTGAAAATCTAATAGCATGCTGCATTTCTGCGCTGCATAATGGTTCTTGTGCTCAAAGGAAAGACTGTTCCAGCGAATACCTGGGGTGTTGAAGTCTCCAAGTATAATGAGCTTATGGTTGGAGTGTGCATTTGAGACATTTTCTATGGATGTGAGTGTTCGAATAAATTCAGAAGGTAATACATCCGGGGATATATATAATGCACCGATGAGTAGCTTCTCGCCCTTCGTGAGGCCTACCTCAAGCCAGACTGATTCGTCTAGGGTCTCGAGGTCAGCAGGCCGCATACACTGCACTGAATGATCAACGGCAACGAGAACCCGGCACCTTTTTGTTTAGGTCCAGTTAATTTTCTGTCGCTTCTAAAGATTTGATAGTTAGAAGGGAAATAGTCGGAAGACGAGATATCATCGGAAAGTCAGGTTTCAGTAATGACAACAGCAGCAAATTTAGAGCATACAATATTTCTAATAAATTCAGAGGACTTAGTTCATAGACCTCGAGTGTTGTGATAGTATATGACGAAACTCTCGTACTTACTGATCATTTTCATTTATTTCAGAGCTGTGCAGCATACCAGGGTGGACCTTGCATTGAAACCACTTGAAAAGGCAGCCTTTTGGCCACATAGACGGGTCGCTCAGGCGCCTAAAACAGTCCTCGTTAACAGTTACGCAAAAAGAAGAATAGGAGTCGTACTTGGTCCTAAGGCGTTTGCACGACAATGGCGTAACTTGCACAGTTGACAAGTGAGCCAACAGTTGAGCAGATGTGGTGTTAGCCGACAGTTTTGAAACAAAGATGACCCTGGAGATCGGTGGTCGGTGTACCACAACCAACTGAGAAGCTTCCGACGCACCCACGCGGGGAGGGCTCCTTTTCTTCTGCAAGTTCGTCGGCGGGCCATTAAACGCAGTGTCGGAACTAGGAGGCGGGAGCAGAGGGTGGACCGAAGGGGAAACCAAAGTGGTCAAGGCCGTAGCAGGTTGACTGCTGGGGCGGTATAATAATCAATCAATCAATCAATCAATCAATCAATCAATCAATCAATCAATCAATCAATGTTTATTTTAGTGCCCAGGAACAGCGGAGGCCTTCGTGCTGGAGCACTCAGAGGGGAAAATGCAGCACTGTAGTACATCAACAATTTGCTAATAAACACTCAGTGAGCAAAAAAAAGACAGAAAGACTTACAAAAAACGGCAAAGAAGATTAGTAATAAAACAGTGCAATCCAACCGACTTTACACAATCAAGTCATGCTGGCGCACAGAAAAGGTATAAGACAGCAATGAAATGCATCAACAGCTGGCAAAAGAACAGTGAGCGAGCAAAAAATATGAAGAAACTACAACTTCAAAGAAGAATAGAAATTCCATAGCGTAATTTTAGGCAACATTACACAATCAATAGAAACTGTAATGCCTGGTCAATTGCAAGAAGACATCTTACAATAAGCGTAACTATACGGAAGGGTGAGTGAAAAGAATAAAGTTTAAACAAGATTCGGGAAGCGTACATTTTCAGTTTCAAATGGACGCATGAAGTGAATATGGCAACTTTTAATGATAAAAGCGGCAGAAAAAGAAAAATTCTACGATAATTACAGTCGCAGTATCAGCACAATACACGAATAACCAGGAACAAGAACAAGCTCGGTGAAGTCAATGCACACGTCAGGACGATAAGTGAAGAAAAAGAGCACTGCCAAGAGGAACCTAGTGTGTCAGAGCTGACAACCCGGCCAAAAACTCCCGAAGAGGACGCTGAAAGATATCGAGCTTCTCGGAGTGAACATTATGCAGATGCTGCATCCTTTGAAGAGGAGAACGTGTGCTGAGAGCTCCAGCTGCTTTAAAAGGGTGGGCGAGCCTTGTAGCTTTTTGTGGAACGCGAAAACATTGATGCAAGTAGTTCCGGGCATAAAATAATACCATGAAGCAATTTGTACATGAAAAGAAGGTCTGAGTGGGTCCGCCGGGAACTTAGAGAAACCGTTATAGGGATAGGCTCCGAAGGAAAACGATGCCTCAATATTGATGAAAATTTGGTTTGTACACGCTCTATACGTTGACAGTTGGAACTACAGGTTCCATTCCAAACGACAGAAGCATATTCTAGTTGCGGAATACAAAGCGTTCTGAATAGTTTTAGGAATGAAGAAGAAAACCGGAATTCTCGAGAAAACCTGCAAACAGCCCCAAGAGAGCGTAGCGCCCGCCTAGTAAGTTGAGTGACATGAGGTGAGAAAGTTAAGGCACTGTCAAAAAGCACGCCAAGGTCTCTGATCTCTTCAACTCTAAACAAGTAACCGCCGTTAATACTGTAGCAAAATAAAGTGCGGTTCGTTTTCCTGCTATAAGACATGACCTTTGTTTTTGTAGAGGTAAGATTTAATCTATTGACTGAGCACCACTTGGAAAATGAGGATATATCTTGCTCCAGGGAAATGCAGTCATTAATGGACTCAATCCGTGTGAATATTTTAATGTCGTCAGCGTAAAGAAGGAAAGAAGACATCTTAATTGCGGCTGACACATCATTAACAAAAATGGAGAACAAGAGAGGCCCCAACACGGAGCCTTGAGGCACACCGCTTGTTGATCTGTACAGAGCAGACGTCTGCCAGTTAACGCTAACGAAACTGAACCGGTTATCTAGATAACTAACCAACAATGCCACGAGTGGTGTATCAATTCCTACCTGTAAAAGCTTTTTAAATAACAGCGTGTGGCAAACAACGTCAAATGCTTTGCTGAGATCACAGTAGACAACGTCGAGCTGGCCCCTCTCAGAAATGGCTGCCGAGGCCTGCTCCATCAAGCAGGCGAGATTAGTCGTTGTTGACCTTCCTGATATAACGCCGTGCTGTTTACTTACAAGAAGATTCTGTACAGAACTTGACAGTAATTTGTACAGCGCTGTCTCAAACAGCTTGGAACAAGCACAAAGGAGAGAAACTGCTCTGTAGTTTGTTGCATCCGATTTGGAGCCTGACTTGAAAATAGGACGCACTCGAGAAATTTTCCACGCGAGAGGAAACACGTTTGTTTTTAGACACTGGTTAAATATCACCGTCAAAACAGGTACAAAAATGCTGCCGTATGTTTTGAGAATAGCTGGAGGTATTCCGTCAGCTCCGCACGACAATGACGGTTTCATGCGCTTTAGGCTCTCCAAAACCAACTGCTCGTCCAAAAGCACTAAGCTAGAGCCCTGCACGCGATTTAACAATATGTCCATTGCAGAGACTTCACGCTGGCCGCATGTGGCACTGAAGTGCTGAGCAAAGTGGTTGGCGACATTATGAACTTCTTCCCCAGAGGAATCTACAAGATTGATAAGATCATGTGAATTGTTCTTACGGGACCGGATGTACCTCCAAAATGTTTCAGGCTGAGAATTCGCACTACTCTCTACAGAATCGAGATAGGAGCGCTGGTCCCGCTCATAAAGGTTTTTACATAATTTACGGTAAGAGCAGAAGTTCTGTTTCCATTCGTCACTCCCGGTTTTCTTATACTTTCTGTGGCAGCGGTCTTTTAATTTAAGAGTCGTACGAAGTTCTTTCAAAAACCAATGTGGGTGCTTGGAGTGGTTTGGTTTATACTTGGGAATAAATTGGTCCATACCGCTTTTGACAATTTCGGTGAACCGTTCGACCTGTGCATTGCAATCAGGAAGTTCTTGAATTTCCGACCAATCAAACGAAGAAAAAAAGCTATACAAGCCAATGTAATCCCCACGTGCATAACAGAAGGGAGAGAGTTCATTATACTTTAGTGAGGTACCACAATGCCGAATCGAAACGGGAGCCGAAACTGAAAATGGAGGATGACGCTTGTCGGGTTTGACAAGAGAGATATCCACCATTTATACTCGCGCGTTCTGAATGTTTGAGAAGCAGAGGTCTAAGATATTTTCGGAGCAGTTTTTGATGTTATTCAGTTGTGTCATGGATGTGAAATCTAGGAAGTCTAAAAGAATGCGAGATTTTTGCTGTACGTAATAATTGTAATGCTGGTTAGTTAGACTGTCCCATTGTACACCAGGTGCATTGAAATCCCCCAGAATGATAAACTGGTGATTTTGGTGTGAAGCGCAAACTTCTTCTACAGAAGTAAGTAGCTCATTGAACGAAGAAATAGGAACATCGGGGGGAATATAAAACGCCCCTATTAAGAGCCTCTCGCCCCCAGTCAGTCGGATGTCCAGCTAGACACACTCATTGTCGCCCTCAAGGTCTTGTCGCCTCTTACACTGAAGACCACAATCGACCGCAACTAATACGCCCCCTCCCTTTTGTTTAGCCCCAGTAAAATTCCTATCTTTGCAGAAAACTTGGTAATTTGGAGCGAAACAATCATTTGAGCTAATGTCGCTACAGAGCCAGGATTCAGAAATTACAATAATTGGAAAATTTGAGGAAAGTACATTAGCAAAAAATTCGGACGCTTTAGTGCGAAGGCCGCGCGCATTTTGATAGTAAATGTCCACCCTATTGCTAGTTTTTTTCATCGTGTGGGACATGAGTGGAACAGAACATTTCGGCATGCAGCTTTCCGCGGAAAGGTTTGAAAAGGCAGCTCTTCAGCCAGAACAAAGGATCGCTCAAACGCTCGAAGGAGTCCTCATCGACCGTAACGCAGAAGGAAGAATATGAACTGTACTTAGTCTTCAGCCGCTGACAATCCAGAGGTATGACATGTACCGTCGAAAGATGCTCCGTGAGTTGGGCTGAAGTGGTGCACGGTGACAGTTTAGACACGAAGATGTGTCTCGGACGCTTAGATGGACGAACGACAGAGATGCTACACGCATCTGAAGCACCCACACACACTGCACTCCCTCTGCGTTTGTTTGACTGGGCCGAGTCGTTGGAAGGTAGCTTGCCGGATGCATCATTTAACAAAAAGCCAGCCTCGGAAGGGGCTGGGGTCAGCTGCTCGTTCGCTGAAAGCGTAGACGCTGCGTTTATCTTCGCCACAACAGTGGCAAAGGATGAAAGGTCCACTTGCTGCGTGGAAGGGGTCGCCATCGTCACGTTGAGCTCAGGTGTCGAAGGGGGGGTAGACAGCTCGGGAGGCGAGGGACCGGCCCGCGGTAACCTCGGGAGCCGCTCCCCTCGAAGGCTGCGAACCTCCGCCCGCAGAGAAGCAATTATGCCTGACTGCTGGGCGAAAGCACGCGCGTTCTACCTGCTCAGGCGGTCGTTGGCCTCTCGTAGCTTTGCCACCTCGTCCGTCAGGAATGAAAGGCCCTCGAGAGCGTGGAGCAGCATTTCGCGGATGTCGGTCGCGTCCCCTCCAAGGTCGCCTGGTCGAGGAGCGCTGTTCTGAAGATCGGGTGGCTGCGTGGCCGGCAGGCTCTCGTGTACGGAATCGTCACTAGGCATACTCACCACCTCCGACGCCGAACACAGGCACAGATTACACTGGAAGGGCCTCTCACCAGTCTTCACAGCTTGCAGCTCCATGTCGGGCAGCTGAATACATTTGGAGTGCGCACGTTTTTTGCACGATGTGCATCAAAAATACTCCTGTCTGCCGTAAAAAACAGTGGAGCACAGCACGCAGACATCTGTGCTGGGCGCCATCTTGGCACAAGATAATAATATTAATAATAATAATAATAATAATAATAATAATAATCAATCAATCAATTAACCTTTATTTTTGGTGCCCAGGAACAACCCTAGGGTCTTGGTACTGGTACACCATATACAAGCATTCATTAAAACAAACTAAAATCAAGACAACACAACACATAAAACCATATATATGAAAGAAGCAATAAAGTAAAAATAGTTACAGAGATCCCAGAAAGCAAAACAGCAAAAAAAATAAAAAAGGAAGCCTAGTGTTAGAAGCCATGACACCCGGCCAGCAAAACGTTGAGAACCCGTGAAAAATTGAAAATACACAAGCAAATACTCAATGAACATGACGGAGATAGATTATACACATAAAACAAAGGTTTTGTAACAAGATCTTAGGAAGTCTCAAAATGGAAAAACGAAGTTCAGCGTTACAAGCACTGACACTTAAACCGACAGAAATTCAAGCAACACAAAATCAGGAAAAGTGAAAAACAAACAAGCAAGATCATGATTTGCATAGAATAAATACGGAACAGAAATACGCCACATAAATGACATAAAGGCACTTAAGCTACAACAGTTTTCAATTCATTAGAGAACAAAGACAAAGAGCTCTGGAATATATCAAGACGATCGCAATATTCAATATATGCACATTTTATTCTGCAGATGCACGAGCGTCGTCTACTTAAAGCATCTGTTCTGAACGTTCGAAATCTTCGGAAAAGTTTGTTCGGCAAGTTGACATTGATAAGTGCAACCACGTCATCACACAAAATATCACCATGAAGAAGTTTATAAAGAATGATAATGTCAGCTCCTCATTCGTCGACACCAAAGGGAAGGGATACTTTTGAGACAAGACATTCTGGCATTTGCGTCTTCTTGTCCATGACGGAAACGGTGCCTAAAGATAGAAAGGAACTTATTTTGAATCCTTTCGATGCGGTCACTATTGGACTTGCAAGTTCCATTCCAAACAACAGAACCGTATTCGAGAAGAGGTAAGCAGAGAGCTGAGTACAACTTTAAGAAAGGAAGAGGAGTTTTAAACTCTCTAGAATACCTGCAAACAGCACCCAGACATCGAAGAGAGCGTCCGGTAATTTGTGCAACGTGAGAAGAGAAAGTCAGAGAAGAATCAAATAGTACTCCCAAGTCCCGAATTTCGGTCACCCTCGGCAGTGCAGTGCTTGCTATTTTATAGGAGTATTGCAGCTGTTGAGTTTTCCTACTATAGGAAACAACTTTAGTTTTTGAGGGGTTCAAAATTAAGTCATTTTTGGTGCACCAACGATTGAATGACACGATATCAGCCTGAAGAGAATTACAGTCCTGAACATTACGCACTTCTCCGAAGATTTTCATATCATCAGCATACAACAAAAAAGATGAATTTTGAATAGAAGAAGCAACATCGTTAATGAAAATGGAAAAAATAAGGGGGCCCAGAACGGAGCCCTGGGGTACACCACTTGTTGCTTTGTATCTAAATGATGTTTGACCGTTAACACTTACATAGCAATATCGCTCCTGGAGATAGCAACGTATAATACCCACTAAGGAAGCGTGAACATCTAACAGAATGAGCTTGGCAAGCAATAACGAGTGGTTGACTACATCAAAGGCCTTGCTCATGTCACAGTAGACCGCATCAAGCTGGCTTCTACCAACGACTGCTGGGACAGCCTGCTCCATGAAGCATGCGAGGTTTGTGGAAGTTGAGCGACCACGCATGAAGCCATGTTGATTAGGAATGAGGACGTGTTTAAGTGAGAAAGACAAGACCGCATGAATAGATAACTCGAATATTTTAGAGGCAGAACAAAGGAGCGACACTGGCCTATAGTTCATGGGGTCAGTTTTTGGGCCTTACTTGAAAACAGGGAATACACGAGAAATTTTCCATGAGCGAGGGTACGTGCCAGACCGGAGACAGTTATTAAATATTGAGGTGAACACAGGAACGAATATATTTGCATACGTTTTTAGAATTGCAGTAGGAATACCATCTGGCCCAGAAGACAACGAGGGCTTTAGCCGCTTGATGCTGGTCCGAACGATGTTCTCATCCAATTGGAAACAAGCGGAGTTACCATCCTGGTGACAAGAGGCGCTGCCGTCATCACTACCACCGCTAAGCCCAAACAAAAAAGAAAACTGATGAGCAAAGCAGTCGGCCACATGTGCAACCTCATCGCCGTTGGAATCCAGAAGACGAATAGATTCTTTCGTTGTACTAGAACTAGAATGAGTGTATTTCCGGAAGGCACCCGGCTGATGAGTTGCTTTAGCTTCAACTGACACCAGGTACAAAGCATGATCACGCTTGTGCAATATTTTGCATAGGGCACGTAGGCGCCGGAACTCCTGAGCGAACTGATTCGCACCAGAGCCCTTCATCTTTCTGTGCGAACGTTCTTTGAGTTTCAGAGCATCCCGCAATTCAGAAGAAAACCAGTGTGGGAACTTGAACTTCTTTGGTAAATATTGCGGGATGTATTTCTTCATACCCAAAAGCACAATAATAATAATAATAATAATAATAATAATCAATCAATGTTTATTAGAGTGCCGAGGATCACCCGAAGCCTTGGTTCTGGCGCACTGAGGAAGACAAAATGCGGTACTAGTATACAGCAGAAACTCACAATATAAACAGCCAACGAGAAGAACGAGCGAAGAAAAAAAAGAGCAATAAAACACTAAGGATAATAAAAAGGTATTCCAATTAAAATTAGACGATTAAGAAACTCTAATGGTGGATCAATGGCAAAAGTATATAGAACAATGGTCACAGCAGTTGGGTGAAGCAAGCAGACATAAAAACATATTCGAAGATATAGGCGAAAACACAAACCTTCAGTTAAACATGATTGTATGAAACAAAATACAGGAACTGATTTATGAAATTACAGCAACAGAAGATAGAAAGTACCAGACACATCACTGTGGCTCCTTGCGGCACAATAAATCGGGTGCGATGGAAGGCAAGTAGCATAACGTAATTTATGACAAGTCAATAAAGCAATTACAGCCACAAAGTCACGAATATATAGGACTTCAACAAGAAACAAGAACGATGAAGACATTGCACACATAAAAGCGACATAAAAAACTAAAAAAAAACTGTGCCGAAAAGAAGAGTAATTATTGTATCACAGCTAACAACCCAGTCCAAAACTCCCGAAGGGGACGTTGAAATATATCATGTTTCCCAGAGTGACAGTTATAGAGACGCTGCACTCTTTGGAGGGGGGAATGGGTGTTGAGTGCTGTAGCATTATGGAAAGGGGGGTAAACCTTGTTTTTTGCGAAACACGAAGGCTGACTTTTGCAATTAGTTCCTGGCATGTGATAACTCCATGAAGCAGTTTATATAGAAAAAGAAGATCTAGGCAGGTCCGCCGACAACTCAGATAGACAGGTAATGGGAATCTGGATACTGCTAAGGCAGTCGTGGGAGGCCCAGAGGAAAAACGATGCCTATATATTGATAGAAATTTGGTCTGAACACGCTCTATACGTTTGCTGTCAGAATGACAGATTCTATTCCACACGACAGAGGCATATTCTAGTTGAGGAATACAAAGTGTTTTGAATAGTTTCAGGAATGAATTAGGAGACCGAAAGTCCCGTGAAAATCTGCATACAGCACCAAGAGAGCGAATAGCCCGCCGAATAAGTTGATCGACATGGGGCCAGAAAGTTAAGGCGCTGTCAAAGAGCACTCCAAGGTCTCTGATACCATCAACTCTAGACAGGGGGCCGCCGTCAATGGTGTAAGGAAAGTAAATGATGTTTGTTTTTCGGCCATAAGAGATTACCTGCGTTTTTTTTTTTGCATTAAGATTTAATATATTCTCTAAACACCATTTAGAGAACGAGGACACATCTTTGTTTAGGAAAACACAGTCCTCAGCAGACTCAATACTTTTGAATATTTTGATGTCGTCAGCATAGATTAGGAATGAGGACTTCTTGATTGCAGCTGACACATCGTTTATAAAAATAGAAAACAACAGAGGGCCCAACACAGAGCCTTGGGGCACACCACGTGTTGTCCTGTACATAGCGGACTTCTTGCCGTGAACACTCACATAACAAAACCGATTGTGTAGATAACTCCCCAACAATGCAACGAGTGGTGCATCAATGCCAGACAGTGTGGGAACGCGACCTTAGCGCATTCCCTTTGGTTCGGCTGAGCCACGCCGCTTGCTCCTCGCGGGAACTTGCTCGGCGAGACTTCGGAGAGGGGGATCGACCTCCTCGCCTAACAAGTGTCTTGGGAGCCGGCGAGCACGCGCGGAGGGCAAGCTGCGGGGGGGAGTTGGAGCTCGGGAAGCGAGGCGTCACGACGCGCCTGGTGATCTCCTTCCTTCGAGGGTCGGGCAAAAAGGACGGCGCCAATGGCAGCCATCGGCGTCCCAGCGAGGCAAACACGAGCGCGCTCAGGCGGCGCCCCGGCGATGAATGTTGTCGCGGTGAGTCGAACCTCTCGATTCCCTTAAATTGCCCGGGCGAGGAACTAGATCCTCGCCGTCAACCAGCTAGCCTGCATGCTCTTTGGATGTTTATTATTCGGTAATAAATGTCAATGAGCGAAAACACTTGTTGCTTCCTTTGTTCTGGTGAGCCACGGCCCGCTGCGGCTGGCGCGGCACAGCGCGCAGCCGCGGGGAGGGGGCAGATAGCTTGCTAGCGGGGCGAAACGAGACGACAAAGACTGATTAGTCTCTCTCGTCGCCAGTTTTGCTATTACGTGGGGAAAGTAAACTATCCTACTTTTACCCCTCTATAATCCCACAACAGTAAAAGCTTATTAAGTAACAACGAGGGGCAGACAACATCGAATGCCTTGCTCAGGTCACAGTATACAACGTCCAACTGGCCCCTCTATGAAACTGCTGCGGAGGACTGCTCCATGAAGCAGGCGAGGTTGGTTGTTCTCGACTTTCCCGATATAAAACCGTGCTGGTTAGGTATAAGGACGTTTTCTACACAACTTGACAAGGCTTTGTGAAGCGCTGTCTCAAACAGGTTGGAGGAGGCACAAAGGAGGGAAACAGCCCTATAATTTGTTGCGGCAGACGTCGAGCCTGTCTTTAAAATTGGACGCACACGAGAGATTTTCCACGTGCGAGGGAAGACGTTTGTTTTTAGACAATTATTGAATATACAAGTTAGAACATTTACAAAAATACTGCCGTAGGTTTTAACAATGGCTGGAGGGATAATAACAATATTCAATCAATCAATCAATCAATCAATCAATCAATCAATCAATCATTTATTTATTTGCGTGCCCAGGAACAGCCGGGGGGACCTTTGTGCTGGCGCACGGAAACAGAAACACACGAAACATAATGTACACATCTCTCAAATACAAGATAAAATACAAAATACAAAAAAAAGAAAGGATAGCTTATGTTGAAGTTACGGAATGAAAGTCATTTAAGTGCATGAACTCAAGGATAAAAGACAAATTCAGAATAAGAAAAGTTGGCAGTTACGCCAATACAAACTCACAGACATGTTTGCGAAACAGAGTAGGGCAATCATTAAATATATCAAGGTAATCCGAGTACCGATTTTACGTGCATTGCAGTGGGAACACAGGGCACAAGACACGCAGACAATTGGGGTTGCAAAAGGTATCATGTTTTCTGGTCCACTTTTGCGGCACATAAAGACGAACATGTTGTAGCAGCTCACCACAAGACACTATGCCGTGCATAATTTTAAAGAGGAAGAGAATATCAGTCTTGTTCCGCCTGTAAGTTAAGCATGATAGCGTCAATGAAGGGGGATCCAGGGTTATAATTACTACTATCGCCAAAGCGATGGTTGAAGATAGGTATGAACTTATTTTGGACCCTTTCTACAAGCTTACGGTTTGTTTTGCTCGTGCTGCTCCAGACAACAGATGCATATTCAAGCTGAGGACGACATATAGTTGTGTAGAGCTTGAGAAGAGAAAGCGGCTCCTTGACCTCCTTGGACACGCGACAGACAACGCCAAGCGACCGAAGAGCTCTACGAGTAATTACCTGAATATGTGGAGAGAAGCTCAGTTTACTGTCGAAAGTGACGCCTAGGTCATTAACCTCTACCACACGTGGGAGTAATTCACCGTTGATGTTATAGGGAAACAAGATGTTGTCAGTCTTTCTTGTGTATGTCATTGCCTTAGTTTTAGATGTATTATTGAGGAGTTTGTTGCATGAGCACCAATGCGAGAAGGACGAGATTGCTCTCTGGAGAGCGGAACAGCTGGCAGAGTTGGAAACAGATTGAAATATTTTTACATCATTGGCATATAAAAGAAAATTACAATCATTAAATATTGTCGCGACATCATTTATAAAGATTGAGAAGAGAAGTGGCCCGAGAACTGAGCCCTGAGGGACACCACTGGTGACCTCATAGGAAAGAGAAGACTGTCCATTTACATGCATGAAACATGACCTATCACATAGATAATTGCATATAAGAGATATCAGGGATGGTTGTATATCAAGCTCAGATAGTTTTTTGGCTAAGATCTCGTGGCAGACGACATCAAAAGCCTTGCTTAAATCAAAGTAGACTACATCAAGTTGACCTCTCCCTTGCACAGCTTCCGAAGCATGCAGCATGAAGTTGACGAGATTGGTAGTGGTCGATCGGCCCGCGAAAAAACCATGCTGTTCAGGTATTAATGTGGTATTTATACTGAATGTGAGTAGTTTATGCAGTATTGACTCAAAAAATTTTGAAGCAGCACGTAGAATAGATATCAGTCAGTAGTTCGTGGGGTCCAATTTTGAACCTGTCTTAAATACAGGAACAACCCTTGCATTCTTCCATCGAGCGGGGAACTTGCCAAACTTCAGAGAAGTTTGAAATACATACGTCAATACTGCAACTAGGATATCACCAGAGTCCTTCAATGCTTTTCTGGTCACGAAACTCCGGCCGAAGTTTCATTCAGGGACAAAAGCTGCCGCTAGGATCGCCCCTGTTAACGTGAAGGCTTCGCCAGCGGGCGACAACGCTTGCGGGCCGGCTGTTTCTCCGTCGGCAACGCGCCTACTGTCATCCGCTCTTCATTTCTACCTGTAAAAACACGGGCGAAGTGTGCATGTAACGCGCTTTATATCTTTAACGCATTCAAACTACGTCGTCGGCGGCGTGCGTTGGCGACTCAGCGGCGTTATAGCGGCTTGATAACTGCGTGGTGTACACGTGATACTACAAACCCGATGGAAGAGATGGAAAAGAAGGCGGCGAGGCGGTGGGCTGCGGGGGCCGAGCGCAAGCGCCGCAAGCGGGCCGACAACCGTGCATTCGCACTTTCACATTCTCCCCCTCGGGGAAATGCGGGGGAATTTTTTTTTGTTTTTTTTTGCAGATACCGACCACGGTTACTGAATCTTGAAAGGCCCACAGTAAGCGAGCGGATTACATGCTGCCGTGGTGTACGATCAGCTTGTTAGTAGGCTGGTTACCAGGCGGTCAATACACATAAGTGCGCTCTAAATTTGGCAACAAAGAGGGCAACCAAGCACAAATATAGCATCGTAGTTTTATCATCCAGCGGTTCTACTCTGCTTCATCTAATATTCCACGTGCTTATACCGCCGAATTAAATACATATAACTAGTGTCACTATATACGGTTTTAGAGTATCGGCACTCTTTTCTCCCATTGTTCCGTGCCGCCGCCAAGATGATTGGTCAGTTCGCGACACGTGACATTTGTTTACACTGCGACGGTTCATGGGCGCTGCCATTTTGTTGCTTGTGCGTTTTCAGTCGGTCAACTGTGGTAGTCCTAGCTGTTCGCCCTGTGGCTGCGCGCGACCGACGTTCCGAACGTGAACCAAACCGACCAAACCATCCCGCGCTTGGCACACTTCGCAGCATTTTAGCTGCAGAAGTGTGTCCGGAGATGCCGTTTTGCTGCATACTCAGCTGTTACAACTCCCAGGAAGATGGAAAACGCTTCATGCGCTGCCCGCTGGGGAAAAAGGACGGCGAGCGGCTACGCGTGTGGCTGCAACTCGTCAGCCGCGATGAATTCGTGCCCACCCCGTACTCCAGGATTTGTGAGGTGAGATTGTTTAAGTGAATTAGCGATAGTTAATAAAAGCTGGCGCCTCGTAGGCGTTGTGAGAATTCCGTGCCGAGCGCTTCGCAGCTAATGAGCTCGCGAGACCGGCCGCCGCCGCCGCGAACGTCCGACCGCGGTCTTCGGGCCGCGATATGCGTCGTGAAATTGCTGTACTCGTTCGCTCGCCAACGCGGCCCGACAACGTACGCGTCGGCCGGGTGCTGGCGGAGTTGTGCTGGAATAAAAGTAGGCAAGAGATGTGGACGCAGGAGGCGTAGTTAAACAGATGAGAATTTACAAAGTGCAGGGGGGAGAAAATAGTATGCAAGGAAGGAAACGGTGAGAGAGTTTGGGCCGCGCGCCAGCGAGCGAGTACGGCAATTTCACAATCCGGCACGCATATGACGACGCCTGTCTTAGAGTTCATAGAGGCATAGAATTCACATACGTGGAAATTGAAGGTGAAATGCGCGCATGTGGCCTCGCAGGGAATTAACATATATGTCTCAGGGTACGGGGGGGTTCACAACGCCTACGAGGGACGTTCCATCCCGTTGGGCGACTGCCATTACGAGAATCCGAAATGGTTGGATAAATTTTAATTCGGCAGTTTAGCGTTCACGGAGGGGTCACGGGAATTAGTGCGGAACTTTCCAGAAGATTTTGGAAGTTTTGGTTTGATGTACACCGCGAACTGTCTCGAGTGAAAGCGCTTAAACTTTACAAATCGCGCGTTGTTTCGCCATGTTCTTTCGTCCTCATTCGTTTTTTAATGTTTAGGAGCCCTCCCACTCATTTATGCGGCACCAAGTAGGCCCCACAGATATGTTATTAATGTCACAAACGCCTTCACCCCATTCTGTTGCCAATTCTGGTATAAAGCTTGGCCTGTTCACTTTAGATAAATTCTACGAGGTTGTGCATTCTGTAGTATAACACGAAACTCTCAGAAAAAATAAGAACAAAACAAAAGCATTCTGTGTGCACTAAGTTATGCGTACACTAAAATTTTCAAAATATTTTCGCAGCCTACATTTATAATGCCACTGAGCGTTAGCATTCTGGCATGTTCTAAAATGCCTTGATCACTAATTGCGGGTATACTGCTTGCGATCTGTTGTGTGGCTTGTAAACTCGGAATTTCGACATGATGCTGCCGAATAAGGCCGTTAGACGTATTGTGGGGCGCAATTTAGCAGTTTCAATTTCATGTGAAGTTGACAGAGAGATGTTCAAGCGAGAAAGCATTCACACAATGTTCTGCATTTGATAAAACTTTTCTTGTTTGCTTATTGTATTGAATTGTTTGTTAGGACCACTTTGAAGACAGCCAATTTGAAACGGGCAGGGCTGATGGCCGAAAGCTCCTCAAGTGGAATGCTGTGCCAACGATCGAAGCCTCCAACAACCAGCAGAAACGGGCTAAGGGGAAGGTTCCGAGGAGGCCAGGAAGTGAACAAGCCCACGGTATGTCACTTAGCTGATGCACTGCTGAGCATTGTACCATGCATTATCTCGATGACATGTATGGTTTTTATTTTTTTGGCATCTCAGACACACTGGATGCCGCCGATGCACCTGCTGCCTCTGTTGCCGTTCGCCCATTCCCAGGTGAAGCACATGGAGTATGACCTCCTCCATTGGATGGCGAAGCTCAGCCAATTGAGACAGGTAAGCATATGTGTGTGTGGAAGTGAACATAGCTTCATAAGATGTAGGTATGTGTGGGCCAGTTTCAAGTTCACCTCACACACAAATAAGGAACGGAGCAGGAGACATGGCATTGTCTCGCAGGCTGTACTCTGTTCATATATGTAATTTTTGTCCAGTGAACAGGAAGTATGAATTGCCCACAAATTTTTTTCTGGAGGGTGCACACGGCGGCACTACCTGCGCAATGGCGCCAACTCCATTTGTACGGTTGGGCAGGCACGTACAGCGCCATGGATAACGCGGCTTGCTTCATGCTATCTCAGCATCATCCCTGTGCGGGGAGTTTCTTATGTCTTGCGTTGCTTCAAACCGCTGCGGCTTGAGTTAGGAAAACGTCTCCACCCAAGGCTGCGACGATATTTTATGTGGCTCTGGCGTGTGAGATGAGGCGGTGGTTTTACATGCCACCTAGGCCTGCTGTGCGCTTCTTGAGGAGTATAAGAGACGGTGATGTGCTCTGGTGACAGTGTTCTCGGGCATTGAATGCATGACCGTCCTTCACCTGAGCTCCCAATGAAGCTAAGCAATTTTGCAAGCAGTATGGGTGGAAGCAGTCACTAGGTATGTACAGGATGAAATTAGGCATGGCAACGACAAAGATTCAACCGAAGATTTTAATTGTTTCATTTTTTTATGTAGACGAAGCAGAAATTATAAGCAGAACAAGAGCACAATACACGCTTTGACTGCTTCAAAAATAGCCCAGAGACAATTGACAAATCATAGCGCCCTAGTTTGTCACTCCATACACCTTCGTCTCTGCGCTGTTTTTGAAATATTCAAATTGTGGTGCCGAACAAGCTTTAGTATGTTATCACGGTACACGTTTGATCATTAGACATCAGTGGAAGGTGTACCTTGCACGTGGCATTCCATGTACGTGTGTTCACCTCAAAACAACCAAACTAGTCCAGGTTAAGGCTGGGCACCTAGCCGTGCTCGTCTTGTCCGTAAAGTATGCCAGCTAGCGTAATTAGTGGAAATTTCAAGCACTCTGTTAAAGGTTCAAGCATGTGATGAGGTCTGAGGTAAAAGCTTCAATGCTGCATCGTCCCAACCTGAAATGAAACAGGTGCCACTGATTCATTACTAATTAGCCCCATCATCGGCTAATTACTAATTAGCCCCATCATTACTAATTAGCCCCATCATGCTTTTAAAACCGGGCAAAGCTCTACTTTTTACAATTATTACATTGGTCAGTTTATGCCTGTAAAGTTTTTTTCGTCATTTTTAGCTTGGGGACAGCGGTATTCGTCGTTTAAGTTTACCCACCGCTCCCTGCCGCATCGCCGGAAGAGCGAGAAACAGCGGCAGCGACCGGAAGTAGCGTCATATTCGGAAGACGGCCAGCGACGTGCGCCGCCGCTTCGCTGTGTCCCAGTTTTCTGGGCGAAGTTCCAAATTAAGCAGGCGTGTAACCTGCACTTTATTAATCATCATTGTCTAGAGTTGCTTCTGCGTCGATTTTTAACCGTAATGCTACTGCGCGATTCCCTAAAGCGGCTCCTAGATACCATGGAGATTTCCTACCCGAGCGCCCGTGGCTACTACATTGCCTTCACGAGTAGTCGCGGGGCAGGCCGTGTCGTCGGGTGCTCTCTGCTTTGTACGCGAAGCGACGGGCTCAAACAAATACGGAGGTACCCCAAGTTCCTGATCCATTATTATAAGGGAATTAGGAAATTTGTGGGACCACAGCGCTCCAGGCTTTTGTTTTCCCGATCAACGTTGTTGGCTGTGACGACAGCTTAGCTGAATAAGATTTTAAGAAGAAATCAAGCAAGCTGAAAGCATGAAGCGTTTTATGCGCGCGGAAGCGCTCCGCACACTTGCCGGTCGTGCATGCCTGTACGGGGCACAAAACGGCTAGCACCACACATGCCGCGGCAGGGACCGCCCTTCGCTGCCGTCCAGAATCAAGGCCGGCGCGAAAAGCAAGGTAAACGTGCAAGAGAGGATGATAGTGTGGTGAAAAATTGTGCTACGGATTGTCATCCAAGGTGATTTCAAAAGAGGTGATCGAACGCAAGAATGAGCACAGCAACGATCGCTGGAATGATTATCAACGTAGGGATAGTGTGTTAGTGTTTGAGCTGGGGGATTTTAGTGCAGTTTAAGCTAAACCATTTTCAAATATGTTCTGTGCATCTCGCAGGTGTCAGTCAAGCACATCAGAAAGCTGGCGGATATTGATGCCGAACGCGACCTCAAGTTGGCCCCCCACCTCAAGCCGGCCTACCTGGACCAGGACCATTTTGCCAAAATGAACGTGGCATCTGCGGTTGCTGTCCTCAACCATAGTGTTGGCGCTGCTATACGCGTACTAGTGAGTCTTGGGCGGATGGAGGAGGAGGCCCTAACCACAGCGTGGTTTGTTGAGCGGGTGTACCGGTGGTTCACCCTGATGACGTCGCGGTACATCGGCACCGCTATGAGCATGTTTAAGCTGGACGCTTATGATGAGGCAGTGGCGTTCCTCAGGGAGTTTATGGAGATTTTTGCTCATGTCTCCATAAAGAGCAACCGAAGGGGCCAGTTCAAGCCCGTACAAGCAGGTGTACTCATTAGTACAACAAGTGCTCTCCAAATTCAGCACCAGCTTCTGAGTGTGCACAAGTTTAAGTTCGTGCTGCTGTGCAGGCTGACGCAGGATGCCTTGGAGAATCTGTTCTCCTGCATTCGGTCGAGGCACCCGGTGCCGAGGGCACTCGAGTTCAAGCTGATGCTCCGCCTCATAATGTTGAGCCAGTTTTTTAAACCGAGTCGCAAGGGCAGCTACGACATAGACGATTCTGTGGACCTCCTCGAGTTTGTCGAGATGAAGAAGGCAGCTCAGAAGAACAGTGTGGAGGCAGCAGAAGTTGAGCTCCTAACTGACAGCCTTTTTGACGATGATGCTCCCCCACTTGATGACGTACAAATGGAGTCTCTTGTCTATGTGGCGGGGTACGTAACGCATAGTGTCAGCAAGAAATTCAAGCTTTGTGACACATGCAGAGAGTGTCTCCAGGCAGAGCCCGTGGAGCAGAATGAGCAGCTTTTGAAGCTGAAGTCTTACCGCTCACTGTCACAACCCAACCCTCTCACACGTCCATCAGGTCATGTCGTGAGCTTGCTGCAGCATGCGGATAGTGTTTTCCGTGCACACGAACATGACGCTCTAACAGTTTCTCTCGCCTCACTCACAAATGCTGCCTTGGACAAATGCCAACTCGCGAACAGCTTTCCACATTGCCACGACTTGCAGAAGCGCGTAACACAGGCTTTCCTCATGCTTCGGTTGCGGATCACCCTACGAAAGCTACAGCAAGGCAAAGACTGCAAAGGCAAAATGTGGATCGAAAAATGTTGGAATGAGGGCAGCTGTCTCTCAGATTCGTTAGTGTGTTAACTGGCAGCAGTTTGGAGAACAAAAGGCAAACTTAAAGGAGCCATGAATAGAAAATGCAAGTTGGTTTTATTGGAAAGATTTCGTGTTTTATAGTGCCCCCAGCACTTGTCCGGATACAAACGGTGCTTTATTCACTGAGAAATTAAACAATTTAGGTTAAAATTTTGATTTTTCCGCTCAATCGTGCGTTTTCGCGCACAAACACAGTGTGAAGATTGACTGGACAGTGTTCGACACAAGGGCAAAAAAAGAGACAACTCCTTGGTTGTCTGCATTGTTCGCTAGATTGATGGCCACAGGTGGGCATTCTGCCTTTCACTTGGTTGTATAGCAATGCCGTGCGGTGTTTTTTTTGTTTGTTTGTTCTTTTGAGATGCACACAAGTGTAATGAATGGGCCAAGGATTGGCGTGAAAGTCACGAGTCAGTGGCCAGTGCGTGCGCAAGTAACGTTGCTTTATGCATGACACGAAAGAAGCAGAAGTTAGGGCACGAAAGCCACTACGCGAGACGAAAGATATCAGCGTTAAAAAAGGCAAGAGGCTAACGCAAATGTCCGCAATAAAGAAGGTAAACGTCCTACGGGGTTTGGTCGCAGCCCCTCGAGGTGTTGAATTCCCGATGCGCGCGGAGTCGACGAGGACGTCACGGCGAGGCTGGCTCGATGACCGGTTCTAGGCCTCGTCGTAACCAGGCGCGGGACGTCGGGCAGGCATCGTCGACCTTTCCGATGAGTCACGGCTCGAGGGCGTAGCAGCGGGTGTGAGCGGAGGGTTCCACCTCCAGGTGAATCCGGACCCGCGCTCTCTCGCCCAGCGCGTCACCAGCTCCAGGCACGGCCAGCCCACGGGTTGTCGGGATCAGCTGCAGACGGCTCTCGGGAACAGCAGCGGTTGCGCTCCGGGTCTTCCCCGAAACGATCACAGGGCCGCGCTCTCAAGCCCAGCGCGTCACAGGCGTCCCCTGATCACCGGCCTGGTTCGATTTTTCTGCACGCACTCGTCGCAGCTGCGCGCTCGGTCTCCTCTTCCTCTTCGTCCACGGGCACTTCATGACAATGACCCCGGGTCTAAGAAAGTTGTTGGGTAGCAACAACTATTCTCAAAATTAAAAAGGCAGGGTGGAGTTGGAAGAAGTTCGGTGTACCGGTAGAACAGTTCTTGCGCACAGCCCACAACAGCACAGTCAGACCTACCGGCACACTTCACCGCACAGCACTCGCACGAAGGGTATACAAAAATACACTGAACAAATGTAGGACCACAATTACGCGTAAAAACCACGGAATAGCACACACTATATACAAAAGAGAGGGAGACAGGCGAGGATTAAACTCCACTCGTGTAGTCAGCCCCTGGATTGTCGATGCCCTCGTATTCGTCAGAGGTTTCGTGCGGGTGACCCTGTGACTGGCTATCGATGACTCTGGTGCAGCCGATCGCTTCATCGCCGCGCCGACGGTGTCGCTTGCGGTCAGGTCGCTGCCCTTGAGTTGATGAAGCATTGGGTTCTGCAAGGATTGTCTTGCCTTCTCCTTTGACTGCTCTGTGGAAGTTCGGTTTTCGGGCCGCATTTACGTCTTTCAGGCTCGTCGACCGGTAGCCGGGCAAACGTTTATGAAACGGCGGCGACGGAGTGGATACCTTGTCGAATGCGGATTCACGGTGTAGTCGTCGGACCGTCGACTTCGTAAATGTTTCGTTGTACATGCGCGATGGCGTTTTGCTTTTGAACGCTTCTGGGTCTGGAGCGTCTTTGTCTTGGGTACAGCAAGTTAGCATGTGCCCTGCTTGTGCCCAATATCTCGTCTTTCTTTTCTGTATATTATGCCGACAGGTTCCGCACGTTCTCACAAAATGTCGTACGTCTCGACGCAGGTCTGGCCAGAAACACTCTTGGAAAACGCGGTGGGTCGTCCTTCGAACACCTTGGTGCCCCGCCATGGTGCTCTCATGGGCTACTCGAAGAATCGGTTCCCGCAGTTTCTTTGGAACGACCACTTGTTTATACGTTGGGCCTGTGGCAAGCTCGTACAGACGGTACAACACGTTGTCTGATTTTACAAACGAGTACATTTGTCCTTTTCCAGATCTAAAAGCCTTTCCCAACTTCCGGAAGCAGCGGCGGAGGGTCGGGTCTCGCCGTTGCTCCTCAACCAACTCTTGCCTTGTGATGTCGGCGCAGATATTTTTAGGTACCGGTAAAGGTGTAACCTGGGCCCGATCTGTCTTGGCAACAGCCGACACTAAAACATCTTCGGGTAGCTTTGAGGCTGTTGTGGCCACTACCACACTTGGGCCGCGTTTTCCTTTGAGCTGCCAGTCGGGATCCGGTTCATGAGGTTCCCTCACGCCTTGAATATTCCCGAGCACGAGATCATAGATCAGTTGATCCACGCAAGCGGCGATTACCTCGCCCACAAAGTACGGGGTTTGCACGCAGACTTTGGCTTCGGGGAACTTCTTGACTGTTCCGTCCAAGAACAGTACTTGGGTAGCTCTTCCCGTTAGGCGGTTTCCTGCGACCAAGTCTCGCCGGACAAGAACAGTATTGCTCCCAGTGTCTCTCAAAATGGTGACGGGCTTTCCGAATAATCTTCCTTTGACTACCGGCATTCCTTTCCCCAGGCAAGAATGCTGTTTTACAATGCCACAAGAATACTTGAAACTAGAATTATCCTCGCACTTGTCGAGGTCGATGCTCTGTTGTTGAGCTTCCCGGAGTTCAGTGAGGGCACAAGCAGCAACCTGCTTTGTTTCACTCCCTCTCTTCCTGCAGTGCTCAGTGTTATGCCCCAGGCGACCACAGGTAGCGCATCTCTCCGGTTCTTTCAAATAGTTACGGCATTCTTGGGCACGGTGGCCTGGGCGATTGCACACAAAGCATTTCGATGGCGCTTGCTTCTGTGAGTCGGTTGTGACGTTATCTGTATCGCGGTCGTCTTCGGACACCTTTCCAAGGTTCGAGAGGTTTTGCGCCTCTAGGAAACAATCTGTAGCCTCGGCCAGGTCGTTCAGCGTCTTACACTCTCGCTCTTTCAGGAAGATGACGAGCTTGGGATGGCAGCAGCGTATGAATTGCTCGCCGATCATTTGATCACGAAGAGCCTCGAATGTTTTTTGCACATTCGCCATCTCGATCCAGTGATCAAAATAACCCGTAAGCCTTGCCGCTAGTTGTTTCCCGGTTTCTCCATCCTCAGCCCTCACCTTCCTGAACTTTTCTTGGTAACCTTGGGCTGTGAAACGAAACCGCTGCACCAACGCCCGTTTGACCTTGACGTAATCAAGGGACTCTTCGGCGGTGATACGGCCTATGATAGTAAGAGCTTCCCCGCTCAAGCACATGCTTACAGCTAGGGCCCATTTGTCCTGAGGCCACTGCTGTCCGGTTGCCACGCGCTCAAACCTTTGCAGGTACGCGTGCAGGTCGTCGCGTTTCTCATCGAATAGAGGAAGAAGTTTCTGCGGGTTAATCGCAGGCGGAGTTGCAACAACTTCCCCTCCCGCGGCGACATTTGGTTGGCTGGTACCACCACTCTCTTGGAGTCGGATCCTTAGCAGTAGCAACTCCTTCTCCCTTTCTGCAGCATCTTTCGCTCTTTCCGCAGCTTCTTTCGCTCTTTCAGCGGTTTGTCGGCTGGCTTCCCTCTCGGCGGCTCTAGCGGCGCGTTGCTCAGCCCGTTCGCTCCCTATCCACGCCCTAAGCTCTTGCCCCGAGGGTCCCAGCTGAGTCCCCATTGCCATTAACTTCTCAAGATCCATGCTGTTGCAGCTAACGTTACAGGCACACTCGTGGCTCACTGACTCCTTTCAGCGGATGTTAAGAAATCCTGGCAGGCTCGCCACTTTTTGTAATGAATGGGCCAAGGATTGGCGTGAAAGTCACGAGTCAGTGGCCAGTGCGTGCGCAAGTAACGTTGCTTTATGCATGACACGAAAGAAGCAGAAGTTAGGGCACGAAAGCCACTACGCGAGACGAAAGATATCAGCGTTAAAAAAGGCAAGAGGCTAACGCAAATGTCCGCAATAAAGAAGGTAAACGTCCTACGGGGTTTGGTCGCAGCCCCTCGAGGTGTTGAATTCCCGATGCGCGCGGAGTCGACGAGGACGTCACGGCGAGGCTGGCTCGATGACCGGTTCTAGGCCTCGTCGTAACCAGGCGCGGGACGTCGGGCAGGCATCGTCGACCTTTCCGATGAGTCACGGCTCGAGGGCGTAGCAGCGGGTGTGAGCGGAGGGTTCCACCTCCAGGTGAATCCGGACCCGCGCTCTCTCGCCCAGCGCGTCACCAGCTCCAGGCACGGCCAGCCCACGGGTTGTCGGGATCAGCTGCAGACGGCTCTCGGGAACAGCAGCGGTTGCGCTCCGGGTCTTCCCCGAAACGATCACAGGGCCGCGCTCTCAAGCCCAGCGCGTCACAGGCGTCCCCTGATCACCGGCCTGGTTCGATTTTTCTGCACGCACTCGTCGCAGCTGCGCGCTCGGTCTCCTCTTCCTCTTCGTCCACGGGCACTTCATGACAACAAGCTCGTTCGTTTCCCATTCCAATCTCGAAGTTTTTTAGGTGCGCCTTTGATTTCTGCTGCGAATCCGAATTAGCTGAAGCGTGAAGAATTGACTTTTCTGCTTATTAAAGTTGCGTAAATACAGTGAGAGTGGTTGAAACACGGCCAGACTACAATTTGCGCTAGTAATCCTGCAATGTTTACAAATTGCTTCAGTGTCTCTTTAATGTTCACATGTTTGTTGCTCGAATACAGGGGCTGGAAAAGCCCATTCTACTGCTGCGAAATGGCTGGGGCCAATTTCCTCATGGAAATGATGTAGTTGTGTAGTGCCGCAATTCGAAATCGATTGCCAACTTCATTTCTTCTAGCACTTCCGTACATGTACCTGTGTGACGTATATTCACTTCACAATAATCACTTTTCAAACAGTGCAGAAACTCTGTTTTTGTCAAATTTTTTAAGTTACAATAATTACGTTCTTGGAAAGGTTTGTTTTTATAGTTCAGTAGCAATGTGACTTCACTGTGAAGTAATGTGATTTCATCCTCGGGGTAATAGTTTTCAAGTGTGACATAATCAGCTTTGCACATAGATGCACATACAAAATTCTTCCTTGTGTTACTTTGGCCAAGTACTGATATGCTACCAAATGCATAGTCACTGTGTACAGAATATTTGTTGGATAAATGCGTTGTGTGTGTGTGTGTGCAAGTCATGGGGTCTTTGCATGCTACTTTTTGTACCAGTTTTGTGTTAAGTTATGCAATAAAACAGCAGAGTTTTCCTGTTTATATGGCAATCACTTTGCTTTCTTTCAGGGGAAAGTGTGGTTTTTTCTGCTGCTGTGATAGTTTTTGTGATCTCGAGGCATTCTTCTTTTCATTGCGATAGTATGCCGTTTGGCATAAGTCGTCCTCGGAATCGGCCTCATTGTCCTCGGAAAGGCTTGCTAGAGTTCATAATGAATTTTTCCAGATTTTTTTGAACTGCGATTGGTTGTGTTCTTTTTTTGAGGCCGTTGTCTTCAATAAATATTTTTTTTACATTCAGTTGTTCTTTTTTGCCCGCTCTGCTTTCATATGCTCATCGTTGATATCCTTCTGATAGTATTTTGATTTTCAGCAGTGAAAGAATACTCCCAGAATATGTGAGGCATTTCTGCACTCCATTAACTGGAGCTAAAAATGACCTGGGCGTTAGTGCTGAACGGGCTGAAGTGTTAAAAACTTTTCGAGCCAAATGAGAGTTCAAGCATCGTTCTGCATCACCTAGGTAGTAACGTCCATTATCAGAAAAAGAGGTGGCTGCATTACTGAATTTTTCTTAGCCGCTAAATGATAGCCGCTCACTAAAGTTCACTGAATTCAGTGCGTACAAAAACCAGCACTTATATGGGGGTTTTGTGATCAGGTAGGGTTTACTGGTGAGTTTTATTTCCTGAAAGCATCCATTTTGGCACTTGATGACTGAGTTGCATTTTCTTTGCAAAGGAAACTTGACAAATGAAACATGTTCAAGTCCTTTGAATTCAATTCATCGAAATTTAGCCGCTAGTGGTGTCACAAACTTTATATAGTGGTACTAGCTAGTGACACTAGTACAACCAGGAATGCATTTACCATGTTTAACAGGCCCTCAGAATAAATGCATACACCGACTGCAGCTAGTTAAGATACCATGCGAATCGCCATCCTGTTCCAGAAGGAAAGAGGAGGCTGTGAGGGGATAAGAGAAGAATCTTAGGTATGTCCTCTAAGTTGCAGACTAGAAAAACGTTACCAAGCTATACTAAATTATGTTTATGAGTTTCTGATATTGCTAACCGAAATTTTACCTGCGCTTGTCGCAAACAGCGCGCATTGCTGGGTAAAAGCCAGCGTTACTGCATAAGGTTATTTAGTGACTAGCAAGAGTAGGGATTGTGCCCGGAATACATACCTGCTGATGCAATTCGCAGTTTCCCCCGAAAAAAAAAAATCCAAAGCATGGGGCGGGTTCAGCTCGTCTTTTGTGTTCTTGATAATTTTAATGCCTGCTTCTTGAAAGTGATGTCCAGGTGACTGGCAGAATCAGCGGAAAACTTGCTTTTCGGAAACCAACCGGAAAATTAGCTACATGCGCACAAACTGACGCTGCAAATCGAATGGTGACGTACACGGGCTAAGTTGCTAATATTTGGGCTTGCGGATCGTTATCGCTCGCCTCCAAGTTAAACGGTCGTTTAGGTGGATCACTCGTCATTGCACCGAGCGTTATTTTATCTTAGGCGCGGTTGCCTTTGCCGAAATAACCGTTTTTCGCTAATTCGCAGCGCCCGTATGCGACATTTCTGCCGCAAAAGTTCGGAGAAACCGGGCAGAAAAAGGGTTACTGTGAGCTACTACAAATGCTTGCGCGGTGTTGGCACTCTGTTACTATAAATTATTTGCAGTGCACTTGAAAGATTCTGCACAGGCGAAAAGCGAAAGCGACCGTGCGTTCTAGATTTCGGCGCACGTCAAAGATCCCCCAGGCTTTCAAGGTTAATCTGGAGCCCTACACTACGACGCGCCTCTTCGCCTGTCTAGCGTCGGCGTGTTAAATGAAAAAATTGTGCGTATGAAGTATTATTTTGAGACCATTAGCTAGTAGCTTCTGACTTCGAGGCACCACCGCCGGCTGCACGGCCCCGCCAGCCCGGCCATGTTGCTTACAAACGACCCGGTCAAAGTTAGCTGCGAGAAGGTAGCAGAGACAATCTGGCAACATTGATAAGCACCAAAATGGCCACCGCTGCTCACTTGCGTGCCTCAGTGACGGTACTCTAAAACCTTATTTAGTGACTCTACATATAACCACATACGGGGCGCGGACACTTATAGACGTTTATGTTCGCGAGCGTTCGCCAGCTTTAAGATAGCGTAAAATCATTCGTGCAAAAGAGACAAATACATGGTTGTCTAAGTCACTGAAAAGGAAAGAAAAATAGAGCTAAGACGTGCCGAAATAAAAGTTGGAACAGTATGTACACAGGAAAAAAAAGTTCGCGTTCGGGGAGGAGGGGGAGGAGGACAAGCTTTATTTATCCGATCCATTGTGATTGCGGTCACTCTGGACCAGTGAGGGGTGTACTCGGGCAACTAAATTTTTCTCCCATGACTTTTGTTGTAAAGGTGTTGACGGAAAAAAGGCTCTACTATTCCTTCCTAACGGAAGTCTCCTGCCAAACCCGTTGGCGTGGAGAGAAAAAAATACCCGAATAGGAATATTCCGTAATTTATTCCGATGCGCCTATTAGATGTTCTGCTCACACCTCCCCCATCCCATCCCTGCCCAAAGAAGTTCTTGCGATAGCCTTCTCGTGAAGAGTTTTTTTTTTTTTTGTGGGCGAGCTTACATGTATGCAACTAGCGTACTGGGCTACAACTGAAAGCCCAAAAGTTTCTCGGCGAAGCGGGAACTTCTTAACGTCCGCAGTTTCGCTATACCCCAACAAACGCGAATTTCATACTGTTACATGTATGGAGCATCACATTCGATTCAAAGACCTATATGCAACTCCCATATTTCTGCAGTCGCATGCAAGTGCACTCACATGGATGGAATACCCCGCGCGGAAACATCGCGCAACGTCTCATATATTTGTAGACAAAGCCTCCTCTTTGGGAATTGAACAATATAAATTACGTTTTCTTTTGAAGCGAAACATGCTGATCTTGAGAAAGGTTTGCCCCTCAGGCAGGCTGTACAAGCGTTTCTCTTCTGGGCATCACTCCTATGCGGCCTTTATATGCCTTGCTATACGCGAGTTCAACCGAATAAAGCCTTCTCCATTAAAATGCACTATGTGGCAGGATTACTTTACAATCTCTTATTTCGTTTTAAGCCCAAAAGAGGCGACTAATATGCTAAATCTGCGTTGCAAAAAGAAGAGCGCCCCCGAGCTAGCAGCGTACCGGCTTGCGGGGACCGACCCAGTGTTGCGCAAATCTGCCGAAGGGGGCGCTGGGTGTCGCGGGCTCCGTGTCGCCCTCTGGGCGCTGTCCGGAGCCTATATGCAGTCAAAGATAGCCATGCTCCGCTTTCAAAATTCAAAGTGTCTGATTGGATAACCAAAATCACAGTAGCTGCAGTCCCATCGTTGTTCAGCGCCTAAACACGATGACATTTTGCAGACGGATTTTCTCGTTGTGAGCGCGACCGTGGCTTGGGCTTCGTAAAATACGCCAGCTGGTTTTCAAATATTCGGGGTATGGCATCGACGCGGAGCTTGAGCTTCTCGCGCTGCAGAAGCACAGATTGCCCACGTATTTTGAACTCATCGGCTTGAATAATGTCCGTAGGTTCGAAATGCTTCTCGCACACACGAACGGCCTTCGACACGAAGCTGAAAGCGTCCGTCTCCTGTCGTGGAATGGCTCGCTTCCACCTGTCACGTTGTTCGCGATCGCTTGAAAGGCAGAACAGCGAAGCCTCTTCCGTTGCACTCTGATAGCAAGAGCGGCAATCAGGTACACAGCACGTGAGAGGCACGGTAGTTCGATGAGTGTAGAAAGCTATATCACACAACAAACACCAGCAAGCTCGCGTTCCAACGCACTGCAAATGCGGCCGCCGTCGTCCAAGCCACCTTCACCGGACTCGTAGCGCCACCGCGCGGGAGCTTTGGTCCCCATATGAAGCTCTCCCATAGCGTTACGGAGAAGTTTCGTGACCAGAAAAGCATTGAAGGACTCTGATATCCCCAAACGCTTTCAGTACGGCAGAAGGAATGCCGTCAGGGCCGCATGAAAATGACGATTTCAATTGTTTCAGAGCTTTCAAAACGAGACTTTCCGAAACCAACACTTCTGAGTTTTTACAGTAACCTAGAAATTGTGGAGGGGGGCAAGCTGCACTGTTGTTGCCATAAGTGGAACGGAATTGTCGCGCAAAGGCATTGGCAACGTCCGATATGCTCTCTCCTCGTTCATCGATGAGATTAATGTTCCCAGGTGGATTTCTACTTGTTTGAGAACGGACGTGGCCCCAGAAAGCTTTTGCATTGCGTGTTGTATCAGCCTCAACCGCGGTAATGTAATTCGACCTATCGCGCCTAACCAGACATTTACAAAGAGATCTGAGTTGACGAAACTCATTCTGCCACCTTTCCTGCCCCGTTTTCTTAGCTTGCTTGTGCGCTCGATTTTTCCTCCCCAAAGCTGGTTTAAGTTCAGCAGAAAACCAACGCGGAATATTGCCTTTCTTTTCAAATTTTCGGGGAACAAAGCTTCTCAAGCCATCGTGAACAACTTCAGTAAAAAAAATCGGTCTGTTCATCAACGTCGTTGAGGTTAGCTGTTGGTGACCAATCAGTGTTACTAAGAAAGTGAAATAAACCAATGCAGTCACCACGAGCAAAGTCGTAACTACTGCTTCCTGGTGTGCAAACAGGGGGACTGTAATGAAGGAGAGATACGTTATGCAATGAAATATGTAATTACGGATGAAACTTGTCCGGTTTTACAAGGTTAGTATCACTGCGCGAGACGTCGACAGCTTCCAAGCTAGTCAGACACAAATCTAAGACGTTCCCACATGAATTCCTAATGAGGTTGCACTGCTGTAAGGAAGTAAAGGAAATAAAATGAAATAGAAAGTCACACTTCGGAGATATTGGTTGAGACGCCTGACTGACCCGCTGAGTCTCCCAAGAAATCCCCGGTGCGTTAAAGTCCCCAGTGACAAGGAAATGGTCATTACTGTGAGATATTACTGTAGTTTCGATTGTGTTAAGGATATTTCTGAACTCACTGGCATGTGTCTCAGGGGAAATGTAGTATGTACGCACTAAGAGCCGTTCACCCCGATCACAAAACACCTCTAACCAAATACACTCACTCTCTAATTCAAGGTCAAGGCGGCGTTTACACTTGATGGAGTCATGTTTATCGTTGTTTATCGTGCAACGGGTCACGGTCATGCCGGAAAAGTTGGTAATGCGGAGAGAACAAGGTATTGGAACTTATGTCCGGGCACAACCAAGTTTCTGTATTTAATTATAATCATAATTATAGGCCAGCAAGAAGAAACGACACTTGAGAAAAGTTCAGCTGACTTTGTGCGAAGTCCACGGACGTTCTGATAAAAGCAATCAAAGCTACTATTACCTGTCATCATCATCAAGTCGTTGCTGCTCTGCATGAATCATGTTTTCATGCAATTCACCACGGAAGGGCTTGAAAAGACAGTGCCGAGGCCACAGCGCAGGGTCTTTGAGCCGCTCAAAACAAGCGTCGTCCACAGCGACGTAGAAAGTGTCGTAAGAGTCATGCCTCGTCTTTAAACGTTTGCACACAATCAGGGCGGCCCGCACACCGGACAGGTGCTCGAAGACTTGAGCTGAAGTTGTAGACGGAACCAGTTTTCTTACAAACACAGCTTTTGGGGGATTGCGACGGCTGACAGCCACAAGACCAGATCCCTCAGATACACCAACAGCCAGGGGACGCGGTACGGAGCAGGGTGTCGAACCGGAACCGGAACCGAACCGAAAACCGGAACCGAACCCGAATTTTTGCCCGGAACCGGAACTGAACCGGAACCGTATTTTTTCCGCCATTTTGGAACTGAACCCGAACCGGAACGAATCGAAGGAACCGTTCCGAACCGGTTCCGGGCTTCAAAAATGTGATTTCTAGTTTTCCAGTTCGGTACCCTACCTTGCGTCTGAAGATATGTTGCCACTCCCCAGACAGAACCATGAAATATTTTGCGTAGTCTGCAGTTCCCAAGGCCCATCATGTTCTCTTTCAATTATTTCCCTCAATTTAATGTAAAGTTGTCCGTATATACTATCAGTTTGCGTTAGGCACTGCCCATCTCTCCCAATTATCTTTTACGTTTAGAATAACTTAAGTTATAACGCATATTACGAGGCAACATATCATGGAATATTCTTCATGGTTTCTCTACACGGTGTTTAAAATCGCGTAAAGTTTTTAATGTCTTGTTAATTCGCATGCATCTCTGTCCGCTTGTGAAGGCCTTCAGGGACACCATCAACAATACATCCATATCTTCCACTTATAGTTTGAATGGGCAGTTCTATACAAACAGCACTGAGACACAAACACTCGCAGTTCTCAAAATTAACGTAACTTTTTCTTGTATACAGTGCCGTTGTGTCTTTTGCTTACTGCTCTAAGAGAACATGAGATTTTAAAAAATGGGGAATCCTAATTTCCACTTTTAAAGTATATTTGGTAGCATTCTTATGTTATCTCGAATCTGCTTAACCTTAAACTGAAGAGGTGAATGGATTGAAGTCGATTAGTGCGGGTTAGCGGGTAGACTCGCCACACCCCTCGCCACATCGCCTCCCCACACCCCCTGTTTCGTGGACTACGTGTGGCTTTCGTCACGATGTGGATCCTTTAAAAGAACGCTCCGTCCACCTAAGCATCACTTGGCACGGAGGCAGCGAACAGAACGGTCGCCTGATAGTCGCCTTCCTATTTCACAGGTTTGAATATTCTGCAGTAATCTTTGTTCGCTTACTCAGTGACTTTTTCTGTTGCCTCTGGTGCCAACCACCCAGTGTCATTGCTATTGTGCGCCCTTGTGTATAATCCCGCATTGCTTTGGTCATGAAAAATGACATTGCTGACCTAAGACGCGAGATCGCTGATCTTCAGCGTGAATTTCGAAAAGAAGTAAGGGAAATGCAGAAAATCTACGAGGAAATTAAAAAAAAAATTGCGCCAATCCACCCCGTGAATGTGGTTGGAAAGCAAAGCTGTAACCTGCATCCATAAACGATTTCCCATGCAACGTCACTTAAATTCACTCACATTGCTTTACAAGTAGTAAAACCAGAGAAAAGTGAATTGCACTTAACCACGCCATTTATTATTTCAAAGAGGTATTCTTGGTAAGGTTAAATCAATGCATGACGCATGAACGGTTTTTGGTTGAGTTGTATTGGTGTAGCACAACAGTGGAAAATTTTTCTATAAAATTAAACCTCCAACCCAGTGTTAGACGATCTGACTTCTCCGTCTCTGCGCCGCGGACAGAGGCGACGAGGTTTGCGGCAGAGAAGGAGCAGAAGGAGGAAGAAGTACTTCTGTTCAGATTTCTGAACGGCCGAGAGTGCAGCCCTGGGGAGTGATTCCTTCTTCTGTGGGGCCCGTATGCAGACCGCGCGGCCTGTGTTCTGTCCACCCGCTGAAGCTGGGTAGATTGAGAGGGCCTGGACACCAGCATCTCTCATTGCTCTTTTTTTGGTAGTTGTCGGAAAGATAGGAGCGTGCTCAGGGCTAAAGTCGCACACCCGGGTTACGGGGTGCAGTGCTCCTACTTCTGAGCAAAATTTACATTCAGCGTCAGCAATTCGGATGCATTAAGTGAAGACACGTAGGGTGTGGGAAGGAGCCCGGATTGTATGAACCATAGGGTAGTTTGTTGTTCTCTGGAAAGGTCAGGGTAAGGCGAAGGTACGGTCTGTCTCAGAAGGCGATAATGCTGGGTTATCTGCCTGAACGTGATAAGCGGGTGACTGTCTTCGTGCAGCTCCATAGCACGGGAGGTAAAAGCGCAGGCTTGTTGGGTGGGCGTATTTGTTGCCCTCCATTGAAGCGTGAGGGGGTGTCCAGATGAGCTGAATGGAACCGTTTGGAGAGTGTTCTTTTAGCATGCGCAGTGCAGGTGAGGACACCCAACCCGACTGTTAATTCCAGTAGGCTTGCTGGGAATCGGTGACTATCCTCCGAACCCCTGGTTTAGCAAGAGCCAAGGCGATGGCTGTCGTCATTTCTTGGGTCCTAAGCGAGGTAGACGCAAGGAGGTTGGTTCTGGAGGTAGCCACGATGATGGCGTATTGCTGCCCTCGATGTTTGGAGGCGTCTGTGTAGATAACTGCATGATCCCCACCGAGGGTGGTGTTTAGCGCTTGAGCCCGTGCTTTTCGGTGACTCTCGTCCTGTGAGGGGTTCATATTTCTAAGCAAAGGGAGCATCTTTAGTTTTAGTCGCCAAGAGTCTGGGAGTACGTCAAGTGGAGTGACATTCTGGGCTGCCCAGCCAATCTGGTGAAGCATGCGGTTACCCACTGCAGTTCTGAGTCGGACCTTCTGGTTAGAAAGATGGCCTGCTATTAGCTCTTACACCGTGTTGTGGAGCCCCGTGCTAAGCAGCCTCTGTGTGGACGCACTCATGAGAAGACCAATGGCCTGTTCGACCGCCTTTCTGATCATTATATAAAGCATCTCTATGTCTTCCTTGTTGAGAAGAAGACAGGGGGTTGACGTAAGTGACTCTCGAGAGGACAAAAGCTCCAATTAATCGAAAGGTACCGGATTATTTTAGGGTATCGCTTCTTGGTGGCAACTCGCCCGATCATGTGTATGGTTTGATTAATGCTGTTTTTGAGGCGCTGCAAGGAGACGTCACTCTTGGTGTTAGCCTCGAGATGTAGGCCCAGGATGTTGACGCTGGTGCTTGGAGTGATGGCCTGGCCATCAAGGAGTATTTGAATGTATTCCTTGATTTGGCGTGAGGCCGGACGACAAGGAGCTGGGATTTTTTACGTGAACACTGGAGGCCACAGGCTTTAGCACATTGGCGTACTAGAAGTGAGATGCTATGCAGTGGTGTGAGCTTGCTTTAATTTTTGTAACTCTTAGCATATGAACAAAGTGCGCACAGGGCCGCTAGACGGGCGTGAGTGGTCGCGTCACGCTTTCACGTGGCATTCAGGGGGAACGCAGGGGGTAAACCCGTAGATGTGCTTGGTGAGTACACCACCTGTCTTCCCCGTCTTCGCGTAGGCTCGTAGCTAAATCGGTAAGACAACGGGCTCTCGCCTTGTTAGTCTATTAGTTCCAGGTTCGATTCCCGGTGGTGCCAGTAAATTCTTTTATTTGTTCGCTGGAGTTTTCTGGTGACACCAACGGTCGCGAAAGAACCCTTGGGGGGTAGAGGTAGAAAGCTTTGCTTTAAAAAGAATAAGAAACCACTAGGAAATAAAATGTGGAAATGCAAAAAAGCTGCGAATTCTTCAACAAAAGCTACGAGGAAATGAAAGAAGAATGTGAAACTACAAGAAAAGAAAACGGAGCTTTGAAACTTTCAAGTTCGACGTTGTCATGATAACGGAAACCTGGTATACGAGTGACACAGAAGTGCTGCGCCTTTCGGGCTTCAACACGTTCTTTCTAAATAGGTTCCACCGCGAGGTGCGGGTGTGTTACAGCTCGTGTCTACACAGCTTTCTTGTAGTACAATGAACGAATTTTCGACAGTTACGACAGATTATGAAGCTTCAACCCTTTCGGCCCTGGCGTCCGACGTAAAAATGCCATTTTTGTTGTTGTGTACCGCCCCCCTGATGGAAAACTCGAAAATTGTTTCGCATTTTTAGAAGACCTTAACAATTTTGTTTCGTCTTATGGTTTACAAATAACTATTGGTGGGGACTTTAACATTAACATATTACAGGGAAGCGCACATTCGCGTGATCTAGAGCTCCTTTCGGTTATTTCGGCTGCATGAACGTGATCAAAGAACCGACTCGTATGGGCCGTCTTTCCCAAAGTCTTATTGATGTATTTATAACCAGCGATACAAATAGCAGCACCATGTCCGGTGTGACTGGTGTACATATAGGTGACCATTTACCTATACATATGTTCTCAATGCACACAGAAATACTAAGATGTAAGCAATGTCCCGAATCTTTCGCTTTTCACGATATTACTCAGAATACTTTGACTACTTTTCGTCAGAAGATTCCCTCTATTTGGTGGAACCCTTTACTTCTGTGCACCACTGCAGATGATGCCTACGATACTTTTCTAGAATATATAAAGATGCGTATAAAAAGTCTTTTCCTCTTAAGATGGTCAAGAAAAAAAGAATATAAGGAAACCATGGATTACAGACGAATGTGTGAAGATGATCCGTAAAAAAGATTTATTGTACCATAAGTTTGTAAAAACAAAAAGCAGGGACGATTTTGTAGCCTTTAAAAAGTACCGAAACTTTGTGACAAAGTTCTCACGCTATACTAAAAAAAATGTACTTCGAACATGTGTTTTCTGAGGCTTCCTCCCGGCGGGATGTCATGTGGCGGGAATTGAATAAACTTTTGCACCCACTTGCCCCCCGTAACGACGACTTTGAATTGAGAGTAGATAATAAACCACTCAAGGGTCAAGAACTGGCAACCAAGTTTAATCACTATTTAACGAATCTTATGCAATGCTCTCACAATGAAAGCGCTATGAGCTTCCTAAAGGATTCTAACCCCCACAGAGCCTTTTTTTCTCCGGTAACGCCTCAGGAAATATCGTCGATTTTCTTGTCACTAAAAAATAGCAAGGCCATAGACAACGATAGGCTTCAGATTCGGCCTATTAAGTTTGTACTGGACCTTCTTGTATCGCCGCTTAGCCATATATATAACTTATGCCTTACTACTGGTGTTTTTCCAAAAAAAGATGCAGCAAGCTAAGGTCACGCTACTGTTTAAATCCGGGGACAAAATCAATTTTTCCAATTATAGACTGGTTTCTGTACTTCCAGTTATTTTAAAAGGCTAGAAAAAGTAATCGCGAAACACCTTGTGTCCTTCTGTGACAAACACTCTATTATATCATCAAAACAGTTCGGTTTTCGTAAACATATGTCAACGAATTAGCTTTACTAACGCAAAAATAATTAATAATCCAGGGATTTGAAGAAAAGAAGGTAACTTTAGTTATATTTATAGACTTTTTCAAAGGGTTTGATAGAATTAGTCATTTAACATTGCTTTAAAAATTACAACATTCTGGATTCCGGGGGCTTTACTCTTTTGCAATCTTATTTAGGTAACTGGCAACAGGTCGTAGCAATAAAGGAACACAACTCTTCTTCACAAGAAGTAAGAGCTAGAGTCCGCAAGGCAGTCTTCTAGGGCCAATCCTGATCAATATTTATATGAATGATATCGTGAAAATTACTGACATTGCAAATTTTATTATTTACGCAGATGATACCAGCATTTTCGTTCAATCGTGTGATACTACTCAGCTTTTGCATTTAGCAAATATAACCCTCCAAAAGCTTCACAAATGGACTAAAGCAAACTCGTTAAAAATAAATACTAAGAAAACTAAAGCGGTGTCATTTTCACCAGCTCAAAGATCTGTCGACAGAAACCTCAGTTTGTACATCGGATCTGAAAAGATTTGTATAGTTAGTGAAATAAAAAAAAACATTAGGCAATGTTTTTAATGAACATTTAAAATGGGATGCCCTTGTCGATCACGTCTGCACTAATTTATCTCGAGCGTGTGGGGTGCTTTGTAGGTTACGGCCTGTGGTTACATCAAATATTAAACTTATTCTTTATCATGCTATATTCACAGCTCTCGTCAATTACTGCAGCCTCGTATGGTTAACCAGTTCCGCAAAAAATATTAATAAGCTGCATTTATTTCAGAAAAAGGCCATTCGACATATCGCAACTGTACCATATGACTCTCACACCAACGAAATATTTCTGCAGTATAATTGGCTTCCTGTCCAATGTATCTACAACTTTAATCTTCTAAAAAAGTATAAAAATAGCTTGCAACACAACGGTGCAGCATATCTAAGTCTATGTAGTTTAAGAAAACCGTTGGACGTACAGTACGAAATTAGGGGAAGGAGTACATGGTTCGTGCCGTTTTCAAGAACGAATTATGGCAATGATAGGTTGCAATCCCGAACTGCCCGCCTTTTAAATAACCTAGCCTAGAGTGGCATAGCTATAAATACAATTTCTAAGTGAGACTTAAGGAAACGTTTACTGCTGAACATAGAACATTTTTAACTGACAATCTATTAAGCGTTGTCTCTCGTGGCAACGTTGGTTTAGCCATAATTACTTGTAATATTTTTGAAGCGTTTTATTGGCATTGTCTTCATTCCCTGCAAACTTTAGCATCTAAAAAGTACCGTACACTGATTTTTGCCAATATTGTGTGTATTTATTTATGTGGATACTTCTGTGTTGCATACGTGTATATAACATGACTTTTTCTTCAAGTTTTGTCTTTTGCTTTTTTTGTGTCTACATATCCAATATTTCTCTTTTTATGTACCTGTGTACCCTGTTTTGTTTTGTAACCTTTATATGTATGTATATACCTATGAGTGCCTATATGCGTGTATGTATATGATTTAATAAGTATCTTTTACAGACTGAGCTATAGTGCGTTTTAATGCTTTCTTTTATGTTTGTATGTAATATCGACATGTTAAGGCGAGATTTATTTTCTTGGGATTATTTCCTGTGCGTATCCTTTAAACTCCTGTTTCTGCTCTGCCACGCCAACCGTAAGGTGCAAACACCTCGTCAAGCTGCAGTTTTGCAGCTTTTTGTGTTTGTCCTCGCATTTCTATGTACAAAATGCTCAATAAAGTTGAAGTTGAAGTTGAAGTTCAAATTAGTTAGTTGAGTGAATGAGCTAATGTGAATTATTGGGACTGGTGTGTTGATTAATTTTGATTAAAAGAATTAGCGGGTCAGTGAAGGCGGATTCGACGGTCGGACCAAACATGATATCTTTGGGGTCCTTGGCATTTGGAAATTTTGCAGCGTTCTCGTTCTCGACCAATCAAGAAATTTTGTCACGCACAAAGTAGCCGCAAAGTTATGTGAAGACCGCATGAATGCTATAAAAGGTCTTTCTTTATGCCCGTATTGCGCTATTATGTTGTTGCTATATTAAAATTGACATCTCGGACTAAAGTTAATAACTAATTGCCTAACGCATATTGTATATTCATCAAAGAGTTTTCAAAACGTGTGTATATATGAAGGGAGACAGTTGGAAAGAAACTAAACTGCAAGAAAAAAAAGGGAGGGACGATCAACTGGTTTGATGCAACAGCCGCCCGATAGCATTCTTCAGTACCTTCTCTTTGTGTTACCGTTCTGCAGCCTCCCACATGTGTAGCATCTCAACCGCCGAACACAGCCCCCTCTAAGCTGAGGAAGCGGCGACAGCACGTGCGCTTAGCCAAAGCGGTGTCAAAACTCTCATAACAGAACCTTAGCAGGCGTGGCCCAACTTTGCCAACGGTGGATTGCATGTTACAGCACTTCCGATGATCAATCAGAGACCACCAACGAGACCAGTCACGATTGTATGGGCGCCAGCTCATACTGGCATCCACGGCAAACAAGATCACCAACCTCGTGGTTCGAGATTTGACTCGCTTAGCCCGCGCTAATGAAGCCCGGCCCGAGTGCATGCATCCTGCAGTCGCAGACCAAGAAGTTACTCAGCACTCTGGCCTCTTCCATAGAACGTACTCCTCCCCGCACAAATCGCTACCGATTAACCAGGAAACATTACTCCACACCCTGTGGGCATACACCTTCCCACACAACGGCAGACTTCACCTCTTTGACGGGACACAACTCTCTCCATTGCGTTGCTTCTGTGGAGAGCCTGGGAACCTCATACACATAGTAGGCGGCTGCGACTAGTGTGCCGTAGATCCATCCAACCTTCACGTTTCCATGGAGAATTGGGAGACAGCCATGGCCAGCTGCGGCCTGGAAGATCAGTTGTTCTTGATGAAAACAGCTGTCGATTCGGCCCCCTCGAATGAGGACGCCTCTCTTAAACATTGTCTCGATTGAATTAAACTCCATTTTCAATCTCTCTCTCCCTCTACAAGTGATCATTACTGCTGCTTGTGACTTCACTTGGCTATCATCTTTCCTAGAGCCCAATCGCTGTCACCAGTCGCTAAAGGACCATTAGCAAGTTCCTATCTCCAGTGGTTCACTATCCAATGTCGTCCTATACCCGCCGTCCAATGAGTCTTTAGAGCCATTCTTTCTTTCAAACAGCTCTGTTAGCAGATAAAAGATGAGAAGTAGGAAATTCTTCTAAATGCCACCTGCCACGCTTGGCAGTCGGCGCCACATACTTGTCACACTACCATAAAAAACATTTTGCGGGTACAGTTAAAGCAGCTCTTCAAAACCTTAGATAAACTCGCCGCGGTGGCTCAGTGGCTAAGGCGTAGCGCTGATGAGCACACAGACGCGGTTTAGATTCCCGGTCGCGGCGGCCGCTTTTTTGATGGAAGCGAAAAGCGAAAACATCCTTGTGTCCGAAATTTCGTCGCACTTAAATATCCCCAGGTGGTCAACTAATCCGGAGCCCTCCACTATGGCGCGCCTTGTCGTCGGCGTTGCGACGGTGCGTTAAACCCAAGAGAAAATAAATAAATAAATAAATAAATAAATAAATAAATAAATAAATAAATAAATAAATAAATAAATAAATAAATAAATATAACTAGGTAAATAAATAAATAAATAAATAAATAAATAAAAAGCAGTAAATAAATAAACACTTTCGAAAACGCTTTCAATCTTCTTCGCATCTGGAAGCACTGCGAGAACTATAGCTATTATCAGCCCAGAGCAACATTGCGTGATTTGCTCGTCGCTGCGGATACACCTTCCGTTTCTGCTTCGCTTTTGTTGCTTTTTTTAGATGGGTATCAAATGCGTTCTATTCTGAAACTTAAGGAAAGCCGGGAAACAGCCGCTACACCACTGTAATGACGTCATTCAGCGGTCGAAGAACGCGAAGACCGGGAAGGAGAGAAAAATATTTTGAGCAAGTTTCTATGTTATCTGACGAGGGGAGAACAGTAATTTTTGGCTGAGGCACATTACGACCCCATAGTATAATGTTTTGGTTGACTACTTTCGGCAAGCACTCAAGATTTAGACAAAAGTTGAAAAACGTGTTGCAGGGTCGCTTTAGTTTGGCGAAGACAAAATATTTGAACAAAGAAACCTTCATTATGAATTTGTTGCTATGCCGATTTGATAAGGAAACAAAAAACGAGCACAAAAAATTAACAGAAAAAAACACGCCTGCTTTTTTTTTTCTTCGAACCCGTTTGAACCCGTTTGAACCGGTTCGAACGGGTTCGAACCGGAACGGAATGGTGCTCTGGAACTGAACCCGAACCGAACCCGAAAGGCTTGAACCCGAACCCGAACCGAACCCGAAAAAATTCCGGTTCGACACCCTGGTACGGAGTTCTTGGGAGTGCGTTGATGCAGGGGTAGGTGCAGGGGCGGATGGTCCAGGCGATGGGATTTCGAAGAAACCACCTTCGAGCTGGGATCGGCCGTGAGAGGCGATGCGGCAGGCGAAGCGCTCGGCGACAGTGGAGTAGGGGGTATTGTTTCCGTGGACGACCCGTGGACGACAGCCTAGTTCAAGGAGTTCCGAGCAGTTTAATAAATTGTGTTAATAACAACACATAGGAATACATGTATTGTACAGAAAACCGGTCTGCGCGGAGACAAACCTTCAGCGTAGGAATTTACCTGCCCGAATAGATGGCATACAGATATTCTGAAGAAGTTGCTATCACCATACTAACCAACATAAAGAAAAGAGGGGATTAATAAGTTGTATAATGTTGCATTACGTGAATATTTAAAAGAAAAATGTGTTCCTAAGTTCCCTCAGGAAAAGAATTACAAAACAATGCTGCGTCTTAGACAAGTTGCTATAACCGATGCCAACAACACCTGAAGAATCGACCTTGTGATTACCATAGGTTCTTTTTATTGATATTCACTGATAGCAAATGCATACTTTAACAACAGAGGCGTAGATATTTTATAGGTTTGTGTGTTGAAGTACCAAAAAAAATGATTCTGTACTTGTCTTGCCTCTTGAAAAAAGATTGGTAACCTGAACAAGCCATAAACCAAAGGTCATTAAGAGTGATGCTAAGTGAACAAGGCGAGGGTTATGAATAAAGAAATATTTTGAAAAGAGATTCTTGCTTGGATTCCTTTCTCGAATTATTAAACTTGAAAAAAGTTGTACGTAGTCATTATCAGTGACTTTAACACTGACGTCTTTCCCGACTGTTAACCTAGTCGAAAGGATGTTTCTAAAAGGCTGTTAGAATCTCAATGACAGCCTATTAGTGTTACTATGACTTCGGAGACAGTTATAGACTTGTGTTTTACAAACTTTGCGAAGCATCTGACCTGCTCCGGCGTTCTTGCATCAGGCCTATATGATCACCGTCCAAAACTCGCTGTTCTACCTATGCATACCCTCGTCACAAAATACCACAGCTACTGTACGAGTCATAAACTTACAAAATGTCCTTAACTTTCAAGAGTTGATTGCCTGTGAATATTGGGATTCTGTTTACGGAGAGCCTAACCCATCAAAATCACACGAAATTTTCATCAACACAGTAAAGACTGCCTATGATCTGTGGTTTTATTTAACTCCGTTAGAAAAACACAAAAAAGGAAGGAAAGAATAGGTTACGCATGCCATTTCTAAAAGCCTAAATGAAAAGAATCAGTTATTCAAATGGTTTTTACGAACACGTGACCCGGAAATCCTACGCCTATTTAAAAAGGTTAGGAACAAGCTTTATACCGAGTTAAAAAAAGCCAAAGGAGAGCTTTATATGCGCAGGCTTGAAATTTCCGCTCAAGATACGCGCAAAGTAAGGAGCATAGTTCAAAAATTGATGGAACAAATATTGCAGCATTGCCTTCTTAACTGACAGTCAATGAAGGGCGCTCATCTGGTATATCCCTCGCCAAAGCCTTAAATGAGCATTTCGTGAACTCGGGAGCTCCGAATTCGACACCGCCCAAATAGTTTGCACTTCACTGTGAAAAATTCATCAACCATTACGTCACTGACTCGGTATTTATGACACCAACGTCGGAAGCCGAGATAGCTTTTACTATCAAGTCCTTGGACAGCAAGTCTGTGGCTGGTGAAGATGGCGTAAAACCTGAGCCCATTAAAGCTGTTTCTTTAGTTAACCCTGGCCCATTAACACACACATGCAAAAATATTCTAACATCCGCCTCGTTTTCAGATAGGATGAAAATCGCGCGGGTAACAGTAATTCGCAAGGGTGGTCAAAGCAGCGACCTAAAGAATTTCAGACCCATTTCTGTGCTACCATTTGTTTTCTAAAATAATGGAAAGGGTCATACAGAGCCACTTACAAGATTTTCTATCAGCAAAACACCTTATTTCAGAAAAACAGTATGGATTTCAGAAGAACAAATCAACTGAAACCGCGGTAATAGCAATTAAAGACCGAAATATTAGTAATATCAAAGATTCCCTGTACATTGTTTGCAAATTTCTCGATTTTTGGAAAGCGTTCGATTCCAATAAGCACAATATTTTGCTACATAAACTTGAAAAGTATGGCATCTGGGGCCAAGCAGGAGATCTTATTTCAGGTTTCAGGTTTGAGGTTTTATTGAAAAATATTAGCATACAGGAGAAGAACAATGGTAAGTATTATTACAGAAAAAGGTCCCTGAGTTTACACTGTCGAGGGGACCTCCTGTGCTGAGTACAAAAGAAACGCACACATAGGCAGGTAGAGCGTTCCAGAGATCAGTGAAGCGATATTTGGCAAAGAACAAAAAAACATCAATAGAACATAATTAAACAGATATATTCAAAGAACGGGTTAGATGTAATAGATTAAGGTAATGGTCATTCATTAGCGGCAAACTGTTGACCAAGAGTGATTTTTAAGCAGTTATAAAAGAAGCGTTCAGGGTTGATGAATTTGATGTTGGTGGGCAATGAATTCCAAAGAATTATTCCTGAAAGAGGACTGTTTGTTTCCCGTAATTAGTGCGCACTTTTGGTAGTAGCATATTGTTTTGTTCCGCAAATCTGGTATTATTGAGGTTCAGTATTTGTGGGGCAGAAATATTATTAACGGCAGTACCTTTATTTCGAATTCGATGAATTAGAAGGCCGAGCTTTAACTGTAGTGATTACGTGAGCGGAAGAATGTTCAGATTCCGGTAGATTGGGAGGACAGATGTCTGGACAGGATTGAAATGTAATCAGGCGTACTGGTTGGTTTTCCAAGTGTTCAAGGTGAGACATGTGAGTTTCGTACGTGTTTCCCCAGGAAGATAGGCAGTATGTGAGGTGGCTGTGTATGAAAGCGTAATACAGTGACAGAATAACATGCTGCTGGAAATAATAACGAGATTTGAATAATACACGTATACCAAAACTATTTTTTTAACAAGGGACATGGCATGTTTGGTAAATTTTAGATTAGAGTCAAGCACAACGCCTAGAAATGTGGTCGTATTTGATAAATAAATCACGTGGTTATCTAGAATGTTGCTCGGAACTAAAAAGGATTGCTTATCTCGACAGCAGATTTCAATTTACGTGTTTCCGAGGACACAGCTCCGACATCCGTCTTATTGAATATGGAGTGCTACAAGGATCAATATTTGGCACTTTTGTTATTAATTTTCTTACATCAATGGGTTAATCAATATCTCTTTACAGGGGACATCGTTTTGTATGCTGATGATGCCAATATATTCTTTTCGGGGGGAACCTTCAACAGCTTGAAATTATATCTAACAATTATCTTCATGAGCTCAGTAAACGGCTTCATATCATCAGACTCGCGCTGAACACAAGCAAAACCAAATTCATGCTGTTTTACACAAAAAACGGTAAGCTATGAAATACGGCTTCGATATTGCGGTACGGCACTAGAGCACGTCAATACCCACTCATATCAGGCCTAACATTCAACAAACACCTCTCGTGGAGAAATCTCATCAACAATATTCGTGTAAAGGTAGCACAAACGGTCCGCATGCTAAGCCGTCTTTATAGTTTTTTACCTGGTTGGTTTGGGGTGCAGTTATATTACTCTTTTATACACTCACATTTTACATATCGTGTGCTCTTATAGGGTATTGGTAACACATGTGATATTGAAGATCTTTCTGCGTCGCAGCGCCGAGCCATTCGCTTACTAAATCAGTCAAACAAATATATCACTCGGGGACTCTTACGATGCAATACAATACACCAGATATAAAAGAAACATTTTTGCTCAAACTTGCTGTGTTCGTTTACAAGCAAGTCTTCTTAAACCACGATGTATTCTTTAATATATCCTTGAATAGATATAGTGGGTATGCGCTACGTCACACATATGTTGTTGTAGACAGGCCACGTACACATTACGGCATGCGGATGGTGGATTATTTGAAAATGAAACTTTGCAATGACTACCCTGATGTTATTTCAATTGCCAAGAGTTCCAGGAATGTTCGTAAATTCAAAAGTGCTGCTCGAATCCTGTTTCGTTCCGCGAATGAGTTATCGTTACAATGATGCAACTTTGTATGTTCCAGCACTTTTAAGCGCCATATTTGTCCTCGTGATTGCTGGTATTGGTTTATGTATCCGGAGCTCATGTGTGCTCTTACTAAATGTTATTATGACGTGATTGCTATATATTACGTTATCCTACGGGTATTGAAACAAAATGTGTTTTTTTCCTTCATATGTCTGAACACTGTTTGTATATTGTATGTTGTTTGTGCACTACAGCTGCTTGTGTTGCTGCTGGAGCGGGGTGAAGCCTAGTCAGAAAGGTATGTCTCCTTTTGCTTTGCCTCTCCATCATTGCTGCAGTGTACTGCCCAAATGAAAGAATAAATGCAAAAATACAATTATACGTAGGATATTTAGTTCTGGTCGGCACGTAGTGGTTTGAAAAAGTACTGGAGTACAATACAAGTGCGGGAATAGTTTCCAAGTGTTGGGACCATTTTTTGCCAGGACTGAAAGCTCATTGGAGATTTACGATATAACATGAGGCTGGATAGAGTGGGGGAAACGTTGTCGACGCTAATGACGGGAAGTTGACATGATGTACCTCATCTGTGGAAGGGCCTAACCTGCTTGTGATGAAATTCGGAGTGCATGGTATATTATTTTTTTACACCTTTGTAAGCAATTGCAAAATCCAGGCCTAAATGCTGTCGTACAAACAGTATACCTCTACTAATGACCTCCGAGGAGGAACAGCAACTTTGAAATTTGTAAATGAGCTACAACGGAGAAGAAAAGAGTAAGAGGCGAACCCGCCGAGGAGGATTGAAATTTGTAAATAAAATACAACCGAGAAAAATAGAGTAAGACGCGAATCCTCCGAGAAGGATAAAATACAAACCTTGAATCCATCGTAATTTGTTTCGGAGCCGCCATCAGCAGACGTAGGCTGAGAACATCGCACCACGAATAACATAAAATCTAAACTGAACGCAACAAGGGCAATAGAAGCCATATTTTAAAACTGGAATATCCAAAATCTTCTTCTAAAATAGCGCTTGAACACTCAGCTAATGCTCAATTATGGTGCCCGGAATATTCTTCCATTTATAAAAATACAGAAATGTGCCTTCAAGTGTCCTTTGTATTTTTCACGTTTAAACGGCTCGTTATAGACTTTTAATCGCTTGAAGAGCACACGTGCTTTTCTACGACCTTCGAAATGCTTCAACGTCACGCTCTGATGAAATGAGGCGAAAGACACCATATACACTATGGAAAAACACCCTAAGCGCTCGCTCCTAATTATTCAGATGTAATCGTTTGTAGTCACTGGTGTTGACTGTCCGTCAGCCATTATTAGTATCATTTTATTTTCAGCCGAAAATAATAAGTGTCTTGTTCTTGGAAAATGGCCGTTGTGCATTGTAATGTTCACTATGTCCTGTCAAGATAAGGGACGCTTGGAAAAGACTAAATAAAAAAAACTAGTTGATCTGATGAGAGTTGTACCTGGGTCTGCACAGAAGCAGCCTACTGCTATACCAAGTCCTCTATCTTTTTTGTTATTCCGTGTAATTTAGGCAGCTGTGAAGTTTAAAAATTTAAATTTTCCCTAATAAGGTCGGTCACATTTTGGTAACAACATACGTCAGACAGTTACAAAAAAAGCAACGTGCTTTTTTCTACACGCAGAACGAAATGCAAAAAGCCCAAATATGTATGGGAATTGTTCACGGCGGTTACTATATCTTTTTTTATTATTGCGAGTTTATTGTACTCCTGCCTGTTATTTTTAAAAGTAAAGTAGGAGACGTCTAAAATTGGCGTTTGCTGTCAATAGACGGCTGTGTGCCTGGCGAGGTGTATTTAGAAAAAACGGCTGTAACGCTAGTTTTATGAGAAAAATTTTGGAAATAATTACTTGATCGATAATTGAAGGCAGTTGTCAATAGCTGTTTTTTTTCAATTGGTATAGAACATCACCATACATAACTCAGAATACCTATAAACCAATTCGCAATGCTGGTTCTCCATAAGTAAATAGGCTGTAAGTTTATTATATATGATGCTATACTCTAAGTGCAGTGCACTAGAAGAACACCTAAATAAGCACGCCCAGTAAAAGCGCAGTTTTATTCTACCGGAGCAGTGACACCATTATTCCGCTTGTTCTTTCAATGTGCAATATTTTCTGCGCCTTTTAAAGCAAGTACTACACCGGTTGTTCCCGCCTGAGCATATATTACCAACGTAAAATATCATAGCAGAAAACGAGCAAACCTGAGCAAACCCAGAAGAGATATACAGAATAGCAGTCTGAGCATTTGGTGGGATCAAACTAGAAAGAATCGTTTGAACATTGGAAGAATGAAGCTGACGACTTGTGAGTTTTAGTCTAACCGTTCGATTTTCACCAATTTTCCTTCCCCGATTAGACATCATGTAAACGGTTAGGATCATATTAAACTAAATGAGTCCAATTTGAACCAAAAATTACTTTGCAGCGTGGAACCGACTCCAAAAGCACTTAAGATCAAGTCAGCAAAATAGAAACAAAGATATTACCAACTGAATGTCTAAAGGTTAACTGAATAACTTAATGACTTGTGTAACCTCACGTTGAGGTGGGATGCGACATTAAGCTGCAGTGAACACAGTAAATCCAAACCGTCGACACTGTACCACCTCCTTGACAGCACGACAAATGTATTAGCAAAAACAGGTAAATCTACACCATAAGAGAGGCCAAACTCCCGTAACTAAACCGCCACGGTATCACTGCACGTATTCGTGAAAATTTTGGACATATTTATTCCGTAAACGCACCATTACGTACTTGCCCTTGAAATAACCCTCGCGCATAGCCTTTGTGAAAAGCTTGCAATTCGTCGACGGGTGAGTGTTACCCGCGTGTCTATTCTGAACATACAAAATATTTTGAGGAGTAGGCTTTCGTTTGTTTTTGTCCATTTTATCAATGGGCGAAAGAATAAATATTCCTCAAGAAGTGAGATTTTGCGAGCATCCTTCATTAAATATTGCATGGCACTAATCGCGACATACTGCCACCAATCACGCATTCTGTTTATTTACTTCTGTGCTTTGATTTTATCATCAGAAAGCGCCAGCCTGCGTTATCTGTATTTGAAGCGAAGTGCGTGTATCCTTCCTTTTCTCTTTATTCGTAAGAAGATTGATTCGCCCAGACGTCTCTAGCATAGAATATTCTTCTTTGCTCGTAAACATAGCTCGCACGCTCTCTCACGAGTGCACTCACGCACACCAAACTCACCACTCGTGAGTAGTGAGTGAGCCTCACCATCGCTTTAGACTGGCGAGTGCGAGTGCGCGTGCGTGCGAGCGCCATTGGGAGGGAGCCCCGCTCAACGCTCTGTAGGGTCCCAGCCTATCACTCGCGAGCAGGCTTGCACTCACCACTAGCCAACCGTGAGCCGCACTCGCCCCTCGCAAGTGCTGAGCACCGATCACCACTCACGAGTGCGCCGATTCTACTCGTTTCCTCCGGTTACTGCCACGCTTGATCTTGTAGTCGCTTTTGGCCCTTCGTCGCCGGACCCACTCGCATGATGGTTCTTAGCGCGATCGCTTTTACCTTCCAGAATATGTCATTACTGCACTCCTGCTATGAGGAACCATGGAATGAACTTCCTGGTGGCCTGTTGATTCAGAAATATGATTTGGGCGGACTGCTGCGCACACTCGCGTGCGAGTGGTGACGACGAGTGGTGAGCTCGAGCGTGAGTTAGTGCGAGTGCTGACAGCGAGTTGTGAGTGCGAGGGAGTTGGAGTGGGGAGAGCGAGTGGCGAACGCGAGTGCAAGTGTTGACGGCAACATTCAGCGTGAGCGTGAGTACGCGACAGTGGCAACGGCGAGAAGTGACAGTGAGCGCGAGTAAATGCTCGCGATGACTGCAAGTTCTAAGCGTCAATTCGAGCGAGCAATATTGGCGAGGGTGGCTGGTGACTGTTAGTGTGAATGAGTGCATGATGGACAACATAATTTTATGTGCTTAAACCCTTAGTGGGTCGTCCGGTCGGCGTATCATATGATGACGGTCATGACGGTCGGCGTAGCAGCCGAGTGTGTTTTCCTACGAGAAAGATACAAAAGAAAGACCGCCGCAAGCGATGACATGGTGGTAGAAGGCTCTCCTCCCCTCGTACTGCAATTAAACCGAGGTACCACCATCGTTTCGCGGGTCTCCCAATGAACAATCTGAAGACGGGTTGGAGAAAGTGGAGCGCATCCATATATTTAACAGGTGGGCTTGCGAAGAAACTTTTGCTTGTGTTTTTCTGTGTAGAAGATGCAGCTCGGGCTTGGTTCGAGAACCCGGAAACATCCCCGACCGGCTGGACTACCTTTAAAAGCAAGCTTCGTACAACATTAGCCACCGATGGGCCAAACGAATGTGCTATACATTTGCTGAAAGCGCGCAAGCAACACACGATCGAACGATGTGTGATCTTTGTTGAGGAGATGAAGAGACTGTTCCGCCGTGCGAACCATAAAATGATAGAAAAGAAACTAATGTTTCTGATTCGAGGGGTAAAGCAAGAGCTCTCTGCTTATCTTGTCCGTAGCCCTCCTGTGACAGTGGCAGAATTAGGATATGTGGTGGCCTGAACGAAGAAGGCGCTTGAAATTCGAACGGGGCTGTACGGCAGCCCAGTCAGTGCGCTGGTTTCGGAGGGGATCGGTGTCGGGGCTATTAGCTGCAGACAAGGTGTCGAACCGAAATTTTTCGGGTTCAGTTTGCGTTCGGGTTCACGCCTTTCGGGTTTGTTTTCAGGTTCGTTTCCAGAGCACCATTCCGCTCAGGTTCGAACTGGTTCAAGCGGGTTGAAACGGGGTTGAACAAAAGAAAAACAGGAGTCTTTTTTGCATTTGTTTTGCTAGTGCTGCGTTTTCGTTTTTCCTTCACGTCGGCACAAAAATACATTCATATTGCATGTTTTCTCCGGCAATTGTTTTTCACTTGGCGAACTTCAGTGTGCAATCCCCTGCGAAATGTTTTCCATGTGACGTGAACGATTGGAAAGCTAACTGAAGCGAAATAAAAGGTTCGGAGGGCACGTAAGGCTGCTTATATGTGTGAATGCCAAAGAGTTATTTTTATGGCTCAGAGTTTATTTTTAATAATGTAGTTTAATTAACTTATATAATTCAACTAAATTTTATTATTCGCTCATCAACACGCACTTTCATATGCCGAAGTTGTTTTATTGAGGAAACCAAAATTGGTTGACGATTACAATAACCCTAAAGCAAATTTAGGCGCAGCGCGCAGTGCAGGCTTCTTGGCGGCGCAGCAAAGCTGCTGCGTCTCAGGAAGTGATGGCGTCATCAGAGGACACTCGATATAGTCTGGAGTTAACTATCTTGGAGCGCGTCTCAGCTGAGGTGCATGCATCGCACGGCTTCGGCATGCCGCTCTCCCCTTCACACTTTCGGCACACTATCATCCTTCGCCTTCCTGCTCGCTCTATCTGCGGTGGCCTCTTCGTTCGCCCGGTTACAATGACGCCGACCCTGAGGAATTACGCGAAACAACGGGAGTGGGTGCTAAAGACCTGCTCGCTAAAACATGGCTCTACGTAGGCGCCGCGGAGCGCCCTTGGGATCCAGTCGTCTGGCCGACCAGTGACCGTGCGCCCCTCGTCTCCAAATCACGCCTCATCGTCGGTATTTTCAAGCTGGAAGGAAGGCAATCAGAGCGAAGTTTGCTGGGAAGCGGGAAGCCACTTAGGCTGGCAGGCAACTTGTGTGGCTACTAGGGAGCCTGCCCAGCCGCCATCTTTTTTAACACTGAAGCTGTTCAGCGAATCGTAATTTTTTGTGTCGGGAGTAAAAAATACCAAGAAATTGCCGAGAGCACGCACGCGAGCACGGAACTTGCGGCGATAGCCAGAAGATCACAAAACTAAGAAAATGCCTCGCGCTCACTGCAATGACCGATCAGTGTCCCTTGCGCACGGTTGTCAAGCTGGCATACCCACTTAGACAAATCGCCCAAGAGTGGTGTGACCGCCCGGCAGTTTAAAAAGATCTAAAAATGCTCAGCGCTCGTGTGTGTGGGCCTCGCAGAGACCACCCACTGCCCACTCCGCACATTTGCCAACCAAGGAATACCAACGTAGGGAGATTAACCAAGATTGGTAAAAGAAAAAAGCAGCGTTCACCGCAATCTTGGCAACACTTGCACAGATCGACAAAAAGGTGTCATCGCATACGCCCCTTCAAGGTGATATCCAATGACTATCGCTTCCCAAGAAGTGAGAGGGTCACACTTGTAACTACAATGATGCGGTATGGTGGTTGCGGCACCAGTGAAGAAGCACATCGGCGACAATTGCGGATTGAAACCTTTGTGATGGTCGGGAAGGTTGCGTACAGCTTCGCTACCTTCAATTCGTACGCGTTAGTGTGAGATTCCTTCATTTCTTTGGTACCATTAAATGTCTAAACACGCACGCACGCGCGCACACTTATTTTTATGCAATAGGGCAAAAGAGTATCGCAATAAATAATCGGATTGTCGACTGCGGTTTCCATGCACGTACAGTTTCAACGACGTGATAGCTTTAGGACCAGTTTATTAGCAGTGCTAAACGTGGAAAACCCTCTGGCGTCGGCATCAGCCTTGACTGTCAAGCACGGCAGGTGGCGTTGAGAGTGATTTCATTCTGCCTACCTTCCATACCCTAACAGACCAGCTAGAAGGACAGAGCGACTATGATGACCCACTGAGTATAGGGAAGCACTGCCTGAAGCAACTTGCTACTGGTACTTCAGCGAAAGGTGACAGCGACAGCATGCTAGGAAATATAGTACCTTGTGAAGTCACAAAAAGCGGCAATGATCGCTTGTCATCCAAGTCTCAAGAACGATAGCACGAAGGAAGATAAGGTACTGAGGAATGCTAACGAATGTTCTTCGGATTTACCCAGTCAAACGCGCCTCGTTTTTTTTCATTCAGTTCAGTTGCTTCCTACGGTCTTACCTGATATTTATAGACTGTTTACCGTAAGCAGTCACACGGGCCTCAGCAAGACGGTGTCAGTGCCGTACACGCCACTACTGGCTATTCCTAGTTCCAGTTTCGCCGTAGACTCCAATGGTCCGCTCCAAGTGCATGATTAGCAAAATGGGTTAGGCACAAAGAAAAGTCATAATACTGTGCATGCAGATGGAGCTTGCGTTGGTCGCCGCGAAATGAAACAGAACATTCGCGGAAGCGCTCCAATGTACGCAGACACGAGAAGTCTCCGGTGGAGCACCACCAATTATGATTCAGTCATTGGCTCCCAACAGTACAGGCTCCCTACATAGGCCCACTGTGTCACGCTTATTAGTGCGGCTAGATCAGGAGGAGTGTCGAGAGCAGAAAAAAACGTGAAAAATTACAACTGTGGCTCGGAACGTATGCGCATTTCCCACCCTCAGCGAGAATCACGTTCTTTGCGATGGGCACTCTCGGGGACATTAGTATCTTCGAAAGCTTGAGCGCTACATTTCGCTGCGGAATTTGTTAAAGTACATTATTCTAAGGGTCAATTTTCCAAGTAGCCCCACGCAGAGCCACAACTGAGGCTGCCACAAAATGGAAGTTCGCACTGACGGAATTAGGTCGCGAATAAGTAAACGTGCTGTAGAAAGTCTGGCCAAAATTGACGCACAAATGCGTATCTGAAAAAAGAAATATCATCTAGAAATTGCCTGTCGCATGGGCTGCCAAATTAACTCTGTAATGCATAATATCAAAACACACAAAATTCCCACATCCGAAGCCTTATGTGCCAGCTGGAGAGATATTTTTGTGTTAGTAAAGCTTGATCCCCCGACTTACGCGTTTAAAAATTTCTCTGCATGGGCGAAGTATTATTTCGCAATTTGCTCGCGAGCGCGCGTAACGTTCCTTGCCACGCATATGCGATATTTCCGTCCACTATATGCATCACATGGCAGTTTGAATACGTGGATTTGCTTAGCCCCAACTAGCACGTACTGAAGAGGTCACAATTGATTAAGAGGAATAAATATACAAGGCAGGATGCGTCAGCTGAGCGCGGCACTTTTTTACAGCACGCCGAACATAAGGAAGGCCTAAAAGAGTAACATGTCCCTTGCACACCCATGGAGGAATTTTTTTTACAGCCCTTCATATTCATAATGTAGTGCGTCCAAAGCCAACCATTTTAGCGAAGGCTGGCAAGGAATGCTTTAAAAACAAGCTTTGGACGGTAATATTACCTCCAGAATTGCGTTTTATTACTCGAGTTTACAGTACTTAGGCTTTTATTTTCTTGCACTAGGAGAGTATGCAGAAATAAAAACCACAAAACCATCGGTCAGCTTTAGGTTGGATGAAACGCATCACCGAAAACTTGGCGATGAATGCCAATCAGAACAGCGCTCAACGAACCTTTATGTGAGATTTATTGTGACTAAGTAATCTCTGAACGTTGACACAAACTACCCAGTTGGACAGAAAGCCCCCATAGATAGCTACACTAAAAAAATGAAGGGACCTCACACTGACTTGGAAGACGAGCACAGGGAATCTTTACGCAACCTTCAAGACCACAACGACGGTTCAAGTCAGCTACTGCCGCCGATTTGCTTGTTCTTCCCAGCCGCAACGACCTTTACTCTATATATGTTGCTACAGAGACGAAGAAGAGGCAAATCGAAGAAGCAGAACGAGCGAACGAAATGCGCACACACTTAAATTAGGCGCCCGCAGGTACAAATGTGCACCCTAATACGTGTTCTGTGTCGAGCAGGTGGCGTGAATTTTCCCACAGTCACAGCCGATTGAGTAAGCCCTTTCACTGTCGTGTGCAAACTCGCGGCGAGTGGGTAACACGACTTACTCCGTTGATCTACCAGGCACATTCGAATCCCGCCGGTGCTAGTGCTTGCTTTTGTTTATGCTGTTATACTGCGCTTTTTTTGATACACCGGCATATAGTTTTCCAAATAGTATTCCCGGTGAAATGTTGTCAATTTGGCTGCCTTGCAGGCGCTCGTCGATGCCCACGCGCGCCAGCAAAAGCCACGACGAGAAACGCGTTGAAGGCCATTCATGGCGAATGACGTCATGTCGGCCAAGATGGCCGCGCCTTGGGTTACAAGCTGTAAAATGTCTATAGTAGTTTTGAAAACCGTTGGATGAATATAAAATATGCATTGGACAAAAATCTATTAAATTGGGTGGGAGATGTCCATCTTTACGCTAGCAACGATGTAACAGCGCAATACGTGCATAAACAAAGTAATTTTAGGGGCGAAGCTCCTCCTCCTTGTGCCGGCTTTACACGGCACATTGATGATGATTGCTCAGGATCCGCCTAGGCATTGGCCAACCAAACATTGGCCGAAGAGGACTAAACGTTCAACAAGTCGTTTCTACCCAACCAGGAGGAGAGGAAGAACAAGAGGTTGTCGTTCATCGCCTTCGAGCTCAAGACTATTGCTCGGGCCCTGTCTTGTCCCTCGTTGCTGCCATACACGGCGCAATGATGATGATTGTGGCAGGGTCCCCTTAGGAATTGGCCAACCATAGATTGGCCGAAGAGTTCGAAACATTCAACGCATTCGTTGCTACCCAAGAAGGAGGAGAGGAAGAAGAGGTTGTCATTCGTCGCCTGCGAGCTGAAGACACGTACCGGCGGTACGCGACAAAAGACTCTCGGCAGAAGGAGACGGCCTAGGTGGCTAAAATGCCACACACCGAATTCGCCAACTCACCCATGGAGATCCTCATCATCCCAAAGAAGCCCTACATAATCACCGCTAACATCGTCGTCGTCGACGGGCTTCCCAACAAAGCAGTGGAAGCTTGACGTGTCGAGACTTTATATGATGTGTGGGCGAATGTTTCACGGTTTTACCGATAAACAGTTTAGATTTGCCTCTCTCGTCATCATTGACTTCGTGAAGATTGCGGGGCATTTTTTATAGCATTCAGGTGGTCGTCACATGAAACCTTCCTTGCTATTTAGGGTGCACATAAATTTTCTTATTAAACAAGAGGGAGAGCGCCGCACAATTTCCAAATACCTAGAACCCAAGAGATATAGAGGTTGGTCCGAAACCGTAATCTACTTTCACCGGTCCAAGCATTCCTCTAATCCAAATATTACACACCACAATCCCACTAATTCCCAAAAGCTCACCCAGAAATATCCACCCAGCCTACACCTTAATCGGCATTATTCGGTTTTAATTCATGCGTCCCTTATTTTACGCTTGAACAGATTCAAGACGACAAGGAATTCCCGTCGGAGTTATTTTAAAAGTAGAGCTGAGAAGGCCCCAAAGTGTTTGTTCAATCCTCATGCTCTCTTAGACCATGAAGCAAAGGACACAACGTCACTGTAAAAGAAGAGTCAGTGACGTCGACGACTGCGCGAGTTTGTGCCTTACGGCTATGTGTAGCTAACAGCCTATTCAAACTAGAATAAGTAGGTTATATGAATTTTTTGTTGATAGTGTCCCTAAGGGCTTCCAGAATGGGAGGGATGGATTTAAATTAGCAACACAATGAACACATTACAAAATATTAAACACTGTGCACATTGGGATCGTGTACAATAAGCCATGATATATTGCCTCGGAATATAGGGTCTTAGTAAACTTATTTTAAATGCAAAAGAGAGTGGGGGTCATAGGCAATATTTTATGCAAACTGATAGCATATACGGACAACTTTACATTAATAAGGGCAATAATTAAAGAAGAGCCTGATGAGTTGTGGAACTACAGAGCGTGTAAATTATTTTGTGATGCTGTCGCGAAATTGGGGAAAATATCTTCCCACGCAAGGCAGGGCACCCTAGTGAAAAACTAGAGATTTATGTTTTGAAGCCCGTAAGCCGGTTCGGAACTATACCTTCCATTCGTTCCGGTTCGTGTTCAGTTCAAAATGGTGGATAAAATGCGATTTTGGTTTGGTTCAAGTTCCAGTTCGACACCCTGGCGGCGGCACACTTCGCGAGACCAGCCCCTCAGTAGACAGAAAGGTGCTTCGGAGCATTTTCCCAACCGCGCCACAACGTCAAGCCGCTTCCCTGACTGACGTAATCATCCAAGATGTTCAACAGGCACAGAAGACTCCCCCGCCTGAAGCAAATCGAGAACGTGAAGCCAAGGCCTACGCCCCAGCTTCCTCTCTTCCTTTAATTCGTCATTTAATTCGTCGTTTATAGCTCTAACTCGTCACCAAAAAACGCCGTGCAGCGCCATCTACGGCGGGCCCTCTGACCCCTATTAGTACAAAACCCGACAAACGAGGAAGACTAAGGTATGGTGAACCCCCGATAACTGTCCTTTGTGATACCACTGCGGAGAGTTCGGAAACATTCACCGTCGCTGCTGCTACAAACAACCCCGTCTCTGAGGATATTCTGTTGACGCACCGCGTTCCCTGCCCGGCAATATACCGAGCGACATCGAGAAGCATGTGTCTCAGACTAGCCGTGGCCCAGCCCGGCGCAGCCATTCGCCGTCGCCCTATCTATACCTATGGCCAAACTCTCGCCGTGACGTTGAATTCCTCTGTCGGCTATCCGCCAGCCACAGACGGGCAAACTGAAAGTAGCAGCTTCTGGATGTGAAGTTCAACTAGGGCGTAAAAAAACCCTATAGCCCTACCTAACCTTGTCGTGACTCCGAAAGATGGCGACCGCCACACTGCGCAAGGCCTACACGACGAGAAAAAGCCCGCTATCATTAGGACCACGGCTACGACGACGTTTAGGCAGCGATCATCCACGCGAAAGGCCCGTGATGCGACGCCCCAAGATACCAGAAACTCCACAATGACTACTTCTGATGTACTGCTTCACATCGACGGCCTTGACGTAGTCGCACTAATTGACACGGGGGCGTACTATTCAGTGACGGGCGGATCATTCCCATAGATACTGAAAAACGTTGCAAATTAGGAAGATTCGCATATACGCACAGCAGGAGGCCATCTCGTCATGACTACTGGAACTGGTACGTCACGATTCACCGTGCTGCGCCGTTCTCAATACTGCCTACTTGCACCCGCGACGTACTGTTTGGCATGCACTTCTTGTCCTATAACGAGTACAGTGCTATTATTGATTTACAGACCACGCCTACCGGTCTCTCAGAAAGTACGCACCATGACCCCGAAACCAAGCGCCGAACGACGTACTTCGTGAAAGATTTACGTTGACCATGTCACACTTTGTTGCCTGGTAAGTATGGGATCGGTGTCTACGCTCAAGATAGTAACCTAGCACTGAAGCAAGGAAAATCCCCCCTCCTCATCCCGACATTCACCAAATGATGTTAGCATATAAACACGGACGCTTCGATGGCATTCATTAAAGAAATTCAGAAAGAAAGTGCTCTGATCGCCGTCAACTACATTGAGCACGCATATGAGGTGGTCCTCAAGTCTGTCCAACTCGTTTACGTCAACCCGGCGCTACCGCAAGAAAAGCGTGAAAATCTTAGAGATTTGCTACCTTAATAGCGACTTCTTTTTGTCAGCTTCAAAGCTACAATTAACGCTTCTTGCGAAGCACAGTATAATCACCGAAGATGGCGCTGTACTAACGCGACGGTCACGTTACCGCATGCCTCCACATGAGCGCGAGGCTATCCGAATGCAAGCTAACGACCTCCTGAGAAGCGACATCATGCAACACTCGAAAATTCCTGGGCTGCTCCCGTTTGTTTTCTGAATAATGGTGATTATGGTTATGAGGATTAACGCACCTAAACTACATAGGCGGAAAGGCGCGCTGTAGTAGAGGGCTCCAGAATATTTTTATACCACTACATTATTAGAACGTGCACCGAAACCTCAAACACCGGGCGTCCTCGCGTTCACCCTTCATCAGAAATGCAGCCGCCGTGGCCGGGAATTGAACCAGCGTCCTCCAGCGCAGCAGCACAACGGCTTCGCCTCTCAGCCACCGCTGCGGGCCTCGTGAAGAAAAAGGATGGCACACTGAGGTTCTGAGGGGACTAGTGATGGCTGAACAAAATTACGGAAAGAAAAAGAAGTGTACCCCCTCGCACATATCAACGCCGCCCGGAGCCACATATGCCACGCAAAATACTTCTCGCGTATAGACTTAAAAATTGGGTACTGGCACATTAAACGGAAGAGAGGACAAAACTGCCTTTATAACACCGGATGGACTCTACGAGTCTGAGGTGACACCGTTTGGGCTGTGCAGGGCGCCGGCAATATTAAAACTAGTTGCGGACACTCTGATAACCGGTTTCAAGAGGCACGCCTAGCTCGTCTACCTCGACAACGTTGTCGTGTTCGCCCAGAGCTTCGATGAGGCGCTCGCAAGGTTGGAGTCGGCACTCAAGGCAATTGAAACATCAAGATTAACATTGGAACCAGAAAAATCTTGCTTCGTGTACGAGGAATTCCAGATTCTAGGCCTCGTCTTTCCGCGCTGAGAGAGGCCTCTTGACCCCGCTTAAACGTCAGCCATAGCAACCTTTTCTAGACCGAACGACAAGAAAGCCGCATGAAGATTCTTCTGAATTTGCGCATACGGCGGCGCTTAGTTGAAAACTTTGCAAAAGTCTCCGAGCCTCTTCCGCGTTCAAAGACAGGGTGCAGTTCGGCCGGGAGTAAGCACCGCGAAACCCGTTTGGCGACGTTGAAAATGGGCTTCAGCGCCTACTGGTTCTTGCATATTCCGATGTGTACGCCTACACAGAAATGCTAACCGACATCACTTTCCTAGGCTTGAGTGCTTTGCTCGCCCAAAAGCAGAACAGTGGCGGAAGAGTAATCACTTACGCCAACCACGAGTCTGAAAAAAACAAACTATTCGGCCTCAGGAAAATATCGCCTCTCCATAATATGGCCCTTTTCTATGCATGCACTGATTGTATTCACAAGGCCTTTAAGGTCTAGCAGACCACCACACGCTGTGTTAAGCCGCAAATTTGAACCAGCCTTCTAGCGGACATGGGTTATGGAGCCTGCGCTTTCAGGAATTGGTTTGACGTGGCTATGGTTTACAAAACGGGCAGCAAACATTTGTACACCGACTATCTGTGACGTGCGCTTGTCGACCCACCGGAATAAGACTCCGACGAAGACGAGGCGTTCCTCAGCATTGTGAGAAAAAAACATATAGCCGTCCAGCAGCGAGCCGACCTTTAGTTGCGAAGCATGATGGACTACCTTCAAGGACGCAACGTCGGCGTGCCAAAGAGATTCAAGTACAACTTCGCAGAATTTTGACTGCAAGATGCGCTGTTAGTTGAAAATTTCGATCACCCAACGAGAACGAAGTACCTTCTCTTTATCCCCACTGGCCTCCGGAAGCAAATTTTGGATGCGTTCCACAACGAACCAATATCAGGGCACCCCGGCCTGACACGCAAAACCAGAGAAATTAGGACGGCATGCTACTGGCCCTGCTTGCATCCCAGTAACTCACTACGTTCAAAGCTGCCCTGACTTCAAAGAACGGGAAACGTCACCTACCATGCACGCCGAACAACTTCAGCCCATCGCAATGCCATTATCCCCCTTCCAACAGATCGAGATGGACCTTCTAGACAAGTTTCCCAGGTAACGAGCAGCAAACCAGCTGATTGTTGCAGCGAGAGACTAGATGACCTATTACACAGACGCCGCCCGCTCTACCCAGGGGGTGTGCTGAACAAGACGCAAACTTCTTCATCCACAAAGTTGCGGTGAGGACATGGAGCCCCTGTATAACTAATCACGGACCGCGGAACGGCCTTCATAAAGAGCTAATGCAAGGCGTCCTAGGCGACAACATCATGGGTAGCCTAAAGGCCACGGCGTACCATCCTCAAACAAATGACCTAACTGGAAGCCCGAAGCCCGAAGAGGACGATCGCGGATATGCTCTCTATGCACGTCGACGTTGAACGTAAGGCATGGGACGAAATACTCCGTTACCTCACGCGCGCGTACAGTACATCTATTCCGCAAACTACGCAGATGACACCGTTCGAGCTTACTTATGGTCTACAGCCGACGGTGATGATCGACGCCATGCTACCCGATATCAAATACGACGACCTCAACGCCGACGTCTGTGGTTACCTACAGCAGGCGGAGGGGGTCTGTCAGCTTGATTGCTTATGTACTATGGAACAGGAGCTCATGAAAGCCACACGCTAGAACCTCCTACGCCCCGACGCCAAGTCATACCAAGGTGATTATGTGTGCGTGTTGCATCCAACTGGACGACGAGGATTATGTGGAAAGATTCTGCGATAGTAGTTGGTTTCCTGGAGAATTCCACGACACGTCGCCAACTCTTTTACAATGTTTCCCCGTATGGTGACGTTGGCACACTGCGAAAATGGGCGCTTACCGAAGTCGTCCACGTGGGTCACCTAAAGCCTTGCTATGCCAGTGACGGACATTTTGTTTGGATGGCCTTTTTATGGTACCATCGAGTAGATGCACTGTTAGAGGGGGTGATGCCGCAGTTCTCACATACTGTTTGATGACTTCTGTTTTTTAGGATATGGGTTCAGCCGGCTGTGTTATCTGTGATTCAAGTGAATTGCGGGTATACTTTCCTTCTTTTGAATGTAATGGTTGCCATTTTATTTGATAGCGCGAGTGTGATCGCCCGGGTTTCACTAACCTAGACTGGTCCTCTTCGATCTTTGTGTTGTATTTGTAATTCGACTGTTCGAGGAACAATTGCGCCAAAAGATGAATAGTCGCAGGTCAGACGCCGCGGTATTCGATTCGCCCACGAAATGCGGGCCACATCAGATTGGTGATTGCTTCTACGCCGCATGTATTTCCTTTGAGTTTTTGTGGAGTACAAGTATGCCCCAAAAAAGGTTCTTTCTTGAAGACAACGTGCGTCGTCTTTGGCCACGAGACAATTCTTTTGTGGAAATTAAGTGATTCGATGGTGTCGATGGCTGCGCCGCGGATTAGGAGTCCGGAAAATACACGCGTATAATCTCGATTGCTATATAGGCGAAGCCATGTGCCCGGATGGCACCTTTTTGAAGACATTCATGTGGCGGTGTTTTCCCGGCCAAGTCGCTGGAAACGGTCTCCATCATGCGCACCGTTAGTGATGTGGGCGGCCAAGGTAGGTATTCGCAGGTTGACTCCATTGTTAAGGCACCAGCACCCACAACTAAGCACACACTGCAGTAGTTTTTGGGCACGCTTACTTTTTACGACCGCTTTCTATGTGCCGCACTACAGTGGCACCAAACATCTATGAAGTTCTTGTCAAGGACAAAACTTGGAAATGAAGCCGCGACCTCAAACTGCGTTTCATGAGCTCGAACACAAACTGCGTTTCATGAGCTCGAACAGTTCCTTTTGTGGGGACAGTCCTGACAGGATATGAAAAAAGCAAGCCCATATGAATTTCATCCAATGCTTAGTACATACGGAGCTGTGCTTGATTATCTTACTGGAGAGCCAAGGCCGAGCGGGAGCAATACTATTTGCATCCGGGACATTTGGTGCCGCCCAGCGTAACTAGGCTGAACTCGACCGTGGAGTACTTTGTGTTTTATTGTTCGCAGCCACCCATTTCCGCAAGTACATCGCTGGTCGAGCAGTCATTGTCTGACCGGTCACCAGCCGTTACTGAGAATCTGGGACCACAGATGCCTGTACCTGAAATACTTTCTCCCACGATAAAAATGTGGTGCCTTATGCTCTGAGTGCAAAACTACAACCTACAGGTTGGCGCCAGTAGTTGTCACCACAATGCGGGTGCGCTTAAAAGACGGACACTGCAGACAGCATTGAAGAATCTCACCCACCTGGAGACGTACTAATGCTTGCGGCATTAACGCCGACATCGTCGACATCTGTGGTTCCGACTACACTCACGCAAGAGGACCCAATATGCGCAGAATTCTTTTCAGCAGTACAGAATGGCACTATTCGGCGTGTGCAGGGAGACAGTTTCAATCTATAACGCAGAAGAGCTACGAAACATGCGATGCATCGAGGATGCTTCAGCTGGCGCTCAAGAGTTGTCATGCCTGCAGCAGCAGGATTCATTGGTCTATGCGAGACGTCCTGCAATCTTAGCCTTGCTTAGGCACCAAAACTGAAGCAGGTGTCCAGTCATGCGACCAGTTCCTCTGCACCCAGAGCAATCCAAATAATGCTCCAACTACAAAACTGACGCCGCCGACGACACCATGTAACAAATTGCGTGAGGAATTTGCTAGTCCAGTGAAAGGACATAGCTTTTTGTCGTTGTCGACACTTTCACCAAGTGGTTGGAGGTGCGACCACTGAGGAGTCTGATATATACAGCCGTTATCAGTGTGCGGCGTTCTCTGTTCACCACGATCATCATGCCGCGCAAATTTCTATCGGACAATGGGGCTGTGTTTGTGTCTTCTCAGACACAATATCGCATTTTTTTTGTTTACCAGCATACCGCTGTGCATCATTCGGCAGGTGTAAGACCTGCTAAGGCCATGTTTGTGCGCAAACTGCCGAGCCAGTTGTGCCTACTCCACACATCTGGAGGCCAACATATAAGACAAGCTGATATACCCCAAAGCCGTCAACTCGTTGAATCAGGAGCAGTATAGGTGAAGCAGTTCACCAAGGGGCACGACCAAGGGGCCCAAGAGGATGGATCACCGATACTAACTTGTAAAGTGTGCATATAGAATGGCGATACGCCGTAGATACAAGCTTGAGATAGGTAATCGTGAAATGAAGCTGGACAGTCAAGCCTCAGCGACACTGACATGGGGCATGGACAGTAATCCAAAGGAAATCACACCAACGAAGCTGTCATCCCTTCCACCGGAATCGAGCATGCCAAACCACAAAGTGCGGATTAGGTGGTAGCCTATAGGCTAGAAGACACCCGTTTCAGGAGAGAAAAGTTTTGCGGCCGAAGTTCCGTGATGCTACTGGGTGTACGGGTGCCGCCGCGAGCTAAGAGTTCGGCAAAATACACGCCTATGTTCCCCAGTGCTACAATGGGTGTTGCCACGTCCTCGGCCGGGCCCATCTGCTAGACAATCATCTGGCTGTTTCAACCGCCAAGATGCTCTCACAATCTCTATATTGTGTACCATAAGTAAGGTATACTAGAACGAAAAACAATCATTCGCAGTACTCAAGATAGTAGTCTACTGCACTATTATAAGAAAACTTGACTTCGGCAGTATTTTCTGATGAACTACAAGTCTTTTCTTGCGAGCCTGTATATTCGGAAATAAGCAATGAATTTTAAACAATCTGAGCACCTCCTCAATAAACTCAGGTGCGGCAGGCTTCCAATTTTGGCGTGGATTAATTCGTTGAAAAATTTGCGGCCCTTGTAGGAGCTAGCAAAGCCCCAGGCTTGATGCGTTTCAGTTACTTACCTGGCCTGTTTTTAAAAATACCTGTTTTAGATCCTCTTACTCGCTTGTTTGGAAACGCGGGGCCTATTTAATCCTGAAAACACGAATTTAAACTGAATAAATCAAGTGCTAAGAAAATAAGGAAGCTCTTTTATAGCACAGCTACAGAAATATCAACGCATCTGATACATTGCAGAAAAACCAGTTTTTGTTCTACCAATATTCGAGTGTTCTTGCCCCAACACGTACCAAATGTCTCCCCCTTCCTGTTCCTATCATTTTTTTGTCGTAACGACGTGCATTGCTAAAAAAGAAGCAATCTTTTGCTTCCAAGAATATGTAATTTCTTTGACATTCATTTACAATGTGTTAAATCGTTTTTGGCATTCGAAAACGTACCCCACTGCCTTTTAAATGCGCAATTTTCCGACAGCCTACCGCGCATGACCGTTTGATACAGTTCTATGTCGTGAGCTTGATGGGAATATTTTTGAAGGCCAAGTTTCGCCGCATTGTTACTATGCGCGAGGGTTTTTGAATTTAAAATCCTGGTGTTATCTTCTCTTGGGATGTGGATTCCAGTTTCTTCCCGTTCTTTAAGTGTCAATTTCAAGCCACCGCAAAAAGCGCCGAGACACTTCACTGTGCTGCGAGCAAGCAGACTTCTTTAGCTATCTCAGCTCATCTTTGCGTTCGGTTCAACGTTTCTGTTTGCAGGGCTGTTGCTACATAATCTTGACCCCCATTGGCGTCACGAATGTATTACGAAAATGTTACATTAGACGGCGTCTTTGGCACAATTACGATCGGGTCGAAAAAAAGATTGGGCGCGAACGCCCCGCGTATCAGTAAAGAATCTACTTTTAAGGTTCATGAACTTCTGCTGAAAGGTCGAGCTATGTATAACAGAAACAAAGTGATGAGAATAGCACAAGTTATACTGCGCCGAGAAATGAGCACGCTGGCACTTTAATAAACCTAAACAGAGCGCTCACACAAAATGCACTAAAGGGCAACCGCTGGAAAGCGGTTCTGACACAAATTTCTTTTGACTCAACGCGCAACAACGAACAAACAGCTAATTTTCACCGTGCCTAATCTATCGGCCATGGTTTCTCTCGATCTTTGTCGTACTTTCAAATGAAGAATAAACGGCAATTTACTGATTGCCAAGTAACCCGTTTTAGCGCTCCTAATTATTACAATAGTCGCTGACACTAATAAATGCAGTGAATTTATCGCATCTTGCGACCCCTCTGTAGTGATCTGTAAGCAAGCCCAAAGTTATAAATTAAAGTCAGAGAGAAGCTACAGCGAGAAGCGAATGCGATGCGAAAATCAAAGCCTGTTTCTTAAGATACAGCGGGTTAAAAGAGCTTTCTCTCTTGAACTCTGAGCGCAAGTCAAATCCAAACTCCAAACTGCTTCGGCCGTGTCGGATGGCGAAACAGGATAGGCGTCCGATTTATAAGGTGAGAGACCAAGGTTCTCTTCCTACCATAGGAGGTACCTTGCGCGCTTAACGAACAATGAATGAGTGGCAATATCCCTTAAACCTTCAGACACGATGTCGAGGAGCCAAAGCCGACGGCACTCCAGGTGTTTGTGGTCATGGCATATACACGCCAGTCTTGCTGATGCCCACCCTCCGCAAATTCATTTAACCGATGGCCACGGCCAAACTAAGCCAACACTTGGACGAAGCCAGCTTATCCTCATAAAATTCTAACAAAGCATATGCTCCCACGACTCTATTTATCTTATCAAAACGGTGGACAGGCAAGCTGGCACGAGAACACTAACATTGTTGCACTTTGATTGGCGCATTGCCTACACTGACACGGACACGAATTCTTTCTAGAAATAAGAATGAGAAACAAAGCCTACGCATAGCAGTGCTACAGTAAACTAGAATATTTTACTAGTAGCAGAAGCAAAAGCACTTTCAATGGGAGGCATAGAAGCCAAAAACTCGTAAATCCGCAATGGGTGCTACTGTATTATACTGGAGAAGAAATGGTGTGGTGAATGCAGCTGCCGCCTACCACTCGTTGTCCTTTGAGTATGAATGCTGACGTTTTCCATTTCTTTTTCTTTTTTAATATACCCGACCATGCATAAACGTTACTCGTCTTCGCCAAACTTCGTTTGATTGAACGCTTCTTATGAATAATTAAAGCAAAAACATTCGCCATAGCCCGTCGTATAGATAGGTCTTGCTTTCAGCAAAACGATGAAGTGGAGAGGAAGGAAAAGAAGCAAAACATGTATGATGGTTCTACGCTTTCCTTAACTCATCTGCCTCCGTCCTCGCATTAACAAAAGAAAGTGGACGAGAGAGAACGCCAAATCGCCCATGAATTTCAGCGGGAATATTGTTTGAGCATAGAAACGGATTCGGAGAACCGAGCTCTTCTCATTTCGTAATGCAGGCACGCCACAAAGTGGGTGATGGGGGCTGCCGTAGGGAGAAAACAGGATGCAGGGGTCGCTTTGTTTCCCGAAAATCTAGCAGAAAAAATGCTTAAGCTTAAGCATTTTTCCGTCGGTTTTCCTTCGGCGTTAGCTTTTTCCGTCGGCGTTTTCCGTCGGCGTTCGCACACGCAGTGTTTCCAGATAGGTTATCAAAGCTTTTCGGTTTGAACAACCCCTGCATGGGCTGAAGTGTAATACAACCTTCGGCTATTCGGTATGTTACGCCCACTTTTTTGTCGGTCTATGGGGAAACACATTAGTTGCTTCACATAACACCTTCGGTCTTACTAAGGCAGATTTCACTATAAAAGCTCTTCCAGCACCAGAGGTCTGACACAACCTTTGCCGAGCCGAGTAGGCGAAGCCAAGCTTCACCTGTCTACGACGTTATTGCGGGCGCCACTGCCGCTCGGCCTTTTACAACACTCTACGGAACGTAAGTGGATTGATCTCTTACGCTTTCGCCCTCTCGCCGGTTCACGTGGGTTCGCCCTTGAAGTGGGAAGCATACAACTGCTCATGCTTTGCGAAGCCGGTTTACGAGCTTTCTTGCTCTTGCTAATCGGGTCCACTTTGGGAGCGATGTGGGAACCTACGGACAAGATCCGGGCGGGCCAGTCATGGAGAACGTTCAGTGGAAAGTTCGGAAATCCATGCTTGCAGCAGTAGTGTAAGCTGCCGCAATACTTGTGGTTTCCGGGGGGGTGGATGGAATATTTGCACGCCTATTCTAATACATCCCGGGAATTATTTCTTACTTCAAAGCGATGCAAATACCATAAAAGAGTTTGCACTTCTATTTTCAAAAAATGGCATCCGTGACCGTACAACACACTCGTGTTAGCGGTGCAAGAATATTTGCTATCGGAGATCGCCAATCAAAGAACGTTTGTTAGGAAAACGACTAAGAAAAGCGGTTTGTGTAAAGCGGTCACGCTGAATATATACTGAAGATTTTAGAACCTTTTTGCGAATATTGTGTTCAGTTTTCTGTTTTATTTTTGTTTACTATTTCTGGACATATTCTATATATCCTTTTGTAGGGGACACCTTCCTTCCGCACCAAGTTCTAGAGATTCGCTTCGCTATCACCTTCCAATTTACGCTTATAAATGCATTCGATAAGGCTCTTAAGCTTTACGGCTAGCGAATCTTTTTTAGCTATTGTCTGGTTAAATCGAGTGTTCTGGAACGCTTCGAGCTTCAAACGCTTCAAAAGCAGCGCACACAAACAAGAAAGAAACTCACAACCACGAACACCTGAATGTATCTGACACCTTCGGGTTTAAAAGCAGGGGATAACGTTTGCTTTGCTTCAGGGCATCTTAATGTGAGGTAATGGGAAATGTACGAAATTCTTGAGTAATACAGCTACGCTTTAAAACAATGCAAAATATTCTGGCCTCAATTGTGCTTCCAAACAAATTTTATGGGCGCTCTATGCACATGCAAAAACAATAAATTGTCCTATGCCGGAGTTCAAACCCATGAATGCTGATTGCAAGTGGATGCTCTAATACACTACCACTCCTCATCCGATGGAGATGATGGTTGCTGGTGGCAGCCACTTTGTAGAGTATTATTGGCGGGTCAACTCAACAAAAAAGTGCAATATAACTATGTTTATTATGCTGTTCGTTTAGTACTCTTCGTTTAATACTAACGCTGCTCTCAGGCCAAGCACCAAATACTCATTTTTTTTTGTTACAGGTAGTAGCTGACCAAGCCAATATTCCACTCTCTGCTTTCCGTCCACGAGCATTCGAATCTATTTCGTCAACTCGCCAGCCTTGAAGTAACTTGCTTTGTGCTACCCTTAAATGCTAGGGCTTCTGAAAGCCGTATATTTCGTTTATGCAGATTTCTATGGATACACTCGCATTCCAACACTATGTGCCGCTTACTTTGTATTTTCTTTCCGCAGACCCCCCGTACCACATCTTTTTGTGTATATTTCCCCACAAAGCTCTTAGTTCCCAAGTAACCTGCTCTACCCCATAAAGCAATGCATTGCCCTTACAATTATCATAGACATTTTCCTTTCCGCTGTCGAAATTATCTGCCCTCTACATCTCCAACGTCGTTTAAGCTTCCATTTGTTTATTGGCATTTATTAGTTTCTACCTGCCTTCCTTCTATTTTTGTTACCTCGGGTGTCTTCATTCTCCACTGTTCTTTCCGTATCTCATCGCTAGTCTTCTAGCCTTCCTTAGCCACTGTGTCTGCATACTTTTTAGGTATAGCTATTTAAAAACTTCAGCTGCCCACCTGTGTTGACCCATTTCTCTCAACCTCCCCTCCAAACATATTTTACTGTAACGACATATCTCCCTGCACTGCTTTGTTAGATTATTTACTATGCGCTCCTAAGGCCGAACAGCCTACCGTTCTCTGGTTTACTTCAAGGCCTGATAGAAAGTCTGATCTTATGAAGAGTACGCCACTCGCAAATGTTAAGCCCGAAAGCATTACTCCTTTCCACATTCCTATCACTACTTCGTATTTGCTATATCCCCACGCAGCTCTACGCGTTATTAGAGCTGCGTTTCGCTTTCCTTTATCCTTAAGTTGCTCCTCCTGAGTTCCTTAGTAGTTGCCTCCTTCGTTTATCCACACTGCCAAATATTTTTATTCCTTGACTCTGGGTAAGCAGCCCCAGGAGCTCCCCTACCAAATTTCCCGATTTGAAGTTTCAACTTACCGGTGCAATATTCTAGCTCACTGTAGAAATGCGACACCGCTTTTACCACAAGCTACATGGTATCAGTGTTCAATACCACAAGTGTCTGGATTAGATCATTCTTTTTTGCGACAGTGTCTTCGCCATCAGAGCAACATTCCTCGATCTTGTACCATTACCATCGTGGTAACGGGTGCAGGACCCTGGTGGAGGTTTTTCGTGTAAAGGGCACCTGACCCTGCTCTATTGTTACTACTCATATTAGGTATCCGGACACACCTCCCTTGGGGCCGCAGTTTACAGCGGCCCCATACGTTAATATTACCACGCCCATCGCAGCTGAGAGCAAAAATAATAGCAACGTTTAAACTCTTCCAAATTTGTTTCCTTTCGACACCTTCATGATCGCTCTCCTGCTTGCTCAATTTCTGCTCTCGGTTTTTATAACTGCAAGGTTATACCAAATCTTTCTATAAGCCCTACATATCGGCGTTAGGTGAAATGTGCTTTGCTGCTTTTCATTAAAATTCCCAATTCTTTTTGTAAATTATTTAAAAGCGCGTTTGTGTGTTTTATGTACACCCCAGAAATACTTTTCATCTGTATCGCACTTGCGTTCGGTCATGTTCACAGTATGTTAGCACACTAAGCTGACCCACAGAGACCTGCTAGTTTCTGTGCCCATAATAGGGCAGAAGGTGGACGTGCGCCGCGTGCTGAGATTGCGCACCAGACAGCAGTCGAAGCGATGGTGCCATTTGTCGGCTCAGCAAGCACCTTGTGGGCTTGCAGACACTTTCTTGTCTCGGGGTCATGGGCATTATTGCGGGAACTTGCGATTCCCTAAACAGCTTGTCTGTTGAGCTTGCGAAAGGTGGATTTTCTGGTAACGTGATGGATAGTCCAACGCGACTGGACAGTAGCCTCACTGGCTCACTGGGAGCGCGTACAATTTAAAATACTGAAGCTCATGCATTCTCGCTCAAACAGGGCAAGACCCCGGCCACCTTGCCCTTGCGTGCACTATTTCTATCACAAAAGTGTAGATACCATCTGCCTTTATACTGCGGTCGTGATGGTTGCGGATGAGTGTGCAATGAAGACTTGGACAGCGGAGAGAGGACTGGTGCAGCGCGACTACTTTTTTGTTTTCCGACATCAGAAAAGTAGATAGTATGGAGTCCTTGCACCTGGCTATTTTCCGAACATGTGCTGTCAGCGCTATGGGTTGCCCGGGCGAGCACCGTGGGTAAAAGCCCATGCTGGTCGTTTCGTCGTTATTCTTGGAAGAGTACGGCGAGTCGGGAAACTGAACAGCTGGAGCGTCGTCAGTCGCAACAGGTTTGGTAGATACCTCCACCTCTGCAAGTTTATCGTGGGGTGTTGCGTACGATTATTCTGCCAAAGGCAATCGCCAGGAGTGAAGGCAGGACCAAGACAGTTGAACCGGAGGTGGGTCTCTGATGAAACAACATGCAGCTACCCTTTTTGCTATGATGCGTTGCTATCCGGACAACCAGCTGCAGACATCTTTGGCTACAAAGGTACGCGGAATGATTATTGATCGTCTTTTAGGGCTCCAGGTTGTCAAGCCATGGCCATATTGGAGGGAATAGGAGACAAAGCACTACCCTTGGTAGACGTCTTAAACAAGTTCTTCGCTGATAACACTCCCCAAACGTACATGCATGGACCGGTCTTTGAGAAAGTGGTGAACGAAGCGAAGTAGGTTTTCTGACTGCCCCATTGCATGTAGTTTGTCTACTATCGGTTTTCTCAGGACACAGTAACAAGTCTTCGAAACGACAAAATACCATGGCATAGTTGACACCACAGGGACTCAATTATGTTTGATGAAGTCCAGAATGCTTTCATGGACACTTGTGTGGCTTGGACGTAAGCGACTTATATATAAAGCAGGGATAGCTCAAGCGAGTGTCCACGCAATGCAAAAATGTCTGTCCTCATCAGCCTTACGCCCTCACCTGAAAGTTCTGTTTAGTTCTTTTATCTGGGAACCAATGACGGTCAACCATTCCAAATTGAACATTGGGAAGCCTGTCTCCTCGTCAAGCCACCCGCGTGCGGTTGCCTCGGGTCACCCTGAGCAGCAGACTGTAATGGCGGCAGGCCGTGAATACGACTGTTGCGACACTAATTCACCGTACGAACATTTTGAGAGGAATTGTTGTTACAATTCACCTTGTGTGCATGGTTAAGCTTCAATCAGCATTGATTTTGAATCGTATTTATTATCAGCTGCCCTTAGTTTCTCTGCAGAATCCAACTATGAGCGCCTCAAAACGTTGCACATTAAAGGGCAGAGGGCAGCAATATGAGTTTTTCAGGGTGCGGCAACCGAGAATGTCATAAAGTCAATTTTCTACACTCCGCTTGCTTACATCGTAGAGATTACTCGCACAAATAATGCACCTGAGAGGAGCCAGGACTGGAAGAGCAATATTAAAGAGGTTTCTCATAAGGACGGCCTCGCACGCGCGCACTGCTCTTAACTTTCTAGGACTTGTACGTCATTAGTGGTCATTGAAAAGTACGACCTCAATGACGCCATTGTATTATCAGAGCCTTTATTGTGAGCTAAATGTTCCTCACATGAGGGTCAAGGTATACACAACACTGGAAGCAGCCAGATTTTTGGGCTTGAACATCTGTAGAACACTTATCCAAACAATATTTAAATGATCATTTATGCCTCAGACAATTAGCACAGATGGACTGGAGCAGCAGCGTATTTCATTCCAGATGCACAGGTTTCCTGGGCTGCACGACTAGATCGTATGATGTACTCCTCTGAAAATGAGTGCATTGCCATCGCGCCAGCTTTGAGAAAACGTAGTCATACACGCCACATGATGTTGTATTACTAATCGATTCGAAGCAAGAACTACATGTTTCGCAGCGTTAGGTCTCCACTGAAAGAGTCTGTCAGCATTTCTCACTGCTTTTGCACGAGCTCAGCAGCACGGGTTTTCATATGCGGTTTGAATAATTTTCATCCGATGTATGCTTTACTGGTGATGAAGCCTCTATCAGACCTCAGGGGATGCGCTGTCATTTACACCGATGTGACCTTTTCGCCGACCACTCGAACTACTTCAGTTAAGAAGTAGTCTGCCATTTCAAGTCCTTAACATATCCTCATCAGCTTTGCGTCACAAAAGGGACTTACAATATCGGAGGCTCCTTTTCTGTAACGCATCCGAACTGGCTCAGCGAAGCCACGAGCTTGTCTTTTCAAAGTATGCCTGGTGCAATCACCTCTGTGTTTGTTATCTTCAGTGATAGGGGACGTGCACCAATACGTAATGTGTCCCCCAGAGGATGCTGTCGAACAAACGGGAATGCTTTACGCGATGCGAAAGTTGGCAGCCCCTCACAGCGTACCTAACCACATCCTCTTTCCAAGAGGACATTGGATGCTGCGCACGGAGGTTCACGCCTTCTTCTTAGCTTCCTTCAGTGAACGGTACTCGCCGACTCATGTTAAATTGCCTGTATTTTTTAGTTTTTAGGCTGCGCTCAGACGGATCAATTCCTGGCAAACCTTGCCCGCCTAACACAGCCTGACCCAACAAAACCACCACCACCACCACAACTTATTCTACGGTCGAGCTGCGTCGGCTTACTCCCATTGAGTTAGCAAGCTTAATTTTTTTTCCCCTTCAGAAGAGATATTCTTTAGGTGAACTCACGATAGATGGTCTATTTGGGCTTTCAATGTTGCCCTGATAATGGGTATTCTACAAAAAAGCACTTTTCCACAGCAACGACATAATAAAACAATTTCTTTCAGCCCCCCTGCATACGTTTCTTCCTGCCTTGACCACCATTTAGAAGTAGCTGTGGGAAGCAGAAACACCAATCTTTATTTTGAATCATTCGTCCCAAAAACCAGTGTGGGCTGGAGCAGCATTCCTGCAGCATCGTTTACACAAAAAGAATAAAAAATTAGTCTGCACTTCCCAGTCATTTTTATTGACGCCTGCATTGTTTGTGATGTACTTTGATTTTTTTACCCCATTACTCTCTGTAATACCTGAACGGTCTTGATAGTACCATAAATTAAATGAAATTAAAATAAATGCTGCTGTTTTCTCTGGGATTGAGTTTAAGAGTGATTGTGTGTTTGCACTGTTCTAACGCTGTTGCGTTCATCGGCAGTCGGAGAATGTATATTTTTTAGTGCTGCTGTTTCCGGTTGGATAATCAGATTTCAAGGATTGGCATTTAACGCTGGTCGTGTACAATTCCACGTTCAGTTCCTCTGCGTGCCATAAAGTTTTAACTCGAGATACAAGTCTCAAAACACCTTGACAGGTCTTCAGTTACAGTAGGGGCTACCACACGAACCCCATACTCATCTTTATTTTTACAATGCGTAGTCTCAACTATTTTTGTTTATTGACGCAAGCTTCCCGCTGCAGTGACTCAGTAGGTAAAGCGTTCTCTTGCTTAGCGTATTGATACGGATTTCATTCCTGGCCATGGCCCGCCAATTTCCTAATGAAGGCGAAAAGCCAAAACGTCCGTGCATTCGAGATTTTGGAGCATGTTACAGATGCCCAAGGGGTGAATAGAATTGGGAGCCCTTCATTACCACGCTTGTCGTCGCGCCTGCTCCATTCCACTGTATGCTATCAATTTCTACCTGTATCGCAAATATGACTGTGGTGGTGGCATATGCCACCGTTGAATCAATCACTACACAACCAGAGAGTCCACCAGTGCAAATAACCCTTAATTCACATGTACGCATGCTTATATACCTAAGTAACACTGGTTCCACCAGCGGCAGTTATAGCGGAACCAAAACGAAGCACAAATATAGAAGAACATAAATAAAATATGACATTTGTTGCTTTTTTTTCCGCTGAGTTGTCTTTACCGCAAACGAGACATTTCTCATCCCGTCGATTTACATTTTCTATAAACTTTACTTCCCTGAACATCTCGTGTGGTACATACTAGGTAATTAATTTGCGAGTGTTGTTGTTAATAAGCTACTCCTTCGGATTCTCCATTGAGCTTGGTCTGTCAAATTCCTGGTTGGGTGGGAAGGGCGTTCCGAACATTCTCTGCGAACAATACTACTCACGCACCCAAGGAAAGCAATTGAAACGACCTGCGGCAGATTGAAGCTTTCGGGTGTGTAAACAGCACCGCAACAGGCAACCCCTCTGTGTTGCGGCAAACACCAGGTACCTTGCCGAACGTCAAATGCGTGCCCTAGTTGGGCATTAGGAAACCTGGGTTAGTTCCTCACCGTGAGTACGCTAAATTGTGCTTGACAAAAAGAATAACTCGTTGAAGTGAAGATTGAACACAGCACGTTTTTTGAAAAGGACGACGCAGAGATGCACACAGCAAAGCGGTAGGTCGGGTACTCCCTTTCGTGCTCGCCAAAAAATGCAGTGTTAGATTTTTTCATTTAGGGACGATGAAGAAGAATGAGTTACATGGGCTGGTAAAAGCGCACTCGAAGCAGTCACTACAGTCGACCTTTATAAGCCCTACAAAACCGATAATTCTTAATCCTTTAAAACGGCACCTCAAAAGGGCCTGCAAGGAAATAGCACCCAACCAAAATTTATCGTTCTAACATTAACAAAGCCTCAAATTTTTTTATATATTTTTGTATTTGTCAAATGTCTTTTTTACCTGAGAGATTGTACTTACGAACACGTCACCGAAGAAGCAAAAAAGAGGGAGCGATGCTTTCAACTGAGTATCTAATTCGCGGGAGATGAATGTAAACGTTTTTACAAGAAAATGAAAATGGAATACTAAAAAGCATTTCACCGAAAGGTACTAAATAATACTAATACATGCTAAATAGAACACATACAGAAAATGGTTATGAACACTTACGTCTAACCGAACCAGGGGATATTGTTCGGCAACGGTAAAAAACTGTAGCTACCACAGCCATGACGCGCAGTTTCTGTATAGAAATCTTCAACCCTAACACGTGCGTTTGTATTTAAACATACAAACAAACGAGATGTTTCATTTGGAACAGTGACATTTTTTGCGCTTAATGCTGATGTTCCTTGCGCTTCATTCACATCTTGTACAAGAATACCTTGATGCCCTATTGCGCACAACTATACGCTGCACTATGCTGATTTAAAATCATAACTTGCCATAATTTTATCACATATTCGTTTACGTACTTAGATACATGGCATACCCCACACTATTAGACCAAAGCAAGGAGCACAGATGCAGCAAGTAAGAAATGTTTGAGTTAATTGGTGTGGCAAACCCCACTTTTCGTCCTGGCGACTTTGAAAGTCAATTTCTATGGGGAGTTCCACCCCCAACAAATGTAGTAGCCACTACAAAATAGGTATTTGCACCGGGATTGACTATATTTTAAATTTGTTTAGGCAGTGCACCCGGTATCAGATATGACGGAGAAGATGAATTGCATCACTTTGCTTTTAGTTGTAGTACCAGGCGTTGGATTTACATGTTTTGTACTTTTAACGCAGCTATGCGACACGACACTTCTAAAACATCGCTACCTCAAACAAGCTTCATGACGACTTAATCCCAATGTGAGAGTATTTGAAGCAATAAAATCACTTACTATTACTTTGGGAGAACATCGCACAAACATTTATTGCGTTTTAATGTGAGGAAGTGCGCACCAGCATTCTTCCGGTTGCAAAATCTTGAAGTCGACGAACTGAAGTTGCTTGCCCTTTAAGAGGTCCCCTCTGTGCACATGACATACTTTACCGCTGTCAGCACGGAACATTAGTAGGTCTTGGGTTTGTGTATATGCTATGTAATAACAAACACGGCGAATAACGCGCGTGTACATTTTCAGCAGATGAAACTGAAGCGCTAAAGCCATTGTATGTAGAAAGTGTTGCCCAAGATAGAAGAGACAGGTGGAGCTATGCATACGCTACATATTGGTACAAAAAGACTATCTCGCTGAACAACAGGGCTGCAGCGCCAGGAAGCACACACCAGAACAAAAAAAATATGGTGAAGAAGACCACCCCCTCCCCCACTGTCAAACGCCAATTTTTAATGTCAGTACGTGGAGATTTATGTTTGGCCGTTACTTGCCGATTCGTATGGCGCGGAAAGTACCAAAAAGTCTGAATTCCCATCCTCATCAAAGTGAATGCAATAACCAGACGTTTTTCCGCTAATGTTACAAAACCGTCTTCAGTAAGGACTCAGGAATGATCAATAACATTCGGCAGAGTACAGTATTGCCACCATGCACAGTTCATTGCAGGAATCACTCTCGAAAGTTTGTTGTGAATTCTAAAAGGACAACGGCCTAACGGGTTTCACGGCAAATATAACACTGATGAAACACTAAAGTTCGTGATACAGGGCTCTAAATATGAAATATAGTTACGTAGGCAAGGATAAATACGGGCAGTTGGAGGAATAAACTTTATTGGAACGATTTTGTGCTCAGCCATAAATGTATAGAATAAATTATAGGATAATAAATTTTTGGGAGAATGCCGTGCACATTTGACGCACACAGGAGACCGCCAGCCATTTGAATGCTGATTCGCTTTATTTTTTTGTTTATTTATTTCACATACCCTCAAGCGCTTACGCATTGTAGAGGGGAGTGCGGTACGGAAAAAACAAAAATAAGTGAACATAACTGCGGCACAAAACAAAGCACCCACACAAAAAACACGTAGATAGCATAAGCCATGCTAATCCGCAACGTAATATAACAGTATGGAAATTAGTCATGCCGCATCTTCCCCCAAGAAAAAAGCACATAAAGACTGACGCAAAAGAGTAACGTCAGATATCTGCGCAATGTCGCTCTGTAGACGATTCCAGTCATTTGCCGTATCTGGAAGAAATGAACGAAAGTAGGTATTCCTGCGACATTCTGTTATCGCGACTTTATGTTGGTGGTCTATACGAGCCGAGCGGTACGCAGGCAGCGAGATAAGATTGTGTTTAAGCGAGGCATGATTATATATCTCGAAAAACAGACTAAGGCGAAAAACGTCCCGACGAAGCGATAGACGAGGTAAAGACAGTGTAGATTTCATGGATGAGACTCTGGCAGTGCAGTTATAATTTGATAGGATGAAACGACTTGCGTTGTTTTGTACACGTTCAATGGTTTGATGAAGATTAGCGTGAGAGATATCCCATACGGCGGCGGAATACTGAAGTTTGTGTCGAACTAATGTTTTATACAAAAAATTGCCCCCACCTCCCCGAAGGGAATCGTGAGGAAATGCGAATGCACCGGGATCGGCCCGGCGCCGCTGCCGCTTGGTCTCGGCCTCGCGCCTCTTCACCTGAGGATCGACCGAGCGAACGGGAGAGTGGGGCGAGCGTCGAAAGGAGAAGCACCGAAGCACCGCGCGTACCTTCGCCTACACTCTCCTACACACGCGGGAGCTCCGGCGAGCTCCCGCGATGCGAGCGCCCTCACACGCCCGAGCGCGCTCCTCCTCTCCACTCACTCGCCGCTGATCCGCCCGCACCACCTGCTCCGTTTGCTAGGGGAGAGAAGGAGCGCGCGCGCTCGCAGGTGTTGCTATGGGAGAGGGGGTGAGAGCGGAGAGATAACACCTGCGGGTGCGTGGACGCCGCACGGCGCCTGACATGGCTCGACTAAGAAATGCTCGATATGTGGTTTCCACGATAATGTGGAAGTTAGGTGCACGCCAAGATAACGGTAAGATTTTACACTTACTAAGTGAGTATTTTTTAGCTTATATATTGGGGGGTCCTCCTTCAGACGTGAAGCACGCATTAATTTACATTTATCTGAATTTAGCACCATCTTCCAATTTTCGCACCAAGGCATAATGTTGTCTAAATCTTGCTGTAGATTCAACTTGTCATGGTCATTATAAATTTCGCGATAAATGACGCAGTCATCTGCATATAAATGCATATGAGAAGTGGCACAGCAGGGTAAATCATTAATGTAAACAAGGAAGAGTAATGGTCCTAATACAGAGCCTTGCGGTACACCAGATGTCACTTCAATTAGAGGGGAATCATGGTCGTAAAGAGTTACATACTGCTCACGTTTGGTAAGAAAGAATTCAAGCCATGTTAATATTTTGGCGTCTAATAATTATCCACGGAGTTTTATTATCAGTAATGTGTGGCGAACCTTGTCAAGCGCCTTCCGGAAATCAAGAAAAATGCATTCTGCTTGTGAACCTGTCTCAAGTATGCCGTGCAAGGAATAAGTGAAAAGGATTAACTCGGTTTCACATGAGAACGAAAACCATGTTGAGCAGAAGAAAAAAAACGCCTTTTGATTCCAAAAAGTTGAAAATTGGAGTGTACAATACGTGTTTCGTAATTTTACATGCTATACAGGTCAATGAAATTGGTCTATAGTTCTGTGGCGAGTGGCTATTGCCAGATGTATATTGCGGGACTACTCTTCCTACTTTCCATTGGCGTGGTAACATGCCATGGTGAAGTGATTGTTCGGATAGCTTTCTTAGAAAGAGAGAAGAGTACGCTTTAGTATGCTTCAGAAACTTAAAATTTGTATTATCAATACCCGAGGACGATGATATTTTGAGGGCCTCGATTATCTTCATCATACCACACGGCTCAATAGCAACAGGAAACATAAGAGGAAATTCATACTCAAAAGCATCACAGACTACACACACATTCAATGGCAGCCAAACTGCACTGGAGAAAACTTAATTTAACGACAAAGCATCCTCTGCAGTCAGAACAGGCTCACTATCATCGTTCAGCAAGGAAATGGTGTTGTCTTTTTTCGGGTTAACAGTATTCCAGAACTTTTCGGGATCATTTGACAACAAGTTTGGTAAAGTAGCAGTAATTTCATGCTTTTTAGCTTCACAAACGGCCTTGTTATATTCCAGTTCCACTTTGCGGTATATTTTCCAGCGATCGATCTTGTTACATAGCTTTGCGGAGCGGAACAACCTTTTCTTTTTATAGCACGGGCGTTTCAAGGTGTTGTTAAACCAAGGTGCTCCCAGGTTCCAGCGAATAAATTTTATAGGGATATGCGCATCGGTTAATTCGTTCACCTTGTTCTGAATGAGGTCCCAATTCTCTTGTACACTACGCTGTTCAATTTCTAATAAATATGTATAAAATAACTACACATCTTCTGGTTTATTTTCTCAAAATCTGCCTTACCGTAATCGCGGTTTTTTTATGGCGTCAACACTACTCGGGAAGGTGACGTCAAGAAAAAATTGAATCATGTTGTGATCACTCAACCCGGGCAGGTATGAAAGACTAGTTTCAAATTCTGGGTGCATTGATAAAATTAAATATAATGTGTTATAGCAGGTACAAGTACATGGTGTGGGTTGCTTAACTACTTGAGTAAATTTAAAACGCGTGCATACATTTAGGACGTCTTGGCCGGCGGATGGAAACGGATCAAGCACGTGGTATAAACCGGATAAGCAGATGTTCGGGATATTCAAATCTCCAAACAAAGCAATCGGCAGAGAATTATAATGGCATACAATACTATAATAAGGTCATGAAGATTATCAACATTTGGAGGACGGTAACAGGAAAATTATTTTTTTCTTTTAAATGTAGTGCAGACCCGTACGCTTTTCAAGTTGGAAGTCACGTTTATATGAGTAGAAGGAATGCTCTTAGAGACGGCTATCAACGTGTCGTACCGGTCCTACCCTCCCTGTAGCAGAAGTAAACTTCATATTCTTTATTTCCCTGCAAAATCTCACTGTTGAGCACTTTTGAAATGAGCCATGTCTCAGTTAAAAATATTATGTTGGCGTCGCATGAACTTACGACAGAGTTAAATTCATCCCGTTTACTCATGACACTTCTTACATTAGCAAAAAGGACTGAAATCGGCGAAGAGAGGGGACACTTCGCCCCACTGCCCCTGAGTATTTGTTGTCTGATTATTTGCCCCGCACGTTTTTATGTGAGGACTCTGGTGTGGGTTAGGTGAATTTAGATCAAGAACCATGTCAGTTAGGAACAGTCACAAATAGTATTGGCGGTGAGAAGTTTGAGTGGCGCCCCCTGGCTCTGACGTCAGCTTAGGGACTCGCGCCGCTGTCGTCTGCTACACTCCGCTCGTGAGGGGCAGCAGTGTCTGTGCTAGAAATCTACCGCTTAGTTCTGTAGTGCATTAAAAAAGTGCATTTCTATAGTGCTTCAGTTACTTTGCCAGCTTCTGACGCATCTGAATAATTTCAAGCTGTATCCCCCACAAGTTTGCAACACATGAGGAGATAGAGAACAACTTTCTTCAGAGCATCGGTCAGAAGATCGCGCGTAACTAGTCCTTTCTGGCTTATTCGCGAGGATCAACGCTCAGAGCCCCTCGATAAGTATTCAAAATGCGAAGGCTTCCCTGCAGAATTTTTGAGGTGCTCTTATGAAGACCCAACAGTCTAATGCTGCCTACCAAGCAGCGCGGGCCCCTACACGCGCATCGCACGTACAGCAGGAAATAAAACGGCTGTCTTCTATTTCTTTTGTTGTTGTTTTCTTGTATCAGATTAATGTATCTTGTTGTTTTTTTGTGCCCGACGCATTATAGTTCATCTCAGAAGCTAGCTGCAGCACTGTGGAGGCTACATTGTTGTCCCCATCAGGGCGCCTAACTCACTGCGAAGGAAGCGACAAAAGGCGCCGGGGCCGTGCGGTGCCACTTGCCGAGAGGGGAGAAGGGAGTGTCTTTTCAGGACCCCCATCACGGCGGATTAGGCGTCTTCAGTGGGCGCACTATTGATAACAATGTAGCCTCCACAGTGCTGCAGCTAGCTTCTGAGATGAACTATAGTTTTTCTGCACCATCCCAAACGTGGTATTAGGAGGTTTGGGGGTGTTTGGGAGTCTCACAAAGATACTGTGGATATTTTGCTTAGGTTGTATGGCATACATTCCCTTTTTCACAAATTTGTTTTCACTACGGCTTCGTGCAAGAATGTGCATATCCGCAGCGTGCTTTGTTTATTCACATGGAAATACCATGAGGAGGTTTGTGCTGCGCCACCGTGATCGCGCCCCAAACAACGTTGTCCACATTACTCGAAGGCGGCTTTTGTGCCCCGAATTTGTTATCATACCACCGTTATCATAACGAACTGACTCTCAACCCGAACAATGATGACATGATTACGGCGTTGAAGGCATTATATACTCGCTAACTAACGCAATAAATAGTATACCTGCAAATAACACAAGAATCAAAACCGATGAATATTTATAGGCAGTTCTTTATTGTTTTCCAACCATTCCAGGCGCAAACAACAAATCCTATTCTACTCGGGATGGCGTTCTAAGAATTAAAGAAAATTGCTTTTACTCTCCTGTCCTTGACTGAGGACCCGGCCCACTAACCAGCTCGATTTCATTGTTAGATAAAGTTTTCTCCTCCTCGCCTTCCTCCCCACCCCCTCCCTCTTGCGTGCAGTTTTCCTATACCGCATATCCGAATATCGGGAGGATATGGCTGTGGAAAATGTACCGAAATATCCCTCCAGGTCTGAACAAACAGAGTGTTATTGTATCTTTAACGTAGACGGGACTCGTTTTGGTCAATGAACCTCCTACTGGTTAGAAGCCTCGTACAAAACCAGCGCGCGCCTATACACACAGTGCGTTAGTTGGAACTCAACCTATACTTGCATGTAATGACAAAGTAAAGTGATGTGATACAATAAGACGTGGTACTTTCGAGCGTTCGGCAAGGTCGCAAAAACTGTTTTTCCACACATATGTTTACCGGGAATCATAATGCCTTCTGCCATAACCGATAGCCCTGAAGGCCAGAATTTGTTTTGGTCTTTCATTTTCGCTGCTGTCGGTTATTATTGCAGCTGACTGTTCCCTTTTCGAAAAATTGCTTAATACAGAAGCTGACGCCTAGCTCCGACTCGTCGCGCTACGCACACGACCGGCTTCGCAAGGAAGGGGGCGACGCCGGCAACGTTTCTTCCGTAGCGGTATCTAAAACTATACTTTAACTCACACTTTAAGCCTATTATTATGATAAAATGTTACCCACACGCCAATTCTGGTGCGGTCAAGCTTTGGACGTTGACCGAGCACAAAGAAACACCAGGGAGAGCGATCCTGAGTGAAGCAGACGACAAATGCGAGAATCCCTAAGCTGACGTCACGGAGGCGTGCTCCGCAGCGCCGCCTGTGTTCGCGCTCACTGCCAATAGGATAGTGACCCCAAGAAAACATCATAGGGTGCTGCCCCAAGGGAACATCCTATCTAACTAGACATGGAAGAGAGGAATGAACCCTAATATTCGCTTAAAAGAAAATATAGCTATGCAGGGGCAAACGCTGGTAAGAAAATGTAAGCAAGGAATCAAAAGGCATGGTTTGGGGCAAGACCCCATAACCGAAAGCAAGAACCCATTAAAAAAATAACTCAATTATTCCAACGATATAAAGTTCGCATAGAGAACCAATCGCATAGAGAACCTTAACTATTTCGTGTTGAATTTCGCTTGGTGCAAACTACTAAATCGCAGAAGCTTGTCACGGATACCGCATCCCCGGATATGCTTAGAAACTGACCCGAGGCCATGTAGGCGATAGTGGTTCTGTTGCGTCCATGGTTGCAGCATCCGGCATTCCTGTCTTGCAGAGCCTTTGTGCCAGCTTCAGCAAACTGTCCGGCGTCCTCCTTACGCTGTAGGAACCCGTGAACATCGGTGCTGAGGCCGTCGTTTTGCGCACGGTTGCGGGGCGTTGAGCATCCTCATTGGTCCTCTTCCGCAGAGAATGTCGGAGGAAGCCATTTCGAAAATAATCTAGGTAGCTGTATTGTACGCATGCGTAACATAAGCAATAATTAGGTACGTCGCCTAATCTTCAGAGTCGACATGCGTAGACAGCATATCGCCGATTGTTTGGTTCGGCTTTCAGTTAGTCTGTTCGTCTATATGTGATCTTTCGTGGTTCTTCGATGATCACGGGATCTTGGGGGGGGGGGGGGGTCGAGATTGCCCTGGATGAGCTATGCAGTAAATGTCGCATGGATGTGCCTTATTATGATTTTGTGGACTCGATGTCGCACCACATCTTGGTGTATAAGGTATTTTTGTTTCCGGTGCTTGGGGGTTATAGCTGGCTGCCACCCCCAACCACAGGAAGCACAAATACCTTCACATCAATACCACAGAAAGTGGAGGGGAAAATCGCCCACCGGTAGACTAGTGGTCATTGCACAAGACTGGTATTCTAGAGGTCGTGGGTTCGGATCTCATCTGGCAGGCATTTTTCTCCACTTTGTTCCTTTACAAATTCTTTATCTTTTTCAATGACCTACTACATCCTCCCCTTTGCTTTTCGAGGTTTTCTTGACAGCCAACTCATATTTCTGTCTTATTTTCCACGAGCCCCTCATTTCCTATTCTGATTGGCTACATGCATAGCGAGGGCCACTGTTCTGCCAGTCTTGCTGCCATAAGAAGCCTAAGAGGATTCAACGCTGGTAAACCACTCTTGACATGTCGTAGACACTCGAATCACGGCCGTGGGCTAAAAAGAAGATCCCCTTAACCCCGAGTAGTCCGAGTGGCGCTCGCTACCACCCCCAAGAAGAGGGAAAAAAAATAGCTTAACACAAATACCCCAGAAAGTGAGGGAAAATCGCCCCGCCAGTAGCGTAGTGGTCATCGCACCAGACCGGTATTCTGGAGGTCCTGGGTTCCGATCCCACCTGGAGGGCATTTTTTCTCCACTTTCTTGCTTTCCAAATTCTTTGTCTGTTCAATGACCTACCACATCCTTCCCTTTGCTTTCCGAGGTTTTCTAGACTGCCAACTCTTATTTCTGTCTTATGTTCCACGAGCCCCGCATTTCCTATACTGATTCAATATATATATATATATATATATATATATATATATATATATATATATATATATATATATATATATATATATATATATAGGGAGCAGTTGAACTTTGAAAGATGTTAGAGAACACAAGAAAAGCAAACTTTCAACAAGGCAAAAGCACGATTGTTGCCGACGTTTCAGCAGAGAAGCCAGGTTCTTTGCTGAAATGTTGGCAACAATCGTGCTTTTACCTTGTTGAAAGTTTTCTTTTCTTGTATAAATATATATATATATATATATATATATATATATATATATATATATATATATATATATATATATATATATATATATATAGTCTGAAAAGATAAAAACTCACACAGAGCGCGAAAAAAATAAGGTTAGTAGAGACAGAGACAAACGAGAAAGACGTAGAAAATAAAAATAATTTTACTGACGTTTCAGGGAGCGGACTCCCTTTCTTCAGAGTACAAAATAGGTTCGTTTGAGAGCTATATATATACAGAAAATGTAGCAAGCGCGAGGGCAAGGTAAGAGGAGGGAGAGTTTGTACAAATGGATCATGGTTGGTTAGTAGCAAAAGAATGAAGAGAAAGCGGGAAAATAAATTATAAAAAGGATAATAAGATCACACAGTCACGCGGTACGAACTTTGAAAAAAAAGACAGAGAGAAGAACCGAACACAGAGAAAAAATAAATAATAAAAAATAATAAATAACAAGGTAATTTTCCTCCCCCGTGGCAACGGGGGTGAAAGAGGGGTCAAAACAAGATATGCCCATGCCCTTGTTTGACATGGGGAAAAAGATTAGTCACGCGGAACGAAGACGTTCCAAGGAAGATATGCACACAAAGGGCGAACATCTGCCCATTTACACCTGTTCTAGGAATCCAAGTAAGGTCATTGAAACAAGAGACACGAGGCTTCTGTTGGTGGGAGGCGGGGGTCGCGCCCAAAAGCAGTAGGACAGGCAGTTTCAACAGGAAAGAGTGTACATTGGTATACAAAAAGCGAAAAAATAAATAAATGAGAAATAACCAGGTAATTTTCCCCTCCCTCGTGGCAACGGGGGTGAAAGAGGGGTCAAAACAAGATATGCCCATGCACGTGTTGACATGGGCAAAAAGATTAGTCACGCGGAACAAGGAAACGAAGATATGCAAATGCACACAAAGGTGACAAACCTATCGATTCTCTCACCCTTGAAACTTTCCTTCACCTTATCCTTCAACTTAACAATTTTGAGTTTGATGGTGTCAATTACGTGCAAGTCAGCGGAACGTCAATAGGAACCAAAATCGGGCCCAACTACGCGAATATCTTTATGGGATGTCTAGAGACAAATTTCCTCGCAACCCAAAGTTTGAAGCCATTGTACTACTACAAAGGGTATATAGATGATATATTCATGATTTGGCAGCACGGTGAAATGGAACTTTTTGCGTTTATTGAGGCTTTTAACCTTGCGCATCCTACCATCTCCCTCTCTCATTCCTACTCTACGCACAGCATAAATTTCCTGGATGTACCCGCCGCGGTGGCTCAGTGGCTAAGGCGTTGCGCTGCTGAGCACGAGGTCGCTGGTTCGATTCCCGGCCGCGGCAGCCGCTTTTCTGATGGAGGCGAAAAGCAAAAAATTCCCCCGCATTTCCCCGAGGGGGAGAATGTGAAAGTGCGAATGCACGGTTGTCGGCCCGCTTGCGGCGCAGGCGCTCGGCCCCCGCAGCCCACCGCCTCGCCGCCTTCTCTTCCATCTCTTCCATCGGGTTTGTAGTATCACGTGTACACCACGCAGTTATCAAGCCGCTATAACGCCGCTGAGTCGCCAACGCACGCCGCTGACGACGTAGTTTGAATGCGTTAAAGATATAAGGCGCGTCAATAACACTGATATCAGCGTCGTGTCCGTGGCTTGGTCGGTAGAGCGTCGCGCTGCGGCCGCAAAGTCCTCGGATCGAAACCTGGCGCCGGATGCTGTTTCTTTTTTAAATATAGAGGAGCACTGCGGACGCCGCCGCCGCCGCCGGCGGCTGTGGATGGTTTGGGGTCGCTTATAAAGTGCATTCGCACTTAAAACGCCCGTGTGTACGAGATTTCGGCGCACGTTAAAGATCCCCAGGTGGTCAAAATTAATCCGGAGCCCTCCACTACGGCGCGCCTCATCGCCTTTGTTGCGTCGGCGCGTTAAACCCTACAATCAATCAAATTTCCTGGATGTTACTGTCACAGCTTCTCAGGGCAGACTTCAGACTAATCTCTACAGGAAACCTACGGACACGCGCCCGTATTTGCACTTCCACAGCAGCCATGTCAGGCACTGCAAGACTGCAATACCTTACAACCAATCTCACCGGTTTAGGCGAAACTACACAAGCCAGGCGGATTTCGATTCTAACTGCAGAGAACTTAAAACCACACTCTTAAATCAAAAATACCCAGAGCAGGTGATCGATGACACGATTACACGAGCTAACCAGTTGGACCGCACCGAAATTCTCCGAAAAAAAAGCTCCAAACCCAATCAACAAACAAACCTCGTTTTGACCCATTCAGCCTCTTCTCCGAAAGTTGCTTCCATACTAAGGAAACATCACAATATCCTCGCTCAAAGTGAACGCCTAAAGAGAATATTCCCCGAGCCACCATGTGTTGTTTATAGACGCAGCAAGCATTTGGGTGACGTTCTCACTAAATCCAGCATCAGCTGACCACAGACTACTGGTTGCATGCCCTGTAACAAACCACGGTGTAAGGTATGCCCACAAATGACCACCACACAGCGCGCCGCCAGCACAGCTTCAAACTATTATGCTAATGTAAAAGGGAACTTTAACTGTGATTCCGCCAACGTCGTATACCTGCTGGAATGCACCCTCTGAGGCAAACAATACATTGGCCAGACTGAAACACCCTTTCGTTTGAGGTTTAACAATCACCGCTCCCATGCAAAAACCTGCCCTTCTTTGCCTCTATCAAAGCATGTTAACACTCCTGGGCATTCTTTTGAACAACTGAAGGCCACAATTCTTGAAACTAGTTTTAAAGCGCATCACGATCGCGAGGTTCGTGAGTCTTACCTTATCTATAAGTTTAAATCAGCGTCGTCTGGCATAAATGAAAGTTATGGGAAATTAACCTGTCTTTCCTCCGATTAAAATTTCGGCTGCATTTCTAAGGCTAGTGTTATGCCTGTTCATTTCTTTCCCTCAATAATATTCTCCCATTCGTTGGCGAGCTCCCGTAGTTGGGTATAGTTTCGTGCTAGCACGACGTTTTTTAGCACAATGGCTTCACTGAACCAAATTTGATGAACAAGTCTGGACATTGTGTTCTGGGTAGAAGGCTGCAGTACCATTTTTAGCTTTGATATTCTCACCTTGTAGTTAATTTGTGAACGCGAGCGTGTGTGATTGTTTTTGTGTCCTCTTTCTTTTCTTTTTTGTATTGTTGTTTTCTAATATTCGTTGCTGACCGCCTCGGCATTCCCTGAACTGGCACCATGCGCCGGCCACATGATTACCACTTGCTGCCGCGTCATACGTGTGCACCTGCCTGTTTTCTTTTTTTTTTCATGACTGGTTTGACCTTGTTTTTTTTTCTATCAATGTACACTCATTTCGAGTCGAAACTACCTGTCCTACTACTTTTTGGCGTGACCCTTGCCTCCCCCCAACAGAAGCCACGTGTCTCACGTTTCAATGACCTTACCAAGATTCTTAGAACGGGTGTGTATGGGCAGATGTTCATCCTTTGTGTGCATTTGCATATCTTCGTTTCCTTCTTCCGCGTGACTAATCTTTTGGCCCATGTCAAACACGTGCATGGGCATATATTGTTTTGACCCCTCTTTCACCCCCGTTGCCACGAGGGAGGGGAAAATTACCTGGTTATTTTTCATTTATTTATTTTTTCTTTCTTGGTATACCAATGTACACTCTTTCCTGTTGAAACTGCCTGTCCTACTGCTTTTGGGCGCGACCCCCGCCTCCCACCAACAGAAGCCTCGTGTCTCTTGTTTCAATGACCTTACTGGGATTCCTACAACGGCTGTAAATGGGCAGATGTTCGCCCTCTGTGTGCATATCTTCTTTGGAACGTCTTCTTTCCGCGTGACTAATCTTTTTGCCCATGTCAAACACGGGCATGGGCATATATTGTTTTGACCCCTCTTTCACCCCCGTTGCCACGGGGGAGGAAAATTACCTTGTTATTTATTATTTTTTTTATTATTTATTTTTTTCTCTGTGTTTGGTTCTTCTCTCTCTCTTTTTTTTTCAAAGTTCGTACCGCGTGACTGTGCCTTCTTATTATCCTTGTTATAATTTATTTTCCCGCTATCTCTTCATTCTTTTGCTACCCACCAACCATGATACATTTGTACAAACTCTCCCTCCTCTTACCTTGCCCTCGCGCTTGCTACATTTTCTGTATATATATGGCTCTGAAACGAACTTATTTTGTACTCTGAAGAAAGGGAGTCCTCTCCCTGAAACGTCAGTGAACTTATTTTTATTTTCTACGTCTTTCTCGTTTGTCTCTGTCTCTACTAACCTTATATATATATATATATATATATATATATATATATATATATATACAGTGAAAGAGAAGACTAAAGGGTAACGAACGAAAATGTATTAACGTTTCGGCTTCGGAGAAGCCTTCGTCAGAGAAGCCTTCGTTATAGCGGCTTGATGCTCTGACGAAGGCTTCTCCGAAGCCGAAACGTTAATACATTTTCGTTCGTTACCCTTTAGTCTTCTCTTTCACTGTATATTTTTACCGGCCCCATCGTACTTCATTCATACGCTATATATATATATATATATATATATATATATATATATATATATATATATATATATATATATATACATATATATATATATATATTTGCATATAGTGTAGTGAAAAAGATTCTCCCATTTAGTGTGTGCTATCAGACACTGCGAAGGACGCACTATGCCCCGTGAGGGTATGCTCTGATACGGTGGACATAGGCAATAATGGGTATGTAGTGAATAGGGCCTGTGAAGACAACGAGGAGATAGCACCGGCCTCGTGAAGAACGCGCCACGATCTCTGATAGCTATCTGCACCGCGATCATCGCTCCTGCTAGCCCTCTCAGTGCCTACCTGAATACCGTAACCTGGAACGCTACCATTCCTTGCCAATAAGCACCTCTTCAATTGGTGGAGTGTGCGGGCTCCCGTCCTCACTGCAGCCTGGAGTTACGAAGCAGAAGTCTCCGTGGCGTCCTGTCCACTGATGACCCTCGGAAAATGGCGTCTTCTTCGCAACCCCCCACCGTCTGTTCTGGTGCATTCCGCGAGCGAGACTCACCCATGTCCTATGGCGATGACGACCAGGACGTTGAGGATTGGCTGTCATTGTATGAAAGTGTGAGCGCACATAACTGATGGGATGACAAGATGAAGCTGAACAATGTCCCATTCTCCCTCAAGCGACTCGCTGAGACGTGGTACCTGAACCAAGGAGCCGACTTGAAGTCTTGGTCAGCTTTCAAGACCGATTTTCTGAAAGTATTTGGCCGCCCAGCCGTGCGGAAACTTCGCGCCGAACAACTTTTGAGAGAGCGGGCGCAGAACGCAGGCGAAACATTCACGGGTTACATAGAAGACGTTGTCGGCATGTGCAAGCGGGCAGACCCTTCTATGAGCGAGGCTGACAAGATCAAGCATCTCCTCAAGGGGATAGACGACGACGCCTTTCAGATGTTGCTGAGTAAGGATCCTCAGAGTGTCGGGGACGTCATCAGCTGGTGTCAGAGCTTCGACGAGCTCCGCAAGCAGCGGCTTCTCACGCGGAGCTCAGCGTCACAGCCAGGAGAGCCCCTTTCGGGATTGGTCGTCGGCAACGAGGAGTCTTCCCTGAGGCCCCGCATTCAAGATTTTATTCGCCAAGAAATCGCGCGTCAACTATCGGTTCTATCGTGTGCGCCCGCGGCGGTACCAGCGCCCCCATTGTCTTCAACACTTGAGCAAGCGATACGGGAACAAGTCGCCGAAGCTCTCCCTTCGGCCTGCTCATCGGGGCCTGTGGCTGCTCCGATATCGCCGTCGCTAACCTACACAGCAGCTTTGCTACAACCTCGCCAGCAGGCACCGCTTTGCGCCCCACGATCGCCGCAGGTTCCGTCAATGTCACCGCCCCGACCAGCAACTCATGCGCCAAACGTGTGGCGAACGCCTGGTAATCGTCCCATATGCTTTGTGTGTCGTGTCGCCGGCCACGTTGCCCATTACTGTCGCCGCCAAGCCGTCTCATACGATCAGTCGCTTCGGTCACCATCCTACGTCGTATATGAGCCGCCACTTCGTCAGCAGTCCACCTTGCCGCCGTCGAACTCGCCTCCTGCTGCACGACCGACATTAAACGGCCGCAGGTTGTCCTCGCCGCGTCGCCGATCAATCTCGCCCATGCGTCCCCGCGTTGAGCCAACACAGGAGGAAAACTAGTCGCCGCAGTTCCTGAGGCAAGAGCTGCGTCCACGTCGAAAACCTTAAGTCCTCAATTTTCACCCCACAATGTCATTGATGTTACTGTTGAAGGACTCGCCATAATCGCCCTTGTCGATACCGGAGCTGCCGCGTCAGTTATCAGAGAAAAGGTCTGCCGCAAATTACGCAAAGTGATGACGCCAGTGTCCGATCTCAAACTTCGCACCGCCAGCGCACAACACATCCGGCCCGTTGCTGCGTGCACAGCACGGGTCACCATTGAACGCATCACTTACCCCATTGAGTTTATCGTGCTCACGTCGTCCTCCCACGACGTCATTCTCGGTTGGGATTTTCTGTCGACCCACCACGCCATCATGGATTGCGCCCGTGTTCAGCGGGAGTTATTTTCAGTTCAAGACTCCTCATCGAACGAGCCCGCTGCCTCTGTTCGCCTCGTTGTCCATGAAGACACAGACGTTCCTCCTAGCTCTGCCGCACTTGTACCCGTTCTGTGCCACTCAGTTCCTGACGCCACAGTGCTTCTCAGCCCTTCCGAGCTGTTTTGCCGCCGACAATGCTTCCCTCTTCCGTTCGCAGTTTTAGAAATGCAGCGTGGGTTCAGCTCCATGTTTTTTTGCAAACCCTATTCGTCTCCAGCTACACTGTTTTGTGGTGAGTGCCTGGGGCTTGTAGAAGAGATTGACGCCCTCCTCGTCACCGACGTTCCCTCGTCGGATGTTTCACTTGCTCTCCTCGACCCCTCCGCTCCATCCCCGGATACCTCGGTATTCCTTCGCTCAGTCTACGATAGTCTTCCTGCGCCTGAAAGAAACCGACTTCTCGCCATGCTTCAAGAGTTCCTCTCGTCTTTCAACTGCCAGACATCCTCCGTGGGCCGCTCGTCTACGGTTACTCACCACATTGATCCAGGAACTCACCCGCCATTACGACAACGGCCGTATCGTGTGTCAGCCAAAGAACGTGGCGTTATTGACAGTCATGTGGACGACATGCTTGAACGTGTCGTCATACAGCCTTCCAACAGCCCGTGGGCGTCACCAGTTGTTCTCGTCACAAAGAAGGACGGATCCATTCGCTTCTGTGTAGATTATCGCCGACTCAACAAATAAGCACGCAAGGATGTCTACCCTCTCCCCAGAATTGACGACGCCCTCGACACTTTGCAAGAAGCCGATTTCTTTTCTTCCCTTGATTTAAGGTCTGGCTACTGGCAGGTCCCCATGGCGGATGCTGATCGTGCGAAAACGGCCTTTGTAACACCTAATGGCTTGTACGAGTTTACCGTCACGCATTTTGGCATTTGCAACGCGCCTGCAACGTTTGAATGCATGATGGACAATATTTTGCTCGGCCTAAAGTGAAAAACCTGCCTCTGTTACCTTGATGATATTGTCGTCTTTTCTTCCGATTTCGACACGCATATTACCCGCCTTCGACAAGTCTTGAATTGCCTCTCTGATGCAGGACTTCAGCTTAACCTGAAGAAGTGCCGCTTTGCTGCCCGCCAACATACAATTTTAGGTCACGTTGTGTCCAAAGATGGCGTCAGTCCTGATCCTGACAAATTTCGTGCCGTCGCCGAGTTTCCTAAGCCCACCACCACCAGGCAGCTCCGAAGCTTTATCGGCCTCTGCTCGTACTTCCGACGATTCGTGAGGAACTTTGCGTCGATAACGGCACCTTTAACGAAGCTTCTGAACGGGCCCAACGACATCGCTCATTGGTCTTCAGAGTGGGACGAGGCTTTCAAAAAGCTCCGTCCTGTGCTTACGTGTCCACCGATCCTTCGCCATTTCGACCCGTCGGCCCCTACTGAGCTTCATACTGACGCCAGCGGTGTTGGCCTGGGCGCTGTGCTCGCTCAACGGAAATCTGGCTTCGACGAATACGTCGTTGCTTATGCGGGCCGGACACTCACAAGAGCGGAGGAAAACTACTCTGTCACAGAGAAAGAGTGCCTGGCTATTGTGTGGGCCATAAGCAAATTTCGACCCTACTTGTATGGCAGGCCCTTCCACGTAATCGCCGACCACCACGCCGTATGCTGGCTATCTTCTTTGAAGGATCCGTCTGGTCGTCTTGGAAGGTGGGCCCTTCGCTTACAAGAGTACGATATTCGAGTGCTCTATCGTTCTGGCCGCAAACACACCGACGCCGTTGCGCTCTCACGCTTTCCTGTGACCGCCGACAGTGCCTTTTCGTCATCCATATACGGAATTCTGTCCTCTCTGTCACTTCACGACATGCCTCGCGAGCAGCGCAAGGATCCCTGGTTCACTTCTCTTTTGGACTTTCTGACAAACCTTGCTTGGCCAAACGCCCTTCGAGCTGTGCGGCGACAGGCCACTCACTTCGCTATTCGTGACAAGCTTCTGTACAGCCGAAATTATAACGCAGACGGCCGGAAGTGGCTCCTCGTTATTCCCGGCCATCTCCGTTCAGACATTTGCGCATGTTTTCACGCCGATGCGCAGTGTGGTCATGCTGGTGTACTGAAGATATACTGACGTCTCCGCACGCGGTACTACTGGCGTGGAATGTACACTTTTGTCACCAAGTTCGTCCGTTCCTGCGAAAAATGTCAACGCCGTAAGTCCTCGCCAAACAAACCGCCGGCTCCGTTGCAGCCCGTGGCGTGTACAGTACGACCTTTGGACCGCGTAGGAATTGATTTGTATGGGCCGCTCCCCTACACGGTTTCCGGAAACCGCTGGGTCGTCGTCGCGGCAGACCACACCGACTGGGACCAAGTTCTTCCGTACGTAACTTATGCCTACAGCACTGCCACTCAAACAACTACGGGTTTTCGCCTTTCTTTCTCCTCTATGGCCGCGAGCCGTCATGTCCGCTGGACACCATCCTGCCGCACCGAGCGGATGCATCTGTATGTACCCCCGTATCACAGGCATCTCGGCACGCCGAAGAGAGTCGCCAGCTCGCCAGTGCCCTGACTTACGAGGAGCAATCTCGCCAGAAGCAGCGTCACGACGGTGGAATACCACCCCCAGAGTTCGCTGCTGATTCACTTGTGTGGCTGTGGATACCCTCGACTGTTTCTGGTCTTGCTCAAAAGTTACTGTCCAAATATCATGGTCCTTACCGTGTAATCGAGCGCGCATCACCAGTTAACTACGCAGTTGAGCCGCTCACTTTGTCTCCGGACCTTCGTTGTCGCGGTCGCGAAACTGTGCACGTTGACCGTCTCAAGGATTACCATGAACCGATGGTTTTATCTTTCCCTTAGGTCGCCAGGATGGCTCCTTTTGTCCGTGGGGGGTAATTGTAGTGCAAAAGATTCGCCCATTTAGTGTGTGCTATCAGACACTGCGAAGGACGCACTATGCCCCGTGAGGGTATGCTCTGATACGGTGGCCATGGGCAAGAATGGGTATGTAGTGAATGGGGACTGTGAAGACAACGAGGAGATAGCACCGGCCTCGTGAAGAACTCGCCACGATCTCTGATAGCTCGCTGCATCGTGATCATCGCTCCTGCTAGCCCTCTCAGTGCCTATCTGAATACCGTCACCTGGAACGCTACCATTCCCTGCCAATAACACCTCTTTAATATATATATATATATATATATATATATATATATATATATATATATATATATATATATATATATATTGTGAGCAGTTAGTCGTGCGCGCCATATATATATATATATATATATATATATATATATACATACTGTGAGCAGTTAGTCGTGCGCCACCCCTTTGAGACATTGGGCCTTGAAGGACAGCCGGTACGGGACGTTTATTAGGCGTAGGAGCCCTCGTTGAACACTCACTCAGCTGGCGGCGAAGAGGAGGACATGAGCCCTGAGATGAAAGATGATGATGAGGATGACTATCAAAGGAAGATGAGGTATTGAATAGTGGCCACTGGGTAACTGTGGTAGCGGTGAATGTCCCAAAGGGGTGGCGCACGACTAACTGCTCACATCAATTTCCCCCTGTGGACGAGGCGGCCGCCCGGCCGCAAATGTTGGGGAAGCGGGGTGCGCGAACGGCTTGAGACATGTACGACTTACATGCCATGGTAGCGGTGGTACAGTGGGGCGGAAGTAGGGGCGACGCGATAGTTCACTGGGGAGGTTTCTTCAAGCACTGTGTAGGGACCCGAGAAGGGGCGCCAAAATTTCTCACATAATCCTGGCCTACGCGTGGGAGTCCAAAGTAGAATATCGTCGCCCGGCCGGAACCGAACAGCACGGTGAGTGGCCTCGTAGCGATTCTTTCGGTCCTGTTGGCTGGTTTCTGTATTCAGACGGGCAGCTCGGCGGCAGGGGCTAGGGCGGGAGACGAACTGCTGAGAGAGCGGGGTTGATGCGGATACAGGAGCCGATAAAAATGAAGCGTCGATCATGAATGGTGGGTCGCGGCCGTAGACAAGAAAAAATGGAGAATAGCCGATAGTTTTTTGAACTGCAGTGTTATAGGCGAACGTAACGAACTGGAGAACCACGTCCCAGTTGGTATGGTTAGGCTGTATATACATTGAAATCATATTAGAGAGAGTCCGATGAAATCATTCAGTCAAACCATTGGTCTATGGATAATAAGCGGATGTAGTCTTATGAACAGTGTTCGACCTACGTAGAACTTCTTCTACAATAGTCGATAAAAATGTCCTGCCCCGATCGCTTAAAAGGACACGAGGGGCACCATGACACAATAGGATGGAACGCAAGAAGAAATCTGTGACCTCTGAAGCAAATCCAGAGCGAATAGGTGCTGTCTCCGCATAACGTTGTAAATGGTCCACGGCCGTTACAATCCAGCGGTAGCCAGAATCTGTGCAGGGCAAAGGTGCGTAAAGGTCTATGCCAACGGTTTCGAGTGGCATAGAAGGGCGAGGAAGTGGCTGCAACAGTCCGGCAGGTGGTGATGTGAACCGTTTGTGCTGCTGACACGAAGTGCACGAAGCGGCGTAGCTGGCCACGTAGTTAGAAAGTCTAGGCCAAAAGAAGCGACCGCGGACGCAATCATATGTTTTGTCGAAGCCTAGGTGACCCGCTGTGGCATCGTCGTGAAGGGCTTCCAAAATCTGCAGCTGGATGGCGCGCGGTGCAACGGGAACCCATTCGTGGCTAGATACGTGATGGTTGATACGATGTAGCGCACCATTGAAAAGTCGGAAGCTCTGAAGTTGACGACGGGACCGACTGTTGCGAGTCTGCGTTGAGCCGGTAAGACGGTCGATTATAGTTCGGCAGTAGAGGTCTTGTCTTTGAAGTTCTGGGAGGCGTGACAGGTCAACCGATGTGCAGTTGATAGGTGCGACAGGGAGCACTTTGTCGGGTGGCACCGATGTTGAAATAGTGTTAGGCGGCTGCAGTGGGCAACGCGAAAGAGCATCGGCATCTAGGTGCTTCTTCCCAGATCGGTATGTGACAGTGAGTCATATCCCTGAAGTCGAGTATCCAGCGTCCGAAGTGTCCTGATAAATTCTTGAGCGTCTGCAACCAGCATAGCGCGTGGTGGTCAATCACGAAAGTGAAGTGCCTGCCGTAGAGGTAGGGTCGAAACTTCTGGACGGCCCAAACCACAGCAAGACGCTCCTGCTCGGTGATACTATAGTTATTCTCCACGGAACTGAGGGAGCGACTGGCGTACGAAATAATCCGCTCCCCACGCTGTTGATCCGACTGCAAGAGAACCGCAAAGATCCCATGGCCACTACGTCACTATGAAGAATGACAGGCTTCGATTCATCAAAATGGCACAGTACAGGCTCTGAAGTGAGCGCGGCCTTCAGCTCCTTAAAAGCCTCTTCGCAGTCTGTTTCGAAGTTGCGTACAAAACGGCGGAAGTAAGACGCCAGGCCAAGAAAGCTACGCAGCGCCTTTTGTTGCTGAGGATGCGGGAACTTGACGACCGCAGACACCTTCTCTGGGTCAGGTCGGATACCCGCGTTGCTCACGACGTGGCCTAAGACTTGGATGCTGCGGCCGGCGAAATGACATTTCTTAGTATTTAGCTGAAGGCCCGCACTGGCGAGGCATGAGAGGACCTCATGCAGCCGTCTCAAGTGCTCAGCAAAGGTTGAAGAAGAAAAAACAATATCGTCCAGGTAACAAAGACAAGTCTTCCATTTAGGGCCCCTGAGTACAGTGTCTATCATACGCTCAAACGTTGAAGGAGCGTTAAAAAGTCCAAAGGGCATCACGTTGAACTCGTAGAGTTCATCAGGGGTGGCGAAGGCTGTCTTTTCTTTATCGGCCTCGTGCATTAGAATCTGCCAATAACCAGAGCGGAGATCGAGGCTGGAGAAATGTTCCGCTCCTTGCAGACAGTCCAAGGCATCATCAATGCGAGGCATTGGATATACATCCTTCCGCGTGATTTTATTCAGTGCGCGGTAGTCGATGCAAAATCAAACAGACCCGTCTTTTTTCCGTACAAATACCACCGGGGATGATCAAGTACTCTTAGATGACATAAAATTTTGCGCTGCAGCAAGTCGGCAACATTGTCGCTGATGATTTTCCGCTCAGATGAGGATACCCGGTATGGGCGGCGGCGAATAATACGGAATCCGTCTGTTTCAATGTGATGCGTTGCCACGGATCTCTGACCAAGTGTAGGGCATTGAGAGTCAAATAAAGCTTCGTGCCGGTGCAAAAGATTCAGCCAGCAGTCGGTTTGCGGTGGAGAGAGGTCAGAGCTGATTCTCGCGGCAAGGTCAGGGTGGGGAGACATAGTGCGAAATTGGGAAGTGGAGGAAACAGAACAAAGCGGAAGAACACAGACGGCTTCGCAGTCCGCAGCGGTAGCGATCGTGGTGCCTTGACGAAGGAAGATCATTTCCGGTGTAGTGTTCGTGGCGACTAGCAACGCAGACCTATGCGAGAAACGTACAAGACAAGTTGCGACAACGATTCCCCTTGGTAGAAAACGAGCTCTGGGAATTAGGAGCACATCTCCATCGCGGAAATGGGCACCACAAATAGAAATTCTTGTCTCACAGCCAGGCCTAAGAACAAAATCTGAATTCGCCACCACGCGACACTGTGGAACACCAGGGTTGCTGTCCGTATGCCCGGTAGGGGCGATCGCAATGTCCCGGTTTCAGCAGTTGATGACAGCAGACGCCGACGAGGGGAAATCCACCCTAGAATGAATTCGTGGGAGCAGCAACACAAGACCGCGCACTGGATGTGGTGTCGAATTCCCTCTATAAAAACGCGCACTGTACAGAATCCAGACGGCTCTAGCACAACTTGATTAGCACCACACAATGAGGGGCCACTGTACGGGGTTAGTACTTTTCGGAGCCGTTAACACAAATTTTTGCTAATGACGGATATGCTGGCTCCGGTGTCAACGAAGGCATCAACATCACAACCTTCAACGTTCACATATAATGTATTCGACGGTCTTGTTGGAGGAGTTCTTGGTTTTTCGACTAACGCAGTTTCCCCTCCAAAAACTGCAGGCGCTAGTTTTCCGATTGTTAGTTTGTGGGGTCGGAGGCGGGTCGTAGGGGCGAGACAAAGCGACGATATGGCGAGGGTGATCGGCGGCGGCGTGAGGAGCGCTCATTGTGATGCGTATCAACTGGGGCCGGAGGCGGCGAGTACCGTCGCCTTGGAGAGACGTACTGGTTTCGCGGAGCGCCGTAGGCAAAGCGGATGTCATGTTCAAAACGTGCATATCCTCGCCTCTCATCCTGCTGACGTCGTCGACCGAAACCGGAGATGTGTCCGCGGATTCCGCAATATTTCAGACAGGTCGATCATTCGAAAAAGCCCGGCGGACAGGTCGGACGCCGTTGTAGTAATTCTGGAAGGGGGCTGCCGATGATATGGCACTCCCGTGTCCATGAGCCGGTGGGACTTCCATTGGTAAGGGTGGTTTCGCCACGATCGCCGAAAATGACGGCATATTTGGGACTGGAACCGAAGGCATCATTGGGCCGATACCCGCCATGGAGGCCAACTCCTGTTTTACAATGTCGCGCAAATGAGGGGCTTCCGGGTGAATGCTATCCCGTTAGGAAGCAGGTGGGTCACGCAGCTGCAGCTCTTCACGTATGATACTGCGTATGAGAGCGCAAATCCACGTCTCCCGGCAGCTCATTTGCGCCAGCATCCTGGAGCAGACGAATAGAGTGTAGCTCGTCCAACCGTTGGCACGTTGTTCACACATCGCTCACGCTCGCAGGATTTTGGACTGCAAGAGCGTTGAATGCGACAGGAGCGTTACCCTTTAGGAGGTGGCGAACTTTGTCGGCTTCTGGCATCGCAGCATCCACTCGGCAACAGAGAGCGAGGACATCCTCAATGTATGAGGCGTACGTCTCTTCAGGGTGTTTGACAAGGGCAGCTAGCTTCCTTTTGGCAATGTCCTAACGGGTGCTTGGAGTCCCGAAAATCTTCCGAATCTCATCCTTATTGTTTGAAAACTGCGATTGAGGTTACTAAGGACACACTTGAAAGGAATACAAACGGACGACGTGGACAGCACGAGCGCAAACTAACAACTGATTTATTAGAAGTGAAAAATCAAAACATATAGAAAGGGTGACAAAGTACGGGTGGAAAAGGTGGGAAAGGGGAATGAAAGCACATTCTTGATAAAAACAGGCGCTAAACATCGTAATCTGTTCGATGGCTCTTTATCTTTGCTGGTAGACCTGAGCTACAGCGTTATCTGCGCTTGACGCTGTTATTTACCACGGTTACTTGCTATAGACTGCTCTTCATGAATTCTATTTCAGGCGGTGCCACCACGATTGAGCATGAGCTCACGCCTTCGGTATGCTGTGTTGAAATGTGATAGTGTTCCCAGATTTCGCGTGTCGTCTTGTTGCGTGATCTCGCCAGAACTGAAGCGACTGAAGTTTCGTGAAACAATGCGTTGCACTCACATTTTTTGCAGTGGGTCGCCAAATTGCCTGAGGGGGCCGTTTGCTCACATGCGTTCCGGTGCTCTCTAAGCCTCTCATTCAGACATCTCCCGGTCTGGCCCACGTATGCTCTACCGCAGTCTAGCGGGATGTCGTACACTACCCCTACTTGACAGTCGACGAACTTATTTTCATGCTTGGTTTTGCAGGCTTTTTTGGTGGCATCCGGTACAGCATTTACTTTTGGGCACATCCCTTTAAGTTTTACTGGTGCGGAAAACACCACATTGACATCATGGCGCGCGCCTAATTTCTTTAATTTATGTGAGGCCCTGTGTATATACGGAACAATAACGTTTTTCTTTTCATGGCTCCTGGGTTCTGGCTGTTTCTTTCTTTTCATGTTGTTCAAAATTTTTTATGCAACTGATACTAGCGTGCTGTCTGGGTAGCCGCTTGCTTTTAGACGTCTACCTGGAGTTTAAAGCTTTCCTCGCACCTGTGCGCACACGACCGTTTGAGCACTTGCATCATGCACGCATTGGCGATGCCTCTCTACACTAACTTGGTGTGTGCCGACTCGTAACGAAGCATTCCTTTCTCGCCTCTGTTTCGGTACATGTAGCAAGTATGGCTTTTTTCTGCCTTGATGCTTAGGTCCAAGTACTGTATTGTGCCCTCGTTCGGGGCTTCATGAGTGAATTCTAGACCTTCGTGCGCGCCCCTAAACATCTTTAATAGCTTATCTAGTTCAGCAGTGTCGTGCTGCTGGCCTAAACATACCAGATAGTCGTCTACATACCTAAAGCATTTCACTGCGGTAGTCCCTTGGAACTTCTGTTCAAGGCTCCTATTTCTTACTGCCAAGAACACATCTGATAGTGTAGGCGCCAAGCATGACCCGATGCATATCCCATCGACTTGTCTGTAGACTCCATGTTCGTATTCTACATACAATGAACTGAGTTACACTTCCAAAAGCTTCATGAAGTTCGCCACGCTAATACCGCACTGAATTTGAAATTTTACATTTGCATATATATCGATGCAGTCCTCAACAGCTCTGAGAGCCAATGTCTGTGGAATAATTTAGTAAAGGTCTCTGACATCCACTGAACAAAATGAAGAGCAGGAGTCCGTACTGAGGAATTCAACGACACTGTCAGAGTTTGTGATGATGAAAGGGTCGTTGATGAGCAAGCCAGCACAACGCGTGGTGGTCGGTAACGACAGTGAAATGCCGGCCGTATAGCTAAAGGCGGAATTTTCGGAGTGCCCAAACACCGGTGAGGCATTCCTGCTCTGTTATGCTGTAGTTTTGTTCTGTCGCCATAAGTGAACGACTGCCATAAGCGACCACCCGCTCCTTCTGTTGAGCATCCAGTTGTAGTAAGACGGTACCGATGTCTTTCCCACTGGCGTCTGTGTGCAGTATCGTTGGAGCACTGTCATTAAAATGGCAAAGCACGGGGCGCAATGTGAGGGCGCCTTTGAGCGGCTGAAAATCCAGTTCGCAGTCTTCCGTCCAAACGAAAGGGATGCCAGGACGGAGAAGGTTATGTAGAGGCGAAGCAACTGTTGAGAAATTTTGGATAAATCTGGGGAAGTATGATCCGAGTACGAGAAAACTGCGGAGGTCTTTGTGCTGTTGTGGACGGGGAAAATTTAAAACGGTCAAAATCTTCTCTGGGTCAGGTTGTATTCCGTTTTTGCTTACGACGTGTCCTAATACTTTAATAGATTTGCTGGCGAAAGTGCATTTCTTTGTGTTGATCTAAACTCCCGCGTTTGAAAGACAGCTGAGTACTTCGTCCAGACGTTGTAAGTGTTGTTCAAATGTAGTTGAGAAAACGATGATGTCGTCCAGGTAGCACAGGCAGGTTTTCCAATTAAGGCCACGAAGTACGGTGTCAATATTTGGTTCAAACGTTGCAGGCGCAGTAGAAAACCCAAATGGCATCACGTTGAACTCGAAAAGCCCGTCTGGGGTTGCAAAGGCCGTCTTCTCTTTGTCATCTTCTAGCATTAGGATCTGCCAATACCCCGAACGCAGGTCGAGTCTCCAGAAGTATTCTGCTCCTTAAAGACTATCCAGAGCGTCGTCGATGCGGGGCATCAGATAAACATCTTTCCGAGTGATTTTATTCAGCGCCCAGTAGTTTACACAAAAGCGAACGGACCCATCCTTCTTCTCGACTAACACTACCGGCGATGACCACGAGCTCGACGACGGGCGGATAACGTCGCGCTTGAGCATTTCAGCGACCTGCTCCTCAATAATTTCCCTTTCATGTGACGACACGCGGTATGGTCGCCGGTGCACAATCGCCGAGCCTTCCGTCTCAATTCGATGGGCAGCCACAGTCGTCTGTTTAAGAGTGCTGGAAATCACGTCAAAGGATGCAACATGCTTCGCGAGTATCGTGAGCAGCTCTTCCGTTTGCTTCATCGTAACGTCGGGGCTGATAGTTGCAGCGATTCTGGACATACCAGCCGAAGAAGCAAAGTCACACTTTTGCGAGGAGGGTACTGCACTAGAGAGAACTTAGACAGGCTTTCTATCAATCACAGAAGCGACGGTCATGCCTTTAGGTAGTAAAATCGGCTCTCGGGTGGTGTTCAGAGAGGCCAGAGCTGCAGATCTTTGGGAAAAACGGACGAGGCTTGGGGACAGAGCGATTCCACGTGAAAACAAGTGGCTTGAAGGAGACGCTACTACATCACCTTCGAAAATGCTGCTGGAGGACACTACAAGAACTTGCTCCTCACCGGGTGGTAAAACATAGTCCGTGCGCAAGGTTAAGAGCTGCTGTCGTGAGTTCGGTGCAGGGGAAGGCTCTGTTTTGGAATTGCGAATGGCTGGTTGGCGACAGGTTATAACCACAGAAGCTGATGAAAGGAAGTGCCATCCAAGATTTAACTGATGAGCACACTCTGGCAAAACAGCAAACTCAATATGGTGACGATCACTCCCGATGAATACAAGATGCGGCAGGCTCTATAAGATTCCTATTTGCACTCCATAACGAAGGGCCATTGTAGGGCGGCTTCACCTTGCGTAGTCGAGCGCACAGATCACTATGCATTACAGAAATACTGGCTCCAGTGTCCACTAACGTTTGTACAAAAATTCCTTCAACGATTACAGGTAAAGCGTTCGAGGGGCGCGCCGGAGGAGTTATGAACAGTTCGCACGATGCAGTTTCCCCTCCGTAAACTCCAGCATCTAGTTTTCCGGAAGGTGGTTGGCGTCGTTCGAACCGGCGTGAAGAGGCGAGACGAAAGGAGTTCCGGGCGAAGGGGAACGACGTCTGCGATCCAGTCGACGGCGCGAACGGTCTGGAGAAAACTGAGGCGACGGGGCGCGGTCGTGAGGTGGATATCCAGGTCGTCGAGGTCCGTAGCTGTAGAGAACGTCGCGTTCGTAGGGCGTGTAGCCTCGCCGCTCATCTTGCTGGCGTCGTCGGCAAAACCGAGAGTTGTGGCCGCGGATTCCACTATAGAAGCAGACCAGCCGTTCATTACGACGGAAATCCTGAAGAGGTCGCCAGTTGTAATACGCATTCGAAGCAGCGGGCGGTGAGGAAATGGCCGTTTACTGGCCGACCATGGGCATAGGCACAGGAATTCCAATCGGCGATACCGGCGCATGCGAAACTGCGTCCGCGTACGAGGGCGTGCCGAGAACCACTGCGGGGCCGCTTCGTGGACTACACGTCATCGACGCCAGCTCCTCTTTAATCATTCCCCGCAAATCACTGGCAGGCTTGGAGCAGCGGTCACCGTGAGAACACGATGGGCCTTGCTGTTTGAGCTCCTCGCGGATAATATCGCGTATAAGGGCACGCAGCTCCGACTCATGAGGAAGAGGAGCTGATTCCTGCCTCTGCTGCAGGCGAATTGCTTTTAGCTTTAGAACTTGCTTTAGCTTTAGAATTGCTTTAGAACATCATCCACACAAGTTGGATTTTGCAGGGCTAGCGAGTAAAATGACATGAAAACTGGCGCGAGGCGTTTCTTCCGAATTGGCTTTACGCTAATGAATTGCAGTAAAATATAAACAAAACAAAGTACGTGATGTTCAGAGCCCGAAATACACCTCTGTCAGAAAATTTTCAACTTTGCTTCCGCAATAACGTATTTCAATCAACTAACACTAATAAATTTTTAGGCGTGTTATTTAACGAATATTTAACCTGGAAAAAACATATCGAGCATATGAAAATAAAATTGTCATGCACAATAGGCGCATCGTGGAAGGTAAGGAACCAAATTCCTGCAAGGTTTAGAACCAGTATATATTCTGCCATAATTCAGTCGCATTTGCAGTATTGTCTACTAATTTGGGGCACTACAACAGATTCCAGTTTGCGTGCACTGTTTCAACTTCAGAAAAGATCTATTAGAACATAAGAAAACTTAAGATATACGGATAGTGTTGGAGATGTTTGCGCCAAATACAGTATGATCGATGTGTTCTAGCTTCACAAGCGCAAGCTTGCGACGTACATGTATTCACACATAAAGGAAACTCGGGAGGAGTTTGAACATGCATATCTAACCAGAAATCAGCTTTTCGAATTTAGAACTAGTAAGTACAAAACTCCGAACATCCGAACCAATTACGGATTTCAATGTTTACACCACCTAATTCCTAGCCTCTTGAATAAAAACAAGTACCTAATGGACATAATTGATCAGCGCCCATCTCTTAGTTGCTTCAAAAAATCATTGACTTCGTTTGTATTTTCTGTGTGACGCCGTCTCCTTACGTTTTTGTTTTGCAATGTAACCGCGGTTTTGCATATCATATGCGTTTTATTTTCATATAAAATCCCTAGTACCTATTCATACTGTGTGTACTTTTTCTGTGTTTCTATTGTAGTTGAGCTTGTTTCTGTTTCCCTGCTATGCAGAATGCATGGAGTCAGGAACCCAGACAGGTTCAGTTTGGCAGCTTTTGTTCCTGTTCCTTTATTTTGCTGTGTAAGCAAGTGACAATGCTAATAAAGTCTTCTGGACAAAGCGTAGCGAGCTATGACGGCAGCAACGCATTTCTCGGGGAGCTAGCACCCTCGAATTCGTCTGAAGCCGAAACCCATGTTCGGGCGCCATGTGGGATATGAGGAGTTCCTTGGAGACGCCATAACCAGTACTCCAGCGTAGGCCACCGCGCTAGCTCCCGGCGTGTTAACCATGTGGGCTCACCAGCCTTCGGCAGCCCAGCGACTTCGCCGATACCAGAACACAGTACACAGTGGCGCCGAAGCACAGTAGTCTATTTGGGGACTCCCAAAGCATGCGAGCACAACGCTCGACGGAGTTCACGAATCACGCCGTCGGGGCCCCACCGTGAACGGGGGGCACGCACTCACGGCGCGCGACTAAGTTCCCACCTGAGATACGTGTACCCGCCACCGCCGTGATGTTCAACCGATCCTGCCCCGGCCGGGCCTCCGGCGAGACTCTCCCCGTTTTTTGCACGCACACGTTCGCGCCGCCCGCGCACCTATGCCCCCGCACGGACTGGTTGTGCCATCTCTCGGGGGACGCCGACGAACCAGCGGAACGCCGACCCGTTTCCGCGCAAAGCATCTCTCCAAAGCGCGCGCCGGCTCGGCATCGTGGCCGAGTTTCTCTACGATTCCCACATAGTGGATATGCTTGGTTTGACAAACGGGGTCAGGGGACGCTGGGCAGCCATCGCAAGGAGCGCACGCTTACGAGGGCCAGGAATTTTCTTGGTTTTTTTAAGTGCCGGGCGATCGCCTCGAGGTCCACGCTCACGTCCGCCCGCTCGGCTACTTCTTGGTATTTTGAACAGCGGGCAAGAAAATTACGATTTCATAAGTAGCTTCCGTGCTAAAAACACAGCAATGAGCAAAGTAAATCCCAACGTGTATATAAACACTCTGGATAAACAGGTTGTTTTGTGGCGAAGGACGCGTTTCTGAAATTGCAGAGAAGTATGAGGCGTTTTGTTGAAGCACATAGACAACGTATTTCGACGGTACTGATTGGGAAAACGAAATACACAAGTTAGAAACAAGAAATATTAAGGTAACCATCCCTGTAGAGCTTGTTTTTTAGGAAGAGCTGTAAATGTACATGCGGATGAGAAGAGGACAGAGAAGAGTTGGCATACGTGCCATTTGGAATGACACAAAATATGCAGGAATTACAAAAAACAGTCTCAGAACGTTTTGACCATCTTCTGTATCGGATTCAGTTTCGGCCTCGATTTGTCTCGGTCTTTCTCTTTTCAAGAGAAGAATAAACTACACTTCACTCCTTATTCAACTGTCCTGTTTAAGCACTGATATTTTTTATAATATTCGCACACAAACTGACAAACTTTGAATATTTTTCGCACCTTGCGACTACTACGTTGTAATAAACAAGCAAGCATCAAGTTCTAAATAAAAATAAGACAGCAACAACTGCGAGAAGGAATTGTGATACAAAAATCAAGGCCCCTGCCTTAAGGAGAAGGTGGTACAATGCGAACCTTTCTCCTGTCCTACCTGAGTGAAAGTCAGTTCAAAATCCACACTGCTCTAGGTGTGTCGAAATGACGCAACCGGATAGATGTCGGCTTTATAACGCCAAGGAGCCAGCTTCGATTCCGCCCACGGGAAGTGTTTTTTTTTTGTCGAGGCGCTACGCGTTTTATCATCGTCATCATCGTTATATGCCCTTTTTGGAAACTCGTGGTGTAAAGTAGGTTTTACTGCGGTGCATTTTGGTAATACAATTTTTCGGGCAAATGAGGCGTAGAAAGCTTCACTGTAAAATATGTGCTCCAGTGATTTAAAGAATAAAACTTCGTATCTAATACCCTCCGACAAGCTTTGAGGCATGTGCGCGAAAACTTCCGGTTTCTATGTGTGAGGACTTTGGGGTTAAGCAGACGGGTGTGTGACTCGCGGAGGAAGATCACAAGGAAATTGACGCCATGGTCTTGAGCGGATATTCCAACACTGAATATATTGGGGACGGAACGCGCACACAAGCGAAATAGATAAAACAAACAGGTCCCATCGACCAGAGTTCGGGAGATAAGCGGGAATAAAAATAGACAACGCCACGCTCACGGCTCTGTCCCATAGTGATGGCGCTCAGTCGCCACGGCGTTTACGTCCTCGCCGCAGAGTTTTGGAAGACGGTGGACCAGTCGCGGTTCCGCTGAGTCACGCGCCGCTGGCTCGGCTTGCTAGGCCTTGCATCTGAACTGCGGCTCCCAGGGACGTCGCGGCTATCTAACAGCTTCCCGAACGGCAACGCCGGTCTTCCGTGTCACAGGCCCGTGGACATCACCCCGCTGGAGCGACCACGAACCTCGAACCTTGAAAGCCACGAAAGCCTCGAACTGCCTGCCGGTCGTTTTGGTCTAGCCGCCCTGCGGAACCTCCGCCGCTCGCTCCGCTTCCCAGGCCGGCCCTCCATAATGATGATGATCCTCCCCTCACTGGCACACACCCTCTAAGGGAAATTGGCCCGGTCTCCATCTTCTTCTTCCTCTCGAGGCACCTGCTCTGCGCCGTCGTCCGGGTTTTTCCCCACTCGTGGGACGCCAATCACCACACTATGTAACCATTACTCCTACACGGCTCGTCACCAAATGCGGCTTCTCATAAACCCGCCGCAACATGCAAACGGCCTTCCCGCATGTTAACCCCCCCCCCCCCCGTAAAAAGGCTGCAATAAATTACCTTGAACTTGGCCACCTGCAATGTCGAAGGCTTGCAGAGTCCATTTTCTCTGTCCCGTTTTTGCTTAGAGACATACGTGTCTTTGTATACCGGGATTCGGACTATCTAACCGCAATGGCAATGTATGGGATAGAAATTGGAGGAAACCACTTCCACTCGTGTGCGTTTGGCAGGCGGCACCATTTCGTCAAAGGGCGCATCTCTTGCCTGAAGGGGCAACCCTAGGGCACTAAAAATGTTTTGTGAAAGCAATAATGTCCCATGTAGGTAACAAAACCGGCGCCCAAGCTTTACAAACGCTTGACGGACTGAACGCCGAATGACCCCCGATTGGACACAAACTGCCAATCTGCTCCAATCCGCCCGAATCAAAATAAACACTTCAAAAAATAGTCAGCGTGCCCTCACATTTACGAGAGGAGCTCGTCTAAGGAAAGAAATTCATACAGTTGAAAGTAACACCACAAAACCAGGCCTTGGTTTATAATCCAACCACGGGCCCCGTGAATGGGAGTCGAGCACGAAAGTCTTGCATCACTAAAGCCGCGTGGTTCTGTATGGGTAAAGGGGCACCTAGTGCACTCGTTCTTGACTTCTAAGTTGCAAGAAGTGTTAGGAACAAGTACAGCTGTCTAGAGAAGTAATTTTTGCATGCTATATACAGAATGAGAAATCAGGCAATTGGAAAAGCAAACTTCCACTGACAGGGATAACAACAGCAATTGTTGTTGTTGTTGTTGTTGATCCTGATAATTAATGGCGCATACCCAATCAGGGGATCGGCCAAACAACAGAGGATTGTAAAAATGAATGGTACTCTTATAAATTCACGACACGCCTAGGAAGGATAATTTAGATCAGTTGGTTTTGAGAAGAAAAAAAAAACTGGAAAATTAAAGCGAGGATGACCAATCTCAATCATAAAGAGAATCGTTTAGAATTTTCAATGTAGCGCAGAGAGCAGAGCATACATCCCGGCGGCAAAACCCCGTTTCGGATGCCCCGAATGATAGTATAGCCGGCCCTGTTAGTGAGACAAGCTTCTTTCTCTTCCTAAGAGAGAATGGAAAGAAACGACGCCCAGGAAAACACTCTGTCATAATAAAGGGACACGGTCACCCCAACATACGGGTGCTATCGAATTCAATACCAGAAATGTAGTAAAATTGTGGCGGGGTCCTCAGCACTGCCCTAAAATGAGAACGCCAACGTCCACTCGACGCTTTTGAAGTGTTTGTCTTGCCGCAGGCGCCAGCAGAAGGTGGTAGGAAGAGGTGATGAGAGGAGCACAAGTGAAGCCAAGAACAGAGAAGATTCGCTATAAAAATAAAATTGGTAACGATTATACGCCTGTATATCCAAGCAAGGCAAACGGACGAGTCACCTACGGGGAAAGATCGGTACTGCAAAATGCCGATCCTCATAGAACGCATGGTGGGGCAGGACAAAATAAGTTATTGTGCTCAGCCTCTGCATGACTGCGGTTGCATACTGGGAAACCAAACTTCGAAAAATCATTTCATAGGGGAACCTCTTCGTGGGTGACGGCAGGACCGATGACCACTCATCCAAATCGTCTTTTTCACTGCCTCTAAATTTGTTCGGTGATGCGTATACGGTGACAGACTCTCAAGCATTTACACTAGAAGGCTCTGAATAATGGATGACTATGGCATTGCGGCACTTAGACGGAGCGGTATCGGCGGAAGTTTCTCCGGGAAGAAAACCAAAAGTGCAATCGCGGAGACGGCGGCAGTGTAGAAACGAGAGGAGGTGAGACAGCCAACATGGCTGAACTACTGTTCTGTACTGCGAGACATGTCCCTCGACCGCAGCATTAAATTAATTGCAATCATACAGCAGTGATTCAAAAGATAGTCGTTAGAAGTATCGTCTACAACACGAACAAAACCCACGTTAACGACATTCCCAACTCAACATTTCCCTTAACAGAAGGCCGAGATATCCGTTCTGCAATACCGAACCTTCATTGGCGCAAGTACATAGTAAAGAATGCTTTGGTGACCTGAAATTTCTTTTCGTCAGCAAAATACGCATCATCATCAAAGAGAACTGATTGAAGAGTATCCAAAACGAACCGCGTACCGGCTTTAGTTACCGCAAGTGACGTTGAAAGAAAATGGCGGTTCTGCCGCTTTGTCCTGGCAACGCATCCGCTCAGCACATTTCTCCCTCACACTCTGGTTCCCCACGAGTTTTTGCTGTAATATTTTGTTCATTTTTCCTAATATTGCTAAAACAATTAGTTATCGGTAATGCTGCTCCTTATCTCCCTTTCGGTCATTCGTCGCTTACATTTCCCTGCTTCTTGCTTCATTTTCCTTGTCCGCGCACTTACCCTCTCCCTTTATACTGTCCTTCAGCCCCTGCTTCTTTCTCCACCCAAACTTTCTAAAACCATCTCGACCTGCTGCATTTCCTTCATTGAATCCACACCTCCTCGCTATATTAACTACCATGATCTATCGTCCCTCTTTCCCGCATTGATTCCCTATCCGGCCCTACTTCTTTTCCTGTGCCCTTCTTTCCCTCAGCCTCTTGGGTTGCCCTTCCAACTACCTTCATTTCTTTCTCATCTCTTTTATCTTCGTGTACCGCCCCCCTTCCCCCTGTCCCCTATCAGACGTTTACTCCTAGATCTCCCTCCACCCCGTTTGCTTTTTTTTCCGGAGCACTTAAGGGGCCCGGCTTGTCAAGGTAGCTAATCAGGGGGAGCGCTATTTTGCCGGCGCAGTGACGCGGCGTCATGCATTCAAACAGACGCTTCGATAACATCGCCGCTTCTACAAGTCTGGATCCAATCTTAGTTTCCCGCGCTACGAAACAGTGTTAAAACTATTGTGCACAGAGCCACAGGTGAATGATATGAAAACTGTTTTTTTTGGGGGGGGGCGGGGGGGGCAGTGTTTCGGTGGTTGCATTGGAATGAGAACAATATAAACTACCGGAAAATTTATGAATGATCGCATAATTACCACAAGATAAAAAAGCTCAACTCTATGACCCTTTACAGGCCTTTCCAGGGGCTGTGACCCCCTCTTTTGCCTACTTTCGATATCAACGGAAAAGTCATACTGAAAGGGCGCCTCAGCCACTTTGGCTATTCACTGCGCCGCACTTGACGGCTTCGACGTTGAGTGGAACAGCTTTTTTTTGCAGATCAATTCTTCACAATTTGTTTCTTCTCCGTACAAGCCGACGCTTTTTGTGCGCGTATGCCCCCCTGCTGTTAGTCACTTTTCCTAAATCGCTGGGGTGCGCAGCAGTGCCTCGGTGTACACGGTATAATTTTCGTGAACGTCTGTTTGAAGCAACACCTTCGCAGCATCTTTGCGGCGCATATAGAGCTTTTGTGGCACTGGAACTGCTAAGAACCCAAATAAAAATTATTACACTTGTATAGCAAGATTGTACACTACCCTTCTCTTTACTAAAAAACAGCAATCTGAACGCTGCAAAAGGTGGCGCTATTGCGGAAAAGACCAGCTTCGCTTTGAGCGACTCTTTCCTGGTTTGAAGGAAAGCTCAGACCGTCGAATATATATATATATATATATTTATATATATATATATATATATATATATATATATATATATATATATATATATATATATATATATATATATATATATATATATATATATATATATATATATATATATATATATATATATATATATATATATATATATATATATATATATATATATATATTTATATATATATATATATATATATATATATATATATATATATATATACATATATATATATATATATATATATATGAAGACTCAAGACATAAGATGGGTCGCTGTTAGAGAATGATTATAGCTGGACAAAAACACGTACACTTTCACGCCCGCACCACCGCGCCACAGTGCGCGCGGGGACATCTTTAAATAAACATTAAAATTCCAGGCTTTCACGAACACCACGGCCTCCGCTGATTATATCGAGCTGTTTTATGCGCTCACCGAAGCACACAGTACCGGCCAGGAAACGTTCCTACCGTTTTCGACATCCATCTTGCTGTGTAGGAAGACTGTTTCCTTTCACAGAGCAACACTTATGCGCGGACGAGTCCTACGCTGCTTGTTGATACGATCGCCCTTGCAGTATCCTGTCTGTCCTTCCGCACGCACACACCGCGACATTCGACCACCGTGGAGCGAACACGTGCACCGCAAAACCTGTCCGGAATATTCTTTGTTAATCTTGCCGATGCATTCCTTTCTTTTACGCCTTTTAAACATCAAGGTCGTAAATTTCTGGAAAAAGGCAAACGACCGGCAACGTATTCCTCATGGCAGCTCGCTGTCTTGCTCCACGTCCATCGGAAGCAGCAGCCATCATGACGACTGCCCGCTTGTTTGCTCCGAGATCACGCGAGAGGATCATCCTCAACTCCGGTCATAGGCGGAGCTTTTCCCGGTATGAATCTCCTCAGCCGGAGTTTTCTTGGAGGCTCCGTCCTCAGTTGGAACTAAAGTATGTGATCGCTTCGCATTTACACGGTCACTTGGTTGACAAGGTATTTAGGCAAATTGTGGTTTTTACGCTCCGCAATATGGAGTAAGCTTTGTACGGTTGGATGATTTACCGGAGCATACACCCAAAAAACTTCGCATTCATCTTGTTTTCATTTCGTCATTAGCCGACATTTTCTACTAAGTGGGCAGATACTGTGCCATTTTGTTCTCTCTCCTCTTTTTCTTGTTTAGCGAGACATGCGCGTGTAACCATCGCCCTCGGTGTTTATTTCTTTTACTTTACCGCCGGCTCCGCTGATGGTGGGTGGATGAGGCGGCGGCTTTGTGCACGGGTCTTTTTTTTAGCTTTTCTCGCTTTCTTATCTTGTGGCTCCGAGACGGAGATTTGCTCCGCGCCGTTGTCGAATTTGTTTATCACGAAAGTGTTTTATGCTGGGATCCAGCAAGATCTAACTGACACCATAACCATCACGGAAATGACATCGCCAGAAAAACTTCGATTGACGCGGCGGCGGGGGATTCGAGCGACGAACTCTTTTGCCGCAAGGGGAGGTATGAAACGCACCCTCGATCGTGCTATGAACACAAGCGCGAATAGGACGACAAACGCGCCTTATAGCCTTCCTTTCAATGGTGCTGCCATCTAGGAGAGGCGAAGCGAGTAGCGCATTATGGCGCTAATGAGTGCCGACAGTTGGTGACTCGATGCCAGCCATAGGTCGGCTAAATAGATATAAAACACTCAAACTCAATCACCATTTTTGTCTTTCACGCTTTACTC